>NC_081407.1:809501540-810868817 GCF_030272615.1 Cryptomeria japonica
TTTTTTCTTTGTATTCCTTTCAACGAGTAGATAAAAATCGCTTTTAGAAGGTTTAAAATTTTATTTTCAACAACACTACATTTAAAAAATTTAATACATCCAAAGATTACTTTTGACACAATATATTTTATATTCTACACATAATCACCACATAAATCATTTATTGTTGCAGCACCATGAACTCCACACAACCAACATAACACTTTACTTTTGCAACCCCAACCTGCCATATAAAAAGGTAAAAGAGCCAATGAGGAGCTCACCTCCCAACCATAGCAAAGCATTGATTTCCACCTATGAGCTAAGGGTTCAGTCTCAACTATGGGTTACACTCATGCCAACTCAAATAACCACAATACTCAACATTATTCTTGTTGGCATTGTGTTGTCATTGATGTCAACCCATATAGGATGACTATCGGTATAAGAGATGTATGTGCAACATTGTCATGGAAGAGTACAGGATGAGATATCTTTGATATCATGTTGTGTTATAGAACACTGATAAGGTAAGGGAGAGAATTCCATTCAGATGAATGACCAATGGAGTCATCGATATACTAGTTAGTGTTTGACTTGTGTGGATGAAATGGACAGGTTACCGATACAATATTTCACCGGTAAGGAGAGGATGTCAATTGGTAAGAGTTGTGTTGACAGTGTGTAGTTGCCAACCAACACGCTCATGACCAGTGTACAAGAAGGATGGGCAAGGTGCTTGAGCTGCTGTTTGTGATGAAGAGGCGAAATGCTACCTAAATCACATCAAAATAGGAGGAGAAGGATGTATAGGTCACCGACAAGCTGCATGGTTGCAAAACAATAGGAATCCCACCAGATAAGAGATGCAATCACCATGTGAAGAAATGACTGACAATGAATGTGCCCACACCGGATCACATGTGCCTGTTTAAAGATATGCTGCACAAACAGGGAAGCCACATGAGTGCATTGCAGGATGCAGATGACAAGGAATCACTACCATCGGTAAGTGGAACTTATCTCCTATTATGCATAGTGTGCATCATAGTTCTGTGAGATAAGGAAGAAGAGGCAAAGGTAGGTGTTTGAAGGCTCACACCGGATTTGCTAGTGAATCAAAGGAATGTGTCAAGTGCATGAAATCAAGGATACTGACATGGATGCCATGTGGAGTCAAGGTGGCGGACATGCATGCAAAGGTAGATGGAGTGTGCATCGACGAGGTTGTTACAGAGTTGGTCAACATTTATTATAGACTAGGTAAATCATGGGAGGTGTTGCAGAAGAGTTGCAGAGGTGTGCAGCTCGAGGAAGGTCGAACAGAGGTGATCGATGGGATGCATAGATCAATGCAGAGTGTCCAGGTGCAGAATGAGGTTGCTGATGAAATCTGCAGAACCATTAATGGTGATTGATCTTGTGTCTCACCGATTGACTGTCTGTGGTTGCTGAACATAGAAAACGTGTATTGGAAGACATGTTAATGGTGGTGATGTGCATATAGTTGCCTGGGTGATCATATCAGATAAGATCTGATTGGATTTGCTTTTCTTCGAGGTTGATGAGGAAACCCTAACTGCCTGTGATTTGAATTGGCTTTTGGTGGGAAAACTAGGTTATAAATAAGGAAGCCAAAATTATTGATGGTTGCTGCAAAAAGGGAGAGTGTTGCTTCTGGAGGAAAGAGGAAATTAGTCAAGTACTCAACAAGTATCTGAAAAGAGACAGAGGGTGTGCAAGTGAGAAGGAGGTTGAGAGGATCAATCGACAATAAAGAGAGAACCGGTAGTGTCCATACAGGCACATAAGAAGTGAAGGAAACTAGAGAGAAAACATGCATAAAACTGACATAGTGTTGTACTAGTGAAGAACAACAAAGAGAAGAGGTAACTAGAAGAGAGAATCGACAAAGAGAGAACCAATAGTCAACTGGATAGAAGATCCAGTAGAAAGAGTTGAAGAAGAGTTACAAAATCCATTTGTAACAAGGCTATTAACTCGTAAATGAATATGTTTTTTATTCACTGAGTTGGAGCTCAGTGCAGGGGTTGCAGCTCCTTGGGTTGGTGCCCTAAATCAGGGGTTGGTTCTCCTTGTGTTGGTGCTCTAAAATTAGGGGTTGGTGCTCCTTGGGTTGGTTCCCTAAACATTGCAATCAGAGATTGATTGTGAGGTTGGATTGAAGCAGTAGTCTCTAGAAACATTTCTCACCAAGGTTTTTCCCATCTTGGGTTTTCCTCGTATATGCTGGTGTTATGGGATGTCCCTTTATTTGTGAATGCATTTGGGATTAGTCTCCCAACTAACCGGTAAGTTTGCATTCAGTTAGATCTATTAACCCGTATACTCACATAGGGTTGCTAAAGGGAAAAGTTTGATAACCACTGATTCACCCCCCTCTCAGTGGTGCATTGTGTTTGACAATTGGTATCAAAGCGTAGGTTCCCAGTCAAATGAGCTTTCTCCAGCTTGGGTAGATTCTGGCTTAAGGACATAATGGTTTGTTTAGTGTCAATCCCTACTCCCATTTTTGATGGTTCAAACTATTCCATTTGGAGTTGTAGAATGGAAGTCTACTTATCCTCTCTAGAGTTTGATGTGTGGATGTCTGTTATAAATGGCTGCCCTAGTAAAGTAAGTCCTCCCACCGATTCGGATGCAGAAAGAAGAAACTAGTGCAATCACAGGTGGACAGATGCAGATCGACAAAAAGCTTATGGGAGAGATTAAAGAAGCTCTATGAAAATGAGCCCACTACCGCAGAACTGACTTGTGATGATATGATGAGAAATGAATCTCATGCATCTACAGATGATGAAGGTAGATCTACTAGCAGGCACAACATTGATGAAGAAGAGACTCATCTCTTCATGGCCCATGAGACAGATATTGAGGATCACACATCAAAAGGGGTTAATGTAGATAGATCCCACCAGTATGATGTGTTTGGTAGTGATAATGAAGAAGATGAAGAAGAAGGAGACAAGGTAGATAGATCTAGCCGACAAGATCTATTTGGAAGTGATGATGAAGAAGAAGATGATGCTGAAGTTGATCTTGAAGGTGAACTAGTAAGTGCACTAGAAGAGCTGCAAAATGTTAGAAATGAATTTAAAAACTACAAAAGATCAGTTTATGAGGATTGTAGCCAGTTGAGAACCTGCCTTGAAGAATCAAACCAAAAGGTTAGTTTATTGACCACTCAACTAGAAGAGGAAAATATATTGACTGATGATTTGAAATTAGTCTTGGACTCCAAGGAAAGTGAAATGGAGATTCTAAGGAAAGAATACAAGATGTTAAAGAATGCTGCTATTGTGGAACAAAACCGGTTGGTCAATAGTCTTCAAGAATCAGAGTTAGACCTTGCTAATCTGAAAGCACAAGTGGTTGATGCTATGAATATGAATGTGGAATCCATCTTAGATCTAGATACCAACAGGTGCAGGTGCAAAGTGTTAGAGAAAGAGGTGGAGACTAAAGAAAAGAAGTGTCATACTCTTAAGGATGAAGTTGCAAAGCTCACATTAGAGCTCGATAAGTGCCAAGATGAGCTTAAACTAAGAAAGATGATGGTGGAACTTAAGCCTTGGATAGAATGTTAAGCCAACAAAAACACTCCAAGGATGTCGGTGGATTAGGATGTGGTACCGATGAGTGCTCCATAAGAAAGAAGATCCCTCAAAAGGATCTTGAGTTCGTCTCCTCAGATGAAAATGGCATGGGACAAACCTTTACAATCAGATATGCTCTGAGAAAAAAGGTTGATCTGACTACAACTGGTGAGGACATAATGCTGAGGTTGAAGAATGGTACTGCAAGAAGGAGGAACAATGTAGATCCCAAAGGAAAAGGGAAAATGGGAGAAGATTGTTTCACTGGGAGTAGGAACATGAGAAGACAACAAAGAAAACCTCCTACTGGTAGAAGACAGGGAAGTGCTACTGCCCACAGGACAAAGCAAGTGTGGGAGAAGAAGAGACCAGATGGAAGAGCTACAAAGAATGGATAACCTAGGATCCATCCTCAAAGAAGGAGAAATGGAGATGCTAAACCGGTAAGATCTCCCCATGCATGGCAGAATAAATTTGTAAGTTATATGCCATCCTTTACTAGTTATTGATTTACATATAATGGTCATGGCCATAGGGCAAAAGAATTTAAAAAGAGATCTAGAAGGAATAATCTAGGATCTCATAGAAATCATGCATATGAGCAAAATGTATCCAACAGTAGATACATGCATGTCCCATTTCCCGATTATGCAAATAATGTTTGTTATAACTACAATGGATTTGGCCATAGAGAGTTTGAATGTAGGAAGGGGAACTTGCAGTCATATGAAGGCCGGTATAGCAACTATGCTCTGTAAAAAAGTGGGTACAAAGCATATGAAAGTAAGAGACCTACATGGAATGAAAGAAGAAATGTCCCTGTAGGAGTAAGAGGCCCACCGGTTTTGATTGCTAGTCACAACAACATGACCAGAAGAAGATGGTCAAACCGACATGTTAAGAGATTCCCCAATCATGAAGTTGGGATGAATGTTGTGTGCTTCTATAGAACTACCTCCAGTTGTGATGCAGAGTCCAGAAATGAAAGGACCCATTAGCAGAAGATGGTAAGACCTGTTCCCATGACTAAAAATGGGAAGAAGAATGAGACCAAGCAGGTTTGGAGGAAGAAGACCATGGACTGACACTGTGCATTCAATGCATAGGTGATATCTCCTAATCCCTAAAGGAGATGTAGGACCTCAGGGGGAGTAGTATATTAAACTAGATCATTCACCCCCTCAGTGAAGAAAGACACTTGGAAGAACAAGGTGTTGTCGGTATGAAAGATGGAAATGAGAAGATAAGTGTGTGTAGTGGCTGCCTAGGCTACACACCTACAGATCAGTGTTGGATCACTACTGTTGTGTCAATGTATGACAAGATAACAATTGGAATCAGATACAAAGTGACACAAAATGTCAGGAGGCATAGGAAGGTGCTCCGGTGGTGATAATGGACCAGTACAGGAAACCGGTATGTGCAGGATGTTACCAGCATGAATGCTAACAGGAACTTGCAGGTTATGTAAGACAATGAGGTTGGAGATCATTGCAATAGTCTCGGTAGCATGTAATGTGGAGTTTATGTCTCAGGTGGTGTTGATGAAGACCTGAATGACATATGTTGGCCCGATGGTTGGTCATGCAAGCATGCATGTATTTGGGCTAACCGATTTAATTTATGGCATGATGATGTCATTGTGAAGATCCAAGATCATGTCATTGGATGTGGTGGAAATGATGGAGCTAAAGATCATCAAATGATCACATATGAACAACTCAACCAATATATGGAGTTGATTGGAGCCCCGGTATTGAACTTGACAGGCAATAAGAACCTGAGATGTATGACTCAGGGGGAGTTCAAGTGTTTATGAAGCAGAGCTGACATGGTTGAACTTGTGAGGATACTGACTACCCAAACTGTAGATGATGGAAATTGCAATAGGAATACCCAAGAGAATCTCATGGTCAAGGGTATCTACTTGTCATTTGGTTGGTTGTATTCATAGTATAATCACATTTGATTATAAAGAAATTTGGGATCAAATGGTAGGTTATACAGTTTGACTGGAAGGTAAGTAGTATTCACTGACACATCCTTCTGCAATTGAGTGCTTTAACAATTGGTATCAAATTCCCATACTCAGTTGGTGTCAGTTGATAGTTGAGTCCTCCATCTCAAGTGTTTTAACTTGAGAAGATGTAACAAGTGGTATCAAAGGAGGAGATGCGTCCAATGAAGATAAAGGGGGAGAAATATTTATGTCAGTGCCCAGTAGATAGAAGGAGTGATGATACCCTGACAGTGCCCTTTACCATCATTTTTAAAGGGGGAGAAAGATTTTGTAGTATATCGCATACTACATGTGTGAGAATCCATGGAATATACAATGGGGAAGATTTGGATCACACAAAGGAGGAGTAAGACTATGTAGTATGTCAGATACTACATGAGTTGACATCAATGCCAAAGGGGGAGATTGTTGGTATTGTGTTGTCATTGATGTCAATCGGTATAGGATGACTACTAGAATAAGAGATGTATGTGCAACACTGTCATGGATGACTACAGGATGAGATATCTTTGATATCCCCTTGTGTTGCAGAACGCCGGTAAGATAAGGGAGAGAATGTCATTCAGATGAATGACTACTGGAGTCACTGGTACACTAGTTAGTACTTGACTTGTTTGGATGAAATGGACAGGTTACCGGTACAGTCTTTCACCTATAAGGAGAGGATATCAACTAGTAGGAGTTGTGTTGACAGTGTGTAGTTGCCAACCAACATGCTCATGACCAGTGTACAAGCAGGATGGGCAAGGTTCTTGAGCTGCTGTTTGTGATGAAGAGGTGGTACCTAAATCACATCAACATAGGAGGAGAAGGATGTACAAGTCACCGACATGCTATGTGGTTGCAGAACATCAAGACTCGCACCAGATGAGAGATGCAGTCACCATGTGAAGAGATGATTGACAATGAATGTGCCCACACCGGATCACATGTGTTTGTTTGAATATATGCTGCACAAAGAGGGAAGCCAAATGAATGCATTACAGGATGCATATGACAAGGAATCACTACCACCGGTAAGTGGAACTTATCTCCTATTATGCATAGTGTGCATCATAGTTATGTGAGATAAGGAAGAAGAGGCAAAGGCAAGTGTTTGAAGGCTCACACCGGATCTACTGGTGAATCAAAGGAATGCCTCAAGTGCATGAAATCAGGGATATGCATTGGATCGCTAGAGAAGGCATGTTGAGCAGCCAGAATAGATGAAGTGTGATGGGTTTGTCACTTTGACAAACCAGTTGAGATATGGTCTGAGCTGATCAAGAATAAGGCAAGGCTGAGTAGATGCAGACAAAGGAAAATGGCCGGATTGAAGATGGATTCTGTTGAAGGTTGATGACATGGTGTCATCAAGAGTGTTTACCAGTATGTAAGTCCACTGGTAATATGGACAAGGTGCAGATGCATAAAACTTCCCATCTGATGAAGATGTGCATAAGGTAGGTTAGCAAGAGTGCTGACTGGTTGAGTGTTCCACCGAAAGAGAAGCAGAGTGCAAGGTTGATAACAGACTGACTTGGGGGTTTAATCAACAGGGTTAGAAAGTTGGTAGATGAACCCAGTAATGGAGTTGGTTGGTGATCCAATCCATACTGACATAGTTGTCGGAGCATAGGTGGATACTGACATGGATGCCACGTGGAGTCAAGGTGGCAAACATGCATGCAACGGTAGATGGAGTGTGCATCGATGAGGTTGTTACAGAGTTGGTCAACATTTATTATAGACCCCGTAAATCATAGGAGGTGTTATAGAGGTGTGCGACTTGAGGAAGGTAGAACAGAGGTGATCGATGGGATGCATCGATCATTGCAGAGTGTCCAGGTGCAAAATGAGGTTGGTGATGAAATCTGTAGAACCATTAATGGTGATTGATCTTGTGTCTCGTTGACTGATTGTCCGTGGTTGCTGAACATAGCTAACGTGTATTGGAATACACATTAATGGAGGTGATGTGTAGATAGCTATTTGGGTGATTAGATTGGATAAGATTTGATTGGATTTGGTTTGCCTCGAGGTTAATGAGGAAACCTTAACAACCTGTGATTTGAATTGGCTTTTGGTGGGAAAACCAGGTTATAAATAAGGAAGCCAAAATTATTGATGGTTGCTGCAAAAAGGGAGAGTGTTGCTTCTGGAGGAAAGAGAAAATTAGTCAAGTACTCAACAAATATCTGAAAAGAGACTGAGGGTGTGCGAGTGAAAATCAGGTTGAAAGGATCAATCGACAATAGTGAGAGAACCAATGGTGTCCATATCAACACATAAGAAGTGAAGGAAACTGCATAGAACCAACAAAGTGTTGTACCGGTGAAGAGCAGTAGAGAAGTAGAGAGAAGAGGTAACCAGAAGAGAGAACAAGTAGAGAGAGAACCAGTAGTGAACTGGAAAGATGATCCAACAGAAAGATTTGAAGAAGAGTTACAAAATCCATTTGTAACAAGGCTATTAACTTGTAAATGAATATATTTTGTATTTGCTAAGCTGGAGCTCAGTGCAGGGGTTGTAGCTTCTTGGGTTGGTGCCCTAAATCAGGGGTTGGTTCTCCTTGGGTTGGTGCCCTAAACATTGTAATCAAAGATTGATTGTGAGGCTGGATTGGAGCAGTAGCCTCCATTAACATTTCTCGCCGAGGTTTTTCCCATCTTGGGTTTTCCTCGTATATGCTGGTGTTATGGGATGTCCCTTTGTGTGTGAATGCATTTGTGATTAGTCTCCCCACTAACTGGTAACTCTACATTAAGTTAGATCTATTAACCGATATACTCATATAGGGTTGCTAAAGGAAAAAGTTTGAGAACCACTGATTCACCCCCCTCTCAGTGGTGCATTGTGTCTAACAATTCCAACTCATTTACAAAATTAACATCCACTTATGGATCACATCAAGTTTTGAAATCACACAAAATCATAGTACAGGCTCCATGCGTCACACCCACACAAGAAGAGTATGTCTCTTACCTTCCAATATGGTGTAGGGAGCACCTCCTAGGGTAAAATGAATATATATCTGTAATGGTGGGAAAATGGTGAATGATAGATCAAGAAGGAAAACTACCCTTTCTCTCAAAGAAAGATGAGAGTTTTTCTATCGATTACCATTCAAGCACTTTTCACCATTACATTAGGAAGGGGAGATGATAATTCACTAGATTCAATCTCTCCACATGAAGATGGTAGATTCAATTCTGAATGAATTGGGAATGCCAAGTTGGTCCCCTCTTCCTTGTTTGATTTAGAAAAGAAATTGATTGAATTATGTAGTGCAAAAGTGACAAAGAACTGATTATAACTCGAGATTGGAATATGGGATGAAGTTGTGCACCTGTATCTGGCAAAAAAATGTCGAGACAAAGTCGCCCTGTGAATTTGAGGAAAAGTTTCTTGGACCATGGCGGGAACGTACACGGTCCTCTGAAAAATCCACAAAACGAAAAGGGTTTTTCTGCCTCTGCAAATGAAGCCCGAATCCAAAAGTATAGCTACGCACCTACAAACTACAAACAAAAAAGAGAGGAAAATGGGTTGGGATTGGGGGTTTGCCTTTAGGTGAAACCCCAGTTTTGGAATTAACCAAGTAATGAAAGAAAGTACTTGCAAGTAGATGTAAATGAAAGACTAAATTGTAAATCACCTTAAGGGAGGTTGTAGTAGCAATGTTGATAGAAATGCTTGTGTGGAATTGAATGTTAAAATAAATCTCCTCTTCAATGGTTGAATCCTTGAATTGAATGCAACACCTAGCCTTGAAGGGAGACTTGAGAATGATCAATGCTGGAAAAGAATGCTTGATCGCTTGAACATATCCAACTTCGACCTCTCCAACTTATTGGATTTCCCCTTATGCAAATGAGAGTATGAATGCCCCTTAAATACATGTTGGTGGATTTGAATTTTGTCATGGGCCGACATCGAGGGAGTTTCACATCTGAGGCATAAACCACAATGCATGATCTAGGAAGGGTCTTGCCCCAAAATAGGGCAGGGACAGGGGTGCCACGCCCCTTTATTGGAAGGAGAAGGATGCCACACCCCTATCCAAAGGGGGATAGTGGTGCCACGCCCCTGTCTTGCCCTTTTCTCCAGGGCAGAATGCGGTCGGGGTGATGCAGAGGCCAAGGAAGAAGCTGTTTTCGCAAGCCGAGCAATATCTGATCTTTGATCAAGCTAGAGGATTTGACTTTGCATGCGTGAGGATCCTAATGTAGTAAAAAATTGCTAGGGTTGCAATTTTATGACACTACATTTAGCCCCTACTTTAGCGGGAGTATAAGTGTATGCCAATGCTGTCGGTAAAGTACAATGAAACAAGATTGAAATACTTTTACCACATCAAGGAGGCAAGATGCGCCAAGCCCCTAGTGGACTTAGGATCTTATGACTTTGATTGACAAAGTAAAAGGGAAGATCGAGAAGGGGAGAACCATGACTGCAAGTAGAAAAGTTCCCTTCACTATGAGTCATGAAAGCAAGGATACAAAAGGTTACAAAGAAAAACAAAGTCCACTAAGTAATTCTAAGTATCACAAGAAGGAAAGTATGAGCGAAGTGTATGCCCCCATGTTAAAGCGATCACACTTGCCTTATCGGGAGTGATTGCTTTAAGGTACGATACACCCAAGAGAGAGAAGGAAGGAGCATGTTATCACAAGGATTTAGCTCCCAATCGAGGTATAAACCCAAGGATAATGAACACAAAACACGAGGTAGTGTCGCTTTCCTCGGGGTCAGTATGCTATATGATAACTCATGTATATCATGTATGTATATGCATATAATAATCTTCATTCCCCAAAGAAGGACACTACCTTAGAAGAAAAGGAAAGAGAGGATGTCTTTTGAGTCAACATGAAAGAGACCAAGAAAAGATCTCAACGCTTTGCATCGGCCCCAAGTAGACATTAAGGGAATAATAGAAGAACAGGGATACACATAGAAGAATGGTCACAACAAGAGAAATCAAGGAGAGAGAGAAAGATCTACAGTGCTAGTATCGCTAATATAGCACAAAATCTACCTCCCGATCTTGTTGATCACTATTTTGGGGAGGCGAGAAACATGCCAGAGGAGTGACATCAAGCACAACAGATGGAGCTATCACAAGATCCAAAAAAGGACTATGCTCATGTTGTAAGTCACTTTGTTCGATTCTAGGAGCTAGGATTAGGGTTTGTGAAAACTTAGTTGATAGATGTGTGTCCACATCAACATACTCATACTCACTATCAGAGGAATTAGGAGTTGTATTACCATTATGGATAACATTTTTACCCATTTCTTCATCAAAGTTTAGAGAAAGAGGAGAAAGAACATGAATAGGAGTAAAACCATCACATGTTTTACATAACTTATGATTTGGAGACGTTGGTTGAACATCTTGCTTAGGAGAAAAAGGAATCATGTCAACTGTCGGAGTCTGAGGAGATTGAGTATTTTGAAGGATAGCTTCACAAGATCGAACATGACATCTTTATTAGTGTTCTCTCGCACAACGAGTCCATCGAGTCTTAGTGGAAGGCTGAAAAGAAGGAGGAACACTTGAAAAAGTAGGAATGTTTCTCTCCTTGATAGTTTTAGCTTTAGGTCTTTTTGGTTGAACAATAGGAGAAGCAGACCTCTTCTCTTGATAAGAGGAAGGAGGTGGAACTATGCCATAGAAAGGGGGAATATTAGGTGTAGGAAGGAGACTGGGTCCATCATGAGGAGGAGGTATAGGTCTAACCTTAGGAAGAATATTGTTGTTCTCCTTAAGAGAAGGTAAAGTCACATCCATAGGAGTAGGTGGACAATTTTCCTTAGGAGGGAGATTAGTTCTATCCGAGAGGGGAAGAACCTCATATTGAAGAATAATAGGAATGCCAAGTGTTGGGGATCTAGGTTGACTTAATGATAAGATCATATTGTTCTTCCATTTTTGATAAGATTGAAAAAGAGAATCACTCCTTGATGGAATAGATTGAAATTATTTAGGCCAAAAGAGATCAATAGGAACACCGGGGCTTCTTTCAGATGGATGAAATAAGTTATGGTTCATGGTTATGATTTCTCCATTGTGAGGAAATTTAAGACACTTGTGGATTGGAGAAGAAATAGCCTTCATGGAAGATAGCCAAGGATAGTCCAACTTCACACAGAATTGCTCAGAAGAAGGTATGATAACAAAGTCAACATCCATGGATTTAGCATGAACCTCAATAGGAAGAGTGATAGAGCCAATGGTAGGACAAGAGAAGCCATCAAATAACTTCACAATCACATTATAAGTATCATATATTGGCTTATGCAATCGTAAAGTGAAAAGATACTCTTTGATTATGACATTAACCATGCAAGAGGGATCAATTAGGGCACCATAGAAATGGATATCCTTAACCTTTGCAACTATGTATAAAGGGCCATCGAGTGTTCTAATGGTCTCGCTAGGGTCAAATTTAATACAGGGATCTTTAGGCAAATCTTGCGTCTCGACCATATTAACCAAGTTTGGAGCCATAGAGGTGAATTCTTCAGAAGTGAGAGAATTAGGCACAATATCAATAACATTAGAGGTATGAGATGGCAAGGCATCAACGAAAATCTTAAGATTTTGATTAGTAGGAGCTACTAATTTATTCCCTTTATCATTCACACCTGCCACAGATATAGTATTATTATCAATAAATTCTTGAACCTTATTTTTCAATGCAAACCATTTCTCAGTATCATGACCAGGTTGGCGATGAAATTGGCAAAAGGAATTGCTATAAAAATAAGGAGATGAAAGTTTGGAAGGATCAATTTGTTTTATAGGAGGAAGTTTGATAACATTTTTGTGCAACAACTGAGACATAATACTATGTAAAGATTCATTCAAAGGAGTAAACTATCTTTCTCTTTGGAAGAATTTAGAAATAGAAGGCACACCTATTGTAGCATTCACATGGTTGTTGTTGATTAGATCATTGAACTTGATGAATATTTTGTTGGTTTGAACTTCACAAATAGTTGTTGAACACTCTCCCCCTTATCACTCAGAGCCATAGGAGTAGATTGCTCCATTTGACTCACAACCAGTTGATAATTGTGGAGTGTTGCGCACAACTGCGGAAAGGAAGTAAACTCAGACAAAAGAATCTTTTCGCTGATATATTTTTGTAAATTAGAAATGAAAATTCTTTGAATATCATTATCAGGTACATGAAAAGAAATTTGAGCATACAAATGCTTATATCTACCAATAAAATCAGTCACTTTTTCTTTAATACCTTGTTTATAATGCATTAAATCAGGCAAAGTGATTTTAGGACCAATGTTATTTTGAAATTGTTGGATGAAATCATTTTCCAGTTGTTGAAAGGAAGTGATAGAATAAGAAGGCAGAGAGCAATACCATTGTAAGGCCTTATCTCTTAGTGTTCTTGTAAACAATTTTGCGAGCAATCGTTGATAATAAGCAAAATCAGTACACAAGGTTTGAAATGTTTTGACATGCATAAGAGGATCACGTTTTCCATTATAGAGTTCTTATTGGGGGATCTCCACATGTTTAGGTGGCATTACTTTAACAATATCAAGAGAAAGTGGGCTCACAACATCAAAGGTGGGCACACTAAACTTGGATTGACTCATAAAAGCAATTTGTTGTTGCAAGGAAGACACAATTTCAGCAAGATTGTTGATTATCATTTCGGTGGAAGAATTGATGTTAGACATAGGTGATTGAGAAGGTGGTGTGACGTTGTTGAAAGAAGGCATAGACTGAGAATAAGGTGGTGGGACATTATGATAAGTAGGCATTGGTGATGATTGGGTAGGAAAAGGGACACTTAAATGAGGAATAAAGTTGTTGAAGGAATTGCCCCCTTGTGTCACACTGATTGGTTGAGAAATAATAGGAACACTCATGGAAGACATAGGTAAAGATGGAGGATTAAATGAAGAAGAAGGATTGCCCCCATGACCTGTGGTTGTAGGGATGACATTTTGAGTTGAAGTAGCCATGATGTTAGATATGAAAGTAGGAATAGTAGTCATAAGATTAGTCAAAGGAATAGAGGAATTGACTTGTGTTGAAGGTTGTGAGTAACCTAGGGTTTCGGCACAACTCTTGATAGGCATGACAATAGAATCAACAATATATGCAATGCCACACAATATATCAACTCCATTCTTATCACTTTGAAGCATGCATTTAAGACCTTCAATTAATGGAAGAGCTTCACTATTAGGGTATTCTTGGGATATCCATTGTTGAAAGCTATCAAATTGATTTTCCAATGTAGAAAGTTGATCTAAAGAAACCCTAGTTAAAGTTTATTCTTCATCATGGGATCCATCAATGGGGTGAATAGGCACATGATTAGGATGGGAAGAATTAGCATGATCCTCATTAAAGAAGTCACCCAAATTAGGCTCCATCTCCTCGGTAATTAAACCTTGGGAAACCTTAATTCTAATGCTTCTTTTAATGGGGATAGGATAGGTAGGACTAATAGTGGTAAAACTCATGCACTAGAGGGAAAATTTGAATTTTGAATTGTAGAACAAAGCTTACAAAATTGATTACTCCAAAATGCAAGGAAATAATCGTTACACAATTTGAACTTTGCTGGAGGAAGAGGAATGACACAATTTCCAAAAATGAAAGGAAATTGGAATTTTATAATTAGGGCCAAGGGATTACCACTTAATTTTAAAATTAGAATTTTTAAAATCAAGGCAGACTATAATTAACCTCTTAATTTTAAAATTTTTCTTGAAAGTTGAAATGTTGAATTTTGAAGGTATTTCCAATTCTAGAGGGATAAAAAATAGATAAAATCAATCAATCTTCTGGATTTAGGCTATTAAATACAATCATAACAATCTCCTGAAATTCTAGGAAAAAAGCCGAGTGGTGTTGCGGGAACGCAAATGGTCTTAGCAACTTTTCTCGAAATTTTCAAGGATGGATATTACGATGATTTTAAAGCTAACCCCCCAAAATTGGCCAATTTTACGATCTCTAGATGGGCGAAATGAAGGTGCAAAAGTGAAAATAGGACCCTATTAGGGTTTTGAAGAAAAAGAGGAATTGAATTGAAATTTTGAAAAGGGTCAAACCTAATGGATAGGGACACCTTGGAAAATGTTTAGAAATCTGAATATAAATGAAATTGATGTGAACTTCACACAAAATCCAATTAAGTTTAAAAACTAGGGTTTGATGACCTAACCACTTAATTTTGAAATTTGAATTTTGGGAAAAATGGGGGAAATTGAAAATTTGAATTGTAGGAATGAAGACAAATCTGAGAACAATCAGAAATCTGAAAATTAAATGGAAATCCAATTTTTGCACAAGTTCAAGATGTGTTTTGAAAATTAGGGTTTTAACAAGTAACCTCTTAATTTTATAAATTTTAATTACAAATTGAACAAGACAATGATGAAATTGAATTTGACAAACAAAACAATTTTCAGATCTAAGATAACCACAAGCAATTTTTACAAATCACAAGTTCAATTTGAATTTGAAAAACTAGGTTCTTTAATGAATTAACCACTAAGTTTGCAGAAATTTGAAGCTTGTAAATGAAAAATATGCAATGTTGTTCAAAGGAAAGCATGCAAGATGTCGGGTTCACCAAAATGTAATGGTGGGAAAATGGTGATTGATAGATCAAGAAGGAAAACTACCCTTTCTCTCAAAGAGAGATGAGAGTTTCACTATCGACTACCATTCAAGCACTTTTCACCATTACATTAGGAAGGGGAGATGATAATTCACTAGATTCAATCTCTCCACATGAAGATGGTAGATTGAATTTTGAATGAATTTGGAATGCTAAGTTGATCCCCTCTTCCTTGTTTGATTTAGAAAGGAAATTGATTGAATTATGCAGTGCAAAAGTGACAAATAACTGATTATAACTCAAGATCAGAATATGAGATGAAGTTGTGCACCTAGATCTGGCAGTAAAATGTCGAGACAAAGTCACCCTGCAAATTTAAGGAAAAGTTGCCCGGATCATGGTGGGAATGTACACAGTCCTCCGAAAAATCCATGAAACGAAAAAGGTTTTTTCGCTTCTGCAAATGAAGCCCGAATCCGAAAGTACAACTGTGCACCTACAACCTACACACATAAAAGAGAGGAAAATGGGTTGGGATTGGGGGTTTGCCTTTAGGTCAAACCCCAATTTTGGAATTAACCAAGTAATGAAAGAGAGTACTTGCAAGTAGATGTAAATGAAAGATTGAATTGTAAATCACCTCAAGGGAGGTTGTAGTAGAAATGTTGATAGAAATTCTTGTTGTGGAATTGAATGTTGAAATCAATCTCCTCTTCAATGATTGAATTCTTGACTTGAATGCAACACCTAGCCTTGAAGGGAGACTTGAGAATTCTCAATGCTGGAAAAGAATGCTTGACTGTTTGATTGCTTGAACATATCCAACTTTGACCTCTCCAACTTATTGGTTTTCCCCTTTTGCAAATGAGAGGATGAAAGCCCCTTAAATACATGTTGATGGATTTGAATTTCGTCATAGGCCAACATCGAAGGAGTTTCATGTTTGAGGCACAACCCATAATGCATGCTCTAGGAAGGATCTTGCACAAAAATAGGACAGGGATAGGGGTGCCACGCCCCTGTCCTGGGAGGACAAGGGTGCCACACCCCTATCCAAGGGGGGAAAGTGGCACCATGCCCCTATCTTACCCCTTTCTCCAGGGCAGAATGTGGTTGGGGTGATGCAGAGGCCAAGGAAGAAGCTATTTTTGTAAGCCAAGCAATCTCCGGTCTCCGATCAGGCTAGAGGATTCGAGTTTGCATGCGTGAGGACCCTAATGCAATAAAAAATTGCTAGGATCACAATTTTATGACACTACACTATCAATTTCCCTTATAACTCCCAATCATAAACATGTGCATGCATCAAATGGAATTCCACATGATATCACTATAGTACTCATACCACATAATAAAACCTTGGGTACTCAAACCCCTTTTCATAAACCTAGTTTCACATAATATCATGGTGGTTCACATACCACAAAATAAGCTCATGCGTACTCATACCCCTTTTCAATAGCATATTTCACATAATATAATGGTGGTACTCATACGACAAAATAAGCCCATGGGTACTTAGACCCCTCCCCGGGAGTACCTCACCCTACACCTTGACAAACCAACACAACATAAAGCAATTCAATCAAAGGGAATAAAATTCAAGAAGCAACTCTTAGAAAAATTTCAAATACAAAACTCCCAATATTTTCCCACCAACACACATAATCACACTAATAATTAAATATGAGCAATAGATCAAATATCAATACATGAAATAAATTAGAGATTAAATAAAAACACTAGATTGAAGATCAATACAAGATATGGATTGGAGAACATAACTCACTTTAACAAAGAATTCCACAAATTGAACCAACCATCTCTATTCGCACGTTCTCTTCCTCCCCATCCCAAAATTCTTGAAAAAAAAGAAGAAAAATGGCCAAAATGTCCCCCTTACACTTACCTTGCCATATTTTACAACCAAAGGGTTTGAATGTGAGAATGGATGAGAGGATGCCAAGTTTCCACTCCTCATTACATCCATCCATTCCATAGAATAACACTTCTCATTCCCCTAAACCATCCACTTATCCACTCTATTACACCTCACCTCTCAACCAATTCTCTCCCACCTCTTGGGAGAAAAGATGTTGAGAGGGGAATCTTATCCTCTCTATTCGCCTTCCAAATTCATTCATGACTTTTAACTCAATTTTAAAATGGGTTAAACTCATTATTTTCACAATATAATACTTTAAAAATACCCCCAAACCTATCCTATACCCGTAGGGACTTAAATTTATTTTTCTAAAAGGCTTAATGGGTAAAATAAAGGCCTAGAAATACAAATTATAAATATGAAAATTTTCCACAAGATATCATGCACAAGATCATAACACTTTTAGAGTTAAAAAAATCCCAAAACAACATTACACATATTAACACAATACCACAATCATACACAAGCTCACACTTACAAAATAAAACACAGTTACAACATTAACATATGATCCAATGAAATAACCAACATGGAGGGAACAACGCAAGCAGAGGGGGGAAATTTGAATCCTGGAAATGGAGGGAACAATGAGGTTGGGTCCTCTGGTTCTACTACCTCTGCAGCTCAAGGATAAGCGATGGACGATGAGGATGGGAGATTGGATGGGGACCCACGACAACAAGACCCTCCACCCGACCGCAAAAAGATGATAGATTCTCCAAAATCGGGTCCCGAGGCTGTGAAAGTTGACTTAGAAAAGACCACAGAGGTGAAAGCCCTCAAAACCTGGAGTAGTCTTTTTGCAAATAAACCATCTGGAAAACCGACTATAAAATTGTCTTTTCCCTTTGTGGAAGACATCTCTGATAGAAAAATGGGTAAACTTGCTATTGTGGTTCCAAATTTGGTTATCGATCATAGCATTTCTTTAATGGCTTTCTCTCTGGTGTGGAAGTTTGTTGGACCACGACCCAATATTGAGGATGTTAGGTCTTTTGTTAAGAGAAAATGGAGGATGAAACGTCAGGTTGATGTTTCTGCCCTGTCCAGAGGTTTTTTCATTTTTTTCTTCTCTTGTGGGGAAGATATGGAAGCAGCATTAAGTGGTGATCCTTGGATGTTTGGTAAATCTCCCCTATCTATGAGAAAATGGTCTCCTAATATGGAACTCAATGACTCTTTCTTTGAATCTGCTCCAGTCTGGGTAAGGCTGCCTGGCTTGCCGCTGGAATTCTGGGTTGAGGATGTTTTCTCAAGAATTGCAAACTCCTTTGGGGAGCTTGTTGTGATAGATCCAATGACTGCAGCTTGAAAGAGGCTGGTTTATGCGCGCATTTGTGTCAATATTTTGCAGAAGATGGATCTTCCTAGTTTCCAAACTTGGTTTATGGGAACAGACAATAGAGTTTGAGTCCCTCCCCTTTGTGTGCTTTTCTTGTAAAAAAGCTGGTCACTGGGCTAAGGCTTGCCCTAGTAACCCTAAAAAACATGTGACGGTTAACAATCCCCATAAACAGGTTTGAAAAGAAAAGAATAATAATAAGGAAGTTAGTAAAGTGGAAGGAAGAAGTGGAATTCCTAGTAACATACTAGACTTATCAGAAGGAGATAGAAATGACCCTCTTAAGACTCCCCCATTGAAGGAAGATAAAAAGAATGAAATCAGTGAGTTTGAGATCAAAACAGTCAATACTTTTGAGGCCCTACAGGCTCAAGAGGAAGAGAATGCTACCAGTGAAGAGATTCTTGAAGAAGGTGAGATTGAGAATGTCACTGAATCTCATGATGAGGCCCCTCAAGTTTCAGCAACAAAAAGAGATGAAGAGAGCCTAAATGAATTTGAAGAATATGAAATTAAACTTGGAAGGAAGAACAAGTTTGGATCGCCTAAGGTTAATCTAAATGCGTTATTCCAGAATATTGGAGTTGATACACCCACATCATCCTAGAAAAGAGGAGAACTATGAAGTAACATGCAAGATGAGCCCATAGATGAGCATGAGGGAGAAATAACAGGGAATGGAAAAAAGAAAAACAAGAAGGTAGGATGTCCTAATGGGGTGAAAACTAGGACCAGGTCCAAGGCTGATATTGGTGTCTCCAAATCTCCATAGGGACATAAAACCATGAAATGGCACAGGGATCAGGAGAGCAAGCAAAACATAGCTGATGGAAGGCAGCGAATTATACAGGAATCCAGCCCCCAGGTTTCCAAATGAAGGTAATATGATGGAACACCAGAGGACTAAATGGTCTCAATAAACAAGATATATTATAGAATCTCATTCGAGACCATAAGCTGGATATTATCCTGGTTCAGGAAACCAAAATGAGTAAGGAGAAAGTGGAGAATTAAAACTTCTTTAAAAATGGAGGGGTTTGTGGTAGTAGCTCGAACGGGGCATTTGGTGGGGTGGCTATTTTCTGGAACAAGAAAGCTATTGTAGGAGAAATGATTGATGAAGATGGTAACATTATATCCATGAAATTTAAAAGCATCCACGAAGGAAAGGAATGGGTGGTCACAAATATCTATGCCCCTAATTCCAAATCTGCTAGGAGCAAATTTTGGGATAAAATCTAGCAGAAAAGAAGATCTTTCCCTAAGAAAAGTTGGTTGTTGATGGGAGATTTCAACACTCCTCTGCAAGGTACTGATAAATCTGGAGGAACTCAAGCCCAACTGGACAATAGATCTGATTTGATGGACTTCATCAATGTCAATGCTCTTATTGATATGGACCTAACTGGAGCTTCTTACACCTGGTCTAATTGCAGGGATGGTGAAGACCTCATTCAGGTAAGACTTGCTAGATCCCTTGTTACTAATGATTAGATTCTTTCTCATAGATGCTCCCTGTCAGTTGTCAATAGAATTGGTTTTGATCATTATCCCATTGCCTTTGTTGTTGAGTCCACTAAGAGTAAACAGAGTTTCCCTTTCCGGTTTGAGAAAATGTGGATTTCTCACCCCTCTCTTGAAAAATCCATTGCCAACTGGTGGAATATTGATGTGAATGGAAAAACCATGTATAAAGTTGCAAAAAAACTTAGAAACATCAAAGATAATATTAAGATATGGAACAAGAAGGTCTTTGGTGATATTTTTGACTCAAAGAAAAAGCTGAAGAAGGAATTAGAACAGATCCAAAACTCTATACAAAAAGATGGCTATAAAAAGTATCCCAAAGCTAAGGAAGATGATGTATTAGTCAAACTTCACAACATCATCTCTAGGGAGGAAATCTATTAGAGGCAGAGATCTAGGGCTATTTGGCTGGAGGCTGGGGACAAAAACACTAAATTTTTTCACATGACCTCTTTGAAACATAAAGCTACGAACAAAATTTCCAGATTAATTATCGATGACAAAATTCTTCTTAATGAGGATGATATTAGGGATGAAGCTGTTAGTTTCTTTTCTCAGCTCCTCACTGGTAGCAAGGATATTGATTATACCCAACAACAAGATCTAGTTGACATCATCCCCAAGATTATTAATCCTAATAAGAATAAGGCCCTTTCTGCTATCCCCTCTATTGGGGAAATTAATAAAGTTGTCTTGTCCTTTCAAGGGGATAAGGCTCTGGGACTTGATGGCTTCCCTATGTTTTTCTTCCAGGAATTTTGGCATATTGTGGGAAAAGACACGGTCAATGCGATAAAAGAATTTTTTGGTTCAAAAAGAATCCTTAAGGAAATCAACTCCACTTTTATTGCCTTAATTCCTAAGGTGGCTGGGGTGGATTCAATGGGAAAATTTAGGCCAATAAGTCTATGTAACTCCTTCTATAAGATCATATCTAAAGTTTTGACTTCTAGAATTTTGGAAGTCCTCCCCTTCATCATCTCCGAGGAGCAAAAATGTTTTGTTCCTGGCAGGCAGATTTTGGACTCTATCATTCTTGTGCATGAGAATATTCACTTCCTCAATGCTGCCAATAAAGAAGGATTTCAGATAAAGTTGGATCTGGTGAAAGCTTATGATAGAGTGGATTGGCAAGTTCTTTTCAGAATCATGGAGGCTTTTGGATTTGATGAGAAGATAATCAAAATAATCAGAGAGTTGATCTCCACTCCTATGTTTTTAATTCTTATTAATGGATCTCCTACTAAATTCTTTAAATCGTTGAGGGGGCTCAGACAAGGAGATCCCATATCTCCTATTCTTTTCACCATATTGGCAGAGAGCATGAGCAGACTGATCCAAAAAATGAAAGTGAATAAAATTATCAAAGGTCTTCAACCTTCCTCTGCTAATGTTTTATGTTCTCACCAATAGTTTGTTGATGATACTATCTTAATGGGATATTCTTCTATTGGGGAGGCTGCTGCCTTTAAAGGTGCTCTTAATTCTTATTCTTTGGCTACTGGCCAACAAGTCAATTGGGACAAATCGACTATATACTTCATGAACACTCCTATTATAAGACAACAAAAAATTGCTAAAATTATTGGTTTCAAGGTGGAAATGCTCCCCTCCGCTTATCTGGGTCTCCCCTTGGGATTAGCTCCCCCAAATTCCTTATGGAATATGTTAATTGACAAACTCAACAAAAAACTTGCTGGCTAGAAACGATCCATTTTATCTCAGGCTGGAAAGTTGCAGCTTCTTCAAGCTACTCTCCAGAATCTCCTTGTATATGATCTCAGTCTATTTGGTATCCCGACTAAATTTGCTGAAGCATTAGAAAGAATCCAAAAGAGATTTCTCTAGTCAGGGGTTGAAGAAAAAAAGAGACTATCCTTGGTTGCTTGGGACAAAGTGTGTAAACCAAAGAGCAAAGGAGGGCTTGGTATTAAAGCTCTAAATTTTTTTAATAAAGCTCTCCTTGCTAAACAAATATGGAGAGCTTATGACATTAAGAAAGATTGGAACCGGATATGGTTTGACAAATATATTCAGAATTAGCCTCTCCAGGATCTCCTCAACTCTGAAGACATCCCTGTTGGGTCCTTCATTTGGAATAGTATTATCAAATACATAAAAGTGGCCAAAGTTGGAGCTAGATGGGTCCTTGGAAAAGGTGACAAAATAAGGCTCTAGGAGGATCCTTGGATGAACAATGAACCTCTCTTTGATCGAGGCAACAGTCAATTTATTGAGGAATGTAAAAGGAGGTTTGGGTCTATGGTGTGTGACTACTGGAAGGAGAACAAATGGGTTAGGCTTGATGTTGTATATGCTAGATTTTCCCTGCTCCAATAGTAGTTGCTGTTCTTTTCTATTAACAAAGATTATGATGATGTTTTCCTCTGGAAGAGTAATCCAAGAGGTGACTTTACGGTTGCTTCTGCCTACAAAAACACTTTCACTTAGATCAGTAACCCTATATGGGGCAAAGTGTGGAACAAAATTCTTATCCCTAAAGTCAATATGTTCCTTTGGCTTGCTACTCACAATAGGATCCTTACTATTGACAACTTGGTCTGAAGAGGTTTTATGTTCCCTAATAGGTGTGAGCTATGCCAGAAATAGGAAGAATCAGTTGATCATCTGTTTTTCCATTGTTCCTTCACTTGGGAAATCTGGAGTAAGTTTTGGGTGAATTGGAAAGTTGATTGGGTCATGCACGAGAGTCTCAAGGAAATTATTTGGCAATGGACCTTCCCCACCAAATTTCATCTTATCAGGAACATTTGGTCCCTGATTCTCCCCATGACTTGCTGGGGAATCTGGAAAGAGAGAAATAACATAATATTTAGGGAAGCTAAGTGCACCTCTCAGGTGGTCTTTGAAAAAGTTTGCAGGTCTATAAAAGAAAACATAAATATTCCTCACATGAACAATAAACAATGGTTTTTTACTGATATGAATGAAATTGAAAAAGGCATCCCTACTGAATGGAACTTAATCCACAAAGTTTGTAGATCTGACAATAAGACTAGGAGAGATAATATTGTTTGGCGATTTCCTGATCATGAATGGATAAAGGTGAATTTTGATGGGGCGGCTAAAGACAACCCTGGGAAGTTTGGTGGTGGAGGAGTCATTAGAAATGCTCAAGGTGTCTATATTGCTGCTATTGCTTCTCCTTTTGGGGTCCAAAATAATCATGTGGCTAAAACTCAGGCTATGCTAAAAAGCCTCCAACTTGCTCAGGGATTCAAATTTTAAAAAAATTGGTTGGAAGGGGACTCCCTCAACATCATGCAGGCTCTTAAAGGTACTAGTTCTGTATCTTGGACTATTACTAATTTAGTTGAAAGTGCTAAAATGTTATTAAATGACTATGTTAGTATTCTCATAACTCACACTCTAAGGGAAGGCAATAAGGTTGCTGACCTCTTAGCTAATGAAGGGGTCAATTTAGAGGTGGAGGTTAAATATATCGGATAGACCCATTGTAAAAGGGATGTTAGAGAGCAATTATTACTTGATCACATCAATGGGTCAATTTAAAATCATGATTATCTTTTGGGTTCTAGAAATCAAAGACAGAGTTTGGGGGCAAATGAACTGTCAGTTAATGATTGCTTTTAGGCATCCGTTTTATGATCATATGTGTGATGGGGTTTATAATAATAAGTGTCGGTTTTGTGTGGCCATTATTATTATCTTTAAAACCACGGATGGGACTCGGTTTTGTTATTCCAGAATTTTGTTCAAGAACTTGTGGTTAAATCTACAGATTGTGAGATACACCTTTGGGTACTTCAACTTGTTGTTCAATATGGGAGGTAAATTAAATAGGAATGAGCCCTCTGGTTGTGAAAACTGGAAGAGTGAGCAGAAAGTGTGGAGGAGGCTTCATAGACATGGATTCACCGACTATATGGAAAAGCTGTATGGAAGCAAAAATTTGGTGTCTCATGGCTTTGCTAGGGGATGGAGTAGCAACAGAGTCACCTTGTTTGGGGAGACCTAGAATATTGATGAGGATCTGGTTGCGGAGGTCATAGGTCTTCAGAAGGAGGGCACTAAATTCTATAGAGACTGGAACTATGTTGCTGAAGCGGTTAAAAACTTCCCGAAATCTGAGGATGAGAAGGCTTGGCTTGCCAAGAAAGACAACATCTCCTACTACCTCCCCCAGCAGGTAAAGTATTTTTGGCAAAAAGTGTTAAGGGTTTTGATGGAATTCCTTATTGTTGATGGTAGATTTACTAAAATCTACAATTATCATTTTGCAATTCTTAATCATTTCCGCCATGGGGTTAAGATTTCCCTACCCTTTTACTTAGCTTCTTCTCTAAATGAGAGTTTGGCTGACCATGCTAAAAAGCCCAATTCTTACCCCATAGCCCATTAGGGGCTTACTTTTCTCATTTACGAATACCTGAAGGAAAAAGATAGGGCTAGCAAGGATGATTACTTGGTAACTAATGCACATGTTACTGAGAGCTATAATGATTCTGAGTCTGATGATGACCAGTCTAATGCCCCTACCCATAAAAAATGGAGAGATGATATTGATACTGTGGAAATAGAGGTGCATTATTATTTGGAGGAGGAAAAGGGGAAGGATATTGAGACAAAAATGGAGAGTGAGAAGGAAGAGAACGCTGGAGAAGAGGAGGAAGGGAAAAAAGATGCTAATTCTGAAAACCCTTATTCTAACCCTATGGGTTTGGATAGCAGGAATGTCGCCCCGAACTCTATGGAGGAAGACAACCCTAAATCCATAAGCACTGAGTAGGGTAGGGATTCAGCGAATACTATTTTGAATACTACTCAAAATTGCACACTGGAGTTTTCAATCTCCAAAAGTGGGTTATTGACAACATAACAAGCATTCAGAGCAAACAGAGGGACCTGGAAAATAAGATACACAATTTGATTAAGGAAACAAAATCGAGGAAAAAGAGTGAGGAGATGGAAACCAGTGAAGTTGAGGAGGAAATTGAGATGCAGGATTGGTTGGAAAAAGACCTGATAAAAGGGGATTTGAAACATCTGGAGGATGTTATCAGAATTGTAAAAGAAAACGCTGAGGCGGATAAAGATGACATCATCACTTGGGTTGCTCAAACTGAGAAGGCTTTGAAAAGCTTCATGAACCATAGTCTTGAGGTCTTAAGAGTTTCGTCACATAATATGAATGCCTTGGTGGATCACTTAGAGAGGAAAAATTAGGATAAGAACTTGGTAATCATTGAAGATGTACCGATCTCCAGCTCCACTCATCAAATCTCCGGGCAAAGGACCAGGCAGACCACCACTGACATGGAGACCAAAATGAAAGACATCCAGCTGAAACAAGAGAGCAATGATATGAGATAAGCTGCTAAGGCCATGATGCTTTTGGTTTAGAATGTTGAGGAGTCTATAAAAGTTTTCATTTGAAATGTAATGCTGGGTTTTGGATGCCAACTTCTCGTTGGCTCCTTGCTGTCCTTTTGTCCTAGCTGCTGGTTTTTGTGCTGGTCTTTTGCAGCTGTTTTGTCTTGGTCTTATCTTCTCTTGTTTCTTTCTTGCTCATCTTTCGTATTGTAAGCGGGTTTCAGGTCCCTTAAAACTTGATTTTCCTTAATCAAAAACATATGATCCAATCTCCTCCATATGAGAGAGCATCGACCGCACTAAGGAATCACATTAAGGAGTGACTTCAATGTAGATTGCCCATTCACATGTACCTTCACACTCGCAATTGGAATCAATAATGTACCCATGGATCATATATGAAATGAAAATATAAACTTGAAAAATAAGAAACATCAATTTCCCTACATCTAAAGATTAATAATTATATATAAAATCACTAATATTCACATCATCCTGACCATAGGGATTTTTATCATAAAACATCATCATCAGAAGTAACTGAATAATATCTTCCATGTATCTCTAAAACATATAGAGTAAGCATTATTACTATGTGAGTAAAAATGAGTGTGAAATCAAGGAGATTGAAATATTTCAACTAACAACCAAGCAGACAGAAATTAACCAAACACTCAAGATATGATGATAAAAAGAAGCTAAAAGACAATTAACGAACAAAGAAATGCAAATTTTAACAACTCTTATTGTTGAAGATTTATCCTTTTGATTTAGTTTTCATGTATGCTCACTTGATGTCCAAGGGTGCTTAAGAATATCTCCATGATCATGTAAAATGCAAGAGATTAAGTTAAAAAGGGATGCAATGGTCATTGGGTATGAGTAAACAAATGTCATGGTAATGGTATGATAGCATGAAAAGTGGATGGTTTGCAAAGGAAAAGGAGGGATTAAATAGGCAAAGATGGGAGGATAGGAGGCTTGAAAAGAAGACACTTGTCCTCAAAGAGGACAAGTGGAAATCCTCAAAAGGCCAAGTGGAATTAGATTCCACACTAGTTCTCAAAGGTTAAGCCAAAAATGACAAGTGTCCTTCAGAAGGGCAAGTGTCATGAAGAGGAATGACAAGTGTTACCAAAGGCATATGTCTATTTGGGAGAGAAATACCAAAACAAATGATTCTTTTCCAAATATTTGGAAAATTAGTAATGTGCACACATGTGAGGGGGGAAGTTGGAAGGGATAAGGTTGGTTTGAAGGGATAGGGTTGGTTAAAACCTCAGGTTAGTTAGTGGGTTAGGTCTAGAGGAAGAGTTAGATGGGGAGTTAAGTTTAGGAGACGTGGGGGAATGAAATTAATTTATTGATTAATTCCATAATGGAAACAGAGGAAAAGGATAAAAGGTGAATTAAATAACCAGATTGTGCATTTGATTTATTTAATAGAAAAAGGGATCAAATTTAATCAATTAAATAGTTTATGATTGACAATTAATTAATTAAAAGGAGACTATAGCATAATCAATAAAACTAATTGGTTAGAAGGAGGGAACATGAAATAATTAAATTAAAAGCATTTAGGATAGCTAAATTCAATTAATTAAATTAATCAAATTTAGGTGTGTACATTTTGCCCCTCTTTGCGGTAATGCTAAAATAGCGTCACTGTGAAGACAATAACACACCAGCGACACGAATAATACCAGGGAGTGTGAAAATGCCCCAGGAAGGTAGAGGAATAGTTAGTGATTCCCCCTCAAGAGGGTGCATGAGAAATGAAGGCCTGGGTGGTGTCTCAAAAGAAAGGATGCCCTAGTAGATAGGAAGAAAGGTGACAAGAAACATAACCAACAGGCGAAATCGACACTCAAAATGGAGAGCATAGGAAGAAATGGGGAGAAAAATGGTCCCATAGGGATCGAGACAGTGAAAAATAGGGCTTTAGAGGGCCCTATATTAGAAAATCTAAAAATTTACTATTCACTTTGACCACACAAGAGAGAGAAATAAGAGAGAATTGAGAGCCCTTTAGACTTCCTTTAAGCATTCTAGAGCGTTGAGATTAGCGAACAAGATGACAACAAGGGAGGCCCCAAGGCACTGTACGAATGTGATAGCGAGTGTCAAGTGTCACCAACAATCAGATTGCTAGGGATATCCAAAAAATTAAGACCTCTCATGTGATATTCATTCATTTATGAGCCTTACGAGTAGGAAAATCAGCATTCCCACAAGTTCATGTCCAACGAGAATGCGCTCCTACTGCTCATATAGTGGAGCAGTTTGGGGGTTGGGTAGGCTAGTATGGTGGGAATCGAGAACAAATTCCTATAGAATTAGGGATGCGTAGGATGACAGTGGGAGTAGGCTCTCATAGCCAGAGAAGAGGGAAAAAGAGGGCATGGATCAGGGTTGCATTCTCACCTTGACGAGAGCGTAGGGTAGGATGGCGAAAACACATTCCCGTAGGTGCAAGATTGGCGAGATTGCATTCCTATGATCCAAGGAAGGGAGAAATGGAGAGAAAGCTAGAAATAGAGGAAAAGAAAGAGGGAAAATTAGCTAAGAAGAAAAGAATAGATAGGGTAGAAGATTTGACATGCTAATTTGCTTGGGTGTAGTGGAGCGAGGACATCCTGGTGAACTAGGACAAGCGATCGACGATTTTGTGAGTGGCAAATCAGTTCAGACTTGTCAAGTGGGTGTGAATTGATGCTATTGGACTATGACATCTAGCACGAATACCCCACATCATATTTCAGATGACTATGCCGATGACACTAGCGGAGAGGTGGAGTGATATTGCCATTTTCCATCTACCCACATGTCATATCATAGTGACAGGTGAGGACGTATACTGGATCCTTGGATTTTTTTATCAAGGGAGTGCAAGTTATCACAAAGAGAGAACTTCCAGATGATGTCATCCAAAGGTTGGTTGGACCTGGCTACGACATGGACAACTATCAATAGAGCATGCATTGAGGCAAGCACCCCCCGATAGGCATATTTACTTTTTTGTATGCACAATGGTCAACGGCTTCATTTTTCTAGACAAATGTGGTCGATTGATTGTGTTAGGTATGATACAAGTTGGTATAGAGACAGTTGATAGAGGCCAACCCATGGCTTAGGGTACCTTGGTTTTGACGGAGTTGTACAGGGAGCTCTATGATATATGCTACCATCACACCCATAGTTTTAGATACATTACATTATTACATGTTTGGGCATGGGAGCACATAGTGGTGACACGGTCACCAAGGAGAGAGAATGGGATAGTTAATTTGTCAATTGTATATAGCTATCGAGATGGTCTCCATTATGAGGAGACTAAGGATGTAAACCATTGGAGGGTCAATTTTTATATATTAGATGCAAGGTAGATCACATGGTGACCATACATGGGCATGGCAGGTTGGCCTAAGCACCCTTGACATATACCATATGTGATCACACCTATGTATATTATCAGTAGGTGGAAGTATGTCATAGAGAGATATAGACTCAATAGGGTTCAGTGGTAGTTCGGTTTCATTCAAGACGTACCAGAGACACCCCACATATTCTATTAGATGACACACATAGCCATGTTTGGGCCATCGTTAGCACACAAGACGGGTCTCATAGATTAGTGGACTCGATTAGCACCTACAACATGGGATCCCCGAGAAGGAGTGACAAATCTAGGAGTCACTGATGCATACACAACATGGTGGGCCGGAATGAGGCTTACATCAGTTGGCAAGAAAGGTTTGGTGCCATTATTGACACGAAGGAGGGCAACATAGGCAAGTGACATGAGATTGGATACATATCAGCTAGCCCAAGGTAACACAGTGTCAGCAACAACCACAATTTTGAGGAGAGTAGGGATAGGAGAAGAGATAGGGACAAGGGATGGAGAGGGAGCCCAAGCCATGGATATTGACAAGGGTGCACATGCACCCACACATGCACAAGCATAGGGGCAAGGAAAAGGGATGCAGTCACAAGGCAGAACCTGATGGAAGAGGTAGGAGGAGAGGGGGTACGACTCAGTGCCAGCAACAAATATAACAACCCACACATAGTCATTGGAGGAGGCACTACCTAGGGCAGAGGAGAGGATATGGTTGATCATGGTAGAGAGGGGCAACCAAATGCAAGAGAGATATGGATGGGCATGAGAGAGGGACATGTTCTAGGTGAATAGGGACAAGCTATAATAGGAGAGAGACATAGCTCTAGCTATAAGGGATGTCATTGAGCACACACAATAGAGGATGGAGAAAATAATCTTCTGATACTAGTGAGAGAGGGACAAGGCACGACAAACACCGATAGTGGAGGGGGAGGAGAGGAAGCCCTAATCATAGTTATATAGAGATAACTTGAGGAGATCCAAGAGTTTTCACACTAGGCAAGGTGGTACAGAGCTCGATGCGAGACTGTAGTCCCGTTGTCCTATAGAGAATTCATTGATTAAATTGATTCTTCACACCCCATATAGTTTTTGAGCATGAGTGGTGTACTCCATTCTTTTATTCATGATGATTCAGAGATGTAACTTATTCTTTTAATATATCTGATGTACCATATGATGTATACACAAACACACTTGTACATATATTTTTGATAGACATTTTGATGATCTAATATACATATATGATGGAGACTGGTTCGGCCCACCATGTGTATGACACTTTTTATGTTTTGATGCATGTATGTATGGATCATGATGTATTTATGGATGTATATGATATGATGTTCTAACATGTGTATGATGCAAGATGTGATGTGTGTGCACAATGTTTATGTTAGATGATGTGATTGTGATATGAGATGATATGACATATCGTGATGGATTTGTGATGTAACATATGATGTGTTGATGTACTAATCTAGTTGATTTATGATATGTCATGTATGCCATTGATGTATGCATAATGAGACGAGTGATATGTGGATGTGATTATGCAAGATGAAATGTATAGATGTATATAAATTATTATTTGATGGATGGATATGCTTTATGTACTATCCTATCCATGATGTAGGATGTGATGCATGTGAATGAGTAATCATATGTGATGTATGGATTATGTGCTAACCCCTTTATGATGTAGGATGCAATGGATGTGGTAGCTACAAAGATGCAAATGCAATGAATGTAGGACTAACATGATGATGAATGCATCATGCTTTAGGGATATTTAATGAGGACACCATGGTGGATAGAAAGGCCAAGGAGGTGTACACATTCCTAGAGTGTGATTGACAATGGAAAAGAAACTGGAAAATGCAATGCAATGGAAAATACAAATGAAGAGATCATGGAGCTTGAGCACCCTTGGAAAGGGTTGCCAATGTAGCAATCACTTATTTTGATTTAGTATTGTATAAGATGGACCAAGGTACATGAAACCAAGCTGAGTTCACAACCAATGCATACACTGACTTAATAAATAAACATAAAATGTTAGTCTAGCGCCACACATAGTTACAAAGAACTCTACAGGAAATGATGCTAGAAAATACACAAGCAGAAGACATGCCCTAATGTAACATGAGATACCGAGACCTCAAGAGGGTACAACAAGGGACACATCAAGAGAAACATGTGCCTATCAAAAACAAGAACAAACAAAACCACGCCCTAGTTTTGTTATCCCTAGTGCACCATTATATAAAGGATCGTTGTGACCAAGAGTAAACAAAACGAAGGAGCTCAAAAAGATAAACAAAGACAAACAAGAATCAAAGCCAACACAAGTGCCTTATATATCTTTTGCGAAAAGGATGACTCACAAATGGGGATTTGATGATCGTCTAACTAGAGGAAGGATACATCCTACGCAAACTGATGATTGGATGATGCATCGATGAGACTCAATGATGAAAAGGTACCTGATATGATCATGATGACAAATATTCTCAAGGATAATTGTTTAATAACCAACTGATGGGATATGATCTTGAAGAGATGACCGATGCACATATATACAACCAACACCTATCTACAACGCACACCTACATACAACCAATGCGACAACCAAGAAGCAACCAAAAGGAATATAAGTCAATATTGACACTATGTACAAAGAAAAAGATGCAGAACCAATGCACAAGTAGATATGGACATGAGATGACGACACAAAAACTCAGAAGGAGAAGTGCAAGGCAAAGCAGATGGATGTGAATCATGGATGAGGGGATGCGGGTAGTGAATGATACTGCGTAGGGAAAGGTGGATATGAAGAAGATGCAAATGAGGGCGAGTAGCAAGAGACACCATGCCAAGTAAGGTAGATACGAGGAGCTAAGGGATAATGCAACTTCCCTTTACATGCAATGCCTATTTCCAGATTTTCACCATGTGCACATGCCCAAGGCGCCACTGGAAGTGGTTTTCATCATAGGACAAATTTATTTCTCTTTACTATTTTTGTTATTTTTTAAGTTTTGATTTTCATTCTTTTTTGTATTTTTGACATTTTTTATTTGTTTTTTATTTTTTGGGGTTTAGAACATGAGGTGCATTGCCATAGACTAGGTATAAAATCTCTTCATATGCAAGATATTTAGGGGATCATTGAGGGTCTCCCCTTCTAGACTAGATATTTAATAGGCCCGAGAACCATATTTTGTTGTTACTACATATGTACCCAACCAATTAGCTTCAAACTTTCCTTTCTTTTCTGTATCGCATTGATTCAAAGGATTTTCTTGGAGAAACAGAGAACCCACCTCAAACTCACGAGGGTGAACTTTATTTTGGTATTGTCTCTTGAGCCTAGTTTGATATATCTGTAGAGGATCATATTTCTTCTAATGTTGTTCATCAAGGAGATCTAGTTAGGATAGCCTTGCCACCCTATACTCTTCATAAAAAATAAACTCTTTGAAGGATATACACAAAGGTGGTATTTCAACCTTAATTCGTCAAACCACTTATGCACCATATACAAGGGAATATGGAGTAGCTCAAATGGGAGTTTGGATGCTAGTGCGATATGCCTAAAGGGTGGGATTGAGTTGGAGGTGCTTGTCACAACCGGTTTCATTGACAACCCTTTTAAAAATATCAAGCAAAGATTTTTTGGTTGCCTCAGCCTGGCCACTACCTTGTGGGTAATATGGGGTGGGCCAATGGTATTGGACATGAAAAGAAGAACAAATATCACACATGTGTTGGCTTTTAAAAGAGGTCCCATTAATAATAATGATAGTGGAGGGGACTCCATAGCGACAAAGGATGTGATAGAGTATGAATTTGGACACTTGAAGACTAGCGGTAAGGGTGAGGGGGATAGCTTCAACCCACTTGGTGAAGTATTCAATACTTACAATGACAAAATTGTGTCTATTTGAAGGAGGATGGATCTTACCAATGAGCTCAAGGTACCATGTAGAAAAAGGCTATGGTGTTGTAATCAACTACAAATTTCATGTTGGAACATGAATCAGGTCTTCATGCCACTGATAGGGCACACAATTCTTAACAAATCACAACATTCATGTTCAATGGTAGGTCAATAGTATCCCACATAGAAGAGTTGTTTAGCAAGAACATATCCACTAGTATGAGTGCCGCAAGATCTGGTGTACACTTCTTTCATTGCAAGATTAGCTTCATTCAAATCTAAACATCTAGCGAGGATATTGTTGGTTCCCAAATCGACAGGTTCTAAATCCTAGAGGAATGACCACTTACTCTTTGATAGACTTAGAAATGGATTTGGCCAACGAACAAGATTCAGTCGTAAGGATGCAATCTTCTACTCTTTAGGCTCTGCAGGACTTGGGTGGGTCTCCCTATTACAATGCTACAATGGTATTCAACTTCCTATAACACGATTTGCATTTTTTAACAGATGTTTCAATGAAAATATGCCTAGGAAAGAAAGATAAACTTTTAATTATGGCTTAAACCTTAGCTTATATCATTCATGTATAAATTGAAAATGGCTTTACCTATATTAAAACTAACCTAAGAATAAAAAAAAAAGATGTTTTGGTATTAATAATCCTAAGACTAAATGAAAGTATATGCAGTGCCTGTCTTAGGGAAAAACAAAGTCAAACGACAAGCTAGTAACAAACAACACTATGATTTATCAACATTATGAATCAATATTAAACATATATGACTTGCATAAGATATTTAAACTGAAAACGCATTCACAACCTCCTCACACTCTCTCATATATATATTGCAGTGTTTTAAGACAGAGTTTAATACATTTGCTTGAAATGAAACCTATCAGTATAAACACACATTCCCTATTAGAGAAGACAAGTTAAAGATGTCATTAACATATTAACTCATACAACACAAGACAAGAAATAAGAGAAATAAATGAATGTTTTCTTTATTGATTTTTAGAAAAAGATAGACACATTCATAAATAGTTGTTCAATACAAAATCTTGCAAAGACTAACTTTCTTTGTATTGCTCTCAAACTCGTAGTACATACTAATCAAAAAGTTTTCAGAATCCCTCTTCCTGGCCCTGAATTCCCTTTTATAACATAAGGGAGAAAAAACAAGCCTCAAGCCAAGGAAGAAACTTGTCAAAGTATGTTTGCATTATAATGTTTCTTAAGGCATTAGTCCTTGTCTGTTGCACACAATCTTCTTTGATGCATTAAATGAGAACAACTGGGATGGCATCACTTTGGAGACTAGAGCTGCGAGCCTGATGGAAGTGGTCTTGCACATGTACTTTGATGAATGATATCTACTCATGTCAGGGTCAAAAAGGTGTACTCTTGCATTAGGTAGCATGTGCTTTGGAGACTGGTCTTATAAAAACTTAGTGCTTTTATCAATCTACCCAAGATAAGCAACTTGCACAAAAACTTATAGAGAACACAAAAAATGGAAAAGAGCCGAGTACTGTTCTTCCTCAGGTTTCTCTTCAACAAAAGAGCAATATTTCTTGTGCCATGTGTCAACATCATCCACTGGCCAGGCAAAAGATCTCAAATTTTGTAATTTACTCATAGCATCTTTTGTCCTATGGGCCGACATAGTTGACAAAGAATCAACATCCATTATCTTGTCAATGATCAGATGGTATACACTCTCCTGATTGGGCTCATTCATTAATCCATCCAAGAATGCATTATCTGCTACTTTGAAATCCTTTTTCCATGTGGCAAGGTCTTTCAAGTGCTTGTCATTGGTCAAAATAGTGGGGGATGTCCCACTTCCGCAGTCATTTGAACGAATCCATTCTTTCACTCATGGATTTTCTCTCTTCTTCAACGTAGGGGAGCTCTTTGATAAAATTTTTATAATTCTTCCACATCACGCCCACCTCCTTAGGTGCTTGAGGGTTATTTTGTATTCCCAAAAGAATTTCTCTTAATGATTGTGCCTTGGGAAACCAAGTCACTCTGATTGGCTGGAAGAATGAAAGAATATCATCAAGTTGGTCACTTAATTGTGACATCATAGAATAAGAGGTGTGCACCTCATCCAACTTGTCCACTCTTTTATTTGAAATTTTTAGAATTGAGGATTTTCTAATTTCAAAATACTTTCTCTCAGCCTCCTCTTTGGCATATTGTAATTCCTTTTTCATTTTTTCCAATTATTCTGTCCTAACACCCCATGAGGACATAGAGTCCTTCTTTGTCGGCTCATTTCTTAATGCTATATTCACAATGAATAGCTTATGCTGATCCTCATTTAGGGCTACATGCATGACCTTAAGTAGTGCATGTTTTTATTGTAAGTCCTTTGCAGCTAACTTGGCAAAATGGGTTGCATGTGTAGTGACGGTGAAAACCTCTAATGTAGTTGTATTTGCCAATGTTCTTATCACTGCATCACCCACCTTCTGTTGTGCTCCTTGAAGAACTATGGGCTTTTGTGTATTTGGGGCTTTAGCCCATATAGAAAAGGTCTTAATGCTTAGATTTACCCCTGACCCATGTTCTCCAAATTATTTCACAAACATAGGGTCCTCTTGCCTCATGACATGGTCTAGGAGAAAGACCTTCTCCAAATTGCATTCTGGCATCCAATAACATGCCACTTTTTTCCACCAATTCTCTTCCTTCCTCAGGGGTACACTTGATGTTCTTCCTATCAAAATTTCTGATTTCTTCATTAGACAACTCCCTTAGCTTCTCTCTTAACTAGAAGGATTTGAAATTAGGGGTATTGACAAAATTGTCATCGGCCATGAACTACTTGGAGGCAATTATTCTTTCATCAACCGTCTCCTCTTCAAGAATGGTGTTGGGGATGACTTCCCTATTCATATCCATTAGGACCTCAACAACCTCATCTTCCTTGAATTTATCACGAGAGGGAGAGGGTGGTGGCACACTTGTGTCAATGTCATCAGGAACATGTGCAAAATATTAGACTTTTGCCTTTCCCCTCTCTACTCTTCTTATTTCCTCAGTATTAGGTTGCTTCTCCTCTTGAATGTCCCACTGCTAGGCACCTTGTGATGATTCCTCAGTCAAAATTGCTTTTCCTTTAGACCTAGGAGCAGGTCCTGAAGTTTCAATAGGTTTCTCTTTAAACACTTGACCCTCCTTGTCCTTTTTCCTATCCAATTCATTGGCTATTATTGCATCAAACTTTCTTACTTTACATGACATTTGTGCAAAGTCATTTTGAATGTTATAACAAAATAGTAAGAACTTAGGGTCTTCTTCTCTCCCTTCTCTTTCCAATTTATTCAATATTTCCCACTCCCTCCTTCTTTAGATAGCTTCAGTGGGGAGGGCATTCCTAATCAGACATGGAAGAAGCCCCTTATTTTCAATTTGTTAACCCTCATATTATTAATATGCCCCTTTGGGTCAAAATGCCTTACTAGGTCAACTTTCAACCAATAGTTATTTACCAAAAAATCTTGCACCTTCTCCAGGGTGTCACACCCCACTCTGAACTGATTGTATATTGTGAACCTAAGGAGGTGCTTTCCCTTTCTCTTAGTTCTGACCCGATCCCTTTCCATCCACAACATCTGCCAGACAAATTCAACAAATGCAAGCCTAGGAGAAACCACTACTAGCAGTAGATGGGGTGCTTGATCACACCCTTACACTCTAATCACTATACAATTTGAGTAGAGAAATAAATCCCCAAAATTGTGAGAGAAGGCTCCCTCTGGGTATATAAGATTCTTATCTTTGCAATTCCTAATCCTCAAAATTTTGATAATGTCTTGTGGCAGCTTGGGCAATGTGACTCCTAACATTAATAAGACCCTCATAACAAAATAATCAAATAATTTACAATAGTCACCATATCTTGACCCCTTATCCCAAATTTGGGTCCACCTCTGCATTGGCAATGCAACCCCTATTCTCGGATCACAAGTTGTGACTCTTAATTCATCATCCCGAACTGATCTATTCTGAAAAAAAATTAAGTGGCACAATAAAGAATAGTGTTTGAAATCCAAATTCCCCTTTCAATTGCTTGCTTTAATAAGCCCCTCATGAAGCTTATCTTGAAGAATAGTAGCAAAATCATAAATTTCATTGGTGGATTGATGTTGGAGTTTCAAGGCTATCATTATGAAATCCATGGGCATAATAGTTAACCCAAAATCCACACCTAAAACTTGGAACAATCCATAGTATGATTTGTTGAAATAGTGCTCAAAACAATTTAGACTAAAAGGCTCTCTTTCAGATGACAAAATGTAATTCTGAGCATTTTTATACAGTCTCTTCATGAAAAAGGGCAGTACATTTTGCCTATATTTATCCCTTTTGTTAAGGTATTCTCTTTTCAATCTTTCTATGTCTATGCCCCTAAGGGTAGTTCTATCCAAGCCAAAATATTCCATGATTGCCTTGTGAGACACATCAACTAAGATATAGCTAGTGGTAGTTCTCATAGTCATACTCTATGGATGATATCCTTTACCAAGCTCTCTAATTAGCACAGGCTCAACAAACACATTTGGAACTACCAATTTGCCCAAGTTCAGGTTCTAGGAGTTTGATATTGGAACTGGCTTGTCCCTGTTCCCATAAAAGTAATAAAATATGTCTCAACCCCTCTCATTGGTATAGGGATCCTTGCAACCAACCTCCTTGTCACTAAATGCTAGTTTGGAGGTTTCTTGCATGGTTGAGCCATATGATAGCTCAAGGAAGTCTTGATGGAGACTTCTAGTCTCCATTGTCTATCTTTGCACCAACTCCTCCACTTTCTTCTCTACATCCCTCTACAATTATTCTGAAGTCTTGGCTAGGGTAAGAGGAGTGGTAGACTCTGTAGGTGGCTCTTGTTGGGTGGATGATTCTACCTCCTTGGAAGGGGTCTTCTTGGGTTTTTTGGTGTTTCTTTGTAGGGGTCGCCTTTTCCTTTCGTTCGTGAGGGGCCTCCTCTTCAGGGTCTGATTCTTTGATGGGTGGGTTTGATTCCTAGGATGGAGGGTTTTCTACAATGGGAGGAGCCTCATTGGATGATGTTTCTGTAGAGGTTTTGGGGGCAACCTTTCTTCTCTTTTGCATTGGCTTTCTTGTTATTTGAGTAGGAGCTAGTTCCTCATCTTCATTTAGGACTAGAACAATAGTATCCTTTGGTGCTCTCTTCCTCTTAGCTTGAGCAGGTTTTTCCTTTAGCGGGGAGCTGGATTGTGCTTCTGTGGATGTCTGCAGGGTAGCCTTGGGGTTTGGCCAAGTAGAAGGGGCATTTGTTAATTCTGGCATGGGAGGAGTCATATCAATTGCCATGACATGAGTGATTTGGGGCATTGAGAAGCTTGTTACTATCTCATGAACCTTTTCAGCAGATGGGGTGGCATAAATCTTAACTAGGATGGCCATCTTAAGCTTCTAAGGGCAGTGAAAAAACTAAGAACTAATGCAGACACGTGCTTTTACTACAAAACTAGGGTACAAATTAAACCTCTGCGCATACACACTTAAACTAGCCTATAGAATTCAAAGGAATGGCATAAAACTTTACTTACTAGTTTTCTGCACAGTTGGTGTTGCTTGAAGAGTGCTCTAGTTTGCTGCTTTTTTCTTCTTCGTCGCTCTGTAATAGATCTGGTCTCTTTGCAGATGTAGGGTTTGGCACAATGGCAATGAATTTGATTTTATTGTGTCTTCATGAATTGCCATTAATTCATTCGTGCATGGCAAAGCTGGTCGCTGGCATTGAAATTGAACTCCGAAGTTGATTCATAGATGGATGGTTGAGATCGCTCATTGACACACCTTGACTACTGACATGGAACCCATTATAACATCCTTGACCACCTTTGACTTCTTTATTTATTAAAAACCCCATATTCCTTCGCCTCTTGGTCATGCAGGATAACGAGAGGTTTGAAATTCTCTCCTTTTAGTTATCCTGCATAGTTCTCTGTGACCTCTTGTTACCCACACAGGGTAAGCCCTATTTTGTTTTCAGCTTGTTTTCTTATCCCCCATAACATCTTTACTTTCACTTCCTTGTTCCTTATACACATGTATCCATTGCTCATATCGCTATGCGGGATAAGCTTGTTTCATCTTTTGAAGGTGCTTTTCTTATCCCACACTAGTGTATCTCAGTTTTTAATAGTTGTGTGAGATAAGCTCTTTTCTTAGCAATATCACTTTTTGTTATCTCGTATTTTTGCAGTTGGTCACCTTTTGGGCCTATGGGATAAGACTATTAACTATTAAAGCCCGTTGTGTTATCCCGTACGATCCACATCTTATTTTCTTCTTTGATTTCTTGTAGCTGCACAAATGTGTCATGTGGGATAAGAGACTATTTTATACCGCATGCCCTTCTTATCCTGCACATGCAATCCTTCAACTATAAACGTCACGCGTGATAAGCCTTGTCATTGTTATCCTTCTTTTTTGTTATCCCACATGACATTGTATGGTAATAAAAAGACACCACGGGATAAGAATATTTTGTTTCTTACATGCCATTCCTTATCCTGCATGGGTAATCTCTCCTTTGTAAATGCAATCTGGGGTAAGCTTTCTTTATAAAAGGCCTAAACCTTATCCCGCATGGCATAAGATTCAACATAATGACACTTGCGGTGTAACAAGATTCAACACAACTTGCTTGGTTTTCTTATCCCGCGTGGTAAGACACTAAAGCCAACATGTAAGTGAATCTTTTAAACACGTGGAGACTTATGAAGGGGTAAGGTGGTCATGACGTGGGGTATGCCTAGGATATTTTAAACTTGGGACTTAGGCCTCAAGGGCAAATATGAAGTTTTGAGGCTGAATATTAAAGCAACCAACCCGATAGGGAAACCTAACATGCGGGGCCGGTAAACCTACGAATTAGAACCCTTCTGATCATGACTTAAAACATGGACAATGACCATTGACAGTCCACTGCAAAATAAAAGAGGTTGGGGAATACAAAGATAGCCTTAGCAAAGGTAAAACCCCTCAAAAACCCTAAAACCCTAGGCTTTAAAACACAAGAAAAGCAACCCTAAAAGCAAATTTTTGACACTTCCAACAGATATCATGGTAGCCCCGACTATATAGATTATCTCTTGTAAGTGTAAATTAGGCACAACGATAGATCAATTTGGTATAAGTTGGGAAGAAGGGTACCTTCTTTAATGTATGTATAAATTTTGTGGTACCAGGGTGATTGGTAATCAATCGTGTTGCGCACCATCTCCATGTGCAATGTCTCAAATTCTAGTTGGAGAAGCTTCTCGACCAAGGATTCATGTTTAGGACTATCTGACTCAGCGGTGAGAAGTGAACCAATACTAGCCATTGCATGAATTCCTTATATTCTAATCTGGGGATTTGATAAAATATAATCATCTAAAATTTGTTTTTTACATTATCAACCATTCCTTTATATGGCAGGAGCTTGTCATCCTTAGTTTGGTACTCATCATTGACTTCTCAGATAACCAATTGTGAGTCTCCATAAACGAGAATATCTACAATATTCCACTGAATTATTCTCTTTAAACCGATGATGAGACCTTCATATTCAACAATATTATTGGTACATGGGAATTTTAACTTAAATGACTTAGGGATGAGATCCCCTTAAGGAGTAACAATTAAGAAACTTGCTCCCAATCCTTTTTGTGTATGAGAACCATCAAAATAAAGCTTCCAGGGGGTTGTGTTGTGATTGTGCAGACATACTTATCTAGAAATTCTGTGACCAATGGATGAGTATCCATTAGGGGTGTTTCTATCAATTGTTCTGCAATAACCTGTCCTTTGATGGCCTTTATGTCCACATATTGAATATCAAACTCGCTGAGAAACATGACCCACTTGGCCATACAAATGTTAAGGGTTGTCTTTGATAATATGTACTTCAAGGAATCAATCTTGTAGATGAGATTGATAGTGTGACTTAGCGTGTAGTGTCAGAGATTTTGAGAGAAAAAGACTACAACCAAACCTGATTTTTCCATAGGTGAGTAATTAAGCTCTTACCCCACTAAGGTTCAACTGACCTAGTAAATGGTGTGTTCTTTCCCCTGGTCATAATGTTGGGCAAGGAGTGCCTCCACTATGCCTAGAATTACTGAGATATATAGGAGCAAATGTCAAACTATAATAAGCGGCATTAGGACTAGGTGATGGGCCATATATTCCTTTATTTTGTCAAATTCTTGCTAGAATTGAGCATCCCACTTAAAGTCTGTAACCTTTTTGAGAAGATGAGTGGATGACTTGCATTTATCTACAAGTTGAGCAATGAAGTGCCTCACAGATTGTAACTTTCCTTGCAAGTTGTGCAACTTCTTTAGTGTTTTAGGAGGCATATCTAAGATTGCTTTAACCTTCTTGGGGTGAACCTTTAAGCCATGCCTGTAAACTATAAATCCTAGGAGCTTACCTCATGTAACTCTGAACACACACTTTTTAGGATTAAGACATAACTTATACTTAGCCAGGTGTTCGAATATTTTCTCAAGAATGGCTGGGTATTATGTTATTGTCTTTGATTTGCCTAATATGTCATCCACACAATCCTCCAATATCTTATGCATGAGGTCATCGAAAATCACTGTCATGGTGCGTTGATAGGTAGAACCCGCGTTCTTGAGGCCAAATGACATAACCTGCTAAACAAAAATTCCCCAAGGAGTGGTGGATGTTGTTTTATGTTGATCTTCTTCTACAATTTTTATCTAATTATACCTTAGAATTTCATGTTCTATTGTCAAATCAACAAGGATGTCAAAGTTGGGAAGTGGAAAGTCTTCTTTATGACAAGATTTGTTGAGATCTCTAAAGTTTGTACACACTGTGATATCCCCATTGGGTTTGGAGACTCCATTATGAATAATCAATTGGTTTGATGAACTTGACTTCTAACAATTTTTCAAACTCTGCTTTGACCAATAATGAAATCTGAGGATGCTTCTTTCACAGTTTCTGTTTAAGAGGTTTGGCATTTAGATCAATAGCCAACTGATGTACTACAAGCTTAGGGTCAAGTTCGGGCATGTCCACATAGGACCATGAGAATTTGATAGGCCACTTGTGAAGGATCTAGGAGAAAACTTGGAACTCTTCGTCAGATAGAGAGGCAACCACATGAGTGATATGCAGATTGTCTGTGGTACTCAAGTTGGTTTCTCTTGTCTTGTCTATGAGAATCGGTGATCTATCAGGAATCTTAGCTCTGTTTATGGTCTATAGATACCTTAGAAAGGTTTTCACCAATAGACTCTTGATCTTTAATTCTTTTTCACTGTTGTGGTTAAGAATCCCCTCTTACCCAAAGTAGCCTTGAAGATCCAGCTTGTATATTGTATTATGAGTTGGATGATAGTATGGTGCATAAACAGTTTCCCCTAGGAATAGAAGGATTGTTGCTATTTTAGAATGTGTCAAGGTGTGCAACATTTTGGCCCCAATCAATGATTTCAGGATGGTGAAATGCAAGGTCAATGAGGAGAACAAAAGTGTCAAAGAGGGTGGATGTGCCAAAGGTTGAGAAGTTATCTATATCTTTATATGCTTGTTTGACAACCTCTTGAAGCATGTCATCGATATCGACTGAAATATTTACATTGTTTCTAAAAGTGCCTATCAAAGTTTAGGCTTCATGGGAAGGATGTCTAAAACCAAGCCCTTGATGGAAAACATTAGGAGCTGGATCAATCGGTCTTCTGATTCCATGTTCTTCTTGTCCCAATCCTTTGCCTTGATAATCCATTTCTTGTTAGTCAATTTGTGGGCTATTGGATATTTCTCTTTTAAGTGATTAAGGTGGGTATCATTATCCACAAAAACATCTCTGAAAAGCCACTAGTTGATATCTCCTTCTATAACTTCATGATTGATCTCACCATGAGATTGGAATGTCCTGGAGCCACACTTTCTAACCACAAGTTCTTTCTTCTTATGTTCCTTTGTGGGTTACCCATGAGCATGAGGATGTAGGGGTAGAGAATCTATTGTGAAGGTTCCTTGTAGAGCATACTTGCCACAACCAGCGTCGTTGATCTTAAGTTGGGAAAAAATAGATAAGATGGAAGTTTTCTCTTTGGCAGCGGTGATTATGAAATCATGGTTAACATATGAGGATGATGAGGTGGCATGAGGGGTTCCAATGTTGATACCCAGGCAATGGTGTGAGTATGGTGAACAATCCTCAATAGCATAACAATACTCAAATGGTTGAACATCATTAGAAATGGTGATTTTGCAACCTTGATATGTAAATTTGAGGCATTGATGGTAAGTGTACGAGATGACCTGCATGGCATGGATCCATGGGTGACCAAGAAGGATATTAAATGGTAGGTCAAGATCAACTATGTGGGACAATGTGCTCTATGTTACTAGGACAACTTGAATAGGGATATTGATCATCCCCACTAAGATTATCAAAGTTCTATCATATGCTTTGATGATAATGCATTGATTATGCATATCCGTGATAGTGTACCCCACTTGTGTAACAAACTTGAACGTGTAGAGGTTGAGGGGAGAACCATTATCAATCAATACTCGCTCACCTTGTAGCATTTGACAATGGCCTCAATATTAGGCAGGTGTATATGATTATGATCAGGAACCATAGCACCGTATTGGGTGAAGTTGAGGGGATACATGGAAGATTAGTGTGCTACCATAGCTTGGAATTATGTCCAGGGTCTATGTTTTTAGGAACACAAGCCTCTTGCAACATATGGGTTAGAATCTCCTGATGAGTAGGTGAAGCTTTAAGTAAATCTAGGATGGAGATGTGTACATGGCTCTTTCATAAAAGCTTAAGAATTTTGTATTACATGGACACATGTGCTTGAGCGGTGGTAGAGGTTATAGCCCTGAGAACTATCATCTGAGCTCTATGGGTAGCTGTTGCACATTTAGTATCAGCCCCATTGATGTGAATCATGTTCACATTATCCTTTGCATGAGTAATGAAACCTATTGTACTACCATAATCAAATGGCACATTATTGTACTAGATATTGTTAGTAGTATGAGACTGACCTGCATTAGATGTACTAGATTTTTCCCAATGTTTGGGAATGGTATCTTTATACATACCTAAATCAGCATTGAGCTACTTTCTCATGATGGGGTCAATATTGATTTTCCCCTTATCAATGTGGTCTTATACCAAGTGTTTGAGCTTCATGCACTTGTTTGAGGCATGACCCTTAATGTGATGACAAGCAAAATAATCATTTTCTTTACACCAATCAGGCTTAAGTTTGGACTCATCAAACAGTTGTATTTGTGAATATACAACCATATTATGTTGTTCCATGAACTTGAAAATCACATCCAAGGGTTCCCCCATGGGTGTGAACTAACGTCTTGGGATATTATGACTCATCTATTAAGGAGGATCTTCACAAATGGTGATTGCATTGGTCTAAATAGCCTGTGCATTTGGCATTAGCGTTTAAGGATTATGCTAAGCCTACATTGGCAAATTGACATGTATCATCAATGAGAGATTGATGTATGATTTTTGTAGGAGATTATCATATGTTTGTGAGGGTAGTGACTTTGCAACCATGATCATTTGAACCATCTTAGTGTCGAGGACCCCATTTCCCATAGCATTCTTGTTCTTCCAATACCTTTGTTTATCATTATTCGGCTTGTCAGAATACTCTTTGTAAAATTTGATGATTCCTTCGTCAATCAAAGCCTTTTCTATTGAAGGTCCTTTGGACATGATATCCTTTAATTCGATTGTGTAGTTTAATCGAATATGAAATGCATGATTTGGGTGGATATTATTGATGAATATCGAGACCAATTGAGTATCGAGCATTGTGCACGGGAGGTAGACGACGACGGATCTTCATATTTGGATGTAGTATGAGTGAATTTCACCTCCTTTTTGTTTGGTCTAACTAAGGTCAAACATGGAAATATCATTTTCTACATTATAATAATAATGAGCCACACATCTCTTTGATAAGTCTGCAAACGTAGTAATAATGCTAAATGGCAACTTGGAAAACCATTCTAGAGATGGTCCACTGAGACTTTTGGGAAACAAATGCTGGAGATATTTATCGCAATATGCTACCTCTTGATAGGCCATACAGAACTCCTTGATGTGATGGCATGGATCACCCTTCCTCTTGTATTTATTGAACTTTAGCATTTTGAAGTGCTTGGTGAATGGCATTGTTGTTATTTAATTATCAAATGGGTAAGGACAAATCTCATCAAATTTAAAAAGTCCTTCAGAGTTGTTATCTTGTAAGGTTTTAAGAGAAGGCTTCATTTCTTCGCATTCGGTATTAATTGGAAATGGATCAAGAGACAACATAGCAGACTGATAGTGCAGTGTTTGATATGCCACTTGATGTCAATGAATGTAGTTTGACTGTTTGGCGGGTATTGATACCTTGTTGTGTTCTGATAGATAGGAAGATGTTGTTGGACAAGCGATGGTTTTTGATATTGGAGTGGTCGTGAGTAAGTCACAACATTTGGTTGTGGAGCGATGTGTCGCTATTAATACTACCCATTTTGAAGTTGTTGGACTTGATGAGTACCACCTTGCAGATAACTGCACCCAGTATAATTAGGATGAGGTATGTTTGATTGCCCATTATATAGAGGGGGATTTTTATTAGCACCACCTATTAGTTGATGAGTATTTGTAACTATGTAGGATGAAGGTGGTGCTTGCAAGTAACTGAATTGTGGTTTTGAGATGACATGTGTGAAGTCACTTGTGATTGATGTTGAGGAGTGCTGACAACTTGCATGGACTGCACAAGTGGGGGCACAAATAATGTTAGCATTGTGTAACTCATGCCCCCTATCAAAGCTTGTGTAATAGGTGGTGGAAGATAGTCAAGCATCCTCGTACTCCAAGCCAATGCTTGCACATGAGGTAAGTTTGATGGTCACATGAATGGATTAATGAAAGGGGTAACATGCACCACACTGAAAGTCATTAACATTTAAGCCATCATGGGGATCAAAGTTACAAGTTGTGTAGATGGTGTATCAATTGATGCATTGTGGATAACTCCCCCCTGAGGATGGAGGTGGTGTAAGCCCCAATGAATTGGCATAAAAAGGTTGGTATTGTCATCCTATCGTACCCATAGGTGGTAATCCCATCGATGCAAATTGGGTACTCTGTTGTGATGACAACATTGAGGTTTGGACTTGTTGTTGGACTAAAAATGATGATGACGAGGGTTGTAAGGGAGACACTTGTTGTTGGGGAGATTCCCATGAACTAGTAGTCACTAGTGTATGAGGTGATGCAATAGTCATGCCTTGGGCAACCATGTTCACAAAGATGATATTCTTGTGACTTTCAATGATTTCATCAACCATTTGAGCATTATTCAGATTTGATAGGAATTGATCGACAAGATTAACTTGGACGTCTGTCTCATTAGGTTGATTAACCATAGTTTTATCTGACGCAATTGGGTTGACTAGATCAAACATGATAGGAGTGTTTTCTAACATAATAGAATTGATGCCAAAGTTGGGATTTCATTGTGTGTTAAGAAATCCTACTTCAAATTGAGAAGGTTGTTGTTCCATTTCTTGTCTAGATCAAGACCAAGTGGTGATGGGTATGAACCAGGAAGTGAAAATATGTGATGATGAAAATGCAATGTCAAAGTCAAGCATTGGAGTAATTGATTGATTGATTAGATCTACTTGATGAATTGATTGACGAGATGTGAGAAATGACTGAACCAAAGAGAGATTGATTAGGAGATTGGTGCTCAAATTGCAAATGGATAAGTCTAATTGAGCAATGCAACATTGAAGTTACTCAAGAGGATACACTCAAGCAACAAGATGGACCAATGTGAACAAAACATCTGGCTCGAGGTGATAAGGCCACAATGATGTAAGAGACTAAACTTTAGACATGATATAGGCAAAGAGATAGTAATACAAGCCACTAAAAAGGATGTATACTATTGAAATTTTGGAAAATGAGACCAAATATGGAAAGATGAACTGATCTCTAATTCAATTGACTTGATGAACTAGATGGTAAACTTGATGAAAAGACTAAATGATTGACTAATCTATTTGATGAAAAGGATAACTGATTCAATAAGCTAACCAGCCAAATAGACTAGAAATAAGGATCGATTGACTCAATTCAAGACTTATTTGATGTTGGATAGATTGATTGACAACACAATTGATTGGATTAGAAGATTGTTTTGATTTAAAGATTGATCCTTGACTTAGGAAAAAAGGAATGATGGTGGGATTACAAAGACATGAGATGATGGACGAAATTTTTTTTATGATAGTGACGATGCAAGATTGGAATGATGACCAAGAAATGACCCAAAAGCTAGGATGATGAGTAATGAGGATGTAAAGTGAGACCCTGGTAGACGATAAGAACAATGCAAACGAGACAAAACCAAGTTTGGATAAATAAAAAACTCACTGAAACAAATAAGAAAACATGAAACTTGGAAAATTTGGGTAGAATGATGAGGCAAATGGTGTTCTTGCCACTACTAGGTGCAAACCCATTGTTTTAGAGCATGATCCTGTAGTTCCTAACAGTGAACCCACAATTTTGACAAAACTTGTTAAAACTAAAAAATGAGAACATCATTCCAGTCATTTATTGATGCAATCCTACTACTTCAAGACTAGATAATAGATTGTGGAAAGCCAAAGTGCTCCCACTGTCTAGAGACTTGTTAAATTGATCTTGTAAATTTGGACGCGAACCCACCATTTTTGGGAATCGAGTAAATTGACTTGGTGAAAGAACAACGTTTTTGCTGTTTTGAGGAACTTGGTAAACTGACTTGGTGAAACAACAACATTTTTGTCATTTTAAGGTGCAAACTCGGTATTTATGAACTGGGTAAACCAACTTAGGTAAAACAATATCCCACCATTTTTGACTAAGTGAGGAGATAAAAAAAGGAGATTTCAATCTACAAACTCGTTGTTTTTGAGTAACCTTGGAATTGATTATTGGAAAAAGATTTAAGTGGCACAAAACCAAATCAAGCATATACAAAAAATCTTTGACTCAACTGAGAAAATGAGGGCCTAATTTATCTTGTGTTTAAAATTACTGGTCGAAACTGTGTGTGTGAAATTTGGAATCTATATCTAAAACACAAACACTGAATAAATCATTGCATGCATGGTTAGTTGATCAAAATCAATGAATATAAAACCATAACAAGTCGACCTATTGCCTCCTAAAAGATGTGAGTATAGATTTTCTCTCTGATTTATCTAAACAATACCAGTGACTAGACTACACCAAGACGGAGGATTTAATCTATATGAATGCAAGATTAAGCTATATGAAATCTAGATGCAAGCAATAATTATCAAGTTATATGATTCTATCAAGATAACATGATTAAGCTAATATGCAATAAGCTAAGATGCAATATTATCAATGACTCTAGAGCAAAACCAACATGATAACAATAAAATCTCTACTTTTTTATTAAGAGATGAGAGCCTGAATTTATAGAAAATCCAAAGAGAAAGCGATGGTGTAATATGCAATAAGCTAAGATGCAATATTCTCAATGACTCTAGAGAAAAACCAACATGATAACAATAAAATATCTAGACTTTTTTGATTCAGAGATGAGAGTTTGAATTTATAGAAAATCCAAAGAGAAAGCGATGGTCGAGATTGATTGTTGATGAGCGGTCAAGATTATCCCAGAAGTAACACAATCCAGGTGATTTGATGTGATTGGCTGCTTTCTTCAGATTTGAAGGAGATACGATTGAACTAAATTGAGATAAAATCAGAAAAACTAATTTATTCCATTTTCCTTTCTTAAAGCAAGCTTTCTTTGATTTATTCCCTTTTATTCAATTTTGCTCCTTTTTGAAATTTCTTTTTCAAATTATCTCAAATTAATTCCTTTTTCAAAATAATTCCTTTTTTGTGATTTAAATGACAAATTAATTTATTAATTAAATATGCTAGGATATTTAATTAAATAAATAGGATAATTGATTAAAGAGATTTGATTATTTATTTGATTGAAAAGATTAATTTGCCATGTGACATTGATGATTTAGGAATTAATTAATTAGGTGCTCAAAATTGATTTAATTGCCTTTGGTTAGGACCTTGGTGATGTAGTCGACATTAGGGGCCCATGGTTTAGTTGACCATTTTTAGGGTATTACATTTGCCCCTCTTTGAATTGATGTGCAAGCAACACATTGATTCAAAGTACAGTTGATGTCGAAGAGATACCAGTTCTGAACTTGATGGATCACGAACGGATGAAGAGAAAGATATTCAGCTTGATTTGAAGTGATGAAACTGAACAGATTGATAAAAGCGATACTGATCTTGAACTTGATTGAACTAGGACCAATGAAGAGCGAAGATATCGATCTTGAACCCGAAGGATCAAGAAGCAGGTATCGATCTAGAACTTGATTGAACTAGAATCGATTGAGCGAAGAGGTAATACCAATTTTGAACAAGAACCGATTAGTGAAACAAAATGTCTAGCTTGATTTGATATGATGAAACTAAATGCCTATTCGGATTGAGCGTGTGATCACTATCAAAAAGACTCTTTAAACCCTTGATTAGGTTTAAACTAATAACTAGCTTGATGAGGTGCAATGAAACTGATTACCGTTAAGAGACTGATTTAGATGAAGACAATATCAACTTAATTTGGTGTGATGAAACTAATATGCCCCTAGAGATTGATTTGATTTGAAGAACCTCAACTTGATATGATGCGATGAAGTTGAAATGCCCCTAGCAATGAGGTCTTGTTTGATGAGATTTGATTGATGTTCGATTAATCTTTGATTGAAAAGATTTGTTACTCAACTTTTGATGAATATTTAAAAAAAAATTCTTAACTTTTGATGATGTAATCACTGATAATGATGATGTAATAAGTATGCCCCCTCAGGAGCGAAATTGAAAGATGGCGAGATACCACAGTGATTTGAGGCAATTCGAGTGATAAAAAGATTTAGCGATGACAATTTGAGCACGAAGAATGATTTAAGAATTGATTTGAGATAAATTAAAGGACTTCTAAGTTGATTGGAAAAGATTTGAGCACAAAGTGATGCAAAGATTGACCTGAAGATGAATGTGCCAAGTGATCAACATTGTGAGAATTTGACTAGAAAAGTGATTTCAGATTTTGATTTCAATCCCGAAAATGGACTCAGGATGGTCAATTTAACTAGGGTTACAAATTTTGTGTTAATCAGAGCAAGTTTGAAAATTAGGGTTTCACCTATATAAGAGGTTGAAGGAGTCATTTTCAATTCATTTTTACCTCTCAAATTCAAAAGTTCAAAAAACCTTTGCTGAAAGCAAAATGGCAATTCCCGTGCAAAATCATTGATTCGAGCGCTAGAGACGCCACAACCAACCTCAAAACTACGCTCCAGTAGTAAGTCATCAATCTAAAGCCTTGTTTGATTCAATTTTGTGCATTTTGATTGAGTTTTTTGAACTTTCCATTGTTTTAGGTCATCCTAGGTTGTTTAGTTGTATGGTAGAGAGGTTTTTCGTACAAGAAACTAATGAAAATTCTTTACTCGTATGGGCGAGTTAGATTTTTCGTTTGGCTGTTACCCTTGAATCGTACAACTACATTCATTAAATCCCCTTTAATCATCTGATATCACATAGTTGCTCATACGAGCCTATTTACTCGTATGAACAATAGAGAATCATCGTACAAGTTGTTGTCTTTATGTAGTTACTCATATGGAAAACAATGAGCAATTTGGAGGGTCCAATTGTCAAAATTTGATTTTAATTGTTGTTGATTTAGATTATTTAGCACTTTAGACACATTATTAGGTGAAAGTTGATTGCGTACTGATAATATTTCATTCAATTTGTAGGTTCAGTTGCCAGATATCCAGTTTTGATGTACATATACTCCCACGATGAGATTTGTTTGACAGTTAACAGATGCACAAAGGGGTCATAGTGGTTTGTGTAGATTCAGATGGTTACTGGAGATGCCTGATATCCATGTGAATCACAAATTACTCAAACCTCGGTCGAGAGGTTTCATAGTGAGCATAACACTTTTCACTTGTCGACTAGGGAGATGACCAACACTCCCAAGGATGTATACATGATTTTGAGGATTCCATTCACAAGAGACAAGGTGGATTATGACACCACTCCATGATAGGGGATTGAGGCGCCGAGATGAGTATTTCAAGATGCTACTATCTTGGATCATTCCATTAATTGGGATGATATGATGAGTAGATATGGATCACAACTCCCTCTCACTTGTGTACTAGTCAGGATTGTAGGTTGTTTTGTGATGTCAGACAGGGTCAGAAGGGATTCCTCTGTGGATGGGGCATGATGTTGGAGAGACTGGTTACTCACCCCATGAGATTAGGATGGGGTTCATGTTTATTGGCCCACATGTACCATGAGATGTATGAGATCACCTATAGAGGGGGAAGAGAATGGCGGCCAGGGTTTTGGTATTACACATATGTGCATGGGAGCACATCCTAGTGTGCAAGCCTATTATAGATGATACCTGACAGGATGGACAACCATATGTTTATAGATACACAAGTTACATGACACAACCCCACTTAGAAAAGATTGACCACAAGAGACAACAGTTAGATGATTTGATAGCCATCGTCTAAAGGTTGTACAAAGGTTTAGATCCATGGGATGACTGGGGGAGGCAAAGGAGGGACATGTCCATGACACAACCACTGATTGGGAGATCCTTAGGGATCATAGAGCGATTTATTGTCAGCCGGGTCCTGAGGCAGTATGGGAGACAACAGGGCATGTCTCAGGAGTTCACATCATATGCCCGATTTGTAGATGAGGAGAGATAGGGATGGTAGACTAGATTATCATATGCTCTTATGATGCAGGAGCTGGTAGTTATACATACATAGAGATGGGATTATTTGGAGGATGTCGCAGATGTGAGGGTCACTCTCAAGTTCAAAGATTATTTTCATAGACATCCATCCCCTAGATTCACGGATAGAGTGGGCACCTCAGATAGATGAGAGTAGTGATGCCCCAGCATGTGCGTAGAGAGGTGCAACACCTAGGAGTGTAGGAGACCCAGGTGCTAGCTTGAGCAGAGTACCCGTTATAGGACGACAAAAAAGGCAGGGAGAGGGAGGATCACTTGGAGGAGTGGGAGGTGATCCAGGTGGTGATATCGGAGTGGAGGCTAGTGGAGGCTAGGGGTGATGTGGAGATGGGTGTGGGAGCAATCCTTGGTGATGAGGAGGCAACTCAACAACTTAGGAAATAGATGGACGAGCCAGCTGACGGGGGTGATATACCTAAAGGACAGATGCCATAGGATGTCATTTGTGCATTGACAAGGAGACTTAGGGTTTTGCAGACACAACTCAAAGTATCACAGGCATAGATAGCGAAGAGAGATCGGTGGATTGCAAAGTGTGATAGCCTCCAGCGTGAGGTGACACATCAGATGAGTAGGGAGGCTTACTATGTCACAACTTATAGTGCAATGATGTTAGCGAATAGGCAGGTGGTGCCTTATTCACAATATATGATGAGATCTGAGGGAGCTAGGGTGCTGAGGAAGGATGATGTACCAACACTGCATCCCCCACCTCCTCCTCTAGGCAATGAGGGGGAAGTAAAGAGTTAGTTTTGATGCCACACGAGATTTTGTATCCCATTTTGGATGTTATACACTTCTTTCTCCGATGACATTATATATGACATTTTGAGATCATTTGTACCCCATTGACATTGAACTTTTTGATGATATATATATGAGACACATGATTCGACTTCATTATACTGTGTTGAGTGATGTAGGATGATTCATGAGATGGTTTTGATATGCGTTATTATATATGATGTCTTATATGTATGCATTTCTTTTACAATATGGATGTATGTAATGATGATGATCATGAATGCTTTTTTTTCTTTCGTTTTCATATGCAAATGAATGAATCAATGGATAAATATAATGATTTTGATGCAAATTTGAATGCCATGTTTTTTTATTTTTTTCTTTTTCAATGTGATAATATGGATGCAAATGAATATGCAATGGATTTGTTATCATGCTGAAATTTCTTGAAATTCACAAAGCTTAGTATGAATGCAACCTAAGACTTTAGTCACTGGATTTGTTATGTTATTTATCATCACTGAGTATTTTAAAATGTCGGAGATAGAAATAAACACCAAGGCACAAAGAGCCAGGATGACCTGAATGTCATGTCCTTTTGATTTAGCAAGTGAACATAAGTACCAAGGCATAAAGAGCCAAGATGACCTGAATGTTTCTTACATGCAAACGCACCAAACAAAGAATAGTTCCTTTTTTTTACTATGCAATAGTGATTATCTTTTCCACAATGACCCTTTTATCGTTCATATCCTATGATAGATTAAGCATGAATTCAGATTGCATAATAAAGAAATTTACTCAAAATTGACAAGGAAATAGTTCCAACCTCCCTATAGCATACAAATAAATAGAGTCAAGGTATGTGTGGCAATTTCACCTTGATGTGAAGGCACTTATCAAAGACACCCATTTTATGAGATGTTTCCAGATCATCAAAATCATTCCTTCAAGCACAAAACAAAGAAAAGTATTATGCCCCTAGTCCTTGCTCCTCTTAGTCAAGATAGACTTCCTTGAGTTACTCAAAGGGAATACTAAGCGAAAACCAATTTAAAAGACAACATACAAAGAAAATTTCAATCATAGCTCAAACAGTTTTAGTGATTGTTTTCGTTGTTCAATCATAGCTCAAACACTTTTAGTGAGTGTTTGATGAGATGTCAGTGGCAAAACCTTGCAGTGGTTAGGAGATAGGTGATTGACTTGGACTGGATGACTCGGTACTACCGACATAAATATGACTTTGGTTAAACTGCTTAGGACATTTAAATTGATCAATCGATTGCCCTAAGACTACAACGTTGATTGATTTCAAGCCATGAGGGTTCCAAGACAAACCAAGGTGTCAAAAAGCGACTGAAGGATATGTACAAGCTAAAGAAAACATGTAGGAAAACAAGAAATAAAGAAGGAAATGTTAGATTTGCGTTGATAGATGGAGAACTTTATTACAAGGGGTGCCTCTTTACCAGGTTTTTACCTTTTTGGCAGAGATTCTTTTTTTTTTTTTTTTAAGGATTTTTTAGCTGTAGAATTTCTTTAGGTGGATGGTGTTGATTGGTTCATTGAGTTGTTCTCCTTCTGGTGTTGAGATTTGGTAAGTGCCAAAGCCAAAAATTGCGGTAACAATGTAGGGACCCAACCAGTTGGGTTCAAACTTCCCTTTTTGTTCTCGATACTGTTGATTTTTAGGATTCTCTCTCAAAACAAGGTCACCAACCTGAAATTCTCTGTGTCAAACTTTCTTGTTATAGCTTCTAGACATTCTCTTCTGGTAATATCTCAGATGATCGAATGCCACTTGGTGACATTCAGCCAGCAACTCGAGTTCTTGCAATCTAGATGTTCTGCGATCTTCATCAGTGAGAAGACCTTGCAAAGAAACTCTCAAAGAAGGAATTTCAACCTCAATAGGCAAGATTGCTTCGGCCCCATACACTAAAGAAAAATGTGTAGCCCCAGTAGGTGTTCTGATGCTTGTTCTATAAGCCCATATTATCGAATTGAGCTGTAGATGCCAATCCTTTCCAGATTTGTTGATTGTTCTATGCAAGATGGTCAACAAAGTTTTGTTAGACGTTTCAACCTGTCCATTACCTTGAGGGTAGTATATGGAAGACCAATGTTGTTTGATTTTGAACTTGTCACAGAGCTCATCTATATCCTTGTTTTTTAACTGCCCCCATTGTCAGTTACAATTGAGGAGGGGATTCCATACCTGCAGATGATGTAGTTAAGAATGAACATAGCCACTTGTTTTCCAGTTGCTTTGATTAGCATAACTGCTTCAACCCACTTAGTGAAGTATTCAGTGGTAGTTATGATAAACTTATGTCCATTGGAAGATGAAGGATAGATTTGGCCAATGAGGTCAAACGCCCATTGTTGAAAAGGATAATTTGTGATAAAAGGTATGAGCTCCCTTGCTGGAGCATGTATGAGATTGCCATGCAGTTGGTTTTTCTAACAAGTTCTAGCAAATTTTATAGCATGTTTTTCCATATCTGGCCAATAGTAGCCAACCCTTAGCAGTTTCCGAGCTAGAGTTAGATCATTTGAGTTAGATCCACAAATACCTTCATGGACTTCAGATAAAACATGTTGAGACTCTTCAAGTTATAGACACCTAAGAAAAGTACAATCTAAACCTCGCCTATATAGATCGTTAGCGATGATGACATACCATGAAGCATTACAAATCAGGTTTCTTTTCTCATTGCGAGTAAGGTTATTGAGGATGACTTGGTCACATAAGTAGGAATAGATATGGTTATAGCGAGATGAGTCATGCCCAATGATAGAAGAGTCCATCTGGAAATCAGGGGAATCATAAGAAGGATAGCAAAGCTCTTCCACTAGGAACTCATAGAGGAATTGTGTTTCTTGTAGTTGTGGTATAGATGCCAATGTAGCCATAACATCTACTTCTCTGTTTGTTGGTCTAAGAATCTGCTGAAATGAAACAAAGAAAAAGTATTTCTTAAAGTCATCAACCATTCTTTTGTAGGGCATTAGTTTTTTATCCCAAGTTTGATGCATATCGTTAATCTGGTTGATTATCAGTCGAGAGTCACCATAGATGTATAGCTCAACAAATTTCCATTCGATAGCCAGTTTGATTCCATTCACCAAGGCTTCATATTCTACAATATTGTTGGTACAAGGAAAGAGGATCTTGTATGCCTTTGGAATTGAGTATCTCTGAGGAGTAATAAAAAGGATCCCAACACCAGAACCTTGTTGAGAAAAAGATTCGTCAAACAACATTTTTCAGGATCGTTGAGTAAGATGCATTATGGATTCATAAAAAAATTCTATGTTCGGAGGTTGATTATCTTCAAGCAGAGTGCCAACAAGTTGATCCATAATGACTTGTCCTTTTATATCTTTGCATTCTACATACTCAATGTCAAATTTTAAGAGTATCATAACCCATTTAGCCAATCTCCCTATGAGTGTTGCATTGCTTGGAAGATATTTCAGAGGATCAATCTTAGCAACCAGTTTGATATAATGTGCCAGCATGTAATGTCTCAATTTCGGTGAAGTAAAGACCACTGCCAAACAAGCTTTCTAAATGATAGTGTAATTCATCTCATAGGACACCAACATCCTACTTATATAGTATATAGCTCATTCCTTGTTGTTCTCATCCCGTTGAGCCAAAAGTACCCTTAGTGATGTGTTAGTAGCTAATATATAGAGAATCAAAGGTTTGCCTTGAATTGGTGGCATCAAAATAGGTGGATTGGAAATATATTCCTTGATCTGTTTCAAGTGTTGTTCACATTCTTCATCCCACTTGTATGTAACTCCTTTCCATAATGCTTTTGTGAACGGTTGAGCCTCATCTACTAGCTGAGAAATGAAGTGTCTTATTGATTAGAGCCCCCCTTGTAGAGTTCTCATTTGACTTACATTCTTTGGAGGTGGCATTTCCATTATAGCTTTAACTTTTTCTGGATCAACTTCAATCCCTTTTTCCGAAACAATGTATCCTAGCAGTTTGCCAGATGTAACTCCGAATGCACATTTCTTAGGATTTAGCCTAAGTTTAAACTTTTCCATTTTGTCCAAGATTAGACCCAGTTCTGAGAGATGTGTCGATATTTTCATAGATTTGACCAAGGTATCATTGACATAGTCTTCCATTTTGTTGTGCATCATGTCATGAAAGATTGTAGTTACAACTCTTTGATAGGTCAAACCTACATTCTTTAAGCCAAAGGGCATGACATTCCAACAGAAAGTTCCCTAGGCACATGTGAACGTTGTTTTCTCTTGATCTTCAGCTATGATTTTGATTTGGTTGTAGCCAAAAAATCCATCCATTAGAGAGTGCATTTCATAACCAGCACTCATGTCCACTATCATATTAATGTTAGGCAGTGGAAAATCATCTTTTGGACATGCCTTGTTTAAGTCTCTGAAGTCTGTGCTAATGCAGATTGACATATCAGGTTTTGAAACAAGGACAATGTTGGATATCCACTCAGCATAATCAATTGCTCAGATGGATCCTGCTTTAAGTAATTTCTCTAGCTCAACTTTAACAAGCAATGCAACATGAGGATGCATTTTTTGGAGTTTTTGTTTGACAAGTTTGACTCCAGGAGAAATAGAAAGATGGTGCATTATAAGGTCAAGATCCAGACCCGACATATCAGAATATGTCCATGCGAAGTTGATCTTTTTCTCTTTGAAGAAATCAGTAAACTCTTTCAGTTCTTTTGCTGATAGGGATTGAGGCAAATGTATCATATGTTGAATTTCCTCTGTTCTAATGTTCACTGGTTGTGTAGGTTCAATCAGTACTGATGATCGCTCTTGAAAGTGATTAGGCAAAATATCAAGCATCTCACCTTCAGGTGCCTCAGGGAGGTTTTCACCATCAGATACATTCTTTTTTTTTTTGGTTCTGATACTGCTATAGTGTGGTTTTTCACTATTAGAACACTTGTTTTTCTTCTTTTGATATTTTGACACTAAGACACTTGATATCCGCTTCTGTCGTGTTCACACTCTGTTCGTTGATGGAAGAGTTCATGGGTTCAACTGCATTAAGGTAACATTCTAAGGCATAGTTGTTGGAAAAAGTAGGGATATCCATGGGTTGGTCTTGTAGAGTATGGTCAATAAGCTCAATGTATACCAGGGATAAAGATTCGATGGGTTCAAGGGAATTCACTATATTGTCATCACAACCTTGGACTGTCAAGTTGAGTTCTAGAAGACTACCCTGCGTTAGTGGCTTGAGATCGGGAAGAGTCATAACATGATTATCGAAGCTTACGTTAGTGTTTAGAGAATCTAACCCAGCAAACCTACCACTAGACCCTTCTCCTACTTCAGACTGGACTATGTATTGTGGCTCAACAACAATACCTTCTTTAGACAAAGTTTCAACATTCATGAAAAAGTAGTCATAGTTTGGTGTTGAATAGGTAATATCATAGATGGAGCTCATTTTAGGCTGATCAAAGTTAGAAGATGAAGCATCTGACTCCTCTTCAAGCGACTTAGTAAAAGCATGTATGGTATCAATATCAACATCTTTTATGCTACAAGCTCCTTCTTGTTCTAGTTCAGTGATAACCTATAGTTGACATACATGTTCACATAGCCTTGATGACTCTGCAAGTTTCTGTCTTCTTTCCCATTCAACTTCTTCTGGACTGATGACCGGTCTTGCTTAACTAGCCTTCGGTTCTTCAGTTGTGTTCCCATACCTAATTTGTTTTGTCTCATTAGATGGAGATATAGTAGGTGAGTGATTTTCCTGTGCTTTCTCTTTTCTTTTTTGTTTCTCATAAGCTTCTTGTCCTTTTAGTCTAACTTCCTCTAGTTCTCGTTGTAGTTTCATGTGTGCTATTTCTTGTGCTTCATCTATAGTATCATTGGATTCTTAAGAATTTTCTTTGGTAGATGCATCTGATAGAGGTTTTGGACCCCATTCATACTCATTTGAGTCTTTTTATTAATCTTCTTCTATCATCATTTCCATATATGTGACAAGAATATTTAATGGTGCAAACATTTCTTTGATTCTTTCCACCTGTTTTCTCATTTCTTCTGGAATTTCTACTTCTGCTCTTTTTCTTGCCGGTACCTTTGGAACTTGGTTATAAGCTTCTTCTTCTCTTTTGATCACCAAATTTTCTTCTTCTTTCTCATATTCTTCATGAGTTTGTTGTCTATTTACTTCCTCTTGTGTTTGATGTGGCTGATAAGATTGTTGCTTTTGACTTGATGGTTTATCTAGATGTTACCCAAGTCCGATTTTGTCCATTGTAGACTTGGTTTGTAGCTTGATGGGTTCGGTAATTCCTTCTTGACATTTTCCCAAAGGACCTATACATGAATACCCCATGTGTTGGATTATCTGATATCCTTTACCATATTGTTCAGGTGAAATTTTACAACGTTGCACTTATCTATCTTCATTTCCCCCTCTGTAAAGCCATTCGAGAACAACTGCCTCTTCTGTTTCATTTGCAAAGGAAGCAGAGGATTGCGCAAAAGTACCATCATAAATGACGTTTGCAGGTGAAGTTTGTGGTTTCATAGCTTCAGATGGTTTTCTAGACTATTTAGGTGATGGGGGAAGAGACATCAGTGAAATTACGGGTTCTATCTTGTATCCGCCCATGTTGGCATCTGTGATTTTCAGTTTCTTTTCCATGTCCTTCATATTAGCTTCTGAACTCTTAGCTATAGAGGTTGCTTTGTTGTGAGGAACACGAGTATCGACACATTGTTTTAATGCATTTCAAGCATAGTCAGTATCAATAGGAACACTTAACTCAACTCCATTATAGGGAAACTTCAAGCATTGATGGTATGTAGATGGCACTGCTTGCATATCATGAATCCATGGTCTGCCTAGCAAAATGTTGTAAGATAGAGGAAGGTCAAGCATCTAACAGATAACATCTCTTTCCACGGGTCCTACCCTAATTGGTAATAGCACCAGACCCTTAGAGGTTCTTTCTTCTTCATCATAAGCTTTTATTGTTATCTTCTTTCTTGGATCTATATCATTCTCAGAAAATCCCAATTGTATGAGTAGATTTTAAGTACAAATGTTCAACCCAATGCCTCCATCTATCAAAACATGTTTGACTTGGTGTTTATGGATCATGGATTCAATGTGTAATGGTTGATTATGTGGATGAGTCAAGGAAATATCATCTTCTTTAGAGAAGGACAGGTAGCGAGGCGAGGTTAGGTGACCCACCATAGAATGAAACGGATTCAGGATCTAAGTCTTTAGGGATGTTAGTAGCGAGTAAAGCTTTGTCCAAGATATTTGTATGAGCAGGAGAGATCTTAAGCAGTTCAAGAATAAAGATTTGAGCAGTAGTTCATTTTAGCTGTTCAACAATGTTGTAACTAGAAGAATATGGTGAATCCAACTGTTTAGATGGGGAAGGCTTAGTAGTGATTATAGCTGGTTGTTTGTTTGAAGATGTCGATAGTTTTGATGATGTCGATGGATTTGATGATGACATTTGATCCAAAGATGGGTAACCAACTCCTTTGAGAGTAACTTTTCCTTGAGCACAGGTCACAACATTTGTAGCCATCGGTTTGTTTTTCTCTTCTTTGACTATAATTACATTGTAATACTCTGATTGGGAAGGTTCAAGCATGTTGATGACATTATCGTCGTTGGTATACATGTAATTTATCTTGACACCTCCCTTGGATTTAGAGGAATATCCTTTCTCATAAGTAGGCAAGGGATCTTTGAAATCTTTGTGATCAGAGTTGGTTGCATGATTCCCAACAACAATTTTGCCATTATTGATAAGGTCTTGAATCTCATGTTTGAGTTTCATGCAGTTATTAGTTGTGTGACCCTTGTTTTAGTGATATTCATAGTAATCATTTTCCCTCCACCATTTGGGTTTGACTTTAGGATCATATGGTTTGGAGTTGTCAGGCAATGTGATCAGATCATTTGCCAACAAAATCTTAAGAGTTGTTTCATAGGATTCTCCCAAAGGAGTGAAATCATGTTTAGGCTTTGAAATCCAAGGCTTATCTTTAAACCACTCTTTCGATTTCTTAGGAGGGTTTTCCATGGCACTTTAAGAAACTTTAAGGGCCTGTGTGCCATTAGTCATATTAAATATTGATGGTTTTGGTTTTGGTTTAACAGTATCAACTACTCCATCATTCACAATATTTCTATTATTATCTTTGCCATATTTTCAGTATTTGTTTTTCTCTTTAGAACTAGAGCCATGTTGTGTTTCCTTATAAAGTGATATTTCTCCTTTCCTCAAAAGAACATCTTCTATTTTGAGAGCACTGTCCACCATCTTATTAAATGAAGGATGTACTTGCATTTGAATGTTATATTGTAACTCAAGAATCAGATTGTTAACAAAGATATCCATCTTTTCAGAATCAGGAATGGGTCGTGAATATCTAGAGAAAATATTTCTCCAACATTGAAGGAAAGTGAGGAAAGGTTCTCTTGTTCTTTGTTTTGGATTGCAGAGGTCATTCATGGTGATTGGATGATGGATGTTGTAGGAATATTATTGGAGAAATACTTCAAACAACTCCTCAAAAGATTTAATTCTCATAGGCAATTTTGAAAACCACTCCATAGCTTGTCCTCCTAGACTTCTTGGGAAGAGACACATAAGATATGTCTATTCATGCATAAATTCCATACATAAAGCACATAATTCTTGGACATGGTCTTGAGGATCCGAGTTGCCATCATATTTGTCAAATTTAGGAGTTTCCATTCTTGAAGGAAATGGAGGCATGTGAAGATTCTTGTCGAATGTGAACGGGCAGATTGTGTCCAAGGAATACTATACAAAATATTTATCTTTGCCTTTCATTTCTTTGATCTTAGTTTGCAATGCTTGTAATTGTTTGGTTGCCAATGATAGTGGTGTCTCTTCTTCTTTAATGATAATGTTTTCAATGTTGTAGTTAGCGGGAAGTCTGTCTCCTTGTTTAGCCAATTCTAGAAAATGTTCTTCTTTTTCTCGGGCTATGATAATTTTCATCATCATTGAAATCCTTGTCCTTTTGAGATTTAACTATAGTATCTTCTTCAGGTTCAGAAGGTTCAAAATCACTAGATGAGGTGTCACTATCAGTAGCATGACTATTAATGTTATCGCAAGCACTATGTTTAGAGGCCTCTCTTTCTTGTCTTTCCCCAGACATATTGGAAGATAAAGGTTGATAAAAAATTGGCTGGCTTGAGGATGAAGGTTTGCTAAAGATTGGTTGTTCTTGAAAGAATGGATTAGTTTGCAATGAGAAAGACTGCCTCTTACTTTTGTTAGAATTCTTATAAGAGCTTCTGGTTCAAACATACATTTACAATTGATGTGACTGAGAGCTAGAAGTGATACGATTGTGAAGATCAAATCGAAGCTAGATGTTTATTTGAGGTGATGATTGGATGAAGATATTGACACCAAGTCTAGTTTCAGGAATGATCTATCCTGTATAAGACATGATCTAAGTAGAGCAGATTGATGGATGATTGATTGAACCAGCTAGGATATAATTAACAAAATCATGTAACACAATGGCCAGGGCATACTATCAAGATGCTATGCTTAGGATGAAAAAAACCAGATATATGTTGTCTTGTGATGTATTAGGATGAAAAAGACTAGGTATATGTTGTCCTGTGATGTATGAGGACTGACCAAGAAAGTATGATAGAGGTATATAAAAGATATCAGAATCATGCAAACAAAGTTTTCTGGATTCAGGGAGACATATTTTCGTATGACAAAATTCCTAAGACCATACGAAAAACTAAAGGTAACCAGTCGACAAACTAGGTTACTCGTACAAGATGTTGTTATAAGTGTTCAAAGCAGTCAATGAAAGTTGTAGGCTCGTACGAAAAATTCTCAGAGGCTCATACGACAATTATCAGATATTAGTACAACAAACTTGGCAATTGAGGTTTTGACTCGTACAAAATAGGATCAGATAGAAAATGAGTTTTGACAAGAAATAGGGTTTTGACCACTGAGTTTGATGCTTCAGTTGATTATTCAGGTTTTCCAGTTTTAGTTTCAGGTTGTTCAGTGATATTTTCAGATAGTTCAAGGATAAAGACACGAGACATGCAAGATATAAAATGAATTCAAGCACAACACGCTAATCCTAAAGAAGTTGGATGAGAGAGAAAACCTTTGCATGTAGACTTAGGTACATACCCAATAGCTAATCAGAATATGGTTGCTGAGTCTCACACAATGGATTCTCATCGCCGTATTAGCCGAATCGAAATACTAATGGGGGCATGATATGGCAAGTATCTTGGGAGAGTTACTATCTCTCTTGCACAAAGATTATCCCCCTTTCGGAGGTGAACCAGGTAGCTTTTATCCTAGAGTTCTTAATAAGGGTATATGTTCAAAGTTACCCCTTCAAGTCACACAAGCGCGATTGAGGCCTATAGCCCAACAAAGTACCAAGCAAGATGTAGTCACGCAAGCGTGATTGAGACTGCGAGGCCTTGAAAAATGTCCAATATGAGAAATCTCAAAGAGAAAACTCAAATAACTCCGTCCTCCGAGACTTTAATCTCAAAGAGGCCTATTTATTATAGTGAGTCGGAATGCTTGGGTCTAGTTGTACTCACGTGGGTCATTCTTATAGGGTGATTACTTTTTCCCATTGTGGTAGGCTTGCTAAAGGAACACAAATCTCAAACTAGAAAAGCTCCAAGGGTCTGGATTTTTGATTGTCTGTGTAGACAAGAACATACTCTCCTACCTTTTAGACTTTTATCAAACACGAAAAAATAGATTTGTTTATTTACCACATCACAATTTAGGTGCCTAGAAAATAATTAAGAATAAACAAAGTTTGCTTGAATCTTCTTAGGCAACCTGCAAAAACAACAAATCAGTAATCATATTGTTTTTGAGCGATACAGACATATTCTTGCATAAACGTTCTGCAAAAACTTATCAAGCTGTTAAAATCACTTAGATAGATAGAAAATAGATCAAGTTTAGCATTAGTGCCAGAAAAATCAAATCAGAAAAATTGTGAGATTTTGCCAAGACCGAGGTCACAATGAAAAACATAAAAGAGAGACAAAAGTATGACAAGAACAAACTGTATTCTCATCAATATGCAAATGATCAACTAGATTAACCAATACAATGAATATGGGCCTTCTTATATAGGCAAGGCCATATGGATATGTGAGCACACAATCATGACATGTGGCTCAATGAGAAACAAGGGTAGGTAAGAAAAACTAGGGGTAGGTAGGAGAAATAATATAATATTCCACAAGAGGTGGATGACCCACTGAATGTGGAGTGTAACAGCAAGATAAGACCACAAAAGCTGAAATTTCTCCTACAAGCTATATTCCTATGTGCACATTTCCCTAGGTGTCTCATATCCAAACTACGATGAGATAAATTATCCTAAGTTAACTTAAGTAAAGTGTAATAATATCCATGATGAATAATTATTTACACCAACACCCCCCCTTAAGTGCAACTTAGGGGAATGAAGACTCAAGTCAACAATGCAAGATGGGTCCCGACTACTAGGCCATGATAGGTACCCATGTACAATATGCAAATGCAAGCAAACCTATGCAATGCAATCTCTCACAACCGGAGACAGGGAGAAAACCCAGTGAGAAACCCCCCCCCCCCCCAAAAGAGAGATGAATGTACAAAAGACTCTCAAAGAAGAAGGACAAAACCTCAAAGAGAAAAAAGTCCCCCCCCCATAAGAGAGGAAGGAGAAGTCAGCTGACCCCCTCTAATGAGACATATAGCACCCCCAAGAGAGCTCGCAACTGCTAGGACTTACTCTCGGTGAAAGGTTTGGTGAATATGTTTGCAACCTGCTCTATTGTAGGACAATACTGTAAATCAATGACCTGCTCCTGAATCATCTCTCGGATATAGTGCATATGAATCTCGATGTGTTTGGTCTGCTGATGCTGGACCGGGTTCTTCGAGATTGCAATAGCACTCTGATTGTCACAATGTAGGAGTTTTGGCCGTGGAGTGGTGAACCCAAACTTTGTGAGATTCTGTTGAAGCCAAATGGTCTCAGTCGTTGCATTAACAACTCCTTGATACTCAGCCTCATTCGAAGAGAGGGCAATAGCATGCTGCTTCTTGCTCTACCAACAAATGGGGCTCGAACCAAGGTGGAATCTGTAACCTCAAGTAGGATTACGATCATCAAGATCACTAGCCCAATCGAAGTCTGTGTAACTAACCAAGCGAAGTCCTGTGCCTACTGCATAGTGAATCCCATAATGATGTTTACCTTGGATGTAGTGAAGGATGCGTTTGGTGGCTTTCCAATAAAGCTCATGTGGTTCCTGCATGAAGTGAGAAACCATGCCAACTGCAAATGAAATATTAGAGCGTGTGTAAGTCAAGTAGATGAGACTACCCACAAGTTGACGATACAATGTGGCATCAACTGGTGGAGAAGAGCACTGAGCCTCAAGCTTGACTCTTGAAAGAAAGGGAGTCAGTGCAGGCTTACAATTAGCCATGTGAAAGCATACAAGTAGATCAAGAGCATACTTGGGCTGTGATAGTGTAAACCCAGAAGGTGATTGTGAAACCTCGATCTCGAGAATGTAGTGCAAAAGACCCAAGTCAGTCATAGCAAATCTATCATGCAAAGCAAATTTGACCCTGCTAATGATGGATGCGGTGCTCCCTGTAATGATCAAATCATCAACATAGAGAACACATATCAAGTGAGAGTCATCTTGTTGTAAAATGTAGACATTCGGATTGAAATGATACCTGGTGAACCCTGCTGAGAGAAGAAAGGAATCCATCTTGGCGTACCAAGCCCTGGGGGCCTGCTTAAGGCCAAAAAAGATTTCCTTAGTCTACAAACCAAGGAAGAATCCTAGAGGAAACCCTGTGGCTGCTCCATATATATCTCCTCATCAAGATCCCCATGATGAAAAGCACTCTTCACATCCATTTGATGTACAACCCAACCATGAGCTGTGGCAATATCAAGTGTGAAATGAATGGAGTTCATCTTAGCTACAGGCGCAAAGGTCTCAATATAGTCAACACTTGTAACCTGAGAGAAACCTTTCGCAGCAAGTTGAGCCTTATACTTATCCACACTACCATCCGCTACAAACTTGGTCTGATAGATCCACTTACATCGAACCATCTTTCTCCCCTTAGGGAGAGGGACTAACTCCCATGTGTTGTTCCTCATTAAGGAACTATACTCTTCCTCCATAGCGTGGTCCCACTTAGGAACCCCTGATGCTTCCTGAAATGTCTGTGGATCGGAAGTGGTAGCAATGAATGCATGTGGAAGGTCCTGATGTTGTGATTGAGTCCTCCGTGTATCTGAAGGATCCCCAATAAGAGAACCCGTTGAACCAATTTTTTGTTGAGCCCAACGAGGTCTAGGTGGAGGTGGAGAACAAGGCTCCTCAACTACAAGTGGACCCTACATAGGTGTAACCTTGTGAGTCAGAGTTGAAGGAGTCTCATCATCTGAATCACTGGCATCACTATCCATAATGGAGGAAGGTGGAGGAGGTAGATAGGCTAAGATAGGAGAGCTTTCCTAAAAATGAACACTCCTCTCAATGAACACCTCATGTGTCTCAGGATCCATCAATCAATATGCCTTAACACCCTCAGGATATCCAACAAAAAGACAAGGCCTACTCTGAGGTTCCAATGCCTTGTGTTTCTATGGAAGAATGCGATCCCATGCTGGACACCCAAAGACTCTGAAATGTCTCACAATTGGTTTCCTACCAGCCCAAGCCTCAAAAAGGAGTAATACCTATCAAAACTTTGTGAGGAACCCGATTTTGGATATGTCTGGCACAACTGATAGCCTCTTCTCAAAAGGCGGGATCAAGAGAACGTGCATGTATCATACAACTAGCCATTTCTTTGAGAGTTCTATCCTTGCGCTCTGCAACTCCGTTCTGTTGTGGAGTGTAAGCAACATAATGCTGAAGATCAATCCCCTCAAATGTACAAAAATCCTCAAGTCTTTTGTTCAAATATTCCCTTCCATTATCTATGTGAAAAATCTTGACCAATTTCCCGGATTGCTTCTCCACACGAGCCTTGAAGTCTTGAAATCTGTCAAACACTTCACTCTTATGAATAAGAAAGTAAACCCAAGTGAAGCGGGAGTAGTCATCAATGAAGGTGAGGGTCTAGCGGGCCTTACTAAATGAAGGTGATGGAAATGGGCCTGCTACATCGCTGTGAATAAGTTAAAGAACTTCCAAAGCTCTCCAAGCTTTCCCCTTATCAAACTTCTCTTCAGGATGCTTGCCCATGGAACATCCTGAACATACACCCTCTGAAAAAATGATTCGAGGTAGACTTGTGACCATGTCTTTAGTGCTGAGATGCTGAAGATAGCGGTAGTTGAGGTGACCAAACTGCTCATGCCATAACTTACTTTTTGAATTTGAATGAGTAAGCAAGGCCCTAGAAGGAGAAATTGGCACAAAGTGGGAAAATGAATAAAGCCTTGAGTTGTCATTGACTTTTCCCACTGCTACCAAGGCATCCTTATCAAGTTCCTTTACCACAACTTAATTAGGTGTAAACTCAACCTTTTTCCCATTCCCATAGTGAGTGATTTGGTAGATAGAGAGAACATTGGTAGACAAGTTAGGAACATAAAGAAAATTCTCAAATGTTCCATCATCAATGTCAACTGAACCTTTCCCTTTAACCTCAACTTGAGTATCATCACCTATGTAAATGTGAGGTACCTTTGATGGCTCCAATGAAGAAAACTGCTCCTTTGTAGAACCCATGTGATAAGAGGCACCCGAGTCAAGTATCCACTGTTGTGAAGAACCTATTGTAGCCACAAATGCTTGCCCTTTTCCCTTAGATTGTGAGGAAGAGGAAGGAGATGAATCCTTCTTGGTGTAGGTAGATGGCAAGTTGATGTTATTTTTCTTAAGAAGATTTGTCAACTCATCAACTTGCTTGGCATGGCATCGATGCTCATCATGACCATACTTCTTGCAATAAGCACAAGTTGGCTTATCCTTCTTAGGTGGAGTCCCCTTCTTGGAAGAGGATGAAAAATCGCCTTGTGATGGAGAGGATGATTGCCCTTTTTCCTGTTGTGGCTTTGACTTAGATTGCTTCTTCTTCTTATTGGAATCTTTGCCTTGACTCCCTTGACACCCTTGATTAGCCACCAAAGCCTTGGACTTTGAAGACTTGAGAAGCCCCATGTTCAACAACTTAGATTGTTCCAATATCAACATTTCTGTGAAAGCATCAAATGAAGGCATGGTGTAGGAACTCCCCACTGTCAAATGATGAGTTTGGAAGCTAGACAAAAAATGCTACATATTTAGGTGCAAGCTTGTCCAATAAGTTGAATATCAACTGAGCATCCTTTTTGTCAATTCCACAATCCTTAAGCTTAGCTCTTAGCTCATTTTCTTTGGTGACATAATCTTGAATTGTAGCAAAACTCTTGGGATCCAAGTTGGTGAGCTCATTGTCAATCTTGTAACCTCTGATTTCATTAACTTGACCATACAATTTCTGACACATTTCCCAAGCCTCTTTGATTGTAGAACCTTTCTCAGTGTGAAAAATGAGGTCATCTGATACATACTTATGCAAAGTTCCAAGAGCCATGCAATTCTTAGTGAGCCATTCTAACTAAGCATTAGGATCAACCTTAGGATCAGGTGGTGCTGCTATTGTTCCATCTATGTAATGCGTGAGTCCTTTTTCCATTAATTTGCTCCATGTTTTAATTTTCCAAGATGCATAATTATGTGGAGTTAAAGGTGGAAATTTATGAGGACTCATTGCAACAAAAATGAAAGAGCACAAGGAAAGAGAGGCACAATCACACAAGACACCCCCCAAATTCACTCAATCAAAGAACCCCCCCCCCCCCAAAAAAAAAAGAAAATAAAAATGATGATTTGGCACTTTATACTTAGAGCGTGTACAATGGGCCACTTGCAAAAAATGGCAAAGTGGACTCCTGATTTCAAATTTACAACTGCCTCAATAAGGCCAAAGGAGACTCAAACTGATAATGCAATAGATCTAAACTAAGATCCAAGCAAATTACAAGTACCAAGTAGGCCAAAGACGACCAATATCTGAAAGTACAATATCCACTCAAAATATCTGAAAAATTATCATAGATTATGAAAGTAGACAAAAAAATATGCACTTTCCAAAAAAAACAACACTTGAAAAGGAGGTCGTATGAGCTCAAACGAAGCCTTTGAAGTTGTAAAATTGAGTATTGGATAGATACAGCTGAGAGAATCTAGAAATTCTAAAAAAACTATGCACCAAAATAAGAAAATAACCACACCACTGCGGAGAGCACAAAAAATTAGCCCAAATAAAAAAAATTGCACCCAAAAAGGAGCAAAATTGAGCAAGTTATGAGCCTCCAAAGTTGACCCAAAAAACCAAACTGCTCAATGGAGAGGGTCTAAAATTTTCAAAAAGATGCTGACGTCAGCAAAGCACTGTGTTAAAATTGACGGTCGTCTGACTGCCAAAATGGTCATCGCACCCCCTGGACAAGGCTAACTAGGCGGTGACGTGGCGGCTGATTGGACGCAGAAGGTTTGCCATACGCCGGATGTGGTATGCCGGTTTAGGCTGACAGGTGGCCGAAATCTGATGGCCGGTGGCAGAAGGGCCCGGTTGTCGATGGGAGGACCCAGTGGTGGGGCGGCCGGGGCCGACGGGAGGCTACTGGTGGCGGGTGGTCAGGGCTGCTAGAGTGGGGTTGCTTGTGGCCGGTGGCTGGAACGACTGTTGCATGGTGGCCGATAGGTGGAGCTGCGCAGTGGCCGAGGTGGAAGTATGGTGGCGGCATTTGCACCTACAACATGCAGAGTTTGCAGGTACGAGGGGTGGGGTCAACGTAACCCCCCCGAAAAAATAAAAATTCCTCCTTTTCTTAAATTTTTTTTTTGCCTTTTTCAGAATGAATTTAAAAAAAAAAAAAATCCAAAAATTCCGTACCGTACTGCCCAATTTGGGCAAAATATTCCTCCACACCCAAAATCTGACTTTTGCCAAAATAGGTCGAGTTTATAATCGATTTTTATGGAAATGGCCTCCCGAACGCAATGGTGAGGTCAAAAACGCTCTAGGATGCCTCCAAAATGTGCAGTACCTCATATCCAAAAATAGAAGCTTTCCAAAAATGTCTCCCAAAACCAATCAATGAAGCCCCAATGGCTCTGATACCATGTGAGATTTTTCCAAGACCAAGGGCGCAATGAAAAGCATAAAAGAGAGACAAAAGTATGACAAGAACAAACTGTATTCTCATCAATATGCAAATGATGAACTAGATTAACCAATACAATGAATATGAGTCTGCTTATATAGGCAAGGCCATATGGATATGTGAGCACACAATCATGACATTTGGCTCAATGAGAAACAAGGGTAGGTAAGAAAAAGTAGGGGTAGGTAGGAGAAATAATATAATATTCCACAAGAGGTGGATGACCCATCGAATGTGGAGTGTAACAGCAAGATAAGACCACAAAAGGTGAAATTTCTCCTACAAGCTATATCCCTATGTGCATACTTCCCCAAGTGTCTCATATCCAAACTATGATGAGATGCATTATCCTAAGTTAACTCAAGTAAAGTGTAATAATATCCATGATGAATGATTATTTACACCAACAAAAACCCCTAAAAGTACTCTATTTTTCATGCGAGAAAGCAAAAATCATACGAGCTTTCTCACCTGACCATACGAGAATTCTAACCTACCCATACGACAGAAGATAGAATATTGTACTATATTGAATATAATGTCGTATGTGATTTTACAAAGAATGTACAGATAGAATCTGAAAGATGAGAATTTGATGATCTGCGAGGCTGAAAAATTGAGTTTCTTACCCCACGGTGGATGCCAAAAATGTGTGTGTGAAATTTGGAATCTATATCTGAAACACATACACTTAATAAATCATTGCATGCATGGTTAGTTGATCAAAATCAATGAATGTAAAACCATAACAAGTTGACCTATTGCCTCCTAAAAGATGCGAGTATATATTTTCTCTCAGATTTATCTAAGCAATACAAGTGACTAGACTACACCAAGATGGAGAATTTAATCTATATGAATGCAAGATTAAGCTATATGAAATATAGATGCAAGCAATAATTATCAAGTTATATGATTCTATCAAGCTAACATGATTAAGGTAATATGATTAAGCTAATATGCAATAAGCTAAGATGCAATATTCTCAATGACTCTAGAGTAAAACCAACATGATAACAATAAAATCTCTAGCCTTTTTTGATTGAGAGATGAGAGCTTGAATTTATAGAAAATCCAGAGAGAAAGTGACGATCGAGATTGATTGTTGATGAGCGGTCAAGATTCTCCAAGAAGTAGAATAATCTAGGTGATTTGATGTGATTGGCTGCTTTCTTCAAATTTCAAGGAGATAAGATTGAACTAAAATTGAGATAAAATCAGAAAAACTGATTTATTTCATTTTCCTTTCTTAAAGAAAACTTTCTTTGATTTATTCCCCTTTATTCAATTTTGTTCCTCTTTTGAAATTTCTTTTTCAAATTATCTCAAATTAATTCCCTTTTCAAAATAATTCTTTTTTCGTGATTTAAATGGCAAATTAATTTATTAATTAAATATGCTAGGATATTTGATTAAATAAATAGGATAATTGATTAAATAAATAGGATAATTGATTAAAGATATTTGATAATTTATTTGATTGAAAAGATTAATTTGCCATGTGACATTGATGAATTAGGAATTAATTAATTAGGTGCTCAAAATTGATTTAATTGCCTTTGGTTAGGACCTAGGTGATGTAGTCGAGATTAGGGGCCCATGGTTTAGATGACTGTTTGTAGGGTATTACAGAAATGTGAAGACAAATTAGATTAAAAACCTTAGGCTTGGAATACGAATACTACTCGTTGAACCCATACTTGGAATAAATCCAAATACTGAAACAAAGCGGACTGTATGTGGGAAAAGTGGTTCGATGAAACAAATTTTACGAATTCAGGACTAGTCCACACATCGATGGGACTCTTGGTGCAAGTTATGGAGCTGCATGGAATAACTCAACTTCCCAAGGGATGTTCCATTGTTCTCTATCTCACAAGACCCCTTAAGCCAATGCCTTTGCTCTCAGATCACTTAGCAAAGTGACTTAGGGATGACAATCATGAGAATGAGGGATGTTTGATCAATGTAACATGAATGCAATCCTAATGTGCATGATATTAACAAAAGATGAACTAAACTAGTATGCATATGATAACAAAATTAAAGGATTAGTAACAAAACTATCCTAGCATGCTATACTAGTTTGAGATGATTATTATGTGATAATACAAATGCCTATTTTAAGATGTTATGAAGATTATCAAAGAGAGGCTAAATGCTTCTATAAAATGACTAGATTAGATGCTTAGTAAAATATCTATAAGTTTGATCCTAAAGACTTGGATGATAAATGGAGGAATGAGAGCTCTATTTATAGGAAAAATAGGGCAATGAAGGGTCAAGATTGGATGATCCTATCAAGGGTCAGGATTGAAAGTTATCAATCCATGTTTACAATTCTCACCAATGAAATGGTGACAATTGTCAACATAAGACTACTTGAGAGGAGATGCAAGAAGCATTAGATGCTTGAGAAGACATGATGGTTACCTTAGAAGGTAAGGGTTAAGGTTAGGTTAAGAAAACCCATTGGATAAAGCTTTTACCCAAAGGATAAACTCTTGTGCAAGGGTTAAAGGAATAACCATGGTCAAAGCAATGAATGCTTGATGAGACCCTAGGGTTAGATGAGGGTTGATTTAGGCAAAAAGTCTCCAACCATGTAAGAAGGTTGAGTTAACCATTAATGGCTATGTAAGAGACTTAAATGGTTAAGTTGTTGAGGACATAAAGCCTTTAATGGTTATTGAAGACTTTAAGGGTTTGAGAAGTGACTTCCCTTTGTTTAGGGATGTGACAATATTTAGTAGATGGGTTAGGCTAATTTAGAAGGGATTAGAAGAATTTAGAAGCAAGTGGGAGATGTAGAAGAATGCAAGTGGATGGAGGGTAATTTTAATTAAAATAAATTGCTTTATTTCAACAAAATAGATGCAAGTGGGGGATTTAAATATATTAGATTTATTTATTTGAAGTGAACAATTTGATTAAATGTAAATTTAATTAAAAAAGAGTAGAAGGGGGATTAAATTAAATAAAGTGATTTATTCAATTAAATAATATGAAGGGCCTGGGTGAATTTAATTAAATAAATTGAATAACTTATATAATCAAATAGATGAATGTGGATGATTTAATTAAATTAGATTTAATTAAATAGAGGAATGAGAATAAAATGAACATTAAATATTTATTTAGGAAAGTGGTCATTTTTATACGTCTAGATTTTGCCCCTCTTTGAAGTGACGTGTGTGCACATGTTGATTCAAAGAAAATTGACATGTCGCCAAAATTTGATTGATGTGATGTCGTGTGTCAAGATGTCGATGTTGTGTGTCGAAATGTCGATGTTGTGCCCTAGATTTGATAAATGGTATTGATAATGCTCCCTCGGGAGATGAATCAAAAAATTGAAAATTTGATTGATTTGATAATTGTTTGTAGATTTGATGGCATTTTAAAATTTCATCTGTGTTTAATGCGTGCCAATTGATTCATCTCCCAAAAAATGATGTTTGCTAGGGTTACAAGCGAGATAACGAGCAAAATACATGCCCCACCTACTAACCCTAATTTACTTTTACCCTATAAAAAGGTGAAAAGTGATTTCATTTGTATCATTTGTGCCTTTTGACTTTTGGTGAGAGTGACATTTGGAGAGTGACAAAATGTTGGCTCCCTATGCTTCGCACCAATTCGAGCATGTTAGTCGATACTGGAGGCCCGTCACATATGGTCCACCTGTAAGTCATCTATATTTTGCCCATTTTTCTTTTTGTTTTATCGATTTTGATCACGTTTTTTAATTTTTTGTGTCGGATTCTCACGATTTAGCACATTGGGTCGTTTGCGTAGCGCATATGATAAAACAGTTAGCACGTAGGGTTAGTGAACTAGGGTAGCATCTAGGTGTCGTCAGATAGTGCGTCGCAAGTGTAGGGTAGCGCATGCAGGGAATAGGGTAGCGCATGCAGGGAATAGGGTAGCGCATAGGGCTAATAGGGTAGCGCAGGCGGGGAACAGGGTAGCGCATAGGGTAACCTAGCGCATAGGGATAATAGGGTAGCGTAGGCTGGGAACAGGGTAGTGCATAGGGTAACCTAGTGCATAGGGCTAATAGGGTAACACAGGCAGAGAATAGGGTAGTGTATAGGGTAAAGGTTTTAGCGTGTAGCTGAGTTTAGCTAGCGCATAGGTGGCAGCTTGGCGCATGGGGGAGATTTCTTAGCGCATGGCCAAAAAATGTAGCTAGAAAAGAAAGCAAAGGTGATGCTGCGAGGGAAAAATAGATGAAGGGAGATGGGTTAGGGTGGGAGGTGTCTGCCAAGTGTTCCTGGATGGGTGTTGTAGCTAATTTTATGCATGTTGTGCTGATTCGTGATTGTTTGATAGATTTTTGAAATTGCTTTTGCTGTTGAAGTTCCATGCTGATTGATTGAATGATGATCTCGATTTTCTGTTGATTTGGATTTGTGATTTATGTTGTTAATGTGATATTCGCTATGAGTTCCGATCTATGATTTCCAGTATGGTTCTTGATATGAGTCATGCGATATGGATTTTTTATTTGATTTCTTGATATGGATTTGATATTAGATATGAAACTAGATTTGATTTTTGTTGTTTCAATTGATATGGACTTTGATTTCGATATGGATTTGATTTTTGATATGAAACTTGATTTGATTTTTGTTGTTTCAAGTTGATATGGAATTGTGATTTCAATATGGATTTGATTTTCGATATGAAACTTGTGATTTCGATATGGATTTGATTGTTGATATGAAGCTTGATTTGATTTTTGTTGTTTCAAGAACTGATATGGACTTTGATTGGATATGGATTTGATTTTGATATGAAACTTGATTTGATTTTCATTGTTTCAAGTTGGTATGGAATTGTGATTTTGATATGGATTTGATTTTCAATATGAAACTTGTGATTTCGATATGGATTTGATTGTTGATATGAAACTTGATTTGATTTTCGTTGTTTCAAGTTGATATGGACTTTGATTGGATATATTAGATAGATGTGGGAGCTGATATTTGGACATGTTTTGCTTGTTACAGGAAAGGCTTGGTGTTCTTCAGTCGCGAGAGAGATTTCTAAGGCCATGGTCTCTGATTCCATGATTGACACAGGCGGATAGAGATATCATTGAGAGATGTGGGTTGAGGATGGGCTAGAGATGCCCTATGTATATATGTCACGATACTTGATAGGGCGGACACCTTTTGTCATTGAGAGGTTCTTGCACAGCCAAGTTCAGTGGCAGTATGGTCGACAACAAGGTATACTGCAGGGAGCATGCTTATATTCTTGTCGAAGGCAAGATGTGCCAGAGTGGGGTCTGACTATTGATAATGTAGCAGCGGTGGAGGAGTATATGCATTTGGCCAGACAGATATGGGACTATGGGTTTGGGTGGTAGATGCAAGGATGACAGAGGAGTTTGCAACGATCTTCATGGCCCATGCTGTAGCATGGATATTAGATCCAGTGGAGATGATTCCCGCTTTTAATGATGATAAGGATGAGCAGCCCGAGAGGCTAGGGAGACAGAGAGATGAGAGAGAGGAGCTGGAGGAGGGATATGGGGATGGTGGAGGAGATGACAGGAGAGATGGGAGGGGAGGTGGTAGAGGGAGACAAGGAGATAGAGGAGGGGATGGAGGAGATAGAGGGAGGAGAGGAGGTGGAGATGGAGGGAGGATCAGAGTAGTCAGGCGAGCAGTTGGTGAGGGAGGGAGGGGAGATTTGGTGGTTGGAGTTGGTGGAGATGGTCGGGCAGGCAAGGTTATAGAAGTTGTGGGTGGGATGGATGAGTTTAGGCGGCCGACCCAGAGGAGGAGATCAGATGTATTACCTCCACCAGCACCTAGGACAAGGACAGGGATAGGGGGTACCATGACACAAGTACCCATTTAGATGTGGGTACCCACCCACCGAGAGGATGCACAGATTAGGTCCCTACAGTTGTCAATGCAGCAACTTTAGGCATAGCATCTGGCTTAGCAGTGTCAGATTAAGCAGATTACTGCAAAGCGGGATACAGTGATAGAGCACTTAGGTCGAGCAGAGGCTCAAGCGGATTGCCTGGAGAGAGTGGCAGCTGTTGGTTCTATGAGAGACACATTGAGAGAGATGCAGTATGCAGCCAAGGAGGCTGAGTACTACAAGTGTTTATACAAGGAGGTTGTTCCTAGAGATCACAGAGCTCCTAGATATGATGCAGTGAGATCCAGTCGATCCATGCAGACTCATTCGAGGACGGAGAGCAGAGGTGTGACTGGGCCGTCTCAACATGATCCACTTGGAGATCCAGGTGCCGGGACATCTGCTGTGAGACCATTAGCCTCAGGAGATAGCCATACCTGAGAGACTTGTCTCCATTGTATTTTGATCATTGTGTTGTATTTTGACAGACATGACATCCTTTTTATATTTGACCATTTTTGAGATATATATGACACCGATTTTCTGATACACATGTGATGTATTTTTATGGATGATTATTTATGTATTGATGTGATGGTTCTATGATGATGATGCAATGCTTAGATAAATGTGTTTGATTTGATGTTGATTGATATGATTGTATGAGTCATGATGCAATGATGTGATTTGTGAGATCTATCTAAAAAGTGAGATGTATGATAATGATATGTTGTGAGATGTATCTTGAAAATGAAATGTATGATAATGATATGTTGTGAGATGTATCTTGAAAATGAGATGTATGATAATGATATGTTGTAAGATGTATCTTGAAAATGAGATGTATGATAATGATATGCTGTAACTAAATACAAATTTATATGATATGCAACTAATTTGTAAAAATGATATGCAACTAATTTGGAAAATGATATGCAACTAATTGATCATCCTCATTCTGTCATTTGTCATTCCTGTATAGTCACGTGTTTTTTCTTTCTTTGTGTTGATCATCATTGAGCAGTTGATATGTTGAAAATTTATACAAGCGTAATGGTATAATTGAACTATAATGACCTGAGAAAAATTTACATGCTTTTTGATATTGCAAGATGGCACAAGCATCAAGGTATAATTCAACCAAGATGATCTGAGTGTTGCTTGCGTATAAACAAACAAGATTAAACCATTTGTATGTGAAAAGTGGAACAATGTCTTCACAATATGTTTCAAATCACTTCTCGAGACAAGTCTTTGCATAGTACAAGTGATTGCCTCACATACATAAAACTAAAAAATATTGTTTTCTCCAACCACTTTCTCTAGCTCGATGCATCATTGAGAAAATTTTAGGGGATCCAATAGTTCAAAAAAAGTTCAAGTGCGAAAATAGTCAAAACTTCATGCAAGATGTAAACAAATTATACTTCAGAAAATCATCCATCATGTGTTTTTGAAGTTGTTAAATGGATCAGTGTTTTGTTTTCTTGACTGCTGGAGTTTTTTCTTGACAAATTTTTCTTGGCACACTGCAATTTTTGTTTGCTGGAAAATTTTGAAGTCAAAAGAGTGTTGCCCCTAGTTATAGATATCGATTTATGTGGATATGTACAGTGATTACCAAGCCATGGTGGGATATGACGAACTGATATTCAGATAAGAAAGGACAATGAATATGCTAAGTATGTCTTGGATAATGTTATTTTGATAAAGTGTTGGGCAATGGCCAGTGGTTTTTGACTTTGGATATAAAAGATATCAGAAAAGATAGATAGAGGAGTTGTTCCCTCACAAGTAGCACCTATTGCCAGGTTTTCACCATTTGTTTTTATTGCACCTTTTTGTTGTTTTGATTTTTTTGTATTTTTCTGATTTGATTTTTTTTTTCACTTTTTCTGTGCATTAGACCACTCAAGTATAGTATTTATTCAGATGGATGTTGTTGGTTGGTTCATCGAGCACATCACCTTCTGAATTTGTTAGCTGATAGGCATCTGATCCATAAGCTAAGATGATGACATAGGGACCTAACCAGTTAGGTTCAAACTTCCCCTTCTTTTCTCGATCCTATTGATTTTTGGGATTTTGTTTGAGTACGAGATCACCGACTTTAAAATGTCAAGGGATGACTCTGTGGTTGTAGTTTTTGCACATGCGCTGCTGGTATGATTAGAGGTAATTATAGGCATTTTGGCGTTTTTCATCCATAAGCTCTAGTTCTTGCAATCTATTTACGCGATACTCTTCATCTGGAATGAGGCCTTTCAAAGATACTCTGAGTGATGGAATTTCTACCTCAAGAGGTAAAATTGCTTCTTATCCATACACTAATGAATATGGCATAGCTCCTGTAGGTGTCTAGATGCTAATCCTGTATGCCATTCCTTCCTTGCATCATTTATTGTTTTCTTTAGGATTTTCAATATTGTTTTATTTGATGCCTCTGCTTGACCATTTCCCTGTGGGTAGTAAGGTGTAGAGAAACGATGTTGGTTTTGAATTGTTCACATAGTTCTCGCACATCATGGTTTTATAAGGGACGTCCGTTATCCGTGATGATAGAACTGGGAATGTCGTATCTGTAGATCAGATAATTAAGAATAAAAGAGGCAATTTGTTTTCCAGTTACTGTGGTCATTGGGACTACTTCAATCCATTTTGTAAATACTCCATTGCAGTGATAATGAACTTGTGTCCATTTGAAGATGAAGGGTGTATTTTTCCTACTAAGTCAAATCCCCACTGACAGAAAGGCCAAGATGTTGTAAATGGCTGCAATTCCTATGTTGGTGCATGTATAAGATTGCCATGGATTTGGCACTTAGGACATTTCTTTGCAAATTGATAAGAGTTCTTTTCTATCGTTGGCTAGTAATATCCCATTCTCAGAAGTTTTTTAGCAAGAGTAGGACCACTTGAATGTGTGCCACAGATACCTTCATGAAGCTTGTGTAAAGCAGAGTCAGATTCATTACGATCAAGGAAATGAAGAAGAGTACCATCTAGACCTCGATGGTAAAGGGTATCAGCAGTTAGGGTATAACGGGCGGCTTGCCGGATAAAGTTACATTTTTGGTTCCGAGATAGGTCAATGGGTAGGATATTGGTTGTTGGGGAAAACAGTTGCTCTACCAGAAACTCATAATGACTCTGTTGCTCTTGAATTTGTAGTAGTGAAGCGATAGTAGCCATTGCATTGGTTGCTTTGTTGTCCAACCTTGGTATTTGCTTGAAGGTGATGTGTACACAATACTATTTGAAATCATCCACCATTTGTTTGTATGGCAACAACTTGTCATCTTTTGTCTGATAGTCATTGTTGATATGATTTATGACTAGTTGGGAATCTCCATAGACTTTTAGTTCCGTGATTCTCCATTCCACGACCATTTTGATTCTTGTGATCAGTGCCTCATACTCAACAATGTTATTTGTGCATGGAAACATGAGTCTATATGATCTTGGTATGGTGTGTCCTTCAGGAGTGATGAACAAGATATCGACACTTGAGCCATGTTGAGTGTAGGAACCATCAAAGTATAGAGTCCATTTCTTGGTGGTAACAGTAAGGACATCTTTGTTTGGAAATTCGACCTCCATTGGTTGTTTATCTGGTAGTGGTGCTTCAGCTAATTGATCTGCAATTACTTGTCCTTTGATAGCTCGATGTTCTGTGTAGTGGATATCAAATTCGTTGAGAATCATTACCCATTTAGCCAATCTACCTATTAGAGCTGCTTTACTGAGTAAATACTTGAGAGGATCAATTTTTGCTATTAGCTTGATTGTGTGAGCTAGCATGTAATGTCAAAACTTTTGAGAGGCAAATACCACCGCTAAACAAGCCTTCTCAATGAATGTATAATTCAGCTCATAGCCATTTAAAGTTCTGCTGATGTAATAGATAGCTCATTCCTTGCCTTCTTGATATTATTGTGCTAGTAGTGCCCCCAATGATATGTTTGTTGTTGATATGTAGAGAATAAGTGGTTTCCTGTTATTGGTGGTACCAGAATTGGTGGGTTCATTAGATATTTCTTGATTTGATAGAACGATTCTGCACATTTGGGTTCTCATCTGAATGGTACATTCTTATGTAGAAAATGATTGAATGGTAGACTTTTATCTGCTAATTGGGTGATGAATCGCCTGATTGATTGGAGTCGTTCTTGTAGAGATCCGAGTTGGCTAATGTTCTTGGGAGGTGGCATCTCCATGATGGCTTGTGCCTTTGCTGGATCTACTTCAATGCCTTTTTTTTGACATGATGTAGCCTAATAATTTTCCTGATGTTACCCCAAAGACACACTTCTTAGAGTTAAGCCTGACCTGGAATTTCTCCAATCTTTCAAATATTTTCTCTAATATGCTCATATGTTCTTCTTGGGTAAATGATGTTAGGATTCCCAAAGATACTGAGAGGTGGGGGGGGGGGTGGTGAATCAGTATCTAACCGGTTTATAAACTTACTTGACTTAAAACATGAAAAGCATATTAAAACTGTGTGCCGGTAAACCAGAAATAATGTAGTAAACAAGAATAACAACAACCACATGAGAAGCACACCATAACACAGTATTTTAACGAGGAAACTCGGTGTGGGAAAAACCTCGGTGGGATTTATGACCCACAATATTCACTTACTGGCCAATAAGGGAATATTACTCTTACAATAGGGGCCTGCACATGCAGGAAGGCCAAGTGCCTAGAGCTCACTGCTCAATTACAAAAGAAGTCACACTGACTTACAAAAATGGATTATACTAATTCAATGCCTTGTACTGCTTTAGATCAACATCTGCTATGCTAGATTCAGTACTGGTTTAAGCTTTGCTACAACATAAACCCTTAACCAATATTTCGCATATTAGGTCTGTTTATTTCGCATCCTATATCACACACTTCCTATTACAAAATGATCTCATACATATATGAGTCATATTACAACTCACCATGTTAGCTTACAATGATTTTACAATTAATTACAAAATACATTTTAAACAAAATTGAAGTTGGCCAAGGTGTCGGTATCCTTCCTTTCACTCCCGGTGTTTTGTGTGCTGGTGTAGAGTCTGTCTGTCGGTGCCGATGCCGATATCATTGTCTTGCTGGTGTCCTATGATTGCAAGGTTGCCATCAATGAAAAAACCTTCAATCACCTATAATTTCTCATTGGAGTGTGCATTTGCCAACAATCTCCCCCTTTGGCATTGGTGGCAACACTCATGAGAAAAATCAAAAGTGTCCAAAGTGATCCAAAAATAGTTTGCCAAAATTGTCTTACCAAAATTGTGTGCCAAAAAAAATGTATGCTCCCCCTGAGCAGATGATGTCCTTTCTTCTGACCATTTTCCTCATCCCACTACTCCCCCTTTGACATCAATGACAAAGGTTGTCATTCGTTGTCAGTGGAGTCCTGCCTGGATTCTTGTAACCGGTGGGTTACAATCTGAAATATATCTGTCAAGATCAAATTTATACCATTACTAAATGTTTTGTTTTCATTTATTACCTCTTGAGTTCTTTGCATAGTACCGGTGAGTATGTGCATTTGCTCTTCCGGTGTCTTCAGTCTGGGAACCAGAGCCTCAAATATTTATTTTGTCAAAGAAATAAGGTATTCAAGTCTTGGACTAAGTCTACATTTCAAGTCCTTTGCCTGATCCTTTATTCCCTATTTGTCATTTTCTAGTTTCTTGATTTTCTCTTCCTATTCTACAATCTTCTTCGCTAACTCCAAAAATGAGTTTGATGTTCCAATCAGATTGTCAGCAATATTATTTATCTTTTCTTATGCTTTGTTGATCTCTTTGTCAAGATCCTCTATTAGGACATTCATTTTGCAAGTATCTCTATATAGTTTCTTGAAGTCATAGATTATTTCTCCAAGTTCCGGTAAAAGAGTATCTATTTTCTCCTTGTTCTTATTTACAATATCCTCAAAGAATTTATCTTTTTCTTTTATCATCCTTTCCTTAAATGTATCCTCATTTATTTGATCAATAGTCAGTAGGTTGTCGGTGATGAACTTAGACAATTGGTCTAGTTGACCTAAAGAATCTTTATTCTCAACACTGCACTTTGGTGCTATCAATTTAAGAATTGATATTGTATCATCAATAGCCTTATAGGCTTGTGCATTGCATTCCGTGATCATTTTTGAATCTAACAGGACCTCTGTTACATTAGTAGGTCTGAATTTTGCCATAGTTGTACCAGATGTTTGTCCAACAGTCTTTACAATAGCCATGCTACCGGTTGTGGTTATTACCTTGCTTGATTCGACCTCTGGTAGGTTTGTCTATGTTTACATTTCTACAAACAAAGGTTTATACTTTTCAGTTTGGGCCGGTGGCACTATCTCTGTATGAACCTGTGCTTCAACCTATACCGGTTTTGGTTTCTCTAACTGTGTCTCAGAAGGTTTCTCAGATGTAATCTTAGTCTGTAGCTCTGAACTTTCCTTAGCCAGTTGTTCAGATGGTTTGTCTGTTGTATCTACCGGTTTCTCTATGGTATCCTCTACCGGTTTCTCTGTCTGTGTAGGTTTTTCTATGTTCATCTCAACCTCTGCAGCCGATGACTCAGTAGTCACATTTTTCTCCTTATCCTCAGTGGTTTCTCTATCAACCACAATGTTAACTTCCTGAGTGTCTACATTTACTGTATACAAAATTTCTGATTCAGGGTTTGTATCTTCTACCGGAGTCTCCATACTCTCTGTGGCTGGTTGTCTGTTAGTAGTGTCTGCCGGTGGAGTATCTGAAAGAGGTGGGGGCATATTGTCAGTTATTTTTAGGCTTGGTGGTCCACCTACCTTACCTTTTCCCTTGTCTCTATCCTTTTGATATACTTTGATAGTCTTAGGTCTAAGTAATTCTTCTTGTTTTTATTTCTCCACAAAGAAAATATCCCATGCATCAGTCGTTTCCTCAGAAACTTCCTTTACTCTTCCTGCCATTAATGCTACATGTCGATGAGCAGTAGAAAACACTATCCAGTTAGCCTCACTGATTAATTTGTCTATTTCATCAGGTGAGTTAACTGGATGTACTGCCAATCATTTTTCAATCTTAATCTTTTTATCCAATTCAACAATAGCTATTTCCATTAAGAATTTCTTGTATATATCTAAGTGTAAAATTACACTGTTCTCTATACTTTCCTTATCATCAGCTGATAGTGTATTGTACATTTTATTGATGTTCTTTAGCTTACCATCCTCTGTGATTTCACTAAGAAGTTTGTCTAGAGGAGCAATAGTTTGTTTCACCTTCTTCTTCTTAGGAGTCATTTTCTTTGTCGGAGGCCTTACTGCCTGTTGCTTCTGTCTTGTCCTTTTTGGTGTAGGAGAAGGTACCAAGGAGGGTTTTCTTTTCCTTTCAACCCTTTTAAATATAGCAGGTATATCACTTTTAGAAGAAGTTCCAACCGGTGAAAGATGAGTTTCCGGTTGAAGTGCTTCCAACTCACTTTCAGTTATACCAGTTTTTTTTAGCACATCTTCCTTAATTGCCTTTGCCTGTCGGGTTCCTTTTCTTATAGATGCTTCAACTTTCTTAACCCTTTTCCTAGATTGAATAGTACTTTCTATTGTTTCAGCACTACCAAACACTTTCTCTTCCAGTTCCTTAGGAGCTTCTAAGAGGGCTTTTGCATAAGTTTCTATGATGTTGTCATCTATTTCATAGCCCATTTCAGTTACCCAAATAGTTCTAGGGATAACTACCTCCATCCAAATTTCATCTTTCTTGATCACAAAATAGATTTCCTTTTGATACTTATCCACAATAGCTTGTAATAGTCTTACTCTAGTCTTCATTTGAGCCTTCAATGCTTGAAAATGATCATTTATGTTTTACTCCTTGTTCTCTCCCATATTGTTCAATAGATCTGATAGTTGTTTTCCTACCGGTATGTCAAAACCAAACTCTCTAGCACCAATACCGGGTACTTGTTTGGTTATATACAACATCAAACAAACAAGTAAGTTTCTGAATCTGAATGTTCCTTTCTTATCTCCTTTAATCTTTCCCAAATTGTCTATCAACTCATCTTTAAGCCATTCACATATATCTATTCTTGCATTATCATTGACCATATCATAGGCACTTTTGATATATAGGCTAGAAACTGAATTTAACCTATTTGCATGTGTAGCCTTATAACCTAAGATCATACTGATAAATTTGACATTAATGTCCTTTACATCATTTACCCTTAAAGACCTTTTATCAAATGTTGCACCAGTTAGGTTTGTCACTGTGTCATTTGAGACCCTCTTTGTTTTGTCTGGTCTATTACCGATGGAGGATAACCCTATTACAACTTTTACTGCTTCTTTTGTGATTTTATGAATAGAGTCTAACCAAAAAAATTCACCATGTATTCTGTTTAACACAATCCTTAAGATATCCTTGGGAAAATCCAGGATACTAAGAATTTGAGTAAAACCTAGGGTTTCCACTATTTTGTGTTCTAGTTTGACATTTCCAGATTCATCACAAATCACAGTCTTATAAATATTTTTAATCTCATCATCACCTAGTTCATCAATATGACAATGTATATACATCCTAGGGTCTTCAACATATACTACTCCCTTGGGAATTTGAGAAAATGCACCTATGTTATCATCTTTCTTTGCAATTTTGGGAACCAGTTTGAAAATGGGTCTAGGGTGATTAATAACCTCAACAATAGTAGGGTTTTCAATAAATTTAGGAGTGGATGAAGATGCCATAGCTATAAATACCTCAATCTACCTTACGGATGAATGCTTTGATGGATTGCTTCACTTCTTCGCTTGGAATACCTTCGCTTGGGAATTTTCGCGCTCTTGAAGATTTGAATGCTTGGTGAATGAAAAAAGAGCCAAAACACTTGCTTTATAATGCTATTTTCTCCAACTACCACATTTAATGCTTATCGGTTAAGTCACAACTTAAGTCATCTGCCGGTATAGAAGCAATTTCAACTTCTCACCATCAACCGAGGGAATAATAGCAAGTTTTTCATTTTGTTGCTAAACCCCCAAAGGATTTTCCTTTAGTTAGATGAAGAGTCTCTTGCCGGTGGAGTGTTACTCTATTCAACCGATGGAGGAGTATTCCCATCAACATTCTGATCTGACTTTTTGATCCATTGTTTCGAGAATTCTTGTTTTACCTCTTCAACTTTTTCTTTACCTTTCAAACTAGGACCTTTGTTATTTGTCGGTGATGCCTTACTTCTACAAAATTTTGCAATATGTCCAATTTTGTTACACGCATAACAAGTCACATTGTTCTTCTAAATGGCTTTCCCATATCCTATGCCGGTATGTGTTCTGCATTGATTAGATAAGTGTCCAAATCTTCCACAAACATAACATCTTACATTCATTCTGCAATTTTCTGAATTATGACCAACTTTGTTGCATTTAGAACATTGACCGGTGGGTGTATTAGTGTTCTGATGATTTCTAGATCTACACCGATTTTCTCTATGACCATACTTGTTACAGTTAAAACATTTTCCATTAAATTTGTAAGCAGTAGGTTGCCTTAATGGTTTGCTATGATCATGATTGTTCGCAATACCGGAGCTTTCACCAACTTCAAAGCCAAGGCCATTTGTATCACCATTAGGTTTCTGATTCTTCAGCATGTCACCAAGTTCTTCTAAAATTTTCTTGAATTTCTCCTTGTGTTGATTTGCAGCAGTCAGTTCATTCTCCAAGATTCCTTTCTATCTCATGAGTTCAGTTCTGTCATTTTGTGTGTGCATAAGATCTGTCTTCAACATATCATTTTCATGACTGAGTCTTGTTTTTTCATTTCCTGCATCATTTAGTCTTCTAATCAGGTCTTCTTATTCTTCTTTTTGTCTTCAATTTCTTTACAAAATCTCATAGTCATATCTTGCATCTCATTCTTTGTTGTATTGATTTCTTGTCTTAGCTTGTTTACCAAATCATTAAGAGTTTCCTTTTCATTTTCTTCATTCTGCATCTTTTCACAAAGTTCTCTCCTCTTGTTCCTTGCAATAGTAAAATTCTCTTGAAGTGCTTGAATAATATCCTGAGCAACTTTTAGATCATCCTCAAGTTTGATATTCTTCACTGTTTCTGCATCATAGTCTGTAAGAGCTGTTTCCAATTGCTTTCTCAAGTTTTCCATCTCTACCAGTGACAAGATCTTCCTCTTGTTGTTAGGCTTTTTAAAATAGAGGACCAGGCTCTAATACCAATTCTTAGGATTCCCAAAGATACTGAGTGGGGGGGGTGAATCAATATCTAATTGGTTTATAAACTTACTTGACTTAAAACATGAAAAGCATATGAAAACTATGTACCAGTAAACCAGAAATAATGCAGTAAACAAGAATAACAACAACCACATGAGAAGCACACCATAACACAATATTTTAATGAGGAAACCCGGTGTGGGAAAAACCTCGGTGGGATTTGTGACCCATAATATTCGCTTACTGGCCAATAAGGGAATATTACTCTTACAATAGGGGCCTACACATGCAAGAAGGCCAAGTGCCTAGAGCTCACTGCTCAATTACAAAAGAAGTCACGCTGACTTACAAAAATGGATTATACTAATCCAATGTCTTGTACTACTTCAGATCAGCATCTACTATGCTAGATTCAGTACCAGTTTAAGCTCTGCTACAACATAAACCCTTAACCAATATTTCACATATTAGGTCTATTTATTTCACATCCTATATCACACACTTCCTATTACAAAATGATCTCATACATATATGAGTCATATTACAACTCGCCATGTTGGCTTACAATGATTTTACAATTAATTACAAAATAAATTTTAAACAAAATTGAAGTCGACCAAGGTGTTGGTATCCTTCCTTTCACTGCCTGTGTTCTATGTGTCAGTGTAGAGTATGTCTGTCGGTGCCAGTGTTGGTATCATTGTCTTGTCGGTGTCCTATGATTGCAAGGTTGCCATCAACGACAAAATCTTCAATCACCTACAATTTCTCATTGGAGTGTGCATTTGCCAACAAATGACTTAGCTAGTAAATCATCCACATAGTCTTCCATGAAGGTATGCATCATATCATGAAACTGATGAATATTAAGAGGGGGGGTGAACTAGTATACCAAAAAATCTTGCACTTAAACACTTAAACAGTCTAAAGATAAACCGGTAAAATATTTTAACAGACAGATCGGTTATCACACATGCAAACCAAAATGCAAATAACGCATTCACCCACAAAAGCAATACAACCATAACAGAAGATATTTGACGTGGAAACCCAAATGGGAAAAACCACGGTGAGATGGAACTCACAAGTCACTATCTGTAGAATAGAAACCAGACCGGTTAAGGTCTTACAATGTTCTTCACCAGAACAGACCCTGTTAGGAATCTCAATCTCTGTTAGGAGATAAGTCCGATCAAGGACTACCTTGCTAGAGGATTTTAGATTCACAGAGGTGAACCACCTTGTTAGAGGATTTTACAAAAGGCTTTTGGGCCTACTCGGTTAAGGGCTACAGACTTGTCAAAGATGTGAGTAATCAACAAGTGTTTGATCTATCTAATAGCACGGACTGCTTAGTTAGATCCTTGATAGCTCGTTCTTAATGCACTCCTGCATTACTTCAGTCTTCTACACATTTGTATTCTTTTCAACTCCTCAACCACCGTAAACCCTAGTCACAACATAAACCCTTCCAGCAACAACCTAAAACCCTAGACATGATGTCTTTTTAAAGGAATCTGATTTCATGTCGGTCCAATAGGATTACATTTCAATTTCCTAGGTTTAATGAATCTAGACATACTCAGTAACATGACACAAGAAGCACCGCCAGTGTGTCGGCACCGTCAAACAATCAGTGGATTGATAACTCATCATAAAATGCTAGTTGGCAACTCATCACAGAGTATTACTGGCTCATACAAAATACCAGCTGCCGGTTTGACAAAAATGAAGACTGGTCAAAATGTGTTATGCCGCTTTAATCCCTCGTATTGCTTGAGGTCAACATGTCGCTTTAGACAGGGAAACACATTCTGCAAAACATCAATAGTCTAAAGACTATAATACAACATACTTGCAACATACCGGTTGAAACAAATACTAGTTGTGCTCAAACTCATACACATAGAGAGGATCTTAATGCAAGTGTGTGTCCATCAATGACAATCACAACATAAACATCAAAAATGCCAACAGAAATATCATCGTCATTTCTCTTTGATAAGTTTCCCCAGCATTCTTTAAGACAAAAGTCATGACATTCCAACAATACGTTCCCCAAGGATAGGTGAGCATTGTTTTATCTTGATCCTTTGGAGCTATCTTGATTTGATTATAGCCAGAAAAACCATCCATTATTGATAGCATTGCATGGCCTGCTGTGAGGTCTACAATTATGTCGATGTTGGGCAAAGGAAAGTCATCCTTTGGACAGGCTTTGTCAACATCCCTAAAATCTATGCATATCCTGATTCTCCCATCTGGTTTTGAAACTGGCACAATGTTTGAAATCCATTCAGCATAGTCTATAGGTCAAATAAATCTGACATCTAATAGTTTCTTTAGCTTAGCTTTGACCATTAGTGCTACATGCAGATTCATCTTTCTCAATTTTTGCTTGACTGGCTTAGCTCCTGGAGCAATAGATAGGTGATGCATGATTAAGTGTGGATCAATCCCAGGCATATCTGCATAGGACCAAGCAAAATTGATTTTCTTTTCTTTGAAGAATTTCATAAACTCTGGTTTTTCTTCATCTGTCAGAGATTCTGCTAGGTGTATGTTCTTGGCTACTTCTTTTGTACCAATGTTGATTAATTTAGTGGGATCAATCAATATGGGTGATCGCCCTTGATAGTGTTCAGGAAGAGTGTCAAGTCTCCCATCCTTAGGTGCCTTAAAAAGGTTTTCACCCTTAGATGCATCATTTATTTTTACATTTTTGTGATCTAGTGCTGCCATTGACTGGTTTTCAGCAATAGATCCTTTATTTCTTTCATTTTTGCGACTAAGAGACTTGGCACTCTCCTGATTACAGATGTCATTACTTTATTTGCTGGTAGTGTCTATTTCCGGGTTGACAGTACATAGGTAATGGATAATAGAGTCATCATCTAGGAAAATAGGTATGTCATGGTTTTCAGGTTCATCCCAGTCTATGAGATCAGGAAAGACGAGCGGTAAAGAGTCATTGGGTGGGTCGAGTTCGGCTGCGGTAAGTGTCATGATAGAGGTATCATTAAGGTTGGCTGGGATATTGAATAAGTTAATGATATTGTCGAGGTCTTTGATGGTATCATCCATGTAGACTTGCTCGTAATGTTGTTGCTCATTTTCTTTGGCTTCATAGATATTTTGTGGACCAAATTCAAGTAGTCTAGACTTTGTGCCTTGTCCTTCTTGAGAAAGGGGTGTATGAATAGTACTCTCAGGATTATCTTTAGTAACATTTGATCAACTACCCCATTCATAGTCATTAGAATTAGTCTCAGAAGTGTTGTCCCAGAGTCTTTCAGTGTTGTTGATAGGTATGTTGTAGGGCGAAAAGAGGTCCCCGATGATTGATACCAGTCTGATAGTTTTCTCTGATTCCGTATCAGATCCGGCTTGTACTCTTTACATCTGTTCATATATTGTCTCTCCTTGGGGAGTAGTGATTTCCTTAGGGGGGAATTCTACCTTGTTTGGAATAGGTTCATGAACATGATATACTTCTGCATAAGATGCTTCTTCTCTTTGAATGGACAACTCCTCTTGTTGTTTCTCTTTTTCCTGGTGTTCTCGTTCCTTCCTTATTGTTTCTGCTGATTCATGTAGTGCCTCTTGCCATGAGTCCTCGTTCTATTTATTCTTTTCTTTCCATTGAGGTTTTTGATATTTATTTGGCTTCTTCTTTGGGGGTAGAGTGTTTCCATATCCCAATCTTGTTTTGTCTCTAGAAAACTGTGAAGGAGGATCCAATGGCTCTATGATGCCTTCTTGACACTTGTCGATAGGTCCTTTACCATTGTACCCCATTCATTGCATGATCAGGTATCCCTTCCCATACTATTGTGTTGGTATAGTTACTTCCATAGTAGCATCTCTGACTTCTTCTTCATCCTTGTATAGCCAACTAAGGATGTCCTTTTCTTCTGATTCATGTGCTATTGTGCCCAATTGGATAAATTGGCCATCAAACTTGGTGATGGGTTGTGTCTCTTGATGTGTTGATGCAGAAGGTTGCCCATGAGATTTTGGCGATGCTGGTAAGTTGGTTAGACACATGGGTTCAAAAGAGTATTCTCCCATGCCTTTCTCTTTGATTTTCATCCTTTTTTTTGAAATCCATGGATAAACATTTGAGCTTTTCTTAATGATGATATGGTGCTGAGGAAGTTTGTTTTTCCCTGTTATGTGGAACCAAGCTGTCTTGGGCTGCCCCCATAGCATTACAATGTTGAAAGGGGTTATTATCTGCTAATATAGAAATCTCCTACCCATTATAAGGGAATTTAACACACTGGTGGTAAGCTGAGGGTACCGCTTGCATTTCATGTATCTAAGGATGACCCAATAAAATATTATATGTGAGGTCTATGTCTAAGACTTGGTGCATAGTGTCCCTTTGTATCGGTCCTACCTAAATAGGTAATATTACTGTTCCCTTGGATGATCTTTCTTCATCATCATATGCTTTGATGGTGATCTTTTTGTGTGGATCAATAGACTTCTCAGAGAAGTCTAATGCACAGATAAGTTTTAAGGTACAGATATTGAGCCCAACTCCTCCATCTATTAATACTCTTTTAACTCGATGTTTGTAGACCAATACTTCAATGTGAAGGGGAGTATTATGTGGATGGCTCAATGAGATATCATTGTTCTCAGAAAAGATGAGATTATGAGGCCATGTCATGTGAGCCACCATGGCTTGAAATTTATCAATATCCAGATCTTGAGGTACATTTGTTTCCAATAACTTTTATTCCAGGATGTCTTTATGTTTTGGTGAAAGTTTTAATAACTCAAGTATGGATATTTGAGCAAGAGTTCTATGCAGTTGACTTACCAAATCATATTGAGTCTTGGGGATAGTGGTTGTTGTTGATGTATGCCCTTTCAAGACATATTTTTGAGCTCTGGTGGTTACATTGATCAATTCATGTTCGTGTTTGTCCTTGATTTTAATGACATTTACTTGATTGTCCTCTGTTGATATATGATTGATGGTGTTATTGTATATGTGATTGATGTGAGCTCCTCGTGTATTGTTTGATGATGAAGCTCCATCCTTGTTGTAATTTGGAAGAGGATTTTTAAAGGTGCCATGATCACCATTTGTCTTGAGACCATCGATCATTAAATCACCTCTATCAATCATGTCTTGAACAATGTTTTTAAGCATCATGCAATCAATTGTTTGATGTCCTTTATTTCAATGAAAATCACAAAAGTGTGTCATTCCACCAAGGTGGTTTGACCTGGGGTTCAAAGTTGTTTATAGCTGGTAATGTGATAATTTTGTTTGCCAAGAGTTCTCAGAATGTTGATTCTAATGATTGCCCCAATGGTGTGTAAATGCATTTATTTGGAAATTTGTTGGTGTTACCCCTTGAATTCAGAATAGGTCCTTAATTTGTGTTGTTGTTTTGGGTATTGTTGGCATTGTTCGCATTTGAAGGTTCTGGATTGGTATTCGGTGCATAAGTGTTAGTGCCTTGGTTAGAACCCTTTTGATTCTTGGTAGCTTGAGGATTACCTGATAAAGCCAATACTGGTTGTTTGGAATTTACTGTAAAGTCCTGATGCCAATAGCTAACAAGATGAGAAGGGGCGGGGGGGGATGGGTGAATCATACAAACTTAATCTTCCATAAAATCAACAGATTCAACCTCAATAACTTAAATTTCTGCAATATAACCAAAAACTGCTAAACATGCTAACTCATAAACACATAATCATCATAACACATATAACACCAGATTTAACGTGGAAACCCAAATAGGGAAAAACCACTATGGGATTTCGGACCCACTAAGAAATATACTCTTCTAGAGTATGCTCGGTTAAAAGCAAATCCTGTTAAAGATTACAAACACATTGCTAGATGTGACCCGATTAAGGGATTTCCCTCAGATCTGTTAGGATCTTCACTTTGTTAGAAGTGACATTGTCAAAGGATTTCAAACACTCATTTAGAATGTTACCTTGCTAGAGGATTTACAAATAAGACTGTTAAGTCCACTCGGTTAAGAGATTTTCTGTCACTTACAAAATAACAGTAATAAAAATATATCTGCAACTTCACATCTAAAATGCTAAAGCAAATTCTATTTTGCTCAAAACAATCTTATCATAGGACTATCTTGCCCCTCTACTGGGCTCCTTACTCTATTATTCAAACAGGCCTTCAAGCTTCTGTGCTCAGTAATCACTATGTAGCTTCCCTGTGCTTACACTTGCCCCCATCCATTGTTTATCAACAATTTCTTATTTATAAACAATTTGCTAACCGTTGAATCTCCTTGATCACATTTCCCATGATCAATCTTAGCCATTAGATCATAAATCTTGACTAGGTTCAATGTATCCTTCGATTTAAAAAATGTTTTACCTCGCCTTGGAACTTGTGCTAGGTTATTGCGGTTCAATCTGTGTTGTAGATCTTCCTCTTGATTTTCCATTGCCATAGATTCTTAACAAACTTCATGCATGGCATACCAATCATTTATTCATCTCCAGCTCATCAGCATCCTGCATTAAATAATGCTTTTATCAATCCAATGCGATCTGTCATAACTCAGTTGCAACTCGGTAAATACTAAACTTTACTCGATAGACATCTCGCCTTCATTAACTGATATCGATAACCTTAGGGTTTACTGACTAGGTTCTTTGCTTGGTGACATAGTATAGTATTAACCTTACAATCAACAACATATGTAGGATATCAAAACAATGTAAACATCATGATCTCAACATTGTCTAATTCGGTAATATTTGCCCATTGAATAACTTATTTCTCCCCTTATTCATCATATTCTTTGTGTCTTTTACCGACATCTTAATTCTCTTCAAATCAATCTTCTCAAGATATGGCAACATCATACTAAATCAGAAAATCATTTTCTTGACATCAATGACAAAATAATGTTATAAACATAGTTATCAACCTTCTTCAGTTATATCAATAATCTTCAACAACCTTCTCAATATCCTTATGAATATCAACAATCTCCTTCTTTTGAAATGCCAACAATCTCCCCCTTTGGCATTGATAGCAAAACCAACAATTAAATGGTAATACCAACAAGATATTCAAATTGATTCAGATTCAGATTGTTGTTAGACTTCTCTTGTTATTCTTGAGTTGTTAAAAATCGTTTGAAGTCTTCTAGGTTTTCTCCCGCTTTCATTAGTCTTTTGAGATGTTGTCTTGCATTTAGTTTTCTCCCTTTTCCAGTAATCTTCTCCCCCTATCATTAGTCTTCTATTATTTTTGTCTTCATTTAGGGCTTTACCTATTTAATCTACCATTTAGTCTTCTCCCCCTTTGTCAACAATGCCAAAAAGTAAAAGAACTAAATCATGAGCTCTTCTGCTGTGAAGTGCTTGCTTTTGCTGTGTTACACATGTATCATTTCAATCTTGGTAATAGTAACCTTTCCTTCAATACTATTTCCTGTATTCTGTTCCTTGATCACTTTCCTGCACACTTTTAGAAAACCTACTAAAGTGCATAAATCAGCATCAATTCACAAATAGTATTTGATAGAGTCATTGAATTGATGCTTTCACCGAACTCTGTCAGTGAGTAGAGGATAGGGGTAGGACCCCTAACTTGCTTCTGAGATATTCAAAAGTGTCCCTTGGCAGTGGCTTTGTGAAGATGTCTGCTATTTGCTCCTTTGAACTGATATATTCCAGCACAACTTTCTTCTCTTGAACTTCTTCTCTGAGATAAAGATACTTTATAGAGATGTGCTTTGTCTTAGAGTGCATTACCCGATTCTTTGAAATGTTAATGGCACTCGTATTATCACAGTTAATAGTTACTAGCTCGGTAGCTTTCTCATTTATACCTTCCAATAGTTGTTTGATCCATGCTATATTAGTGCAATTCAATGTTGCAGCAACATATTCAGCTTCTGCTGTTGACTGTGAAATACATCCTTGTTTCTTGCTAAGCCAACTTATTAGTCTTTCTCCTAAAAAGAAAGCTCCACCACTTGTGCTTTTCTTGTCATCAATGTTGCCTACCCAATTAGCATTAGTATAGACTTTTAAATCAAAATCATATCTCTTTTCATATACTAAGCCATAATCTTCAGTGCCTCTTAGGTATCTGAAAATTCTCTTGATTGTTGTCATATGGGTTTCCTTGGGATCTGCAGAAAATCTTGCAACAATACTATTGGCATTTTTGATGTTTATGTTGTGATTGTCATTGATGGACACACACTTGTATTGAGATCCCCTTTATATGTATGAGTTCATGCTCAACCAGTATTTGTTCCAACCGGTATGTTGTATTCTAGTCTTTAGACTAGTGGTGATTTTGTAGAATGTGTTTCCCGGTCTGAAGCGGCATGTCGACCCCAAGCGGTTCATAGATCACAAGCGGTACGAGGAAGCAAAGTGGCACAACACATTCTTACCAGTCTTCATTTTTGTCAAACTGGCAACTGACATTTTGTATGAACCGGTAATACTCTGTGATGAGTTACCAACAGACATTTTGTGATGAGTTACCAATCCACCGATTGTTTGATGGTGCCGACACATTGACGGTGATTCTTGTGTCGTGTTACTGAGTATGTCTAGATTCACTGAACCTAGGAAATTGTAATGTAATTGTATTGGACCGACATGAAATCAGATTCCTTTAAAAGGACATCATGTCTAGGGTTTTTGTGTTGTTGAAGAAGTTGCAAATAGGGTTTATGTTGAGCTAGGGTTTAAGGTGGAAGTGGAGAGCGATCTTATCAGAGAAGATTGAGTTGTAACTAAGAGAAAGATAGAGGAGACTGAAGTAATGTTGGAATGAATTAGCTGTGAGCAATACTGGATCTAACCAAGAAATTTGTGCTAGTAGATAGATCAAACACTTGTTGATTACTCACATCTTTGACAAGTCTGTAGCCCTTAACCGGGTAGGCCTCAAAGCCTTTGTAAAATCCTCTAACAAGGTGGTTCACACATGTGAATCTAAAATCCTCTAACAAGGTAGTCTTTAATCAGACTTATCTCCTAACAGAGATTGAGATTCCTAACAGGATCTGTTCTAGTGAAGAACATTGTAAGACCTTAACCGGTCTGGTTTCTATTCTGCAGATAGTGACTTGTGAGTTCCATCTCACCGTGGTTTTTCCCAGTTGGGTTTCCACGTCAAATATCTTGTGTTATGGTTGTATTGCTTTTGTGGGTGAATGTTTTATTCACATTTTGGTTTGTATGTGTGATAACCGGTTTGATTGTCAGACTGCTTTACCGGTTTATCTTTAGACTGTGTAAGTGCTTTAGTGCAAAGATTTTTGGCATACTAATTCACTCCCCCTCTTAGTATTCATCAATTGGTATCAGAGCCAACCTTTCTATAAGTTTAACCACTTGGAAAGAGATATGGGGGAATACACATTGAGGGAACTTACTCAATGGCTCACTAAGTCTGAGCAAGCCTATGATGATCTTATGGTCAAATACAAGGCATCTCAAGCAAAAAGAAGAGAACATGCAGAGAGGTTGATGGAACTATCTCAAAGTAGTTCTGAAGATGAAGCTAACATGGAAGCTATGATTGTTGAAGTGAATAAGCTAAATGATTCAAACTCCAATTTGAGAAAGGAGTTGGAAGGACTGACTATTCGGTTTAACCAAGAGCTTGAGAATCGGAGAAAAGGTGAAGATCTAGTAAAAGACAAAGATCATGAGATCTCCAAGTTGAAACATGAGATTAGTGCACTAACTGCTCACCTTCATGAGAGTAGAATGGAAAAAGAAGACATGCAAGGAGAACCGAACATTGCCATCTGTAAAAATGCAAGTCTTATGGAGACAAACATTGCTATCTCTAAAGAACTCTTTGAATCAAAGGAAATACTAGCTAAGTTTGGCAAAAGTATAGTCAGGCTAGAGAAAAGCTTGAGTCATCTAGACTGGCAAAGAATACCAATGGTCTTGGTTTTTCTGGACATGAGGAAGGAGAATCCTCAGGAACAAATGCTGAAGCATCAAAGAAGCAACCAACACTCAAAGAAAAAGGTAAGCAAAAATTCAAACCTGTTTGCTTTAACTGTCTTAAAGAAGGACACACTGCCAATGTATGTAGGAGCAAAGCCTACAATAATTTTCCTTATTTTATCAACAATGTACCTAGATCCAATAAGTTCAATGGTCATTGTTATGCATGCAACAAGTTTGGGCATAGAGCATTTGAATGCAGGTCTGTAATGGATAACACTGGAAGATATCCTCAGAGGACCAAAGGAATTGGTCCTGAATCTTTTATGAACCGAAACCACAACCGGTTTAATGTCTTCAATCATCAGTCAAGAAGCGGTGGTCATCAAGCGGCAACCAGATGGAGAGAAAGTTGTATGATCTATTATGGTCATGGTCACACTACTGCAACATGCTGAAGGAAGAATGGAAACATGTACAATGGACCTTGGAGAGCACCTGGACTTGTTTGCTATCATTGCAACAAACCGGGTCACATTGCAAGATTCTGCAGAAGCAGAAAAAGTATATCTGATGATATACCGGTCACTCAGGAAGGAGAAATAGATGTTGAAAAAGTTCAAGAAGACATGAAGAAAATATGGAAGAAGAAACCAGTATTATTGGAGGAGGAACCGGTTTCTGCACCTAGTGTGGAAATATCGGAACAGCCAAACTAAGCCTCAAAGGCTTAGGGGGAGCAAACGGCAAAATTCTTTCGAACCCCCAGTTAACACTGGTAAAAGACCTTAACTAGTATGCTACACCTGTCGCTTGGCAAAAGACCAGAAATGGTAAAGAGGCAAATTAGGGTTTACGCCCTAATATGGGAGCATTAATGATGGTAGGTGAGAGACATGTATAAATGCATTTTTCAAATCATTTCTCACTATCTGTTTTCAAGCGAAGAAAAGTTTTCAAGTGCAGAGCGAAGAAAAGGCGATTTGAGCTTAGATTTCGAGAAATTGGAGAGCTTTGAAAGGGATTCAAATATATTTTGCAAGTGGTAGTGGAGAACACAAAGCGGTGATTTGGTATCCGACAGAGAGCGAAGTAAAGCAGAATCAGGAAGCCCTAAATTCGCATTTGAAAGGTATTTTTCATGTTCTTGAAATACTCTTCAATGGCTTCCGCATCTCATACCAGTTCAAGCACATCTATTGAATCAGGAAGTTTTATTCAAAGGAAGGGAAAATATAATGCTTTGTCACAAGTTCCAGCTCGAGTCATAGTCGAAGAAGGAATTTTAGACTATATTGATTGCAAGATAGAAGACCTAGGGTCCTTAGCCATTCATACTCAATTAGGTCTATTTTGCGGAAAGGACAAAAGGATCAAACCAAAGTTCAGTATCTTAGAGAAGAAGAAACTCCATAATGCGGTGTATTTTCTGGAAGATTTCATAGGGGATCACATCAGAATCATCTTGAGCAGAGTCCATGGTGACAAGATGTACCTGGAGAGAACGCATGATATCATGCCTGAGGCAATTCATGCAGTCACTGGTTTCTGTAACACAGGGGAAGTGCCAGCCCTGAGAATGGTAAGCAAAATGGAAATGACCAAGCTCACCGGTTCGACAAGTGATTCACGAGGTATGACAATTAATCCTATCAAGAATGAACTGGTAAAATACGCTTGCATGGTGATAGGCTACAAAACATTCTCAGCCAGCAGGATTAATTCCGTATCTGCTACAGCGGTAAATGCCGCTTACCGAATGATTATAGAGGATAAATCATTTGACTTATGCACCGGTATGCAAAGGCAACTCCTTTTAAATCTCAAGGCAATCAAAAAGGACAATTCACTGAGATTTAAGTTTGGACAACTACTAGTAGGGTTGTTTTTCTATTTCCAAGGCTACTTTCCGGGTGTAGGAGATGTCCAGTGGTCCCTTGACCAACCGATAACCAAGCAAATAAAGGAAAGTGTGCAAGCCATTAGAACTGGCTACCCTGAGATACTGAACAAATACTTTGATGAGTTCAAAAGAAAGATGAGTTAGAGGATGTGAATCTCAGGTGACATAGTGAAGAAGTATGAAGATGACATCTGTTTCACTATTCAAGTGGACAAATGTCTAATGGAGGCTGCTAAGCCTAGAATGGAGGAAGTGGAGCCTATGGGCTATGAGGTCATGTTTGACATGCTGGAAGGGTATGCTTCAACCCTTATTGCCTCGCCTCTTGATCCAAAGGCAAAGCGAACCGGAACCTACTTGGAGAGGATCGCACCGGTTGAAGAACCATCGGTGAAAAAGGGAAAAGAATCGACAACCAAGAAAGCTAAGGCAGTGTCTGCGGCATCAGCACCAGCTACCACTGAGACTCCAAGAGTGACCAAGTGGTCACTAGCAAAGAAGAAACCAGAGGTAACACCGACAAAATTCTTTGAAAGAAAGAGGAAGACTAAGGCAAATGAATCAGACTCCGAAGAAACTGAGTCTGATGAATAGCCAAAGAAGGCTAGACAGACCAAGAAGGTGAAGAAGAATGAACCGACAACATCCGCACCGGTAAATATAGATATCTCCTCTTACAAACCTTTGACACATTGTCAAAGAATAGTAAAGAATATTAGGAGAAAGTTACTTCATGATTTAATTGATTATTATGATGATTTCAATAGTTAAGAAAAAGATGAAGTACTGCAGGAAATCATTCTTTATTTATGCAAAAATGACCGGTCACCATCAAAGATTGAATCTCAAACATTGGATTCATTGTTTAAAGCATTAGATAACAAATGGCACATTGCCATTGAAAAGGAACAAGAGATTAGGGAGAAAGTTTTTGCACATTACTTCCCCGAACTCTCAAATTCAGAATTATTTAATGTATTAGATCAAAATAAAGGTCTCTTTTTCACAAGGAGAAGAAGACTCTGGTTGTTGGAAGGGAGAGTTGATGATGTAGAAAAGGATACACATCAACACATGGCCCATGCTATCAGCTCACAAAAATCTCGAATGGCCAACCTCCAAGCGGAAAAGGAACCGGTTATTTCCAAACCGGATGAAGTTTTTGATGAGGAAGGAAACCTGGTGGAGGAACCAATCGACATCATAGATGTTGATGCCCTGGATATAAAAGATGTCACTCAGAACATACCTTCTGAGGGAACTAAACAGGGGCAACAGGCTGATCAGGGTGGTGAACAAGTTGTGGACACACAACAAGCGGCAAAAGACAAGGAAGAAGAGAAAAAGAAGAAGGATGAAGATGAGAAATAGAAAAAGGAGGAAGAGAAAAAGAAAGACGAAGAGGAGAAAAGAAAAGATGAAGAGAAGAAGAAGCAAGAAGAAGAAAGGAAAAAGAAAGAAGAAGAGGACAAGGAAGAAAAGAAGAAGAAGGAAGAAGAAGAAAAGAGGAAGAAGGAAGAAGAAGAAAAGAAGAAAAAGGAAGAGGAAGAGAAGAAGAAGAGGGAATAAGAAGAAAAGGAAGAGTAGAAGAGGAGAGCAGAGGAGAAGAAAAAGGCAGAAGAAGACAAGGAAGAAGAGAAGAGAAGAGAAGCGGAAAAGAAGAAAGCTGAAGAAGCCAAGGAACGTGAAGTGGCAAAAAGCTCTCAGTTGGAGACTTCGAAGGCAACCGGAAGTCAACCCTCACCAGTTGATCTTTCTAGTCCTATCGATCTCCAATCTGCAAGTGAGTCGGAGCTTATGCAGAGCATCAAGGTTGCTCAAGAGTGCCTTGAGATCATTCGCAGGAAAAAGGATCAAGACATCATTCAGGCAGCTGTAGACACACTTACCGGTTTAATCCCTGGTACTAATCTTCCTAACACTAATTCATCACTAGCACAACTCAAACTTCTATGTACTGTAGTGGATGATCAGGTGCAGAGCCTAGAAGAAGTAGTTGAGGCCAATGTAAAGAAAGAGCACCAAAAGACTCTTAATGTTTCTCTAGTGAAGAAACTGAATGAGCTTAGGACTGAACTGTCAAAGGATCAAAAGGACATAAGGAGTGCTTTGGATGAGGGAAACCTGCTACTCAGCAAAATCTGTCAACCTCATCTGTTCTATGATGATGTGCTAGCCAAGAAGCAATAGCTTCAAATGGACTTACAGTCCTACTTAAGCACATTCAAGACTCCTTACGACTCCTTTGCAACATATGGGCAAACCGTTCACCGGTTCTAGATCCAGTTAGCCAAGATAGAGCAAGAGATCAACACAAGGTCTAGGGATTTGCAGGAGCTTCAACTGGTATTACTTCCACGACTGCAAATTCTCCAAAAATGCTATCTGAACCTAGTTGCACTGACAGTCACCCAAGAATTGAGCACAATAGATGCCATGGAGGAACAGGTATCACAAATGCAGACAGAGAAGGAAGTGGCAACCTCCCTACTCAAGTCCTGGTCTCTTTCCATGAAACAATTTTTGCAGGACTACAAAGCGGTTTTTGACAAGTATTATTCATTATTGTCATAAACTCTTTTATATATATATGGAAATAGGTTTTTGCAGTGGTGCTTTGTCATTGTTGGCAAAGGGGGAGAAGTATATGGTTTTAAAATTTTGATGGTCTTAAATTTTTTGAAATTTTGATATATCAGGGGGAGAAGCATATCAGAAGGAGAAGTATCTGTTTTGAAATTTTGATATATGCTATATGCTCTGATGATTATGCTCTGAATGCAAAATTGCTATACACTCTATTCAATAAGGGATAGTGTATATGCTTAGGGGAGCAATTTTGATAATGGCAAGTTTTTGTTGTAAAACACTTAGATGTCAAGATTTTATTTTCCTAAATGTTGCCATCAATGCCAAAGGGGGAGATTGTTGGCATTTTTGATGTTTATGTTGTGATTGTCATTAATGGACACACACTTGTATTGAGATCCCCTTTATATGTATGAGCTCATGCTCAACCAGTATTTGTTCCAATCGGTATGTTGTATTCTAGTCTTTAGACTAGTGGTGATTTTGCAGAATGTGTTTCCTGGTCTGAAGCGGCATGTCGACCCCAAGTGATTCACAGATCACAAGTGGTACGAGGAAGCAAAGCAGTACAACACATTCTTACCAGTCTTCATTTTTGTCAAACCGGCAACTGGCATTTTGTATGAACCGGTAATACTCTGTGATGAGTTACCAACCGGCATTTTGTGATGAGTTACCAATCCACCGATTGTTTGACAATGTCGACACATTGACGGTGATTCTTGTGTCGTGTTACTAAGTATGTCTAGATTCATTGAACCTAAGAAATTGTAATGTAATCCTATTGGACCGACATGAAATCAGATTCCTTTAAAAGGACATCATGTCTAGGGTTTTTGTGTTGTTGAAGAAGTTGCGAATAGGGTTTATGTTGAGCTAGGGTTTAAGGTGGAAGTGGAGAGCGATCTTATCAGAGAAGATTGAGTTGTAACTAAGAGAAAGATAGAGGAGACTGAAGTAATGCTGGAATGCATTAGCTGTGAGCAATACTGGATCTAACCAAGCAATTTGTGCTAGTAGATAGATCAAACACTTGTTGATTACTCACATCTTGACAAGTCTGTAGCCCTTAACCGGGTAGGCCTCAAAGCCTTTGTAAAATCCTCTAACAAGGTGGTTCACACATGTGAATCTAAAATCCTCTAACAAGGTAGTCTTTAATCAGACTTATCTCCTAACAGAGATTGAGATTCCTAACAGGATCTGTTCTAGTGAAGAACATTGTAAGACCTTAACCGGTCTGACCTTAACCAGTCTGGTTTCTATTTTGCAGATAGTGACTTGTGAGTTCCATCTCACCGTGGTTTTTCCCAGTTGGGTTTCCACGTCAAATATCTTGTGTTATGGTTGTATTGCTTTTGTGGGTGAATGTTTTATTCGCATTTTGGTTTGTATGTGTGATAACCGGTTTGATTGTTAGACTACTTTACCGATTTATATTTAGACTGTGTAAGTGCTTTAGTGCAAAGATTTTTGGCATACTAATTCACCCCCCCCCCCTCTTAGTATTCATCAAATACCTATTGCATGTGCTATATCCATTCTACTATGCACAACATATTGTAACTTTCCAATCATAGATTGGTAAAGTGTCTCATCAATAGATGCAGATTCATCATTCTTTGATAGTTTACATTTAGTAGTCATAGGAGTACTTACAGGTTTAGAATCCTCCATTCCAAATTTCTTCAAGATTTCCTTTATTTACTTGGATTGAGTAATAAAAATCTCATCTTTCATTTGCAGTATTTGTAAACCTATAAAATACTTTATCTCACCGATTAGTGACGTCTCAAATTCTTTGCACATTTCATTTCCAAAGTTCTTGCATAAGGAGTCATTACCACAAAAAATAATATCATCAACAAATATGGCTGAGATCAGTATTCCATTGTCCTCATCATTCTTCATGTACATATTGTTGTTTTCACTTGTCCTTATAAATCCAATCTTGATCAAATAAGAGTGCAGTCTTTCATACCATGCTCTAGGTGCTTGTTTCAGACCATATAAAGCTTTGTTCAATTTACATACCTGATCTTTATTCCTGTCTTCAACAAATCCTTCAGGTTGTTTAATATAGACTTCTTCTTCTAGTATACCATTCAAAAATGCAGATTTAACATCCATTTGATATACCTTGAATTTTTTGAAAGCAACATATGCCAACAATGTTCTTACTCCCTCAAGTCTAGCCACAGGTGCAAAAGTCTCACCATAATCTATTCCTTCTTGAGCATAACCTTTGCAAACTAGTCTTGCTTTGTTCCGAATGACCTCACCTTTTTCATTTAGCTTGTTTTTTAAAATCCACTTTGTACCGATTACATTTTTGTCCTGCGGTCTTCGGATCAATGTCCATGTGTCATTCTTTTTTATTTGATCAATCTCTTCTATCATAGCATTTACCCAATCTTCACTATTAAATGCCTCTTTTACTATTCTCGGTTCAAATTCAGATATCAGATATGTGTTCTATCTCAGTTTGGTCCTTGTCATCACTGGATCATCCTTATCTCCTATAATCTGACTTGATGCATGATGTCTTCTGACATATTTGGTTAATATGGGCTCGGTAGGCTCTGTATGGTCTTCTTCATCACTCAGTAACTGGACATTATCTTTATTTTCTTCAATAGATTTCTCAGTAGGGTTTCTCGGTTGAACATAAACAAATTCTTCATAATCTTTTGGTTTTTTGGAATTTCCTTCATCATTTGTTTCTGCAAATTCATCAATTTTCACATTTGTACTTTCCACTATTTTGTTAGATGATTTGATGAGACATTTACATGCTTTACTTCTAGAAGAATAACCAAGAAATGTTCCTTCTTCACTTTTCTGATCAAATTTTCCATTTCTGTCATCTTTGTGAACATAACATCTACTTCCAAAGATTTTAAAATAACTCACATTAGGTTTCTTGTCATACCAGATTTCATATGGTGTCTTCATAGTTCCTTTCTTCAGTTGTACTCGATTCAGGGTGTAAACTGCAGTGCTGATTGCTTCTCTCCAAAATGTTTGAGGTACCCTCTTTTTTATCGTCAGGGTTCTAGCACAATCTACAATTGATCTGTTTCTTCTCTCAACTATCCCATTTTGCTGAGGTGTTCTCGGTGTAGACACTTGCCTTTTTATACCATGATCATTGCAGAATAAGTTAAATTCATCAAAAGTGAATTCTCCTCCTCTATCAAATCTAAGAAATTTCAGTTGTCTTCCTATTTCATTTTCAACTCTTGCCTTGTACCATTTAAACATTTGAAAAGCTTCTGATTTTTCTTTTAAAAACATAACTGACATCATCCTTGAGTAATCATCCACAAATAATATGAAATATTTATCACCATAATAACTTTGAACTTTCATGGGACCACAAAGATCAGTGTGCACAAGATCTAAAATTCCTTTTGAAGTGTAGGACTTACTTGTAAAGCTTGATCTTGTCATCTTACCTATCTGGCATCCTCGGCACATAGCATTCTTAGGTTTTTCCAGACTTGGTAGACCTCTTACTCGGTTCTTCTTACTTATTTTGATCAGATTTTCAAAATTTACATGACAAAACCTTTTATGCCATAACCAGGTATCATCTATCTTTGCATAAAGACACTTGTTCCGAGTTGAGTCAAGATGAAATGTATTACCTTTTGTTTGTGTCCCGGTAGCAGCTAACTTTCCATGCTTGTCATGAACTTTGACACATCCTTTCTAAAATTCTATTTGGTATCCTGTATTGTTTAGTTGTGCTACACTCAACAAATTGTATTTCAAACCTTCGACCCAGTACACATCATCACATTTAGCATTGTCAAGAAGTGTTATAGATCCTTTACCTTTCACCAAACATGGTGCATCATTACCAAATCTTACATAACCTCCATCATAGTCTTCTAATTTAACAAACTTGTGTTTATCACCTGTCATGTGATGTGAGTATCCATTGTCTATGATCCAAGAATCATTATTATTTATGTGAGATATTAGGGATTTTTCTTCATACCTTTCTTCATCTAATCTATCTTTTATATCCACATAAACAACTTCCTTTATATCAATTTCGTAAAATTTATCATCGTTGGATTCCTCATCAGCTACTAGGCATGTCTTTCTTTCTCTCCTTCTGAAGTCTCGGTATCCTCTGTAGTGATTGTCTTTCTACCTATTATCTTGGTATTCTTTCTTTTCACTAGATTCTTTTTCAGGGCAGTTAGAAGCCATATGTCCTATTTTATCACAATTGAAACATTTTAAAGGTAGCTTTCCTTTATACTTACCTTTTCCTCTCGGCAACCTTCTGGCTAATAATGCTTCAAACTCTTCTTGCTTTTTGATTTCCTCATACAGTTTGTGCACTTCTTCCATGTTCTTGCGAAATATTTCACTTGTTCCACTGTGATTCCCTTCAGAGTACTTACTCATTCTATCATTGTGTATGCGGGAAAAGTGGGCGAATAAAACTTAATATGTGAAAATTTAGTTAAATACTAGTCCACACACACACACACAGGACTTCTTGATGCAAGCTATGGAGTAACGTAGTATTACTCAGCTTCCCAAGGAGGGTCCCATGGTTCTCTATCTCACAATGTCCCTCAAACCAATGTTTTTTGCTCTCAGATCACTGAGCAAAATGGTTTAGGGATGGCAAATATGAGAACGAGATATGCTTCGATAGATTTTAGTATGAAATGGAGATTAAGCTATGTATGATTCTAAAATGAAATACACTAGATGATAAGATGACGAGGTTAGTATGAATACTATCCTAACATGATATATTTAGTTTATGATTGAGCTAAAATGATAAAGAAAGTACTCTAGCATGCATATTTAGTCTAATTCCTTATCTAAAAGAGGCTAAATGATGAGTATAAAGATGATATGAAAGCTTGAAAGAATTTGAGCATAAGTGTAATGCTTCAAATTTGAAAGACGATTGTTTAGAATGGAGGAATGAGAGCTCTATTTATAGCATAAACAGGGCAATAGATGGTCAAGATTGAAAGGTTTAATCAAGGGCCAGGTTTGAAAGTTGGGGATCCATGTGCACAATTGGCACCAATGAAATGGTGACAAGTGTCAACATAAGGTTGGGTTGAGAAAAGGGGTTGGAGGCATTAAAGGCCTGAGAAGACCTCATGGTTATCTAAAGGCTAAGGGTCAAGTCTAGATTAGGATTACCCATTGGATTAAGAGTTAATCCAAGGATAAACCTTTGTGCAAATGATTAAGAGATAATCATGGTCAAAGCATTAAAGGCCTGATGAGACCCTTGGGTTGGGTAGAGGTTGAGTTAAAACAAATGTTTTAACCATGTGGGAGGGTTTGAGTTAACCATTAATGGTTATTGGAGACTTTGGAGATTAAGTGGTTGAAGGTTGGAAGCCTTCAATGGTTTTCAAAGACTTTGAGGATTTAGTGGTTGAAGGTTGAAAACCTTTAATGGTTATCAAAGACTTTAAGGTTTTTGAGAAGTGACTTCCCTTTGCTTAGGGATGTGACAAAGTTTAGAGGAGGGTTAGGTTAATTAGAAGCGATTAAAAGATTCTAGAAGGGATTAGGAAGGGGTTTGGGATTTTGCAAGTGGATGGAGGGATAATAGGATTTAATTGAAATAATTTAATTCAATTTGGTTGCAATTTGGAGAAATTAAATAAATTATATTTATTCAATTTTAAGATAACTATTTAATTAAATTTGATTTTAATTAAAAGTGGATAGGGGAGATTTAATTGAATAAAATGATTTATTCATTAAATGGGTATAGTGAATTTAATTTAAATAAATTGATTAATTTACTTAATTAAATAGAGGAATGTGGGTAATTTAATTAAATTGGATTTAATCAAATAGAAAAATGAACATAAAATATTCATTTAGGAATGTGGTCATTTTTATACGTCTACATTTTGCCCCTCTTTGAAGTGACGTGTGTGCACATGTTATTTCAAAGAAAATGATGCCTTATCATGATTTATGATCAAATGCAATTTTTGTGTCATTCTTTTGATTTGCCAGTCGTGCCCCAGATTTGATGTGATGCCCCAAATTCGATGTGTGATGCCCCCTCGGGAGATGAATCAATTTTGAAAATTTTTGATTTAATTTGATGAAGTGCGTATGATGTGTATGATTTCGTGCATGTAAAAAGTGTGCAGATTGATTCATCTCACGATAAGTTACAACTGTTTTGGTATAGGGGAGACCGCGACCATATTACAGGGTCAGTCGGCTAACCCTAATTTCATTTTCCTCCTATAAAAGGGGAAAAGGGTTTGATTTAGGTTCATTTGTGCTTTATTGACTTTGGAGAAAGAGAATTGGCTCTGGAGAGAAAATGCCTATTCCCTATCACAGACACCGTTTCGAGCGTGTTCGGAGGTACCGAAGACCTGTAGCACGTGGACCACCAGTAAGTCAACGTTTTTGACCCCTTTTTGATTTTTTGTTTTGTCGTTTTTGGTCATTTTGTGAATTTCAAAGTTCGGGTGTTACGTTTTAGCGCCTCTAAAGTCCATAGTAGCGCATGCGAAGTGTGAAGTAGCGCATCAAGTTTAAATTTAGGGGTTGCGTCCGAAAACTGTAGGCTAGCGCATAAAAATTTTAGGTTAGCGCGTGCATGGATAATAGCGCATGTAAAGTATTGGGTAGCGCATCGCGTCAACAGGGTAGCGCATAGGTGTGACCTAGTGCATAGGGGCCGTAGAGGGTCGCATAGGGAAGGGGGTTTAGCACGTAGGACTAACCTAGCGCATAGGACTAAAAGGGTAGCGCTTTGGAAGGGTAGATTAGCGCGTAGATAGAATCTAGCGCATGCGGTGGGTTAGGTAGTGCATTGGGTGAAAATTTTAGCGCGTGGATAGAATCTAGCGCTTAGGTTAGATAGAATAGCGCGTAGGAGAGGCAGCCTAGCGCGTGGGGGTGATTTAGCACATTGAAGATCTGTTTTAGCGCATCTGAAAAATTTTGCAATTTTGGCCGAGTTGAAAATTTGTTTTGTCTGCCTGTCGTGTTTTGATGAATTTACCCAATATGAGTGTTTGTATAACTTGTTTTGATTTGCGATTTTTCAAGTTATATATAGATATCAATCTGTTGTGTTGATCAAAAATGATGTAGTTGCGTGTTCTGTTTCAAGTTCAATGTATGTGAAAGCCTGAGTTGTGTTACAAGCCGATATGGGTTGGAAACTTGAGTTGTTTTACAAGCTGATATGGGTGGGAAACTTGAGTTGTTTTACAAGTTTATGTGATTTTGGTACTTGAGTTGTTTTACAAGTTTTGATATGGTTTTTGAGAACTTGAGTTGTGTTACAAGTTGATATGAAATGATAGGTTTTTGAACTTGATGTAGATGAGCAAATTGTTTCATGTTGTTGATGTAAGTTTGATTTTGATATCTTTGTATTGATGTGGAAACTGATATTGGATATGTTTTGTTTGTTGACAGGAGCGATTGGGTGTTGTACAATCGAGGGAGAGATTCCCGAGACCATGGACGTTGATACCACGATTGTCATAGGCAGATTTGGACATTATAGAGAGATGTGGATTGACCTCTCTTCTGGATATGCCTCGGTTCACTGTGAACCGGGGGCTTTTGACAGCGTTGGCAGAGAGGTGGCATAGCGACACAAACACCTTTCATTTTGCCACTGGAGAGATGACAGTGACACCGGAGGATTGCTACCAGATTTTGCGGATTCTTGTGGTAGGGGCACTACTTCCTTATGAGTAGTCAGAGGAGGGTGGCACAGAGGCACTGTGCTGGATTTTCCAGGATGACATAGTTTGTGGCTATGAGATCCCCTGGCAGGAGTTTTTGGATTTGGGTTATGCACCGCTGCCATCTGTACTGGCAGGATTCATTGGGGGATTCCTTTGTCCTGATCGCAGGTCAAAGGGATTCTCGGTGGGATGGGGACTGGTTTTGGAGGAGATGGTTACACAAGGCAGGAGGTTTGCATGGGAGTCAGCGATGCTGGCTCACTTAAACAGGAGTTTACATGAGGTAGTATACCTCGATTACAGTAGCTTGCCAGTGGGAGTGACCCTATTACAAGTATGGTGCTGGGAGCACATTCCAACAGCAAGGCCACTAGCAGACAGAGATAGGCCCGTAGGTGCAGCATATGCCTACGGATACAGAGGCCTAGTTGTCCAGCATAAGCTGGGCAAACTAGAGCATTGGAGGAGGATTTTTGATGATATAGATATGGTCACCTCGAGGCCGTATATAGGTTGCGAGGTATGGGCGGAGGATGGGCTGGAGATGCCCTTTGTATTTATGACACAGTATCTAATTGGGAGGACCCCGTTCGTCATTGAGCAGTTTGTGGTGACCCGAGTTTTGCGACAGTTCGGGTGCCAGCAGGGTGTTCCATAGGGAGCATGTTTGTATGCATGGAGGCAGCAGGATGTGGCTGATTGGGGGCCGACTATTGATAGTGCGGTGGTGATTGAGGAGTTTACGGGATTGGCCGGGCAGATCTGGGACTATGCCTCAGAGATTCAGGACGCAGGTATGACAAATGAGTTCGCCCGTTTGTTTGTTGCGCGGGCAATGGCTAGGATCTCAGATCCAGAGGAGATGAGGCCAGCGTTTGACTTGGATGGGGAGGAGGGAGATGGGGGAGATGATGGAGATGATGGGAAGGATGGAGGAGGGAGAGGAGCCAGAGGGAGGCGGGGAGGTAGAGGTGTGGAGAGAGCAGTATGACAGGGGAGGATTGAGAGGGGGAGAGGAGGATTGGCTATCAAAGCCGGGAGAGAGGGGAGAGTGACGGAGGTGCTGGTTGTAGTGGGGGGTGAGGAGGAGATGAGTAGACCAGCACAGAGGAGGAGGGTAGATATACTCCCACCTCCAGTACCGAGGATAGGGTGAGTGGGAGGGGTTCCTCCAACATAGGTACCGCTGCGGGTTCGAGTGCCAGGTCATGTGGAGGATGCACAGATCCAGACCTTGCAGATTACCGTGCAGCAGCTGCAGGTGCAGATTTTGACCTATCAGCAGCAGATTTCTCAGTTGACCACTGAGAGAGATACTGAGATAGAGCGGCGAGGACAAGCGGAGGAGGCGTTGGCGAGTGTGCAGAGAGCAGCGACGGGTGGTCCATTGAGAGACACCCTTAGAGAGCTGACACGGAGAGTGCAGGAGGTAGAGTATTATCGGCGGCATTATGAGGCTGCAGTACCCAGAGATCGGCGAGTGGAGAGATTTGCACAGTCGAGATCGAGTCGATCTCGAACCGCGGGGACACGATCTAAGAGCCGAGGTGTGACGGGGCCGGTGAGACAGGACCCTCCTGGAGATCCAGGGGTGAGTGTATCTGGAGCGAGACAAGACCCTCCTGGAGATCCAGGGGCGGGTGCATCTGGAGCAAGACCATCTCCGTCAGGAGATAGTCATACTTGAGAGACAGGGTCTCTGTTATATTTTTGAGCAGTTTGTTATTTGTTGTACTGGACATAGTGTTTGGACACATTTTGTACATTTGGATCAGTTTTGAGATATATATATATATATATATATATATATATATATATATATATATATGGCACCATTTTTTATCATGTGATGTGTTGATATGGATGCATTTATTTTATGTGATGATGTAATGCTTAAATATATGATGTAAGATGTATCTTGAAAATGAGATGTATGTTTTATTTATGCTGCTAAATGTATCATGATATGTAAATGATGTTAAATGATATGGAATGATGTGTATGCAACTAATTGTAAAATGATGTGCAACTAATTTTAAAATGCTATGCAACTAATTGTAAAATGCTATGCAACTAATTGTAAAATAATATGCAACTAATTGTAAAAATGATATGCAACTAATTGTAAAAATGATATGCAACTAATTGTTTTTGGAGCATCCCTCATTCTGTATTTGTCATCCGATATAACCATATTGTTGTTTTCTTTGTAAATATCATCACTGAGCATTGATTTGTTTAGGATATGTTAAAAATTTATACAAGCATAATGGTATAATTGAACCATAATGACCTGAGAAAAATTTACATGATATTTGATTTTGCAAAATAGCACAAGCGTCAAGGTATAATTGAACCAGGACGACCTGAGTGCGTATTGCGTAAACAGACAAGATTTGATCATTTGTATGCGTGAAGTGGAATCAAGCCTTCAGTGATATTGGACGTATCACCTCTCGAGGCATGTATTCACACAGTACAAGTGATCGCCTCCCAGACAGAAGACTAAGAAAATATTGGAAGTTCCCCACAATCTCTAGCTGTGAAGCATTTAGTGAGACAAGGAAGAGAATCCAATAATGCACAAAGTTCAAAATGCAAAACTAGTTAAGATTTTATGCTATAGTGCAACATTCAGTACTTCAGAAAATCATCCATCCTTGATATTTTCGTGTTTTGTTTAGTTTTTGTTTGGCAATGAAGCGTAGTGGTTTGTTGGATGTGATGCTGGTGAGTTTTGCATTTAGTCTTGATGTCTTGAGTGTTGACAATATTGATATGATTCATATGCCCCTAGCGGAGTGTGCCTCTTGATGTGAATATATACAGTGATTCCAAGCCATGGTGTTTTAGTGGTAGGAGGATATTTATAGACAAATCAGGATAGTGACTACGCTAAGTATGTCCTGAATGGATATTTGCTAAGTGTCGGGCGATGGCCGATAGTGTTTTGTATGGACAACATGGTATGGAAATAGATAGAGGAGTCGTTCTTTCACAAGGGCACCTGTTTTACCAGGTTTTCACCCTTTGGTTTTATTGTACTTTGCTTCTTTTTTTTCTTTTTTTTTTGGATTTTTTTTTGTTTGTTTGTTTGTTTTGGGCTTTTTCCGTGCACTAGGCTACTTTAAGTATAGTACCTTTTCAGATGGATGTTGTTAGTTGGTTTGTCGAGCACATCTCCTTCAGAATTTGTTAGCTGATAAGCACCTGATCCATATACGGATATGATAACATAGGGACCCAACCAGTTAGGTTCAAATTTCCCTTTCTTTTCTCGATCTTGCTGATTTCTTGGATTTTCTTTAAGGACTAGGTCACCAACCTTGAAGTTGCGGGGAATGACCTTGTGATTATAGCTCATGCACATGCATTGCTGATATGCTTTGAGATGAGTATAAGCATGTTGGCGTCTTTCATCTAATAGCTCAAGTTCTTGTAGACGATTAACTCGATACTCTTCATCTGGGATTAAGCCTTTCAAAAAGACTCTGAGAGATGGGATCTCTACCTCCAGGGGTAAAATAGCCTCTGATCCATATACCAATGAGTATGGTGTTGCTCCTGTAGGTGTGCGGACGCTGGTCCTGTATGCCCAAAGTGTTGGATTGAGTTGTACATGCCAATCTTTGCCTGCATCATTCAATGTTTTCTTGAGGATTTTCAGTATTGTCTTGTTAGATGCTTCCGCTTGACCATTTCCCTATGGGTAATATGGTGTAGAGAGCCTATGTTGGATTTTGAATTTTTCACATAGTTCTTGGACATCTTGATTTTTGAAGGGCCATCCATTATCTGTGATGATTGAACTTGGAATACCATATCTGCAGATCAGATAATTTAGGATAAAAGAGGCAATTTGTTTCCCGGTCACCGTGGTCATGGGAACTGCTTCTATCCATTTGGTAAAGTATTCTGTTGCTGTTATAATGAACTTGTGTCCATTTGAAGATGACGGATGAATTTTGCCAACTAGGTCCAGTCCCCACTGGTAAAAGGGCCATGATGTTGTAAAGGGTTGCAGTTCCTGTGCTGGTGCATGTATTAGATTACCATGAATTTGGCATTTAGGGCATTTCTTGGCGAAATGATAGGAGTCTTTCTCCATTGTAGGCCAGTAGTATCCCATCCTTAGAAGCTTTTTAGCAAGAGTAGTGCCACTTGAATGTGTGCCACAAATACCTTCATGAAGCTCGTGTAAAGCCAAATCGGAATCATTACGATCAAGACAACGAAGAAGAGTACCATCGAGACCTCGATGATATAAAGTATCAGCGGTAAGGGTATAACGGGCAACTTGTCGGATAAAGTTAACTTTTTGGTTACGGGATTGGTCAATGGGTAAGATATTATGCTTGAGGTAGTCGTATATTGGTCCATATAACGAAGAATCTGAACCAGTCAAGGCATAGATAACATGGGATTCAGAGTGGTCATAGGCGGGGGAGAACAGTTGCTCTACCAGGAACTCATAACGACTCTGTTGCTCATGAATTTGTAGTAGCGAAGCGATTGTAGCCATTGCATCGGCTGCTTTGTTGTTCAACCTTGGTATTTGCTCGAAAGTGATGTGCACAAAATACTGTTTGAAGTCATCCACCATTCGTTTGTAGGGTAGTAGCTTGTCATCCTTTGTCGGATAGTTGTTATTGATTTGATTAATGACTAGTTGTGAATCTCCATAGACTTTTAACTCTGTGATTTTCCATTCTACGGCCATTTTGATGCCTATGACCAGTGCTTCATATTCAGCCACATTATTTGTGCATGGAAACATAAGTCTGTATGATTTTGGCATAGTGTGTCCTGCAGGAGTGATGAACAGAATGCCGACATCTGAACCATGTTGAGTGTAGGATCCGTCAAAGTATAGTGTCCATTGTTTAGTAGAGAGAGTAAGAACGTCCTTGTCTGGAAATTCAACCTCCATGGTTTGTTTGCCTGGTAGTGGTGCTTCAACCAACTGATCTGCAATTGCTTGTCCTTTGATGGCTCATCTTTCTGTGTATTGGATGTTGAATTCATTGAGAATCATGACCCATTTAGCCAATCGGCCTGTAAGAGCTGCCTTGCTGAGTAGATATTTGAGAGGATCAATTTTCGCAACTAGCTTGATGGTGTGTACTAGGATGTAATGTTGGAACTTCTGAGATGCAAAGACCACTGTTAGGTAAGCCTTTTCAATAAATGTATAGTTGAGCTCATAGCCATTCAATGTTCTACTGATGTAGTATATGGCGCGTTCCTTTCCTTGTTGATCTTCTTGTGCCAATAATGCCCCCAGTGAAATATCTGTTGTTGAGATATATAGAATAAGTGGCTTTCCGGCGACTGGTGGTACTAGAACTGGTGGATTCATCAGGTACTGTTTGATTTGATAAAAAGATTCTGCACACTTAGCCTCCCATTTTAATGGTACATTTTTGTGTAGAAAATGGTTAAATGGTAGACTTTTATCTTCTAGCTGAGCGATGAATCATCGGATTGATTGAAGTCGTCCCTGTAGAGATCTGAGTTGACTGATATTCTGTGGTGGTGGCATGTCCATAATGGCTTGTACCTTTGCTGGATCAACTTCAATACCCTTAGCTGAGACTATGTAGCCTAGTAACTTGCCTGAGGTAACCCCGAAGACACACTTCTTAGGGTTAAGCCTGACTTGGAATTTCTCCAATCGATCAAAAATCTTTGTTAGGATGCCAAGATGTTCTGCTCTGGTGAAGGATTTAGCTAGTAAGTCATCCACATAGTCTTCCATAAATGTATGCATCATGTCATGGAATATTGTGGTCATTGCTCTTTGATAAGTGGCCCCTGCATTCTTTAAGCCGAAAGGCATAACATTCCAACAGTACGTCCCCCAAGGATAGGTGAATGTTGTTTTATCTTGATCTTCAGGAGCTATCTTGATTTGGTTATAGCCTGAGAAACCATCCATTAGTGAGAGCATTGCATGGCCTGCTGTGAGATCTACAATTATGTCGATACTTGGCAGAGGAAAGTCATCTTTTGGACAAGCTTTGTTGACGTCTCTGAACTCAGTGCATATTCTGATACTACCATCTGGTTTTGATACTGGAACGATATTGGATATCCACTTTGCATAGTCAATGGGTCGGATGAATCCGACGTCTAATAATTTCTTTAGTTCAGTTTTGACCATGACTGCCACCTGTGGATTCATCTTTCGTAGCTTTTGCTTGACTGGCTTAACTCCTGTAGAGATGGATAGATGATGCATAATTAAGTGTGGATCTACTCCGGGCATATCAGCATATGACCAAGCAAAGTTGATTTGTTGTTTTTTAAAGAAGATGATGAATGTCGATCTTTCTTCCTCTGTCAGAGATTCTGCAAGATGTATATTTTTGGCTGCTTCTATGGTACCAATGTTGATTGATTGAGTGGGCTCAATCAATATGGGCGATCGCTCATGAAAGTGCTCAGGAAGAGTGTCAAGTCTCCCATCGTTAGGTGCCTTAAAAAGGTTTTCACCCTCCGATGCGTTCTTTATTTTTACTTTTTTATGATCTAGAGCTGCCATTGACTGGTTTTCAGCATTAGATTCTTTATTTGGTTCATTTTTGCGACTTAGAGACTTGGCACTCCCTGATTGACAGATATCATTATTTTGTTCACTGGTAGAGCCTGTTTCTGGATTTACGGTACATAGGTAATGGACAATAGATGCATCATCTGGGAAAATTGGTATATCATTTGTTTCAGGTTCGTCCCAGTCGATGAGGTCAGGAAAGACAAGTGGTAAGGGATCGTTGGGTGGATCAAGTTCGGCTACCGTAAGTGTTAGGATAGAGTTTTCATCGTGCTGGGTTTTGGGTTTAAAGAAATTTAGGATTTCGTCGAGGTCCTCGATGGTATCATCTTCCACATAGACTTGTTCATAATGTTTCTGTTCACTTTCCTGAGCATCATAGATATTTTGCGGTCCAAATTCAAGAGGTTTATCTTCTACGTTATGTTCTTCCTGAGAAAGGGATATAGAATCAGTATCATCCAGGATATCAGTAGTAGCATTGGAGCAGGTACCCCATTCATATTCATTGGAATCTGTCTCATAGGCATCATCCCAGATTCTATCTGTGCTGTAAACAAGTGTGTTGTATGGTGAAAACAAATCTTTGATGATGGTTACCATTTTGATGGTTTTTGTAGATTCTGTATTAGATCCGTCTTCTACTTGCTGGATTTGTTCATAGACTGTGCTTCTTCGGGGAGGAATAACGGTATTTGAAGATGTCCTGATTTGTTCTTGAGATATTGGTGTTTGAATATGAGCCACTGCTGCAGATAGGGCCTTCTTATGACTTAGAAGTTTTTCCTGATGTAACTTCTGATCTTGACATTCCCGTGCCTTGCGGATTGTTTCTGCTGATTCAAAAAGTGCTTCTTGCCAAGATTCTTCTTTGTACTGTGTCTTTACTTTCCATTGAAGTTTGATAGGTAGGTGAGGCGGTCGTTTTAATAGGAACGTGAGTTTAGAACCCAATCCTGCTTTGTTTCTGCTAGGTTGTGAAGGAAGATCTATAGGTTCAGTGACTCCTTCTTTGCGTTTGCCAATAGGTCCTTTACCGCCATATCCCATTTGTTTCATGATTAAGTAGCCTTTTCCATACATGTGTGTTGGTAGAACAATGTCTAGAGCAGCTGCTCTATGATTTTCTTCTTCATCCTTGTATAACCAGCTAAAAACATCTTTGTCTTCTGATTCATGTGCTAGAGTACCCAATTGGATGAACGTACCATCAAATTTAGTGATGGGCTGAGTAGCCAATTGTGCTACTGTAGTAGGCAAACCATGCGATCTAGGTGAGGTTGGCAATTTTGCCAAACATAAAGGCTCCAAAGAGTATTCTCCTATACCTTGGTCTTTGATTTGCATTTTCTGCTTGAAGTCTCCCCATAAGGAGTTGGATTTTGCTATGTGTGGATCTGATGTTGAAGATTGCTGCTTTTCTCTATTATGAGGAACCAAACTGTCTTGGGCTGCCCCCATTGCATTACAATGTTGAAATGGATTGTGATCAGCTGATATGGAGATTTCTTGTCCATCATAAGGAAACTTGACACACTGGTGATATGTAGAAGGTACTGCTTGCATTTCATGTATCCAGGGTCGTCCTAACAAAATATTGTAGGTTAGATCAATATCTAAGACTTGACAAATAGTATCCTTTTGTACTGGGCCGACTTGAATAGGTAATATCACTATGCCTTTAGAGGACCTTTCCTCATCATCATATGCCTTTATGGTAATTTTCTTACAAGGGTCAATAGATTCTTCTGAGAAGCCTAATGCACGGATAAGCTTTAAAGTACATATATTAAGGCCGGCTCCTCCATCTATTAGGACTCTTTTGACTCGGTGTTTGCAAACAATGACTTCAATATGGAGAGGAGTATTATGTGGATGGATCAAGGAGGCATCGTCATGCTCTGAGAAGGTGAGGTTATGAGGTCCCGTCATATGGGCGACCATGGCTTGAAATCTGTCTGTATCCAGATTTTGAGGTACATTTGTTTCCAATAATGCTTGCTCCAATATGTCTTTGTGCTTGGGTGATAGTTTCAATAATTCCAGGATAGATATCTAAGCTGGAGTCTTGCGTAGTTGGTTAACCAAGTCATATTGGATTTTCGGTGTGGCGGTTGTAGGTGCAATATGTCCCTTCAAGACATATTTCTGAGTGCGGGTTGTTACATTGACAAATTCATGATCACGTTGATCTCGGATGGTGATGACATTTATTTGATGATCTTCAGCTGATATATGGTTGATAGTGTTGTTGTAGATGTGATTAATACGAGCTCTGCGTGTATCATCTAAAGTAGATGCTCCATCTTTGTTGTAATTTGGGAGAGGATTTTTAAAGGCTTCGTGATCACCATTTGTTTTGAGACCATCGACCGTTAAGTCACCTCGATCAATCATGTCCTGTATTATATGTTTCAATCTCATGCATTCGTTTGTTCTATGACCCTTGTTGCGATGGAAATCACAATAGTGTGAATCATTCCACCAAGGTGGTTTGATTGGGGGTTCATAATTGTTGAGTGGCGGTAAAGAAAGAATCTTGTTTGCCAAAAGTTCTCTGAATGCTGATTCTAGTGATTGTCCCAGTGGTGTGAAGATATGCTTTTGGAAATTGTTCGTGTTGTTGTGTGGATTGTTGTTAGGTCTTGGATTCATGTTTTTGCCTTGATTATCGTTGGTGTTGTTTGTGTTGAATTGTCCTTGATCAGTGTTTTGCGCATATGTGTTAGCATTAGGAGTAGCATTTTTAGGATTTTTCGTGTTCTGAGGATTTCTAGATAATGCAAGCACTGGTTGTTTTGATTTAGGATCATGTGATTCGTTGTTGCCTTCGTTCTTGTTTTGAGTCCAAAATCGAGATTTGTCAAAGTTGGCATTTTTTTGGTTATTGTAGTTTGATGAGTTTGTTCCTTCCTTGTAGAATTTGAGTGTTCCCTTTTTGACACATGCTTCCTCTACTTGAATGCCATTTTCAATCAATTTAGCGAAAGATGGTATGCATTGAAGTTTTAGTCTGTAACTCATTTCGCCATTCAAGTTATCAATGAAGATTTCCATTTTCTCCTTTTCAGGAATATCTCGAGGATATCTAGATACCATGCGTCGCCAACGTTGAAGGAACGCCATGAATGTTTCATTGTTCTTTTGTTTGGTGTTGCAAACATCTAGCATGGTTATGGCATGTTGGATGTTGTAGGAATAGTGGGTTATGAATTTGTTAACCAATTCATCAAATGATCTAACAGGTGGCGAAATTTTGGATAACCATTCCATGGTTTGCCCACCCAAGCTTATGGGGAATAACCTCATCAAATAGGTGTCATCATGAGCGAATTCAAGGCTTAGTGTGCAAAATTCCCGTACATGATCTCTGGGATCACTTTTCCCATCATATTTATCAAATTTGGGAACGTCCGAGTTTGGAGGAAAAGGCACCATGTTCAAGCTTCTGTCAAATGGATAAGGACAGATTTCATTTAAAGAGTACTGCACTGTTGTCCCTTGTTGCATATCCTGTATTTGCCTTTGCAACATTTGCATTTGTTGAGTAAGGGCTGCCAAGGGTATATTGTCTTGCCGAGGAAAAAGTTCTTGCCTTGTATTGGTTCTCAGCTGAAAAGGTGTGGTAAATGGTATATGTTGCTCTGGTGTTTCTAGCTCAGGTATACGCATTTCTCGTATGCGTTGTTATGGAATGTGTTGTTCAAAGTTATGTTGTTCAGGTATGCAAGTTTCTTCTTCTCTGCTTTGTTCTTGATATGCATATTGCCGAGTTCCGGTTTGAAAAATGTTTGGGTCGAAATCTTCAGGAAGTTTAACGCCCTTGCTTGTGAGCATCAACAGATATTTTTCCTTGTCATTTTCCATGAGCTTTTCGACAAGTTTTTGGAAGGAGGGATTTACTTGACATTCCCAAAGAAGGGCTTCAGTAATTTCAGGTTCTTCTACGGGCGGAACTTCAAAAGGATTTGATAATCTTCAATTCATACTGGACTCAGCGGGTGTCTCGCTTTGTTTGTTACTTTGAGAGCGAGTAACAGGAATTTTAGTAGAAGCTTTCAGTGATGAAAGGGACAAAAGCCTCCTCGATGTGTTGCTCGGGCGTTGGTGGTTTTGGTCGAGATGTGTTATATGTGATGCACTCATCAGGCAAGAATGCTGGATTGATTTTTTCGCTGCGGTTTATGGTTTGATTAAAAGCAGACTTTTGACAGTATGCTCTTGTCTTCAAGGGTTCTTTGTCAAATTCGCTAGATTTGTTTTGGATATAACGTTTGACGTGATGAAGGAATACCCGATGAGATTTGAAGAGTTGACGATTGATGTATAAAAACTTATTTCGCTTGATGAATTTGGAAAAACTAGGTTGTCATTTCTTTAACGTGATGTTACGATAGAGGTTTTTTCTTCTCAGAATAAGGGGATTAGTCATGCAAGAGTGATCAATGATTTCTTTTGATTGGTTTGGATTCAGTTGATCCTTGTTTTGGAAATTTCAAATCTTACTTTATCAGAGTGAAGGCTGCCCCTTCACGATAAAGTGTGTCAAATGATATGGATAAAAGCTTCCCGATCTGGAAACTGGATTTGACGATTTGAGAATTTTAAACAAGTGTTTTGAGATAGAAATCCATAAGATGGTAAAGGATTTTGATGACACTGATGATGAAAATTTTCCGGATTATGATAGGAGAGACATCCTCTATTGTGCGATTTGTTTAGGATTCGGACAACTTTGTTTAACACAAATTTAGCTTGACAAAAGTTTTTAATAGTTTGTTTCTGTCACTCTGGTTTTGATAAAAGATGATTTTTGAGGAAAAAGTCTTCTAAAATGTTTTTGAAATTTTCAAAAAAATTTCAGTTTTGGACTCTCTATTTTTCGGCCTTGGATCATGCGCTAAAACAGAGTTTACATGCGCTACTGATTTTACCTGATGCGCTAAAGGAATAAGCACACGCGCTAATCTGCCCCTAGATACGTGCTAAAGTTTGGATTTTGGAAAAATTTTGTTTAACTGGTGAAAAATCTATGCGCTATACTGGGTTTTATACGCGCTAACTATTGGAGTATATGCGCTAAAATATGGTTTCTACGCGCTAAGCTGTTTCTTCTACGCGCTAAAGTTAGGACTGTTGAAATTTGTTGTGGATTTTGTTTGGAAAAGCTACGCACTACACTGGGCCTGATATGCGCTAACTGTTTGAGTGAATGCGCTAATGTATGTATGCCACGCGCTAAGCCGTTGCTGCCACGCGCTCAAAGTAGGACTGTTGAAAATGGTTATTGAATTTTTTTTGAAAAAGTTACGCGCTACACTAGGCCTGTGAAGCGCTAACTGTTTTGTTTTATGCGCTAATCCTTGGTTCCCAGGCGCTAATAGGTTGCTGCGACGCGCTAGACTGTGTTGTGGATGCGCTAAAGGATTGTATACTGGTTTTCCTAATGATAAAACGCTACTGTTTTAACTCCACATGCTAATTTGAGTTTTGGATGCGCTAGCAAAAGTCTTCCACGGGCTAAGATGTTGTTCTTATGCGCTAGACTGCCCTGATTTTTCTGTTTGGGTGTTTTCTTGAGATTTTTTATTTTTGTTGAGAATTTTTCAAGTGCGATGGATGATTTTCTGAAGTAATAAATGCAAGCACGGCACAAAAAGTACAACCATTTTGCCTAATCTAACAAAAAGCGTATGTTCTGTGAGGATGTGTTCAAATCTCCAAAGTTTTAACAGGTTTGGATACAAGTAATACACTTCAGAAAGACTCTTTATTCAAGGGTCATAAATAGCATCATAGCCCACTAGTCTCGATACTCCGTCAGCTCAAACAGCCGTGTCACCCCCTAGGGGGCGCCTGTTTTTTTGCCTTTTGCCAGAAGTTAACCCAAAGTGAATTGCTTCACAGTTGAGTAGTTATCTTGAGAGATATATGGTGAGTAATCTTGGGGGCGGATTCTTCCCCACCCTTGCACTATGATGTTACAAATTTTTGGTTACTGACTCGGTTCAAAGTTTCTAATTCTATGGTTCTTAATTAGGCTTCTCGTTCGGCCCTCAGTGATAAACTCCCTCAGGAGGCTTCCCAACCTTTAGAACAAAGGCTTTACGTATCTCAAGGACACTGGGGGAAGGCTAATCACTGCGCGCAACCGTTGAAAAGGACTTTCGTCACTTTCCACATTTGATTATAGTGGGTTGGAATTCTTGGCGTCAAAGTCGTTCCCTTCACACCGGTCATAAACGACTTTAAGAGTTGATTGCAACTCCTCGGGAAGGCAGGCCTGCTAAAGAATGGTCTGGATTTTTGATCACCCAGTTAAGGGGAGAGCATATTCCTACCACTTTCGAGACAAAGCAATCAATTTTATTTTAGTCTTTCAAATCAGTGATTTTGCTACAGTCTATGTGGAGATGTTGCTCTACAAAACATGATGTTCATTTTTATTCTGTCAAAGCAATGATTTGCTGATCTATGAAAGGAATTTTATCAACAAAGCAAAATTTTCGATGTGTTGGTCAACGAAAGAAATCGATTACAAAAGAAAAGCGTCCGCTCCACCTGCAAGAAACTATCAGAGTCCTACAAGCAAACCAAAAAAAAGGAAAATTGTTAGCGAATTTGGGGGACTTCCACAAGTCTAATATTCCAGTTCGGTTATAATAAAAAAAAAATTTGTTTTTGTTTTTCTCTGACTGTGATGCGCTACAAAACAAACTGTACGCACTATAGTATACGATCTATGCACTAAAATTTATGCGAAATGCGCTACTCTATTCTCTGGATGCGCTACTGTGGGTTCTGGAAGCGCTATTCTGTGTTTTTTTGACGCTGCAAATAATTTCAAATATGATGCACTAATGTTTGGGTTGCACGCGTTGTATTATGGGTTATAAGCGCTGAACTGGGGATCGTATGCGCTATTCTTGTTGTTGAATGCGCTGCTCTGTGATTCGCCCATGTCGAGACCTACAGGAAAGTGTTAGAAGGAGTCATGCGCTAAGAGAATGTCTTCACGCGCTAATCTTCAGACCACACGCGCTAAACAGGGAGTTGGATGCGCTATTCTGTTGATTTGATGCGCTAAACAGTGAACTGAAAGCGCTACTTCAATTTTCCCGTGTGTCTGCAAAAATGGTTAGTTTTAAAAACCAATTTGTTATTTGGGGTCGAGCCCCACGGTGGGCACCAGAAATGTATGCGGGAAAAGTGGGCAAATAAAACTTAATATGTGAAAATTTAGTTAAATACTAGTCCACACACACATAGAGGACTTCTTGGTGCAAGCTATGGAGTAACGTAGTATTACTCAGCTTCCCAAGGAGGGTCCCATGGTTCTCTATCTCACAATGTCCCTCAAACCAATGTTTTTGCTCTCAGATCACTGAGCAAAATGGTTTAGGGATGGCAAATATGAGAACGAGAGATGCTTCGATAGATTTTAGTATGAAATGGAGATTAAGCTATGTATGATTCTAAAATGAAATACACTAGATGATAAGATGACGAGGTTAGTATGAATACTATCCTAACATGATATATTTAGTCTATGATTGAGCTAAAATGATAAAGAAAGTACTCTAGCATGCATATTTAGTCTAATTCCTGATCTAAAAGAGGCTAAATGATGAGTATAAAGATGATATGAAAGCTTGAAAGAATTTGAGCATAAGTGTAATGCTTCAAATTTGAAAGACGATTGTTTAGAATGGAGGAATGAGAGCTCTATTTATAGCATAAACAGGGCAATGGATGGTCAAGATTGAAAGGTTTAATCAAGGGCCAGGTTTGAAAGTTGGGGATCCATGTGCACAATTGGCACCAATGAAATGGTGACAAGTGTCAACATAAGGTTGGGTTGAGAAAAGGGGTTGGAGGCATTAAAGGCCTGAGAAGACCTCATGGTTATCTAAAGGCTAAGGGTCAAGTCTAGATTAGGATTACCCATTGGATTAAGAGTTAATCCAAGGATAAACCTTTGTGCAAATGATTAAGAGATAATCATGGTCAAAGCATTAAAGGCCTGATGAGACCCTTGGGTTGGGTAGAGGTTGAGTTAAAACAAATGTTTTAACCATGTGGGAGGGTTTGAGTTAACCATTAATGGTTATTGGAGACTTTGGGGATTAAGTGGTTGAAGGTTGGAAGCCTTCAATGGTTTTCAAAGACTTTGAGGATTTAGTGGTTGAAGGTTGAAAACCTTTAATGGTTATCAAAGACTTTAAGGTTTTTGAAAAGTGACTTCCCTTTGCTTAGGGATGTGACAAAGTTTAGAGGAGGGTTAGGTTAATTAGAAGCGATTAGAAGATTCTAGAAGGGATTAGGAAGGGGTTTGGGATTTTGCAAGTGGATGGAGGGATAATAGGATTTAATTGAAATAATTTAATTCAATTTGGTTGCAATTTGGAGAAATTAAATAAATTATATTTATTCAATTTTAGGATAACTATTTAATTAAATTTGATTTTAATTAAAAGTGGATAGGGGAGATTTAATTGAATAAAATGATTTATTCATTAAATGGGTATAGTGAATTTAATTTAAATAAATTGAGTAATTTACTTAATTAAATAGAGGAATGTGGGTAATTTAATTAAATTGGATTTAATCAAATAGAAAAATGAACATAAAATATTCATTTAGGAATGTGGTCATTTTTATACGTCTACACATTGTAATCATCAGATTCACCAATATGAAAAGAACTGAATGCAGATTCTACTTTATTTACCGAAGACCCACTATTATCAAAATTGCTTAACTCAAATGCATGTAGCTTACCAATAGTAGCATCCAAAGAAACTGGCATATTTGGTATAGACCTTAGTTCATTGATTGGAGAGACTCGAATGGCATAAGCAGGTAGAAGTGTTCTAAGCAACTTACTTGTTACATCATTTTCTTCAATAGTTCTTCCTGCTCCTTTGATTTGATTGACAGTCTCCTTTAACCTTGTACTGTCTTGGGTTATGTTCTCACCTTCATTCATTCTCATGGATTCAAGTTGTCCTCTTAAACTATCTACTTTTGCTCTTTGAACATGTTCATCACCGCCATACATAGATATGAGCTTGGTTCACAGTGCTTTTGCATCATTATAGCCTTCTAGATCATTAAACTTTGAGTCATTCAGTGCTGATGTTATTTCAATCATAGCTTGAATATGTTCTTGCTTTGTCTTTATCTCTTCCAAGGTCATTGGGTTGGTGCTTGGTGGTATGTAATCATTCTCCAAATAATATGTTGCATATTCTCCAATTCCTAATAGATGCAGCTTCATCCTTTTCTGCCATGTGGAGAAACTTGACTTGTTCAACTTTGGTGCATCCCTTTTATACATCTTCGGATCTTTGCCTCAAGTACCTTTAAACTTTACTTCCAGAGTCCAAAGCTCTAATACCAATTGTAAAGTCTTGATGCCAATAGCTAACAAGATGAGAGTGGGGGGGGTGAATCATACAAACTTAATCTTCCATAAAATCAACAGATTCAACCTCGGTAACTTAAACTTCTGCAATATAACCAAAAACTGCTAAACATGCTAACTCATAAACACATAATCGTCATAACACATATAACACCAGATTTAACGTGGAAACCCAAATAGGGAAAAACCACTATGAGATTTCAGACCCACTAAGAAATATACTCTTCTAGAGTATGCTCGGTTAAAAGCAAATTCTGTTAAAGATTACAAACACATTGCTAGATGTGACCCGGTTAAGGGATTTCCCTCAAATCTGTTAGGATCTTCACTTTGTTAGAAGTGACGTTGTCAAAGGATTTATGTTACCTTGCTAGAGGATTTACAAATAAGACTGTTAAGTCCACTCGATTAAGAGATTTTCTGTCACTTACAAAATAATAGTAATAAAAATATATCTACAACTTCACATCTAAAATGCTAAAGCAGATTCTATTTTGCTCAAAACAATCTTGTCATAGGACTATCTTGTCCCTCTACTGGGCTCCTTACTCTGTTATTCAAACAGGTCTTCAAGCTTCTATGCTTGGTAATCACTATGTAGCATCCATGTGCTTACACTTGCCTGCATCCATTGTTTATCAACAAATTCTTATTTATAAACAATTTGTTAACCGTTGAATCTCCTTGATCATATTTCCCATGATCAATCTTAGCCATCAGATCATAAATCTTGACTAGGTTCAATGTATCCTTTGATCTGAAATTTTTTTTACCTCGCCTTGGAACTTGCATTCCTTCCTAGGAACTTGTGCTAGGTTATTGCGGTACAATCTATGTTGTAGATCTTCCTCTTGATTTTCCATTGCCGTAGATTCTTAACAAACTTCATGCACGACATACCAATCATTTATTCATCTCCATCTCATCAGCATCCTTCATTAAATAATGCTTTTATCCATCCAATGCGATCTGTCATAACTCGGTTGCAACTCAGTAAATACTAAACTTTACTTGGTAGACATCCCACCTTCATTAATCGATATCGATAACCTTAGGGTTTACCGACTAGGTTCCTTAGGGTTTACCGACTAGGTTCTTTGCCCAGTGACATATAGTATTAACCTTACAATCAACAACATATGTAGGATATCAAAACAATCTAAACATCATGATCTCATCATTGTCTAATTCGGTAATATTTGCCCATTGAATAGCTTATTTCTCCCCTTATTCATCATATTCTCTATGTCTTTTACCGACATCTTAATTCTCTTCAAATCAATCTTCTCAAGATATGACAACATCATACTGAATCAGAAAATCAATTTCTTGACATCAATGACAAAATAATGTTACAAAGATAGTTATCATCATTCTTCAGTTATATCAATAATATTCAACAACCTTCTCAATATCCTTATGAATATCAACAATCTCCTTCTATTGAAATGCCAACATTTACATCATTAGCATTATTTCCTCCTTCATTTCCAGTATTTTTGTTTCTGGTCCAGAACTTGAATTTGTCTAAGTTGTTGTTGTTGTTCTGGTTATTGAAATGAGAGTTGGATGAATTAGTTCCTTCTTTAAAGAACTTCAATGTTCCTTTCTTGATACATGCCTCCTCTACTTGGATTCCATTTTTGATCAACTTGGCAAAAGATGGTATGCATTGAAGCTTGAGTATGTAACTCATCTCACTATTCAGATTATCGATGAAAATTTCCATCTTTTCCTTTTTGGGCACATCTCGAGGATATCTTGAAACCATCTGTCTCCAATGTTGAAGAAACACCATGAATGTTTCACTGTTTTTTTGTTTGGTATTGCAGACATCTAGCATGGTGATTGCATGTTGAATATTGTAGGAGTATTGAGTGATAAATTTGTTGGCCAACTCATCAAAGGATCTGACAGGAGGTGTGAGTTTGGATAACCACTCCATTGTTTTCCCTCCCAAGCTTCTTGGGAATAGCCTCATCAAATAGGTGTCATCATGGGCAAATTCAAGGCTCATGGTACAAAACTCCTGAACATAATCGCGAGGATCGCTCTTACCATCATATTTGTCAAATTTGGGAATACTTGAATTTGGGGGAAAAGGTATCATGTTTAACCTTCTGTCAAAAGGGTAAGGACAAATTTTGTTTAAGGAATATCATACGGTTGTCCCCTGTTGCATGTCCTGCATTTGTATTTGCAGCATTTGTATTTGTTGTGTGAGTGCAACCAGGGGTGCATTTGTTTGTCGAGGGAAGAGTTCTTACCTTTCATTATCCCTAGTTCAGGTATGTGTGTGTTCTGGTATGTTTGGTTCAGGTATGTTTTGCTCAGGGTCGCGTGCTTCCTCTTCTCTTTGTTGTTCTTGATAAGTATAATTTTGAGACCTTGTTCTAAAGATGTCAGTATCGAAGTCTTCTAGGATCCTAACTCCTTTGCTTGTTAGCATGAGCAAGTATTTTTCTTTGTCGGCCTCTATGAGTTTTTCCACAAGTTTTTGAAATGAAGCACTTTCTTGACACTCTTGGAGGAGCTCCTCAGAAATCTCTGTGTCTTCTAGATTTGGATACTCGAAAGGATTTGATAATCTTCGACCCATATTGGACTCTGGTTGTGGTTCGCTTTGCTTGTTTCGTTGAGAGTGAGTGACAATGGGAATCTAGTAGAAACTTTATGTGACAAAGGGGATGAATTCCTCTTCTTCGTGTTGTTCGGGAGTTGGTGGTTCAAATTGATGTATGTTATAAGTGATGCAAACTTTTGGGAAGAAAGCTAGATTGATATTTCCTCCACAATTTAAGCGTTGGCTGAATGTTGATTTTTGGCAAGAAGCTCTACTTCTCAATGGCTCTTCATCAAATTCGTTTGACTTGTCTTGAAGATATAAGCACATATGATGGAAAAATGTGCGATGAGATTTGAAGAGTTGGCGATTGATGTAGAGAAATATATTCCGTTTAGAAAGTTTCTCGGAACTAGGTTGTCGTTTCTTCAACTTAGTGTTGTGATAAAGAATTTTTCTTCTCAAAATATGAGGAGTGGTCATACACAGGTGACCAATGGTTTCCTTTGATTTGTTTGGATTATGATACTTTGTTTGAAAACTTAAGCCTACTTTTATCAAATGAAGGTTTAGATGCTCCTGTAGACGTATAAAAATGACTATATTCCTAAATGAATATTTTATGTTCATTTCTCTATTTAATTAAATTATCCACATTCCTCTATTTAATTAAGTAAATTACTCAATTTATTTAATTAAATTCAATTAACCCCTTTTAGGTCATTTAATTGAATAAATCATTTTATTTAATTAAATCTATTCTTCTAAACCTTTTAATTAAATTTACATTTAATTAAATAGGGAATCCCAATTAAATAAATCTAATTTATTTAAAAACCTCCACTTGCAACAAAATTAAAATAAAACAATTTATTTTAATTAAACCTATTATCCCTCACCCACTTGCATTTTCCTACATCTCCCACTTGCATCCTAAAACCTATTCTAGATTCTTCTAATCACTTCTAAATTAGCCTAACCCATCTCCTAAATATTGTCACATCCCTAAGCAAGGGGAAGTCACTTCTCAAACCCTCAAAGTCTTTGATAACCATTAAAGGCTTCAAGTCTCCAACAACTTTCTCTTCCAAACCATTAATGGTTAACTCAACCCTCTTGCATGATTAGAGACTTTTTCTAAACTCAACCCTCAATCTAACCCAAGGGTCTCATCAAGCATTCATTGCTTTGACAATGGTTATCCCTTAAACCTTGTACAAGAGTTTATCCTTTGGGTAAAAGCTTTATCCAATGGATAATCTTAACCTAACCTTAACCCTTACCCCCTAAGGTAACCATGAGGTCTTCTTAGGCAATTAATGTCTCCAACCCCTTCTCTCAACCAGTCTTATGTTAACAATTGTCACCATTTCATTGGTGAGAATTGCAAACATGGATTCCCAACTTTCAAACTTGACCCTTGATTATCTCTTTCAATCCTGGTCATCCATTGTCCTATTTTTGTTATAAATAGAGCTCTCATTCCTCCATTTTCATAGATCCAAGTCTTTAGCATCATACTTATACTCAAATCCATCCAAGCTTTAATATCTCATTTATGCTCATCATTTAGCCTCTCTTTTAAATAGGAATTAATCTAAATATGCATGTTTAAAGTATTTTCCTTATCATTTAGCTTAATCATAGACTAGTATATCATGCTAGGATAGTCTTGCTACAAATCTTGTCATCTTATAATCTAGTTCAATCCATTTGTAAGATCATGCATAGCTTAGGATGCATTTCATAATAAAATCAATCAAAACATCCCTCGTTCTTTCTTTAGTCATCCCTAAGTCACTTTTCTTAGTGATCTAAGAGCAAAGGCATTGGCTTGAGGGACCTTGTGAGATAGAGAACCATGGAACCAACCTTGGGAAGTTGAGTCATTCTTCATGACTCCATAACTTGCACCAAGACATCCTGTGGGTGTGTGAGCAAGCCTCTTTGAACTTCATTTTTTTCACATTTTAAGTTCCATCGACCCGCTTTTCCCGCACACATTTATGGCACCCATCGTGGGGCCCGAACCCATATATTTTTGAATTTAACCCCTTTTGCAGGTATGTGGGAAATAGGAAATGGCATCGGGGAAACATTCCCTAGCGCATCTGGTTAACAGTCTAGCGCATCCCACTTACTGTTCAGCGCATTGGGTCCCTCTCATAGCGCGTACAGTCTTTACTATAGCAATTACCCCACTAAAATTTTCCTATAGGTCTCAGCGTGGGAGAAAAATAGAGGAGCGCATCTGAAAACCATCTTAGCGCATTCAAAAGACAGCCTAGTGCATCACTGTCATCTTGTAGTGCGTCACTGTCATATTGTAGTGCGTACAGTTTATTTTGTAGCGAATCAAAAATAGATACAAAAACCAAAAATTGTAACTGAACTTAAATTTAGACTTGTAGAAGTCCACAAGATCCAAAAAATTTCTAACGGTTTGATTGACATTTTGCAGGGTTTTGACATTTCCTTGCAGAGGGAGCTTAGTTCTATTTACAGAATTACAAAGAATTTTTTTTTTTTTTTTACTGACTTAGTTAAGTTAGTTAAAATTTGGAATCTTTTACTTCTGGTTGGATAAAATTGAACTCACTTTATTTTGGGTTGTAAAAAAAAGAACCACAATCAAATATCTTTCTTGCTTTCATAGGAGAAAAACTTTCCTTTTTGGGCTCTAAAAAGAACAAAACAACCTTTCTTTTTTTTTTGCAAAAATAGTTTTAAAAAGAACCTCACCATCCTTTGGTGTATAAAAGGATCCATCTTAAATTTTTGCAAGGAAAAAGAACCACACTTAAAAAGTTTTGTTTATGATCAAAGAGGGAAGTTCTTCCCCTTTGTCCATTTTTCTTTTGTTGACCCAATCGAAGTTTTGCTTTGTTGACCAGGTTCTTTTCTAGATTAGATAATCACTGCTTTGAGGAAAACAAAAAACAAAAAAAATACCATGTTTTTGTGGAGCAACATCTCCATATAGATCTTAGAAAATCATTGACTTGAAGGCTAAAAAGAACAACTTGATTGCCTTGTCTCAAAAGTGGAAGGTATATGCTCTCCCCTTAACTGGGTGATCAAAAATCCAAACCACTCTTACGCTTTCAGTCATTTCAAGCATTTTAAAACCTTTAGCAGGCATGCCTTCCCAAGGGGTTGAAAACAACTCTTAAAGTCATTTATGGCCGGTGTGAAGGGAACGACTTTTTTGCCAAGAGTTCCAACCCACTAGAATCAAAAGTGGAGGTTGACGAAAGTCCCTTCAATGGTTTTGCTCAGTGATTAGCCTTCCCCCAGTATCCTTGAGATACGTAAAGCCTTTGTTCTAAAGGATGGGAAGCCTCTCAAGGGATTTTATCACTGAGGACTGAACGGGAAGCTTGATTACGAACCTTAACATAGAAATATTGAGCCGAGTCAGTAACCAGACATTTGTAATATCATAGTGCAAGGGTGGGGAAGAATCCGCCTCCAAGATCACTCACCATATATCTCCCAAGATAACTACTCAATTGTGAAGCAATTCACTTTGAGTTAATTTCTGGCAAAAGGCAAAAAAATGGGCGCCCCCTAGGGGTGACACAACTGTTTGAGCTAACGGAGTATCGAGACTAGTGGGCTATGATATTACTTATGACCTTTGAATAAAGAGTCTTCTTGAAGTGTATTATTTGTATCTAAACTTGTTAAAACATTGGGGATTTGAACACATCCTCGCAGAACATACACTTATTGTTAGATTAAGAAAAATGGTTGTCTCTTTGGTGTCGTGCTTTCATTTGTTACTTAAGAAAATCATCTGTCAACACTAAAAAATTCAAAACAAAGATCCAAAAATCACAGAAACAACCAAATCAATATATCAGGGCATTTTGGCGAGTAAGAACAACCTCTTAGCGCATGTGAACTATCTTTTAGCGCATTAAAATTGAACTTTAGCATGTCAAGTCTCAATAGTAACGCTTTACCAAGAATCCAAAACCCACAATCATAACTCAGTATGTTTTAAGAACAGTCTAGCGCGTGGAAGCATTAGCTTAGCGTGTAGGAGTCAAAAACTAGTGCATAGAGTTGATTAGTTAGCGCTTAGTAGTCCCATACTAGTGCATGACTTTTTGAGTAAAACAAAAAGCAAAAATAAATAGTCTAAATCAGTTAGCACGTAGCCGGGGGCAGCCTAGCACGTGTGGTCTTTTCCTTAGTCTATGGAAAACTTTCTGTAGCACATCCCATCTCTGCTTTAGCGCGTAATAAAAAAAAATAGAAAAATAGGGGCAGAACAAAGATAAATTTGAAAACATTTTGAAAACATTTTTGAAAACCTCCTTTCATCAGCTTCATTTTCGTCAAAATAGAGTATCAGAAATAGAACATTAAAAGCTATTTCTAAGGCAAATTTCTCGTCAAACAAAAGTTGTTCAAACATCCAAAACTGGTTGCACGATAAACATATCTATCCTATCAAAATCAGGAAACATCATCACAAGTGACGAATAGGTCCTTTATCATCTCACGAATTTTATCCCAAAAACACTTGTTCAAAAAAATTCAGGTTGTCAAATCAAGTTTCCATATCGAGAAACTTTATCCATATCATTTGACACGCTTTGTCGTGAGGGGGCATCTAAACCTTCACTTTAATAAAGTAAAACTTGAGTCTTCAAAACAAGATAAACTGAATCCAAAACAACTCAAAGGAAACCATTAATCACTTATGCATGACTAATCCTCATATTCTGAGAAGAAAGAATATTTATCGTAATACTAAGTTGAAGAAACAACAACCAAGTTTTTCCAAATTTGTCAAAAGAAATAAATTTTTATACATCAATCATCAACTCTTCAAATCTCATCGAACATTTCTTCATCACGTACAACTCTATATCCAGAACAAATCCAACGAATTTGACAAAGAACCTTTGAAGACTAGGGCATATTGTCAAAAATCCACATTCAGTCAAATCATAAACCAGGGAGGAAAGAGCAATCCTGCATTCTTTCCCGACGAGTGCATCACTTACAACATACGCCGATTTGAATCACCAACCCTCGAGCAACACATCGAAGAGGATTTATCCCCTTTATCACAGAAATCTTCTACTAGATGCCTATTGTTACTCGCTCTCAACAAAACAAACAAAGTGAAATGCAATCAGAATCTAGCATGAATCGAAGACTATCAAATCCTTTCGAGCATCCGAGTCTAGAGGACACCGAAATTTCTGAGGAACTTCTTCAAGAATGTCAAGAGATTGCTTCATTTCAAAAACTTGTGGAAAGACTCATGGAAAATGACAAGGAAAAATACCTACTCATGCTTACAAGCAAAGGGGTTAAACTTCCTGAAGACTTCGACATAGACATGTTTAGAACAAGATCTCAACATACCAGAACAAAATACACCAGGGCAAAACATCCCGGAACAAAATACACCAGGGAAAAACATCCCTGAGCAACACATCCCCAAGAAAAACATACCGTTCCATACACCATTTCAACCCAGGATTAATGCTCTTCCCTTGGCAAAACAATGCACCTTTGGTTGCCCTTACTCAACAAATGCAAATGTTACAAAGACAAATGCAAGACATGCAACAAGGGACAAAAGTACGATATTCACTAAATAAAATTTGTCCTTATCCTTTTGACAGAAGATTGCACATGGTCCCTTTTCCTCCAAACTCAGACATCCCAAAATTTGACAAATACAATGGGAAAAGCAATCCTCGTGATCATGTTCAAGAAATCTGCACCATGAGCCTTGAATTTTCTCATGATGACACCTATCTGATGAGATTATTCTCAAGAAGTTTGGGAGGACAAATAATGGAATGGTTATCCAAAATCACACCTCCTGTCAGATCATTTGATGAACTAGTCAACAAATTCATAACTCAATATTCTTATAGCATTCAACATGCTATTACCATGCTAGATGTCTGTAATATGAAATAGAAAAACAATGAAACATTCATGGTATTCCTTCAACGTTGGTGGCGTATGGTTTCATGATATCCTCGAGATATTCCTAAAAAGGAGAAAATGGAAATTTTCATCGATAACTTGAATAGTGAGATGAGTTACAGGCTCAAGCTCCAATGCATACCATCTTTCGCTAAATTGATTGAAAACGACATTCAAGTAGAAGAAGCATGTGTCAAGAAAGGAATGCTCAAATTCTTCAAAGAAGGAACAGGTTCATCAAACTACAATAACCAAAATAACAACTTAGACAAATCTAGATTCTGGACTTGAAACAAAACAATGGAAACGAAGGAGGCAATGAATCACATGATCCAAAATCTAAACAACCTGTGCTTACCTTATCAAGAAATCCAAAAGCTACAAAGAACCCCAAAGGTGCTAACCCAGACACTAACACATACGCACCGAATACTAATCAAGGTCAACCCAACCCAAACAACACCAACAATGCACAAAACAATCACGCAAATTGAGGACCTAATAACAATTCACAAGGTGGCACCAACAATTTCCAAAAACATGTCTACACACCTTTGGGACAATCATTGGAGTCAGCATTCAAAGAACTCCTAGCAAAAAAAATTATCTCTTTACCAGCAATCAGCAACTATGAACCACAAGTCAAACAACCTTGGTGGAATGACTCATACTTTTGTGATTTTCATCGAAACAAAGGTCATCAAACAAATGATTGCATGAGACCGAAAAACATTGTTCAGGACATGATTGATAGAGGTGATTTAACGGTCGATGGTCTCAAGACAAATGGTGACCATGGAGCCTTTCAGAATCCTCTTCCAAACTACAGCAAAGATGGAGCTTCAACCTTGAATGATACACGTGGAGCTCATATCAATCACATCTACAATAACACCATCAATCATATATCAGCTGAAGACAATCAAGTCAATGTCATCACAATCCGAGATCAACGTGATCATGAATCTGTCAACGTAACAACAAGAGCTCAAAAATATGTCTTTAAGGGACATACGTCAACAACAAAAGATATACCCAAAATTCAATATGATCTAGTCAGCCAACTGCGCAAAACTCCTGCTCAAATATCTATATTGGAGTTACTGAAACTTTCACCGAAACACAAAGACATATTGGAGCAAGCGTTATTAGAAACAAATGTACCTTAAGATTTGGATGCTGACAAATTCCAAGCCATGGTCGCTCATATGACAGGGCCTCATAATCTCACTTTTTTGGAGCATGATAATATCTCATTAAGTCATCCACATAACACTCCTCTCCATATTGAAGTCATCGTCTATAAACACCGAGTGAAATGAGTATTGATAGATGGAGGAGTTGGGCTTAATATATGTACCTTAAAACTTATCTGTGCATTAGGCTTCTCAGAAGAGTCTGTTGATCCACGCAAAAAGATTACTATAAAGGCATATGATGATGAAGAAAGATCCTCTAAAGGAACAATGGTGTTGTCGATTCAAGTCAGACCAATACAAAGAGATACTATGTGTCAGGTCTTAGACATAGACCTCACATACAATATCTTATTGGGTCAACCCTGGATACATGAAATGCAAGAAGTACCCTCCACATATCACCAGTGTGTCAAATTCCCCTATAATTGGCAGGAGGTTTCTATATCTGTTGATCACAATCCATTTCAACATTGTAATGCAATGGGGGCAGCCTAGGATAGTTTGGTTCCGCATAATAGAGAGAAACAGAATCCCTCAGCACCAGATCTTCAACAAGAGAAGTCTAAATCATTACCCGAAGATTTCAAGCAAAAAATGAAAATCAAAGAACAAGCCATGGGGGAATACTCTTTGGAACCCATGTGTTTGACCAGCTTACCCACATCACCTAGATCTCATGGATTACCTATAGCATCAACACATCAAGCAACTCAGCCCATCACCAAGTTCGATGGCACATTCATTCAACTCGGCACTTTAGCACATGAATCTGAGGAAAAGGATATCCTTAGTTGGCTATACAAAGATGAGGAAGAAGATAGAGTAGCTACTGTGGAAGTAGCTATACCCACACACCTATATGGAAAAGGCTACTTAATCATGTAGCAAATGGGATACAAAGGCAAAGGACCTATTGGTAAGCGTCAGGAAGGTGTCACAGAATCATTGGATCCTCCTTCACAATTTAGTAAAGACAAAAAAGGATTGGGCTTTGAATTCACTCTACTACCAAAGAAAACACCATGCAAATATCAAAAACCTCAGTGGAAAGCAAAGAAGTACAAAGAAGAATCCTGGCAAGAAGCACTATTTGAGTCAGCAGAGACAATCCGTAAGGAATGTAAACATCAAGAAAAGAAGCAACATCAGGAGAAGCCCATCATTCACAAGAAGGCAACATCTATAGCAGTAGCTCATATTCATGAACAAATATCCAACAAAGAAGAATCACCTCAGGGAAACATCATTCCTCCCCGGGAAGAAACAGTCTACGAACAAATGCAAAAAATAGAAGCAGGATCTGATGCAGAATCAGAAAAAGCCAGTAGAATAGTGTCAATTTTCAAATATCTATTTTTTCCATTCAACATACTTGTTTACAGCACTGAAAAGATTTGGGATGATAACTCTGAGACTGATTCCAATGAATATGAATGGGGTAGCTGCTCAAATGCTACTGAAAATGCCACTGAAAATACTAGTTCTATATCCCTTTCTCAAGAAGAACATAGCACAGAAATTAGACTACTTGAATTTGGACCACAGAATATCTATGACGCTAAGGAAATCGAGCAGAAACATTATGAACAAGTCTATACAAAGGATGATACCATCGAAGCCCTCGACGAAATCCTAGACTTCTTTAACACCCGAACCAATCACAATGAAACCTCTATCCTGACACTTACTACAACAGAACTTGATCCACCAAATGATTCCTTACCACTTGTCTTTCCTGACCTCATCGACTGGGATGAACCCGAAATACATGATATATCGATTTTCCCAAATGATGAATCTATTATTCACTACCTATGTACCGTTAATCCGAAAATAGGCTCTGCCAGTGAACAAAGTAACAATGTCTACAACCAAGGGAGTGCCAAGTCTCTCAGTCACAAAAATAAACCAAATAAAGGATATGATGCTGAAAACCAGTCAATGGCAGCTCTAGATCACAAAAAAGTAAAAATAAAGGACGCATCTGAGGGTGAAAACCTTTTTAAGGCACCTAAAGATGGGAGACTTGACACTCTTCCTGAACATTTTCATGAGCAATCACCCATATTGATTGAGCCCACTCAATCAATCAACATTGGTACTACAGAAGCAACCAAAAATATACACCTTGCAGAATCTTTGACAGAAGCAGAAAGATCAGAATTTATCAAATTTTATAAAGAAAAGCAAATCAACTTTGCTTGGGCATATGCAGATATGCCTAGGATTGATCCACAATTAATCATGCATCACTTGTCTATGGCTCCAGGAGCTAAACTGGTTAAGCAAAAACTACGAAAGATGAATCCACATGTGGCACTCATGGTCAAAGTTGAACTAAAGAAACTATTAGATGTTAGATTCATCCGACCCATCGACTATGCAGAATGGATTTCCAACATTGTACCAGTTTCAAAACCAGATGGCAGTATCAGAATATGCACAGATTTTAGAGATGTCAACAATGCCTGTCCAAAGGATGACTTTCCTTTACCAAGTATTGACATCATTGTAGACCTCACAACAGGCCATGCAATGTTATCATTAATGGATGGTTTTTCAGGATATAACCAAACCAAGATCGCTCCAGAGGATCAAGATAAAATAGCATTCACCTATCCTTGGAGAACATACTGTTGGAATGTCATGCCTTTTGGCTTAAAGAATGCAGGGGCAACTTATCAACGAGCAATGACAACAATCTTTCATGATATGATGCATACCTTTATGGAAGACTATGTGGATGATTTACTAGTTAAATCCTTCACCAGAGCAAAACATCTAAGCATCTTAGAAAAGGATTTTGAACGATTGGAAAAATTCCAAGTCAGGCTCAACCCCAAGAAGTGTGTCTTCGGGGTTACATCAAGGAAATTGTTGGGCTACATAGTCTCAGAAAAGGTAATTGAAGTGGATCCAGCAAAGGTACAAGCCATTATGGAGATGCCACCACCAAAGAACATCAGCCAGCTCAGGTCGCTACAAGGATGACTCCAATCAATCAGGTGATTCATCGCTCAACTAGCAAATAAGAGTCTACCATTTAATCATTTACTACATAAAAATGTACCGTTCAGATGGGAAGCCAAGTGTGTTGAATCCTTCTATCAAATCAAGCAATATCTGATGAACCCACCAGTTCTGGTACCACCGATAGCAGGAAAGCCACTTATTCTCTACATTTCAACAACAGATAAATCTCTAGGGGCACTATTAGCACAAGAAGATCAACAAGGAAAGGAACGAGAAATATACTACATCAGTAGGACATTTATTGAGAAAGCCTGTTTAGCTATGGTCTTCGCCTCTCAAAAATTTCGCCACTACATGCTAGCTCACACAATTAAGCTAGTTGCAAAAATTGATCCTCTCAAATATTTACTCAGCAAGGCAGCTCTTACAGGTTGATTGGCTAAATGGGTCATGATTCTCAGTGAATTTGATATCCACTATACCAAGAGAAGAGCTATCAAGGGACAAGTAATAGCAGATCAACTAGCAGAAGCACCACTACCAGGAAAACAAACTATGGAGATTGAATTTCCAAACAGGGATGTTCTTGCTATCTCTACCAAACAATGGACCCTATACTTTGACGAATCCTACACACAACATGGATCAGGTGCGGGCATTTTGTTCATCACTCCTGAAGGGAACACCATACCAAGATCATATAAGCTTATGTTTCCATGCACCAATAATGTTGCTGAATATGAGACATTGGTTATAGGCATCAAAATGGCCATAGAATGGAAAATCACAGAGCTCAAAGTCTATGGAGATTCACAATTAGTCATCAACCAGATCAATGATGACTATCAGACGAAAGATGATAAATTGCTACCCTACAAGCGAATGGTGGATGATTTCAAACAATATTTTGTGCACATCACCTTCGAGCAAATACTAAGGTTGAACAATAGAGCAGTCGATGCAATGGCTACTATCACTTCACTACTACAAATTCCAGACCAACAAAGTTGTTACGAGTTTCTGGTAGAGCAACTGTTCTCCCCAGCCTATGACCACTCGGAATCCCAGGTTATCTACGCTTTAACTAGTTCAGACTCCCCCTTATATGGAATGATATATGAGTATCTTAAGAACAATATCCTACCCATTGACTTGTCCGAAACCAAAAATGTAATTTTATCCGACAAGCCACCCGTTATACCCTTACTGCTAATACTTTTTACCGTCGAGGTCTAGATGGTACTCTTCTTCGTTGCCTTGATCGTAACGAATCTGACTCCACTTTACATGAGCTTCACGAAGGTATCTATGGTACACATTCAAGTGGTACAACTCTTGCTAAAAAGCTTTTGTGAATGGGATATTACTGGCTGACAATGGAAAAAGATTCTTACCACTTCGCCAAGAAGTGTCCTAAATGCCAAATCCATCGCAATCTGATACATGCACCAGCTTAGGAACTGCAGCCATTTACAACATCCTGGCCCTTTTGTCAGTGGGGTTTGGACTTAGTCGGCAAAATTCATCCTTCCTCATCAAATGGACACAAGTTCATTATCACTGCAACAGAATACTTTACCAAATGGATCGAAGTAGTCCCCATGACCACAATAACTGGGAAACAAATTACCTCTTTTATCCTTAACTATCTGATCTGCAGATATGGCATCCCGAGTTCCATCATCATAAATAATGGATGACCTTTCAAAAACCAAGATGTATGAGAACTATGTGAAAAATTCAAAATCCAACATCCTTTCTCTACACCTTACTACCCATAGGAGAATGGTCAAGCAGAAGCATCCAACAAAACAATATTGAAAATCCTAAAAAAAACAATGAATGATGCAAGCAAAGATTGGCATGTGTAGCTTAATCCTGCACTTTGGGCATACAGAACTAGCATTCGCACACCTACCAGAGCTATGCCATACTCATTGGTATATGGATCAGAAGTTATTTTACCCCTGGAGGTAGAAATTTCATCTCTCAGAGTCTCTCTAAAAGGCTTAATCCCAGATGGACAGTATCGAGTTAACCGACTGCAAGAACTTGTACTATTAGATGAAAGATGCCAACGTGCTTATACTCATCTCAAAGCATATCAGCAAAGCATGTGCAGAAGCTACAACCACAAAGTCATTCCCCAAATTTTTAAAATTGGTGACCTAGTACTCAAGGAAAATCCTAGAAATCAGCAAGATCAAGAAAAGAAAGGGAAATTTGAACCTAACTTGTTAGGTCCCTATGTCATCATATCAGTCTATGGATCAGGTGCTTATTAGCTAACAAATTTAGAAGGAGAGGTGTTCGATGAACCAACTAACAGCGTCCATCTAAAGAAATACTACACTTGAGTAGTCTAATACACGGAAAAAGTTAAAAAAAAATCAAAAAATCAAGAAAAAGCAAATAAAAAGGTACAATAAAAGCACCTGGTGAAAACCTGGTAATAGGCGCTACTTTTGAGAGGACGGCTCCTCTATCTATCTTTATCCTTGAACCTCTAATATATTCAGAAATCCAAGTACTAATGGCCATCGACCAACACTTTATCCAGGACATACTTAGTGTAGTCACTGTCCTTACCACAACTCCATTTCATCATATCTCACCATGGCTTGGTAATTACTATGCATATCCACGTCGGACAGTACATTTAGCTAGGGGCAACATTCATCTACATCCTATCCTATCAACATGTCAAGCATTGAAATACACCAAAAAAATCATTTCAAACACCAACATTCAACAACACACAAAGCGAAACAAACACGGATACATTTAACGGATTCAAAACACATGATGGATGATTTTCTGAAGTAACAAATGTTTGCATATTGCATAAAGTCTTGACTATTTTTTGCACTTGAAATATTTTTGAACTATTGGATCCTCTACATTTTCTCAATGATGCATCGAGCTAGAGAAAGTAACAGGAACTCCAATATCTTTTTAGTCTTCTATCTGTGAGGCGATCACTTGTATTGTACGAAGACTTGTCTCGAGACGTTATTCAATGAATATCATTGAAGACATGATTCCACTTTGCACATACAAATGGTTTACTCTTATCTGTTAATCTGCAAGTACCATTTAGGTCGTCCTGGTTCAATTATACCTTGACGCTTATGCTATCTTACAAAATCAAAAATCATGTAAATTTTTCTCAAGTCATTATGGTTCAATTATACCATTATGCTTTTTATAAATTTTCAACATATCCCAACTAACCAATGCTCAATGATGATACCTACAAAAGAAAGCAAAAACATGTGACTATATCGGGATGACCAATGCAGAATAAGGATGCTCAAAATTAGTTGCATATCATTTACAATTAGTTGCATATCATTTACAATTAGTTGCATATCATTTTCCAATTAGTTGCATATTTTATCATATCATACATCTCATTTTCAAGATACATCTCATAAATCAAACATCATAAATCATGTTCATCACATCTGAATCAATCTATCTAAGCATTACATCATCATCAATAGAAGCATTAACATCATATAGACAACATTATCCATAACACATCACATAAGGAACAAAGTAAATGGTGTTGTATATATCAAAAATGATCAAAATATACAAAATATGTCATGTATGTGCCCACCACAACAAAAATGCTAAAAATACAATAGAGACAACGTCTCTCAAGTATGACTATCTCCCGAGGGTGATGGTCTCGCCATAGATGTACCAGCACCAGGATCCCCAGGTGGATCCTGATGAATAGGCCCTGTCACGCCTCTGCTCTCTGTCCTCGACCCAGTCTCTCTAGATCGACTGGATCTAGACGCTGTGAAACTCTGCACTCGGTGCTCCCTGGGCACCACATCCTCATAATGTCTCCTATAATACTCAGACCTCCTTGGCTCTCAAGGCCAGCTCTCTCAAGGTGTCTCTCATCAGGCCACATGCTTCCACTCTCTACAAACTCCCTGCCAGCTCCTCAGCTTGACCTAGCCGCTCCAAAACAGTATCCCGCTTTGTGGTCAGCTATGTAATCTGATGCTGCTGTGACAATAACTATGCCTGCAGCTACTGCACTATCAACTGTAGGGTCCTAATCTCAGCATCCTCTCGATGCGTCGGAACCCGGATCTGAAGGGGTACCTAGGAAGATGCACTCCACGTCCTTCCCCCTATCCTCAGTGCTGGTGGAGGTAACACATCAGTCCTCCTCCTCTGAGCTGGTCGTCTCAACTCATCAGTCCCTCCCACCGCTGCTATCACCTCTCCTACTCTCCCCTCACTCCCTGCTCCAATCGCCAAACCTCCTCTCCCTCTATCCATCACAGCTCGTCGAACTGCTCTCTCCACCCGCACCCCTCTATCACCACCATCTCTACCTCTGTCTCCTCTCCTCCCCCGATCTCCTCTCCCTCGTCTTCCTCCTCCACCTCCTCCATCATCTCCCTCATCCCCATCTCCACCTCCCTCATCCTCATCATCATCAAAAGTGAGCTGCATCTTTGCTAGATCTAATATCCTCGCCACAGCACAAGCTCCAAACAATCGGGCAAACTCATCTGTCATACCAGCATCTAGTATCTCAGGGGCGTAGTCCCATATCTAGCCTGCTAACTGTAGAAACTCCTCTACAGCCGCCACACTATCAATAGTCGGACCCCAATCCGGTATATCTTGCCTCTGGCGCACATACAAACAGGTCACCTATGGTATCTCCTGCTGACGACCATACTAGCACAAAACTCTAGTAACCAAAAATCTCTCGATCACAAACGAGGTCTGCCCTATCAAAAATTGGGTCATGAAGACATATGGCATCTCCAGCCCATCCTCAACCCAAACCTCACAACCTGTATATGGTCGCCAGACAATTGTATCAATTTCATCTAGTACCCTCCTCCAATGCTCAAGTTTGCCCAGCTTCCACTAGACAACTAACCCCCTGTATTCATATGCATATGCACACCCAACGGGCCTAGTTGTGGGAATGTGCTCCCAACACCATACCTGTAGAAGTGTCATGCCAGCTGACAAACTGTCATAACCCAGGTATACTACCTCATGCAAGTCCCTGTACAAGTGGGCTAGCATAGTCGATCCCCATGTGAACCTGCGACCCTGTGTCACCATCTCCTCCAGCACCAATCCCCATCCTATAGATAGTCCCTTCAACCTATGGTTGGGACATAGGAAACCACCTATAAAGTCTATCAGTACCAATGGAAGAGGAGCATATTCCAAATCCAAAAAATCATGCCAAGGGATCTCATATCTGCAAACTGTGTCATCATGAACTATCTGGCGAAGTGCCTCTGTCCCACCCTCCTCTGACTACTCATAAGGTAGTAGTGCACCTACTACAGGTATATGCAGGATCCGGTAACAATCCTTTGGGGTCACCGTAATCTCACCTGTGGCAAAGTGGAAGGTATCCCCGGTTCACAGTAAACCGAGGCATATCTAGTAGGGAAGACATGCCGCATCTATCAGTAATCTCTAGATCAGCCTGTGACAACCGTGGTATCAATACCCATGGTCTAGGGAACTGCTCACATGACTGAACCACTCCCAATCTCTCCTGTTGAAAAGCAAAACAAGTCCAATATCAGTTTCCTCATCAAAACATAGATATCAAAATCAAAATCACATCAAAAACTTGAAAACTTTGAAAATCTAATCAAGTTCTACATCATATCCATCCATATCAACTTGTAACACAACTCAAGTTTTCAAAAATCATATCAAACTTGTAACACAACTCAAGTTTCACATCACATCAACTTGTAACACAACTCAAGTTTCCAACCCATATCAACTTGTCAAACAACTCAAGTTCCACAATCCTATCAACTTGTAACACAATTCAAGCTCCACATATATCAACTTGAAACAATGCAAATCAAATCAAGTTCATATCAATTCCACATTAATATCTATAAATAATTTGAAAAATTGCAAATCAAACCAAGTTATATCAGCATTCATATTGGACAAACTATCAAAACCATGACAACAGACACAGAAACGAACAATTTACACCTATCCCAGCAAAACTGACTTTATCCTATAAATTTTCCTCATTCACAAATCATCCTATCTCACAAAACCTACCACATACGCTAACTAAATTTGGCTACGCACTGAAATCTTACTCATGCACTAACCTGTTTTCTCCACGTGCTATCCTATCTACCCCACGCGCTAGATTGACTCTATGTGTTATTTGTTTCTTCCAATGCGCCATCCAACCTATCCCATGCGCTAACCTATCCCGTGTTTGCGCTACCTATCTAACCCTATGCGCTAGGTCATACCTATGCGCTACTTACCCCTACCCATGTGACCCCTTGTGCACCCAATGCGCTAGGTTTACCAGATGCGCTACTCGTTTAACCCTCTACACTACCCTATGTCCCTAATGTGCTAATCGATGGCTATGCGCTAACCTAGCAAATATATGCACTGCACTAAGTTTTTGGAGGCTACCCAAAATCTAAAAACCCTATGCGCTACGAAATTTTTTGTATGCGCTAACTAACGACCCCTATGCGCTAAAACGAAAAAACAGCAAGCCAAAATTCAAAACATGACCAAAAATGATAAAATCAAAAATAAAAAAGGGGTCAAAAAGGTTGACTTACCGGTGGTCCATACGCGGTAGGCCTCCGATACCTCCGAACACGCTCGAATTGATGTGTAGAATACGAAATAGGCATTTTGTCTTCTCTCCAAACGTCTCTCTCTCCAAGGTCAACAAACACAAATAAGACAAAACAATGCACTTTTCCCCTTTTATAGGATAAAATAAAATTAGGGTTAGGGTATTGAGCATGTAATTCGCTCATAGTCTTCCTCATACCCTCGCACACATCAATATCGGGAGATGAATCAATTTTAGCATTCCACATAGCCAAAATTTTACAATGCAAACACAATTATCAAATCAAATCAAATTTTCCAAATTTTGATTCATCTCCCGAGGGGGCATTATCAAACATCGTTTATCAAATCTAGGGCATCACACATCAAATCTGGGGCACGACATGAAAATCTAAAAACAACACTGATCATAATCAAATTTTAGCGACACGTCATTTTCTTTGAATTAACATGTGCACACACGTCACTTCAAAGAGGGGCAAAATGTAGACGTATAAAAATGACTATATTCCTAAATGAATATTTTATGTTCATTTCTCTATTTAATTAAATCTATTTTAATTAAATTATCCACATTCCTCTATTTAATTAAGTAAATTACTCAATTTATTTAATTAAATTCAATTGACCCCGTTTAGGTCATTTAATTGAATAAATCATTTTATTTAATTAAATCTATTCTTCTAAACCTTTTAATTAAATTCACTTAATTAAATAGGGAATCCTAATTAAATAAATCTAATTTATTTAAAAACCTCCACCTGCAACCAAATTAAAATAAAACAATTTACTTTAATTAAACCTATTATCCCTCACCCACTTGCATTTTCCTACATCTCCCACTTGCATCCTAAACCCTATTCTAGATTCTTCTAATCACTTCTAAATTAGCCTAACCCATCTCCTAAATATTGTCACATCCCTAAGCAAGGGGAAGTCACTTCTCAAACCCTCAAAGTCTTTGATAACCATTAAAGGCTTCAAGTCTCCAACAACTTTCTTTTCCAAACCATTAATGGTTAACTCAACCCTCTTGCATGATTAGAGACTTTTTCTAAACTCAACCCTCAATCTAACCCAAGGGTCTCATCAAGCATTCATTGCTTTGACCATGGTTATCCCTTAAACCTTGCACAAGAGTTTATCCTTTGGGTAAAAGCTTTATCCAATGGATAATCTTAACCTAACCTTAACCCTTACCCCCTAAGGTAACCATGAGGTCTTCTCAAGCATTTAATGTCTCCAACCCCTTCTCTCAACCAGTCTTATGTTAACAATTGTCACCATTTCATTGGTGAGAATTGCAAACATGGATTCCCAACTTTCGAACTTGACCCTTGATTATCTCTTTCAATCCTGGCCATCCATTGCCCTATTTTTGCTATAAATAGAGCTTTCATTCCTCCATTTTCATAGATCCAAGTCTTTAGCATCATACTTATACCCAAATCCATCCAAGCTTTAATATCTCATTTATGCTCATCATTTAGCCTCTCTTTTAAATAGGAATTAATCTAAATATGCATGTTGAGAGTATTTTCTTTATCATTTAGCTTAATCATAGACTAGTATATCATGCTAGGATAGTCTTGCTACTAATCTTGTCATCTTATAATCTAGTTTAATCCATTTGTAAAATCATGCATAGCTTAGGATGCATTTCATAATAAAATCAATCAAAACATCTTGCGTTCTTGCATTAGTCATCTCTAAGTCACTTTGCTCAATGATCTGAAAGCAAAGGCATTAGCTTGAGGGACCTTGTGAGATAGAGAACCATGGAACCAACCTTGGGAAGTTGAGTCATTCTTCATGACTCCATAACTTGCACCAAGACGTCCTGTGGGTGTGTGAGCAAGCCTCTTTGAACTTCATTTTTTTCATATTTTAAGTTCCATCGACCCGCTTTTCCCGCACACAGCCCCCTCACGACAAAGTGCATCAAATGATATGGAATAAGAGCCTTCCCAATATGGAAACTCGATTTGACAACTTAGGTTTAAACTAGGTATGTTTTGATGATGGAATCCATTGAATTGATGGACCTTTTGATCAGTGTGATGATGTTACGCGATTTTGATAGGAGAAAGTGTTATCCTTAGCTAGTTTTGGATTTTGACAACTGTTGTTCTAAAAATGACTTGTCTGATTTGTTTTGGAATAGTTCTGATGTTCTGACTCAAGTTTTGCCTGATGAAGTCGACTAAAGATCCAAAAGGGTATTTGAAACTGATGTTTAAACTTTTTCAAGAAGGTTCAGTTTTGCTCTCTGTTTTCACAGTTTTATCTATGCGCTAAGACAGAGACTGGATGCGCTAAAGTTTGACTCAGACGCGTTGTTTAAAACCACCAATGCGCTAAGCTACCTGTGTTACGCATTAAACCAATGTTTTGACTTCTGCTATTTTAGGAATGGTTATGCACTAATTTTTCCTAAGTATGCGCTAAAGTTTAGACTCAAAGCGCTACAATTTGCCCCCAATGCACTAGGTTGATGCTTCAATGCGCTAATATGTCCTTAAGAAGCTCTAATGTTTAGTTGCCAAATGTTCAGACTGTTATGCGCTATTTTTTAGAATGAATGCACTAAGTTTCAGCTTCTATGCTTTAAATTTTGCTCCAGATGTGCTAGGATGTTGTTCTTACGCGCTAAACTGTCCTATTTCGTTTTGCTTGTGGGTTTTTCTGGAAATTTTAACACTTTCTTAGCTTTGATAGATGATTCTCTGAAGTATAAAATGCAAACAAAACACGAAAAAGACAACCATTTTTGCTTATTCTAAACAAAGAGTGTATGTTCTACGAGGATGTGTTCAAATCCCCAATGTTTTCATAGGTTTGGATACAAATAATACAATTCAGGTAGACTCTTTATTCAAGGGTCATCAACAATATCATAGCCCACTAGTCTTGATACTCCATCAGCTCAAACAACCATGTCACCCCCTAGGGGGCGATCTTTTTTTGTCTTTTGCCAGAAATTAACCCGAATTGAATTTGTTTCACAATTGAGTAGCTATCTTGGGAGATATATGGTGAGTAATCTTGGGGGTGGATTCTTCCCCACCCTTGCATTGTGATATTGAAGATGTCTGGATACTAACTCGGCTCAAGGTTTCTATTTCTAAGGTTCGTAATCAAGCTTCTTGTTTGGTCATCACTGATAAACTCCCTCGGGAGGCTTCCCAACCTTTAGAACAAAGGCTTTATGTATCGTAAAGATACTGGGGGAAGGCTAATTGCTGCGCGAAACCGTTGAAAGGGACTTTCGTCACCTTCCACTTTTGATTATAGTGGGTTGGAACAGTTGACGATAAAGTCATTTCCCACTTAGATCGTTACCCTCTGATTGACCATTTAAATGGCATTCTAAGAGAAACTTGGGAGGGAAGGCCTGCTAAAGGTTGTAAATGCTTGAAATACTGAAAGCGTAAGAGTGGTTTGGCTTTTTGGTCACCCAGTTTAGGGGAGAGCATATACCTTCCACTTTCAAGACAAGACACAAAATAATTCGTTTTAATCCCACAATTTAGTTATTTGTTAATTCTAGTGGGAGATGTTGCTCCAAAAAGGCATGGTTTTCTTTTTAACTCCCAAATCAATGATTTTTTAAGCTAAGTAATGAAATCCGGGTCAATAAAGCAAATTTTTGAGATGGTCAACAAAATGAATTCGATAGGGGAAAGATTTCCCTCTTTTGCTTTATCTAGAACTTGAAAATGAAGTTCTTTAACTTTATACAAGAAATAAAATGGATCCTTTTAAACACCAAAGGATGGTGAGGTTCATTTTTAAACTTTGCACAAATAAAAGTTGTTTTGTTCTTTTTAAAACCCAAAAATGAAGTGTTTTCTATTCCTATGAAAGCAAAGTAAGGTTTTGTTTGTTGTTCTTTTTAAGTACTCCAAAAGAGAATGAGTTCAATTTTACTAATGAGGAAATGAAGAAAACTTTTAAATAGCTAACTTAACCAAGTTAGAAATAGAAAAATTTAATCACAAGCCTAACTTAGTAAAAGGAAAATCTCTCGATCCTGCAAACAAACGTTAGTTACCTACAACCAAAAACTAGTTAGAAAAAAATTAATTTAAGGTGGACTTTTGCAAGTCTAATTTTTCCATCTCTATTACAATTTTGTTTCTCTTTCTGTGTATGTCACACGCTAATCTACAAATTAGATATGCTACAGGATGGAACTTATGCACTAGCAAAGAGTCCATATGCGCTACGTTGTTGTCTAAATGTGCTACACTGATGTTTTAAAGCACCGAGACCTACAGGAAATAACAGAAATGATATGCGCTAAAGTTAAGTCTGGATGCGCTAAGGTATGTTATCAACGCGCTAAACAGTTTGCCAGATGTGCCAAAGGAGAGACCGGATGCGCTACAGAATGGTATACATGCATTGATTCAAGTTTTCCGCGTACTTGCAAAGTTAGTCCTGCATCAAAAATGATTTGATAAATGGGGTTATGCCCCACGGTGGGCGCCTGAAATGTATGCAGGAAAAGTGGTTCGTTGAAATGAATTTTACGATTTCAGGACTAGTCCACACACCAATGGGACTCTTGGTGCAAGTTAGGGAGCTGCATGGAATAGCTCAACTTCCCAAGGGATGTTCCATTGTTCTCTATCTCACAAGACCCCTTAAGCCAATGCCTTTGCTCTCAGATCAATGAGCAAAGTGACTTAGGGGTGACAATCATGAGAATGAGGGATGTTTGATCAATCTAACGTGAATGCAATCCTAATGTGCATGATATTAACAAAAGATGAACTAAACTAGTATGCATATGATAACAAAATGAAAGGATTAGGAACAAAACTATCCTAGCATGCTATAGTAGTTTGAGATGATTTTTATGTGATAATACAAATGCTTATTTTAAGATGTTATGAAGATTATCAAAGAGAGGCTAAATGCTTTTATAAAATGACTAGATTAGATGCTTAGTAAAATGTCTATAAGTTTGATGCTAAAGACTTGGATAATAAATGGAGGAATGAGAGCTCTATTTATAGGAAAAATAGGGCAATGAAGGGTCAATATTGGATGATCCTATCAAGAGTCAGGATTGAAAGTTATCAATCCATGTTTACAATTCTCACCAATAAAATGGTGACAATTGTCAACATAAGACTGCTTGAGAGGAGATGCAAGAAGCATTTAATGCTTGAGAAGACATGATGGTTACCTTAGAAGGTAAGGGTTAAGGTTAGGTTAAGAAAACCCATTGGATAAAGATTTTACCCAAAGGATAAACTCTTGTGCATGGGTTAAAGGAATAACCATTGTCAAAGCAATGAATACTTGATGAGACCCTAAGGTTAGATGAGGGTTGAGTTAGGCAAAAAGTCTCCAACCATGTAAGAAGGTTGAGTTAACCATTAATGGTTATGTAAGAGATTTAAAAGGTTAAGTTGTTGAGGACATAAAGCCTTTAATGGTTATTGAAGACTTTAAGGGTTTGAGAAGTGACTTCCCTTTGTTTAGGGATGTGACAATATTTAGTAGATGGGTTAGGCTAATTTAGAAGGGATTAGAAGAATTTAGAAGGGGTTTAGAGAGGCAAGTGGGAGATGTAGGAGAATGCTAGTGGATGAAGGGTAATTTTAATGAAAATAAATTGCTTTATTTCAATAAAATAGATGCAAGTGGGGGATTTAAATAAACTAGATTTATTTATTTGAAGGGAACAATTTAATTAAATGTAAATTTAATTAAAAAAGAGTAGAAGGGGGATTTAATTAAATAAAGTGATTTATTCAATTAAATAATATGAAGGGCCTATGTGAATTTAATTAAATAAATTGAATAACTTATTTAATCAAATAGATGAATGTGGATGATTTAATTAAATTAGATTTAATTAAATAGAGGAATGAGAATAAAATGAACATTAAATATTCATTTAGGAAAGTGGTCATTTTTATACGTCTACACAAACAATTAGACATATTGGTGGCTTTGGTTCCCCCACCACAATGCAGGCATACCAAATCTCTTACCCTGAAGATCGAAAGATCTTATGAACCATATTTTTCTGTCTCTACAATGAATAGCATGAATTAGGGCAGCTTCAGAGGTCTAAACTCTTGAATCAACCAGTATCAAATGTTTTGGGCTATTAAAAACATTGGTTCGTGTGGAGGAACTTTTGGGGTAAATATGTTGGCTATAAATGCGGTGGCTAGTTCATTTAAGAGATATCCTAGCCCATAGAACACAAGTTTTTACGCATCTTCCACACAAGCACCAAGGGATTTTGACTTTTGTCAAGACCGCAAAGGTATTTGCATGTAGATAATGAGATCAAGCATCAATATAATGCAACTACACCAATTGATTATGGCATTCACCAAAATCATCAATATTTATATAGTAGACCAAAATAAAGTACCACTTGGGTCATTCCCTCTCATTGACATATAGCACTCGGAGGTAGGCCCTTTTCTACAAATAAAAAGTTGAGTGTTAAATACCTTTCTCTTACACCCAAGATCTCGAAGGCAAGTAGATAGGATAATCAGTGTAACAATTAGTCCACCCTACAATATGCAAGTGTATCAAGAAATAAATACACTTGGTTAATTCCCTTTGAAAATTGAAGTGTGCAACTAACTACTAGCAAGAATGGTGTAAATTTTAAAACCAAAAGATTGTTTCAAAAGCAACCCCTCTTTAGTTGTGCTACAACAAACATGTTAGCATTTGAATTGTGGGGTCTTCAATAATCAATGCAGCTGCACAAAAATAAGTAAAATAAAACCAAACAACAAATGTTAGTAGGTTAGCAATAAACTGATAAAATTTAAGATTTAGAAAAATGACAGTAAATTAAACACAAAGCATTCCCGCCATTTGACAGAGCAAACCTACTATTTCACTAGCTACCCACAAACCTGTTGTTTCTCCTAGCAAACCAGCTACTTTACTAGTAAAAATAAAAAAAAGGATAGCGAACAAAAAAACATAGATAGAGAAGCAAATCCACGTCTTCTTTGCGAAGACCCACTATTTCTACCCTCAATCTCACTATTTCTCCCAACAAACTTGCTACTTTACTATTTAAAAATGTGAGAAATAGAAGAAACTCAAAAGAAAAAAATCAAAATTATGCCTGTCATAAGACAGTGGGAATACGTTCTTGCTATTTGTAGTGTCAAACCCGCTATGTCTATTGTCAATTTCATTGTTTCAAAGTGTGAACCCACTGTTTCTCAAAATAGAGATAGAGGTAAAACAAACTTCCATTGAGGCAAAAATCCACCTATATTCTTGTGTTCTTACCAGAAAGTTTCCAAAATCTACAAGGTAACACACTAAAACAACAAAAAATATGAGATTGACCTATGAAGTGAGTCCCATTGGGCGTGTTGGAAATGTGTGAGTAAAAATGTGAGTGTGAAATCAGGGAGATTGAAATATTTAAACTAACAACCAAGCAAACACAAATTAACCAGACACTCAATATAGGATAATAAAAAGAATCTAAAAGATCAGTATTAATCAACAAAGAAATGAAAACTTGAATAGCTAGTTTTGATGTATGCTCGCTTGAGGTCCAAGGGTGCTCAAGGATATCTCCATGATCATGTAAAATGCAAGAGATTAAGCTAAAAAGGGATGCAATGGTGGTTGGATGTGAGTAAACAAAATGGCATGGTAACAATATGATAGCATGAAAAGTGGATGGTTTGCAAAGGAAAGGGAGGTATTAAATAGGCGAAAATGGGAGGAGAGGAGGCTTCAAAACAAGCCACTCATCCTCAAAGAGGACAAGTGCCAATCGTCAAAATGCCAAGTGGAATGAGATTCTGAACTTATCCTCAAAGAGAATAAGTGGCTAAGGAAAAGAGGACAAGTGTCCTTGAGAAGGGAAAGTGTCATGAGGAGGAATGACAAGTGTTACCAAAGAAAAATGTCTATGTGGGAGAGAAACACCCAAATAAATGATACTTTTCCAAAGATTTGGAAAATTAGGAATGTGCACACTTTTGACGGGGGGCATTGGAAGGGTTAGTTTGAAGGGATAGGGTTGGTTAAAACCTAAGGTTAGTTAGTGGGTTAGGCCTAGAGGAAGAGTTAGAAATGGAGTTAAGGTTACGAGACATGTGGGGTCCAAATGAAATTAATTAATTGATTTAATGGTGAAAAATTAGGGTTTCCACCACAAGAACGATGAAAATTGTTATTTTTTGCTTAGTGATCTATTACATGCAAAACAGGGTTGAATCTAATAGATTTAGTCACAAACCAACAAATATTAGGACTGAAAATATTGATTGGATTCAAGGTGTGAATTGTTTACCCTCTTTTGTAAGTTGAATTGTTGAAATTAAGGTAAAGTGCTAAAAATAAAGGTTAAAACACAGAAACAATAAGTTATAGTCATCAGATTGAGGAGATATAAGAAGATTCAAATCTAATCCTCGAAAGAGCTCCAAAAATGTCAGGGTTGTGGCAAAATTTTCCCTAATCCTTTGAACTTTTCGCACACCAAAGGGGGTTGATTCCTCTCTATAAATAATGTTGATTCTAAAGATCGCAACTCTGTACTTGTTTCCTACACACAAATAAGATAGGGAATTAGGTTGGGAATAAGCGTTTGCACAAGTCAAACCCCAATTTTGGAATTAACCATGAAACAGAGATAAAAGATAATTCAATTGTTGTAAGTGAAGATTCTCCTTTTGAGGGAAATGTTGAATAATAACTAAAAACCAAATGATATACCTCCTTGTCAAGTTTTGTTTGTCTCCACACAGGATTAGGATTTCATAAACTCTTTAACAAAATACAATATGGATGTCCACTTCAATGCTTGAATATTGACTTTGTTGTTGCTCCAAGGCTTGAAGGAAGATTGATTAGTTGCTCAATTGCTTGAATGATTGAATGAATGTAATTGTCAGATATGTGTGTAATGTATGGTTGATCTCCAAATGAGAGGGGAAAGACTCCTTTTATACTTTTCCATCGAGAAACTTGCTAATTTTTTGACATGGACCGACACAGAGTTCGTTTTCCTACTGAAATTTGAAATAGCAAAAAGGGGTTGAAGGGGGGCCCAAATAGAGAGGACCAAGGCACCTTGCCTTGGTCCTACCCCATTTTAGGGCTAGGAAAGGGTGCCTAGTTGATGTAAATAACAATAATAAATCCATATTTGCATGGTGTGAGTAGAATCAGGTCCCAATCATGCGTAAAGGTGCAAACACTTAGGTAGGGACCCAAATGTCATCAAAATTGTACAAGGCTGCAATTTTAGGACAATACATTTAGCCCTCACTTTAGCAAGCGTATGAAGTCAATCATACTCTCAGTAAAGTACAAGGGTTCACATTGAAAAACTTTCACCAAGTTACCAAGAAGGCAAGATACACCAAGCCCCCAGTGGACTTTAGGATGTTACAACTTCAATGGCAAGATAAAAGGGACATCATGAAAGAAAGAGAAAGAGGGAACCATGACTACAAACTAGTAAGGTTCTCTTACTATAAGTTATGAAAAGAAATAAACCAAAACTACGAAGCAAAAGACTAAGTTTTCTAATTAATTTAAGTATCAAGATATGCAAAAGAAGATATGCACACGCCTCATCAGAAGCAATTTCTTTAAGGTAGGATATGCCCAGAAAGACAAGCACACTATCAAAATAATATGCCCCCAATAAAGGACAAATCAATGGATAATGATCACAAGACATAAAACATGGAGTGGTCTTTCTTAACTCTAGGGCTAGTATTCTTTTTATGATAAATAATGTATACCATGTGTATATATTTGCATAGAATTATCCTCATCCCCCAAAGAAAGCAAAATCACCATGGAACAAGATCACATGTGTCTTTTGAGTCAACATGGGAGAGACCAAAGAGATCTCCATGCTTTGCATCGTCCTCAAGTAGACAACACTAGGGACAACAAATAGAAGAACTGAGAGACAAATAGAAGAAGGTCACAAACAAGAAAGATAGGAGAGAGAGAGAGAGAGAGAATCTACGATGCAAATGAAGATAATCATGCAAATCATCTGCAACCCAATCTTGATCATCACTATTTTGGGAAGGTGGAAGGAGCCACTTCGAGCACTGTAGATGGAGCTATCACAAGTTCCAAACAAGGACCATTCTCTAATGATGAGTCATTTTGTCTATTACTAGGAGCTAGGATAATTGCTTTTGAAAATTATTTAGATAAATCATTGTCAACATTAATATATTCATATTCATCATCTAAATTATTAGCATCAACATTTTCATCATGAACAATATTCTCATCTATTTCTTCATCAAGATTAACAAAAATAGGAGCTTCAACTGGAATATAACTTGAACCTTCATTTGTCTTAATCATTTTACGTTTGGGAGATTTAGGTAGAACCTCTTTGTTAGAAGGTTGAGAAAATGGTATTATATCAACATTTGGTGTCTTCGGGGAAGAAATTGTTTGAGAAGCAAGTTCACGAGCCGTAGCACAATGTCTCCATCAGTGTTCTTTCGCACAATGGTTTCGTTTAGTTTTAGCTAAAAGTTGTGAAGGTTTAGGTTCAAGATGCATAGAATTATTCTCTTCTTTTAAGGAAGGATGCACAGGAGATGTCGAGCGCTTTCCTTTGTAAGATGTAGGAGGTAGGACTGCACCATATAAAGGAAGAATGGAAGGTGTAGGAAGGAGACCAGGTCCATCATGAGGAGGGGTAATAGGTCTATCCTTAGGAGGAATGAATGTTTATCTTTAGGAGGAAGAATAGGTTTATCTGTAGGAGGAAGAAGGAGAGTATCCTTAGGAGAAGGAATATGGTCATTGTTAGGAGGGAGACTAAGTGTTGGATTTCTAGGCTGGAATTGTTGGGACAATAAATAATCAAGACAAACATCTCCATGCCTCATTGTTTGTTGATACATGCTATCATTAGCAATTATAATTTTTTCATCATGAGGAAATTTCAAACGCTTATGAACAATAGAAGCAATTGCTTCCATGGAAGAGAGCCAAGGATGTCCCAACTTCACAGGAAATTGATCAGATGTAGGAATGATAGCAAAGACAACATCTAAGCACTTAGTGCTGACCTCAATGGGAAGTGTAATAGAATCAATAGAAGGACAAGAGAAGCCATCAAAAACTCTAACTATCACATCAGTTTCATCATATGTCACTTGATGCAATTGTAAAGTAAGAAGAAATTATTCAGTTATAACATTAACCATACAAGATCGATCAATGAGCACCCCTTGAGAGGGTATGTCTTTGATTCTTGCAGTGATATATAATGGGCCATTGAGTACTTCAATATTCTCACTAGGATCAAATGTAATACATAAGTTGTTGGCAAGAGACATTGTTTTGGTGAAGATCGATGCATGATAGATGCTTAGGATTTGTCATTGATGGCAACATAGTTCAAAAATCACATCCAATGTACATAGATTTGACTTACCGAAAGTCAAATTGTTCATAAGGCATAAGTCTGGAAGGTAGAACACAGTAACCGGTAAAGCATGAGATCTTTGTGCACATCTTGATATTGGTGATGCATTTTTTGTTTTAGTGATCAAGGCATATGATTCAAAGTTCGAAGTAGCTTATTTAGTTATCCTAGTATCAGGTGTTGATTCATGAGAAAGATTAAAGGTCCGATATCCGGTAATTGTAGATTTTGAATGTTACTCTAGTAGGGATAATTAGGCCTATATTTGTGCATGTTAACAATTTCATGTAGGGTTAAAGAAGAATATTGAACTGGTCCAAGATGCTCAACAATAAAGATTATGGAGTTTCTAGCCGGTAAGAGAGACAACGAGGATTGTCATTGAAAGAGTCAGCTGGCGATTGAAAATGGTTCATTATGACTTATTTGAAGACAAATGATTTCATTTGCTAAAGGAGTAGAGTTAGGACTGAGCTTACGCTAGATTCTCTCTGTTGTTTGAACAAATTTTGACTAATTCTCAGCACTTGTAACTTCACCTTCCTTTTCTCCTTGTCCAATAAAAGCATCCTCCTTGAACTTTGGGAGTGGTATGCTAGTTAGTTAGGAATTTCTTGCTTTAAATAATCTCCACCCTTCTCTTGTATGATGGTGGAGAATAAGATAGTTCCAGCAGTTGTAATACAGTTCTCAATTGAAGAAACAGACTTCCAACAATCTGTTGTTATGTTATCAAGTACTTTTGAATCAACAACATGATACTTTAAGTTTCAGGAATTTGATTCAGTCGTTTGGGTGCTTACTAAGGGGTCCCACTTAGTGAGTATTCCTTTGATTTATTTTATCAATTATTTTTCATTATGTACTTAGCATTATCTTGATCACGGATTGTTCCTGCAGCCACTGGAATACTTCATGTGACTGTTCCTGCAACCACTGCAAACTAAGTAGAATCACGTTTGTTGATCATAGATAAAACCTGTCTTTCTTAGTTGTTTCTTAGGAGTTAGTTTTTCCTTTCAAGCATTTCAGTTACTTGTTTTCAGCATTTTACTTCAGCAACATTTCATTTCCAGCAATAGGAAAGATGGTTGTTTTGGTCTTTCTAGTGCATATACTTTGCAGACACATTTTAAGTATATGCCCCGGGTTGACAACTAAATGCACCTTCATGATGAAAGATAATTACTTAGTTGGATGTCCAGTCCCCGAGGTATGATTTCAAGGTCTAATTGTTGAACCATTAAGAAGGTCAGTCATTTTTGGCGTCGTTGTTGGGGATGGTGTCAAACTAGAAAACTTTGCAGTCATTGATAATAGTACATTGTTTTTAGTAGTTAAAATTTTGTTTCCATTTACCTTCATAGAGTAATGACCCATAATTACTTTTGAATACTATTGTATGGCTAGGATAAGAGACACTTTAGGGAGTTTTATTCCTAATGACCCTTATCCTTACAACAATTTTGAGCAAGCTTAAAATCTATTTGAAGATGGAGACCAAGATATAAACCCATTCGTTGAGCTGTTTGACAACATTGATGAGCCTGCTGACCAAGAACTTGTTGAGAATGCATTTTCTTTGATACAATATCAGGAAAGGATGACTAGTGCTGGACAAAGTCAGTGTAACCAAGCTACCTTTGAATTCCCTATCACTGATCAACAAGATAATAACAACCTCAAGAATATTCCTCCTTCAGTTCTCCCTAAGTTTTATGGGCTTGTAATAGAGGTTCCAAACACCTTTTTGTTTGAATTTAACATTCTCTGTTGGAGCTATGATTACACTACTGATGCTCACAGACTCAAACTATTTCTTGCTACTTTGAAAGAAGGAGCCCTGAGATGGTTTATGAGTCTAGGGAGAGATGATGTTGATAGCTGAGAAGCCATGTAAACCAAATTTCTTAAGAAATAAAAAGAATATTGTAGAAGTGGTATTAGGGGAGATGACATCTTCAGGATGCAACAAAAGGATGATGAAAATTTGGAGGACTACATTTCAAGGTTCTTGTTCTGCCTAAAGAAAAAATCAGATCATACTCTTAATCAAGAGTCCCAAAAGTTGTTTTTTCTCAAAGCGATCAATGACAACTATATTGATGCCTTGAACCTTATAGGAGGAGGAGAGATCATTCAAGTTACTTGGGATGATATTAAGAAGATATGTCAGAATTATTCCTGAGCAATTCTAAAGAAGGGGAGAGGATATCAAGCTACCAAAGGAAAGTCTTCCAATGGAGTTTCAAGGATGGAAATTACTCACTTACTATTTGAATTCAAGCAAGATATTATCAACAACATGGCCACACAGTTGGACACACTTTATGAAAAGAGGAAGCACGAGGAAGCAGAGGCAATTTTAGCTTAATATTTCCCTCACTGCAGGGAAAAGAAAGGAGACTGCAGGTGCAAGACAATAGCGAATATTGAAAATTGGCATGCTTCATCAGAGTTCAAACCTGTTGAAAGAGAGGATGACCAAAACTTCTATGTTTATCAAAGGAGACCATGGGCTCCATGACAAGGTATGCCACCTAATCCATTATCTTTTAATGGTCCTTATTCAAATTAATATAAAATCAGTAATCAGTGGCAAAATCCATATCCCACTCATTATGGGAACTTCCCTTAGCAACATTGGAATAATTCCCAAAATGCAAGGGCCAATTACCAAAACCCCCCTCCTCCTTAGCAGCAAAATCAAGGAGGTTGGCAGCCACCTCAAGGAAACTGAAAACAAACACCTTAGTGGACAAGAGGACAACAATGGCCAAATCAATATTTCGGTTTCTTGCAGTCTCCTCAACAACCCCAACAACAAGATCCAATGCCTCCACCTAATTAAAATGTTGCTACCCCGCATAAACCTACTCAATTGCCAGCTCAGCCTATCCCCAATCGTAACAGTAAACAACCATAACAACAACAAGTTTATGGTACTGATTCAAACCAATACCTTTCCTATGTTGTTAGTATTAGTGATATCCACTTACGGTCAAGGATGACTCTTCTTGCACCTTCACCTCCAGTGATAAATGGGATGTTTGTTGAAGACCACATCCAACAAAGTGTCACAGCCCCAAAAGTTCCATCAAGGAAAGTACATCAAGAATCAAACACCACACCTCCATTTCCTCAAAGATTGGGGGTAGAGCCAACCAAACAAAAAGAAGAACCCATGTTTGATATTGTGGATCAATTAAAGAATGTATGTGTCAAGATTCCTTTGTTTCAAGCAATAAAGGATGTTCCAATATATGGGAAGGAAATTAAAGAAGCTCATTTGAAAAAGCCAAGAAGAAATAAGAAAGACCCACAAATGGTCCATGTTGTAGGCCAATTAGCAGATCTTATGCTAAGAAAATTTTGTGTACCCAAGTATTCATATTCATGGAGTCCTGTTGTAGGAGTGGCCATTAATAGAGTTCAAGTTCAGAATGGTCTCACTAACCTTAGGGCAGCTATAAATGTTATGACAAAGGAGGTGATGCAGAAACTCAACATCACTAACCTAAGATCTACACCTATTGTCCTACAACTTGTAGACAATTCTACTGTTAAACCAGACGATAAGGTGGAAGATCTTATTGTAACACTAGATTCCTAGGAATATCCAGCTAACTTTGTTATCCTCTCACCTAAAGCAACTCTGTGGGGCTATCCTATTATTTTGGGTAGACTTTGGTTAGCCACAATAGATGCTTTCATAGGATGTAGTTTAGGGGATATGACCATCTCAAATGGGACAAAATATAAAACACTTGCACTATACTCATCTGCACAACCTCAACTTGAGCAAGAGCAACTAGTTTGGCTAGATATAGAGGAAGCATTTGATTAAGTCAATACAATACAATAGTTGATGATGATAAGAAGGGACCCCTTCTTGCAGCTTTGGGAAGAAGAGGATGTTCTCTCTAATATCTTACAAAATTAGTATGGAGTCCTTAATCAAACCGATGACTGTAATGCACAAAATGCATGTTCTTTACAACCACTACTTCCAGCCTCTTCTGTAGGATCTCCTACAACCATATATTTACTGCATACATTGCTACCGCGTGTAATAAAAGTGCCACATTTTCCTACAGCGTCTATAATAGAACTAACTAAGCAAGTTTAAGTGGCTCCAGATAGATGGTTGAATGTTAATTTAGTAACCTTACTCAAGATCAAACTATGTCTTTAACATGAATACTAAAGTCTCATAGGGAAGCATTTGCATGGGACTACACAGATATGAAAGGGTTACATAATAAGTTGTGCATGCGTTGAATCTACATAAAAGAAGATTGTAAACCAGTGAGGCAACGTCAAAGAAGGATCAACCATCCATTAAGGGAAATAGTTAAGCAAGAATTGCAAAAATTATTAAATGCATGATTCATATATTTTATCTATGACAGTGAATGGGTATCGTCTCTAGTTATTGTTCCTAAGAAAAATGGAAAGTTGGGGGTTTGTGTAGATTATAGGGATCTTAATGCTGCAACCAAGAAATATCACTTCCCTCTTCCTTTCATTGACCAAGTGTTGGATTCCTTAGCAGGAAAGAAATATTTTTCATTCTCAGATGGCTTTAGTAGATATAACCAGATAAGAATAGCCCATGAGGACAAGGAAAAGACAACATTCACATGCCCATGGGGGACCTATGCCTACTCTATACTTCCATTTGGTTTATGTAATGCCCCAGCTACTTTTCAAAGGGTAGTTATAAGCATGTTCTAAGATATTTCTCATGACTGTATAGAGATATACATGGACAACTTCACCACCTATGGTGGCACTTTTGAAGAAGCATTGAGTAACCTAGAAAAGACTTTATCGAGATGTGAAGATCATAATTTGTCCTTGAATAGTGAGAAGTGTTTCATGATGATGTAGGAAGGTGTTGTTCTTGGCCACTATCTTTCTCATAAAGGAATTCAAGTAGACCCAGCAAAAAATGAAGTTATTTCTAGCTTGCCCGTACCTACAAAACATAAATATGTAAGGAGTTTTCTAGGCCATGCAATCTATAATAGAAGGTTCATCAAAGATTTCAGTAAAATTGCAGCACCATTGTGTACACTCCTCACTAAAGATGTTGAATTACAGTGGACAGACTCATGCAACAAATCATTCTCTGAGTTGAAGGAAGCACTAACTCATGCATCGGTACTTCAAGGTCCTAATTGGGAAAATCCATTACATATACACATTGATGCATCTGATTATGCAATTGGATTTGTTCTAGGATAAAAAGAAACAACAATGGAACATGCAATTTATTTTGTCAGCAAAAAATTGCAGGGTATTGAATTTAATTAGACAGTAACAGAGAAAGAGATGCTAACAGTCATCTATACTCTCAATAAGTTCGAACATTATATAATTGGATATAAAGTCTTTGTCCATACTGACCATGCAATAATCAGATATCTCATGAGCAAACCTTCAATCTCAGGGAGGTTGGCTAGGTGGATTCTTTTGATGCAAGAGTTTGATATCACAATCATAGACAGGAAAGGCAAGTATAGTTGAAGATTTTCTTTCACAACTAAAAACAAATCAGGATTCACCCATTATGGATGATTTGTTTCCAGGAAAACATATATTCTCCATTGTTGTTCAAACACCATGGTATTCTAATATAGCCAACTATTTAGTTTCTCAAAAGGTACCCTCTCATTTTTCTCCAAAAGAAAGAAAACTACTTGTTGAGAAAAGTTTTAAATTCACATGGATAGCGGGATGCTTGTGTTGGAATCCAAGAATACTGAGAGAGGGGGTGAATCAGTGTTCTACCAGCAAAGTTAGTTTTGAACTTATTCCTTATTAACCGGTTAACAGTAAATAAAATTAGAATGCATACACAAAATAACACAAAGAAAGGCAACACCATAACACCAAGATTTATACGTGGAAAAACCTGCAAAGGGAAAAACCATGGTGGGGTTGATACCTACAATATCTATATACTTGATCAAGGTATACAAATATTACATAAGAGGGTCTGTACATACAGAAAGGCCAACTGCTTAGAGCTCACTGCTCAAATACAAAATATAAGTCTCACTAACTTACAAAATATTTACAAGGTGTTTACAAATGAAAGTGAACTTATAAATAGCATCTGACCATGCTATATAAGTTTTGGTGAATGATCTGATAACCTCCTTTGTATTTTGGTTTTCTGATACTCTGTTATGCTACCAATTATGTTGTGCACATGAAATTGCACACAAACGCTTGTAGTTGTTGACCAAAATGCTCACTGAAAATATTCGCAACCAATAATTCGCATTCCATCACACATCTGATATATCTGTTACTACTTATCAAGTTCCCATTAGTTTTTATATTCAAAGTCATACTATATATTCTAGTCAGTTAGCACTACCAAATCATGCAATCGGTATGCACATTCTAGTCGGTTACAGAAGAAAGCAGTCACAGAATGCAGTATACACCGAGTTGTCTACTGAGTATCTTTTTATGGCTATCGAGCAGTAAAGTTAACACATCGAGTTGATATTCACCGAGTGAAACGTGTTACCAGATACATTGAACTTGGACATGCATATGAAAACGTGTTACAAGATTGATGCACATCTAACCGTTATTACATTGGAAATTGCACTAGAAGATTGTGTATGATTACAAGGACAATCTAACCAATGAAATATTTTGTTAAGTTATTCATTTGAGGAATCTTGTTTGTAAGATCGAAGCAATGAATTGGAATCACCGTTTTAAGAGATCTATTTATACAGCATGAATTAAGAACAAGGTGTGTGTATATATGTATAAAGGGAAAACTGTTACAGAGACATAGAGGTCACTGAGAAGGTTTTCAGAGAACAGTCGAAGAACAAAGTAAACAGAAGGGTTTACCGAGTTACTATATGAGTTACTGAGGTATGCTATAAGCAAGGTAATCTTATCCTGAGCACATAGAATTTGCTATAACATTTCAGATGTAAAGTTGCAGATTTTTGTAATGATTTTATTGTAATATTGTGAAGTTGAAAGAGAAACCTTTAACAAGGTAAAAGACTCTAACCAAGTCTATAAATTTTAAAGCCTCTAACCAGGTGTGGCATTGAGAATAAATGTTGTGAAATCCTTTAGCAAGGTAGATCTAATAGATCTTGTTACTCCTAACAGGGTAAGCTATCAGAAATAGCTAAACATGTAGCTCTAACCGAGCATCTTTATTATTGCAGTAGTGAAGTTGTGGGTGCCATCCCCACCGCAGTTTTTCTCTCTAACCAAGAGTTTTTGCGTGACCAAAATATATGTGTTATGGAGTGAATCATGTATGATTGTTATCTGTTTATTTTAACTTTATTTTATGTTACTGCACTATTTTGTTTATGCATAACAGTAAGGTTATTATTAAAGAAAAGTTTTGGAGTACTGATTCACCCCTCCCCTCTCAATACATTAGTTTTCCATATTAGGCCTAACAATTGGTATCAGAGCTTGAATCTTCGAAAAGGGTTTAACTACCTAAAGAGAAAGATCTTATCAATGGAAGGCTATAAACAATCTCGGAGGATTGTGTATCTACAAGAAGAGCTGGATCATGCAAATCAAGTGATTGCAGACATGCAAAGGCAAATGCAAAAATCTTTGAAAGTAAGAAGAAGATTATCTGATGACTTGCAGGATTCTCAAGAGTTAGTGGAACAAATTGAGACATCATCTGAGAATAGTATATCTAAAGAGACTAAAGAAATGATTGGAGTATTGAAAGAAAAGAACAAAGCATTGGTTGATCAACTAAAAGCAATGAAAAGAGAACATGAACATTTCAATACACAGATGACTGAAAATCTAGATGCATTGAGGACAGTAGAGGATAAAGCAAGAGATCTACAAAGAGAGAAACAACAACTTGAAGTCTTAGTATCTGATAAGAATGATGAAATCATAAGGTTAACTGGGATTCAACAGAATATGACAGATCAACTAGGTTATGCACATCATGAAGCAATCCTAAAGAATGATGAAAATCAAGCATTAAAACTTGAAGTATCAAGGTTGACTGATGAACTTGAAACAAAGAATAAATCCAAAGAAACATTGAAGAAGAGTTATGATGCATCAAAGATGTTGGATGAGCAACTTAATACAAGAAGACCCAACAAAGATGCAAGACTCGGTTACAAAGGAAAAGAATCAACCGAGAAAGGAATTCATACTACCAAGAGAGGAGAATCATCAAATCAAGTTGGAAACAGGAATAACATCAAAAAGAAGAAGCCTATTTTCTACTACTGTGGAAATCAAGGTCATACTGCCAACATATGCCAAATTAGAAAAGGTAAGCAACTGAATATCACTAAGTCCAATGGATATTGTTACAATTGCAATAAATATGGTCACACATCTAATCAATGTAGGACAAAGTCTGTTAACAACTATCAGAAGGCAAAATTCAAAGGGTTTTGTAAAAACTGCAATAGATATGGACATAGTACCGAGAAGTGCTAGTCTAAGCAAAAGAACTACATGCGGTGTCCACACCGAGCAAACACTAGAGGTTACCGAACTCACACAGATCCTTACCGATAATATGCAGCAGTACCATGGGATTACAATACAAGGATATGGTGCGAATGTTGTGGAAGATATGGACATATTAGTGCCAACTGTTTTATAAGGTTTGGAATGAACAACCGAAGATCATGGAGAAATCCTGGTATGGCATGTTTTCATTGTCACAAAGTTGGACATTTAGTTGGAGAGTGTAGAGATCAACCTAGAAGAGACACTGAAGAGATAAAAGAAAAATTTAAAATGATTTGGAAAAAGAAGGAAAACATGTCAGATGAAAAAATCACCTTACCTACCGAGTTAGGTGCACCTATTCCAAATTAATCAGAAAAGGTATGAAGGGATTGCATTCTCTAAAGGTCAAATCATAACAGTTCCTATTCTATTATGTACAAAATTTAAAATCTGCATAGTTAAGATGCATTAGTAAGTTTGAAATTCTATCAAAAGTACTTTACAGGAAACCTGTCAAGTCGGTGTATACAGGAAGCCTGTCAAGTCGGTAAATGAAGGAAATTTGGTTACTCGGTTAAAAACGAAAAAAAAGAGGAGTAAATCGGTTAAAGGTGAACCGAGTGCATTTAATGTCTTGACCTAACTTGCACGGAGCCCGATAAGGTATTTTGTGTACTTAAAGGTATCTTCGCGGTCATTTTCATTCACCAAGTTTTCAAGAGAGCGGAGCAGAGCGAACCAAGGCAATCAAACTTCATTCACAGCAAATTTCAAGGTATTTACATCAAATCTCATCACATTGTTAAGCTGGTTTCTGATCTTGTCAAATTACTATTATCTACCGAGTGTGAAGTGTCGGTCGTTTGTAAACCGTCAAACCCTAAGGATAGTTTGCTAAGTTTTTACCTGAAACCTACAATGGCGCCCAAGATCCAAGATCCCGTAGTTGTCAAGAATGTGGAGAAGCCCTCACTGAAGTACTCTTTGACTTCTAAAGTCGCCTCTGAACCGGATGACAAAAATACATTTTCACTCATCCCTGATCAAGTCTTGTTAGTCAAAGATGTTAGATTCTTCACCAAATGTCGTGTTGAAGAACTCGGTCATGTTGAGATTAGTGACACATATGATGAACTTTGTACCGATGGCAAAATGGATAGCAAGTACGAGCATATCAAAATCAAGGGATTAACTGAAGCCCTAGCCTATCCCTGTGTGTTCAAACCCTAGTGGGTTAAGTTTATTTTAAGTAGAGTTCATGATGATTTTATGTGGCTAGAAGAGAAACCATTCAAAATCACCAAGGAAATCATTCATGTGATCACCGAGTATCCTATCTATGATCATGCATGAGCACAGAAAATGATATCACAGAAGGAGTTAATCAGTCTAATTGGAGTAGAATCTGATTACCGAGGACTGAAATTGAACAATGTCACTGATGCAGAACTTAAGTTTGCAATTAGAGTAATTGGTTACTGTTTCTTCCAATCAGCAAGGGAAAATAGTGTACCATGTGCCATAGTTGACTTAGCCTATAAAATAGTGAAAAAGGGAATGAAAGTAGACTTATATGAAGTGCCACTGAAGAACTTGTCTGAGAACCTGAACACAATAAGGAAGCCGAAGAAGAACAACTCGGCAAACACACTGAAGTTTGGTTCACTTCTTGTATGCATGTTTTTCTACTTTGAGAAGTTCTTTCCCTTAGACGGTAAAGTAGTTTGGGAGCTACACCGACCTCTCACCCATCAAATCAATGATTTTATCAAGAAACTGGGAGATAATTTTAATGATATCATGGATGACTATTTCAACGAATTTCAAGAGAAGATGCACAACAGGTACCGGATTCCACCACAGCTGGTAGAGAAATATAAGGATAGGAACTATTATATGAATGTTGTTGAACCAAGGACTTAATCTTTGCCACCAATGGGTTATGAGATTGACTATGATATTACACAACAGCAAATTGATGCCTATCTATCATTGTCAAGGCATGCTACCGAACTAAGATATGGAACTTATGAAGAGGTGAAAGAAAAAGTAAAAATGAGCATTGTAGTACCCAAGGCTACAAGAAAGGCTACAAAAATGATAATGGTTTTATCTAAGAAATTCAGAGAAGAATCCTCCTCTACACCTGTCAAAGGCACTCTTGCCATTACCGAAGAGGAATCAGAAGCTCAAGAGGCAGCAATAAAACTAAGTACCGAGTTGCCTAAGGGTAAAGTTTTGAAAAGAAAGAAATAGGACATTTCAAAGACCCTACCGACTCCACCAACAAAGAGACCTAACACTAGAGCATCAGCTGCATCACTGATTAAGAAACAAAAGAGTGTTACTGCACCCAAGGTAACCAAGACCTACAAGAAATCTACTCGGAGACTCATTTTGGCAAAAGAGTCTAGTGATACAGAATCTGATGATGCAGACAAATTTCAGATTGTAAAAAGCAAGAAGGTAAACATTCATAGTGTTGAAAATTTTTGTGCCAATCTTAAATAATATGGTGGATTTGCAAGATTTAGATATGTCAAGTATGAGACTAGGAATAATGATGAGAAGCGACAAATTGAAGAAGCTATCATCTGCACACTTCTAAAGTTTCAGCTAGCTCCATTAGAACCGGTAAAGTCACTTCCGAGTGAATTATACTTACATATTGATAACAGATGGAAATATGCAATGGACTCAGAGAAACAAATAAGAGAAAGAAGTCTAGTCCATCTATTTCTTGATATGTCTATAGCAAAAATAAAGGAGCATTTGACAACCTACAATTCTAAATTTCTTGTCAAACAGAGAGCCTTAAAATTGATGAATGGGCTATACATTGATGTGGAAAATGAGACAAAAGCCAAGTGGTAGGAAATCTTCAAAATAAAGGATGTCGGTGAACAATCTCAAATTGAAATTGTTGATGATACCGAGCAAGATCTTGATGTCACCGAGCAAGGTCCTGATGCTACCAAGCAAGACCTGGCTGACACTATTCAAATTGATGAAGATGTCATGGATGCAGAAGCACTGGATCAGGAAATGATTGAAGGCACTACCTATGAAAAACTTGTATCTAGTGAATCTGTCTTAGAACAAGTTCAGCCTTATCCGTCGGTCAAGCCACCTGTCTCAACCGAAGCTCCTAAGGATACAGAACAAGGCACTGAAGCTCACAAGTCTGAAGCAGCAGAAGATACAACTAAAGATCAGACGTCTCAAGCACCGTCAAGCACTGAAAATGTTATAGCAAAGACCACTAGTACCGAGACACCCAAGGACACCACAACGGCTACAGGAATCGACCAAAGTGTTGCATCTACCGAGCAACCTACCAAGGGTCAGCAAGCCTCACAAGCACTTGTCTTAGTACAACCGACCAAAGGTAAAGAGAAGAAGGTGAGAAAGCATAGTTTCAAAGTTGATTTATCTAAACCGATAGTGTTGCCCAATGTGGATATCTCAAAATTAAAAGGGCAAGCACTTATTGATTTCGGTGAACTATGCAAAGCAAAGGCCGAACAAGAAAACCAATTGGCCATTCAAAAGAAGAATAAAGTACTACAGAAGGTGAAGACACTACTAACAAATATGCTACCTTCAGCAACAGTGTCAACCGATGCAGCCATCCACATTCAACTGGATGAACTCCTTACTCATAGAAACATCTGGAGTTGATGCATCTGAGTACTTGAGCAAGCTAAAAGATAAAGAGCTTACTGCAAAGATGATAGAAGAGGTACAAAAAGCTCTCGCTATAGGAAAAGTAAAGCTTGTCAAATTCATTGCTGAGTTGTCCCCTCAACTCAAGCATATTCTTTATTTATTTCAGAAACTTTGTACATTTTCCTTATTCATTAAAGTTATCAAGAATAAAACTGATGCAATTGAGAAAGAGATCACCGATCTCTCAACTAAGTTGACCACCGAGCCTAATTCAGTTCAGAATTTTTATACCAAGCTTCAACAGCTCATGGCTCAATAGTTAGAACTCAGAAATGAAGAGCATAAGATCAGGATGGATATAATGACCCTCCAGACATTATTCCTTCCTCATCTCTCATCAGTTCAAGAGCAGATTAACCAAGCTACACACCTATCTACTACACAAGAGGGAAGCACTCTTGATGGCTTAATATCACTATTGGTTGATATTCAAGCACAAAATTCTTTAATGGAAAGTGTAAAGGATGCACTCTCAGTCGCACTCACCAACACCCAGAACAAGTATAAATCTATTTTTTATCAGTTACCGCCCCCAAATGGAAATTAAGTTTTTGAGGTTTGTCAAAAAAGGGGAGTAACACTGCATATAATACTACATAAGGGGAGTAATATACTATATTTGGAGAGTGATACAGTTTTGGTAATACAATTTTGAGTATTGTATACAGGGGAGTATACCAAGCAGAGCACACAAGCACAGAACAGAACCGAGCATACAAAATCCAAGCAATATACAAAATAATGATAAGGGGAGTATATCTGCATATACTATTTCATTGACTATTGTATATATTGTCAAGTGTAGTCATTTTGCAAAGTATATAGATTTTTGAGTTATGACTTTGAAAGTAGTTTTTGTCAAACATCTCAACCAATGTCAAAAGGGGAGATTGTTACTACTTATCAAGTTGCCATTAGTTTTTATATTCAAAGTCATACTATATATTCTAGTCGGTTAGCACTACCGAATCATGTAGTCGGTATAAACAGAGAAGTCGGTATGTACATTCTAGTCGGTTACAAAAGAAAACAATCACAGAATGTAGTATACACCGAGCTGTCTACCGAGTATCTTTTTATGGCTACCGAGCAATAAAGTTAACACATCGAGTTGATATTCACCGAGTGAAATGTGTTACTAGATACACTGAACCTGGACATGCATATGATAATGTGTTACAAGATTGAGGCACATCTAATAGTTATTACATTGGAAATTGCACTAGAAGATTGTGTATGATTAAAAGGACAATCTAACCAATGAAATATTTTGTTGAGTTATTCATTCGAGGAATCTTGTTTGTAAGATCGAAGCAATGAATTGGAATCACCATTTTAAGAAATCTATTTATACAGCATGAATTAAGAACAAGGTGTTTGTATATATGTATAAAGGGAAGACTGTTACAAAGACATAGAGGTCACTGAGAAGGTTTTCAGAGAACAGTCGAAGAACAAAGTAAACATAAGGGTTTACCGAGTTACTATATGAGTTACCGAGGTATGCTATAAGCAAGGTAATCTTATCCTGAGCACATAGAATTTGCTATAACATTTCAGATGTAAAGTTGCAGATGTTTGTAATGATTTTATTGTAATATTGTGAAGTTGAAAGAGAAACCTTTAACAGGGTAAAAGATTCTAACCAAGTCTATAAATTGTAAAGCCTCTAATCAGGTGCAGCATTGAGAATAAATGTTGTGAAATCCTTTAGCAAGGTAGATCTAATAGATCTTGTTACTCCTAACAGGGTAAGCTATCAGAAATAGCTAAACATGTAGCTCTAACCGAGCATCTTTATTATTGCAGTAGTGAAGTTGTGGGTGCCATCCCCACCACAGTTTTTCTCTCTAACCAAGAGTTTTTGCATGACCAAAATATATGTGTTATGGAGTGAATCATGTATGATTGTTATCTGTTTGTTTTAACTTTATTTTATGTTACTGCACTATTCTGTTTATGCATAACAGTAAGGTTATTATTAAAAGTTTTGGAGTACTGATTCACCCCTCCCCTCTCAGTACATTAGCTTTCCATATTGGGCCTAACAATATCGCTGAAGTGATCTTCTTAAATATCCTTTTGTCTTTACAATGTCGGCTTCAATAAGAAATAAAAACATGTCGATTGTGAGAACATAATAAAATCCAAAAATAAATCCAATGACCATGTCAACCATCACACGTTACCACCAAAATCCATGAAGACATAATCGGGATCAAAATATTTTCTTAGTCGGGTCCTATACATTATCGGGTTCTATATACAGATTACCGGGTCTAGACATGTTATCAGGATCAGGACAGTCGGGTATGAAGTGAAAGCTGGTGCCAGTGTAAAGCAATGTGAATACCAATACCGGTCAGTGCAATGCATGTCAGTTAACCAAACAATGAAACCATTTACCCTGAGATGATGAGTGGCCATCAATGACAACTTATAATGTCATGAACCCTTGTCGGATGAGTGTCTATTTCCAACAATCTCCCCCTTTCTCATTGATGCCAACACTCATGTGAAAAATGATACCATCCATGAAATTGTCACTAAATCCAAATCTCCTGATCTGTACATGTGTCTGCTATATACATCTGATGCTCCCCCTGAGAAATATATACATTTTTCACTTATTCTATCTCCCCTTTGACATCAATGAGAAAGCGGGGTGCCCATAAAGAAATCTATACAGTTATAAACATGAGTCGGTTCTATACACACTTTAAAATATCTGCATACATGTTCTTCAAAAATGAAAAGTAGGTGTCCCAACCATTCTTAAGAGATTCAAGAATGGAGATGAATCCATTCAAGATGCTAGCATAATATTCTATTTCTTTCAAAATAGTGGGATCCTCCTTCTGCAAGTTAGAAATACACTATTTATGAAACAACAAATTATCAAGTCGGGGACCAATCAGATTACAGAGCTCATTTTCTCTCCTTATTATTATGTCCCTATCCTTCTCCAATTTCAAAATTTGATCCATCACCATCAAAATTGGACCATCCAAAGAATTTGTCAGATTAACTGTTGGGTTGTAGGTGTTAGAAATCTGAATTAATTTCTTCCTACAGTCTGACAGTTGCTTGTCAATGGAGTTGGTTAACTTATCAAAATCTAGACAAGTCTTGTAAACATTACCTCCTTCAGTCAAAGCTGCAATCAATGGACTGCAAGCAGGTCTAGAGTTTCTCCTTGTCCATCTCAATCATGCGTAAAAAAGTTATCTTTCGAGCCGCAAGAAAATCTTCTTTAGCCTGAGTTAGTGAGATCTTCAATAAAGAATCATAATGCTTGGGGATAAATTCAATGATTTCCTCTAATTTACCCGAAGAGATTGCACCATCTTGTGCATGAAATTCCAGGACCAACTCATGCAAAACTTCAAAACTGTGCTCAATCAATTTCCTGCCCTTAGATTCTTCCCATGCTAATTCTTGTGTATCATGTGCCTAAAGAGTTGTTGCAGCCAAAATCTTCTCTGCCAGTGACATCTTATGGTAGGGTTTGTCAAAACTGATGGAAAGTTGTGGTAAATTCTCTTTAGCTATGGCAAAAGTGTCAATTGCCAAGCCGGAAGAGAGATCCACTAGAGTCTCCATACCCTTATCAATCGGAGAGATAACCTTGGTATCCTTTAGCTCTTGTGCACTGGTGGCTTCACTACTTGGTGCCTCACCCAAAACTTGAGTATCCTTATGTACATTTTCCTTAATATCCTCTACTATTTGTACATTATCTATCGGGATGTCCTATGTTACAAAATGTAACTCAGTAACTGGTTCAGTGGTATCTGGTTGAGTGCTTGCTGATTTCTCAGTATCTATACTTGGTTTGTTTGTTGGTTCCTTATCCTTAGGCAACTAATTATTCTGGGATTGCACAAAACTAGAACTCAATTCATAGCCAAGACCCAAAAGAACTCTTATCCAGATCTCATTTGTTTCCTTCCTTATCTCTTCAAATCTTTCTAACATAAGACTATTTATTCTGTACTTGGAATTGAATTCTGATGATCCGATTTTATTTATCAAGTCGACCATTTCCAGAGGAGCTATTGAAGGACAAAGATTGATAAATTTGGTCTCCTTAACATGTCTATCCAAAGACTGAGCATGTAGCTTTCTAACCTCTAATCTATCAAATAATTCCTTAGGCAAAACTTTCTCTAATTCTATCAATGCCCTACTAAATGAATGAAGATATAAAAGAATAGCCTCTTCTAATTTCTTCTTATCCTCCTCACCAAAATTGTCAAAGAATAAATAAATTTTATCTAAATTACCATCATTTACAATCTATTCAATCAAATCTTGTCCATTCATCTTTTTCTTATCGGTTGTCCCTCTAAATTCGAGTTTAGCTTGCTCATCTGATTTGGGTTTTCTCTTATGTACAATGGTGATCTTTGGCCTCTAAGGAGTCTCCTTGACAGGTCCATACTTGTGTTCTTCAATCTTCTCCCTTACCACTCTAGCAAAAACACTTTTGTCCTTGGGAACCTCCTTAATCTCAGTATCTAATTTTGTTTCAAAAGAAACAATCATATATTTCTAGTTCGCCTTAGGTTTCTTCTTGGGTGGCTCTACCGGTGTCTGACTGGCAGGCTCCGCTTACGATTGTTTGGATGTCTCTGATGTAACCGGGACCACATTGGGTGTGGCCTAAGCTTCTTTTCGGGCTTCCCTTTCCTCTTTCCTCTTTTGTTTCAATTCTTTCTTCCTTTATTCTTCCCAAATTTTAACATGCTTCTCAACGTTAGATATGTCAGCACCTTCACTTATCAATGTCTATGCTGCTAGTCAGGTCATCTTCTTTTGGATTGTCGGAGCTACCTATTCATAATGAACTTTAAGTCCTTTCTCCTTAGAAGTTCCAAATTTCTCTTCCTTTTCATCTACCGGTGCCTACAAAAGGTGTTGTGCATAGACATCCAGAGTAGTTTCCTCAACCTCATAACCCATAGGCATTATCCATATAGTCCTAGGTTGTACAACCTCTATCATACATTCATCTTTATCTACCATAAAGAAAATTGTGTCCTTATATTTCTCAACTATAGATTTAGGAATCTGGGACCTATTCTTCATTTCCTCTTGAAATGTTTTGAAAAATGCCCATAGATTGGCTTTCTTATCCTTATCACCTTGTCTATCCAAAAGTTGAGCAATCTGGATTTCTACCAGGCAGTCAAAAGCCCACTGAGTCTTTCCAAAATCAGGAACAGTGCCCAAAAAGTAAAATACTAAACAAATGATGAAGGAGCCATACCAAAAAGTATTATTTTTGTCTTTCTTGATCTTTTGTAGGTTAGTCATGAGTTCCTTTAGCATTACACTGCATAGATCGTAATGGACATCCTCCTTTACCATTTAATAAGCAACCAAAATGTTGTTGTCGGCTACAAAGTTTAACCGGTTTGACTGATATACCTTATAACCAATAACGATTGCTTCAAATTTAATATCTATGTCCCTAACATCATCTACCCTCATAGACCTTCCATCAAAAGTTGTGTCGGTAAGTTTATTCATTTCAGTGTGAGATAACTTACATCTAGTACCAAGAATGCCTCCGATTTTGTGAGGACATGTGACATTCTTGATAACTTCCTCAGTAATCTTGTATGGCCAATCCAACTAGATGAATTCTCTGTGAATGCGACTCAAAACATAGCGTACCCATTCCACCTCATCAAAAGTCAGGAAATCCATAAACTACGTGAAACCCTTCCTCTGCAAATGTGCAAATTCTAGTTTCAACTGGTTGTCAAAAATTAGGTTTTCGCTGAAAATGCAGGACAACTCATATTCGCCAAGCTCTTCAATGTTGCAATGGATGTATGCCCTAATATCCTCTGTATGAAGAACTCCATGATAAACTTGCGAAAATGCACCTAATGGCTCGTCTAAAAGGGATTTGTATGGATGCTTCTTGAAAATGGGATGAGGGTGGTTCTTGATCTCAACCACAAAGGGAGTATCAATGTTGGATGAAGATGAAGCCATTGCAATTAAACACGAAAGCTAGGGTTTCTGCAAACACGAAAGCTAGGGTTTCTGCAAACACAAAAGCTAGGGTTTTTGCAAACATGAAAAATACCTCAAAAATGTTGTCGGGAGATCAAATTGCTTGAAAGAAAGTGCTCGCTCCATTCGCTCTAGAACTTTGAAATGCTCTGGAAATTCACTCGCTTGAATACTCGATCGTTGTGGGAAGAAAATAACTTAACTTCCCATTTTTATCGTCGTTGACCCTAATTTTCTATTTTCATAAATGATGTCGATTCGACTTGACCGGTTCACATGATCTGCAAGTAGATTCCGGTAAACCACTGAAATCTCCTTAGTATCCATCTGCAATCAGAATCTTCTAACTACAGACCTAATCTGCAGTATTTGCATGATCTTCAATAATTTGCCTACCCCTAAGGCCAAGTGCCTTAGTTACCGATTGTATCTGTTTCTGGTGTAGGACCTGATGAATTTATTAGCTGTTCTGTCGGTTGTGCATCAGCTCTTCTCACCCATCTCATCTCATGTTTCTTCATGATGTCTTCCACTTTTGTCTTTCCCTTCTCATCAGTGTTTCCATTAGTTGTTGGTGGATTCTTACTTCTGCAATATTTAGCAATATTCCCAATCTTGTTGCATGCATAACAAACAATATTGTTCTTTTGAATTGCCTTGTTAACCCCTTGATTTCCTTGATTTCCTTTTGATCTACATTGGTTACCCATATGTCCAAATCTACCACATGCATGACATCTTAAATTTCCAAGACCGGTGAATGATGCATTGTTCTGGTTATTCCTATTTCTGCACTGACTAGCCATATGACCATATTTATTGCAAATAAAGAATGTACCATTGAATTTGTGAGCATTAGGTTGTCTTACAGGTGATTTATGGTTCTAGTTGATATGATTCTACTTCTATCCAGTTGATGTATCTTGTTGTACAATGCCAGAGCTTTCTCCTTCTTCATAACCAAGACCTCTTTTGTCATTAGCATGTCTCTAAATTTTTAGCATTTCATCAAGTTTGGCAGAGCTGGCTAGAAATTTGTCCTAGTACTCATTAGCAGTAATCAAATCATCTCTCATGATAATAATTTGTCTTTCAAGTACCCGTTCATTGTTCCAGGTCTGGACCAGTTCAAGTTTTAGCATATCATTCACATGAGTCAATCTGTTGCATTCCTCAAATTTGTCCTTCAGAGTTTGAGCTAAGTTTTCTTCATTTTTATTTTTGTCCTCAATCTCCTTGCACATTCTCATGGTTAGGGCTTGCATCTCATTCTTCAAGATAGTGTTCTCTTGAGTAAACTTCTGACAGTGATCCTTCATAGCATCTTCTTCATCACTCTTCTTATATTCCAATTGATCACAAAGTTCCTTCCTCTTAGCCTTGATAGCAGAAATCTTTCCTTGTAATGAAATGATGTGTTCTATAGCTTGCTTCAGTTCACTTTTCAGTTTATTGTTCTCCATCTTCTCATTATCAAGATCTTCAAGAGCAATTCTAAGTTGCTACTGCAAACCAGTTTCCATTGATTCCAAATTTCAAATCTTCCTCAAATGGTTAAACTTCATCTGAGGAACCAAGCTCTGATACCAATTGTTCAAATCCAAAAACATTGAGAGAGGGGGGTGAATCAGTGTTCTACCAATAAAGTTAGTTTTGAACTTATTCCTTATTAAACAGAACAGTAAATAAAATTAGAATACATACACAAAATAACATAATCAAAGGCAACACCATAACACCAAGATTTATACGTGGAAAACCTTGCAAAGGGAAAAACCATGGTGGGTCTGATACCCACAATATCTATATACTTGATCAAGGTATACAAATATTACATAAGAGGGTCTGCACATGCAGAAAGGCCAACTGCCTAGTGCTCACTTCTCAAACAAAAAAAATAGTGGTGCAGGGCACCTAACACTCCAAGCATGGAATTTTGACACTCCAAGCATGCAATTTTGGTTTCTTCTAAGTTTTTATGTTGTCTCTCATGATCTAATAATGGACCAACCATTTGGGACTTAGTACAGCCATGGTTGTGTTGTGATCCTTGCAGAAGTTGTTGGAGCCTTGGGAGTGGTGTGAAGAGATTGAGGTGACAACCTCAATAGGAAGAGTTGATTGAAAGAGATCAATGGCTATACCTTGGAGGCAAGCCAAAGTGGATCAGACCTTGGAGGTCTAGATAGAAAAACCCCAACCAAATACCATTGGATGAGCTTGAGGAGTTAGAGGGTTGAATAAGACAAGAAACCAAGAAGGTGAATATGATTAGCTCCAAGATTCTCTGCATCAAAGTGGTATGAGAGCCACCCTTTGAAACACTGGTGTATGTCAGACTATGAAGAATCAGAAGCAAGTTCAATGCCTCCAAAGGAAATGACTCCAAAAGCCATCCGGCAGATGGTGGAAGAGATGATAGAAGGATTGAAGGATCAGGAAGGAAGTAAAGGAACCAGAGACGTTAAGAAGGAGAAGGGAAAGGTTAAGACAGAATGGGGAGATGAGATAGATGAAGAAGTGGAAGATGAGGAGGATCAGACAGCAACAACAATCCCCCAAGACCAAAAACTATTCTTGGATGCAATCAAATCCATCTCCAAAGATAACTTGGATGGATTACTCACCTATGGAGGAAATCTCAATGGAGAGGAGCTACTAGATTGGATAGAGGCATTAAATAATCATTTTGATTATAAGGAGGTAGAAGAGGAGAAAAGAGTCAATGTGGCCAAGTCAAGATTGAGAGAATCAGCATTGGTTTGGTAGAACATGATGCAAGAAGAAAGGGTAAAAGTTGGCAAGAAAAAGATAACTTCAGTGGAGCGTATGAAGATAAGGCTTAAGGCTCAATTCCTACCAGGGGATTATGAAGTTCAAATCCACAAGAGACTGCAAAATTTGAAACAAAGAGAACTAGATGTCAATGCATACACTGAGGAATTCCACAAACTTAGTTTGAGGGCTAGGAAGCATGAGAATGAAGTGGAGAAATTGGAAAGGTACATGAATGGACTTAGGCAAAACATACAAGATGAAATAAGAATCCTCACACCAAACACTGTTCATAAGTGTTTTCAGTCGGAATTAAGGGCAGAGGAAAAGATTAAGAGGAGAAGTGAGAAAAATCAGAAACATAGAGGTGGTAAGAATTTTAGAGGTAGAGGAACCTTTGGCAGAGGGTAGAGTGCTCCAAGAAATGAAGAGCAACTAAACCAAGAAGGAAGTGGGGACTCACAAAGAGGAACATTTAGAGGATCCTTTAGAGGAAGAAACAATTTTAGGGGCGGGTTTGGAAGCTTAGGAAGAGGAAATATAGTCTTCATCGGTAGGTGCTATCACTGCAATCAAATTGGACATACCATGAGTAGGTGCCCAGGAAAAGCCTCAAGTTCAACAAGCTCATACATGGGTGAAAGAAGGACTCAGTTGCTGCAAGAGGAGGATACTCAGAGTGTGACTTCTCCAATCAGTAAGGTAGGGCCAGTGATAGATGGAGAAAATATGATGATGAGAAGAACAATGCTCAGGATACCCCAAGCTCAAGAGCCACCACAGAGGAAAAGCTTATTTAGGACCACTTGTAAGTCACATGGGAAAATTTGTAAGGTGATTGTGGATTCAGGTTCCATGGAGAACATTGTCTCAATTGAAATGGTGGATAAGCTCAAACTAAAAAGACTACCACATCTCACTCCCTATAAGGTGTCATGGCTCAACCAGGGTCAACATGTCTTAGTTGATGAACAAGCATGGGTGAACTTTGAAATTGGTGACTACAAAGACAAACTTCTATGTGACATATTGCCTATGGATGCTTGCCATTTGCTTTTAGGTCATCCATGGCAATATGATGTGAGAGCCTATCATGATAGAGAAAAGAACAGTTATCTAATCACCAAGAATGGTAAGAAGTACCAAATAGATCCATTACCTGATCCAAAGGAGGAAAAGCAAGTAGGATCAAGTGTCCTGTTGATGAGAGGTAAAGAGTTCCTTAAGGTGTTAAAGCAAGAAGGTCAACAGGGTCATGCTATAGTGTTGATGCCTAAAGATGAAGCTAAGGCAGATCCAATGAGTGAAGTGCCTCAAGAGGTGCAAGGTTTACTAAAACAATATGCAAAAGTTTTAGGAGATGATATGCCTAATTCTTTGCCTCCAATGAGAGATGTAAATCATCAAATAGACTTGATACCAGGGGTGAATGTGCCTAATAAAGCTGCCTATAAAATGGCACCTAGTCAAAATGAAGAGATCGCCAAACAAGTGCAAGAACTCTTAGACAAAGGGTTTATCAAAAAGAGTTTGAGTCCATGTGTTGTACCTATTGTGCTAGCGCCTAAAAAAGGAGGAAAATGGAGCATGTGGACTGATTCAAGAGAAATCAATAAGATCACTATAAGATACTAGTTTCTCATGCCAAGGATTGAGGACCTATTGGACAATCTAGGAGGTGCAAGCTACTTTACAAAGGTGGACTTGAAATTTGGTTATCATCGGATAAGAATCAGCCCTGGTGGTGAATGGAACACAACCTTTAGAACCAATGCAGGCCTACATGAGTGGTTGGTGATGCAATTTGGCCTCACCAATGCACCTAGTACCTTTCAAAGGCTTATGAATGAAGTCTTAGTTGAGTTTATTTGTAAATTTGTTATAGTGTATCTTGATGACATTTTGGTCTTCAGCAGGTTCAAGGAGGAACACCTTAAGCATGTGGAGATGGTCTTGAAGAAGTTGAAAGAGGCTCAACTCAAAATCAACCTTGAAAAATGTGAGTTTTTGAAAACAGAGTTAGTGGGTCTGGATGGGTAGCCCAACCAACCTGGAAAATCCTCAAAATCTAGAATGGGTCGTGTTTGTATTTTGTGCTGCAATAATTATGCCACTGATCTAATATTACTGCTGACATATAAAATAAAATATCTAAATGTTGTAGGAAACCGTAATTTCCTTTTGTGGACCTAAATCCAACCTTCGGTGGATAGATCAGGCCCTAATTATCAGGAAGGCAAGGCACGTACAACAAAGGTTCATTACAGTGGTATTAGAGCCTCCTTCCTGCCACCCTGTGGAAATAGTTGATGCAACAAAGCCAAAGATCCCATAGGGCCTTAGAAAGAGAGAAAAAAAAAGGAGCCAACAACATGATTGAACAAGCTAGTAATGAACTTAGTGCCTTCATGGAGAAAACCGCTCAAGCATTGAGGGAACAAACTAAAAGAACCATGCAGGCCTTCATTGAATAGAATGAGAGGAATAACCAACTATTCCTTCAAGCCCTCCAAAACATAAGCAACCATAACACCAAAGAAGCCCAATCCAATCATTCTGAAAACCACCACCCCAACTCATCAAAGGACACCAGCTCAAGGCCCACTCGACCTTCATTCCTACCTGAGGAAGCACCAATAAGTGATGATAACCATGATAGACCCATGGGAAATGTAGACCAAATCCTTGCAGACTACCGTGGGTTGGATCCCAAACTACGAGATCTTGTAACCTTCAAAAACTATTATGATGCCAAACTAAAGACACTTGGTCGTAACGAAAGACATGCTCCAGCCCACAAAGATCTTCAAAACAAGCTCAGTAAGGTGACTATCCCCAACTATGATGGGGAAGGAAAGGTACCAGCTAGGTCATAGGTCCAAAAATTGGATACCTATTTATCCCTCAGCCCCATGACTCAATCCAATGCCATTAAATTTGCTATACTTCATCTATTCGGAGTTGCCCATGAGTGGTGGCCCCATGGCCTCATCACTCAAGGACATCAACTTATAAACATATATGAGGAGTTCACCCAAAAGCTCATAAAAACATTTGACCAAAAGCATCCTGAGTGGTACTTTCGAGAGCTCACCCAACTAAGGCAGCAGGGGACTATTGAAAACTATGCCACAGAATTCCAAAAATTAGCAGTGATAGTACCGGGTCTAACACAAGAAAGGCTTACTTACCTATTCATAGAAGGCTTGAGGGGATCAATCAAAAGCATAGTAAGTGCCCATGAACCCCAAACATTAGATGAGGCTATAAAAAAAGCTATGAAATTTGAAGAAATCTCACCCAAGGACAAGACCAAGCCCTTTGGCAACTCCTCCAAACCTCCACCCAAGGATAGTAAACATAATCAAGAAGGGATTATAAGGTCTTGCACCTATTGCAAGGGAAAGAGAGAAAAGGGACATATGTGTTCAACCTTGGAGGACCTTAAAAAGAAGGGATTTTGTTTCACATGCCTAAAACCCTATGAAGGAAGGAGCCATAAATATCAAGGTTGGGCTCACAGAATAGAAGCCTTGCTATATGAGGATGAGGAAGAGCCACCTAGCAAAAGGAAGAGATTGGGGGAGGAAGATCAGACCATAGTTGCCACTATCACCCATGTTGCTAAACACAACCTATTTAGAATCAAGAGTTCACTTAAAGGGAAGAAAGTAGTCACACTTGTGGACAACGGAGCCTCCCATAACTTCATCGATGAAAGGGTTGTCAAGCAGCATAAATTACCCACACAGACTTTTAAGGGGTTCGAAGCAGCAACAGCCACAAGGGAAAGGGTCCAATGCACTAAGTTGGTACCTAAGTTGGAGTTCATAATAGATATCCATCCAGTAAGGGAAGATCTCTACATGGTACCATTGGACACAGATATCATAGTGGGGACTCCATGTATTTATTCACTGGGATGTTTCATGTTTGATCTCCCAAACCAAATAAATAGATTTCAGCATGAAGGGAACGAAGTTACTCTCAAGGAATTACTTGATGGTAGCCCTAAAGTAGTTTCTTGTAAGAAATTGGAGCAAATTTTTAGGAAAGGATGAGGAGAATGGGTGGCCCAATGCATGATACTAGATAAGAGCAATACTCATGACAAATCCATGCATATGGACATCAAACCCATCATAGAGAAATATAAAGGGGTGTTTGGGGAAATTCCCCAAGGTTTGCCTCCCAAACGGGGGTTTGAACACACTATAGAATTGGAAGAGGGGGCAAAACTAGTCATCACTACCCCTTATCACCACCCTCACAAATATAAGGAAGAAATTGAGAAAACCATTAAGGACCTACCTGCTATGGGACACATCCAACCTAGTTCCAGCCCTTTTGCATCATCGGTGGTACTTGTTAAAAAGAAATATGGCACTCTAAGAATGTGTATTGACTACAAAGCATTGAATATGAAAACCATCAAAAATAGGTACCCAATCCCAAGGATAGATGAGTTTATTGATGAACTACATGAAGCCAAATATTTCTCCAAGATCGACCTTTGATCAGGATATCATCAAATCAGGATGAGGGAAGAGGACATCCACAAAACAGCTTTTCGGTGTCACTATGGACATTTTGAATTCTTGGTTCTACCTTTCAGCCTAACCAATGCACCAGCAACATTTCAGTCATCTATGAATCATACTTTCCGCAAGCAACTAAGGCAATTTCTACTACTTTTTTTTGACGATATTATGATCTACAACAAAACTTGGGAGGAGCACCTCAAACACATTGAGGATCCTAGAGAAAGAGTCACTTTATGCTAAGGCATCCAAATGTGAGTTTGGAATGGACGAAATCCTATATGTAGGGCATAAGATTAATGCGGAGGGGGTTAGCATGGATGAGGAGAAGATATCCACTATCAGAGAATGGCCTAGACCTAAGTCCCTCACACAATTAAGGGGGTTCTTGGGGTTATGTAGTTACTACAGAAGGTTTGTACGGGGTTTCTCCAAAGTGGCAGCCCCTCTCACAGATCTAACTAAGAAAGGGGCTTTCGCTTGGAGCAAAGTAGCCCAAAGAGATTTTGAAAGTCTGAAGGAAGCTATGAGCTCATGCCCTGTCCTAGCTATCCCTGATTTTTTCCTTCCTTTTGAACTACAATGTGATGCCTCTGGATAAGGGATTGGAGTTGTCCTCATGCAAAACAAACACCCCATAGCCTTTGAAAGCTGTAAGCTGACAAAAATAGAAAATCTTTACCCCATCTATGATAAAGAGATGTTAGCCATCATGCATGCCCTAGCCAAATTCTGCCAATACCTAGTTTGCACCAAATTCCATGTAAAGACAGATCATAACAGCCTAAGATTCTATTTAAACCAAAGGGATTTAAATGATAGGAAACAAAAATGGGTCAGCAGGATACAAGCTTATGACTTTGATATTGAATATGTTAAAGGAACAACCAATGTGGTAGCAGATGCCTTATCAAGGAAGCCACAAATAAATACCATAACTTCTATAAATGTTGATTGGAAATATGATCTTTTAGTAGAATAAGCCAAAGACCCTTTTGCTAGCGAGATCTTGAGGGACCCATCAAGTCATGCAAAATACAAAGTTGTGGAGGAGCTTATCCTATATAAGAACAGATTGTACTTGGTGCCCAACTCTAAACTCAAGGAAGTAATAGTTAAAGAGTACCATGATAATCCATTGGCAGGACACCCAAGGTTCTATAAGACATATAAACAAATCAGAGAACGGTATTCTTGGAAAGGACTTAAGAATAGAGTCCAAAAATGCATACAAGAATGTACACAGTGCCAAAAGAACAAAGCAGAACTCAACCACCCAGTCGGGTTGCTACAGCCATTTCCCATTCCTAAATAGAAGTGGGAAAGCATTTCGATGGATTTTATCACCGGCCTACCCAAGGCCGAAGGAAAAGATTGTATATATGTGCTCGTGGACCGTCTCACCAAATATGCACACAACTTTGCTATAAAAAACAAATTCCAAGCATCTCAAGTAGCAGAAGTGTTTTTTAAGGGAGTATTCAAACTTCATGGGCTTCCCCAAAATATCATGTGACCGAGACAGCTGGTTCATGGGGCAATTTTGGCAAGAAATCTTCAGGATGGCAGGGACTAATCTCACTCCAAGTACTAGCTATCATCCCTAAACCGATGGACAAACTGAAATCGTCAACAAATGGATTGAAGGATATCTAAGAAATTATGTCACTGTGTAGAAAAAAGCTTGGATCAAATGGTTACATTTAGGAGAATACCGTTATAACACTACACATCATATGTTGATCCAAATGAGCCCATTCAAAGCACTTTATGGTTATAAACCCACCTCTTTTGGATCACTAATTACTCCAAAAAATCAAGTACCATGAGCCAGGGATTTTATTCTGGAAAGCATGGACATCCTAAGGACTCTAAAAGATCACATACATCAAGCCCAAAATCAGCAAAAGATATAAGCTGATGGTAATCGTATTGAAAGATCATTTGAGATAGGAGACTTAGTCTTCCTACAGTTGTAGCCTTACAAGCAATCTTCACTGAAATCTAGTGGGGCAGAGAAGCTGAACCCACGATTCTACGGACCCTACCCAATATCAAGGTAGGAGAGGTAGCATATGAACTTGAGCTTCCTCCAGGAAGTTGCATCCACAATGTATTCCATGTGTCTAGATTAAAAAGAGCATTAGGGCAGCATATATCCCCATGAAAGGAGTTACCTCTGTTAGATAACGAGGGAAAATTAACACTGGAGCCAGAAGCCCTATTAGACATAAGAGAAAGGAGAATAAAGAGTAAAAACATTGTAGAATACTTGATCTTATGGAAAGGGTTGTCAGAGGAGGATGCAACTTGGGAGGGTGAAGAGATCTTCAACCACCCAATTCTCCACATCGCTTGAGGACAAGCAATGTAAGGGGGGAGGACTGTCATATTCCCGTGTAGACAGCAAGCAATGATTAGAAACATTAAATAATACATGTACATAAATATATATTTTTTCAATACATAAATTATTTTTACCGCTTAAAATACGTTTTATCTTAACTAGTGGGAGTAATGAAAGGACGCGTCCATTCCCAAGTCACCTCCGAAATAGACACCATGTTTCAAGGGGAATCGCGTGGTTTTAAAGAGGTATAAAACCGCACCCCAAGGAAACACGGGAGAGGAGGTGACAAGGAGAGAAGGGAAAGGAGAAGCATCCAACAGGTAACTTCGTTACTCAGTAATAATATTTATTTCAGTTTTCATAATTTATGATGCCTAGACAACCATGAGGACTACCCTGGGAATGCATCAGTCAACAGATGATGTGAAAGGGCTAGTCGTTGGTTCTTCCCAGCGATGAAGAACCAGCGGCTAGTAAGCATTCCTTCTCATCACCAGCAAGTTAGTACGTCCCCATGCCAATATGTTTAAATGTCGAAATGTTGAAGTATGTCTTTGTGCAAGTTGTATTAAATCTGCTTTCATTCCTCATATAACAATAATTAATATAATTTAACTAGTGACCCAGATTAAGGAGGAAAATGGAGCATGTGCACTGACTCAAGAGAAATCAATAAGATCACTATAAGATACCAGTTTCTCATGCCAAGGATTGAGGACCTATTGGACAATCTAGGAGGTGCAAGCTACTTTACAAAGGTGGACTTGAAATCTGGTTATCATCATATAAGAATCAGACCTGGTGGTGAATGGAAGACAACCTTTAGAACCAATGCAGGCCTACATGAGTGGTCGGTGATGCAATTTGGCCTCACCAATGCACCTAGTACCTTTCAAAGGCTCATGAATGAATTCTTAGTTGAGTTTATTTGTAAATTTGTTATAGTGTATCTTGATGACATTTTGGTCTTCGGCAGGTCCAAGGAGGAACACCTTAAGCATGTGGAGATGGTCTTGAAGAAGTTAAAGGAGGATCAACTCAAAATCAACCTTAAAAAATGTGAGTTTTTGAAAACAGAGTTAGTTTACCTTGGTTTTGTTATTTCACAAGGTTGCTTAAATATGGATCCAAGTAAAGTAGAAGCAATACTTAATTGGCCTATACCTAGGGGCATAAGTGATGTTAGGAGTTTTCATGGAATGGAATCTTTTTATAGGAAGTTTGTGAGAAACTCTAGCCATGTTTGTGCTCCTATACTCAACACCATTAAAGGAGGGATTAAATGTCACTTTAAGTGGACAGAGGAAGCCAATAAGGGGTTTGAAATGTTGAAAGCTAAGATAGCAGAGCTACCAACCCTTAGATTGTCTGATTTCAATCAGTTGTTTACAGTAGAATGTGATGCTAGACAAAGGGTAATAGGGACAACTTTAAGCCAAGAAAGATATCCTATTGAATTCTTCTCAGAGAAGTTAAATGAAGCTAAGCAAAGATACTCCACATATGACTTGGAGTTGTATGCCATGGTACAAGCATTGAAGAAGTGGTGTCATTACTTGCTGCCCAAAGAGTTTGTAGTTTTCACTAACAACCATGCCCTTAGTTTCCTTAATGGGCATGAGAAGTTGAATCAGAGACACCTAAAGTGGGTTGAATACCTACAATCCTACACCTTCACTATCAAGCACAAGAAGGGCACTGCAGAAAAGGTAGCTGGTACATTAAGTAGGAGAGTCATGACTATGCAGGATATACAATTGCAAAGTGTGGGATTGAATGAGTTAAAAAGACCTCGACAAGGATGATAAGGATTTTGCAGAGATATGTGTTGTTTGTACTGATTTTTCTAACACCTCACATGTCTCTTATTCAGAATATATGATACAAGAGGGTTTATTGTTCAAAGGACATCTTCTTTGCATACCCCAGTGTTCTATGAGATAAAATATTATCCAAGAAAAGAATCAAGGAGTTCTAGGAGGTCATTTTGGCATAGATAAAACTTTAGAGCAGGTTAGTAGGTTTTACCATTGGCCCAAGTTGCAATCAGAAGTGAGAAGGTTTGTAGAACAATGTGCAATCTATCAAAGAGCAAAGGGTTCATCAAGTAATGCAGGTCTATACCAACCTTTGGTCATACCTCAGAGGCCTTGGGAATGTTTGAGCATGGATTTTGTATTAGGCTTACCAAGAACTCCAAGGGGATTTGATAGTGTGTATGTAGTGGTTGATAGGTTCAGCAAAATGGCACATTTTATACCTTGCAAGAGCACCAATGATGCCACCTACATTGTAGGCCTCTTCTTCAAAGAGAGTCAGAATTCATGGTCTTCCAATCAGCATAGTTAGTGAGAGAGATGTGAAGTTCATAAGCCACTTTTGGAGGACACTTTGGAGAAAGTTGGGCACTAAATTATCCTTTTCATCTACCTATCATCCTCAAATGGTCAGACAGAGGTATTCAATAGATCATTGGGTAATTTACTAATATGCCTCACCAAACAACATGGGTAGACTTGGGATTTGGTACTCGGTCAGGCAGAATATGCATACAATGACTCAGTTAACCGAAGCACAGGTAAAAGTCCCTTTGAGATAGTGTATGGATTTCATCCTAGGGGCATACTAGAGCTCAGAGATCTCATTTCTATGGCACCTAAGAGTGCACAAGGTGAGAATTTTGCAGAAGGTATCAAAGAAGTGCATGATAAGGTAAGGCAGACCTTACAACAAAAGTCTAAGTAGTATAAGGTGAATGTTGATAAAACAAGAAGGAATGTGCAATTTAAGGTTGGAGACTTAGTATTAGCATACCTAACTTCCAAAAGGGCAGCCAACCAAGCTAATGATGAAGAAGATTGGACCTCTCAAGGTGGTGAACAAATATGGACATAATGCATATGAAGTTGAACTCCCTCCCACCTTGGGTATTTCTCCTATCTTCAATATATGTGATCTCTATCCATACAAGGGAGAGTCACAAACAAATCAGTTGGATACTTCATCATAGGGTAATGGAGATTGGTTGAGAGATTTTCCACCAAGCCAACCGGTTAAGTTGGAAAGTATCTTGGACACTAAGGTAGTAAAAAAGACAAGGAAAGGAGTCTACAAGCATTATCTTGTCAAGTGGGAAGGGTTACCTGATTCAGATGCTATGAGGATGTCAGAATCAGATATCCTTCAGCATGGAGTTGAAATTGCAGACCTCTTAACTCAAGGGACTTGAGTTGTTTGTCCCAGAGGAGTATGGTGCAGGGCACCTAACACTCCAAGCATGAAATTTTGGTTTCTTCTAAGTTTTTGTGTTGTCTCTCATGATGTAATAATGGACCAACCATTTGGGACTTAGTAGAGCCATGGTTGAGTTGTCCAAGCTTTTGGTTGTGTCATTTGTGTTCAGGATGATATCAACCTAGGAAGTTGTAATGATAATATTGATCACAAGAGTAGTACTCTAAATCAGAGTCATCATGTAATAAGGGTCTATTGTATTGTGTTTAGGTCTTCTAGGATGTTTGAGGGCCTTTCGGAGTCTTGTAATACACTTGAATGCAAAGTTGCATCCTAAGTGACAAAAAATGTATATGCTGTTGAGCAACATTTTGCAACATTTTGCAAAAGTTGCATTTTTAGATGTTGGCATTGAAAGTTGGTTCAACCAAATATATCATGGGCATATAAGCCAAAAACAACTTCATTGTAGGCGTTGGAGGATTGAGATTGCAAAAACAAGTTTTTGAGTCGTAAGGAAATCTTGTTTTCTTCACCGTTTTGACAGTTTTTGTTTGTTTTTGTTGCATTGTATGGCCCAGTACGGCCTTAACAGAGGGAATTACTTGCATGCGATGAAAGGTTATTGAATCTACTTTTCAATAAAGTATATTAGCAAGTCTAATTGTGTCTATTTGCAGAAATCTACTCCATTCTTTGGGACTAGGTGTAAAACCCTTGCAAAGTAGGGTTTAAGGGGAAAATGACTCTAACCTAAGCATCCATTGATGGCACCAGTTGAAATCAAGTGGAATGATAGGTTAGGGTCTGTACATATGCCTAGAGTAGGTGTTTGGGTTTTTGCAGGCCTTTGTGGAGGAGCTACAATGAAACCCTAGGCTCACTACTAGGAGTTAGTGAGTTAGGACAGCAAAAGATGTGCAAATTTTGAGCACATGTGGATTGGTAGAAGAGAAATGGACCCATGGTTAGAAAGCCCTGTGAATGCCCTTAAATAATCCTCAATTTATTTGAGCAGATGTTTTGACTGGTGAAGGTTTTAAAGAACAAGTTTGTAAGTCACCCGAGTAGGCCAAAACCCTTGAAATTAGGATAGATTTGGTTCCTATATGTGTACAGCGAACCCAGATGCAAATTTACAATATTGTTTGTAACCCTGAAAAGGGTATCCAAATATATAATTTATTTGTGGCCTTATTTGGGAAGTTTTGAAACTAAGTCCTTAAAACCGCCAAGGGAGGGCTAATTGTATTAGGCCTATTTGAGCCCGATGGAGACAAAGGGAGGTTAGGAAAGCTACTAAGTAAATGCATTTTGAACCCATTGAATGAGTTGGTGTGTTGTGATCCTTGCAGAATTTTTTGGAGCCTCAGGAGTGGTGTGAAGAGATTGAGGTGAGAACCTCAATAGGAAGAGTTGATTGAAAGAGATTAGTGGCTATACCTTGGAGGAAAGCCAAAGTGGATCATACCTTGGAGGTCTAGATAGAGAAACCCCAACCAAGTACCATTGGATTGGCTTGAGGAGTTAGAGGGTTGAGTAAGACAAGAAACCAAGAAGGTGAATAGGATTACCTCCAAGACTCTCTGCATCAGATAGGAAGTCTCACTGACTTATAGAACATTTACAAGGTGTTTACAAATGAAAGTGAACTTATAAATAGCATCTAACCATGTTGGATAAGTTCTGGTGAATGCTCTGATAACCTCCTCTGTATTTCAGTTTTATGATACTCTGTTCTGCTATCAGTTATGCTATGCATGTGAAACTGCACACAGACGCTTGTAGTCGCTGACCAAAATACTCACTGAAAATATTCGCAACCAATAATTCACATTCCACCACACATCTGATCTATCGCTGAAGTGATCTTCTTAAATATCCTTATGTCTTTACCATGTCGGCTTCAATAAGAAATAAAAACATGTCGGTTGTCAGAACATAATGAAATCCAAACATAAATCCAATGACCATGTCAGCCATCACACGTTACCACCAAAATCCATAAAGACATAATCAGGATCAGAAGATTTTCTTAGCCGGGTCCAATCCATTATCAGGTTCTATATACACGATATCAGGTTCTGGACATGTTACCGGGATCAGGGCTTAGCTAGGTATGAAGTGAAAGCCAGTGTTGGAGTAAAGCAATGTGAATACCAATACCGGTTAGTGCAATGCATGTTGGCTAACCAAACAATGAAACCATTTACCTTGAGATGATGAGTTGACATCAATGACAACCCATAATGTCATGAACCCTTGTCGGATGAGTGTCAATTTCCAACAACATATTCTACGCATGACCAGACCAGGTCATCAGAAGATGTGTGAGAGAAGATGAGACTAATGACATACTGCATGCATGCCATGATGAACCCTGTGGGGGACATTTTGTAGCAAAAAGGATAGCAATCAAAATACTTAACACGGGATATTATTGGCCAACCCTTCATAAAGATACAACCGTATATACAAAGAAATGTGACAGGTGCCAGTGGATGGGAAGACCAACTAGATCAGATGAGATTCCCTTGCATCCTCAAGTGGTAGTAACAACATTTTACAAATGGGGCCTTGATTTTGTAGGACTAATTGATTCACCTTCTAATGGTAAGTCTTACATTCTGGTTTGTATTGATTATGTCACCAAATGGGTAGAAGCTAAGGCAATGAAACATACAAGAGATAACAAGGTTGTTGAGTTTCTATATGAAGAAATCTTCACAAGATATGGAGTTCCTCGAGAAATTGTCATAAACCAAGGATCACAGTTCACATCTCAACTTGTTACAACATTAGTGAATGAATACAATATTAGGCATAGGAAATCTACACCATACCATCCTCAAGCTAATGGCTAAGCAGAGACCACAAATAGAGAAATTGAAAGCATCTTGACCAAAATTGTCAATCTCCATAGGAAATATTGGGCGGCTAGATTGCCCGAAGTAGTCTGGGCATATAGGACATTGTGGAAGACAACAACAAGGTTTACTCCTTTTGAGATGCTATATGGTAAGAAGGAAATGATGCCCATTAAATTTGAGCATAAAACTCTCAAAACAACAGTTGAATTAGAGATGGATATCACTGTCATACAACAAGAAAGAATCATGCAGTTAAATGAATTAGATGAAATAGGAACAACTGCCCTGCAATACATAGAACTCATGCAAAACCAATGAATCAGGTGGCATGATAAGTACATCAAACACAAGAAAAATCAATTAGGAGATTGGGCTCTCCTATATGATTCCTGATATAAAGACAATCTGGTTAAACTTCACACAAGATGGCTAGGCCCATATGAGGTGTCACAGGTGTTTGAAAATGGAGTTGTTCAGCTCACATCAATTGATCCTGTAAGATTCAAATTGTTGGTCAATGGACATAGGTTGAAGTTATATCACAAGCCCTCGTCTAAAGAAGAGTTCCTAAAATAATTTACTTCAACCTCTGATTTTCCTGTAGCTTCAACCTTTGATTTTCCTGCAGCCGATGAAGGTGGGCACTTAGCCCTGCCTTCTGACTAGTCAACTGTGATGATTCATAATAAAAAATTCCATATTTTTGGAAGTTATTTCTCCATAATAATATTCGTACTTCACTCCATTTCACCTTCATATCTTCTATATCACTTCACCTCACTTCACATTCAACCACTTTTTCAGTATTATCATGAAGTTAACTGCAGGAGTATTCAAAGGACTCTGACATGCATGACGTCGCATCACTCCAAGTACATCACAAATTAACAATTACATTATTTCCTGTTAGATTCATTCATTAATTGCATCAAAATTTCCATGTATATTCCTCATCACCTTCTTATAATTTCTCTTATGCCATGTGAGGACACTTGGCACACTTTTGGTTGTGGGGAGTATAATGTGACTTGATTTATTCCTACGTGTGATTTAACTTTTCCATGTCCTACGTCATCAATACCTTGTGTCATTTTTAATAAAAATCAAAATTGAAGTTAAGCGAATAAAGTGATTGTGACATCTTATGCATGCATTTTTTATTTTTGAAGCCCTTGCACGAGTTGCCTTTCTGGGTTATGTTGTCGCCTTTATGAGCCATAATAACACTGTCTTGTCACCCTTTTTAGTTGCCAATTGCTATTTTTAGTTATTTTCATCCAGAAAGGGTTTCTTTGAAAGATAAAAAGTTATGAACTATGAAAGACACCGGTAAGAAGTTAAAACAGAAGGTTGCAAAGTATTGTAAAACTTGAGCTGAAAAGAGTACAATGGGGGGTTCTTTGATAAGACACAAACCTACAATCCATACCTCTATTTTGCAGGACCAAGTATGTGATCAATAATTTGTTCAAAGTGGATGGTTGAATTACTTTTTGAAGTTAGATGATTTTACTAAAGATATAGCCACCAAGTTTGCCATGACATTCTCTAATGGAGAAGCAAATTTCAAAGGTTTGAGAGTTCTGGCCACTAAAGAAAGGATTGCAGAAGAGTTGGGTTTACTAGTTGAAGGAGAAAAGTATCCAGAATCTAAGGATGCTAGGAGTTCCAGAGTGGAATTTACAAGATCGTTGACAAGAAAGGGGCCAGAAGAATCTCTTTACCAGACAAATGGATGGTGGCAGTTGTTCACATAATTAAATATCTGACATGTGAAGGGAGGTTGTCCAGTTTGCACTCAATTCACTTCAAGTTGCTCGGCCATCCCAAAAATGGAATTAGGATGAATGTCCCAAATGTGTCTTATAACCTCCTAATGATCATGGTTGCAGAAACCCAAAAAGGTAGGTAAAATTCGGTCTCTCACCATTGTTTAATCAAACTATTAGTAGAACGGTCATTGAGGGATGTTTCTTAGTTGCCCTGGGAGGAATTTTTTTTACTTCATGAATTTAGGGCAGAAGATTATAGGAGTCAGCAAAGGGCTTCTGAAAGAGATAATAGGGTTTACAAAAATAAAAGGAAAACCAGTCCTGGAGCCTCGATCTCTAAGGATATCTCTGTTGTAGAGTTTTCTACAGCAAAGGTAACCCCTAGCAATGTTGAGCCGACTCCTGCAGTCACCAGTGGAAATGTTCTACCAGAAATTTCCAAAAAAACTAGGGCTTCTACTCAAGGGGAAAAGGGTAAGGCAGTAAAGTTAACGAAGGATGAGATTGAAAAAGAAAACCCACTCCCTTCACAGGGAAAAAAGAAAAAGTTAACTAAGACTGTTGAGGAAAGCCCTAGCATAAAAAGCCCCAAGGGATTTCAGCAGAGGAAAGGGGTACCTCAAGTGTTAAAAGTGTTAAAAGAAACCTTGAGGAGGAATTGGAGGAAGAAACGTCAGCCCTTTGAAGGAAAAATCAGGAAGTTGCAAAATTTCCTAAAAATGGAAAGGAGGTTGTTGTCACAAAACTTCCTGCCGCAACTTTTCGGCTCAGGGAAACTACAAAGGAATTTAAACCTACTAAAACCCATAGGAGTGCTCTGACTATGCTTCAAAGAAGAATTCATAGGCTTAGAGGAAGGCCCAAGAAAAATTCAAATGTGAAATCTAGAGGATCTATCTAAATTGATTCCTCAAACTCAGCCTCTAAAACTCCCGAGTCTGAGGAAAAGGAGAAGGAAGTTGAGTAGAAGGAGGAAATGAGTGGAAATTCTGAAAAGAAGTAGACTTCCAAGGAAGAGTAGAGCATTGAAGAACATCAGGAAGTTTAGGAAGGGAAATATTATGATAAAGGAAATCTTGATGGGTTAGATAATTTGGAAAAAGGAGTAGAGAGGGTAATTGAACAAGAACGGGGCATAGATCCTGCAATAACTGCTTCCATGGTAGAACAAGAGGAAGCTCTTGCAATAGAAAGGCAAACTTCCACTACTGAAGAAGAGCCACAACAGGAATAAATGCAGAAGACTCCTGGAACTGAGCAGGAAGCAACTCCTACAGGAGAGCAATAAAAATGAAATAGAACAAAAAGTAACTCCTGCACAAGAACCAGTAAATATACAAATAGCAGAGCAGGGACAGTTGACTGCGGAACAAAGGAAAAGAAAGGGGAAACTTTGGGTAGTTAGGCATAGGCCTACTCCTTTTTCTTGGATGTCAGTTGCATTTGATCTATATCAAGATATGTTGGATAAGAAAGCAAAATGGGAAAATGAGAAGCGTCGACTATAGAAAGAAATTAAGAAGAAGGATGAGGAGATTGCCGCTCTTAAGGAGAAAATAGACACAATGGTAACTATGATGCCCAACATCCTTGAGTGTAGACCACCACCTAGGGTCTAAGAAATGTATTTAAAGGAACATTTTCTCACTTTAAAATGTCTAGTATTCTTTCAGATCAGGATCATTCTTTCGAACTCACTCAAGAATTTTTTCAGGTTTATCAAGACTCTCCTACTATAATTAGAAATTTACTTTGTGCATTTTATTTGCACAACTATGCAGTGCCTCATGATAGAGAATGAAACCCTCTATTATATATTGGTGAAATACATTTGAGAGAACTAATGTCCTGGATTCATAATGAACATCCAAGAGGTGAAGAAGCTAAGACTTATCAAGAGGAAGAACTCAAAATTCCTTTGCCAATAACAGCAGAGAATGATAATCCCAGGATAATGTATTATGATTGGCAAAAAGTGTTGTATCATCTTGAATTTTAGCCCAAAATATTAGCCTTGAGGGAAGAAGCATACAAGGAGTTTCAAGAAATGAGGCCTTTGAGGCACAATCAGCTCTGGGTCATGTAGCAAGAAGGTGGAATAGTCTAATAGAAGAATTAAAGAGGGCAGAGCCACACTCTTTGCAGAATTACTATGCAGCTTTGAAAAGAACTTTGTGGTACCTTCAGTTGGGACGAACAAAAATGAATAATTGGCTTCCTTTACTCTTTTAGCCACCTATACTTTGATGGCCAATACCAGATTTCAATAGATATGTCAATTCATTTGATGAAATAGCAGAAAAATATAGATGGGATAGACTTGAGAAGAATAAGGGGTTTTATTGGAGCCTTGCTAAAGGAGGCTCGGGAAAAACTCAAGTCATTGATTACAGGACTCAGGCGAAAGGAAGGAATGCAGCATCTTCATCTTCTGGAGGACCATCAATATTTTAGGTTGGGGGGAATGATGATCCAAAAGAATGGCTCTATTCTATCTATGTTTATGTGTCATTACTGGAACATTAGGAGTCTAGATATGTCTTTTGAGTTCAGAACCTTTGCTACGTGATAAGATTTTATATGTTTTGATGGTATGGTCATGTGACATGAACTTGTTTGATATATGTTCCTTTTTTATGCAATATAATAGGTAATTGTGTTATGAGGAATATTCATGGTAATGTTTCATGTAGATTTTGAATGTTACTCTAGTAGGGATAATTAGGCTTATATTTGTGCACATTAAAAATTTCATGTAGGGTTAAAGAAGATTGTAGAACCAGTCCAAGATGCTCAGCAATAAAGATTATGGAGTTGTTGGCTGGTAAGAGAGACAACGAGGATTGTAATTGAAAGAGTCGGCTGGTGGTTGAAAATGGTTCATTATGACTTATCTGAAGACTTAAATGGTTTCCTTTGCTGAAGGAGTATATTTAGGACCGAGGTTACGCTAGATTCTCTATGTTGTTCTAACAGATTTTGACTGATTCTCAACACTTGTAACTTCACCTTCTTTTTCTCCTTGTTCAATAAAAGAATCCTCCTTGAACTTTGGGAGTGGTATGCTAGTTAGTTATGAATTTCATGCTTTAAATAATGCCCCCCTTCTCTTGTACGGTGGTAGAGAATAAGATAGTTCCAACAATTGTAATATAGTTCTAAGTTCAAGAAACAGACTTCCAAGAATTTGTTGTTATGTTATCAAGTAATTTTGAATCAACAAGATGATACTTTAAGTTCTAGGAATTTGATTCAGTTGTTTGGGTTCTTACTAAGGGGCCCACTTAGTAAGTATTCCTTTGATTTCTTTGATCAATTATTTTTCATTATGTACTTAGCATTATCTTGATCATAGATTGTTCGTGTAGCCATTGGAATACTTCATGTGATTGTTCGTGTAGCCATTGGAATACTTCATGTGATTGTTCCTGCAACCACTACAAATTGAGTAGAATCTTGTTTGTTGATCATGGATAAGTCATGTCTTTCTTAGTTGTTTCTTAGAAGTTAGTTAGTTTTTCCTTTCAAGCATTTTAGTTACTTGCTTTCATCATTTTTCTTCAGCAACATTTCATTTCCAGCAATAGGAAAGATGGTTGTTTTGGTCTTTCTAGTACATATAGTTTGCAGACCCATTTCAAGTATACGCCTCGGGTGAAAACTAAATGCACCTTCATGATGAAAGATAATTACTTAGTTGGATGTCCAATCCCTGAGGTATGATTTCAAGGTCTAATTATTGAACCATTAAGAAGGTTAGTCATAGTGTGTGATGCAAAATTATTGGGTTGATTTCGATGATTGGTTTCATGTTCGTGGTGTTTGAGCCAACTCATATGAAGCTTGTTATCATTATGTTTAGGTCCACAAATGTATTTGAGGATAGATTGATCCGACTTAAGGTTACACATTTCATGTTGCATGTTATGTGGTTTTTGTGAAGCCAACATGTTTGGGATCTTATTAGGTTGTGTGGATATATAATGATGATCCAAATAAGAATTTTAAGTAATGGTTTTATGCGAATATGAATGTGTGATATGCGGATGAGCATCATAATACAGAATTGGTGCTTCGATAGATGATTGTGCAGCAAAACAGGGCAGAAAGGCAGAGCAACGTTTGATAGTCAAACTATGCTTAACCGAAACTGATCTTTGGCATTTGTAGATGCTATATTCCAGTTCAAATATTGCAATTACTCTTGTATCTCAGTTGTAGGAAAGTGAGTCTTCTGGGGTCGTTGCCCTTTTATGTATTTGAGCAGTGAGCTCTAGGCAGTATGCCTGAATGCACATGCATTGCACTTATGTAGTATTATCATACTTCTGGCCATAATATAATAATATTGTGGGTTCAAATCCCACCATGGTTTTTCCCTTTCTGGGTTTCCACGTAAAAATCTTGATGCTATGGTTGTGTGGTTGTTTGATTTATGTTGTTGCACTTTGCTTTCTTTCTTATGCACCTAGTGGTTTAAGAATCAAATTAACAAATTTGAAAATTGCAAAACACTGATTCACGCCCCCCCCCCCCCCTCTCATTGTTCATTGATTCCAACATAAGTCTTTGGGAGATTCAGTTTTATCAATAAGGTTCACCACATTATTAGACTCAAGGCCAAGATAAGTAGGAGACAAGGTAAGACAATCAGTCTCAATCACATTAGTGAAATGGGATGGTAAAGGATTAGTGAAAATTTGAAGATTTTGATTAGGAGCTATAGATATGGTATTATTATCAATCAAGTCTTGAATTTTACTCCTTAAGGAATAACACATTTTCAGTGTCATGACCAAGTTGACGATGATATTGGCAAAAATCGTTGGAATCAAAGTAAGGTGAGGATGTCTTTGATTGATCAAGTGGTTTAATAGGGGGAAGCTTCAACGCATTCCTTTAGAACAATTGTGTCATAATGCTATGCAAAGATTCATTAAGAGGAGTGAATTCTTTTCTAAAGTATTTGGACAAAGGAGGCACACCTTGTTGAACTTGATGAATCCCTTATTCAGTTTGAACTTCACAAAAGGTTGTTGAACACTTTCACTTTTATCATTCGGATCCATTGAAGATTGTTGTTCCAATTGACTCACAGTAAGGTGATAATTATGAAGTAATATGCATGGATGCATAAAGGAAGTAAACTCAAAAAATAGAAGTTTATCTCTAATGTCTTTTTGCAAATTATAAATGAAAATTCTTTGAATATCTTGATTAGGCATAGGAAAAGCAATTTGTGAATACAAATTTTTATATTTACCAATAAAATCAATCACTTTTTCTTTAAGATTTTGTTTAAAATGCATCAAATCAGTCAAATTAATCTTAGGAACATTATTATTGTGAAATTATTGAATGAAAGCATTAGTCAATTGTTGAAATGAAGTAATAGAATAAGGAGGCAAAGAACTATTTACCATTGCAAAGTTTTATCCCTAAGTGATCTAGTGAACAATCTACCTTTGCAAAGTTTTATCCCTAAGTGTCTTTGGTCATGAGCAAAGTCACTACATAAAGTTTGAAATGTTTTAACATGTGTCAAAGGATCACCTTTTCCATTGTAAAGCTCCAATTGAGGGACTTCTACATGTTTAGGAGAGACAACACGAACAATGTCATTAGATAATGGGCTTGCTACAAAAATGGTGGGGACATTATACTTAGATTGATTCATGGAAGCTATTTGTTGTTGTAAGGAAGACATTGTTTGGGCTAGATTATTCATGGTAGCTTCGCATGTTGGATTGACAAGGAGTAACATTGTTAAATGAAGGAGGAGCTTGAGAATAAGGAAGTGGGACACAATGATAGGTAGGTATGGGAGATGATTGTGCAACAAATGGAAAACTCACCGGAGGAGGGATGAAAGAATTATGATTAGATGAGTTGCCACCTTGACTAACATGTGTAGGTATGACATTTTGTGTAGAGATAGCCATGATGTTAGATGTAAAGGTGGGAACACTAGCCAAAGGAGTAGTTATAGAGATGGTGTGATTAACTTGACTAGGAGGTTGTGTATAACCAAGGACTTCAACACAACTCTTCATAGGCATAATATTAGTATCAACAATATGGGTAATATCGCACAACACATCAACACCAAGTTTATCACTTTAAACCATTCTTTTTAATCCTTCAATCCATGGTAGAGCTTCACTTTTCAAGTATTGTTGAAGATTTTCAAATTGATTGTCAATCTTCGCCAATTGGTCAATAGAAACCCTAGTTAGTGATTCATCCACATCATGAGTATTAAGAAAAGAATGAGGATAAACGAGGTCATTTGTAGGATTGGAAGAACCACCAACATCCTCATGGAACAAGTTATCCAAATTAGGCTCCATCTCATCGGTAATTAAACCTTGGGAAGCCTTAATTCTACAACTTCTTCTCACATGGATATTACAGGCTAGACTAATAGTAGTAAACCTCATGCACAAAGGAGGGAAATTGGAAATTTGAAATTTGAAATTTGAGATTTGAATTTTAAAATAATTAAACAATGCAAAAAATTTGTAAAAAAAAGATTGTTCAATTAATTAAGTAAATTGATTTGGAAAACATAAATTCATAAAGAGCATGCAATCCACGGGCAAATTTAAATTTAAAATTTAGGGTTTTGTGAAAATAACCTCTTAATTTTTAAAATTAATTTGAAATTGGATCTAAGATTGCAATTTTGAATTTGAATTAACATTAAAAATCAGATCTAAAACAATTAATTCAAAAATTAGACAACCCACAAGATTAATTTTAAATTTAAAAATTAGGGTTTTTGAAATTAACCTCTAATTTTTTTAAGATTGCTTGGAAATCAAACTTGTAAGTGGAAATTTTGAACTGTAAAATGAGAAAACACTCAAATCTGAAATAATTAATCCAAATTAAGCAAGTTACAAGCTCAATTTTAAATTTAAAAAATTGGGGTTTTGTTGAATTTAACCTCAAATTTTAAAATTCACTGGGAAATCAAATTTCTAAATGAAAATTTGAATTTTAAATTGCATACACTCTCGGATCTGAGAACATAAATCAGAATTAAAGGTGTAAGGAGTCAGGTTCACCAAAATGTAATAGTTAAAAAACAGGGTTTCCACCACAAGTATGAAAATCAATAATTTATGTTTAGGGACCTATTACATTCAAAAGAGGGTTGAATCGAAAAGATTTTGTCACAAACCAACAAAGATAAGGACTTAAAATATTGATTCGATTCAAGGTGTGAATTTGTTTGCCCTCTTTTGTAAGTTGAATTGCTGAAATTAGGGTAAAGTATTGAAAATGAAGGTACAAACATAGAAAGTGTTGATGGGTGTGCTTGTTTAACCACAAGCAATGACACAAATCATTGTTGCCTTCCCAACCATAGATGATATACTGTTATCGTCTCCCCCGAGCACCACTTTTCTGGATAATGCAAATTAACTGTATATTCAATTTGCCTATATATTGACCTACTTGTCTTCTACATTCTACCATGAATGAGGAGGAAATTAACTTAGATATATGCCCGTTACGGTGACTCTTCATGAAGAGTCGACCTCTTTCAAAGTGAGGTGACTTTTGGACTGAGTCGACATAAATAGTTATAGATGATTTCAAACTTAGGAGATAACTCCCACCACTACTAACATCAACACTCCCTCTTAGCTAGGGAGGTATATTTCCAAATACTTGTTTCATGGAGTCTCTCAACATGACACCCACAATGGCTACACCCATTTATGGAAAGCTCAATGGTTCATCACGAAGTCCCTCAACATGATGTCATCATGGAATCTCTCAACATGACATCCACCATGGCTACTCCCAAGAGTGGAAGGAAACAAGTGCACGAGTTCTCATCATGAAGTCACTCAACGTGATGTCTTCATGGAGTCTCTCAACATGACGTCCACCATGGCTACTCCTAGAGGGTGGATAAACACAAGTACAATAAAATCATCACAGAGTCTCTCAGCATGATGTCCACAATGGCTACTCCCATTAGTGGAAGCAAACACATCATCATGGAGTCACTCAACATGACGTCCACAATGGCTACTCCCAGAAGGTGGAAAGACAAGGGCTTTCACCTAAAATTTCTCTGTCTTAGATAAAAATACATTAACAAGGGCTTTCACCTAAAATTTCTCTGTCTTAGATAAAAATACATTAACAAGGGCTTTCACATCAAATTTCTTCGGCACAGAGAAAAAATGCATTAACAATAGATAACACAAATCATTGATGCTAAGCCTCCCTACCAGCGAGGGCTTCGAGTACTAGTATCAACCTCCTAACCTTCTTGTCCAAGGTTGCCTCTAATGCTATGTCAGACTCTCTCTGAATGTTAATTCCTCATCTTCAAAGAAAACTAATCGTAAAGATAATCAGTAGAGGTTCTTCTTCTTTGCGAGATGTCTCCAGTTTATCTCTTCAGCCTATGTGAATTCCTCATAGGATGCCTCAAGCTCTTCCTCCCTTGAATTCCTTAGGTAGTCTCTAATCATCTTTTTCTCCTCGATCCATCCTGCAACATTAAGACTCTATCTCCAATAACAACAGTTTCAGCAATCACTATGCATGTGCCATGATCGAGTAAAATACCCTTGCCAATATGAGCAGTTGGACAGAAACCAAGTGATACTTCTTCTAAGCTATCTGATTCTGCAAGCATCAAAATGTCCCGAATGCATATCCACAAAAAAGACCTCACTGATGCGGTTTTCCAATGCCAAAGCTAATTCTCGTTGACCTTGATTCCACAAATCATGTGCCACATGATACAATTGTAAAGCATGATAACCCTTCAGACACAACAAAGCCCAACTATATGATCTAGAAGAAGGGTGTATGTCCTTAACAGCCTGTACATCCAATCGTATTGTCTGCTGAATATCAACATCATTTGTGAACAGTTCACTACCAACACAACACAGTCCTGCAATGTCTATTGCACACATCAGTAGTCCAACCAAATCAGCACCCGTTCAACCACGGTCTACCTTCAAGTTCATCGACAAGAGGGACATTATTGGTGAACATCTGAGATCTCAAATTGATAGCCCAACTCTCCCTGAAGTCCTTTAAGAAAAATTGAGACCACAAGCATCGACAAGAGTCATATCAATCTCATTGTCAATCTTATCGGCAAGAGAACAACCATTAGCAAATGTCTCATCGAAGTCACAAGTCACCTCGATGACCAACAAGTCAATAGCGGTCCAAACGAACTCATCGGCAAGAGTAACACCAATGTTCAATAAGAAAAGATCCATCGGCAAGACTTCAACTGTCCAGCCAACATTCTTAGGTCTTACCGAAGACCATGTCACACTGACTCCCCAGATCGGCAAGAGTCTCCTCGACAGAACTTATTGGCCAGACTTCTAGCATCGATGTGAATTAGAACTCACACCGATAGTCCAAGTCACACCCAAAGTCCCCATCGACAAGAGCGAGTACAAGTCTCACTAATCCTATCACTTCAATCCTTTAGAGCTAAATTGCCCGTCATCAAGACATCATCAAATATATCCACTAACTGTGTTTTCAAGTCGTGCCATTAGAGCACCTACGGTGTCCTCGAGACTCATAATTTTAGCTGGATTCTAGACATTGATGGTGTCATCGCTCATGCCACCAACAATTACTCTGAAAGCATATTCGAGACCATGCCATAACACACGGGTGTCCATGACCTTGAACTTCCCAACTCTTTCCCTTCCAGCCAACAACGTCGACCTCTAGATCACACCCCACTCGACAACTTCCCATCTGGTGGGCTGAACACATGAGTGTCCATGGCTACCCAATCTTATTACCCTCTTTTTGTTTTCCCATCGTGTTATAGGAAGCTACCTTCCCAATAAACTCCTCCATCTCTTCATGACTAGCACCACAAATGTTGAAATGAAGGTCATCGCTCTGATGTGTCCCCACCTCAGTTGCCCACGACAACAATGAGGATTCTCACAACTCGAGCGAGCCCTTCGGTGAGATTTTGTCGGTCACCATCGCAGATCCGATACTTAAATTCTCTTTCTGCCATTACCATGTTGCTACTTCAAGGCTTTTTTGTCTTTGATGGCAGCTTGTTGTCTACTTCCCTAGGTGTGAATCCCATGATCACTATTCAGTCGATTGCACTCTATGTATCAAAGTATATCGTTCAATCCTTAGATAGGAATTATGTGAATAATATGTCATCAATGCAACAAACCATGATACCTGCCAATAAAGGGGTCTTAAACTCACTTTTCTCTACCACTCCCTCATCATCTGCTTTGATACCATGTTGAGGGGTGTGCTCATTTAACCACGGGAAATGACACATATCATTATTCCCTTCCCAACCATAGACAATATACCGCTATCGTCTCCCCCGAGCACCACTTTTTTGGACAATGAGGATTAACTGTATATTTGATATGCTTATGTATTGACCTACTTGTCTTCTACATTCTACAATGGATGGGGATGAAATTAACTTAGATATATACCCGTTATGGTGACTCTTCATGAAGAGTTGGCCTCTTTCAAAGTGAGGTGACTTTTGGACTAAGACAACATAAATAGTTATAGATGATTTCGAACTTACGAGATAACTCCTGTCACTACTAACATCAACATAAACAACAAGCTATAGTCATCGGATTGAGACCATGCACCTGGATTTGAGAGATATAGGCATATTCGAACCCGATCCCTGAAAGAGCTCCAAAAATGTCGGGACCATGGAGAAATTTGCCCTGGTCCTCCGAACTTTTCGCACACCAAAGGGGTTTGAGTCATCTCTGTAAATAATGTCGATTATGAAGATCGCAGCTCCATACTTGTTTCCTACACACAAAAAGAAAGGGAAATAGGTTGGGAATAGGGGCTTGCCTAAGTCAAACCCCCGTTTTGGAATTAACCATGAAATAGAGATAAAAGATAATTGAATTGTTGTAAATGAAGATTTTCCTTTTGACGGAGATGTTGAATAATGACTGAAAACCAAATGATATACCTCCTTGTGAAGTTTTGTTTATCTCCACAAGGGATTAAGGTTTCACGAAGTCTTTGACAAAATAGGATGTGGATGTCCACTTCAATGCTTGAATCTTGACTTTGTTGCTGCTCCAAGGCTTGAAGGAAGATTGATTATTTGCTCAATTTATTGAATGCTTGAATGTAATTGTTGGATATGTGTGTAATGTATGGTTGATCTCCAAATGAGAGGGGAAAGCCTCCTTTTATACTTGCTCATCGAAAAACTTGCTAATTTTTTTACATGAGCCGACACGGAGCTGGTTTTCCCGCTCAAATTTGCAATAACAAAAAGAGGTTGAAGTGACCCCAAAATAGGGAGGACCAAGGCATTGCGCCCTAGTCCTACCCCATTTTAGGGCTAGGACAAGGTGCCTAATTGATGTAAATAACAATAATAAAGCCATATTTGCATGGTACAAGTAGAATCAGGTCCCAGTCAGGACTAGAGGCACAAATGCTAAGGTAGGAACCCAAATGCGGTCAAAATTGTACAAAGGTGCAATTTTAGGATGCTACAATTGATTAATTCCATAATGGAAAAAGAGAAAAAGGACAAGTGAATTAAACTACCAAACTGTGCATTTGATTTATTTAATAGAAGAAGGGATAAATTTAATCAATTAAATGTTTTAGGATTGTCAAATAATTAATTAAAAGGAGACTATAGCCTAATTAATAAATTTAATTAGATAGAAGGAGGGAGGACTAATTAATTAAATAAAAGGTGTTTAGGCTAGCTAAATTAAATTAATTAAATTAATCAAATTTAGGTGTCTACATTAACATTATCACCTTAATTGAGCAACAAGTGTTGGCTTGATGATGATGATATGATGTAATAGTTTGATTGATGAATTGTATTGTGTTGTCATTGATGGTAACCATGTTTTGTTACTCATCTAAGTCATTTAGTCCAACCGGTAAAGCCTAACCGATAGAGGAAGCAATTAAACAGTCAACCGGTAAACAGTGACAGAGCTATGTTCAAGCGACTAGTACAAAAGATCAGTGAAGAGTTAAGTGTTGGGGTTTGGTATGCGTGTTTATGACATTGATATGAGTCTATGGCTAGAACCGCATCAGCAAATTCGATGGAATGAGTGAGTTATGATGTATTGAGAAGTCAGTCATGAAGAACAAAAAACCGGTAGAGCATAATTACTTAGATCGATAAACCGGTTGACATAATGTTATGTTTTCGTGTTGTGTTATGTTTTGCCGACATAAGGAAAGCGTGATGAGCAAGATTGACTAGATTCAATGAACCTAGGAAATTGTTCCAAGGGTTCTTAGCCGACTTAGCAAAGTTGTTTATAAAAAGGAGTATATTGTGTGATGATGTATCAAACATGAGATCTATAGTTGAATTTGATTGTGCGGTGAAAGAAGCAGTCCAAGAGTGATGTTTAGTCGGTGTTAAACGCATAACTGAAGCAAATCTAATCAGGCACAGAGGTTCTATATGCAGATCAGTTAAACTTGTTGTTCCCTAATAGTTGCACCAAGATAAAATCCTCTAACAAGGTCACTCCTAATAGGGTGCGGTAGGATCCTCACAGGTTCGAAGGTTTAAATCCTCTAACTAGGTGACACACTAGCTTATGTTTGAAATCCCACAGCTGGGTATCTCCTAATAGGGTTGGGTCCTAATAAGCCTTATTGTAATAGCTCTTAACTGGGCTAAGACACTCTTAACCGGGTGTGCCACTAATAGGGTATTGTAAGACCTTAACTGGTCAGATCTCTATACTACAAATAGTTGATCTTGTGGGTACTAATCCCCACCGTGCTTTTTCCCATTTGGGTTTCCACATGAAAAACTTTGTGTTATGAGTTGCATGTTTTATTGGGTGTTGGTTTATGTGGTTATTTTCCTTACATGCTTGTTAAGTTTCAAGTTGGTTAAAGTGGTGATCATATTTATAATATTTTTTCTTGCACTAATTCACCCCCCCCTTCTCAATGCCTTATAAGTTTATCAATTGGTATCAGAGCCTAATTCCCTTAAGGCTTAACCACTTGGGAAGGATCCTTAAGGCTATCATGGGGGATATGAGTTATAGGGAGCTTTCTAACTGGCTTGTAGAATCTAAAGAAGCCCTAGGTGAGTTAAGGGTCAAGTATAAAGCTTCATTGGCTAAGAGGAGAGAGCTAGTCGAGCAGTTGTATGAACTTAGTGAAAACAGTTCATCAGATGAAGAAAACATTGATGCATTAGCTAATGAGGTGGAAAAGTCGAATGATGAGAAGTCAAATCTGAGGAGAGAGTTGGAAGCCCTAACTATCAGGATGAGTCAAAAGCTCGAAGCCAGGAGGGTTGCTGAAGACAAGATTAGAGAGAAGGATCATGAGATCTCTAAACTGAATCAGGAGATTGGTACCCTACATGCACATCTTCATGAGGAAAAAGAAGAAATTCAGGCTGATCTAGACATGGCTATGTCTCTTAGAGAAATTCTTATGAAGAAGAATGTAGATCTTACTAAAGACTTGGTTGATGCTAATAAGATACTTGCTAAATTTAACAAAAGCACTACTGTTCTTGATGAGCAGATCCAGTCACAAAGGCAGAAAGGAGAGACACAAGCCTTGGGATACACTACCTTTGAGAAAGGAAAGCCTTCTGGTACTAAGGACATCATGCATGAAGGCAAATATGCACCTAAGACAAAGAAGAACACCAGTAAGAATCCCTACAAACTAGTATGCTTCAATTGTCACAAGGTAGGTCATATTGCTAATGTTTGTAGAAGCAGATCTAGTTCTTTTATGGTTATAGGTCTAATACTAATGAAGGATATAAGCCTAGAACTTTTAATGGCTATTGTTACACTTGCAACAAGTATGGACATAGAGCTGTTGAGTGTAGGTCTGGAGAAAACATCAGAGACCTTACATGAATCAGAGACCTAATGGTGAATGGCAGAGATCTTTCAATAACCGGAGAAACCCTACTTGGAATAGACCTTATGTGAACCGGTCTAGTCCCTATGAGATGGAATATAGACAGAATGTGACTTGTTCAATTTGTCACAACTTTGGACATGTTGCTATGAACTATCGAAGAAGAACTGGTAGAGGCAATGTTGGACCGTGGAGCTCATCTATAATGGTTTGTTTTCATTGTCAGAAACCAGGACACATTGCAAAGTTTTGCAGAGCAAGAATGAACCAACCGGCTAATCAGTCTGCTGACCGGAAAGGAAAGAAGAAGGTTGATGTAGAGGAAACCAGAGAAGAGATAAAAAAGATCTCGAGAAAGAAAAGTGAGGAGAAACCATCAGAAGATTCTAATACTTCACCTAGTGTGGAGAATCCCTCACCAGTAAACTAAGTTGTGTATAAAGCTTAGGGGGAGCTTATTCTCAAATCTATTTTCGGACCCCCTGAAGGACTGTGCGGTAAGTTAAATCTGCATATTCAGATGTAATTTGATGTTGAGTAATGATTTTGAGTTGAAACCGGTAAGTTGGATGTGTTATGAGAACCAGTAGCATGTTTTAGGGTTGAACATTGTTTAGGGTTTGTTCAATCGGGTATAGGGTTGAACGTTGTTACCTTTGCATTCTCGAGAACATTTGGAGAGTGACTAAAGTAGAGAAAATATTTTGATTACTGCATTGGCAAGGTTGATTGCGGATTGAAGAGATTTGTGGAGAAGTGAATTGGTGAAGTGCATTCAGACCAAAAAGTGCAGAAACCCTAGCTGCAAAGAAAAAAAAAAGGTATTTATTTGGAATTTGATTTTGTGTTTGAGTCTTCACTATGGATACACCACACTTTGTAGATGTTATTGAAAGGCCTCGACCTGAATTCAAGAGGCATCCACATAAATCGATTGAAATCGATCCTGTTGGAGCCCTATCCAGCGTACCCTACAGCATGTTGCATGTCAAAGATACTAGATCTTATAATCATTGCAAACTGGAAGATTTGGGAACCTTTTCTATCTTCAATCAATACTGAACTTTGTGTGATAAGCAAGGAGTGATAAAGGATCAATTCAGAAAGGTTGCCGATAAGGGTTTTCACCATGCCGTAAATTTTCTTGATGATTTTGAGGAAGATTGTATTAGATATGCTTGGAGTAGGATACATGATCAATTTATGTAGCTTGATCGACCACATAAAAATACAAAGGAAGTTATTCATGCCATCACCGGATTGTGGGCAACCGGTGAAGTTCTTGTTCTGACGACAATCCCGAAGGATGAAGTCGCCTGATTGAAAAAGTCTAAATGGGATGGTAGAGCGATGACAATAAATGAAATTGAAGACCCTGAGGTTAAATATGCTTCTATGGTAATTGGTTACAAGGTTTATCATTCAAGCAGAACAAACAGTATTCTCGGAGCTGCAATTCATACTGCCTACCAGATGCTAAAAGAAAATGCAGACTATGATCTTGTTGAAGCCTTGAGAACCCAATTGATATTGAATCTAGAGACAATTAAGAAGGATAAAAGGCAGAAATTTAAATTTGGGCAGTTCAACATAGGTTTATTTTTCTATTTTTAGAGCTCCTCCCGATATCGATGATATTCAATGGTCAAAAGGTACACCGGCAATGTTACAGATAAAGAACAGCATCAAGATGATCAGTAATGAGTTTACTAAGGTAATTTGGGGATATTTTAAAGATTCTCAGAAGAGGATGCATGAAAGAGAAAGGATACCAGAGCACATTGTTAAAAGGTATGAACACTCTATCTGTTTCATGGTGGACACTAACACATGTCAGATGGAGGCAGTTGAACCTAGGACATCATGGGTAATGCCCATGGGTTACGAAGTTGAAGCAAATCTTCTCATTGCTTATGTTGATCATCTCCTTACACAATCGATAGACCCCAATGCAACCAGGTTTGGAACCTTTAAATAGAAATATATTGAGGTGCATTTTAAGCTTGCCAAACCGGTCATTACAAAGAGGGTAAGAAAAGAAGTGGAACAATTTGTAGTTGAACAAGGATTTACAAAAGAGGCAATTGCAGAGGCTAGAGCTAAGTTTGAAGCAAGGAAGGTTGAATCCTCTAGTGCCCCAACTGGTACCAGCACTAGTAGACAAACAAGGAGTATAGTGGTGAAGGAGAAGCCCCCTCCTACTCCTAAGATCCAAATTAGAAGAAAACCTAAGGAAGCTAAGCCACACACCCAAGGTGAAAGAAGTATATAGGAAAAGGAAGAAACAACAAGCACAAAGGACACTTGAAACTGTTGAGGAAGAATATACAGATTTTGAAGGTGAGAAGAAAGAATTAAGAGCTAGTGGGAAGAAATCCAAAGTGGTTGGATCTCCTACTGTGAAATTTGTAAAGAAACCGGTAAGAAAACTCACTTCACTTGAAAATATATTAGAGAAATTAAGAAAGTATGGTATTTTGGTTGAAGTAAATAGACATCATAACAATTTTGGTGAAGATGAGAAAATGCAAATTGAAGATACTATTGTTTGGTATATGAACAAGTATAGTAAAGAATTGATTGAGTTGCAAGGTTTTATATTGACAAATTGGAAGCAAGATGGAAGACTGCCATAAAGCAGGACAAACAATTAATTGATTTTTTATTGATGCACTTGCAACCGGAAACCTCTAGGGAAGATATTCAAGAGATTATTTCTAAGACAAGACCATTATTTCTAACAAACAAAAGGTTGACAAGATTACTAGTTGGTGAATCTTAGTCGGTACATGCTGAGACTGAGAAAATTTTAAAGAAGTTTTTGGGTCTTATTCCTGAAGAAGAAGAGGAACCAAAGAGATTAAAGGGAGAAGATCTCCCTGATAATTTTAAGATTGACGATCTTATACTAAATGAGATTGTTTTTTATACAAGCAATAAGGAAGATCCAATCATTATTCTTGAGGAAGAGAATGTATTACTGGGAGCTACTTCAAACGGTACAGGTGAAGAGAGAACAAAAGCAGAAAAGATAGATGAAGAAATGACAGAGCAATCGGTGAATGAGCAAATAGAAAATGTACAGCCCACTGAGCAACCAAACAAGACAAAAGCACAAGAGCCACTGGTAATCTCACAAACAGAAGATGTGCAAACTACTGCACCACTGGTGAAGGACAAGGAGAAGGAAGAGGAGAAATTTGAAGAGAAAGTAGAGGAGCATGAAAAGGATGCAGAGAAAGAGAAGGAAGAACAAAAGAAGGAAGGAGAACCTGATCAGAAAGTGAGATCCTGGTCACTTACATTAAAGAAGATTGTTGATAATGAAGAAGATGACACTGTGAGCATCCAAGGACCGATTAATATGGATATGTTGAGTCCTACTGAGTTGATGGCATCTGCCATGCAATCTAAGGCACAAAAGAAAATAATGAAGGCTTAAAGAAAATAAGTACAAACTATTCAAAGTGTTATTGATATTCTATACAATATATTACCGGAGACTGATTTAGACAGTCTTCCTAATCCTATTGACAAAATGGAGCAACTGGTCACAACAACAGGAGATCAAATGAAAAGCTTGGAGGAAGCTGCAATTAAGAATATGGAAAAAGAATATGAGAAGAGAAGAATAGAACAATTAATGAAAGGCATTGATAAAGACAGAGTAGGTCTTACTGTCAACATGGACCTCATTAAAGAAGCCTTACAAACCAGAGGTAAAATCCTTTCCACTGTTGCAAACTTTTCATTATTTTGTGATGATCTTGAGAAGAAGAGGCAGGAAGCTCAACAGGAGCTAAAAGTTTTGAGTGAATCATTTAACCCCTTAAATGATTTAGCAATCAATTTTGGTAGATCGGTATTTGCATTACAATAGAGGCTTAAGGCTTATGAGGCTGAATAGGTGAAAAAGACAACTTCATTGCATGAGTTGCAGACTTTATTAGTCCCTAAGAGATTTTGCAGAGAGGCTACAAGGCGACTCAAGCAATTTTGGCTACACCAGAGATGAGCACACTTGATGCCATGGAGGAGCTTGCATCTCAGATCCGGACACATACTGAGATCACGGGGACACTTTTGGAGGCTTGGCCCAATGATTTGACACTTTTGAAGTCTAATTTTGTAGATGTTTTTCTTAAGATATCATTGTAAAAACATTTTGAACTCCTATATATATTTGGTAATGCAAATTTTGATATATATTGCATTTATCTTTTCATGTATTTACTTACCTTTGTCATTATTGTCAAAGGGGGAGTAGTAGTATGAGTCAAAATTTTGTAAAGGGAAGTAGTATATATGTTGTAATTTTTGTAAAAGCATGCAATCGCTAAGGGGGAGTTTTGAGTCATAGTTTTTGTAATGTGACACTTAGTTGACAAAAAATTTCCTAAGTGTTGCCATCAAAGCCAAAGGAGGAGATTGTTGGCTTGATGATGATGATATGATGTAATAGGTTGATTGATGACTTGTTTTGTGTTGTCATTGATGGCAACCATGTTTTGTCAGTCATCTAAGTCATTTAGTCCAACTGGTAAAGCCTAACCGGTAGAGGAAGCAGTTAAACAAACAGTGAACCGGTTAATAGTGACATATCTATGTTCAAACGATCAGTACAAAAGATTGGTGAAGAGTTGAGTGTTGCAGTTTGGTATGCATGTTTATGAAATTGATATGAGTCTATGGCTAGAACCGCATCAACAAATTCGATGGAATGAGCGAGTTATTATGTATTGAGCAATCAGTCATGAAGAACACAAAATCGATAGAGCATAATTACTTAGATCGGTAAACTGATAGACATAATGTGATGCTTTTGTGTTGTGTTATGTTTTGCCGACATAAGGAAAGCATGATGAGCAAGATTAACTAGATTCAATAAAACCTAGGAAATTGTTCCAAGGGTTCTTAGCCGACTTAGCAAAGTTGTTTATAAAAAGGAGTATATTGTGTGATGATGTATTAGACATAAGATTTATAGTGTGAATTTGATTGTGTGGTAAAAGAAGCAGTCTGAGAGTGATGTTTAGTCGGTGTTACAAGCAGAACTAAAGCGGATCTAATCAGGCACAGAGGTGCTATATGCAGATCAGTTAAACTTGTTGTTCCCTAACAGTTGCAGCAAGATAAAATCCTCTAACAAGGTCACTCCTAACAGGATGCAGTAGGATCCTCATAGTTCTGAAGGTTTAAATCCTCTAACCAAGTGACACATTAGCTTGTGTTTGAAATCCCATAGCTGGGTAGCTCCTAACAGGGTTGGGTCCTAATAGGCCTTATTGTAATAGCTCTTAACCGAGCTAAGACACTTTGAACCGGGTGTGCCCCTAATAGGGTATTGTAAGACCTTAACCGGTCAGATCTATATACTGCAGATAGTTGATCTTGTGGGTACTAATCCCCACCGTGGTTTTTCCCATTTGGGTTTCCACGTGAAGGACTTTGTGTTATGAGTTGCATGTTTTATTGTATGTTGGTTTATGTGGTTATTTTCCTTCCATTCTTGTTAAATTTCAAGTTGGTTAAAGTGGTGATCAAATTTATATTGTTTTTGCTTGAACCTTCATCTTGATAGAATTGTAATCCCAAATAAACCCAAACCTTAATTGAACCTTAATTGAACCCTAATTATAATCATCAAGCTAATCCTATTGCAAATGTTGGCGCTAATTATAACTTTAATCCTAACCCTAATCCTAATGAAAACCCTGACCCTAACCAAAGCATCATCCAAGAACCCTGAGCTCAAGTTTTATCATTGAACCCTAAACCGACACCTTAACCTTGATCAAACCCTAAGCTTATTGCTTAGAGTTAGTGTTGCAAATGTAACTTGAAAGAAAATTTGGTAAGCACCTTTGGAGACATGTTTGATTCATTGATTTTAGTAGCTAGTAAATACAAAATGTAACCTTTAGACATGATAATAATATTATTATCAAGATAATTTTCTTTTTCGCTTCTAACTTGTCTTTTCTATATGGTATTACATTTTTACCGTATATAAATTCATATTTCTCAATATTTTATAAATAGATGTATTAAGAGATCTAAATTCAAATCCTAACCCTAACTTTAGCCATAATCCTTACCATTACCCTAGTCAACCATCACCATAACCCTAATTGAACCCAAATCTTAATTGAACCCAAATCCTAACCCTAACCCATTCCAAATTGAACTCTAATCATAATCCTAACTCTAATTGAAGTGTAGTCTTGTTAGGATTAAGGTGTCATCTACCTTGTAAATCCTATGACATGGTTCCAACATCCTTGGAAATCCTATGACATGGTTCCTATGACATGGTTTATTTATTGATAATGCATATTCGGCCTCTCTCTTGGTGAATCTTTTTTTTGCAAGCTTTTCTCCATGTAAATCTCGTGTTATGTAATGTTATGTGATGGTGAAAAATGGGAACGGGTAGTTTAGGACCTAATCCCCCACTTTCATCCATACATTGGAATACGAAAGAACCTAAGGAAGTGATTCACTTTGACTAACTCTTGTGAAAGAGAGTAAAGGAATACTTTTAGGGTTTCTATTCCTTTGCCGATATGAAAGAGGAATGAGTCAAATGTAGGAGAATGCAAAGCTATGCTAATAGGATGAATAAAATAAAGTAGAACAATAGTAATAACAGACTGATATAGGAATGCAACTAGGACATAGACTACAGATCTAACTAGGGAATTCCGATGTGCACCTATCACTGAAATATGAGCCTGACTAAGATAGTCCAGGGTGTTGGGCGCTCTGGTCCCTTTTCCTAAACTGAGACTGAAACTGAAGGTCTACAAATTGAAGCACCAAATATCTGAACTATATAAAATTGCCACCAGATGAAGAGGACCAGGGCATTGGGTGCTCTTGTCCCGAACCAGAGCGTTGGGTGCTATGGTCCCAGAGGTTTGGGTCCTCCTTCTGAATCTGGATTTATGCCTGTTGATTCTGACTTCCCGAAAGATCACAGCTTTGTCAGAAACCTGCAAATATCCTTGTAAGCTGGAAAATGGTGTATGGGTGGCTATATAGGGTTTTGCCTTTGTAACCCCTTATTTTGGTGATTTTCACCTCCACAAATAGCCAATAAAGTATTAAAAAGTGTGTGTACCCTAGAATCTCATGTCTTTGTAAGATTCCTATTAGCTAAAATGCAAAACTAGACTTCTACCCTATGTTTGGAATAAAAACCCTAAATGAACATAATGTAAATGCTTCAAATCACGAATACAATGTAGATTTACAAGAATGATGTAAATATGAAAATGAATGATGTGTAGATCCAAAAACTCTTATAGAGATATGAAAATAACATGAAACCATACCAAAGCCGAAGGGAGAGGTACAAGCCAACCAACAATCGATGATCTCCTTATTATTCTTCAATATATTCTAAGCTTCCACAGATGTTGAAAAATGTTGATGAAGACTTGATTGATGATGAATTTGTTGATTGAAGACTTCACATAAAACCAACACTTTCACTTCATAAGAGGTCTCCTTCAATTACTTGAGAATGGATCCTTCAAATGAGGAAAGAAAAGGTTATATATATGAAACCCTAACTTTAATTTTGATCATAGGCTGACCTAGAATTGATGAAATTTTGCACAAAGCAATATTTAAACATTATAATACCGCCAAAACATGATCCCAAAATTTAGGGAGAAAAAGTCGAGACCAGTGTGATTCACACCAGTCCGATCATTTTTTTTCTTTTTTTTAGGGATAGAAGGTATCATGATTACAAAGTCAAATCCAGCTCGGTGCATCAATCCAATGTGTTTAGATGTGCGAAAATGAGCCTTGAAGATCAAAATAGGACTTTATTAGGGTTTGATTTAATTAATTAATTAAGCAAGATGAAATAAAAAGGGGCATACTTAGGGTTAAGGGCTCAATTTTATAATGTGTGGGAGGATAAGAGAAGATTTTAGATTTAATTAAATTAGTAATTAAATTCTTAAAGGAATTTTAAAATGCAAAATGCAACACACTAAGGTGGATGCTAACCTAAGTGTGAAATTGGATAACCATGATTAAGGGTGTACAATTTACGATGCTACATGTTCTTATGTTATTGATTTGTGTCTCTTTGCTACTATCTTATGGTGATGTTATGCATGACTTGTTATTTGAACACACACAAGGTAGTCTTAATAAGCATGATATGAAGAATGATTTTGAGCACCATAAAGAATGATCTAAACATAGCATTTCCACATTAACGAAACTTAATTTTAGATTTGCATATAAATTTCACATTTACATGTTGTAGTAATCCTAGTTTTCTATCTCATCCTTTTATTGGTTTATTAGATAGAGATTCAAGTTCACAAACTTTAGTATTACAACTTTTATATTTCTTAACAAATCCTAATCAAATGCTAATGTACCCTAACCTCGATTCAACCTTAATGCCATCCTAGCCCTAATTAAACATAACCCTAACAGTAAACCCTAATTGAATAAATGGTAACCCAAATCCTAATCAAACCTTAACCATAATGCTAAACCTTCATATTTCTTAAGCCTAATTGAACACTAAACACAATTAAACTCTAACCCTTAAACTAATTAAACCCTAATCCTAATTGAACTCTAAGCCTAACTTTGAACCCTATTTTAATCAAAACTCTAATTTAAGCTTAATTAGGGTTAGGGTTAGGTTTTAATCAAATAGTTTGCCTTAAAGACTACGTTACAACATACCATTAAAAGGATCCTAAATGACAACATTTGTATAGAGACAAAATTTCTACATTGACCTGCCATGAAGGTGTATACCCAATCTCATATATGCCCATAAAATCCCAAAGAGACAATGCTTTATCCTAGCAAAAATATTGTTACAACTCATACCTTAATCTATCTTGCAAATAATGGTATCTATTTTTTGTATGATAGAAAAAGACTTGCACCACATCAAGTTGGAAGCAATGTATATGTATGTAAAGGCCTACACAATAATAAATCAATGTCTATTATAGTTCATGAAAACATACTAATTTAGTGGCCACTCCAAAAATTATGAATTAAATTTTTACTAGTCTTATTCTTAAAATTCTTTGGGAGATTAAACAACTAAACAACATCCAAAATAACTTAACAAAATCAACAAAGAAAAGGGATATTTAGATTTTCTCTTTGCATTCACCCAAATTGTCACAATCTTCATAATTTTTATAGAGGTTGCTCCATTTTAAAACTTCACTTCTTGGAGTTTGTTATATTTTTAATGTTTAAATTAAAATGTTCAACTTTCAATCATTTTAGTTTAGGCAAAAGTTCAATTATTAACTATCTATAGTTTTGTGAGTAGATTAATCAACCAAATTTTAATGAATGTTAAGAATTTAAAAATATTTTCATGCAAATCATTACAAAGGCCAATTGGAAAACCCATTTTGAGTTGCGACAATAGTCAACATTTTGAATCAAATATAGCAACAACTACATTAAGCAGTTTAGTGCTCAAGATTCTTGCCCACTTCATTCAAATTTCTCATTTCATAGCCAAACCTAAAGATTTTTAAACTTCTTATTTTTTTTGCTCGGTAAACGGCCTAAGCCATATTTTATTAATAAATAAAATTACAATCTCCGCTCAGTGCGGGCGCTGAAAGATTTTTAAACTTCTTAAACAAAAACAAAAGGCTCCCAAAAAAAACCCCAATAAAAATTAAGAATCAACAAAGTAAAAGGCTCTTTGTCAAAAAACTCATTGAAGGTTATAGGGTTTTAAATTTTCCCTATGCATGACTAGTCTATTGTAAAATTGAAACTAAAAATAGGCTTTACATTATTATAGCTCATCAGAACATGCTTACTTATTTAGTGGCCAATCCAAAAACTATGAACTAAAATTATACTATTCTTAATCTTAAAATTCTTTGGGGGAGTAAACTCCTAAAATTTAAAAAATGGGAGCAACATTTTAAAAAATAACAAAAAATCATATTTAGATTTTATCTTTGCATTCATTCAAATAGTCACATTCTTAAAAAACATCCTTTGCATTTATAGAGGTTGTTCCAATTTTAATCTTCACTTCTTTGAGGTTGTTATTGTGTGGGGGAAAAAGTCACACTTAAGCAAACATGCCCTAATCTCACTTTCAATCACATACTTGTGGAATACGAAAGAGCCTAGAGGTATCACACAATTGGCTACTTCTTTTTGTGGAAGAGAGAGTCGCGGGCTACCTATTAGGATTTCTATTCCTTTGGTGCAAATGATAGATAGAATGATGCAAGTTCAATCCCTAACCCCAAGGTGCAAGTATGAACTAATAACAAGATTGCAGAATTGAACTTAAATAATGGAAAGCTGTAAACACAAGGACAAGACAAGAATGTAAATGCGTACTCGGTGTTAAAATATGAATGAAAATGTTCGGGACGGGGGCGTGGGCGCCACTGTCCTGATTCTGCCCCTGAAACTGCTATTTTGCAACCTGAAAAGCTGTCAGAAAGTTGTTGAAAGTTGTTGTCTGACAGAGGGACCAGGGCGCCCCACACCCCTGTCCTGGTCTTTTTCTCTGCAATTTGGTGTGGAGTGCTGTCTCGGCCTGCTTTTCCCGGATCTGTAACTTGCAGCGTCGTCCGAATCCCGAAACCTGCACTTATATCTGAAAAGGTATGGTGGGCGGCTATATAGGGTTTTGCCTTAGTCAAACCCCCGCTTTGGTGATTTCCACCTCCACGAATAGCCAAGTTGTATAGTAAAAGTTGTGTGTGCAGACCTTGTGTGTGTGCAAGATCCTAAAATGAAAGTAAGCAAACTAGAGCAACCTAGAAAGTAAACCCTAATTGCTTGTAAATGATAATGTAAATGCTCCAAATCAAGATGTAAATAGATCTAAAGCATGAATACAAGTGATATAATGAAGCTTATGCAAAGACATGAAAACAACATGAAATCATACCCAACCGCAAGGGAGGGGTACAAGCCAATCTTCAGTCGGTGATCCCTTATTGTTCTTCAATGTCTTCAAAGCCCTAAATGGATGAATGAAATTGATGAACGCTTGATGGATGGATGTTGAATGTTGTTGAAGTCTTCAAAGATCTGCTCTTTCGCTGCATGGAAGGTCCTTGAAACCCAAAATTCCTTATGCTTTCAAATGAAGAAAGAGAGCTCTTATATATGAAACCCTAGCTCTTAATTTCAACTTTAGGCCGACCTAAGGATTGAATATCCTGCCAATTTCTTGGGGTTAAGCTTTATTTTATGATTGGATCGTGCTCCTAAAACTTCGGGAAAAATGTCCGGGACCGTGTGCACTCCGGGCGCCATGGTCCCGGCAACTTTTCACCAAATTTTCAGGGCCGTCAGATATGATGATTTTAGAGAGAATCCCGAAGTTACAGGTGATTTCGAGATGTTTTGACCCCCGAAATCAAGCCCCCAAGTTCAAAATAGGACCTAATTAGGGTTTTTGATTAAATGATGTATTGGAATAATAAAATGAAAGGGGCACACTTTAATGAAAAGGGCCCAACTTTATGATATAGAAGATGATGAAATAAGACCTTAGACCTAATTAATTTAATTAATTAAGTGCTAAAGGGGAAATGCAATGCAAAATGCAAAATGCGCCAAGGCGGGTGCTAAACTAGGTGTGAAATTGTACCACCCTAGCAAGTGCGTACAATTTACGACGCTACATTTAGCCCCCACTTTAGCCGTCATATGAACACTACGTGCATATGCAAGCTAAAGTACAGAAAAGTAAACATTATTTGAAAAAGGATATATCCATAAGTTCTCGGACGAAGCCCCCAGCAGTATCTGCAGTACACAGTTAGGAACCGCACCCTACAAAACACACGTTAGATCACAAAATCACCTAATGCTTACTAAGGAAGGTGATGAAAATTCGAGGGTAGCTATATGCCCCCCCCTGTTTCGGCTTGCTAATTTTAGTGAGTTGAAACAGGGTATCATGTTTACCACTTCGAATTGTTAAAGAATATTGATGACAAATGCTCACAAGAAGATTCGATATGAGATCAAAAACTAATGGAGAATCATTTGGTAAGAAAGAGGACTAAATCTCAATTCCAACACAACAAAGAGTGTGAGGATTTGAGAGTTCTCTAACACAAGATGAAGGATGTAAATGGAAACAAAATGCAAAGAGAAGAAAAGAAAGGAAAAAAAAAAGCATGAATACACACATTGGTGATCCATGAGAAGAATAGTGAGAGAGAAAAAATGGACTTCTCACCCCTAGATCTTGTCTAGGTGATCCATGGGACAAAGGACATGGAAAACTAGCCCCTAGAGTCTGTCTAGGTGATCCATGTAAGGGAGGAGAGTGAGAAAGTCTAGCCTTATGCCGCTAGTTCCACTCAACCTCGTGCATGTGTGTGTAAGTGAGGTTAGAAGTACCTCATAGGAGTCTATGCCCGAGTATGCTACAACCTGTATATGTATAGTACAAAAGCGTGACATCTCGCTCTAAGAGTCTGTGCTCTGGTTCCGAGAATAATCACCTTGCATAAAAGAAAAATGGAGACATCTCGCTCTAAGAGTCTGTGCTCTGGTTCCGAAAATGACCCATTGCCCAAAAAAATGTAATGTTTATGTCATAAGCAAAGTAGAACAAGGATACCTACCTTCATCACAAAATGTCATAGATCCAAGGAAGAGAGTTTTGCACTCTTTAAGCAAGGATAAGATTGTTGAAAAAAAGGATATCTTGTAGTATGTGTAAAGGAGATCCTTAGAGGAGAAGAGATCTTTGTACAAAAGACACCTATCCCTGAGAGGAATTGTCTTAGACAAAGAAGAGAATAAGAATGCAATACTTCCTTCTTTTGTGAGGTGAAAGTGATTCTTAATGAAGGATGATGCTTTTCTTAACCCAATTGGGAGAGTGAATTCATTATGGATGTATTTTACCAAGTGCAAAAGAGGTTGTAGTCAAGGACTTACACCTCTTGTAAGAGAGAATCCTTGAACAAACAACAGCAAATGCATACAAGGAATAACATCAAGTAATAAAGTTCACACCATCCACGAAATAGGAAAAAGTGGATCCTTAGATAAAAATAAGAAAAGATCATTGCCTCCCAAGGATAAGGACAATGAGAAGGACTTACACAATCTTCTAGGGAGAGATTTAGACATAAGAAAAATGTACTACATACTCACATGAGTTCATGCAAGCAAGACATTAGTGTATGTAAAATGCTCCTCACAAGAAGTGGGTAGGATAAGAAAGAGAATACACATCTTCTCCCATATCTAGGAAAAGAGGATTCTAAAGAAAAGATGATAAATATTTCCACACTATTACCCCATAGGAACAAGAGATAACATAGAAAAATTTGGCTATTATGTTGCTTCAAAAATATGATTGCACTTGAAATTGTACCATCATGAATGACAATGAGCCCCCAGTAAATGAGCTACCAATATCACATAATGATGAGCAACATAATAGCCATTAATGTTATTTAAAGACATGATAGATTGAATGAGGTATTTGAATATGACATGCTGAATGCTCAACTATAAGTGAGGTCAAAAACATGTATAAAATGATAAAAATTAAAGAAGGAAAGTTACGAGAAATCTTAGAAGAGAGATGAGTGTAATTTATTAGAGCCTTATCCCTGGAGGAAAGGACTTTATGATGAATAGGAGATAAAGATTCATAAGTGGATTTAGAAATTTGAGGGGATTCATAAAGAGATTTGTTCATCGCCAAGATTTCCTTATGAGGGGAATGAGAGTTGATAGAAGTAGAAGATGATTTAGTTGAAGTGAGATCATCATCACTACTAAATATAGCATTCACATTGAGAGATGGTCTTTTAGATGCTTTGGTGGGCTTAGAAAGATTATATCCAAGTCCAAATGAATATTCATGCATGTTAAGTTCTATAGGAACTTTAATTCCTTGTTCATTTGTGCCACAACCATTTCCACTATAGCCACTCTTAGCCAAAATATGAAAACCACGACCATAACGATTAGCCATTTCAGAAAGAAAAGGTGGTTTTTTATAAGACAAAGAATCAAATTCTTCAGAATTAGAGGTGTGAGGAGAGGAAGTTTGAGAAGCGGCCACAAAATTATTGCTCATAGGTTCAGGTAAGACTGATTGATCTCTAGTTTCTTCCTTCTTTTCAACTTTAAGCTCTCTAGGAGGAACCCTATACTCACCTACAAAGGTGGGATTGAAATCAAGAGATCCCCAATCGTCTTCTGCGAGAACCTTCTCAGGATCAAAAGCCTTTTCATGTGTAGATTCAAGTTGAGAAGAATCTTCTTCAGGAACTTCAGACTCATCCAAAGAATTTTGATTATTAGAGGGTGATGATTCATCCATAGGTATCTTGTTTAACGAGTCATCACTAGAAGAGGAAGGCTTAGAAGAACTCCCTTTGGAAGTAGATGTTTGCAAACAAGCTTGAAAATTAGTATCACCTATCAAGGTATATGTCTTATTATTATAAATAAATTTAACTTGTCTATGCAATGTAGAGGGGACAGATTGCATACTGTGAATCCAAGGTCTCCCTAATAACAAGTTGTATGTTAGATTTCCCGACATAACATGGATAGGAGTAGGCAAAGTAACAGGTCCCACTGTGATGGGTAAGGTGATAATACCTAATGAAGACTTAGCCACATTATCAAAGCCTCGAATGGGACGAGAGTTAGGCTCAATAAGGGATGTATCCACATTCATCTTATGCAATAGATTAATGCTACATACATTAAGGCCAGAACCATTATCTACCAGTGTTCGTCTTATAGCAGTGTCATTTATGATAACCACAATCATCAAGGGATCATATTGATGTTGAATTTCACTAGTAGGCAACTCATCTTGAGTAAACACAATTTGAGCTTTAGGATTCATCACAGAGTTAACCAAAGATACTATATTACTAGATGTATTAGGTGGAGGAACATTCAAATCTTTCAAGGCATCTTGTAACATTCCATGATGAGCGGAAGAAGTTTGGATCAAATCCCAAAGGGATATCTTAGCAGGGGTAACTTTAAGTTGTTCTATGAGATCATATTCCTTACCAAGAACTTGTGAAATCCGTGGAGCTTGCGGAAGAATTGGTTGAGGATTAGGAAGAGACACTGGAGTAATAGGAGGAAGATTAGGTTGCCTATTGTTTCTAGTATTATAGGTATGAGCAACCGCATTATAACTCTCTCTAGTCAGTTGCTTAGCATACTCATAAGGGCTCTTAGTAGAATAACCTCCTTGCACAGTAATAATAGGTTTCTTAGGAGTGCAAAAAGAATCATTAGCATAACCACCTTGAACCACTAAGATAGGCTTATGTAAAGGTTGAGAATTTTGAGAAGGACAAGCACCTTGGACAGTGAAGAGAGGCTTGTTAGGTGTTTCATTCACATGTATCAAATTGATTGAGGATGGTTTAGAGGAATGAACAAAAGTGTTGGAAGAATTATTGATAGTCTTCTCTTGCACTAAAATCTTATCACGGATTAAATCAATTTTAGGAGAGAGACAAGGGGTAGGCATTGAAATACTAGGAAAGGTCATATCATCCTCTATCATCAAAGGATCTATATGGGGAATAAACTCTCTAGGAGAAGGATCAACATTACTCTCTAAAGTCTCACTTTTGAGAGGGAGATCTTTGGAAGAGATGTTAACCATCTTGCTTTGAACTAGGGTTTCCTTATGAGTAGAACCAAGTTGAGGAGAGGGAGAATAATTGAGATTCAAGGAAGGTGAGAAACTATCAAGGGAGTTTTCAATCTTGACTTCATCCCCTTTGGCTAGGGGTCTCTCATGGGGAAGAGAATAATCTACACCTTCTTCTAATGGTTCGTCCCAAATAGTGAGGTTGTTGAAAGGAATGTTTGAAGTATTGTCAATTTCGGGAGAGGAGATAACATTGTTTATTAATTCCTCATCCTTAGGAGGGAGAGCATCAATAGATATGTTAAACTCATCCTTTTTCCTCAAAATATGTTCAATAATGATCTTTAGGGGAGAGAGAATTAAGGAAATTGCTTATTATTTCATCTTCTTTCTCTAAGGGATGCTTATGGGTAAGACAAACTTTAGGAGAAGGGTAAGCATTTATCATTAATTCATCATCTCTAGTTGGAATTTTGTTGGAAAAGGAAATGCCATCACTAGGGAATGTAGGGATCATGTCATCTTCTTGCACAAAAGGATCCTCATGAAGGGAGTGTTTTTTAGGAGGAACATGAACATATTTCTCCAAAGATTCATGCTTAGGAAGGAGATCTTTGAAAGAAGTGTTCATAACCTCTTGTTGCACTAACATGCCCCCATTGGAAGGACCAACTTTAGGAGAAAATAAGTCAATATCCATCAATACCTTTTCACTTAGAGAGGCATCATGTAGGGAAGGTGAAGTAACATTAAGAAAGGTGTTTATGATATCATTCTCTTCCTCTAGGGTAGCTAAATAGGAATGGCACATTTTAGGAGAATTGTCAAGATCACTATTAAAGTCTTCATCCTTATAGCATGGGAGAGTCTCAAAGGGATTGGAAGCAACTCTTTTAGGCACTAAAATGTTGTTATAGATGGGGGGAGGTTCTTTAGGAGAAGGAAAAATTGAAACAAGGGAAGCTAACCCATTATCACATCTATGAAATGAATGCATCATGACAACAATTTTCCTCTTTCAAATGATAACACATGCAAAATAGAAGGAAATGTTTAATTTTAACCAATGCAAGCACTTAGAATGTAGATTTAGAAAATGAAATTTATGATTCAAATGAGTTCCTAAATCAGATTTGAAATTATTGATCCCAATTAAGCTATCCACAAGTTCAACAAAATTAGGGTTTTAGCAAAAATTTCCTCTAAATTTTTGAATCTTGCAAGAAATTAAAACTTGTAAATACAAATTTGAATTTGAAATAGCATAAACACTCAAATTTGAAAACTTAAATCAGAATTAGAGAAGATTGGAGTTCACGTCAGGTTCACCAAAATGTGTGGGGGAAAAAGTGACACTTAAGCAAACATGCCCTAATCTCACTTTCAATCACACACTTGTGGAATACGAAAGAGCCTAGAGGTATCACACAATTGGCTACTTCTTTTTGTGGAAGAGAGAGCCATGGGCTACCTATTAGGATTTCTATTCCTTTGTTGCAAATGATAGATAGAATGATGCAAGTTCAATCCTTAACCCCAAGGTGCAAGTATGAACTAATAACAAGATTGCAGAATTGAACTTAAATAATGGAAAGCTGTAAACACAAGGACAAGACAAGAATGTAAATGCGTACCCGGTGTTAAAATATGAATGAAAATGTTCGGGACGGGGGCGTGGGCGCCACTGTCCTGATTCTGCCCCTGAAACTGTTGTTTTGCAACCTGAAAAGCTGTCAGAAAGTTGCTGAAAGTTGCTGTCTGACAGAGGGACCAGGGCGCCCAGCGCCCCTGTCCTGGCAGGACCAGGGCGCCCCACGCCCCTGTCCTGGTCTTTTTCTCTGCAATTTGGTGTGGAGTGCTGTCTCGGCTTGCTTTTCCCGGATCTGTAACTTGCAGCGTCGTCCGAATCCCGAAACCAGCACTTATATCTGAAAAGGTATGGTGGGCGGCTATATAAGGTTTTGCCTTAGTCAAACCCCCGCTTTGGTGATTTCCACCTCCACGAATAGCGGAGTTGTATAGTAAAAGTTGTGTGTGCAGACCTTGTGTGTGTGCAAGATCCTAAAATGAAAGTAAGCAAACTAGAGCAACCTAGAAAGTAAACCCTAATTGCTTGTAAATGATAATGTAAATGCTCCAAATCAAGATGTAAATAGATCTAAAGCATGAATACAAGTGATATAATGAAGCTTAAGCAAAGACATGAAAACAACATGAAATCATACCCAGCCCCAAGGGAGGGGTACAAGCCAATCTTCAGTCGGTGATCCCTTATTGTTCTTCAATGTCTTCAAAGCCCTAAATGGATGAATGAAATTGATGAATGCTTGATGGATGGATGTTGAATGTTGTTGAAGTCTTCAAAGATCTGCTCTTTCGCTGCATAGAAGGTCATTGAAACCCAAAATTCCTTATGCTTTCAAATGAAGAAAGAGAGCTCTTATATATGAAACCCTAGGTCTTAATTTCAACTTTAGGCCGACCGAGAGATTGAATCTCCTGCCAATTTCTTGGGGTTAAGCTTTATTTTATGATTGGATCACGCTCCTAAAATTTCGGGAAAAATATCTGGAACCATGTGCACACCAGGCGCCATGGTCCCGACAACTTTTCACCAAATTTTCAAGGTCGTCGGATATGATGATTTTAGAGTGAATCCCGAAGTTACAGGTGATTTCGAGATGTTTTGACCCCCGAAATCAAGCCCCCAAGTTCAAAATAGGACCTAATTAGGGTTTTTGATTAAATGATGTATTGGAGGAATAAAATGAAAGGGGCACACTTTAATGAAAAGGGCCCAACTTTATGATATGGGAGATGATGAAATAGGACCTTAGACCTAATTAATTTAATTAATTAAGTGCTAAAGGGGAAATGCAATGCAAAATGCAAAATGCGCCAAGGCGGGTGCTAAACTAGGTGTGAAATTGTACCACCCTAGCAAGTGCGTACAATTTACGACGCTACAGTTATATTTTCATTGTTTAAAGTAAAATGCTTAACTTTCAATCCTCATAGATTAATCTTTAGCCCATTAGGATTGATCTTGAGGCCCTCAAGTTGACTTAGCACAAGAGTGTCGCACTTGTCAATATATAATTATATTGAAATTTACTGTACTAAAATAGACCTAAAATTTAATAAAAATTATCCTAAATATGTTATTTTTTCATTAAGATAAACAAAAATTAATAAGTGATAAAAGAATTATAATAATTTTACACCTTGTTCATACTCAAAAATGATAAATAATTACCTATTTTTATTTTTATAAAATTAAAAAAAAAAAGTTTAAAACTTCATTAAGAGCAAAACTCCATAGTATCTAGAAACTTCATGCCCTCTACCAAGTTTATGATTTAATCTAAGTGGGTGTATTTTGTGCAAGTCATAAAATGTGGAAGGATAGAATGTCTTTGAAAGCTTGTGAAATTTTCACTTCAAATCATTGTACTATTGACTATATAAGCTTGAAGGAAACAAACAGCAATCCATACAAAAAAGGATTGGCGTAACCACCTCCCAGGAGCACAATCTGCAAACAACCACCTTCAAAGTACATGAGAAGCAAAATTTATTTCACCAAAATGTGAATACCTATATTGAGATGCAAATATAATGTACAAGCAAGACAAGGAGAGAGCCAATAGATTATGGGCAACCAACTACCATAAAACATTAGATGCATTAGTAATTAATAACTTATAATGCCTAAGTAATCTTCAACATGAGTAAATGGTAAAAACTCATTCACTCCAACACTCCCCTTAAGTGCATCTTAGGGAGAAGATTATTATGCAATATGGGTCCTAGATACACAACCCTTTTAGGTACCCATGTACAATGCAAATGTAATGAAATTTCTCACAAGTAGAGAAAAGGAGAAAACCACATGGGAGAAAACTCATCTCCAAAAGAGTGAAAAAGAAACAAACAAGATGATGCATGATGCATGATGCATGACGCATGAAGGACTCAAACATACCCCCCAAGGACTACATACATCAGGTATATACAATGAATGATCCCCCCATAGGAAGCAAAGAGAGAGAGACATGATATCCCCCCAATGATGAAGAAGCTCCAATATCGACAAAATGTGTTTGGAAGAAAAGATGATCCAATGTCTACAAGCAACATATCTCCCCTTAGGAAGAAACAAGTCAACTGAATGATTAAGAAGCAACTACATCTCCAACTAAAAGTAGGAGGGAAATCTCCAAATAGAAACCTCTATAAATTGAGTAGGAGTCTCCAAGCACAGATAATCCACCACATAATCATAATCAAACTCAACTAAGAAATGTAACAAATTAATGAATGAAGAAACTCGTCAATGTCAATATTCAAAGAAAATGAAGATGTATCAACTATTGTGTTGAAACTACCATCAAAGAGGAGAGAAGACCCCCTCAAATATGTCTCCCAAATCTGCAAGATGAGACTTAACAAACAAGTTTGAAATACTCAAGCCAAATACTCATCCAACATAGCAAGATCTAAAAAACTATGATCAACCTACTCAAGAAGAGAACCTGAATCTAAAGAAATAGGAGGAGTAGGAGGAAGGTCAAAACTAGTCTCAAGAACACTAAGGTTCAAGTGTCCAAACTTCTCCTCACAAACATGATTTACCCTTGATGGAAGGGTATGAACATCATCTAATGGAACATCCTCATTAAGAAAAAAATGAGAAAAGGAATACAAGTGAGATGCATGATCCACCACCCTCATAGCAATGCTACCTCTAGTCTCCATGTCTCTAATGAATACATGATTAGAAGTGAACTCAACTATTTTACCTTGTACACCATGAGTAATTTGATAAATTGAAAGGATATTAGTGGTCAAGGAGGGTCCACAAAGAACATCATTAAAAAATCACTCACCCATATCAATAGAACCTTTCCTCACAAACCTTCATATATGTATTGTTACCAATCAAAGATGTTAGGAGAAATATGAGGGTCAAAAGAAGAGAACATACCCAAAGAATATGACATGCGACGAGATGCAACTGAATCAAGAAGGAATCTCCCATTTTCAAGAATAATGGAGGCCTAGAGTGCTTTACCTTTCATCTCATTTACAAATCATGTGTTCCCTCACAATTTAGATGAAGATTGTGTCAATCAAGAAGTAGAAAAAGGAGGAGGAGACACTGAGATATTGTTCTTCTGATGAAGGTGGGTAAACTCATCAATCTCCTTATTGTAACTCTTATTCTCGTCAAATTTTGTTCTCCTGCAATAAGCACATTTCATGTTCTTTTTGGATGATTCCAGTTTACAAGAGGTCATGGATTCGAGAGTGAGATGTGAAGGAGATTCCTTAGCTTGTTCTTTAGACTTAGAATGGTCATTATGTTTCTTGTGCTTGAGACCTCAAAGTTGTCAATGTGCAAATTTTTGTCAATTTTGCTTGTTCCCTTGTGAGCTGAGCTACAAAGCCATCAAGAGAAGGTCTATTGTATGCACTACCTAGAGCATCCATCATAGCATAAAATGCAAAAACAAATATAGAATAATGAAGACCTAGCTTAGAGAGAATAGATAGAATTAATTGTTCATCATCTTTTGAGCTTAGTGAAGAAGTCCTAGATATTGTTAAAGTGTCTAGGATCAAGACTCATGAGTTCATTATCCAATTGAAATTTCCTAATCTTATCTAGCTTACCAAAGATGCTCTCTAGGGTAGTCCAAATTTCATTGTGACGTGTGTAAGATTTCACATGTTATCGAATATCAAGAGAAATGCACATGATAAGAGTACCAAGAGCATCATCACTTCGATTAAACCATTTCCTCTTTTTTGTAGCATCTGTGGGTTCTAGATCTTGGCCTAATGTGATTCGCTTCAATTACAATTTCAACAACAACATCTCCATATCAGATTTCCATTTATGATAATTATATGGAGTTAGAAGCTCTAATTTTGGCAAATCCATGATAAAACAAGAGAATGCAACAAATTTTCCCTCACATTGTAATCAATCAACCCCCTTGTGAACACAAGAATGGAGCAAAACTAATATCAAACTTCAACAAATAAAAAGTAGTATCAAAAAGAAAAATATGAGAAATACCTCAATCACCACGAAGTTGACAAAAAGACCTTTTTGTCAATATCTCGCTCGCAAAATTTCGCCTCCATTTGCAAAAGTTGTGCAAAATTGAAAAACAAACCTATTTTAAGCACTTTTGAAGGCACCAAGGGGCTTAATGTAGCAAGCACTTGGTCACTCCATATGACCACAACTAAGCATTGGGCAAAATGAAGCACATACCAATGATAATGCTCAATGAATGATAAATGCCTAAACATAGAAACTCAACACAACTAAACATTTGAAAACATTATCAGAACTATGGTTTTAGCCAAAAACCTAAAAGATAAACCCTAGGGATCAAAACGAAAAAATTGGCATATGCTCCAATACAGTATTTACTTATTTCTTGTTACATGTTTTCATGATTTATGCTCCATTCCTATGATATATTTTATATGCCATCACTACCATGCTTTTTATATTTACCTTTATTGTGACCGACATTTACTTATTCTTATCATATATACCTAATTTATGACTCCATAATTAACTCCATGCTCATGATCTTAGCATAACTATGGTTTCATTCTTATTCTACTAGGTCTTATGATCTCTTATCATGTTTCATATTATGAAGGCAAATTTGAGACCCTTATCATGGTATTATCTTATGCGTTCTATTGAAATCCTTTTGGTCATTTCCTTGCATTTAGGTCACCTTCATTTTATCATCTTGCTCATATTAGAGGCAATCATCTTGATGTGTGCTTCAATGCTTATATCCCACTTTGTATTTTTTATAATATCTTTGAATTTCAATAAACATTTGGATTGTTACATTATGCTTATCTAGCCTTTGGGATCATCTTTATTTTATTTCTTGCCTATATCAAGAGAAATTTTTTGCCTCAATACTTATTGTTTATGATCTTAAATGCTTTTTAGATGATGATACATTTTTTATATGTTTACATCTTACTTAATTGCCTTATTTTCATCATCATTATTATGCATCGTTTTTCCCTCTCCTATTTTTAGCACACTTTATATGCAACCAATAGGAGGTAGAAATAGGGAGTAGAGGATATATTATAATTAACACTTTTGATGGTTCAGATTTTAGATAATGCTAGTGTTAGACAAAGACTTGGCATTGTATCTAGATGAACCTCGATTGCAACATCACGAAGATATTCATCTAATTACATGATTGCATAGTGCATAGATTTATCACACTTACCATGTCCCATGGAGATATAACACATTACCATAACAAATGGATTCATTTCCAAGGAAAAATTGTATGTTTTCCTTGAACATAGATTTATTGTGTTTGGCATATGCATGGACAGTCATCACATTAGATGCCTACAACAGAAAGATGTTTATCATGTGGAGACTTACTACGTTACTACATTGTGTGGAATTTTATCGCATGGTCACATCACACAAACCCATATTGCACTACTATATCATTTAGCATTTTGTATCACTTTCCATACAAGCAACTTGAATTTTTTATTTTTTTTATTATGAAGCAAAAATAATCATTGCATATCTTTGAGTTGTTTGAGAGATTTCAATGCAATGCTCATACTAAAGATAGTACAAGAAAAATTCATGACTGGTGCATTAATTTATATGGATCAATATCCTTCTATATGTGTTCAAATTTTAGGATTCATGTTGGCTCAAAATACCCATTTAATGTGAACGTTTTATTGTGTTAGACTTGCACACACATCAAAATGGGGGCAAAATGTAGGAGTAAAATTAGCATAGTCATGCTATATCCCATTAAATTTCATGTCCACCTTAATGGGAATATCTTAATACACAACATATCAATAAGCAGCATGCTCTTGTACTACATTTGGCTCATAATCAAATCGATATTCATCTTCATTTTAATGTTCTTGCACTTGCTACCTATCCATACCTATTCCATCCTCATCAATATGTGCATTCACTCCATACCTTTAGATTTCCATCTAAATTTGATTGTTCATTTCTAACCAAAGCAAGATCAACTTAGCTCAATCAAGAGACATGCATGAATAAACCTAAATTGATAATCTTAAAACTCAAATTGTTACATTCATACCCCTTTCTATGAGTCATTATGAGTTAGCACACATATATACACGTTACAATGCCATTATATTTAAACAAATTCAAGGTGTACTTAATTTCATGTGGAGAATAGCTAAAGCACAAATTGTTGTCTAAAGGACAACAAAGAAGTTGATTCTACATTGTCTCATATATGTCATCAATATGTTTGTGCATGTTGTCTTTCATATTGCTCACCTTTGCCAATCCAACTAAACCATGAGGTTGACTTAGACAAACGTAGTTACCTATCAAGTGTGTAATTCTTTAAAGTTGTTCTTAAATACCACCTCAACAAATTCAAATATCAAAAAGATAAAGACAAGTGAATCCTCAATTGCATATTCTATCAAATCATCCTACGTAGAACTAATCAATTTGACTTGCAAATCAAGTTTGCATCACTTCAAACCAAACCTACAAGAATTGGGATTAAACCACAGAGATATCTTAAACAAGACAAGTAATGAGAAAAGGATTTAATTATGGAGATTTCCAAGACGATAAAAATTATAACACAATCATCAAACAAAGGATATTACATTTTTTACAATGGTGAACTAATTATGCACAACTTGAACAGCATTCCTCCATTACCCATTTTAGAGCTAAGTATGCCTAACCCTTGCATTCATTTTTTGTACATTTATTATAATGATATGTTTCGTCTATGATTAATTCGGGTAAATTGTTGCCTAATTAATTACATTTACCTCTTTACCCAATATTTATGTAGAAGAGATTTTATTACTCTAATATTATATATACTAACATTCTATTCACTACATCTTAATGACAAAACCTAAATCCTAAACCGTTAAAAAGAAATTAAAATAAATAAATAAAAATTCTTTCTTTTAAGTTTATCTAGTACTAATAAATGCAAACAAGCACTAACAATGGCATAACCCTAGATTAATAACTTTTGGCAATAACAATATGGAAACAACATTTTTGAAATTAAATATAGAGGATACAAGAACTCAACTTTCTATGACACATTTCATTTTTCAGCTATAGGTCATGCTCAATGATTTAATTAGTTTTTTGTGATTAGATTTGGCACTATGTTGTTCTGATTGACTGTGAGATAATCAATTTTTTGTTATGGTTCAATCTATAATTGTCGAAGCAATTATTGTGCTTGCAATTTTGACTCAAATCTACAAATTCAACATTTTTTATGCATATACAACATGTGCACCTAACACCTATTGAATTGTATTAGCTTTCAATATCTCAACTTAGATTTAATAGAAGATGTCTTTTGAGTTTCATGTACTACAAGGCTTACCTTAGTCAAATCCCTATAATCAACCTAATGACTTTAACAAGAATTGAAGAATCAAACAACCATACAAGATGCCTAATTTATCACTACTCATAAAGATGTTAATGCTACATATTTCTTTCGTGATGCATTACACCCAATTTTCCTTTCCATACAACACCCCAACATGTACATTGACTAATTCACACTCAAGTTAGCAAGTAGCAACTAGGTGGATAAGGGTTAACTAAGCCCATGATGAAATTTTAAGTTAAATTTCAGGGTAAAAGCCATAAATGCAAATCTACCAGCAACTACAAAATCTAAACTAATTTCAAATTTATAACTACAAATTCAACCTAGATCAATGAATGTAGAATCTCCAATTCCAATTCAAATCCTTGGGATGTGTGGAATGAAATTCAATCAAGATTTGCATTAATTACTAGCTTTTATATAGAAGCACCCTACTTCTACACCAATAGATGCATATGGAACAAACTAGTTGAAGTGAGTCAAAAAAATAGAGGGGGGAGTTTGAGAGCATACAATCATAATCAATCGTGCTTCAAGATTTAAAACTTAAGTAGCAATCCCTTGTCCTTGGTCCCCTCCCAATATTACAAAACTTTTAGCTTGTATTACATAAACACTATTACATATTCCCTTGTTGTCCCTAACATGGCCCTACTCTATTATTCGATATATATTCCATACTTTTGAGTCCTTAGTCTAATAATCTAAATCATTTTCATGAAACATTAGACCTAGAACCTGGACTCTAAACCCTATATTCTAAATCCTTGTCTACTTCCTCTATGTTGTCAACAATATTAGAAGTATTACATTAATCTATATATCTTAGTCACTCTAAAAGAATAATATTCTAATAAATATATTAATGGATATACTTATGATCTAGAAATTTGTTCTTCCCCTACATGGTACGCATGTGATGCAAGAGTATAATCACCCTTGCCTACAACACTCCATTCAACAATTCAAAATACCGAGCTTTGTTACTAAATAAACATATGGACTAAACAATGAAGCAAATATACTATTCAATAACTCGTTGACACACAATCGCTACATATATTCACAACTCATGACAACTTACTGACCATTCAACTCTGCAGATTATCTTCTTCACACAAACTTTGTCTCCTCTATAAGCAACTTCCATTTTCTATTATCTATGCAACCTCACACTCATCAACCGCTCTTGGGCAATACCCACACATTCACTTCTTCATTGGCCAATCCTTCCTATTGGCCAATACACCTCTATACGTAGCCCACCTACTTCTCTATCATGTGTAGCTACCCCCAAAGGTCACCCTTTGTTCTCATTTATATAACTTGCAATCTACTCTTATTGATGCCTTTCCAAATTGTTTGGTCTACCATTCGATTGGCTTCATGTCTTCAACTTCCTTGTGTTCTTCTTGGTCGTTTCCTCCCTTAATGCTTTCTTTATATTCTTTAATTATAAAATGTTCAATGCTTCTTACATTCAACCAAAAACTCAACCTCATTTGTTATTTCAACTTTTATTTTTAATCTAAAATCTATTGTCTTCAGTGGCATTTTCTTTTATTTTCATGGTTCGATGTCTATTCAAATCCTCAAATGGTTCAATCCTTGACTTATCGGCTTCTTCCCTTCAATCCTTTGTTTTCCATCGATTTATTTTTCTTTCAAACACCTGTCATTGCATCAGTTTGGAAGTTTCTAAACTCTTTCTTAATCTATCATTTTATTTCCTTAGTGCTTGCATAATTTCCCATCATAGCAAATTGAACAGGTAATGTTGAATAAAACAAAGGACTTTACAATTGTTTGAAAGTTTCTTCTTGCCAATCATTTTTTTTTTATCATTCAAGGCATTCGAAAAGAGTTGATTTCTTTAGGCATTACACGCCTACAAAGGCAGTTACAAGTACAAAATCTGATAAAATTATTCACCAATACATAATTTAAACTTTCCTTTTCACCCTCTAGACTCTAGTCAAACATGGAGAGAAATGAAGCCTACAAACTGATTAGAGTGAAGCCAAGCCAAATCAAACAATGAAAACAAACAAACTAAAAGAAATTGCTTTTGGTCAGTGTCAATTGCCAATTCGCCTACATGCTCCCACACCAGACACACTGGGAAGGAAAAATTTTGTGAGTAAAACTCACAAAATGGAGTTAGGTAGTTGAACTACCCTTTTCAAGTTGTAAACAACCTACAATGAGCTCCATCGTTGATGTAGAAAGAGATAGCTTCTTCCTCCACCTCTTCCAACACTTAGCTAAGACACTTGTCGACCTACTCCACCAAGTGTGCCCTCTTCTCCTCTTCCCTCTCGTGGACTCATGTCCACTGTAGTCCGACCTCTTCCACCAAAAACTCCTTTTTTCCTTCATGGGATCCAACCCCCACTAACTGGCCTCCTCCACCAAATAACCTTTGCACTCTTTTCCTCTTTCGTGGATTTCAATCCACCTTAAACCGACCACCCCCACCAAATCTTACGAACAACATCCTCTTTTGCTTCCAAATGCAAACAAACCATATACGCATACAAATCCCCAACATCCCCTTGAACTCTCTCTACAACTTCTACATGCTCATATGCAACCAATTCACTTCTAGCTTTCTCTTCTTTACAAGACTTTACAAAATCATTTACCTCTATTGGAACATTCTCTTCAACCTCTACCACTGCAACGGTTTCCTCTTCATGTCTCACTACGACTTATTTAATCTCGTCAAGCAATGCACCATGTTCTTGATAAACCTCTACCCCAACCTTTACCTTATGAATTTCTTCCTCTTACACTACCTCAACCTACGAGGTACTTTAAGCTTCATCGCTTTAATTTACCAAGTGATGGTTCACCAAAACCATGTTCTCTTCTCTTTTTCCTTCATTTGTGGGTTGCTCTCACTTCTCTCATCTCCCGGCTGCATCTATTCTTCTTCAATTGGAATCTCCATATCCCATAGCTCTCTTCCCAATATCACTCCAAGAATGAAACCAACATGGGCCTCCTCACGACCCACCTTGTCCTCTTCTTCAAACTACGCACACCTGCAAAAAATCCTTTTGAGCTCTCCACAACTCCTTCGCACTCTCAAGTGTGAACTACCTTAAGGTCATCAATGTGTTCACACAACTCCACTCTTCACCTGTAGGTCCAGGCATAGGTTGCCTCACGTTCAATGCTCTACCTATGCACTCAAGAATCTTAGGCTTTGATACCATTTGATGCAAGAGGACAATCACCCTTGCCTGCAACACTCCATTCAAAAATTCAAAATAACAGGCTCTATTATTAAATAAAAATATGGACTGCAACAATGAAGCAAATATACAATTTAATAACTCTCTAATGCACAATCGCTACATATATTCACAACTCATGACCATTCACTGGCCACTCAACTCTACGAATTATCTTCTTCACACAAACTTTGTCTCCTATCTAAGCAACTCTCATTTTCTATTCTCTATGCAGCCTCACACTCCTCAGCCACTCTTGGGCAATACCCACACATTCATTCACTTCTTCCTTGGCCAATACACCTCTCTACGCAGCCCACCTACTTCTCTATCATGCACAGCTACCTCCCAAAGGCCACCTTTTGTTGTCATTTATATAACTTGCAATCCAATCTTATCAATGCATTTCCAAATTGTTTGGTCTACCACTCGATTGGGCTTTATGTCCTCAACTTCCTTGTGTTCTTCTTGGTTGTTTACTCCCTTAAAGATTTCCTTAAATTCCTTAATTATAATCCACTCAATGCCTTCTCACATTCAACCAAATACTCAACCTTATTTGTTGTTTCAACTTGTATTTTTAATTTAGAATATGTTGTCTTTAGTGGCATTTTTTTTTCTTTTAATGGTTTGATGTTTGTTCAAATCCTCCAATGGTTCAATGCTTGACTTATCGACATCCTCCCTACAATCCTTTGTTTTCCATCAATATTGGGTGAAATGAGAGTTCAATGTTTTTTTTTTCTTTTTAAACACCTACCATTGCATTGATTTGGAAGTTTCTAAACTCTTTTATAGTATGCCATTCGATTTCCTTGGTACCTACATAATTTCCTACTATAGCAAATTGAACCGATACTTTACAATTGTCTAAAGTTTCTTCTTGCCATTCAATTTTTATTTTGGTCATTCATGGCATTCGAAAAGAGCATGCTTCTTCAAGCATTACATGCTTACCAAGGCAATTACAACTACAACATTTGATAAAATTATTGACCAATACATATTTTAAACTTTCCTTTTCACCCACTAGACTCTAATCAAACATGGAGAGAAATGACCTCTACAAACTGATTAGAGTGAAGCCATGCCAAATCAAAAAATGAAAACAAACAAACTAAAACAAATTGTTTTTTATCAGTGTCAATTGCCAGTCTACCTACATGCTCCTGCACCAGCATGTCATTCCCCTTCATTATGTAAGGTAGTGTTTTAACAAAATATAAAAAAGATTTATACAAGAATTACAAGGCATTTTAGCAAGTTTCAATACAAAGAAATAAACAAAGACTAGAAGAGGAAGATGGGGATTTATCTTTTGAAGGGTTTCGACAAAGATTGTGAGGTTTCACTACTTGAGAATATTGTGAGGTTTCATGATCTCATTTAGTGGCACAAATAAGGTTTCTCAACAACAAGAATAGGGTTTATTAAAAATATGAAAATAACAGAGTAGAGCACAAATAGCAAGGTCTACAAAGAGGCACATACTGGTAAGAAGACCAATTTATATCTTCTCAAAAGCAAAGTTACTCTAGACGTTGTACAAGAATGATGATAAAAGTCTTTAAATCTCTAAACCAAACACAATTAGCTACTTCAAATCTTTGAGCCTACATTCAATGTAGCACACTATCCATTTAAAATGGAAGAAGATCCATAAAGAGGAATAAAAGAGAAAAGTAATTTAGAGAATGTGAAAGAGCACAATGCCCCTAATGAACAAGTAATGACAAAACACAACCAACAAAAGTAAACAATAGTGAAGATCAATATTGTCATTAACAAAATATATAATACAAACTTTCAAATAAAAGGATTTGTGATACCACAAATGCTAGGGCAAACAATCATTGCCTACACTGCACCTTAATTAAGTGACATGGTGAGACCATTTCTAAGACAACCATAGTTGCAAAGAAAAGATAAGGAGAACAATCAATTTTTGTCAATGCAAAAGCAATACCATGGAATAATGAAGTATTGTTTATCCAAGGCAAAAGTTATGTTGGCAAATAAACCAAATTAAAATCAAGGAGCTAACCATGAAGCTTGTCATTATTGTACTAAAAACAAGGAAGGAAATGCACATAGAAGAATACCCCAAAATGGAATTATCAAAACATGAGATAATAAACCAAAAATAGGGAAATACAAGTGCAACAAAACCAAATGATCATAAGACAAGGTCATTACAAACATTAGTCAACAAAAAAACCTCTATGCTAAAAAGATTTAGACAAATAAGAAACTTATAGCCTTGAATCAACACCACTTGGTTGGTTTACCAAATTATATGTAAAGGAATTAATAAACATCAAGGGGAAATTAGAAAGCTTGGAAACAAGGGAACAAATTCAAGAAGCCAAACTTGCCAAAGCAGTACAAGAAAAACAAAAACTAAGCAAGGATAATGATATACTTGGATATTAAACTTACAAAAAATTATGGCAATTGGTTGGCAAGAAACATGCCAAAGCATAATTCAGCAAAAAATAATCACACCAAAAGAAAAAGCAAAGACCACACGAGAAATTAACACAACACAAATATAAGAGCTACAAACAAGCATGAATAGTCGAAAAAACATTGGAGAAACAAAGAGAATGAATGCAATAGGATTGTTTCCCATTTTATCTAATCAAAAACAAGAAAAATGAATACATAAATATTTAGGAAGAGAAGTGGTAGGTCAACCAAAATAATTATTGTGATAGATTAAGAAAATAAGGAAGTCACCAAAAACCTAGTAAGAGGAATAATTGAGGAAAATTTGCCATGAAAAAGGACAAATATGCGAAGCACGCAAGCTAGAAAAGGTAATGGAAGCAAGACATGTGATAAGATACAAATTTTGAGAAACAAGGTGTTATTGAAAGGACCAATGATTTTACTCGAATGAAGATTGGATGCCAATTTAACAAGAGCAAAGAAGGGAACTGATAAAAAGTGAGAACAACTAGATTGGAAGGCAAACGCAAGTGGGAATGAAAGTAAAATAATAATAATAAAGTGTATGTTTACAGTAAAATGTCACTTATCAACTAGGGAGACGAGGCCAACTAAATGCAATTATTATGGTAAGCTAGAAGTGTAGAGGTTGTCATTGGAGTAAAGTTTTCGATTTAGGGCCCATGGCTAGAAATTGTTTTAACAAAGATACAAATATGACAGATGTAAAACCCCAAATTTTGCGGAGCATAGAAAAGAATCAATATGCAAAAATGGTGGATAAAAAGTGAAAGGGGCACGGAAGGATGACAATCACAAATAAATTAATTAATTAATTAAAAAAAAAAAAGACAATGTAAATTTATACAAGTAATGTATATGGTTTCAAATTGTAGATAATGGAAGAAAAATCAACATAGCAACATGCTACTTTAGCCTGTAACAATCAAAAAGTATATAAGAAAACGAATCTAAATTGTGAAGTACCATATACAACTTTAGGGAAGACATCACAACCTATAACAAACTTGGAGAAGTAAGGCTAATAGGGGATTCCTATGCCAACACAATAAACAAGCAAGCTAATAATTTAAGAGTGACACATGACAACCACCTATGGCTAAAGAAGATGAACACAACAAGTGGCAAAAAATATAATATATGCGTGAAACTAGTGTAACTTACGTTGGCAAAAAATTGCTAAGTTCATGCAACATACAAAATCTTACCATGTTAATGGCATAGGGACATGACCAACGTTAGTAGGTTAGAAATGCAAGACATAAAATGTAGAAACTGTTGTTGACCATATCACATGCTTCCAAGAGTTACCCTAAAAGGTCAATGTTAAATATCATTGATCTCATATAATTTAATATACATAATGAATTTGTCAAGAATTTAACAATACCATGAGCTAGCCCAAGATATTCAATGGCCAAGACAAAGGTAGGGAAACAAAATTATGACACGAGAATCACTAAATTTTAAGCCCAACGCTAAAAGCCAACTTACGAGGTGTAGAAATGAGGCAATGCAGGCCTCACATGAGAAATATTGACAACAAATTAATGGAGGAGAAAACAAATAGCTTTTCAAACAATGCTTGGTTTGATGAAGAGTGTAAGGCAATAATAAAAAAAAATCAAGAACCTAGGGAATATGGCAAATAAAAAAGTGTACATACAACTAAATCAAAGAAAAAAAGAATAATACATTGAAATAAGGCAATAAGAGATGATAGAGCTTGATAAACACAATGCCAAACATTTTTTTTAAGAGGAAACAAGTAGAAATAAACAAAGAACAATATTAATGGCTAGACTATGTTAAGCAACTTTGAGCACAATGAAAATAAGGACACATCCATAGAAATTAGTGTACAAGTAATGTTATTTACCATAATAGAGGCTTAAAAAGGTGTCACAAAGCAAAAGATATTGATGGTTTACAAGAAAAATATTTAAAATCCATAATTGACATCATGGCATCTCCAATAAGAAACATTTTTAACATTGTTCAAGAAGGTTTTCATGCAAAATGGACCACTAGCCTAGTCATACACCTTTTTAAAACTGGAGAGATCAACAAAAAGACCAAAAGGGCAAGCAAGCTTCAAAACAAAGAATTTGACTACATATTATTGCATCACTCTCTACATCTAATTCAAAAAGTATGGAACAAAAAAGTAGTTTTATTGTACTTTATTGATTTCGAAAAAGCATTTGACACAAGTAATAGAGACAAGATGGAAGAACTAGGAGTTCGTGAAGACTATAGGGTTGTAGTCCATAGACACTATGAACAAGTTAGAACTAAGCAACTTGGGCCGAATAGATGAAAAAAATGTGTTTCCCATTTGGGGGAATCCCACTTGAGATAGTTGCAACATAAGTATAGATGGGGCTCAATTTCAATATTAAGCTCAATTGGGAAACTTGCATAATGAAGAGAAACCAAAGAGAGTGGAGATTGATACACTTTGCAAGAGGTTCAACGATGCTAATTGTGGGACTAGAAAACCACTACCAAGTTCTTGTATGGGCTGCTAGCAGTGCTAGTGATGCTCTACAATTGTGAAGTTTGGGCCAACAATATGTAGAGTCTAAAAATAAAGATAATTTGAGAGAATTCAGAAAATCTTAATCACAAGCAACTTCAAGATTAAACTAATGGTCCCATACAAAATAATCCTAGAAAAAACAAGTACTTTTACAATAAATTAACAGTTATGATACATCTCCCAAGCTATGCGAAGGAAAAAAAGAACATGAAAGAGGATAGGTGCCCAAAGGCAAATGAGAGGAGTTTAAGAGCAAGAGAGAATGGATGAAACAAAACAAATGATGAACGAACAAGTAGAGTATCAACATACAAGTATGTCTAGCTGCCAACCAAAATGGAACCAATGGTTTAATCTTGAAGTTGATTGTGATTAAGAATTTCTGAATTCTCTCAAATTATCTTCATTTTAGACTCAACATACTGTTGGCCCAAGCTTCACACTTGTAGAGCACCACCGGCACTACTAGCAGCCCATACAAGAACTTGGCAGTGGTTTTCCAGTCCCACAATTAGCATCATTGCACCTAATTGCTAAGTGTATCAATCTCCACTCTCTTTGGTTTCTCTTCATTATACGAGTTTCCCAACTAAGCTTGATATTGAAATTGAGTCCCATCTATACTTATGTTGCAACTATCTCAAGTGGATTTCCCCCAAACGGGAAACTTATATTTTTTTCATCTGTTCAGCCCAAGAAGATCAAAATCTTCGTTTTATTGATGTTGACTTGCATCTTGAAAAGAACCACGAGGCATTCAAATGTTCAATTAAGTTTTGTGATTAAAGAGCATCAACATGTAGAAGTTACATGAGGGAAATGTTTAAACTAAAGATGTGGACAAAAAACAGAGGAAAAAGCAATTCTATATGACTAAGTTCAATCCCACTTATGAACATAACAAAAAAACTTACATGGTAAAAATCAAATGAAAAGCGATGATGGTCATAACCCAGTTAAGAACTGGACCACACAAACTTAGATGTGAGATGAATGTGTGGAAGATTCCAAAAGAAAATCGAGAAGAGGGGATTTTTATTTTATGCACTACAAAATGGTAGACACAGAATGGCATTGTATTATGTACTCCATTTATGACAACATTTGGGCTAGCTACCAGGACAGCCTATACTTACTGTCGTTGACTATTGTATGTCAAGAAGAAAATGTTGAAAAAAGCAGGTAAGTTTTGATCAAAATCCACAGCAGGAGAATAAACTTTCAGAAGCAGAAAAATAGCAGAGATTCAAATTACAGCTTAACTGGTATACCCTTTTTTTGAACAGTATCTCGCTTCTTTGGCTTTTACTCTTGAGGTTCCATAGATTGTTTAAGTCTCATGGACAATATTGAAAATACTATCCATCTAACCTTGAAGAAATCATTTTTTCCCTAATTATAGTTTAACATGTATTAACGTAAGTTTTCTGCATAGTAGTTTTATGAGTTCAAAAGGGTTTTAGATTCAATAGTAGTATTAATTGTGCCTTTTCTGAATGAGGAAATAATGCAATATACCTTATTCACAGCAGCCATCTCCAAAAAGTGGCAGATTACAAAAGTCAGAACACTAGCAGATCATAAGCAATGCTTGGCAACGATCACGGAACAAGTCCAAATTTTTAAACAAACCCGATGTTTTATTTGATCTGAAAATGGCAATGTCATTCCAGTGGCTATTAAAGCTATCCAAAGCAATGAATGCATATGTGACACTTTAAAATAAATGAATGAATGAATATCTAGTAAGCAATTGATAATGGCATACAAATTTTGAATGCCCCAGAAACTCGAATTTGGACATTGAACTAATGAAATATAAACTTTATTCCTTTCACAAATACTTTGATGCCCATGGAAGATCCTTGTCATCCCTCAAGGAAAACGAAACATCATCACTGTCATCAAAAGAAAATGAGCAAAATGGTGAAACTCTTATTACCTCGTTTTTTCATCTAGACATAAGCTATTTTAAATTGACAGCATTAACTCTATAATTTCTAATATTTCAACTGTGTATCTAAAAGGAATTTGTCTTAATGAATAAAAAAATATAACTGTGATTACTTTGTCTTTATACGAACTAAAACAAGTTTTCCATACTACTGCATCAGAAATTCTTGCAAATTTTGTACAGCCATATCCAGTCCTACAAACAAACTCTTACCATTCAACAGAATGTTTCACGTGGATCAATCATTTGCTGGTAGTTAGAAAATGAATACTTTTACATAAATCCTTCTAAACTGCTAAAGCTATTACAAAGAGGATATTCTTTATGTAACAAAATGTAGAACAAAGTACTTACCCAAAAAATGTAAACAGCAGAAATCACCCAAGTGTATACGAAATTTGACAAAATCACATAAAATTTTAAGAAAAACCTTAAATACCTTGGGAAGTTCAGTTGTAATTTCTGCAAACGATGGCGAGAACCTGGTTCACAAAGTAGAATCCGACAAGCACCAAGCCTACAACTGCATAACCATGCACAAATTTTCTGATTAAATGCTCACTTCTAACATACTAAATGGACATGCATCTATATTGTCAAGACATTGAAATGAGGTATAACTGCCAACAATGCGATAAGAATAATAAGATTGTGAGATCAACTAACCCAATGGAAAAAAGTGTGTCCCAATCAGGGCATTGCTCTCCATTATTTGTGCATAGGAATGAAATAGAGGTTGCAAGCTGCAACAGAATAACCAATGAGGTCCAGCCAGTCAGTTAATGTCATTTAACGCAGAAATAATTTATACTTGGTAAGCGCATGAAAACTACCTTTTCAAATGTTGTCTCTGATGTTCCTGTTTTAAAGTTCTCATAAACCATTGCTGCAAGAAAAATTTTGGCAAGTCTTGAACACCTCCTCATTATCTAGATGAAGCATCAATCCGACATCATCCTTTATTAACATAATTTTATAGAGAATAGCATAATTAGGCAAAGAAAAGACATTTCTTAGATTTACTGAATTATGATACAAATCATATCCACAAAAGCTAATCAGCAGACCTGAATGTGAGGGGCTTGAAACATTTCGTGAATTGCAGCTTCAATGTCTGCCATGCCAACCAAATTTTTTAATGTGCCACCCCCACTGACATTCAATTCATTTGATGCAGTTTTTAGAGAGATGGAGCACTGTTGGACTCTGAATTCTGCAAGCTCTGCAGCACGTCTACATAGCTCCAATGCTCGACGAGCATCTCCAGAAACTGCTGCAACCTGCAATACAAGTTTATCCAAAAGTTCATTTGGAAAGAAACTATTTAAAATATGTTTTGATGATACAACAAAAAAAAATACATTAGTTTAAGCAACTTATCTCTTACAAAAACCTAGCAAATCTCTTAATTCTATTATGCAAACTGCATCAATAATTAATTCATTACTATATGCATACCTTCCGTGAAACAAACTCAACGGCCTGTTTTTCAAATGCCTCAATTCCATTTAGACGACTAGAAATAATCTCCTGCAGCTGCTGATAAGAATAGGGGCCAAAGCACAATCTTTGCATTCCCATACGACTTGCTATACGTGGAAGCAATTTCTCTGGCAGATCCATTGTGTTTGCTATACCTATTATGAATTCCATATAACAATCAACATCTCAGCAATCCAAATTAAATACAGAGCTTTTATTCTGATCTCTGTAGTGAGTGCAAGTAACAGTTTGAAATTTGCTTACCAATGACTATCAACTGAGAATGGGCTCTAGTCGGCCAATCAAATATGTTGTATAGAACCTAAAATGGAGAAATAAATGTTTCAGAATTTGATTATTCTATGTCATATACAACAAGTAGTCTAGATGGAAACAAAAATACAATTAATGTAACTTGCAGAGTAATGGATTTTAAAAATAGAAAGCTTCCCATTCATTCTCTATTTCTAGCCTGCTTCTCCATATCTACCATTAAAAAAAATCAGTTAAGTATAGAATTACTGATTGATTTCTTGTGACAAGAAGATCAAGCTCATCTATAAGCAGAATGCAGGGTTGACAATCATTCTTGCTTGTCTGCTTTGTTTCTGAGAATCGTTGATTTAGAAATTGAAGGGCTTTTTTCCAGCTTACTCTATGTCCAGTCAATGCCTCATAGAGAACCTGCAAAATAAGGAAAGCAAAAGATATCAATGAACATCAGATTCAGTAGTGACTAAAACATTTAAAACAGTTTCAAGCAACCTACATTACCTTGTAGAGATTCTCTGGCTGAGCAAGTTTAAGCCCATTTATCTCTACAAATCGGTAGGGCTGAATAACCTTAGCATCAACTTTAGCCCGAAGCTTCTTCATGACTGTTAACACAGTTGCTGTCTGTGCACCATATAAATACCTATCAGCATACTACTAATACAATCTATACTGCATCCATATCAGCGGAATGTTAAAAAAATTATAGTTGGGAAGAGAAGCAGATTTACTTAATGAATATTCAAATAATGCTGTCGTTTTTTTCAGGTATATGTTTTCTAGCCCTGGCAATGAACATGTTGTTTGTTCCTTGTGCAGAAACTTACCTTTCCAGTCCCTGGCACCCCATGTATGTAAAGACATCGACCCAAACATTGGCTTCCAGCAGCTAGTGCTCCCATCACAAATCCTGTTATCTCATCTATTTCTCTGCTTCCAAAAAAATCAGAATTTTTCTACAAATATTAGATAACATTCGTGCATTTAACATTATCATAGTGGCAATTGGAGCAACAGTTATGGCAAGTCTGCATACTTGTTTCTGCAAGGCAGTGAACCAGGAGAAGCGGCTAGCATAAGAGTTGCCTTTGCTCTGTCAAGATCAGTTTGCCGGCGACACCTTGCCCTATCTGGGATTTTTTTTGTTCCTATTTTTTCTAGTCCAATGATACATCCCCTGTATGTATTCTGTATTTACAAGGTATCAAGAATTGATATAGAGATTAAATCTGTAATAAAGCACCAAAAAGCTAAGATAGTAGTTATACCACAGCCTTTACAGAAAGTGAAGACTTCTGGCTGCATGGAGTCTTAGCTGTTGATTTCGCTTTCACAGGCTTTTCCTGAAAATCCTCTTCTTCATCCTCAAAATCATCTTCTCCAGAATCCTCAGAAGAATTCCAATCATTCTCACTATCCAAACTTCTATTGCTCTGCAATATCATATCAATTTATCCCATCAAACATATAGTATAATACTTAAAAAATTAGCATACGCATTTTCCAATTAAATTTAGAGTAGAAAAGAATATACTGCTTCCTGAACCTACCTCTTCATCAACATCTGCATCTGCCAAGCGCTTGAAAGCATGCCAATTGATATCATACTCATACTCACAGAGAAATACATCATCTCCCTCAGTGCATTTCTCAAATTCTTTGGGGCCCTTAACATAGCAATGTCTAAGGATGGACTCCATCTGCAGAGCCAATATTTGTTATTTGCATAAGCCTGAAGTGAGAGAATGATGATTACGATTCTATCCAATGCAATTTACAACAAAATCAGATTATCTAAAAGCAATGTTGTTGGGTAATATTGTATGAGAGAGGGACAATATAAAAACCTCACGAAATTATAAAGATAGAATGATAAATTTCATCAAGAAGATCTAAAAGCCTTCCAAACTTTCTTTGAAGAACAATTTCTTTTTTAAATTTTTTATATCAAATAAATAAAAATAAATCTCCTATTTAATTCTGCATCATAATAAACTTACAAATCAAAAACTAAATATTTTTTGTCTTGCTCTTCAAAAATCTATCCTCTGTATATACTAAAAATCATCCAATAATCCTTAAAAAAATGAATTAATACTCCAAAGATAGCTTTTCTGTTGCATGTGACATCCCCTGTTTTTCATTTTGCTGATTGTCATTCTCCTTTTCGGATTTTACTTTGAAATTGGTATTGTTTTTATTATGGTAATTGGATATTTTATTAATGAAATTGAAGGTTATATATAGCCAATTACAAAGATGATGTTTTCATTGAGAAACAATCGTAAACTGAAGCAAATTTAAAAACTATCCAAACTAACTTAAATAAACTAAAAATACATTATTGACCATTAGATAATTAAATAAGTAACTATTATTCTAATACCCTCTCTTAATGGTCAATCTATCAACTACACCAAGTTGACCCCTAAATTTTCCAAATGTGTCCGAGCTCAAAGACTTGGTGAGGATGTTTGCAGTCTAATCCTCAATTAGAACATACTACAATTGCACCGATCCATCTTCTACCATCTTGCGGATGAAATGACAATGAAGCTCACCATGCTTGGTACGTTCATGGAAGACTGGATTTTTGGCTAGTTTGAAAACCCCTCGATTATCACAAAACAAGGGTGAAGGTCCGACTTGCAAAATTTGCATGTCAGAAAGTACCCTTCAAAGCCAAATTGTCTCACAAGCTGCTTTTATAGTTCCCCGATATTCAACTTCAGTCGAGGAAAGAGCTAGTACATGTTGCTTCTTACTAATCCATGTAATTGCACTTGTGCCCAAACTGAAAACATACCCAAAGGTGGACTTCCTATCATCAACAAAACTTGCCCAATCTAAGTCTATAAAATCACTGAGCCTAGGATCTTTGCTTTTGTTGTACAAAATGCCAAAGCCAGGGGTGGCCTTCGCATATCTTTGCACACGCTTTGCTGCAACCCAATGTTCAACTTTACGAGCTGTCATGAAGCGAGAGATGTAGCTCAATGCATAACTGAGGTCGGGTCTAGTGGCAATGAGATAGATGAGGCCGACCACTAATTGCCTAAACGTTGGTTCATTCACCACAAGTGTATCCGATTTGGCTGAAAGTTTTAGCGCTTTATCCATAGGTGTAGATGCGGGTTTGCAATCATTCATCCGAAATTTATACAACAAAATTTTAGCATACTTCGATTAAGATAAAAAAATGCTACCATCTATCTTCTAAACCTCTACACCGAGAAAATAATGTAGAAGTCCCAAATCCATCATGTCAAAGGAGAGACACAAATTTTGTTTGATTTCTTCAATTTAATGTGTTGAGCTCAGTAATGATTAGGTCATCAACATAGACATCAAGTAAGAGAATATCATCACTAGAGTGTTTGACATACAGATTTGAAACAAAAGGACTCCTCTGAAAACCATGACCAACTAGGTACTCATCAATTTTCATGTACCATGCCCGATGAGCCTATTTGAGACCATATAGTTCTTTCACCAATCTACATACCTAGTGTTCTTTACCAACAACCTTGAAACTAGGAGGTTGCATGATGTATACCTCTTCCTCTAAATCACCATTGAGGAAGGCACTTTTGACATCCATCCGATGGACTTTCCATCCAAATTGGGCTGAAATAGCAAGGACAAGCCGAATGGTGCTCATTTTGGCTATCGGAGCAAATGTCTCCTCATAGTCGATGCCCTCTTTTTGCAAGAACCCTTTAGCTACTAAGCGAGTCTTGTATTTATCAAGGGTTCCATCAACCTTATACTTGATTTTATACACCCATTTGCAACCAATGGGTTTCTTCCCAAGTGGAAGATCAGACAGGACCCAAGTGTTGTTCTTCAGAAGACTATGGTTTTTAGCTTCCATAGCATGTTCCCACTCAAGCATTTCTTTAGCCTCTAAATATGTCTGAGGCTCATAGACCGTGTGAATGTTAGCCATGAGCACAAAGTTAACTATGTTTTGCTTGTGCTTGTTTCTAATTGATCTACCCTCAATAAGCTCATCATCATGAAGATCAACCATGGTCTTGGCCCACCACTTAGGCCGAAGAGTAGAAGTACCAACATACAATTCAAGAGGATCAACATCACCTAGGTACCTAGAACAAATCATCTGAATGCTGATCCAGATTCTCTTGAGGGAAGTCAAGTGGTGCAATATCATTCCTAGGAGACTCCACAACTTCAGAGTCTGAGTCATTTGAATCCCTCCCATCAAGTGGACCTCAGGGAAGACGAACACCCAAATACTTAGCCTTCAGAGGCTGATCTTCAGGGCTCAAAATAGGAGAAGGGAGCTGAAAGGGCCCTCGTTCTTCATCAAATACAAAATCACGACTAAATATGAGACGATTAGGGTCTACATCAATCAGTCGATAAGCTTTGTGGTTATCACTGTAACCCATGAACATGAGTTTTTCGGCTCTTGAAATCCAGCTTTGTGCGCTTGGCATCTGGAATCCAAACATAAGCAGTGGAGCCAAAGACTTTCAAGTGGCTGATTTTAGGCTTCCATCCAGACCATGCTTCTTCTACAATCATCTTCTAAACGGCTTGTGTAGGAAACCATTTCAAAAGGTACACTACAGTATAAACTACTTCAGCCCAAAATTTCTTTGGAACAGCTCCAACATAGACCGAGCCATCTCGGTGATGGTGCGGTTTCTCTGCTCAACAACACCGCTTTATTGAGGGGTGTAAGGTGTGCTAAGCTAATGCTTAATGCCATGTGTTGCACAGAAGTTGGAGAAATCAAAAGAACAAGATTTCCCCCCATTTTCTAACCTAAGAGTGACTATCTAACAACCTGACTCTTTTTCCACTAAGGTCTTAAACTTCTTAAACATGTTAAACGCCTCTGATTTGTTTTTAAGAAAATACACCTACATTCTTCTACTAAAATCATCAATGAATTAAAAAAAATACCTAGATGCAGTGACTGAAAGAGCGTTCATTGGTCCACAAACATCTACATGAACCAACTGCAATACCTTGGAGGCTCTCCAAGAATCACCACTTGAAAACGGAGTTCAATGTTGCTTTCCAGCCTAACAAGCTCTGCAAACTCCATGATTTTGAATTTGAATATCAAGTAAGTCAACAACCAAACCCTCTTGAACAAGTTAAGAGAGATAGTGCACATTCAGTTGCCCATATAGCTAATGCCAAAGATTGCTGATGGAAACACTTTTGGCTACCATGGCGTGCTCCTAAGAATCACCGGTCTCAACAAGTCTATAAAGACCATGATCCTCAAGACCCACAACAACTGCAGTGCAAGTCTCCCTGTCAACAATAATACATTTGTGTGAACTGAATACAATATCCAATGTAGGAGAATGTCGCATAATCTTACTGACTGACAGCAAATTCAGCTCCATGCCAGGTACAAAGTATACATTGCGAAATATTAAATTTCTCCCCCCAAGATTGAGTCTGCACGTTGCCCTTTCCAACAATAGTATACTCTTTGCCACCTCCAAAGATCACTGAATCAATGAAAGGCATGTACTCAAACCAATCCCAACGACGTGTGAAATGTCGAGAGGCACCAGAGTCAATGTACTAGGCAGATGATTTCACATGATCAAATGGGCATTTGGCCATGAATGCATAGAAGGCAAACTCCTTATGTTTCGAATGCATAGTAACCTGAGCTTTCTGCTAAGACCCTCCCTGTCTAGATTGCTCAAATGTCAGTCGTTTTTTGCAATCCTTCTTCATGTGGCCATACTTATGACAATAGTTACACTGAATGTTTTTCTTTGGCTTCTCCAAAGGCTTGTCCTAACATTTCTAATAAGAGGACTTGCCTTTTCCCTTGTCCTTATCAAAGGCCTTTGCTATGAAATCCTGCTCAGAAGAGGAAGTACTGGTGTTGGTCCCAAACTATTGCCTCCATCTATCCTGTTGCAAAAGCTTGTTGCAGAGGTCAAGAAACTTGAGATCAACACTGGTAGATGTAACATTGAGTGTTTCAATTAAATGCTCATAAGCTCGAGGTAGACTTTTCAGTGATGACCACCATATCTTCTTCCTCCATTTTTTGACCGATTGTCTCCAGCTAGTCGCGAATATCTTTGATTTTTGCCAAATGCTCCTAGATAGACATCTTCTCGTCCATCATGATCGAAAAGAGCATCTTCTTAAGGAAGAACACTCTACTCTTGTCTAACATTTCATGGAGATCCTTCATGTGGGTCCAGATCTTTGCAATTGTCTTCTTGCAAGGGACTTGTGGCATCTAATCATCAGTGATGGGTAGTTTGAGGAGCATGACAACTTCACAATTGTGAGCATCATATATGTCTTGATCTTTACCTGCAACAGTAGGACGAGGTGTAGTACCCAGCACGACTTCATCCAAGCACCGATACTCGAAGATGGTGAATATTCATTGTTTCTAGGTGTTGTAGTTGCGGCTATTGAACTTCTAACTGCTTTCCAACATAATGTTGATCAAAGACGCCATCAAGAAAATTGAGGCCAAACTAGGTCAACCTTGTGAAGGCACAAAAAACGAGGCAAAAACAAAGAAACAACCAGCACAGATCCCCAGACCAAAAAAAGGATCAAAACCTTTAGCACAGATTATGAGACAAATCTTGAGGTAAACATCTACAAAAAGAACTTTGATTTTTTTGAAGAAAAAAAACAAAAGTATGTCTGCAGAAAATAACTTCTAAAAATAGGGCAAATATTGCAGACGATTTTTGTCAAAAAATTGTAAAAAAGATTGCAAAAAAAATTGCAGACGATTTTCTTTTGATTTGCGAAAAACCCAAATTGAAACCGTAGCCAAACAACACCCAAAATCACATAAAATCATGCCCTAGCAGCAAAAAAAACACCAGTCGCGAGCAATAGATGACACAAAACACCAGTAGCATACAAAACCGCCATGATTTTTTGTGACATGAAAACCCTTCTTGCAAGCGTAAAAAATGAGGCCAAAAACCCTTTGCGCATAGGCCAAGACCCGTGAAAAACAACAAAAGTGCCACAAAAAACATGAACCCTTTTTTCAAAAATTGCGAAAAAAATCCGCAAAAAATTGTGAACCCTTTCATCGTCACATGAGCTCAAAAATGCGAAATCCATAGAGAAAAAAAAACCTTTTCAGCGTGGAAACACATGCCTAGATCACAAAAATTTGAGCCTTCAACACGACCCATGAAACACCCAACACATGCGGCAGAAACACCCATCGTATGAAAACCATAGAAAATAAAATTCATCACAGGAGCATACAAAACAATGTCTTGTCGTGTGAGCAAAAACGAACCAAAGGAGGAGAATGATAACGTGAGCAAAGAAAGTGGGCAGAAAAGAAATACAAACAGAAAAATTGCAATTTTCAAAAAATTGATTTTTCTTGAATAAAAATCCGTGCAAAAAACCTACGATTTTGCACCAAACACCCTCAGCAAATTCTTTTAAAATGCCCGAATAAAGATCTTCACTAAAAAATTAACTTCGAAAATTTTAGGATTATAAAAATTTAATTAAAAAAAAAATCTCATTCTAATACCACATTATGGTAATTGGATAATTCATTAATGAAATTGAAGGTTACATATAGCCAATTACAAAGACGATGTTTCCATGAGAAACAATCATAAACTGAAGCAAATTTAGAAATTATCTAAACTAACTTAAATAAACTAAAAATACATTGTTGAACATTAAATAAGCAAACATTATTCTAATAGTTTTTTTGACATCAAATACGTTATCATTTTGCCCCTTGATGTTAAATCCCTATATTTAAAACTTTGTCTTCAATAAGCATACTATCGACCTTGGTCCGTAGTTCATTAGTTAATATGTCTACCAATTGTTCATGTGAATTAAAAAACTGGATTTCAACTTTCTTGTTTTGAATACTCTCTTACATTATTGTGCTTTAACTCTATGTGTTTTGTTTGCCTGAAATACTAGATTCTTACTTAATTGTATTGCTCCATCATTATCACAAAATATTACTATGGGATTTTTTGTTCTTCTCTTAAACCTTTCCAAACTTTTCTTAACCAAACTGCTTGTGTACATGTTATTAATGCAACATAGTCTACCGTTATACTAGAAAATGCAACAATATTATGCTTCTTTGAATTCCATGTAATCAGTCTACTTTCTAATGTAAAACAATGTCCTAATTTACTCTTTCCATCAACTAATGATACTACCCAATCCAAATCTAAATAACCAAACAATTTTGAATCTTCAACCAAAGAATAATAAATTCCATGACCCTTTGTTCCTTTCATATACCTTAGTATTCTTTTTGTTCATTGTAAATGTCATTTTGCAGGTTCACTCATATGCCTTGAATTAATGATCCTACAAATATAATACCTAGCCTTGTAGTGTCAAGTACATTAAAGTTTTAAACTTCCAACAATACTTTTGTATTTCCTTTCATCTACTTTTGGCTAATCCTATATATACATTAAAAAATTAAAAATTATAAAAACCGTAATACTCATAGTTGCCAATAAACGAAATAGATAAATAGCTCATAATTTACCAACAAAAAAAAAACTTATAAATTCACAATATGATAATTCAACGACTTGTCAAATGTCAATGCAAAATGAAAATTACAATCAATATTCAATAACTTTCATAAATCTCTTCATGGAAAGAATCAAATGTCAACATTTGGTTCAATTTCTTTTAAACAACAATCAACTGCAATACCAGTCCCACTAGTCATGTTACATGTAGAAGTTGCCTCATCTATATAAAATTCAGCAAGCTATGCAACTATAGTATCTATGTCGGCAAACTCTGGAGTTAGATCCCAATTCCTTGTCATTCCCACATTGTAATCAAGTCTCTTATGTGACAAGAAACACAAGTTGGAGTGCACAAAGACCAAATCCTCAACTTTTTTTGCACCTAGTTGGTTGCACTTATCCAAGTGAATAAAGGAGTGTGTACTTCAATTCTACTCAACTAAAGAAGGACTTGCAACCTATTGAATTTGCATAGAACATTTACAATTACAAAATTATAAACTATATTATACAGCAGCGAATAAAAATAAGAAAGATGAAAAGCAAAAAGATGCGTGCTCGAAAGAGAATTTTCACTGCAAGAGGATATAAATAAATAGAGCCTTGGCCATACATGTATGAGCATCTTTTTTGTGCATCTCAAAAAGCACAAACATCATAATGCTTTGAAGATATGAAGTAATCAAACTCACTAAAGACAACATTGCATATCTACATTTAGGAAAAAAAAAATTGTATGCAATCTTGTAGCCAACAACAATCTCTTCATCCCTATATGGTGCCACCCTCCTAGACAAAGCAAGTATCTCTAATCTATAATATTTTGAAAACAAAGCAAATGCTAGGAGATGCAAAGGCATCGTCATCTTGTTCCACCAATCAACAATGACCCTTTGCAATGCTTCATTGTAGTCATGCTCCTTGGCTTCTATTATTGTCCTTATTTTTTCAAACATGGAGTCCATGCCATCATAAATTTCTCCCAAACATAGGTGATTTGTATCAGCATATCTATTCAAGCTAATGATGGACACAATGAAATTTGAACATATTCCACTCAAGCCCTCCACTCATCATCTAGAATCAATACTTTGATATTTTGGGCTCTATTGTATTTAATTGCCTCCATACATTCCAAAGACTATTGATGCCCACAATGCCCAATGTCTCACGTTCCTTGACAAGTCCTCTTAAGGCAATTGTGTGTGATGCAAATCAAGCTTCAATAACCTAACATGGTTTAAAAAAGTATTAACAGGTTGATGGCATGTCACATCAAAAAATTCAAAAATGTAAAAGTATACTAAAAAATAAGCTTTAAATTACCTTCAACAACTCCAAGTTGGAGAAGGTCCCAAAGATGACTTGTCACATATGATGATTTATCATAAACATTTGAATCTCCTTGGCCTCCATGTAGATTTATTTGACCCACTCAAACATTTTATTGCAATATCAAATTGAGTGAGTGGACAGGACATGGTGTCCAAAAATTATGCCCATATTACCCTCCACCATTAAACCAACTACCCTACAAGTTGTTGGTCGTAAAATGGGCTTTGTACTACTTGTTAAGCTACGTTGGTTAAGTATGTTAGTGTCGTCGAGGGTAGTTGTCCATTGCACGACGGTTCCCCACGGGTGGTAACCACAACCCTCGACCGTGTCTTTATATATGCTCTTGTACTTGTTGTTGGATACACTGATGCAGAGAATGATTATTGTACTAGACATTTTGGCATTAATGAAAGCATTGCTCTGAGTTTCTGGTTACTATTCTATCCTATGGTTATCATCTGACTGTTGATATGCAATATTAATAACACACCCCACGGGGTAAACATCTGGCATCGTTGCCGTCTGAATCTGGGTAGCCACGGAGTGTGAATGGCCTACGGAGGCCAATGGGCCAGCCCATTGGCAATAGCATCAAGGGGGATGATAGCTGACTGAGAGAACTTTACAAAGGGGAGAACGCATTGACAAGCGGCTTTGTGATACGGTTTCAGGCAGCTATAAAGACTTTCGTACGAGGGGAGGCTACACAGGAAGAGGTACCCAAGGGTGTAGTCTGGGACGCTCTCAACGTTAGTTCGACAACAAATAGGTTGTTGCACCAACTCCCACGCTTCCTAGCCCAAGCAACCCTTGCCCACCAGCACCGAAGGGAGGAAATCCAGCGTGAGGAGCGACGCCAATAGGTCCTCCGGGAGTACGAAGAAAACAACCGTCGCTGGGAAGAGGAGCGTAATGGCAAGCGACGACGGGAAACTTGAACCTTAAGCCTCAGGGGCAGAATAAAGAACACTCCTACATTATGTACGGGAATTAATGCCCAACTTATTAAATAAGGATAGAAATAAGAAGGCACAAAGTGAGGAGTGGGAGGTCGCATAGAGGGCCCTGATTCTGGAACAAGTAGAATGTAGACGGAGGCTGAGGCAACTTGCCAAAGGACGACCTGCCGAAGGGTTGCCCGAAGGGAACCAAGGAGGTGTCACGGAGGGTGCAGGAGCAGAAGCCGAAGGAGATTTCTACGTGTCGCCAGAACACCGTAGGGTGAGAAGCTACGAAGAATTTTTGGAGGAAACAAGGCTACGAAGAAATCTGGTCGAAGAGACCCGGGATTAGTTCAGGAATTTATCCCTTACACCGCGCACGAAGGACCACCGAAGGGAGCGAACAGACGATGAGGGTGAGAACGAAGGGGAGGGCAACCGTACGACCGTAGGTGCGGAGGAGGCATAGGCACACAGCAAGCAAGACCCCCTCTTGGGACCCATCACACCAAGCACACGGGTACAAACCACAGTACCCCTAGTCACTCAAACAACACACACCATCGACGCAGGTGGGAGTGGTGCAGGTGCACGATAGGCGACACGACCCCCATCAATGGCCAGTAAACAGAAGCTATTGAAGTTCAACGGCGACAAGAAGGAAGATCCTGTCCGCCATTGCCGGACTTGCGAAACCATATGGTCAGCGAACGGTGTTACCAACCAAGACAAATGGGTAACACAATTTCCAGCAACCGTAAGGGGAGTGGCCATCGACTGGTACTCCAATACGGATAAGGCCAAAGTCGGCACATGGCCCAACCTGAAGAAGGAGTTCGAGATAGAGGTTTGCCTCCTTAAAGACGACAATGAAATAGTAGCTGAAATCTATGGCACAAAGCAGAACAAGAACATGACGGTCTGAGCCTATAGTCGGCGACTCAAGGAACTGTTGGGGAAAATGGAAAGTCAACCAACGGATGGGTTGAAAAAGAGATGGTTCGTGGAGGGACTAAAACACTCCCTCCGGAAGAGGATGAAAATTGTTCCACCAACCTCGTACGAAGATGCATATAATAGAGCGATGGATCTCGAGAGCGAGACCAAGACATCCAAGAAGAAAAAGAAGAAGGATAGCTCGTCCGAGGATGATGACTCTTTTAAGGGAACCAGCAGCGATGGCGAGTCCGGCAAAAAGGTGCAAGCCCTGCAGAAGGACATGCTGAGGATGATGAAAGAGCTGAAGGTTATGAAGGGAGGTCCAAGCAAGACCGACGAAGGGGAGCTTTGGTGCACGGAATGTAAGACGGACGACCACACGAAAGGCTCCTTCCCAAAGAAGGCCTATTGTGATATATGCCAGTTGATGGGGCATCCCACCAGGGAATGCCCCTACAACATGAAAACACGAAACCGACAAGTATTGCTTATGCAAGAACAACCAACTACATCGAGCGGTACCGGTAGCTCTTAGGAGAACAACATTGCAACATCGAGAGGCTACCGAGATAACTGGTGGGGAGGATGAAACAACAATAACAACAATAACAATACAAGGAGCGGGATCCAATACGACTCCAAAGGCTGACCGATGATACAATGCAGAGCGTGCAACCAGTGGGGGCACTTCGCCCGAGACTGCCCGAAGGGAGAGGCCACACAATATTTGTGCAAATGGTGCGGACCGAGAGACCACGAAGACGCCACCTGCCCGAAGTTCAACGTCAACTTGCTCAATATCGAGGAAACCAAAGAAGAGGAAGTTCTGGTCGTAGCCCGCGCACAAGCCAGACAAGCAACATGCCCAAACCCGAAGACGGAGAAGCGAAGGGTACGAGAAGCACGAGAAGAAATTGAGAAAGAGATATGAGAGAGGGCGAAGGCGAAGGGTACAGCGAGTACTTCCAACTGACCGAAGGCGGAGGAGGCTATACTAAATCAAATTTTAAAACTGGAGGTGCCTGTGAAGGTACACGACCTCCTCCAGACGATGCCTCAATTACGAACGGCGTTGCTGAATAATCTCTCCCAACCACGCACCAATACCAACCACCGCACGGATGTTCCTGGGGGGTCTGTAATAGACCCCAGGCTGCTGGCAATTAACACTGGAAAGAACCCGGCCATTGTGGAGATGGGTATCCTTGGCACCATTCTAACTGATACCATCGTTGATGGTGGATCAGGAGTGAATGTTCTTCCAGAAGAAAATTGGCGGAAGCTGGGGAAGCCGACGCTATGGCCATCTACATTCAATCTACTGGGAGTAGATCAGCATGGAATCAAACCTATCAGGACACTGATGGACCAACAAGTTACCATCGGGGCGCAACCCTTCATACTGGACTTTGAGGTAATCCCACTAAAGAAAAAAGGGTATGATGCGATCTTAGGGAGAGGGTGGCTGGTGGCAGCCAAGGCCACCCACAACTGGAAGAAGAACACTCTGTCTATGGAGAATGGAGGAAGGAAGTTTATCATAGACCTTGAGACGCAGTTGGTTAGTGAGGAACTAGCATCATCTTCGAAATCGGAGGGTGAAGGAGAAGGCGACCTGAGGGACGAAGGACGGGGCTGCATGGAGCCCAACAACAAACAGATTCTCAAACTAGGAGAGTGCTCTGAGGATGAGACAGGGTCATTGAACGGGCTCTTCCACTAGCAGATGGAGGATTACGAAATGTTCCACAGCTACAGGCTCGAACTAGAGGAACTAGAGCAAGTAACAGAGGAGGTGTACATGTCGAAATACAGAGAATATTGGAAGGGAGACGCCCGCGTGAGTGACACCACCACACACCAGTTCCTGAAGGAAGAACCCATCAAGTATCAAGAGGTAAAATTGAAGGAGACAAACCTCGGTGACGTAGATGATCCCAAGATCATTCGTGTCGGCAACGATTGGAACCTTGTGTGGAAGGCCGCAGCCTTCAAAATCTTTATTATTCTTCTTCTTATTATGCACGGGAAGGAGATCGTGGTCCCTATAGAATTTATGGTTCCATGTCTTCGGATGGCCTTTGAAAATAGACTTGGCATCAACGGGTCCAAATTGAAACCCTACCATGAGAAGCGCACAAGGGACCCGAGAGGCCGGAAGGACACCCACGAGTCCGAAGGGGGACCCGAGAGGCCGGGCAGGCGACTCGAGAGGCATGGGACCAAAGCGGGAGACTCTCGGGTGAGGCAAACCGAGAAGGATGAAGGGTGATCCCAGAGGCACGGGACCCGAGCCAAAGATTCTCTGGACAATAAGATTAGGAAAAAAAATTGAAAAAAAAAAAGAAAAATCGGTGGCCACGGTGGAACTGCCGTGCGGTGGGGCCACCGTCGGCGGGGCCACCGCCAGTGATCACTGTGCGGTGGAACCACCACGGTGAGACCACCATACGGTGGAACCACTGTTGACGGAGGTCACCGACGGTGGAATACCACCGTAGGCCTGAAGGAGCACGGGGACGATGGCGGCGGTTTAAAAAAGGGTGACAGGTCGACGGAGATCACCGGCGGTGGAATACCACCGTAGGCCTGAAGGAGCATGGCGACGACAGTGACGGTTTAAAAAAGGGTGAAAGGAAAAATACCACGGCACGGCAGGGATAAACGGTGGTGATGGCACATGAAAAGAAAAAAGCGCCAACATTCATTAAAAAAAAACACGACGACCAAATTGAAAAATCACTCGATGGAGTCTGGAGCCAGGACGCTGAAAAAAATTAGAGTGGAGAAGAAGGTTTTTGGCATCTTAAAATATACCAAAAATGATGTGCACCATGGACTTCCATGTGGTTCTGAAGGTTGTAAATTGGTGGCCGCTGCCCCAAACCCGGCAAGGGCGCTGCCCCAAACCCGCGAGGGCGCTGCCCCTCGACCCCGCTGGGGGCACTGCCCCCAGACCCTAGTTTATTTTTGAGCTACAATACACTTTTGAGTTGGGCGAAGGGCATCAGAGAAGTCACGATAAGTGTTGGGGTTGTTTCGTACTGTGAGAAAGAAGCTTGAAGCTAAGCATTGGCGGGGAAGCCATAAGCCGTAGAGGGAGACAAATTTGGAGGTTGCAAACAAACAGAGTTTGAGGGAAGGCATTGCAAGCACGCGAAGTCGTACAGCACCAGGGAGTTATTCAGTTCAGTTATCAACCTTTGGGGAGTGTGATGGAGGACTTGAGGCGTCTCCTAGCCTTTGTGCCAGAGGGTTGTGGTCACTTCCAGGCATGAATGGTACGCTTTGAGGAACTCGGAGTATGTCTCGGTTGGACATGAGGTTGCCTTGGTGGATGCACAGAGGGCTCCGGAGGAGCTGACCACCAGGTTGGAGGCAGTAGTAGCGTGAGACTTAGCTCAACATCCCCAAGAGTTGGATGCCGAGAGGGCAGCGCGGGTGGCTATCGAGGACAAATTGGCTAGGGAGACAATATCATTTGAGTAGCAATTGGTGGAGGCTGAGACTAAAAAGCGTGTTTTGCAGACAAGTTTGGTTTAGGCACAGGAGGACTGTGATGTCAAGGAAAAAAAGAACTTGCGGAAGCAATAATGGTGAAATCCACACTTGAGCATCAGATGGTAGTAGAAAAGGGTTTTCAGGCGAGGACCCAACAAGTGTATGAGTTTTGGGCTTGACTGGCGTCAGCAGTTCCTGCATCTTCTTCACCGGCGGTACAACTACCTCCTTCAGGGACGCCCCCTCAGCCCCTTCTTCTCGGTGATTTTCTTATTGTATACAATGTACTTCATCCCCATTTTGTTGTGTTAGTCCCGGATTTTTGTCCTTGTCGTCCAGAGACGACTTTTCTTGGGGGGGATGATGTTGGTCGTAAAATGGGCTTTTTACTACTTGTTAAGCTACGTTGGTTAAGTATGTTAGTGTCGTCGAGGGTAGTTGTCCGTTGCACGACGGTTCCCCACGGCTGGTAACCGCAAACCTCGACCGTGTCTTTATATATGCTCTTGTACTTGTTGTTGGATACACTGATGCAGAGAATGATTATTGTACTAGACATTTTGGCATTAATGAAAGCATTGCTCTGAGTTTTTGGTTACTATTCTATCCTATGGTTATCATCTGACTATTGATATGCAATATTAATAACACACCCCACGGGGTAAACACAAGTTTTAGCATTGTTTGTTATGACTTTGACAATGCCTCCAAGGCCTACTTGTTGGTGTGTTCTTTACGACACCATGCAACACAAAATAAAATACTAAGTATTCTATCCTCTCTTGAACAAAGACCTATCGGATGCTAAACTGTGTGATCCAAACGAGACGACTCAAAGGTTCCAATAGTCAAATCTTGACTTTACATGTGGATAGACTCAATGTGTTGATGTAATTTTGTTGGAATCACAAGGGGACTTACGTTTATGTTTGAACTTCAATACTCCCTCATTATGATTGGAACATGATCATCTAATATTGCAATCTTGTGATGCTCTCTTCTCCTAAATTAACTCAAACTCAAAATGAAAAAAAAAAAAGACAAAAGGGAAAAGGGTTTAGGGAATTGATGCTAACTCCTAATTCCTAAGGACAATGACAATAATGAATGATGCTTTGATAGACAAATCCTTCATGAAACTACTTTCTACTTAACCAGAGATAGCTCACAACGCCATAGAAAGAGTGTGATCTCCTTAGGTAATGAAAGATCTTCATATTGTAAACAATACATTCAAATACTCAATACCGGCACAATCCAAATGAAGTATTCGCAATCGAACTTAGCCACAATAATAATTAGGTTCAGGCTAACGATGCAAAACAGCTTGCACTCAACAAGGTGTAAACGGTATGAATCGAAGGATTCATCAAATATCATCACACTTCTCCATCATAATCAATGAACTTTGTCTAATTTGAGAATATAACAAGAAACCATGCAATATGTAGAAGAAACACCACTATTCACCATAAATTCAATAAAAAGTATGTTTATTTACATGCCTTGGCAATAATTTATGTCTTCTCCTCCTACTCTACTACTTGCTATCTAATGTATATTGATCCCACTATTAACCCTTTACAAATGAGGAAAGCAAGCCCTTTTATAGAGATCCCTTTACAAATGAATGGCCAAGATCAAATCCAAATCAATGGCCAAGATTACATGAAAAAACCCTAATTAGGGTTAGTTACGACTAGCTTTGGATTACATTTTAGGACACATCCTTTGAATTCTAACCAATAGGAATCGAGGTTAGCTACGATAAACAATATTTGATGAAGTGACATGTGTCACTTGCTCCACTCTTGAATGAGTCAAGTTCGTTGAATTAGGACACATGTCCTTTGAATTCTAACCAATAGGAATCGAGGTTAGCTAAGATAAACAATATTTGATGAAGTGGCATGTGTCACTTGCTCCACTCTTGAATGAGTCAAGTTCGTTGAACCTGGACAAGTTGACCTCTTTGACTTCGATGATGGAAGCGAGTTGTTGCCACCTCGGCATGTATATCTCTTTGATCATCACAAGTGTTTGTGTTTGAGCAATATCTCTTGATACTCAACATTTCAATTGCTCCATGATGAATGAGATGATGGTGAGCAATATTCCCAAATTGCATCATCTTATTTGACTTGATCGCTTTCACCTATCCTTTACCATACATGGGAATTCCGCCCTATGATGTGTTTCACCTTTCAACCTTGGAATGTGTACCTAGTCTTGGAATTTCCTTGATGTATTAACTGTGATCTTTATAACATTTTTTCATCACTATTGTTATGTCTTCAAAAATCTTAGCTCTTGATCTTGTATGCTCATTGTTGTCTTCCTCATCTTTCATTCATCAGCATCCTTGAAGGTGTTGATCATTCATCCTTGATATACAATTCTTTCACTTGTGTTTGCCCTTCTTTACCTTGAGTGCATTGTTCTTATTCTTCCTTTATCATTTCATCTCTTGTATCTAGTCATTGATGATGTTGATCTTCACCTTGTGATGATGAGTCCTTATTCTTTCCTTGCCATGTTGAAGAATGTTGGAGTGTTCTTCATGTAGAGCAATCTGCTTCCTTGCTTAGCTTGATCTCTCCCATTCTGAAGTCCTCTCTCTTGCATTGTTCAATCCCCCTCGCCTTGCTGAAGTGTTGTGGAGAGCTTTCCTTCTTTGTTGCAATGTTTCCTTGAAATGCTTGCAGCCTGCTCCTTCACCCTCTTCCTTAGTCGTCTGCAAAACAAACAAGGATAGTATCAAACACATATGATATAGACAGATCTGACCAACCCCAATCTAATATGCATCCTAAATGATGGTAAAATGGTGACTTGATCTCTGATTTACATTTCTGATTTTGTAAAGTTTTAGGGTCTGAGGCCTGATTTGAGTTTCTGATTTTTCATGTTTTAGGTCTGATCTGCCAAAGTCGTGGATTTTTCCAAGTTGTGGATTTGCTTTGGGTGTGTATTTTGGAGGGTCGTGGATATTGGTGAGGTGTGGATTCCTTGAGTGCATGGATAGTCATCATCGTTCAAGCTTGTAAACTCCAACTCTTAGTCAATTAATTCACCCTCATCATGTTGTTGATCTTCATTCTCCAAATCAAAGATTAAGTGAGTTTATTGTTTCTCCTTCATTTCATGGATCAATCTTGCCATTTTCAAGCTTGAGTCATGGATTTTAGCACCTCATGGATGTGCTCAAGTCATGGATAAAGTTGATCATCATCGTTCACCCTCGTCATCAAGATTTCTTTATTCAACCTACCTCAAGCTCAGCATCACTCATCAAGACTTAGGGATAGCACAACTCCTACTCATCATTATTGCCTACAAATATCTTCAAGTCATGGACTCCCTTAGGTTGCGGATTTTCATGAGTTGTGAATTTTAGCAATTCATGGACCAACTCAATAACTGCCACACCTCAAGTTACCCTCGTTCTTACTTGCTCAAGTTGATTAGCTAAGACTTATGCTTGCAAACTCAAAAGATTCTAAGGATGAATTCATCTAGTGCCACCTTCGCTTAACATCACCCTCAAGGTCCCCATGTCGTGGATTTTGTGAGGTCATGGATTTTCATGCCTCATGGACAATGATGGTGATTGCTACCTCCATTTTATTGCTTCATCATTCTAGGTGAGGGTTTCATCCTTGAATTTTCTCTCAAAAATCCTAGGAAAACAACTTATACTCTTTTTCATACTTCCCTCATCTTCACTCATAATCCTCTTGAAATCCATTTTCTATCCACTTAAACTTGATTGATCCTTGTCTGCTCATCCTGACCCTAAAGTGCCCCACTTGCTTGACTATTCATCACACCTAAAACTCACACCTTGACCTGACTCGAAGGTTGCACTGTGAAGCATCATTCAATGATTGTCTTCACTCCTAATTATCACTTAAGCATTGAGAGCTGCAAAGACTCCAAATCAATCCAAAGGGAGACCTGTTTGCTGCTAGACTACCTAACTTGATCACATCCTAATGACAAGGCATTGCATCCCCTCACACAAAACAGTTTAAAGACACCAAAATTATTGCAAAACTAAACAACTAAGCTAGAACAATTACACTACCAAGCAAAAAGTGGTGGTCCCCATTTGCAATGGGGTGATGTGTGAAAACATCACAACACTACCACCTCAATGGATTGGACAAGGATATTGGCAATGAAATTTGTATCCCTCAATTACCCCACAATCTACCACCTTCAAAAACATCACCATTTTTGGAGACACTGCAATGACATTGGCTAGTGGTATGTTTTTGCAATCTTTCCATCCATCAAAAATGGACACACCTGATTCAAGTTGTGTATCCTCGATTGCTCTCAATGATGCCTCTACAGAAGCTTTCTCCTTTGGCCAATAAGATGGTGCACACCTTTTCATAGCTAGGACTAATGTAAATAAATGCATTGAAAATTGCTACACCATATCCCACCAATATGGCGATCTAAAAAGGTTGAAAGAAAGTCCACGTCACAAATGTAAGGAATAATGCTCTCATCTACAATCTCTTACCTCATTCTCGAAGGCCTTTTCCAATGGGGATATTTTATGCAAAAGAAAGACGGTAGTCATTTCTCAATTAGATGGTGGTGTGAAAAAGTGTGGTCCAACTACATGTAATAAGCCACTAGGACGCTTTGGCAATCCTTTAATGGAAAAACGTTGTGGTCATTCCTTTGATCTATTACTCATCATTTTGGCATCCTCTTGTTCTTTAATATATGCCATTATTTGTTGCTTTCGCAACCCAATTTTATTCAAACCTCCACAACTATATTAGCCCTTATAAAACACCAAAGATAACCACCACCACCACCAAGAAGTTGTTCGATCATGTTTGTATGTTGCCAAAGAGGTGATGCAACCAAAAATTTAAATGAGCTCTCTACATGTGAAGCAACTTAACTAGAACTACGAGTCATTCTATATGAACATAACAAAACAAAACAAAAATACAAATTTACAACCCTACAACTTCTTTCTTAAAAATCAGCATATAACCCTTGTATTAAATATAAAAGGTCTTGAAAAATGTTTAAAACTTTTTAAGAAAAACTTGAGAACTTTTACAAATTCGCTTACCTTTCATAGATAAATCCTCCCTATGCAGCTATTTCTCTCCTATTGTATAGGCTTATCTTACTTGTAGCCTTCATGCTTGAAATTGCAACAACCTTCAAGAACAACAATGGTAACTTAGAGGGCAAAACGTCTAAGTGTTGCCCAAGTCTAAACCAAACTCATAAAAGTACAATGGGGTTAGGGAGAAACCTAGAACATAGACCTTTGGTGATTCATCCTCTTTCATCATTTTTTTATACAAGTGCAATTGGTACAACAACTCCTTTACAATCTAGTATATTAAATTTATTCAACATATCTTGAGCACACTTATCTTGATAAATAGAGATCTTATCATGAGATTGGAACACTTCCTTGACAAGAAAATATTGCATGTCCTAAATTAGTTCTTTCGAATTCAATCATCATTGCCTCCTTGAATTCTTTCTTCCTTCTACTTAAAATTATTGCATAAATTAAGTCTTGAACATATAGACATACTCATTGCCTCTTTAATATATAAAGGAAATTCATCCTTACTTCTCACTTATCCATTTGCTAAAAACCACGTACCAATTCTTAAATACCATATTCTTGGTGCTTGTTTCAAACTATAGAGTGATTTCTTCAACCTTTAAAATATATCCGTGTTTGTTGCCTTCTTTAAAGTATCCATTTAAAGACGCACTCCGCACATCTATTGATATACTTTCCATCCTTCTATGTTGCTAATGATAATATCACTTATAGTGTCATGTCTTGCAATAGATGCATAGGTCTCTTCGTATTCAACACAATACCTCTGAATTTATGATTTTTCAACCAATCTAGCTTTGTATATTTCAACATTACCATCACTCTTGTTCTTTGTCTTGTATACCCATTTAGTATCAATCACTTTGTCTTTTGGGAACTTTACAAGCTTTGAAGTTTTGTTTCTTTCAATAGTATTAATTGTTTCTTCAATTGCTTTTATCCATTACTTCTTTTCAATTGCTTCTTCTAACTTGGTAAGTTCCATCTCAATATTTGAACAAAATGCATAATTAACCAGCTCATCATCTTCATTTAAACTTGGCCCCTGATAATCTTCTTTCAAAAATTTTGAATTACCTCTTTATTTTGTGTAACAACATTGCATAAACTTGATGTAGATCTTGAACTTTCAACTTTTACTTCTTGTTCCCAAACTATTCCTTGACTTATAGTTTATTTTTGTTTCTTCAAATGATTGACATAGACTCCTCCAACAAAAATATCACCTCCTGAAATAATGCTCTTCCTACCTTGAGGGGAATAAAACTTGTAGACTTTGTTTTATGTGTTATAACCTATAATTATGCATCCATTTTTTTCTCACTATCTATGTCAAAATAAGCTAAACAACCAAATAATGTCAAGTTTGCCACTTTAGGCTTTCTCATATACTTCTTACCGTAAGAGTTTGGAGCTCCTATTAATGATGTATACAACAATATTAACTACTTCTGCCCAATATTTTTTGTCCATGCTCTTTGCTTCTAGCATGTTTCTTGTCAATTCTATTAGTGTCAAATTATTTCTTTCTGCCACTCTATTTTGTTGTGCATTAACTCCCTCGGTTCCATTCTTTGCACAAAACTCACTAAATTCTTCTAAAATAAGTTATGTATTTTCCACTTTTTCTACCATCAGTTTAAACATTCCAAATGTTTCAAAAGCATCACTTCTATTCTTCAAGAAATAAAACCAAATGTATCAGTAAATTCAATTATGTACTGGTTAATACCTGTGGTTCCCTAGGACAAAAGACCACACACATCTAAATGAATGAGCTCCAATGGCTGATTTACTCTCCATGCACTTCCTGAAAAAATGTCCTTACGGTGTTTTCCAAATGCAAAATTCCTATCCTCTGGTTTGAATCTTTGGTAATTGATGTACCATATGTCTTTGGTGCAACATATACAATCCCTGAAAATTAAGGTGTCCATACCTTGGGTGACATAACCAACTTTCATTCTCAATAGCAACATAACAATCATCTCTCCTATTTGTCTCCTGTCATAAATAGTACAAATTGTTAGGATTATAGGTGCTATTCATCTTGCAATCCTAAATTTTCTTATACTGTAGATGGTCAATAATTTATGTGCACCAAGGAACATGGAGAGGGTGAAAGTGCATGCCCGAATGTGTGTGGGGACAGTTATTTATTAATTTTCTATTCTTTTACATATATTTGTAATGGCGTTCAACAAAAGAGTTACAAAAGAAATCAAATAGGAGTAACAAAGCATCTTTTTCATCACGTGCTATGACTATGATAAGGCATTAACTTTCCCATGTGTGCACCTAGAATTCAGAAAGTGGGCTTAATGAGGGAATTTGGCTGTTATAACGATATTTAAAATGCATAAGTGGTGTAAGAGGAGTTACATTCTATTTCAAGAGTTTGCATGGGTGCCTACTTTAGAGCACATGGTACTTACCCCTTGTATTGTATTCCATTTATGGTTTCCTGTTTCTAATTGTCCTACACATAGTTTGGCTACTCAATAAACTCAATGAATCGCTGAATTCTTGCCATATTTTCACACCCCAAGCTTTTATGTTGCTTAGTGGCCACTTTTTTCAAATGAATAGTTAATGAGTTTTTGCAAGTTTGTGGCTAAGTACTCGATAAGCCCATATGATAAATTGCAATGAATATGAATGACATAGAAAAAACATTAAAAAAAGCAAAAAAATGAACTTTCAAACATCAAAACCTCAACTATTTCTTTCTAAAAATTATGAAAAAGGCATATGAGATGAATGTCTATGTGGTCTCAAAGGCCTTCAATTGGGCCCCTTGACCTTGCTAGGGGCATCGCCCCTAGACCCCCACCAAACTCATTTGATACATTTCCTAACTATGTTTTGCATTAATGTTATTTTATTTTTATAAAATCGTAGTAGGTTTTTTTTAATTTAACTGATTTTTAAAATTGTCAAGTTTTATCAAATCAAAAAAAAAATTAATGTGCCAAATCTGAGTATGCAAACTATAGCTTTATATATTGGATTCTTGAGTTAGTGGTATGTATTTCACAGGTGCTACTAGAATATTTGTTGTGTTGAAGGGAGATAGTGTGTTGCATATGTATCTTGTATTTGAAGATTAAAACATACTTGTGGCACTCTTTGATGGTGGAGCTTTTTCTTAGCAAGGGTTTCTCCTCATACATCTAGTGTTATGTGATTATAACTCAATGGGTAATCTAATGTTCTATTGTTAAAAAACAGATATGCATGCTCTTCAGAGAATTAAAATTTGTAGTATTTACCTTGAATTGACAACATTTGGTCTCAAATCCTTGGTTTTGTTGACAAATGGACACCTTTTTTTAAGTGTTCAAGATTTGTTGGCTTGGTGGAAATCTATTGTTTAAGTGATTTTACAGATTTATAATCAGACACCATAGCCTCTTCTTTTCATTTGCATATTGAGAAATTCTTGACTTCTATCTCTTGATTCAATCTTCCATATTATAACTCAATGGGTAATCCAATATTCTATTGTAAAAAAAACAGATTTGCATGCTCTTCGGAGAACTAAAATTTGTGGTATTTACCTTGAATTGACAACATTTGATCTCAAATCCTTGGTTTTGTTGAGAAACAGACATCTTTTTTTAAGTGTTCAAGATTCGTTGGCTTGGTAGAAATCTATTGTTTAAGTGATTTTACAGATTTATAATTAGACACCATAGCCTCTACTTTTCATTTGCATATTGAGAAATTCAATGGAACCAGTCACGTGTTGTGGACGCTTAAGATGGAAGATCCTCTAGAAGAGAGAGAGATTAGTGGAGAGTTGACATAAACAAAGAGAAACCAAAATGGTGTATCCAATGATGATTGGAAGAAATTGGACAAAAGAGCACAAGAAACTATTTATTTGTCATTGTCTTGCAGATTCTGTTCTGAAGAGGCCACCATGTATCCCCTATGGAATAAGAATGGTGTGATCTGTTTGGCAATTAATATTTATTTGAAGAGGAAATAATATTTTTTGAAAATGAAGGGTGGGGACTTTACAAAACATTTGAATTCATTTGATTTGATTCTAAATCAGTTAGGATTTATTGATGTCTAAATAGATGAAGAGGATAACTGTATATTGTTACATTGTTCTTTGCATAATTGTGGTAAAATGTAATCCTTGCACTGAGTTGTCAAATGATCGACCAAAGTTGGATGCCCTTGTTTTACTTGTAGAGAAAATGTGAAAAAAAACCATGGATGAGAGCTCAAGGGATGCATTAGATGTTCAAAGAAGGCCCAAGGATAAAAGAGGGCCAAAAGGGGACCAAAAAGTCTATAGAGAGATCTCAGTCTTGTAGCCATTCCAAAGACCACAAGAATGAGCAAAGTTAAGCATTAGAACTATGGCAAAAAGGGGACACCTAAGATTACCCGAGGAAAAAAAACCATTGGTTGCAAGTAGGCATATAAGAAAATCAAAGTTGATGGACAGTTAAAGTGGTGCAAGGCTAGACTAGCAACCAAGGGCTGCTTAGAGAGAGAGTTGATTTCAGTGGAATATTCTCCCCTATTGCTAAGTAATCTTCTATTGGATGTTTGTCATCCATTGCTTCAGCATATGACTTTGAAATAGAACAAATGGATGTTAAAACTACTTTCTTGCTTGGGAATCTTGAGGAGATTTATATGTGACAGCCTAATGGTTTTGTTATGAAGGGGAAAGAATATTTGGTTTACAAATTGAAAATCTTTGTTTGGTCTAAAGCTAAGATACTGAATTTGTGGCTATAGGGCAAAGTGCAGGGCCAGGTTCAGGCTGAGTCTCGGAGCGAGCTGGGTCTGGCCCTAGGTTCACCGCCAGTTCAACACCACCGAAAACTAGAAAAAAGTAGTGATTTTTTTTCAAAAAAAATTATAATCCTATTGTTTTTTATCCCTAGGTTCTCTATTTGTCTTCCTCTTTGTTTGTCTTTCGTCTCCCGTCTTCGTCTATCTCCTGCCTCTTCCACCTACAATCGGCTAAGTTCTATTTTTATTTTTATCTTAGCAACTTTCCAAAGTTTTTGGTTTTTAATTTTTTTTTTCAAATAAAAATTATTTTATTTATACTTTATGTTTTAAATGAAAATCATTCGATTTGGTTTTTTATTTAATATGTTAAAATTCAATATTTTAAAATATATATATTAAACTAATATTATAATTTATATTATTCTATATGAATAATATTTTAAATTAAATTTTTAAACATATTTTATTATTTATTTTGTTTTATGTTTAATTTTATTAAATATTGAAACATATTATAATATATTATAATATTATTATATATATTATTATATACATATATTGTTATATAATAATATTATAAAATATATTATATTATACTATATATATGTACAGATGTACCTGTACCCAAAACTAAGGAAAAAAAATTGTCGTACCCACGAATCTATAACTGTATCCATAACCAAATCGATAAATTGGGTCTAAAGCAAAGACCTGCGTGCAATAGAATAAGTTTGATGCATTGCACCTAAAAAGGTTTTGCTAAGAGCGAGAAAGATCATTGTATGTGTTAAAATTATTGATGATCAAATTCTAATCATTATCTTCTTGTGGATGACATGTTTACTAGTAACAGCAAGGCGATGATCAAGGAGCTCAATACTCAACTTTCTAAAACATTTGATAAGAAGGATTTGGGGGTTACAAAGTATATTCTTGCATTGGAGATCAACAAAGATAGGGTACAAGTCAAAGTAAGCGTGTTGATACAATTTTGCAGCAGTTTAGTATGCATGGTTGCAAATTTGTGTGTATTCATTTTCCCAACTAAACATTATATAGATGTGTCCCAAAGTAGATGATGATTTTGAGGATGCCTAATGTGCATGTTGTTGCTAGCTTGATGTATGCAATGGTTTACACTTAACGGGATATTGCTCAAGCAGTAAAATTCAAATAGGTTATGTCTAACTCTAATAAAGAGCACTAAACTTATGTTAAGAGGGTGTTTAGATATTTGTGAGGGACTTGTGATTACTACTTTTGTTATCATGGTGCTAATGGTATGTCTAAGACATTGGACATACAGAGCTTTGTGGATGAAAATTGAGTAGGTGACTTGGATAGTAAAGGTCCATTAGTGGTTGTGTTATTTTTGTTCACCAATGCAATACATTGAATGAGTAAGAGGCAGCCCACATTTGCTTTGTTTGCTATCAAAGCAAAGTATATGGCTACAAAACATGTCTCTAATAAGGCAATATGGTTACACAAAATATGTTCAGGTATTCGTTTTGATTGCAAGGTAGTTAGAATAAGTTGTGACACTCGGAATGCTATTTATTCGGCCAAGAACATCACATACCATATTCAGACTAAGTATGTCATTGTTCAGTATCATTTTGTTCATGAAATGGTAAAGAATCGTAAAGTCATGTTGCAAAAAGTTGACAGTTGAGATAATGTTGTAGATTTCCTTATGATGCCAATAAACATAGAGAAGTTCTCTTGGTGCAATAAAGCCATGGACCTTGGATCTTGCACTTCATATATTTTATGTTTTTGGTTGTCATTACAATGTAAATTACAAGTGGGGGAATGTTAGAATTATAGGTGTCATTCACCTTACATTCCTAAAGTCTTGTTATAATTGTAGATGGTAAATAATGTATGTAGTCAAGGAACATTAAGAGGGTGAAAGTGAATGCCCCTATGAGCGTGGAGACAAAAATTTATCAATATTTTATTCTTTTACATGTAATTATAATGGCATTCAACATGGGAGTTAGAAAAATTGTCAAACAAGATTTATGGAGCATCTTTCTTGGCATGGTCTATGACAAGACATTAATTGTCCTTGTGGAGCACCTAGAATTGTGAAAGCGTGCTTAATAAGGGAATGACTGTGTTGACGTGGCTAAAATCGCATTGCTATGACTCCATCCAACCAACGCAGAATAGAATGCTAAGTATCCTATCCTCTCTTGAGATAAGGAAATCCCTAATGCTGTTTTAAATTGATCAATGGGGGATGACCTCAAGGTTTCGGTTGTCAGATCTTGACTGCAGGATAACTCAGTGATTGATGTGATTTGCTGGGAGCACAAGGGGACTTACGTTTTGCAACAAGCTAGTCTGCTGCGATTCTCAAACTACGAAATAAAATCAAAAGGGAAGGGTTCAGGAAGCCTAAGGACAAGGATGATAACAGCTGATGCAGCGGGTAGACAGATTTCAATAAACCAGTTCTTGTTTCGCCAGAGATACCCTCACAACTAGACAAAAACAGTGCAAGCTCCAAGGGATGAAGGATTTTCAGACCGGAGACACTCGTTTTAGGCACCCAATTCTGGCGCAGCCTAAGACGAACACCTGCAGTTGAACTAAGCACAGTTTGGGTTCAGACTAACCATGCGCGGTGACCTACAATCAGCAAACCCACATGGTATGAACCAGAAATGCATCAAATACCCCTCCACACTTCACCATTAAAATACCTGCACTCTAAAATTAACCAGCTGAAAGAAACCATGCAAACAAACTAAAACAAAGACAACAAACACCATCTTTCAATGTTCATATATTTGCTTCAGCTGCCATTACAACAATTTCTGCAGCATCTCTATGCTATGCCTAAAATCTAACCTATTCTAACTCTAAAATCTAACTACAAAATTCTAACCCTTTACAAAAGAAAGGCCTCTGCCTTTTATAGAATTTACAATTTTGAATCAGAGGCTAGGATGGACTACATCCAAGGGTCCTGATCTGCCTTCCAGAAGCTGGCAGCCTTAACCCATGTCCATTAAACTCTCAGTCATCTATCCAACCACTGGCAGCCTTAACCTGTAACTGTCTGGATTCAATTTGGGGCTATCCTGTGGTTGGACATAAATGTCCACAACTAACCAGTTTCCCCTTTCTTTCAAAATATCTTGAGTGGGGCCCACAGGCAGTTTTACAATAAAACAATTTCAGTTTTCAGAAACTGAACTTCTGGAATTAAATCCAGTTGTGTATTTCTCGAGAATGCATAGACTTGCCGCATTCGAAGTGTTCTTCGGTCTTTGGTCCCGATGGTGGACTTCATCTTTGTGGTCTGGTGGCACAGTGGCACGCTTCCCAATGCTTCATCACTTTGATCCTGCACTGCATCTTTTCTCCTCCAACGCCTGGCTCCTTAACGTTTCAAGCCTTCTCCTGGTTCTTCGGGACAATGCCTTCAACCTGCGAACAATCAATCTCACTTTAATAAATCGATTTTGAAATTTTAATTAAATTAATTAAACAAATTTTAAATTTTTAACGTCTAGCTTGAGAAGCTCTTTGTGAGATGTATCTTTTAAATGTTTTCGCTTGATAGAGGTGAAATGTGAGATTTTATTTTAATTGCCTCTCTTTGGAATTTCACGCATATTAGGCAATTTGAAACCTCTAAGCATTTTTTAATTTCAGCCTATGAGGAGTTTCGGCTTATTAGATTTTCGGCCAAATTGAGTATTTTGCGACTTTCTTTTAAACTCCACAAAATCGCCAAGTTGTCTTCACCACGCCCTTTATAAATTGGAAATTCGGCATGCTTAGTAAAAATGCGCAACTTGGAACCTTTAGCCATTTTTGGCTTTGTAACTTGTTTGGCGCGATTTGCTATTCTCCTAAGTTTTTCAGCTTACTGGTCGAATTTGCTAACTTCCTTGCGATTTCATTTGCTTTTAGCGTTTTCGGTCTTAACGCATAAAATGCGAACTTTTATTTTGAAACTTTCACGCGATTTTCAGCCTAAAAGGCCTTTTTTGCAAATTAAAACGCTTTTTCTCATTTTGGCCTTCTAGGTCGATTTTGTGAAATTGAACCCCTTAGGCAAATCAGAAGACTTCACATATTTTGGGAAGTTTGAATGATTTTTGGCTCTTGGTCAAATGGCACGACTTTGTTTTTCGCTTTGTTATCTTCGTCAAACTCTGGCAAATCGGTAAACAACAATTTTTGGGAGCCTTTTGTGAGATTTCGTCCATTTTTGGCTTAATGGTGTGATTTGAATTTGTTGAAGTTTTCGGCCTCTTAACACCAATCTCGTGAATTTGAGGATTCCTTGGTGTTTTCGGCCTGGAACTACATTCTGCACGATTTTATCTTTTGAGCCATTTTCGGGAATATTGAAAGTATTGCGCAATTTTGACTTGCTAAACTTCGGCTCAAAGATTGTTTGGTTGTCCTTCCTCTCTTTTCAGCTTATTGAGACCCTTTTTTTAAGCTTCCAAACTTCACATTTTGGCATATGGGATGACTTGTGCGAACTTGGACATATTAATTTATCGGCCTGATTGGGGATTATGTGAGTTTCTCAGACTTTCGGCCTAATAAGCCGTTTTGAGAGTTTTAAGTTTTCAGCCCACTTAGGGGTGTTGACGTCTTTCAATTTTCGGGCTATGAAGCCACGGGTTTTACCTCCCATTTGCAAATCGGCTTAGAATGCCAAATTTCAGCTTGCTTCTCCCTTTAACTTGCTTGTGGTTTTCGGGCTATGAAGACTATTTGTGAATTTCAGTTTTAAAGGAGAAATTCGTGATTTTGACTTGAATAACTCTTCTTTATTCTCGGCTCATGAAGGGGTTTTGAAAGTTTATGTTTTCTCTTTCACTTTTCGGGCTAACTGATGATTTCACGATTCGCAGAAAAGAGGATAAAATCCGAGTTTCTCACTTTGCGTTGGCACTTTGACTTGAAGATTTCGAGCTCTTAGGTGAATGTGCAAACTTGACGCCTTTGGGAATAATGCATGATTTTGGACACACACCGGACCTCCTTTATGTGGCGTGATTTGAAACTTTGCAGACTTGGGGTTGATAATAGCTTTGAATTGCAGAGTCCTCATTCTCTCCTACTACGCGGGCAAACCAGACTATGGGGGTCCCCTGTCCAAGACGGGGTGGGGTGCAAAATGCACAACAGACTGCTACAACAAGATTTGTGATGCATAAGTGATGTAAGAGGACTTACATTCGATTTTGGGAGGTTAACCAAGTGGAATGAGATGTTGGATTTTTGCATGGAGAACATGGGCATGTAGTTTTGTACCCACGATATTTAACCCTTGTCTTATTAACTATTTATGGTTTCTTATTTCCAAATGTTCTATATATTGGAGCCTTGGGGCCGTGGTATGCATGATTATTTTGCAGGTCCATAGGTGCTGCCAAAATGTTGTCAGATTGAAGGGAGATAGTGTGTTGCATGAGTACCATGTTATTTGAAGATCAAAACATACTTGTCACTCTTGTCAATGGTGGAGTTTTTTCCCATGAGAGGATTTCTCCACATACATTCAATTTTATTTGAAAAATTATCTTGGTTTTCTGATTTGAACTTCCATATAAGACCTTAATGGGTAATCCAATGTTGCATTGTTAGAAAATAGATTTGCATACTGTTTGGAGAAAACATTTGTAATAGTTTGCCTTGATTTAACAAGACAAATTTTACCATCAAATACAAATCTAAGTCCTTTCTCAACTAGTTGATCAACACTTATCAAGTTATGTATTAATTGTGGTGAGCAGTATACATAAGCAATTTTTTTTTCCTTGCCTAATATCTGTAATTTTCCTTTTCCACAAACTTCAAGAGCTTTATTATTATCCATCTTAATTCATTTTCAAATTTTTCATCAATCTTTGAAAGTGCTTCTCTACAATCTGTCATATAATTAGAAGAACTTAAATCTTTAAACCATACCTCGTTACTTGTGTTTCCAACTTCATTACATGAAAAGGACTGGTCCATTGGATGTTCATCTTTACTCGTCTTTGGACCTTCATTTCCATTCTTTGTTTATTTTTGCATAGAGTTTATTTTTCTTCCTTCATTTGAATTCTTGAATATGTAATCTCTCGCTATATAACCAAATTTCTTGAAATAGGAACATTGCACAAGCTGCCTTCCTACATTTAATCAACTAGTTATTGAGAAACCACAGCCTCTACTTTGTCCTCTTACTTTGAAGTCTTGATATGAGTTCTCTCCCTTATTGCTTTGATGAAAACTTTATATTTGCTCCTTGATTTTTATTGAACGTTGTCTTGGACATAAGTGCTTGATTTATACCACCCAAACACTTTACCTTCTCTTCATGTGTAAATAATGATCCGATCATCTCTTAAATCATTAAAGTATTCAAATAATTGTAGTCTGCTACAGTAATAACAATATACATTCACTTGGATGTAAGAGATCTTGGGATCTTCTTTACAACCACATCATCTTTCACTATTTCACCATGTTATCTCATCTCAACCACCATATATGTGACTCTTAACACAATAATCGACCTTTTCATTATCTTTCACCTTAAATTCTTGAAATCCACTCTTAGAGTACGAAACTTTGGAACCTTTACCTGATCTCTAGCTGTATGTAACTTCCTATAGCTGTCCATGCTTTCCTTTAATGTCTTACAACCAGCAATTCTTGGATAAATATTTTGATCTATTGCACTCTAAATAAAGAAAAACACTTGAACGCGATTTTTCTCATCTTCTCTCCTTTATCTTGTCGTTTGTATTCAAATCTTGAAGTTCAACAACCCACTTGCTATTATATACCATAGTCCATTCCATATTAATACTCTTTTCAACTAATATCTCCAATAATCAAAAATCAAACCTTTAATCTGTGGAATTGGCATTGTACTATTGCTAGTTGCCATGATAGCAAAACAAACAAAGATGAGGGTTTAGCTCGAAGTATCTAGATCTTGAACTTTGGTGAAGGAGGTTCACATTTGAACTTGTCCAATGAAGTTATCACCTGCACTGATAAATACTTGCGCTTGTAAACATGGCTCTAAAATCACTGTTGTGAAATTTCATATGAGACAGGCAGTACAAAACCTCAAGAAAACATAAACATAAAACAATAAATTTCATCCACAAGATCCAAAAGCCTTTCAAACTGTTTTTGAATATAATTTTCTTTTTTCATATCAAGAAAATATATATATCCAATCACAAAAAAAAAAACTTATTCTTCTTCTCTCATGAGTTCTCTTCGCTATACAGCCTAACAATGATCTAATCATCCTTCTTATAATAATGTATTAACATTCAAAAATAGCCACTTCTTGTATCCTGATTTTTTCATTCTGTTTTCAGATTTTACCTTTAAAATTAGTATTTTGATGTGACTGTTTAGGCTATCTTTTTGACATCAGATTTTCTCTAAAAATGAGAAAACAAACTAGAAATTCATACCCGACCTCGCCTCAGGTCTGCCAAACATTCGACCACGAAGATTGACAAAATTAAGCCACTGTGTGCGGTGTTTGGTAGATTCATCTTCATTATACATTTTTGCAATTGCCTTAAAGAAGCCATCTTTCACCTATTCATCACTAGATGGAGGCACTCTCCCAGGTCTCAATGCATACCATTTAGGATTGAGAGCATAGGCTGCCATGTGAAGTGAGTTGTTCATAATGCACTATAGTTGCGTCACAATGGGCCTTAGATGCACCTCATAAAATCCCAAAAGGGGTCCCTGCTATAAATAGCTTGCTTGACCTGCCCAAGCAGGTTATCAAAGGTCTCATAAATCTCCCCAAGGTTAGGAGAGTCAATATTAGCATATCTAATTATTCTAGTCAAATGAAAGATATGTTCAATGAAGAAGCAAATATATTTGCAAGTGCAAACAAGTTAGAAAATTATATTAATCAATATTCAATGAATCATTAAATTATTAAATGAACATTTTAAAACTTAAATAATAAAATCAGCAATGCCAATTTTCTTACCTCATTGTGGACAACCAGTTATCATCAAAGATTTTTTGCCTCACTCTTCTGCCCTTTGGTGTGCTTGTCTCATGCCATCTAACCCACTCTGCATTGACCACCATGGATTGTAGAGCCTCCTGGACCTCAAGCATCCTCTCTAACAAAATAAAGTAGCTGGCATATCTAGTCTCCACGGGCTTGAGGAATTCCTTCCTCGAAAATGTCCTAAACAATGCAAGTGAAGTGTGATGGTTGCAAATGAACATTTGCACATCTCTAGCCGCTAGCACCATTGCCTTTACCCAATCAATTTTCCCAATGTCCTTCAAGTTATTGTTCAATGCATGCACACAACATGGGGTCCAAAAAATGTGCTTATAAGCACTCTCCACCATCAATCCAACTAGCTTACACACACAGGCTGAATCAGTCACTAACTGCACAACATTAGAGGCTCCAACCTCTTCTATGGTCTCTCTCAAAATCTGAAATCGGAAGGCTGCATCCTTCCTTTTCCCTGAACAATCTACAGCTCTAAGAAAATAAGCGCCTTAGTGACAATAAGATCGATGAGTGGCCGATGTTTGATATCGGTCCACCCATCCATAATTATGGAGCATCCATCTCTCATCCATGTTTGTCTCATATCCTCCATCAAAATAGTCACCTTGGAGTACTCTTTATCAAGAAGGGTGGTGCGTAGCTTAGTTTCTCCAAGTGGAACAAATGAGGGGCCAGCAAATATGACATATTTGATCATTTGTTTATAATATGATGAACGTGAGACATGGAATGGTATAGCATGAGCAAAAAGAAACTTGGCAATAGAGGCTTCAGCCTTCTCTCGTGCTTGTATGTTAAACAAATCAACAACATTAGTTTCTCTCTTAATCTTCTTTGCCTTTCCTCTACTAGAAGTGGCACCCTCTCCCCCATGACAAGCATCATACATTGACACACTAGGCTGCAAATTGATACTCTCTATTGAAGTCCCTTTACTTAATGCTTCCCCCTCCATATGCAATCTAGTTGCCTCAGTTTTTTGAGCTTGAGTTATTTTTTTGCAACCTCTCACCCCTTGACCACCTAACCACAAAAGATGGGAATAGACCCTAGTATAGCTGCCCCTATATTGTTTGTGGCACAAATGACACTCCCATACTCTACTACCCCCCGAATTTTTTCTTATCTTTGTCAACTCTTGTAGCAAATGGTAATAGAGGTTTTTGGGGGTTGAATGGACCTTTTGCAAAATCTTTGAGGATTTTTGGGAAGGACATTCAAATGGGTTTGGGGCTGTGGTTGAACTTGCTGCCCCTGCTACATTCATAGTTTGTGAAGTCTCCCCAATGGCTGCCCCACTTCTAGTTCTATGTCTAATTCTTCGAATTTCTTCAATTTCAGCTTCTTCATTCTCACTATCACTACTCTCACTACCACTCTCATAGCTGCTCATGATTTTGTTTGTATGAGAATGTCAAATAGAGCTGCAAGTTAAAAAATAAACAAAATAAACCCACAATGCCCTCCCTTTTATTTAAAAATTTGAAAAACAATTGGAAAAAACTTGAAAAATCTAAAACAAATTGCAAAAACAAATACAAAGAGAAAAACATACCTCTAGTGGAATAGATTTGATGGCCTAAGCTCCTCTTCACCTGCTGTTCACTCCTTAACCAGCTGCTCCTCTTCTTGCTGCTCTTTTCCTATTTTGCAAATGTCAAAATGACTGTCTTTTTCTTCCTTTTGTTTGTTTTATGCATTAGATGAGGGTTTGTTATATTTTAATGTTTATTTGGGGTCTTGGTGGGGCCAGCCGAATTTCTATTGTAAATTAAAAATGTTTTTTATTTTATTTTGGACACTAGAAAATTATGGGCCATAGGGGACGGCAAGATGTCCCAGGGACGGTCGGAGGACACCTAGGCATCCCCTATGGCCCAAAAACTGTCATGGAAACATCCCCTGCGACTTTGCAAAAAAGGGACGCTTAGGAAACAGCAAAATCCCACCCCTACGTCCTTGTTTTGTCCCCGGTACGGGTACGAGGGAAAAAAACCAGGGGACACATCCCCATGGAACATAGCTATTTTTATATTAATAATATATGCTTATTTCAAAAAAAAAAAAAAAGGAATCTTCAATGGTTCCAGCATTGACAGAATCTTCAATGAGATATATAAATGGGCTGTATCCAGGCTCAAGTAAACATTTGGAACTGACAGATAAGAAAATTTAATAAGAGTGAATTACAGCCCAAGCCAAAGGTATTGTTTATATTTATAAGGTTGAGCCAAATTTTTGGTAAGTCTTGGAATAGGTAATTAGCAGGTTAGGTTGTTTACCAATGGCTAAACATTAGAACCAAGCTTGGATACATGAGCTAGATGACGTTCACTGGTGGGTCCATGGTTGTTGATTACTCTGTAAAGGAAAGTCAAATTCTGCTCAGGTTTTAGGTAGGCAACGTTTGTTAGACTGATTTATCGTTGATGTCACGGCGATAAAGGCAGGTGTAAAACGAACAGACTTTATCAGATTAAATACATAATGAACATCAGAGTTGGTCTTAGTGACGGTATAGAATGTTTCTCTCAAAACATTTGAGATGTTGATTCAAGCATACACCTTTGTCAAATGAACAGAGCAGCATATACGTTACAACAAGTGGCAGTACAAAAACAAATAATAATGATATTCCTTCTTCATAACCTGTTCGAATTCATTTGTTTGTCGACTTCAAGATGCATTCTCACCAACATATTGTTTCTGTTTTGAAAGGCTTTATCATGTGTTTTGTTTGTGTTATAATGATAGGTTCAGTTGTGATCAGTTGAAGATTCTATTAACTGACAAAGGTTTTGTATTTGCTAATCAATGATAATTGGAAGTAGTTATCGGTTAGTTCAAACCAACTCACAACTGCCTGACCAATAGAAGTAGTCTTTAAAAACAGAGAATGAAGAAGATTCGTAGTGTGTGCTGATGGTGAAAAAATACTTGTGCAGCAAAGCAGTTTATTATACACAAATATATGATGGGTACATATATAATGAATGTGGATATCATTCAATAAGTGCATATGAAAACTTTACAAGTCGATTTTGAAGAATGTTTTTATGCCTCGCCAGCAAAATGGATAGAAGAATTCTGCATTACAAATAAAAGACTGTGACAGAGACAAGTGGCACAGGTGACTAGGTATTGTTGTTTGTGTTTTGTTTCAGATATTCACTTATTATAGAACAGTAACAGGATTTTGTAGATTTGTTTATGGTTGATATCTTCAGAATATTTTATAGCGAATTATATGTTCATCACAGGTGTTATAACAATGATAGTTTTCTGAGTTTAAGTTTCAGATTATAACATGTGACAAACAACAGTACCGGGAGAAGTTGTTTGCAGATTTTTATCTGTTTTCAGATATTCAGAAACACTTTAAACTTTTAAGCCTTGGTTTCAGTGCTTCATTTTGTAGTCATACAGAGATATTTGATATCAAGACTCAGTATGTTAGTATATTTCTTTTCTATCTCAGACTGTTGGAATTGACTTGATGCATAATAAGACTTATTGATGTTATTGGCTTGTATAATTGATCTATGAATGAACATACTCTGTAACTGATTTGATTCTGGAATTGGTGCTCCAAGATTCTTGAGTTGGTGCTCAAGTCATTGTGTATTTGGAGGGTTGGTGCTCTCTTAAGGATTTTGGTTGAGTTGGTGCTCAAAAGATTGTAAGTAGATTAACTGTGAGGCTGGATTAGGAACGTAGATCCTAGAAGCATATCTCATCATGGTTTTCCCAAATTGGGTTTCCACTTTCCACGTATATCTTTGTGCGTTGTTCTCTTTGTGTGGTGTATGCTTCAGACTTTAGTTTGGTGCTTTTAATTCAAGATTAAGATTTAAAAGTTTTGGATATGTTCTTCACAAGAATCAATTGAATAAGAATTTAAGTTTTTTATTTACGACTGATTCACACACACCCCCCCTCCTCTCAGTAGTAAATCTTTGTTCTACAAGGTTGTCTAGAAATTCCTATTACAAACATCTCTTTTCTTGGTCATGATTCAGCATTGATTTTTGTCCTTATAATGTCACAATCCCAATATAGGGATGTAGGACTTATGAGAGTTCCCATTGGAAGGTAGTTCTTGTGGCTGGTCAATAAGTCTCACTAATTTTCCCTGGCTTTTCAGTAGATTATATTTTGGTATATAAGTATGATTTTGCTCTAGTCCAGTAATGTGATGGTGTTCATTTAGTTTCCAATTGATACTTGTAATGTTGAATTTGTCCAGTGAAAATGAAGAACCTTAAAAGTTTTAACATGCTACACTTGAGAAGAACTGAAAGGTCAAAATTTACCTTCAAGTGAACTTCTTTTATATAATCTGTTCTACATCTATTAAGGAAACAAATTTGTGATAAATCAGCATCAAAGCACTCCCTGTTTAATGCCCCTTCAGGAGAGCAATTTGCATCAATCACAAAATGGTATTAGCACAATTTTGTATGCTATATAATAGCATCAAGGCCAATTATGAAGGAATTGAAGCTACTCTGTTACTAATACAAAATTGGATGCATTACAGTGAAGCATTTCACTGGAAAGGGGGTTGGATGATCAAGTAATCCTTAATTTTTGACAAGTAAAAAACCACCACAAATTGTTTAATCTAAATCTATTCAATTGAAAGCAAATTTGCTCTAGTCCAAGTCTTTGCCCAACATATATCTCTGTCATGATTTATACATTTTGCCTTTGTGTCTTTCTCATAACTTTCACTTTTCATACAAGCATTTTAGCCACACTACACCCATCCAGAACATTGCATTCATAGGCCAAATAGTTTTCAATCTCTCGAACCACCTTTGGACTCAATGCCATAAGAAATACTTTTGCAGGAACACTTCTTTATGTCTAGTGGGTTACAAAGGTAAATGATAATTGATAACACTTGAAGAATTTTGAAATTATCATCTCAAGATCTTAAAATGTAGAGAATAAACATAACTATAGTGGTTCAACTTTAGCTTGTGCTCATTCTTTCTTACAAAAAAATTCAAATTGAAAAAGCACATGATAAAAAATTTAAATTATAGAATGTGAACAGAGAGCCTAGATTGAACACATAAGACTTATCCTTAAAGCTAATTTAAACAGCTTTTGCAAAACAATATCAGCTCATAAGTGAACTATAAACAAATAAATTCACTGTTTTTGATAAAATGATGTGTAATGGGTAGCTAAAACCCGAAATTCACCTTGCTAGAGCAATTAAATTTCAGCAACATCTAACATACCTCGTTGTCGTCAAAATGATTAGTTTGAAAAAGCTCCCTCTTAAGGTTGTGAGGTTGCCTTCCAATTGTTGTCTCTTCAGGTATAATAAACCAGCGTCCTGTAAACCTGTAAGAACCACCTGGTTCCTTCCACAACCTGTATTAAAATTTGAGAGAAGCTCAATTTCTGCACAGAAAACTATTACAAATATGCATTATTCATGCCAAGTGAAGATAAGTTGCAACCCTTCAGTATTTTTAAAATAGCATTAGCATTAATGAATCTGGGAAATGATCTACTCAACATCTTATGGTTTGGTTGGAAGGTATCCAGAATGCTTATTTCCTTTATAGTGTCTCATTAGAGATTCTCAAAATGTGCATAATCTAGAGTCCATAAATGCTTGTATACAGGTTCATATTTTTGAGTTTATAAAGGGTAGTTCCCATTTAAGGAAAAAAAATTCTGAATAAGCGTTTTGAAAATCCATTAAGATGTTTGTAACTCCATCTGAGCATTAGTGAAGTTCTTTGCTTGGCAGAAAGCTGGTATTTAATGGGAAGTTTTAAGCAATTACAGAATGGAAGACAATGACATCATGCATTTAGACTTTTTGTTAAACCATTTAATAGATTTATCATTAAATATGGATTTCTGATAATAATATTAACCTATATAAAAAATGAAGCAAAGCACCAAAATTTTGCAGAGGTTTGGCAAAGAGAAGAGCAAGAAGATGAGAGAACAAGAGCAGGAAGGGAAGATAAAGGCCAACAAGATTTGGGAAAGGAGCTCAGAATTTAGAATCAAGATATATCACTTTGGAAAATGGTAAGCAATTGATCCTAAGAGGAAATGTGTCATGTCCCCTTTTAAACTACGGATGTATTTAATTTAAGGTGCCCAAAAAGTAACTTTAATACTATAAAAGGCGACTTACATTTTATTATTAAATTTTATAATTTATAAAATACATCAAAGTGATATTTTAAAATGATAATGTCAAAAGTGTCGCTAAGACAAGGGGGCAAACTGAAATATTCAAAAAAAAGGAATTTCTAGAGACATTTTGAAGGCTAAAAATAGAAAACAGGGGATCATAAAAGGAGTTGGTCTTGAAAAAAATTATCCATTGTTTGTCGTCAAAAAGCCATTCCTGAAGTTTAAACATATGGTGTTCACCTTTTGGCCAGAAGATGGAACCCTCTTGATTTCTGGATTGGATTTAGGGACAAAATCCCTCATATCTATGAGAGGCGGTTCCACCCAGAGATTGCATATGTATGGAAAGATTATTTCAGAAGCATATTGAAAATTCCAAAAGTTGTGTTAGAAATTGTAGTTTATATTCAATTCCAGGTTATCAGTTGAAAATTTGAAGAACTTTCCAAATTTCCAATTTCGCATTTTACGATGAGTTTTCAAATAATATATTAGATATATATTTGAGATTATTTTCAAAATATTATATCAATTTGTCATTCAAAGCAATATTATTAACATATTTCTGGTCTAGACGTACTCTTTATTATCATAATTTTTTATTCTCTTGGCCATACCTTTAATATTCTTGCTAAGTCAATGGTTGGAATCACCATAAATATATAGGAAAGACGTTATAAATGATATTTAATTGATGATAGTAGCTATCATACAAAATTGAAGGAGTTATTCTTCTGTTGGACACCTTATGAATTCAAGCTAAAGGTTTAATTTTAATTTGGCTGCAGTACCATATATGGAAGGATCTGTATCATTTTCTTAAGTCCTCCGTTGTCCCTTATGACTACCGTACATGTTAGAAAAGGAAATCGTGGCTATTAGAGTTTTAAGGCTGCCATACATTTCCATACATAGAAAATTATTACAGCAATTAGTACCGGCCATGGATTGGCATCCATTCCATGAGGAGTTATTTGTAAGTGGAAGCTCTGATGGATATACAAATCAAGTTTTGGATCAGTTTGCAGCACTTATTCAGCCTTCATTAGCACTTTCAAGATTATATCAGCTCAATTTGGGTATTTTACGTTTTATACAATTTGTTTTTCAACTATTTAACAGAATGCCTACTTTTAGATTGTTTGTCATAATGCTTGGACTTGAATATAGAAGAGTACTATTACATGTCATTTAACATTGCAATCATCTTTGTGGTTCACCGCCAAATTAGCTTGAATTTGTAGGTCCGGATGGGTATGCCCCAAGACATTATTAATTATCTATTTATGTTCAGCACTGCATACATTGTAGAATTGTGCAGCTTGCCACCAGTCGCGTCCTGACCACTCTATGCTCTCACTTTGCCCACGCTGGGTTCTGGGTGATCAGAAAGTGTTAAGGTTTATGCATTTCATCAAATATTTGCAAAAATTTCAAAAATATCAATTCTAGGACATTAAAAAATGAATCTAAATAGGAGCCAAAGGATTACAACAAGGGCAAATCAATTAGGAATGGTAAAAACTCGAGTTGGAACCTTTAACAAGGCAAGCAAACTTATCCCAAGGGATGGTTGCAAGATCACCATATTTATATAAGTGGAGGAAAAAGATGAGATATTATTGATTGTTATATTAACAAAGGAGAGAAATACTCCTTATATAAGCAATTCCAAAAGATCTATCCACAACAAAAACGATCGAAAACTAAATATAGAATAGAAAGATTCTAAAAACTGACTTACAGAATGGAAAGTTACTAAAAACTAACTAAACGACTTAAATGACCATTATAAGCTAAATATTACAATATTATTTTCATACCTTCCCTTAATGGTCATTCTACTAACTACCATGCAAAAGACTTGACATAATTTGCTTGTCTTTTGACCATGAATGCATAGAAGGTCGACCCCTTCTCGTCTGAATGCTTTGCAACATGAGCCTATTGTTGAGACCCTCATTGGCTAAATTTTTTTATCAGCCAACTGCTTGCTGTAGAACGTCATCATATGACCAAGTTTACCACAATAGTGGCACCCTCCCACTATCTAGAGACACAGAAAATGAGACAGCTTCTCAAATACCTTCAATTTTTGTTGATAAAAACCGGAAAAAAAAAATCTAAAACCCACGATTTGTTTTAAAAAAAAAATCGTGCAAAAATTTTGAATGCCCACAATTTTCTCGAAAATCACACTAAACCTTCATAGTTTTGAAAATCCACGATTTTGCCAAAAATCATCATAAAAACCAAGTCAAAAATCCCTCCACTGCTTTGGAGAAAAATAGCAACACCCACAATTTTGTAAAAAAATCATGCAAAAACTCAGTACATTTGCAAAAACATTGTTCTCCTGAAAACCCTAGGCACAACCCCAAAACATTACAAAAAACTGATACCCACAATTTTGATGAAAAATCATACAAAAACACTTGACGTAGCAAACCCTGGTCTAATTCAAAATCAGAAAATTTGCAAAGACGGACAACCACGATATTGTCCAAAAATGGTCAAAAGTTGCTGCAAAACAGCACCACGATTTTGTTGAAAGCGGCACAGATGGCCCAAAAAAATACCTCAACCAAAAGCAGCTTTAAAACCCTCGACCAAAAAACCACGATATTAATCAAAAAATCGTTCAAAAACTTTGCTAGTAAAAAACTCTCAATATCCAATCTATGCTTGCCATAACTCTCCTACTTGTTTCTAATCTAATGGCATTGTGAATCTACGGATGTTGGATGCAAACTTGATGCAAAAGTGTGTGCTCGGTGTTCAAAGATTAGCACATTGAGATCGATGATGTGTACTTGGCCTCCTAATGATTATTTGTGTGATCTTTCTTATCTCCACCTTTTGTAAAAGCATCATAGGCAAACTAGGATCCCATCACTCCTATGTCTAAAACATTATAATAAAAGATTGGAATTAGGTTCTAAGATTTTACTATTGAAAGTGCATAGTGTTAGGTGTCAAAACCGTACTCCACAATCCTAGAACCATATTTTCAAGATTCAAACTCGGCTCAAACTCGACAACCCAAAATTTTGACTTGGACTTGGGACTAAGCATGACTTCGTAAAAAAAGTCAGCATGGGCTCAACCAAAAAAAAACTTATCTAAGGCCAAAAAATGAATTAAAAATGATGAATTTCTCCTTAAAAATCATAGTTGGGCGTTTTCACGCAATTCAAGAATCCAAGCTTGAGACTAAAGAGTTCGAGTTCGAGACTCAGGAATATAAGATTGAGACTCGACAAGTCCTAGCATTGGACTCGACCAAATACTTAGCCAAACTCTACCAAACTTGGCTCGCAAACCTAGTCGACTTGATGCCACCAAGAAAAGGACTTGTGAGTTCGTAGAGTCCTATCGAGTACTCAACAAGTCTTCAAACTATGCCTAGAACATCAATTTACCTTCAAGGGCAAGGATTTGTAGCCAAGAAGGCAAAAAGGGGGTCCATCAACAAACTATGGATGGTTAAAGGTTAAAAAACAAAAGTGGGTGGTGTCTCCTATGCTTTGGGCTCAACTTAAACTCATCAAGAATATTACCAAAGGTGTCCTTAATGGGCTTGCACATCAAATAAAATGTAATATTACAACAAAAATCAATAGCTATACCAATTGTGCACTTGACTCTAATTATTGTCAATCAATCAAAGACAAATTAGTTGTATGTAACCTCTTATATAGCTGATAACATCTTGCACATACATCTTTGAAGAATAGTAATATTATAATCCTTTAAGATAATATCATCTAATGTTTCTTACACAATGGCAATGTGCACACATGCTGAATATGATTCTCTGATGATTTAGCATTTTGAGGTTTGCTTAATATTAGTCCCTAGTTTATACCACTAGATCATGAACAACATTCATTCTCTACTCTACTCCTACTCTATTCTTATTGACAGCAGGGATGGAGGTGATCAAAATAATGTATTGATTGACCACTTTGCCGATGTGGACCGGTGCCTACTACATTGGGCAACAAATTCACGAGCAGCAAAGAGGAGGTAAATACATCTTGTAAAGCATAAATAGGATCTCTAATTTGCATTCATATGAAAACCATGGAGTTTTAAAATTTTAAGGATCTAGGGTCAAGGATACCTCTTACTAGGTATCCAAGTAAGATGAAGGCTAAGCCCTCTACAAGGTCAAAGGAAAGAGCGAGGAACAAGAAAAAGGGATGCCTAAAAGAGGAAGAGTGAAAACCAAGAGATAATATCTTGTAACATCTTTTCAAATGCTAATTTATTGATAATTTTCATTTGGTCGTCATTGATATTTGTTCCTTTAAATGTAAATTAATAATTGAGTATGCTTAACATACTACGTTTTGTATTCACACATTGTGATTTTGTGCTTTCTTTTTACAAAGTTCTTGCCCAATGAATTAAACTTATCACTTCAAATATAAACCTTTTCAAGATGTCCCCAAAAAGTTCCCTCTTTATTGAATTGAAATTTAGTGGCTAAATTGTCCATCATTTCCTTCATTGAAAAGCTAATCATGTTGATCGATAAATTTAACATGGAGCATAATCGCAAGATTTAAAATTATTTAGAGTTTCAACAACATCAAATGTTTTGTTTGTAAGTTGTGTTAGGGTTTTAGGATCTTACATGTTTCTAATATTCTGATTGAAAGTCGTGATGTTTTATTATATCAATATTATATAATTATTAATCAAAAAAGGAATTAAAATTTAACAACGATCAAATCTAAAAGTGTGAAAGTTAAGCATTTTTTAAAGATATGGAGTCTTGAAGCTTGGTTAAAAGTGATCATATCATGAAAATAGCATACACCATGAAGGTTTATGTGGTTTCAAAGGCTTTTATTTGAGCTTGGTAGTGGGGGCTACGCCCCTTGGCCTCGCCCTATACCATGACAAGAAGCATGCCTGGAGCGCTACCCCTTGACCCTATTGGAACCATTGCCCCCAAACCCCTACAATGGTGCTACCCCTTTACCCTATTGGAGGATTGCCCACAAACTCCCACAAGGGGCACTGCTCCTAGATCCTATGAGAAGCGTTGCCTCTCGACCATGCTAGCTACGGACACCCTAGATCCCTACTCTCATTTGTATTTACTCTCTATATTTCTATGCTATTAAAATGTCTCTATGTTAAAAAAAAGTAGGGTTTTTTCTCTTTTTTTCTTTTATAATATATTTTTGAGATTCTGTTTTTTCCCATTTTTTTTTTTAAATCTTATAGTTTTTGGTTTGCCAATTTTTTCCCCAAAATATTTTTGCTGCTATGGTTAAAAATATACATGAATAAAGGATGGCAAAAGAAAATAATGTACTCTTTGTGAGCAGAATTATACTAGTCCAAGGACTGGGGTGACTAAACTAAAGTTCTCCAAGTGATTGTCATTGTGCATGATTAGATGCAATGTACAAGGAATCCTATCAAACATTAGAGGACAATCTAGTGAACAAAACTAAACAGCTGGAGGAAAAATATATACATGAGTAGGCTGCATAGCCTTGTAAGATGCCAATCCTTGTATTCACATATTGCATGCCAATAAAACAGGGATATTTGATTACCAAGTGAATATTTGATTAATGATGTTGCGCATGGTTTGCAAACTCTACGAGTACTCTCCAAGTTGCTGAGTACTCTCTATTATTTTTGTTGGGCGAGTTTTTACAAGTTTAACTCTCCCATTTTTTTAGACATTGGAAAAACACAGGTAAAAATGGCGATGCAGATAAAACACTAGTTAAAATGCATTTTTCACACATTGTTTTGCCATAAAACCATGCATTTTCTCTTTCAAGATATCAATTTTTAATTTAATACATTTTGTAATTGAAATTTGCAAAAAAATATGTTTCTTCAAGAAATTTTAATTTTGAGTACTTTCTAAATTTCCGAGTTTTTGCCAAGTTTTTGTCGAAATTTTGTTGAGTTTTTGTCGAGTCAGAAATTTTGGGCTTGCCAAGTACTCTCCGAGTCCAAGTCTGCGAACTATGATGTTGCATTATCCTAAAGCATTTATCAGCCAGTTAGTAAGTTTGATGTGCTTCCTTCTAGACATTTGAGGAATTATTATTATAAACTTATGCATCTAACCATAGCATCTGAATCACAATTTTGATATGTGCATGGTGACCTTACTATAAATTATTATGGATAACTTGAAAAAGCATGTACCATTCAGTTCTTTGCCTTGACATTCAGGGTACCTTGTGAGCCCCTTTGTTTATGCTTATGTTTGGTCTTCTTGTGCGAAGTAACAAGTTATTAGAATGAGTTATAAGCAAAGTTTGTTTATTTCTCTTTACAAGGCCCCGAATGCCATAGTTATGTATGATCAACCCCTTGCTGCTACCAACCATAAAGATTGAAGGAATTGCAGAAGATTTGTATCTGTGACTTCTGTTGTACCTGAAGGTTTGAGCACTTAATGATGGAATAAGGGGAATGGTAGGTAATAAATAAATGATTACTGCTAGCTATCGACCAATCAGAATGATCTATGAGTAAGGAAGGATTTGAGGAAGGTTCTAAATTGAGAGAAGACCTTGACCCTTATATTTGATAAAGGTAGTGATTGACTCAGTTCTAACTTGTAGGTAATAAGCAGCCTAAAATTTGAAGGTTTGAGATCAAAGAAGTATAAATGAGTTAATTGATCTACATGAAGCTTGTCAAGTTAAGGGTGGCTTTTAAAAAGAAAAGGATTGCCTAGATAACAAAGGAAGTTAACTAACACCGAACACCTTTAAGCTTAAGGTTCAACTTTTATTACAGGTCTCCTCTGACAAGCTTTGACTGCTTTAGTTGGACTCTGAGTGAAGGTGATACATCATATAATCAATGGTTGTGTTGCAGTAGCAAACAGAATCATTGAGTTCAATAGTTTCAAATTTTTAGAAATTACCATAATCGGGGTACTAGAAACACACTCCGTAATTTGATCACTAATTAACTACTACTTGCATAATTAATAGTTTCCTGAGCTAACTAAAACATCTCTGATTGAGTAGCAGCAGAAGAAACCAAGAAGACAAGCAAAGTCTTCGAGATGCAACAAAACCAAGGTCATTGAAATGAAATGTTTAGCATCGTGTAGCACGCACCAAAACCAGTAAATGGACTACATGGCTACAAAGCGACAATCTCACGCGGGCTGTGTGCATATTTAAAGAAATGAAAGTGAAGAAGAGTAGAAGGAAACTTCTGAAACGTTGTCTAAAAGAAAAGTATAGCATACCTATCAATCCTAGCAGCCCACAACTGAGAATTAAGAAGCTTTTCTCTGGCAGTCTTCTTGGTCTTTCTTCTGCGTCTCCGCTGGATTGTGTTCCCTTCATTTCGTTCACAATATGGACAGAGCCACTTGTCCTGGGGAACCTGCTTCAAGGGAGGTTTCAAGCAGGACAGATGAAACCCTCCCAAGCACTCGTCACATTCCACCATAATCCCCTTTCCAACCTTGCTACAGATTTGGCACTCCTCGCAGTCCGCTTCATCCGAATCAGAGCTCGAATCCTGGCGCCTCACATAAACACAGTCCCCAACCCTAAACTCAACTCCATCAAACACCACTTTACTAAACCCCTTACAAGCCTTCTTCGTAACTTTATTTTTTATCCTGTCAGCATGCTCAGTTTTCTGAGCAACGCACTTTAATCGCCTGGCTCTTTGGTGACTCTTTTTACTGGGCTTGTGCCGGGCGGGGGTTATAGTAGCGGATTTGGGCTGCTTTTTGGTAGTCTTTTTGGCGGAGATTCTAATAGAAGATTTGACGGGCTCGTTGTGAAGGGGCGAAGTAGGTGCCTCCACTTCGTCGGGCTTCTGCAGGCGAGAAGACCGTCTGACGGATTTAGTGGTGCTTGCAAAATCAAGCACCCTTTTAGACTTTGGACCAGAGCTTTTCTCTTCATTTTCATTATCAGTGCTTGGGTGGGACTTGGGCTTCTTCGGAGGCGATTCGTACAATGGCGTTTTGAGATCATCTTCTGCTGCTTTCTCTTTCTCTCCTTCTTTTCCTCCTCCTTCTTCTCCGGCAAAAAATAGACGTTTTGTCACTTGCCCCCGTGACGGAAGGGGCTCCGGAGTTAATGGTCCAGACTTCCGAGCGCTTGACGATTTATGGGATTTCTGTTTATTGGAATATGACAATGGTGGCAACGGCGTATGCACAGCTGAATCCCTTTCTGCCATGGCTACGTTGTGAAGCCCACTGCAACTTCCCCGCACCAAGATAATACCAGACAAACAATTTGGCGGGAAAACTTTCTTCTACCACTGTTTTTTTATTAATATTTAAAATTAGGCTAGTTCTCCGATTCCGAATCATTTTTGTAGGGAGCTTACACCTATAGAGATGCACTTAACCTTAAATTTGATGGCCCTATGGCTGTATTTCAACCTTTTCAATTATATGAATGTATGAAGGAATTTTAATGACGTTCATAAGATCTGTCAATTTAAGGGATCAAGAAACAACAAACTAATCTATTTTCAAATACTTTTTCATGTTGGTTCTTCTATTATAAATCATTTTCATGTTGGTTTTTTTGTTATGAATCTTGAGTAAGAAACTTGTTGTTTTGTGAAGCATTGCCTCTTTGAAAAGCTCATTCAAAATGTCCACATTTAAGTCATTCTCAAATTGACTATGAATATCTTCATATGCTACACACTCCTTAATGATGGGAGCTAACCCTCAATGTAAGATACAATAATTTTATCTTTTTAAAATTGTATGAGATGAATAGTAAAAATTTAAAAGATGTATATAGGAGGAGGGGGGGGGGGGGCAGGGGGAGCAAAAAATAGAATTTGATAATTGTTGTCAAAATTGATTGTTAAATTATTGTTGATGGAGTCTACATCTTGCTCTGTAGAGATAAAATATTACAACATAACCCTACAAAGAAATATTTTCCTCGCACCTCTCTTAAACCCACATCAAAGACGGGCAATATATAGAGAAATACAAGTTTGAAGTGGCTTCTAGACAAAGCCAAAAGAGAGGGTCGTCCAAATCCATGTGGAACAGTTTGCAACCACCTGTAAGCATGCAAATGACACTTGTACATTTTTTAACCCCTCTTACATGCCCCAAACTTAGGCACCCATTTTCTCCATGCAATATGCCTTATAACACTTGTCCAATATGTCATGAGAATCTCTCATAACTTGTCATACAATAATTAATTACACAAGTTTCTAAGATGTTGACACGTGGAGAAATTTCTCTACCAAAGTGGGATACCTAATTTCCCATGTAGGGACAAAATACATCCTTGTCATCTTCCATGCCACCTCCCACTGTGAAGACAACTCATTGTGCCATATCATATTAGATGACAAAATATGATGAGCAATAAATTATAATTTAGGCATTAAATAAATAAATAAATACAATGTTAGGGATGGCTAAGGTTGAGACACTTTAATTCACAATATTCTCCCACTTGTCTAACACCTTACCATGACCAATCCGAACAATATTTAACTAAAAAGGGGCCAAAAAAAGAGATGCCACATCATAGTCATCCATGAAACCACATGAATCGTCAACATACTCTCACACGAACAACAAGATATTTGTAGTAACAGTTTAGATGCCCACCATATCAAGCAAGAACTTCTATCATTCTCTAAAAAAAACTACCTATTGAGAAAAATGAAGAAGCTAAGGTGAAAATGCATCAATCCAAAGAAAACAAGCATCAAATCCAAGTGATAACAAAAACTATAAACTATTGTCACAACTCCATTATGCTCACGAACTTTACAGAAGCATCAATATATATCCAACTTTAAATGCATTACCAAAACATAACTTTGAAGTTTAAACTTCCTCCCAAAAAAAGATCGAACATGAATGTTCCAAGAGCAATTAGAACAACAACCACAACTAATTATTAACATCCAACTAAAAACCCCAAATGACTGGAAATGGAAACCACAACAACTACTTATACATTCAATCATCCATACCTCAAAGGTATCTGAAACATCAATAGAACTCATGCCACTAACACATCAACCCATAAACTGCGATTATGAGATCCCTACAAAAATATGTCTATAGACACCTAAAATTATCTTGTCTAATTTATTTATTTAATAATTTTATCCTAAGTCTTCTATTAATTAAATAAATTCTTATTTATTTAATTAATTTGTTAATCCTCTTCTAAGCCTTTTCTTTCCTAAATTAAATAAATACTTATATTTATTTAATTGATCCTATTTCCTCTATTAATTAAATGAATCTTTATTTATTTATTTAATTCATTAGCCTTTTCTACCCGTGACACATGTCATTCATCTCTTAATTCTTCTCTTACCTAACCCCCTTTATCATTTAATTATTTCCTCTACATACCCTTTAATCCTAGCCGACCATTTATCTTTACATCTTTTAAACTTATCCTTCCATTTTCTTATAATGTTCTCTATATAAGAGGATACTCTCCTTCATTATCAACCCTAATCATCTAAATCTCTTATGCAATCAACATCGATCGTCTAAATCTCTTATGCAATCAAGCCTTCAAGCGATCAAGCTATCAACCACATTTTTGTTCTTTGTTGAGCTCTTGTGCACACATAAAATCTGAGAGCAAATATATCAAACAAGATCAATGGAGATGGGAAGAAATGGAGATTGAAACCCTACTTGACATGTGAATGGTATACTTTGTTTTATTTTGTTGATTTGCATGATCTTAGGTGTCTTCATTTGTGTATGGTGGATCTTTTTCGTTGTTAGGCTAGGGGTTTGTGGTTGGATCTTTGTTAGTCTTTCAATATTATTGTTTTCATCATCCATTTTTACTGTATACAATGTCAATGAAAAACACATGCATCTAGGAACTTCTATTGCATGGGTAACATGTCAAAACTAAAAATCAAATCATGGCATACCAAGTCTACCAATCAACATGTACACCAAATATGTGGATAATAATTAAACAATGTAACAATCAAAGAGCAGTCACAATTATTTACACATACAACACAAATTCCTGGTACATAATCTGTGATAACATGTCACCATAACTCTCCCAAGTCCGTCATGTTGAACCACGTTCAACAATAATCCATATAACAAAGAGAAAAACTAGAATTATATCTCAGTCACGTTCCTTTGCCAACACCTCATAGTGCTAAGTTGTGTCAAGTAAGTTCTCCTTCACAACCCCAACAAAAGTCAAACAGTCAATCTCGTTAGATCAAATAAAACATGTATCAAAGTCACCAACATGGATGTGAGCTTCTCCAAAACATGGAAGATCAAACACAAAAATATTCCCATATCAAGAAATCAGCCCAATAACATCTATAAAATCCTCCAACAATAAACAAACACCTAAGGAGATAACCATGTCAAACACTCCTCAAATAAATATTCAAGAACTAGCAACTATAGCTCAAGATCCATCACCACAAGAAAGCATAAATATGGTGGAACAAACAAAACAAAAAGAGTGGATTATATCTTTCAAATGAATATTTGTCAAGTAGACCATTAGTGGGGAATGAGAATGCTCCACTAAATATCCAAGTTACCACGACTCATCCAAGAACAATCTCCTCATAGGTCCATATCGAACTCACATCCAAACAAGGTGCGGGCTCTTCAATCTTCCTACTGAAATCTCATCAAGAGTATCCATCTCAACACATGTCTCTAATCACAAGAAAACTCCAAGTCTCACCTAATGTCTCTAAGTATCCATCAACACTAATAGTTGACCAATCTATGCTAAGCACCAAAGCAAATGAGCAATGTACTCTAGAGTGGAAAATTGCATACCCCTTTGCAATTCCACCTACACTTTTGTAGCCACTTTAGTGTCCATTCCCCTAGCATTTGAGTAGGCTCATTTAAGCCCTTTCATTAGCCTTTTTCATTTTAGGATGCTCAAGACGCCTTTCAACAGCTATCCTTCAACTTCTATTTCATCTTAGCTGCATGTTTCTCTTGCCACTTGTCATTTTTTATTGTGATTTGTCTAGACACTAGCGCGTCGGGCGGACATCCACACGTTGCGCATTTGTCCCGCGACATCTTAATGTTCAAATGTCGATTTTGTGCATTTTGACACTTGTCACCTATCTTGGTCAATGGAAACAGCTTGGAATCTTCTAAACGACTCGCCAGACTCTTCTTTCCCTCCTATTCTCTCATTTTAAATCCATCTTTTCTCTTCTTTCAATCTCTCTAGTTCCTCCATATAATCTATCTGGTCCTTCAGCTTCTATTACATGTTAGTCGCATGTTTCTCTTGTCACTTGTCATTTTTTATTATGATTTGTCTAGACACTAGAGCGCCATGCGAATGTCCACATGTTGCACATTTGTCTCGCGACATCTTAACGTTCAAATGGTGATTTTGTGCATTTCAACACTTGTCACCTATCTTGGTTGATGGAAACGGCTCAAAATCTTCTAAACGGCTCGCCAACCTCTTCTTTCCCTCCTACTCTCTCATTTTAAATCCATATTTTCTCTTCTTTCAATCTCTGTAGTTCCTCCATATACTCTCACTCTCTCTCTCTGGGTTCTTTAAGCAATCTCTCTTGATTCTCTCTCACTTGCTACAACAGTCTAGTTTGCTACATCACTCTCAAGCTTTCACGGTAATCTTTTACAAATCTCTTGGCTTTCTCAAGCCTTTTGGTAATATCTTTCTATCATTCCATCTATCTCATCTTTGAGCATCCTAGGATTTATACATCTCTTATCTATTTTATCATTTTATCATTCTAGCTATTTATCTTTTGATCTATCTATCTATCTGGATTGTTCGTGGAGGTGGAAACACCAAAACGGGGGTCTGACTGAGGTAGGCCTCTAAACACAACCCCCAACATTTTTCCTCTTCTTCATGTGTGCAAGTTTATTAAAGGCATTCAAATGCACGAGAGTTTGCTTTTGCTTTATTTATTTCATTTGTATTCATTTCTATTTATATTTATTATTTGAACTATTCGTTATCATGTTTCTAACTTTTGGGTTTTGCATGTTAGCTAAAGATCGCAGAGTCGAGTTTTTTGTGTTTCTAAGTCTTTTCTATTCGCGGTTCATACAAGACTACAATGCGTCGCACTGGTGTCCTTGACCAAGACACTCAAACTTAGACCGAATACTCTTTGTCTGCTCTTTCAATTTCTCTAATTAGATATCTTCATCAGTTTCACTAGTTAGAGATATTTGAATGTATGTTGTGAAATTGGCTCTTGAGGGAATATAGTTCTTCCCTTTACATGGTCACTTTTGCACCACTACTTGTACCAAATTCCAAGAGTATCAACAAGATCGTTGTCAAATATCCAACTATAGAATCAAGAACCAATAATGACAACATGATATCACATCTTCTCATAAGAAGATCATATGCTCCAATGAACATATCATGATCCAAAGAGCATTTGTATCATGCCAACATTCCTAGTATCAAGAGTACATCACGACATAATCCCAAAACTCCTATAAGGATCACCTGTCAAAATTGTTAGAGCATATTTAGCTATTAGTTACTTTTTTACTTTTTTGCTTAATTTCACTTAGGAGTGTTTGCTTCTAATTTAGCTTTTGTGCATCTATTTTAGTTAGAGTTGAGCTTTATTTATCTCCTCATGCTTGCACTTTAGTTCTCCTAAATTTAAATTTGTGCTTTCTTTATAAGCACCTCATTGTACAATTGTAATTCAGTTTGTATTCTTGCTTTTGAGTAATATAACATACATTTGTGTAGCTCTTGTTTATGGAAGGTGTTTTGTTTGCCATTTGATATTTCAGGTATTTTTGTTGCAAAATTCATCATGGTATCAGAGCACGGATTCAACAATCCTTTTCTCAAATTTTAAGGGTTTTCTTCGCCCATAAGCATAGGATCACAATTTTTTTTTTATGGATTTGATGGTGGGCAAATTTTTTATTAGTTTTGGAGCAAAATGGGCATCGCCATCGCATCCGCAACATATAAAATCCTAAGACCACTTGTAAAACCGTCAAAAAGCATGACTAGGTGAAAATTGAGGAAAAATTTTCGAAAGTTTCTATTTTCAAAAAAATTGTTTTAAAAAATTTCTATTTTTAGAATTTTTTTTTTCAAAATTTTTCTATTTCTAGAAACTTTCTATTTTTTAAAATTTTCATTTTTTGAGATTTTCTATTTTTTTTAAGTTTCTATTTTTAGAAACCCAATTTTCCCTCTAAGGCCTAAAAAAGCCGCAATTGCTTTTTTGCTTATAACTTCGTCATATATAGTTGAAATCGGGCAAACAAGATATCATCAAAAACATGGTTATGGCACCAATTTACTCATGGTCGTTGTTTTGTCAGATTCTACTCTTGTTGACCGATACATGCCTCCAAAGTCAGCCTTATTTTCCATGCTTTAGGGGCCATAACTTGGCAAATAGACTCTATTTTTCAACTTTTGCATATCATTGAAAATGTCTTAGAGTCCTTTATTTAGATCTATTATTGTTTTTTCTAGATTTTGCCCTGGGTAACTTTTGTTCAGTCTTTTGTGTTTTCACTTCATGGTTGATTACTTGGTTCCTTTGGCTCCTAGAAACTTTTTGTTTGCATTAGATGGCTTATCTTGGGATTTCTTACATGCATTTCCAACACTTTGCCCTATTTGGGAATTTTAGCATCCTTTTAAAGCATTTATTCGCTTTTAGACACACTAAGATAAAGTGCCATCTTTGTGTATGGTTTTGGGGATTTTGCATATTTCGTTGTGTCTTATTTTGTACATGCATTATATTAGAAAGTGTCATGGGGGTTGTGTAGTGCCTTTTATTTTTCCATCACACCTTTGTACAGTCCCTCCATGATGACATCAAATCCCAAAGATTCTTGTCCAATGCATGTGTGCATTGGTTGCATACCCATTTTTAATTGCAAGTACTTTCTCAAGCACATTCAAATTTTATTCCATGCACTTCATGGTGCCACATAGTTTGAGTGGATTTGTTATGCCTCTCCCTTGTCAGCATTATGGGGGGGTTTCTACAGTTGGTGCTAATGCTTCCTTGGTTTCCCATTTAAGAGGCAACTTGTCCTCAATTGATCAGTGTCCTTCAGACTATTAGTACTTGTATTTTCAACTAGTAGTTTATTCTTTCATGGTTAAGTAGTGTTGTTGGGGTCACTCGAGTAGATTCATGTGTAATTTGTATCTTTGTCCGACACATGTTTTTCCTTCGTTTTTCATTTGATTGTTCGAGTAGTGTAATTCAGGACACTCATGTAGATTGTTGTCTTTTTTATCTTGATCATCATCTTCAACATTATAGCAATTATCATTCAACAGTTGTCTATAGCTTCTTGTGCTTCTAGGATATTCTTCGTGTTCCTATTATTTTGGGACATTTTCTTGGATGCTTCTCAGTCATTCATTCTTTTTGCAGTTCAAGTTTTTTCATGTATTGAATCTCTCACTTTTGGAGAGGTGTTTTTTCGAACATAACTTTCCTCTGCTAAGAGAAACTTCGTTACTTTGAACATGGGTACCTAAACACGCCTTTTGTTGTTGAGACCCATTTCTGCATTTAGAGATATTTTACTCGCCCTAAGTTTGATTTAAGGGGGGGTGTTAAAGCATATCTAGCTATTAGTTGCTTTTTTACAACTAGTTATGCTTTTTTATTTTTTGCCCAAGTTCACTTAGGAGTGCTTGCTTCTAATTTAGCTTTTGTGCATCTATTTTAGCTAGAGTTGAGCTTTCTTTAGTTCCTCATGCTTGCACTTTAGTTCTCCTAAATTTATATATGTGCTTTATTTATGAGCACCTTAATGTATAATTGCAATTCATTATTTATTCATTGCTTTTGAGTAATATATAATCCATTTGTGCAACTCTCGTTTGTGGAAGGTGTTTTGTCTATCATTCAATCTTGTAGGTGCTTGTGTTGAAAAATTCAACAAAAACCAGCAAGTCACAAACAAACACCTTAACTAAAGACTTCAAGAGTTATCCATGGCTAACCAAGGTGTCAACATCTTGAATCACATGAAGATAACCATCTCCTAACAATGAAACTAATAATGTGAAAGAACTCTTCTGCAACAACGAGATCTAAGAGTTCCTCCAAGATATTCACAAACATTAAGGAAGATCATCCATCACAAATGAAATCCACACCACTACCAATAAATTCCATTGAATCAAGTTACCGAGATACACATGGCATCATGGTAACTATCTCCTAAATGAATATCATCCATGAATCTAACACTATCAAATACTTCACTCGCAATGTTAACAATAACAATTAAAGCCAAGAACTCCAAATCTAGAAGATAAACAACATGCTAGAAGTCCCAGTAACTGACTATATAGGTAATAAAAATCATCCATCCTCTTATCTCAAAATAACACACCAATGTACAAATGACCACAAACAAGGCCAACTAAAAATGTCTACATCAAGATTGAATCAACCTAATGGATATAAACAATCCATATCCAAGTCATCCCACTGAAATCAAATGGGTGGCCTAGCCACACAATTGCATAACTTGTAGATCTAAACATCAAAACATGCAAAACTCATTCTCACATCATTAACATACAAAACTAAAATATCAAAGAGAATAAGACATATTTCAAGACTCCAACACCAAATCACTTACTAGATCCATTTCACCAAACAAATCCATAACTGAGCACAATAGTCAAGGAAGTAAATTAACATTCTCACAATTTTGAAAATTGTCTCCATCCAGAAATATCTAATAGTCTAAACACAATATTTCCCATCTACAAAGCATTGATTCTTTGTTAATGTGCAAAACCTACAAACCCATTCATGCACAGATATGAATCCACAAAGACTACTCCAAATCTACACAAACCCATAACTTTTGTTATAACATGAAAAGTGAGAAAACCTTTTAAGGAAATACTTATTATTCAAAAGCTTTTAAAATAGATAATAATGTATAACAAAAATCACAACCCATAAATAACCAGTGGCAAAACATATAATAGCATTTTCTCATTAATAAAACTACTAACCTTCTCATACCATGCATGAAGCATACATTAAAAAATGCACATATCTTGCATCCAAAATTAACCTAGAGAAATCATAATCTTAAAAATAACTTGTAGACATTAAGTTTTCGCAGTCCATAATTGTATGGTGAATGTGAGCTTCTAGATTTGACTATGTGTCTTTTTTTGTTATCAATGTTTCGAATCATTGAACATCTCCAAGCCTCTTCTGTATGAGATTAACATGTCTCGCAAAGTGCTTACAATATTTCTAACTTGGGGTAGGACATTCTCCTGGTTTAGGAAACCCTCAAAGTCTCTCAAATTCTACTCTAACATGTTGATTTGTTCAAAATCAATGGTAATAGAAGAATCATGATCAACAACATTAGGAGAAGATGAAGGAGAATTCCTTGGAGTATTATTCTAAGAATTGGATTGCGAATCAGGTGGAGAGGCTCCCCTGTCAAGATGGTTTTGACAGGGTGATAAGTCATAAAGTTGTTAGGATCAGGAAGTGGATCGTTAAACTTCAGACCCCACCTAGCAAGACCGTAACAATTTGTAGGAACACTTTTCCTAGCAGTCGTTCTTACAACAACTCATATGGCGGTCTGGGTCATAAAGCTCATGGACATGCTCCACAACACTTTGACCACATTACAAGGGTGTCGCGAATCCTCGATGCTCAGAGATGAAGGAGGTTGAATCAAATTGTGTTTAAGGGTGGAATGTATTTATGTTTGTCTTTTTGTTTTTCGCTTTTTACTTTGCTTTAAATTTTAAATGAAACTATGAAATAAAGAATAAAAACAAAAAAGACAATGCAACTAGTTCACGTCAGGTTCACCAAAATATAGAGGACATGATTTGTCACCCTCAAGGGACAAACCTACCTTCGCTCTACCTCACTTATATTGGTGCTAAAGGTGAGCCAGGGGATGAAAATGCAAAACCCGACTAACAAGATATAAATGAGACTCTTGAACAACTCTGTTAAGCCTCTTTCTTCAGGATCAACGCACAACGCATTGTCTTCCTATACAAATGGAGTACAAAAGTCGTACAAAAGTGAGAAATGCAATTAAACTACTAAGAAAATGATACAATGATAGAATAAGAAAACAATACAAAATGTGAAACAACAAAATAAGATAGGAGAAAGGCAATAGGTGAAAGGAAGCTAAGGTGTGGAAAACTCTTCCTAACACTAATCTAGGGGGGAAGATTGCAAATTTTCTTTGCAAATCTTCTATTATAGAAATAGAAACACATTTACAAGTAGATAAAAAACATGCATACAGATAAACGCGACGAACACAAGATATATCGTGGGGAAAACCCTTTCAAGTAAAAAAACCCACACTCCAAAAGCACAATAGTTTTTATTCTAGAATCAAATTCTTACAATACAATATTAGCACTTAGCTTCTTCAACAGGAGTCTATAACTACAACCCACAATCTGGATTAATTATGGCAGCATAACACTTCACCTACAAACATTACATGACTACTAATCTCCATGGCTACCTTTTATAGAGAAATACATCAAATAAGGAAGCTTATAGATGAAGCAACAAGATGGGGTCATGCAAACATTTGGCCCTATTTTTCAGCCACTAAAAAAGCATGCAAATGACAATGTGTACATCTCCAAATGACTCCTCATTCAAACCTCTTAAGTTGGGCACCCAAAATTTACTATTTGGAGGTATGACAAATTATCTTACACGTCTTACAACCATCATAACTTACAACACTTACAATTGTAAGACAAACTGTCATAAATGACTAGTTTTAGCTTATTCTCTTATGACTCGTCATAGACCAACTTGGGCACCCACCTTCTCCACGCAAAAGGTATCTCCCGCCACTTTTCCAATATGTCATAGAATCTATCATAGGTTGACACTTGTCAAGATCCTCTAAGTGGAAAGCCTACCTCCACGCGTGCAACATATGTGTCATACAATCATCACCAAGTAGGATGCCACCAAGCATGTGGCTCCCACCAAATGACTAAAAATTTGTAGGAAAATAATAAATAAATAAATGCAAAATCAATGTTATGATTTGCAAAGGTTGAGACACCTTAATCCCAACAAGAGGAGCTTACACCCGGTCCACGAGTGAAGCCTCCGGCAAGATAAATACCTTCCCACGACTATAAACCTACACACAAATGAGAAAGGAAAATGTTGGGGGTTTTGTTTAGAGGCCCACCTAAGTCAGACTCCTATTTTGGTGTTTCTACCTCCACAAACAACCTAGATGATAACATCAATAGAAAGAAAAAAAAATGATAAAAAGAGAGAATAGGATAATGAAGATTAACAATGAGAATATGATAGATGCAATGAGAGATAAATGAAAGTATAAGAGCACTCTCCTTCAACACCTGAGAAGTCGATGCTTGAAGGATTGAAGCTAGGCAATCAAGAAGCTCTTACAACTGCAACAATGGTGGACAAATAATCACAAAAGAAACCTGTAAAAATATGTAGAAGGATATGCCCATAGCTTGGGAACTTGTTAAAATGATTAATAAGTCCTTAGAAAGTGTCAAAATGCGAGTGATATAGGCATTGGAAGGAATCCCAATGTTGGTGGCCATGGGTAGAGGCATTGTAGACTCTTCAGGGTGCAGGCGTAGCACTCAAATGGCCACTTGCGGGCTGACATATTCGTGGGACACTAGTGTGGCGCTTGGATGTCTTTGCGGCACAATAGAGTCCATAAGTCAACCGGTCAATATGCTCAATAAAAGACAAGTTCCAAGCTAACAAGGTGATCCATGTGGACAAAAGGACAAATAAGCAATGAATGTTCCCAATTGGCTTGTAGTGAAGATGTTTATGTGACACGAAATTGCACGGGGTGCAATTTACGACATTACAATCTCCTATCTAAAATTATCAAGCAAGGGAGATGCATGTAACATATGCTCATGGTCAAAAGTAGAAGGTGTGAACAAAGTTGATGGTGGGGTCATTGTAAGTTGCAACTAATTTTGTTGGGCTAGAAAATATTTAACCTCTTTAATGGGTTTTGATGGTGGAGATATTGATGAAGAAGTTACTCTTGTTGGAGAATGTTCTATCATGTTATTTTCCTTTCATTTTTTCTAATTCTTATTTTTGTAGTGTTTCTAGCCCATTATTTATCTATTTCCACTTATTCTTGTGGATTGTCATAAAACAAATTGTTAAATATTTCCTTCACACTTATTTCCTCTACGCCTAATATGGTTCTCTTTTTTCTTTTTTTTCTCTTTCTCTATTCAAAACATTGTAGGCCTTTTGGGTGGCCTCCAAAGTTAGATCTTTAAAAAAATATACTTTAAATGTAATGTCTCCTTTACCTTTCTCTAGATTTTCAAGCCCCATTGTTCATTTTATTGTCCATGTATATATTGTAGGTTCCAAAACCTTTTTACCTTTACATCTTTAGGTAGCACCAACGTGACACCAACTATGCTTTTACACTACCCTACACTAACTCATTGCCCACTTCATATGGTAGTATCGGTACCCATGAGGTAAGTGGTTCTATTGTTTCTACATAAACAAATCAATATCTACCACAACTATGATATATTTCTAGTATTATTTTGTTATCAATGAAAATATGTGTTATCTATTCTACATCTTTGCTTGAACCCTTAAGTAGAATCATGAATTTGCTTTGAAAATCTCATTGATTTGGGATGCTACCATGCTCTCATTTGCCCACATGTAGCCTCCTATGTCAATATTATTTTATTGAAGTGAGAAGAAAGGTAAATGATTCTTAGATATCTACAAATATCTTATTTTTTTATAGTATGGCTCTTCCATGTGAACAATTGTATAGTCAATCCAATTCATTCTCCTTATGAATTTATTAGCACACTCACTTAAAAAATAATAAATATTTATGTGGAAGTGGTATGAATCTATAAAAATGTTAGTTTCTTGATCTGCATGCAAAATTTATTGGGACTTCTTTTGCTCACATTACTATACAAAACGTGTCTTAGCATACATAAATAATAACTAAAACATTGTGGATGCATAGAAACCATAGTGAAGAATTTAGAAAACTTCTCAATACAAGACTCAACATGACACTAAATCTTCATAAAGTAATCAATGATTTTATTATCTTCTTCAGATTCCTCCGTAAAAAAAGTTATTGAGTAGTGATGTCTTCATTTTGACTCATTGCATGCATATATCACCCAATATATCAAACATATTTGTTCCAACATCCTTACTACTAGCTTACCTAGATTAACACACTATCAATCTATAATATTCAAATATATAATATTTCAAATATTTTAATAAAAACTTGATTGTATAGTATGCAACTTGTAGACACTTATAAACGTCTCGTTATTGACAACACTAACTATTTATCTTAATTAATTAAATAATTATTTAATTAATCTAATCACATTTCTTCTAAATTAATATTTCATCATTTCCCATCACAAATTAATTATTCAAATTTATCTCAAATCATTTAATCATTTAACCTTTCCTTTCTAAAATTAATTAAATAATTTTATTATTTAATTAATTACGATTCAATTATCTTAATGAAAATAATCTTTATTATTTTAATTAAATTCAATTTCTAATTTCCATAACTAAATAATTTCTTTAAATTATTTAATTATCTTTTTTTTTCCATTTAATTATCTAGTTTATTTTTTCCATTTAATTCAAATTTTCAAAATTCAAATTTCCCAAATTCTAATTTCCTATTAATTTCATTTCTAATTCGCATGTCATGTGGCATTTTCGAAAATCAAATTCAAATTTAAATTCATATTCGTGCTAAATTCCTAATTGACATTGACTATGAGTTCAACTCTCAATCGCCTTCTTCTAACTAGTCAATCAAATAAGTCTATTGGTCAGTTAACTTGGTTAACTATTCAATAACCTTTTCTATCTCTCAATCAACTTTTTCGAACAAATCCATCATATTAGTTATCTCATCAATCAATTAAGTTCACTGATCAATCAATTCAGTGAACTCCCAATCAGTTTAGTCATGCAACCAATTCAATTTGTAATCATCTCCAACCAGTATTGTCTTAAGAAATTTCAACCGTTGATCGATTCAATTCTTGAATCAATCTCAACTATTTGAATCCTCTCTTTGAAATCTATAAATTCAATATCAATTCCTCATTTTGAACAATCACAATCTTCAAATTCTTGTCATCTTAATGTAGGTTAGCAGCGCAACCCTGAGAGCCAGCATTCCACAAAAAAGAGAAGAATAATGGAAGAGACACACATCATGTCAAGAGGGAGTTTTATTTGATTATTTCATTATCTTGAACTTGTGTACTTTTATTTTGTTATGTTTGAATTCATTAATTAGAATAGGGCTTTCATGATTCCCTTGTTTATCTAATTGACTCGATTTTCGATGATTTTTGGCATACAACACAACCCTTTTTACTATTAATTTTTTTGGACTTTTACCTCATAGTAGTTTTGTCAAACAGTTTGCATACATTTATTGACAAAGTACAAACTCATGGAAATTGCCAATACAAATAAATACTCATAATATTGGTTTGACTCATGGAACTTTACCTCTGAGTAATTTTTTCATGATAGATGGAATGGAATTGATTGGTCTCAACCATATACACAAGGTTGGTACAATATGTCATGTACTCGGTCCAGTTAGAATGCTCACCGTGGTAACCTAATGTCCAAAGTGGAGACCCATTTAATTATTGACTAGTGGCATATCTTTAAAGATGTCATCAACATTGTATGTGCACTAGGGAAGCCTTCTAGGTTGATCCTATCGAACGCGTACAACAAATTAATTGAAAGTAATAAAGTGAATTAAAAAGATAACAATGTTGGATAAAAATCTAACTACACGATAATGGCTACAAGCTAATTGGTTATTTGTCACAACAGTGGTTGCAGGGTGATTGCTAGAAAATTAATGCATTTAAATATGTTGAAACAAAATCTATCTTAAACAACTCACTACTGACAATAAATAATAATGAACGATCATCTAAACTACTATGGAGTCATAGTTTCTCAAGTGGTCTTGCTTCAATGGCTTCAATCTTTGCTAAATTAGCATTTCATATTCAATATGCAAGCTTCATTATCAAAACCACCTTCTAATTGAAAATCAAAGAGATCACATATACTAATATCAGACTTGCTAATTGAACAAAGAAACTACTAACAAGACTCAACACTAACTGGATACTCTCTCCTTCTCACCTCAATAGGATCTCAGATTAATACATGAGGCTTGAGAGTTAGATTAATTACAGACAGGTTAAATAAATTAGAACACATGTCCATTATCCCATAACAATGAGGAGATGACTTGTTATTTCTATAACTAATAATAAAGACTTAACTAATGAGCGTTGAGAGTGTTGTAATCCTCTTCAAACTCTTACAACATCAAAATATAGTCATGACTGAAAAATATGTACAAAACATGTTATAATATTTTGAACCATGATCTATTGTTTCCATAAATTTTTTTCAATGTTCCTTGAGTTCAGTAACTCTAAAGCCACAAGATTAGATAGAGGTAGAAGAGTCCAAATTGAATTAGAACTCATTCCTTGACTGCAGCCTCCAAATCTATCAATTTTGTCTCAATAAGCTTCTGGTGAATGTTTCTCCTTGACTATTGTAAATAAGCTCAAACTCTTTAATGGGTTAGTAGATCTACTTTAAATATTTGCAAAAAAATTTTAAGATCTGAATTTTGTTAATAAATGAGAGAGATATGCTTATTTTACTAATACTAGGTTTTTGACAATTTCTACATGTCCAGTCAACAACTACATGGTGACAATTGTCAACTTGTTTCTTCTTCCTTCTAGCTGCATGAATGACTCAAATATCTCACAAACAACATGTTAATCCTTCCACAATACTTTAAATTTAATAATAACCATCCATCATAATATATTACCATTATTTAGCATTGACTAACTAGACATACAAATGCAAATGAATAATCATTTATCATAGTTAATGCTTCATATGATCAAGGTAATGTTTGGAAATGTATTGGATTGACATTATAAACATGGATAAGATGTTATAAAACATAGAATAAATAGGACGATTTATAGGCTCATCAAGTGCAATGAGCACTAGAAAATGTCTCCAAAAGTTCTTGAAAGCTGTTCAAACAACACTCAAAAAAATCAAACTAGAAATGCATTGTTTGATACTTGTAAGATATCTCGAACAAATATCAGCTAGAGTAGATCTTTCACTACCATAGCTAGTATTCTTTAAGAGTCATCCTCAGAAAGTTTGAGATGAACCAAGTCCAAATTTTCAAAACCATGCAGGGTTTTCTCAAAGGGAACTATTATAAAATAATAAAATTAACATACAATCAAATGAGTTCCCAATTCTCCTTATTATAAGCCCCTTAGGGAAATTTTTAGAAACTCCATTTTAAAGTCACTTTATTTATTTATTAAGAGTTTTAACTAAAAAAAGTGATTTAATTTACTTTTAAAATATTTCTAACATTTAAAGTCACTTTTAAGGATCTCATTATTTAAAACTTTTCATTTTCTTTCCAACAAGCTATAACATTGAGGTGTCTAATAAAATATATTTAATTAAAAAAGCAACCTTAGCAAAAATAATTAAATATAGCTCAATATCACACCCAACTAGTATAAATGATTGAAAAACATTAGAATTAAATTTTGGCAATGTAGGAGCGATCCTAATGATAAACAAATGATAAAGGGACCCGATTGGATGACTTACTAAAATAGACGCTCTCTCCAAGAATATTGGAGCACAAACCAAGAGCCAAAAATAATATTTAAAAGTGTCTTATGAGTCCTCTAAACTATCTAAGCTCACTAGTGACATAAAATTACCCCTCTAAACATGCCGACATAAACCAAGAAAGTCAGTGAAAACTGCATTGCTAAAGAACTTGAAATAGGGGCATTATCTACCTTTACCAAAGATTGGTTGTCCTCAAGCAATTACAATTTAGTTCCAAGATCACCAAATTGAACCAAATTGAAACCAATTATGATCCTAGGGTCCCAAGACAACCAAAGATATTTGTTGCACTATCTAATCCAAGCATTGTCTTGTTGGACACTTATACAAGAGACCTTGTAAAAACCACCTTAAAGAAGAAGAATCCAAAACTACAAAAAACTCAATCATCTCTTTAGTTAATTTCCTTTCAAAGTGTAGTGGGTGGAAAATTAGGGTTAGAGTTAATTAAGATAATAAAACCACTAAACGACCTAATTAACCATTACATTTGGAAGGAGAGGGAATCTAATAGATCTAGCCTTAAAAGAGTGATATTTTGATTAGATTTCAGGCTCCTTGTGTAGTGCCTCTCACCTTTATAAATTGAATTGATTTGATTGTTGATGATTAGAGAAAAATGGGTGATAATTGAAGTAATTTGACATAAACAATAAGCTATAGATGTCACATGGAGCCATTGATGTGGATGTGGACAAAATAAGCTATCTGGGATATGCGCTCAAAAGTTTGACCTGATTTTTTGGGACTGGGTAGTATCAATTTGCCATGGTCCTCTGAATTTTCTTCTATTGAAAGCTAACATGTTCATTATTGTGAACTTTATGAATCCTCTCGAGTATGATTTCGTACCTATTTCTGCACATAAAGAAAAAGAGAAATATGTTGGGAATAGGGGTTTTCCTTAGGTCAAACCTTGATTTTGGAAGTAACTATGAAGTTGAATTGATAAATGTAATGAAAGACTGCAGTAAAATATTTTCCTTTTGAAGGAAAGGCTGAAAATGATCGAAACACTAATGATATACTTCAGTGAAGTTTTTTTGACCTTCATAAAGGAATTAGGGTATCATGTAGGTTGTCTTGATCATGAATGCCATCTTCAATGTTTGAAACTTGACTTCACTTTTGCTCCAATTCTTGATGAAAGATTGATTGCTTGCTCACTTGAATTTGCTAGAGTGCAGATCTCGATTTTAATTCATTAGGTTTAAAATGAGAGGGGTAGACCTCCTTTTATACTTGCTTGATGAAAAATTAATTGAATTTTGATCACAGGTCGACATAGGATTTAGGTCCCCACTAAAATTATGAGATTGTTATGATGCCCCAAATTGGGCCCTTTTTAAGAGGACCGCAGTGTTGGGCGTCATGGTCTTGATTTAGGACAAGTGCACCCAACGCCATGGTCTTGATTTAGGACCAAGGCGCCCAACGCTATGGTCCTATAAATCTGGGCTCTAAGTTTGGGGGGAGATTGTGAAGGTGGTGAAAAACAATGTTTGATAGGTTATGTGAGCAAAATCAACACTTTAGTCAAGCCTTGGAAGCTAAAGCGCCAAAGTGAGGTCCAAGGGAGGACAAAATTGTAGGTGAGTACAATTTATGATGCTACACAAAGAACTCAACCCTAGGCACAAATGAAGCAAGCTCACGAAAGTCATCATAATCTAAGCCATTCCAAACACGTTGCACCTCCTCATAATTGATGTTATTGAAATCAAATCCACTGCTCTAAATATATATACAAGTTGAACACAAGCGGTAAGACTGATTTGGTGCCCAATTATCCAACCAACACCCAAACTGATTAGCCCAACCAATCAATCTCTCTATTAGAAGTCCTAAACTATCTTTGACAACGAATTGATAGGACTAAAATCACCCAAATTTGCAGTTGTACAAATCTAATTTTTCAAGTTTTAATATTTGCAAAGACAAACTATGACTACAAAACCAAAAAATCTTAGGCAAAATAAAAATTGCTTATGCCCCAAGCTAGAAATGTCTCCCCATTTATCACCAACTCGGTAGGGGGCCAAGTCCTACTCACAGTCTCCCTCCAATCCACTTGCAATAACTCAAATGGACTCCTCTAAATTCTAAAATAAGAGGTAATAATAGCAACATTATTACCTTCAGAGTCCACAATCTCCCATGTGATGTTTCTTCCATCGTCATTAGTTACCAGTAACCCCTAAGAAGAGCCTATTGGGAATTAAGGTGTCTTAAGCTTAGAAATTCTTGACATTGTATTTATTTAATTCCTTAGATATAATTTTTTGCTCATAAAATTTTGTTATCTTGTGTGACATGTCATGGTGCATAACACCCCTTCCCTAATAAAACTCTATTTGACCTAGTTGACCATGGTTGACTTTTAAGTGGCTTATAAGGATGGTTGATACATTATGTTGTGATGTTTTTATTCAAGTACTATGCTTTGGAGTGTGATTTAGTGGATATGATTATGTATTATTGCTTATTGAGGAGTAGATGTTGATTATGAACTATTTCTTATGAATGATTAGATGTTTATTCTGATTATGCATTGTATTTTATAGATGATGAAATGTTGAATTTATTTATGTGTTACTGACCATAGACTAATACATTTATTTTATGTATGAGTTGCACTATGTATCTGTCTTCTTATATGTGTGGAGTCTATATGGGATGTGAGGAGATAATTTTTCGTCATTCACTTTGGAGAGACACAGAACATCACAATTCTCCTTCACCTGTGTGTCTACCGTGTTTGAATGTATATATATGTGTGTGTATGTGTGGTTCGATGATGCAGGAGTTACAGGTACAAGGTATTGACTCCACCTGGCTCCACAGGCCTGAGCGTACCTAATTAATCTGATGGAAGTGGAGGAGATACTCTTAAGGCCCTAAATTTCATCCCTAGCCTTGCTTGATAGTGAGCATTGTCAGTCTTCTGTCAACCTTTCCTATGTTGGTATGCGAGTCAAGTCTTTATTTTGTAAGATGAGTTTGTGTGTTATGCGTTTTGTGACTTCATTAAATTTCTTCTAAAGTTATTTGATGTGAAATTAATTATTAATGTATTATGATTATTAATAATTAATGTGTATTGTCTTGCATAAATTAATTTAAGAATAAATTAGTATGGGCACCTTTTATGGTTAAACAAATAAATCAAGCATACTAGGTTGATTAATTAAATTAATTGTTTAGTATATATCATATAGTGGATTTAATATTGTGTCTTGTTTATTTGTAAAAAGTTATTTTAACTTTTAAAAATAAAATATCTTGTTGACTTTTTTTTGTATGTGAGGAGATTTAAATTTAAATGTATTGATTTGGAAAAAGTATTTCAAATTTGAATTTTAGGAAAAGTAATATTTTCCAAGGAAAATATTTTTGCCCTAAAAAGATTTTAGGTAAAAATCCTTTATATTGGGGAATTTTTCCAGAATATGAGTTTTCGCATTTTGGAAAATTCCCTCTCTACTGTTGATTGGGGGTTTTCTGACATTTTGAAAATTGGTTCTCTGTTGTTGAAGAAGTTCTTACATTTGGAAGGGTTGGGTGATCTTCTTCAATTTCCTTCCAGGAAAGCATTAGAAGGTTGGATTATAAAACTTTTTTTTGTTCATTTTGTTTAAATATCTGAGAATGTGTGATTGTTATTGTTTTCTTCTTTCCCTTTTCTATTTGGAAGAAATAATTGGTTGAGGAATTTTCTCTTTAGTTGGGTATTCTTGGTTATCAATTTAATTTTAATGAACATATATGCAGTTCATTCTTTTTCTATTGTGGAATTGGGTTATGGGGGTTTTTCCAAATTTTCCAAATTTGGGAGCAAAGAAATTGGTTGTGAAAATAGATGAATTGAAGATTTCTTTAAAAATTTCTTATCTGAATCATTGTTTCAGATTATTGAATGCACTAGCATTCAATTTATTTACTAATTTATTCAACATTGATTTGGGCAACGAATTTATTTTGTTGTATTGGCTGTTGTTTTGTTTTATTTATTTTTGGTTTAGGCGTTTGAATTTTCTTTTTTGTTGTGGAATCAACCACAACATGGGAACCCACTATGTGGTAACCCATTGTGTGGGAACCCACATTTGTGGGAGCATCATAGCAGTGGGAACCCACAGCTGTGGGTGCACTATAACAGTGGGCGCTACTGTTGTGGGAGCCCCACAACAGTGGGATTTCCACCGCCGCCACATCCCTTCCCATACACAACCACCCAAATAAAATTTGCAGTCCCTTTATCATATGTAGTTTCAAATTTATTTCTTAGACAGTCAATTCGATTTTGGTATATGATAATTCAATATGTGTGTGTGTGTGTGTGTGTGTGTGTGTGTGTGTGTGAATATGTCGATTAGTGAGATTATATTGTTAAAATGATTATCAGTTTTAAACAGAAAAATAAGTGTGTGTGTGTGTGTGTGTGTGTGTGTGTGTGTGTGTGTGTGTGTGTGTGTGTGAAATTTAGAATCAAGAAAGTATGAATTAAATGTTAATATTGAATGGATATTATTGTAATAACTTTGGAAAATAAAGTTCTTATCAGTAATCATAGATTAATTTAGTCAATATGGCTTCAGTTGAAAAGATCTATATTTGGATTAAATAACGACCTTTTTAGACTATGACTTGCTTTTATTCCGTAAAAGATTGCTTGGCATTTATATTGCAAGTAAAACCTGTTTTTAGTCATTTTATTTAAAGGGGAGATTTTCATATGTGTGTGGGTATGGATTCTTAATCAAGTCATTGTGCAAGTCAATTGGGTATATGTTGACTTAGACCTTTTCATGCATTTTCCTTGTTGTAAATTTTCTTAACTAGGAGGAATTAATTAATTAATTGAAAGAGTTACAATTGGATAATAATAGTTTTTAATTATATTCTTGAATTGTCTTTATAATTCCTTAAAATGGTCATATGTTTAGTGTGCAAGTGAAACCTTTTTGGATATTTACTCTGTTGGAGGATTTTGGTGTTAAAGTGGTTAAGTGTTAATTGTGGCTCTACTTGCTTTATCCCTGTTGTGGTCTTGTTTTGTGAATAGACCAGTTTGTTTGTGTTGCACCTCTAGTTGGTTACACCTTGGTAGAGGGTTTGTGTAACCAAGTATGTTTATTCAATTTTGTGTATGCTTGGCTTTTGTGTTTTTCTTTGGAGTTCTTTGGAGGTTGTGTAGTGTCATAAGGAAGAGTGGCTTCCAAGTGGGGGTTGAGGCCCAAAGTGGCTGCTAGGATAACCCATTGGAAGTTGGATAATTAAGTGATAACCTAATAATCTATTAGGAGTTTGTGTAGTTAAAAACATTAATCAAGATTAATTGTGCCACACTCATGGTTGAGTGCTTGTACAAACTTAGGATGCAGTGGGAAGGCCTGGAATGACAAAACCAACCACCTTGTCCTCATGAAAGGTTTGTTGGGTCCACATGAGTCATGGATGGGGGCCGGGGGTTTGGGAGAGGCTGCCAGGATAACCCAGGATGGGGATCGGGGCCTATGGAGGCCTGCCAGGATAACCTATACCAGCCATGCGATGACACTCTTCCCTTATGTTCATTAGTGTGTAGTCTTGTGTTGGTTTTACTTGGAGCATTCTTGTGGGAGTCATATGTATGTTTATGCCTTATGTGGGTACACGATGTACATGTTAAACCATGTGATGCTTTATTGTGTTTTGCTTGAGGTCCTTATTACTATCTCCTAGGATGGAGGGGTGGTCCCTTTTTGGGCCACATGGTCGGGTGGTAGTGCCACTTTCCATCGGGCGTTTTGTTCATTCCTGTCTTAGGAGGGATTAGGTTTGCAGGCGATCCAGTTGCTCTCTTGGATTTACTCCATTCCATGTACCAGTTGGATCCTCTTTGTTCTTCTTGGATCATTTTTGTATCTCTTGGACTTTATGTGGTCATATGTATCATTTGTTTATATATGTCTTCATGACAAGTTGTAATTTGATTTAATAATTATGTACTCTTATGAGACTTCATGTTATAAATGAAATGTTATTACGATGTGACTTGGATGGTAGATATTGTATTTATATGAATGGAATTATTGATTAAATGCAATGATGTGGATTGTGAAGTATGTAGCTTTAGAAATGTAATGTAACTATTAAACACAGTTGTATGAATTCAATCATGGTTATTGTAACCTCTTAATGAAACTTAATTGCTATGTTCATGCCGTAATCATCCTATCATGAGTTGGTTTAATCAACCTTATCGTTAATTAGTTTAATTGAGTAATCTTTGTTGGAAACCCTTTAGGAGTTTAGGTTCAGCCTTTCGCTTGTGCAATTTCTAATACAATGTTTATCTTAATATGTCTCTACGTTTAGTATTGTTTTAAAATATATATATATATATATATATATATATATATATATATATATATATATATATATTTTACACTCTTTTTGAGTGTTTATAGTTGAATCCTTTAGGGTTTCTTGGCGGGGCATTACATGGTGAGTTATATTCACATTGACAGGTTACATGGAAGATGACAAGAATGTATTATGTCCTTATATGGGCAATGTGATGGTGTAAAAATAGGGTTGGGGTTAAATCAAGATAATAAAACCACTAAATAACCTAATTCACCATTATATTGGGGAGGAGAGGAATCTAATAGATCTAGCCTTGTAAGACAAATATTTTGATTAGATTCTAGCCTCCTTGGATAGGGCATTCTCCTCCCCGAGTTGAATTGAATTGAGTTGTTGAAGATTAGGGTAAAATAGGTGATTATTGAAGTATTTGGGTAAAAACAATGAACTACAGTCATTGTATAGAGACACCAACTTGGATATAGGCAAAATAAGATGTCATGTATATGTTCCTAGAAGTTTGGCCTGATTTTTTGGGACCAAGTAGTGTCAATTCACCACGGTCCTCCAAATTTTCTGCCTTTGAAAGCTAAACTTGTTCATCTCTATGAATTATGTTGATCCTCATGAATGCAACTTTGTACTTGTTTCTTGCACACAAAAAATGAGGAAATTGTTGGGAATAGAGGTTTGCCAGAGTCAAACACAAGTTTAGGAATTAACCTTGAATGAAATAATGTAAATATCGAATAGATATTGCCTTAGATCTACAATTGTTGATTAAATGATGCTTTTATCTTTGAATGCAATCACAAATGTTATGTGAAATGGCATGAAAAACACAAAACCCTAATCACACACACATGCTTGCATAAGATTGATATAGTTTTTCTCCACATTGGTTGAAGGATGAATATGCAACCTTGAAGATCTTTGAAAATGTTTGATTATGAATGCTTTGCGAATGCATGAACATTATATTGCTTGTAGATTCAGACTTAGATTGATTAGATCAAAACATGTTGATAAAATGTCTTTATATAGGGGTTCCTAGGTAAATTATTGATTAGGTCAACCTCCAATGGTCATGCGAAGCCAAAAGAATAAAATATTACCAATGAGATATAGCCCCTACCCCATTTCAAATTGAGGCTTGATCGAGCAAGACCATGGCATTTTGGGGCACCATGGTCTAGATCAGGGTGCTCAATGCCCTAGTCCCACCACAATCGGGACCAAAATAATTTTAAAATGGGGTGGGTATCCCATGGTAGGACCCAAAAAAGGTTGTTCATAGCCTCAAAGATGGATAATAAGCGCAAACGGGCCTAGAAAGGTGAGGAGGATGGGAGATGCTAAAGTAGGGGCACAAACATGAGGTGTAAATTGGCCCGGTGACAATTTACAACTCTATAGGCAAGTAGGTTTTCTCACTTTGGTAGATATATTTTACCATGTGTCAACATCTTATATACTTGTGGAGGTCATTATTATATGATGAATTCTTATGAAAGGTTGGATAAGTGTTGGAAGGCATCTTGGGTTATGATTAGTTTCAAGAGATTCAATTAATTATAGTTATTTATGATGGATTCTTTTATAACTATAAGCATTGTCATATATGATGGATTTTATGATAGCTATAAGGTGCGTAAGAGAATCTACCATACCTATTATTAGCAACAAACAAGTGACCAAGTTTGGAGGTATGTGAGAGTGCAAGTATCATGTGCATGTTTATAGGTGGTTGAAAATGTGCCATAAGGACTTGGATGATCCCCTCTCTTCGCTTTATCTAGAAGCTACTTAAAACTTGAATTTCTCTATAAATTAGATGTCTTCTATGTGGGTTTTGAGAGAGGAGTGAGGAAATAGTTTTATGCAAGGTTATGTTGTTGGTTTTCCTTTAGAAGAGCAAGATGTAGACTCCATGTAAAGGCTACAAGATTGCAAGTGTCTTGTAACAATTTGTTGTAGATTAATACATTGATTTGATGCTTTGGAGTGTTGTTTTTTTAACTTGAAAGGGTTTTTCCCATGTATATTGGTGTTTATTGTCTTCTATCTATCTTTCTTTTATTCTTCTAATGTTGATTTAAATGTCATCATGCTATCAAAATTTTGTTTAGATTTGATGATTACATTATTATTCCTTTAAAGGCTAATGAATCTAAAATTAACTATGCTCGTTTCCACTTTAATGGCTTAGTATTATGTGCTTGTATCAATTTATTGAAATATATTTAAAATAAAAAAATGTAGGATATTGGAGTGCATACTAGTTCCCACATGGATTTTTGGGTTCATCATTTCCTTTCATTTGGTATTAGAGCTTAGATCCATGTTTTTACATATGCTTTCATGTGCATGTATCCAAGTTTCATGTACTTGTAGGAACTTGCATGTGCTTGCATGTGAAGATCCATGGTGTTTAAGGTTTTGGGTATTTCTTCTGTTGTGATTGCTTATCTTGACAAGCTAGAGGGAATTTGTTTTGAAGGAATCAATTGATTATTAATTTTTTTTTTTTAGTGGAAGCTTTGTAGTTGATATTATTTTTTGGATCTAGAGTAGGCATGTTGAAGGATGAAAAAAATAGAAGTTTAGGGAGTTGATCATGAGGTTACATTTGATTTGATATTTATTCGAAGCTCGTGTTTGAAAGTGTATAACAACCCTCATGCACATGGTGGTTTTCTTTCATTTTGTGGTTGTATGCAACATATTTTTTACTTCTTGGTGATATGGAGAAACTTTGGTTGTCATGACTAAGGTTCGATGTGCTTATGTTGGGTGCTTGGTTTTAGTCCACGGGGTTGGAAGGAACTGCTTCATTATTGTGAATGCATCTAGGCTATGGAGTTGATCATTGGATAATTTGAGAGATTTTGAATAAACTAACTCCTTTGTATGGATGTACTTGTTTGAGGTTATGGAATTGGCATACAAATGGGACTAGAATTCTTGAACCTCTTCTTCCTTTTGGTTGGTTGTACTTGCATGTCTCAGTTTCATGATGGTTGGATCTAATTATTTTGTAGATTTTTCTTTCAAAATCATTGATTATTCTTATTGTAAGGTGTTATAATTGGGGCTTCAATACCTCAAGGGATGATAAAATCCATTAAATTCACTTAGGAAGAACTTCACATGAAAGGAGAGAATTGAAATTGATTGATCCAATCCTAAGAAGATTGAATATTGATCAAGTTAATTCTCCCTTCGCTTGTTAGAGTTGAAATTTAAATGTAATTAGGGTTGAATTGTAATTCTAGATATAGGGAAAACAATGGGAAATTGACATAAATTAATAGTAATAGAATATTCGAGATATCATACAAACCTATAAACCTAGATTTGAGAAGGGAAAATGGGTTAGAATTGGTGATGGAAGATTCGGGTTGAATTGTTAGGACCAAGGGGAGAAAGTTGTTGTGGTTCTCTGAATATTGAAGGCTGATAAACTAAATGTTTTTTGGATTAGGATGATGCACAAAATCCACTAGCAAAAGGTCATTGGGAATTATCGAGACCTCAAGGGGAGTCAATTGTCTTGGTTCTCCAGTTTTTGCACCTTCAAAAGCTAAGTTTGATTATCATCATCTACGCTGTTGAATTCCTCGCTCATAACTCTTGAGATAATTTCCTCCATACAAAGAGAAAGAAATAGAGTTGTTGATGGGGGTTTGCCTTAGGTCAAACCCCAGGTTTAGAATTAACCTTGAATTGAAATAGTAGTTGAAATACTGAACTAAATGTTGTATCATAATACCTTATATCTATAATGACTTATTCAAGTTGATGATCCAATTCTCTTTAGATGTGATCACAAATGTCGATGCAATAACATGACTTGACATAACATGAACATGACCTAATCAAACACACGTGCTTGCATGAGAATTGATGTGGTTTGTTCCATGATGCTTGAAGGATATGGTGGGATGAAATTCTACCTTGAATTCTTGAGAATGCTTGATGATGACTGCTTGGCATATGCATGAATGATGGGGTATGGAAGTGATATCAATTTGAATTGATAAGATGCCTTTATATAGGGTTACCTAGGTAAATTACTCATTAGACCAACCTCCAATGGTCACATTGATGCATAGGGACCAAAAGCCATCAGGGATGGAAAGTGCCCTGACTTGCTTAAATTAAGGCATGTTTAAGGGTGACCATGGCACCTAGGATGCGCTAGTCCAGATAGGGGTTCCCCAAGTGCCCTTTTCCTTCTTGAACAAGGCCAACAAGTAGGCAAATAAGAGGGAAAGGTCCCAATACAAAATCCACTTAGCAATGTAACAAAGTGATATTAGATTTGGAGTAAAATGGGCCAAAATAGGTCTAGGGGAGAAATAGGATGGGACACGCTAAAGTAGGAGCACAAAAATGAGGTGCAAATTATATTGATTTCAATTTATGATGCTACATTTAGTCTCCACTTTAGCAAGAGTATGGGCCTATGCAAATACTCACGATAAAGTAGAAAGATGAGGAAGAGAGAGAATAAACTAGGAATGAGATCACAAAGAGATACGACATCACTAATTTTGAGAAAAAAATCCCCAAATATTATAATCTTAACTCATACAATCACATACAAGGACACACAAAACAAAACAAAGACAAAAAAATCCAAACAAAGATAAAAGACACAAAAATCTCCAAGTCAACTAGTTGAAGAGACCTTGATAATCAAAATTTCTCGGCCACTAATCTCATTCTTGGAATGCTATTACAAGAACATAAGTTCTCACATGGAAATAGAAAGAGCATGCACCAAATGATGTACCATGATCCAACAACTAGAAAAACTATGATCTCATGGCGAGAAGAAAGGAGGGATCATGGATACCATGAACTAGCAAGTTGTGTTATGCTAGGTGATCAATGAGGAGAAAAATCAAGAGGGAAAATGGATTCCACGGGCTAGCAATATCTATTAAGCTATGTGATCCACGAAAATATTAATTATCACGAGACAACAAGTTGTGTTTTGTTGTGTGATTCATGTAGAAAAGAAGAGTCGAAATAGTATAGCAAGATATGCTATATTTTCTCTATATATTGATTGTCTTTGATGTGGGTTTAAGAGAGGTGCGAGGAAAATATTTCTTTGTAGGGTTATGTTGTCATATTTTATCTCTGAAAATCAAGATGGTTATGTCATTGTCTGGTTTCAAGCGTCAAGTATCTCGTCTCAAACTTTGGTTTGGTTTTGAGCATACAACAACCTATATAATACATGCAATTGAAAAATATTTAGTTTTGGGAATAAAATATTTTGTTTAAGATATTGGTCGGGTTTCAAGCATGTACATCATGTCTAAGACATGTAATGGGAAAATATCTAGTTTCAAGAATGAAAGCATCTTGTCTAAGACTCTGGTTTGGTTTCAAGAATTTACATTCCATCTAAGACATGAGGATAACCAAACAAAGCACACTATTCATAGGTAAATCCACAAACTTGTACTGAAAAAGGATAACCAAGCAAGGCACCATGCAAGGAAATCCATAATTTGCATTGAACATATGCTACAAGGAGACCAGAATGTATGCCTCCCCCCATCTTAAGATGTCAACATAGCCCTATGTTGGTGTATTAAGCAATATAGAAACAAGGATACCCACCTTCAACACTAAGGAGATATCCTTTAGGCAACAATGTGCATAACGCCTAACTAAAGAGGCATAACTCTTATAAGAAAGAAAAAGATTATTTTAAAAGAGATATCTTGCAACGAGTGTAAAGGGATCCTTTTGAGGGATGCACAGAGGAAGAGATCTTTATCCAAAGATATTCACCTCTAAAAATAGAAGATATATTTGATAAAGGTAACATCTTTGAAAAGGAGAAGGAAAATAAGAATACACACCTTCTCCTATTGCTAAGAAAGCACACATTTGCTAGGGAGATATTGTCACAAGAGAAATACTATTTCAAATAAAAACCAGGTCCTAAATAATTAACACACATGTAATTTCATGAAGGATAATTCTATGCAAGAAAGGACATCAAGTTATGAAAAATGCAACTCACAAAGGGAAAGACAATGTTTGGAATAAAAGAGCGTTGATTGAAATGAAATGCTATTCTTTTACCCAAGCATGAGGACAAGGAAGAATGACTATTATGCTGCTATCCAAGTATGATTGGAAAATAAGTTGTATCACCGCGAATGACAAAGAGTCCCCAATTAAGGTAAACTACTAATGTCGTAGGGTAGAGAGGAATATAATAAGCACTCAAATGTTATCTAGAAGGAATAAGATACGAGTCCAACTTATTGGCACCAACTATTTGAATGATACCAATTACAATAAGTTGTTTAATTTTATTCTTCAAGTCATGACATTCATTGGTGGAATGGCCATGGATTTTATGATACTTGCAAAAATAAGGATTACCTTGATGTTTCTTACAATTCTTTCTTCACATTTTCAAAAGTAGAGTAATAAAGTTGGCTTAAAGAATCTCATAAAAATACTCTCTTGTTATAACGAAAAGTTGGGAATTGATGCGTTAGACAATGGGGGATGGTCTTTGTAATGCATTGCATAAGGACGTGTTGAAAAGCCAAAGGGATGAATAGATCAGGAAGAGATATCATTTGTTGGGAGATTCATCTATATCCTCTTTGGTAGGTTGGGAAGAAGGATCCTTATCATCCAAGGCTTCATCTTTGCTCAATGTTATGTTGGAGATAGATCATGCATGATATGCGTAACATCATATTGCCTACAAATATGTTGATGGTCAAGATAAGCTCTAAGAGTATAAGAAGGATCTAGAGAGATTGATATAGCATCATTGTTACCTTGCCCCCCTTTATGAGAAGAGGATGGTGTCATGTTTCTCTTAAATTCTTCCTCTCCATTAGAGATATCATTGATAGGATTATTGATTATATCCTTGTGAATAAAAGATATTTTAGGAGTACAAAATACATCAATATTTCATCTCTAGAGGGAAAATCATTGAAATGAAAAGTAGGTATGGTATCACTAAGAAAGTAAGGTATAATGGCATCCTATTGCACTCAATGATATTCATGGGTAAGACAAGATTTGGGAGAATGATCAACACTAACCATCCATGTTTTATCTCTAAGAGAAATACTATGTATGGAAGGTAAGGTGACATTAAGGAATGTGTTTATGATATCACCCTCTTCATCTAGGATATCCTTATAAGAGAGGCACATTTAGGAGAAAGATCAACATCATTCATAAAAACAATCATCCTTAGGTGAGTGAGTTTTAAAATAAGTGTTAATAATCTCTTCTCGCACGAAAGTGTCCTCGTGAGTAAGAGGATCCTCATTAGAGGTAAATCATTGCTACAAATGAAAGAAAAACATGAACTATCATCATATGCACAAAATGAAATATTATGGAGATCTTGAATTAAATTCGAATTTTAAAAAGCAAAGCAAGATAAAAACTCCATTTATCGAATCTACTTATCATATGCAATAACCAAAGCAATGTTCACTCAATGTATACAATAAAATTATGAAAAATCAAATCTAAAAACACTAAATTAGAAGTGTGCACAAGCGTTGGGCTCACCAAAATGTAAGGTGTTAGAATTAGGGCTTTAATACCTTGAGGGATGATAAAATCCACTAAATTCACTTATGATCAACCTTAAATAAAAGGAGGTAATTGAACTTGATTGATCCAATACTAAGAAGACTGAATACTGATCAAGTTAATTCGTCCTTCCCTTGTTAGAGTTGGAATTGAATTGTAATGCTAGATCTAGGGCAAACAAGGTGAAATTGACATAAAAAAGTAACAGAATGTTCCAAATATAATGTAGATCTATAAACCTATATCTGAGGAGGGAAAATGGGTTAGAACTTGTGATGGAAGATTCAGGCTGAATTGTCGGGATCAGGGGGAGTAGGTAGCCTTAGTCCTCTGAATATCGTGGATAGATAGACATAATATTTTCCAAATTAGGCCGATGCACATAATCCAATGTCAAAAGGTCATAAAAAATTCTCAAGATCGAGGGTAATCAACCATCATAGTCCTCCACTTGATGCACCTTCAAAAGTTGAGTTTGATTTTTGTCGTCTACATTATCGGGTTCCTTGTTTTTAGCTCTTGACACAATTTCCTGCACATAAAAATAAATAGGGTTGTTAATTGGGTTTTTCCTTAGGTCAAACCCTAGGTTTGGAATTAACCTTGAATTAAAATAGTAACTAAAATTTTAAGTAAATTTTATATCACAATACCTTAGATCTACAATGACTGATTGAAGTTGATGATGCAATTCTCTTTAGATGTGATCACAAATATTGATGCAATAACATGACTTGATATAACATGAACATGAAGTAATAAAACACACACACTTGCATGAGAATTGATGTGGTTTGTTACATAATGCTTGACAGATATGGTGGGATGAAATGTTGTGTTGGATGCTTGAGAATGCTTGATGATGGTTGCTCAAAGTATGCACGAATGATGGGGTATGGAAGTGATATTAAAATGAATTAATAGGATGCCTTTATATAGGGCTTCCTAGGTAAATTAACAATTATTCTAGTCTCCAACTGTCACTTTGAGGCATGAGGACCAAAATTCTTTGGGGAGGGAAAGTGCCTTGTCCTGTTTAAATTGGGTCTTGTTTAAGCAGGACCAAGACGCCTTGGTCCAGACAGGGGCATCCTGTTGAACACACAACAAGACTGAGAGGTGGGGTGAATAAGTTTGGATCTCTAACACAAATTTATTTATGATCTATTAAACTTCAAACCACTACTGACATATTACTTTAATGAAATTATGAAAGCACAAAACGCAATCAACTCATGAGCACTAAATTTATGTGGAAAACCCAAGAAAGGAAAAACCCTGATGAGAATCACACTCACAATATAGTATAAATGATTACTATAATCAGGCCAAAGGCTAGGGAGCTCACTACTCCAAACGTGCAAGCTAAGGCGCACAACCTTAAGGAAAGATATGAAGAACTTGCACAACTAGAACTCGGTGCTTAGGGTAAGATACAAAGAGTTGCAAAAGAGACACATTGTCTTCCGATAGGAATAGTTAAATTGAAAATGAATAGGATCTCCTGATCATGAAATTGACCTTGAATTATTTTTTCAAGTGTCTGATATCATGGCAAATACATCTGACCTCAAAATTTGTTACCGAACACTATTAAAGTTCTTCTCAACTAGCTATTGCACATCTTTTCAATCAAATATGTATGCATATCAATCACATCCACATCTCATTATTTCAGACAAATCCCATAATTATGAACATATCACACACACATTTACTCATCCTTATATATAAAGGTATTCATTAAGACTCTCAACTCGGTTGGCCCAAAGCAAAGTATATCAAATTACATAAATTAGGCCATTTGGACCAATAATATCTAATGAAATCCACTCCAAGAGAAAAGAGTGGTCCCAAAAATAACACCATACATCCTTCTAAGTTTATTTTAATGAGCCCCATACCCTAGCACATCTTCCAAAGTCAGTTACAAATGAAACGTGTTGATAAATAATAAAACTCAACAACTAGTTAGCGCAAAAGCATCTTCCAATGCAAATCTCCACACACCATGGTGAGACCCAAAATAATATTCAAACTCAACCTCCAATGTATATCTAGACAAAAAAGCATGATCCAAATGAGATAATCAACCCGTGCACACTGAGATCCAACATAGCTAACCATACCATGCACAAAACAACAAAACTCACATGCAAAACAAAAAAACACCAGAGATTTAAATTTTAACATTGTATGAACCAAATAAGCATGTCCTCCAAAATGTAACACTTGAATTCACATATCCGGAAGCCACCAAGCAAATTATGGACCAGTCTAACTGGCATTCTCACTATTAGAGAACAACAACAACAACCAATCTCATCGTCTGAACAACCATAGGACCTTCAAAATTTATAGTACACCATTCACAAAACATTAACACTATATCCAAGTCCGCACACCATACTTCCACTAGGGCATTAAATACACTTTCCTGCATGTTGAAACCTCAACTACACCGATCTTCTAGAAATTCCTCATGTAAACACAACATCTTCACAAGACGATATGACAATATTTGAACACTCAATTCCATTTAACATATATCGCCAACTATCATTAACAATAGTTTGCACATCACAAGGCTATATCCAGATCAGACAACCTCAAGACCAACAAGTTTGACATCAATAACAACACGACTTAGATTTCCAACAATCTCCCTCTTTGTCATTGATAGAAACACTTGCACCGTATTTTAGTGAAATCTCTCCCACATTCACATCAAAGTGAAAAGGAAAACATTTGAAAATAGTCACATTCCTTCAAAGCTTTCTCCCCCTTTATAATATTCTTTTTAACTTATTCATCTTGGAACATTCTCATATACTGATACATGAAATACTCCCCCTGATATGGACAACTACCATAACTAGAGCACTACATCCATCCTTGCTCCCCCTGAGAGCATCCACAACATTTATCCAAGAGATGAAAGATAATCCTTAAATCTTCTTCTTGAAATTTGCACCACATCTATGCATCTAGGTAGAGAAAGGAGGGGCAATAACCCCTAACTTTAGCCTGAGATACTCAAAAGTGTCCTTTGCCAATGCTTTAGTAAAGATATATGCAATATGTTCCTTTGTCAATACATATTCCAATCTAATGTCTTTCTCTGCAACCTTCTCTCTCAAGAAGTGATATTGGATAGAAATGTGTTTAGTTCTTGAATGCATTATCAGGTTATTTGAAATGTTTATGGCACTTGTATTGTCACACATAATAGGAATTTCTTAATCATACATTACTCTAATATCTCTAATTGCCTACTTCATCCACACAACTTGAGTACAACAAGATGTTGTTGCAATATATTTTGCCTCTACAGTAGATAATAAAATTGAATCCTACTTCTTACTTAACCAAGAGATCAACTTGTCTCTGAAGAAAAATGCACCTCCACTTGTGCTTTTCCTATAATCTACACAACTAGCCTGGTCACCATCAGTATATGCCTTTAGCTTAACATCACCATTCTTTTTATACCACAAACCATAATCCAAAGTACTCTTAAAATATCTAAATATTCTCTTTACTACTTGATAATGTGATTGTTTTGGATTAGCCTAAAATATCACAACCAAACATACAACCTGCACAATATCCAATCTAGAAGTTTTCAAATACAATAGTGCACCAATAATATATTTGTATTTCGTCTGATCAACTTCTAGAGATTTATCATCCTTGACCAATTTACAACTAGTAGCCATGGGGGTTGCAACCAGTTTATTGGTCTCCATCTAAAACTTCTTTAACATACTTGGTCTGAGAGAAAAAAAATCCATTTTCTAACTGAGTAACTTGCAAACCAAGAAATAAAGACAACTCACCAATAATAGACATTTCAAATTCCTTATGTATTTCTTTAGCAAATATCATACACATGTTATAATCACCTCCAAAGATAACGTTGAACCAAGGGAAAAACTATGAAGGTGAAAATGGTTAGTATCAATTCAAATAAACACATAAACTACATGAACACGTATGAAAAATACCTTTATACCTTCCAAATTCTTCACTCACTCCTCGGATTGAACCTTTGGTGAAGCAAAAAATGTACCCCTTCCTTGCTCGATTGAATTGGTTCTAGAATTAGGATCTGGAATGCTCTCCACTACAAAACCAACAAGGATTGAGTGGGTGATTTAGTGTGATGGATTTGGCTAAGTGTGGGAGAATTTTGGCATAACAAGGGTATGATGGATGATTGCTAAGCTCACTTGGACAACATAAAATTACCAACTTGATTGATCTGGAAAAGAGGGGAGGAGATTCCAATTTGTAGATTGGAGGAGGCCAAAATGGAGGGCCAAAATTGATTTGAAATGGAGTGTGGAGATTGAAGGAAAGTGATGGGAAGGATTGAGAGGACAAGGTGTGGAGATAAATAGATTTTCCATAAAGGCATTTATTGTCTCCACACTCCTCAAGGTGCATGGGGAAGAGATCCCTAGGTATATTAGAGAAATAAAAAGGAATTAAAAATTCCCAAATAAAAGATTGCATAGGAAGAATAAAGGAGAAAAGGAATTAAAAATTCCTTGGGAAAAGAGGGCGTGGGAATGTGAAAAGGATTTATCAATCCTTTGACATGACCAAAGTAGGTGCATTTAAGGTTTAGAAGGCGAGAGAGGAAATCCATTTATGGTGAAGAGTTGACTTGCTCCTAATCTTGGGGATTAGGATTGTGCAAATGATTAAGAGAGGTCTGATGAGTCGCCTTTTTGGTCATCTTATATGAACTTTATGTTATGTTAGATTTGTCATTTTGTGACTCAAACATTATGGTTGAGATAGATATAAGCCTTTTTATGTTTAAAACCTATGAAGTTTTCTCTATTGATAAACCTTATAAATGATATGCTAAATCCATATCAATGATAAGGGAATGCTTGATTAAATGTTGATTAAGGGTAGTATTATGCAAATATATGTTGTATGTGTTAACCCCTGTGTATACAGCTGGTTATTAGACCAAGTCAATGAAGAACATCTGTTGTTGATTCAAAGAATTTTGATCATGATCAAATAGGATTGTTGAACCAGTCAAGTTAGTAGCTAATGATTATGACAAAACCCCCAATTATGATTGATGTAGTTGTTGCTTCAGAACATGTGTCGGGTTGTCGAGGAAATCTAGAGGGAACCTTGGCCTATATTTGTGCATAAGACCGAGTCCTTGAATTATTCATCTTTCTATGCTTTTATTTCTAATAAAAGTCATCCTCCTAGTTTGTTGGGAATGGATTGGCTATGTAGCTAGTTAGTTGTAGAACCTCTTATAAATTCATTGGTTAAGGATGGAGTATGTAATGCAATTTTATCTTTTTTGAGTATCAAGTGTACTTTGTTTTCATAGTCTAAATAATAAAGGAGATTTCAGTTCTACCATCTTTGTTGTTGAGAGTATCAACGTGTTTATGGTTCTGTTGTAATCTTTAGATTTGGTTAAGATTCTGGAAGCTTATCCAAGGGGGCCCACTTGGAGATCATCCATGTTAATTTTCTTTTCATGCTCTATTGAGTGAGTTCATTAGCAAGCTTATGTTTGTTGGTTAGAATCTTTGAGTTGACTGTCTTGCAGCCACAAAAACTCCATTCTGTGACTCTTCCTGCAACCAAAGGAAAACAGAGTTTATGATTACCAACTAGTTAGTTTATTTTTTGTACAATGTTTTAAGTTTTATATTAAGTAGATCAAATTGATATCAATAAAATTAGCACTAGAATTCAATGCTTTTTATCAATTCCTTATTTAGTTTCTTCAATCTTAAGTTAATATTCCTTATGAGTTTTTTAGTGCACATATAGTGCAAACCTATTTCAAGTATATGTTCATGGGTTGACAAGTGAATGAGCCTTTGATTAATGAATTAGTGATCAAGTGATGCAAATAATTGAACCCTTCGGTCAAGGAAATGTGTCTTAATTACTAGGGCATTATTAGGAACCAACATTTTTGGTGCCATTGTCAGGGATGGTGTCAAACTAAGAAATTATTGGGACTATAGGATTTATAATTTTCAAGTCTCTAGTTGATGTTATTAGAGGTAGTGACACCTTTGAATCATTTTAGAGAAGAAGCGTAAACCTATTACCCATCATTTTGTGTAGGTATATTGGTAATTGAGACAAAATCTGCATGCATAGGGGAAGGAGGGATACATTAGGATTATTTCTTCCCTCTTGGTATAATCTTGAAATAAGTCCCTACCAAGCCCTATATATAAATCCTTTTGGTTAAGTCTTTGTAGAAGTTGGAAACTGAGGTATTTTTGATTTATCAGGAAACCTTGATTTCTTAAATGAACCCCCTGAAGAAAATATTTTACCTCTAGTTCCTTACCAAATTCCAATGGAAATTGTTGGTGGAGGAGGTAACCCACCTCCTCCTAATCATACTTTTGAATTCCTTATTCCTGACCAACATGATAATGTAAATTTAAAAAATATTCCAGCCTCCTCTCTTCCAAAATTCTATGGCCTGGTCACTGAAGACCCAAACACCTTTTTGTTTGAATTTGATATCCTCTGCAAAAGTTATGATTATACCACTGATGCCCATAAACTCAAGCTATACTCTGGTACATTGAAAGAAGTTTCTCTTAAGTGGTTTGTGAGTTTAGGTAGGGATGCAATAACTACTTGGGATGAAAAGAAGACAAAGTTTCTGGAGAAATATAAAGACTATTGCAGAGGAATTGATCGATATGGTGATGATATCTTCTGAATGGCACAAAAAGAGGATGAAAGTCTAGAAGATTATTTGGAAAGGTTTATATTTAGTGTCAAGAAGTCCAAGCATAGCACTTTGAGTGAAGAATCCCTAAAATTGATTTTTCTAAGGGGAATCAATGAGGATTGTATTGAAGCACTTGACCTTATGGGAGGAGGAGACATTACTCAAGTTGAATGGGATGATATCAGGAGGATTTGTCAGAAATATTCCACGGATTCTGCCAAGAAGGGTAGATACTATAGGCCTGGATATACAACAGTAAAAGAATCTTCAACAGTTTCCAAGATAGAGATAACTCATCTGTTGAAAGATTTAAAGGAAGATATTATCAACAATATGACAACACAATTGGACACACTTTAAGCCAACAAGAAGCATGCTGAAGCAGAAGTTATGTTAGCCGAATATTGCTCTCACTATAGACAAAAGAAGAAAGATTGTAGATGCAAAAACATTTAAAGCATTGAGAGCAACCATGAGTATCCAAATTTTAGACCAATTGGGATTGAAGAAGGACAAGTCTTATTTGTGGCACAAAGGAGACCATGGGAACCAAGACAATGTATGCCTCAAGATCCTCTTTCTTTCAATATTCCTTATGCAAATCCCAATACTAATAGCAATAACTGGCAATCCCAAAATCCTTCCAATTGGAAAATTATTAGGGAAACCAACATCCTTCATGGCCAAATTACCCAAATATGAACTTGCAGCCACCTCAAGGTAATTGGAAACCTCCTTAGGGGAAATGAAAGTCAATACCTTAATGGAGAGAAGGACAACAATGGCAAAATCAATTTGTTGGCTACATGTAGCCACCTGTTCGTCCTTATCAACAAGCCCTATTGCCTCAAGCTAGCCTAAATGCCAATGCACCTAGACCCACTCAATTGCTAGCACAACCTGCACCAAATCCTAACAGCAAAACACACCAACAAGCATTTGTTACCGATCCTATCCAATACCTTGCCTATGTTGTGAATATCAGTAACATGCAATTATGCTTAGGGAAGGACTTGAGGGTTCCTAATTCACCTATTATTACTAAACTTTCTTCAAAACATGAAGAATAATTAGAAAATATTCACCTTCGAGCCACCAAATATACTACAACAGGACAACCTGAGCAAACACAGGCAGTTGAGCCAGACCCTCCATTTCCTCATATTCTAGCAGTCAAATTGTTGGCAAATTGGAGGAATTGATTATGTGTTGCATTGATATTTTTTCATTGATGGCAACACTGGTTGTTTTGGTTGTTTATTGGTTTCTGGTAGGTTTCGGTAGAGCGGTTAGATTATGATATTGATCCAGTATGCTTTGGTTTGTGGAATTAATTTGGATCTATCATTCATGCTATTCAGATGCATATCATGATCAGTTGGTTCAAGATTTGATGATTTAGGAGCTATCATTTGTTCTAGTAAGCCTTTTGGTCACTGGTAAACAGAGCTTTGTTGAAGATCTTTTGACACACTTGATAAGTGGTGTTGTTGCAGCTTCTAGATGGCTTGCAAGATGTTGTTGGTTATATTGTTTGTGTTCCTGTTGATCGGTGATGTTACATTTAGGACCAGACCTAATGCTATCTTATTCTGCTAGGTTATGGACCGATTTATGTAACGTGTTGGTGAATGATCCCGATGCATTACTGGTTGGATTTATTGATTGGATTATGTTGTTTTGGTCTTAGGTCGACTTGGTTTATCATTGGTTTGCAGGATTATGTAACATATTTATTGTATTATCTTTTAGGTGGCCGACCTAATTATTTAGGTCCCTGGCTGGTATAAATCTAATATAAGATCTCTTTGTAGATCATGGATGGATGGTTATGGGATTATCTGGATACAAATAATGTTGTAATCATACGAAGAGGTTTTGGTTGACCATAGGTGATTGAATTGGGTTTGTGGAAGAGGTTTAAGACCTCTGGTATTGAGCTTAACCAAAACTATACTCAGGCATAGGAGATGCTATTCTTGCAGTTCAATCTTCATTCCGAATTGTAGGCCGATGTTTTCTCTAGTCAGTGAGGCTCCTTTTATGACGAGCAGTTTGCTCTAGGTTGTTGGCCTTCCTACATGTGCAGGCCCCTTGTTGTAATATTTATTCATTTGATCAGTGGATAGATATTGTGGGTTTCCAATCCCATTGTGGTTTTTACTCTTTGAGGTTTTCGATGTATAAATTTGTGGTGTTATTGTGTTCATCTTTGTGGCTGCATCGTTGCTTATTGTTATATAATTTTATGTTTATTGATTGCTGAGTTGTTGTATTAATAAGGTTAAATTTCTCCATTCTAGTAGAACACCGATTCACCCCCCCTCTCAGTGTTCTTGGATTCCAACAATTGGTATCAGAGCCTGGTGCTTCGGAGTAAGTCTAACAGCTTGAGGAAGATCATGTATCCGGAATCTATGGAGATATGTTTGAGGAAGGAACTTCAAGTAGCACTTGAAGACTATGATGCTGAAAGGTTGAGGAACATGAAGTTGTAAGGTGAGTCGAGATCTGTGAAGGAATTCATTTTTACTCTGTAGGAGAGGCTGTCATTTGCACAAGCTAAAAGGAAGGAACTTTGTGATCAATTGCAAAATCAAGATGATGGAGAGAAGAATGCTTTAAAGGAATTGTGTTAGAAGTCGAGTCAAGAGAATGGTGTCATGAAGAATGAAATGCAAGCTATGACTATGAGGATTTCCAAGGAGATTGAAGACTGGAAGAAGAATGAAGAAAATCTTGCTATATCTTTGAAAGATAGATTTCAGGAATGAATTAGGTTAGCGCATGAGAATGATGTGTTGAGGACTGAATTGGTGCAATCACAGAACAATGAGCAAGAGTTGGATAGAATGATGATAATCCTAAGAGGTGATCTAGATGTTGCAAATGAATACAAAGATACGTTCAAAGTTAGTTCTGCTAAGCTTGATGAGTTATTGAAGGATCAAAGAGACATTGGAGACACTAGAGGTCTTGGATTTGAGCATGGTGAAAGCTCCAGTACTGCAAATCAGGATGACACATCCGGTCAGAAGGTCAACCAGAATCAGAAATCACCAGTAAGGCAACCCAATGCACACAAATTTAATGGTAGATGCTTTGTTTGTAATAAGTTTGGTCATAGAGCAAGTTAATGCAGGAATAGAGCAAATCATAATAATAATGCAGTTCCCGGTCAATGTTCAAATTGTAAAAAGTATGGTCATAGGACAAAAGATTGTAGAATGAATGTGAGATGTCATGCATGTGGAAAGTTTGGACATATGGCTAATCAATGTAGGTTGAGGAATGGTCAAGGATACATTAAGGCAATTCAGAAGAACAATGTCACTTGTTATGCACGTAACAAAGTAGGACATATTGCTAAATTTTGTAGAAGCAAGAACCTATTGACAGGAAGTGATAAATCTAATGAGATGGGAAAGAAAAAGGCTGATGATATTTAGAAGGAGCATGAGGAGAAGTGGTTTATGAAGTCTAAGATTCAACCAATAGAATCAAATGCCCCAGATGTTCATTCAGCCGAAGAATATACCTCGGTTAGTCAACCGAAAGAACAAAATGTTCCTGCACCGATAGGAAACTCATCCAGTAACTAAGGCATTCGCATTAGGGGGAGGCAAATTGATGACAAATCTTGCATTGCCCCTGGTAGTGGTCTGAAAGCTTGTTTCAGATCTTGGAGAAGTCAATTTGAAGTGTTAATCCTATGAGAATCCCGTTAATATTGAGAGGGAGGTGAATCAATATTAATACCTGTAGACACCTAAAATTGTCTTGTATAATTAAATAAATATTTTTATTTATTTAATTATTTTAAGCCTAATTATTCTATTAATTGAACAAATCTTTATTTATTTAATTAATTCATTTATCCTCTTCTAGCCTTATTTCTCATTTAAAATAAATACTTTTATTTATTTAAATAATCCTTTTTCCTAAAATTGTCCTGTGTAATTAAATAAATATTTTTATTTATTTAATCATTTTAAGCCTAATTCTTCTATTAATTGAATAAATCTTTATTTATTTAATTAATTCATTTATCCTCTTCTAGCCTTATTTCTCATTTAAATAAATACTTTTATTTATTTAAATAATCATTTTTCCTAAATTAAATAAATATTTCATTTATTTAATTGATCCCACTTCTTCTATTAATTAAATAGATGTTTATTTATTTAATTAATTCATTAGCCTTTTCTACCCATGACACATGTCATTCATCTCTTAATTCCTACACTACCTACCCTCTCATTATTTTATTATTTTCTTCTACCTACCCTCTAACCCTAGCCGACCATTTATCTTTTACACCTCTTAATCTTATCCCTCCATTTCTTACGGTTTCTTCTATATAAGGAGATGCTTCTAATCATTCTATTCCCTCCCAAGCATTCTAGCATTCAAACTTTCATATGTGATCAAACCTATTTGCAACCACTTTTCCGTTTTTTGTTGAGCTCTTGTGCACACATAAAATCCGAGAGCAAATATATCAAGCAAGATCAATAGAGATAGGAAGAATGGAGATTCAAACTCTAGTGGACATATGATGGTATCATCTTTGTGTTTTTTGTTGATTTGCATTGTCTTAGGTAATCTTCATATGTTATGGTGGATCTTTGTTGATTTTAAGCTAGGGTTTTGTGGTTGAATTCATTTAGTCTTTCAATATTGTTGTTTCCATTTTTACCATAAACATTTTGGCACACCCGGTGGGACTCTTGTCCCTTTTGCATTTAACATCTTGGTTGCAGATTTTATGTTTTTGAAGTTGCAGATCTGACATTTTTCGACAATATTTTGACACTTTCACGTCTGCATCTTCTAGAACCGCGCTTTTGTTTTTCTGCCACGTTTGTGACCTCTGAAATCGTGTCTATGTTGCCAACAGTATTTTACATTTTTCCAGATTGTAGAGCCACGTCTGTGTTCTTGAATCGCGTTTGTGAACCTTTTTAACCATGTTTGTGTTGTAGAGTCACGTCGGTGTTTTGGAACCACGTCTGTGGGGTTTAAAGTCACGTTTGTGTCGCGGAATCGCGTCTGTGTGGGATCTAATCGCGTCTGTGTTCGATTCTTGCAGTTTTGGTTTTTGTTTCATTTTTTAGGGCTTCATTTCGTCATTTTGATTTCAGATCTGGTTTATTCCAGCTAATATCTTGTGATCTAGATAACAAATTGGTGCAGTTTGTCCTTGAAGCAAATCGCATTGTTGAAGGCCCCTTTTTCACAGTCTTTTGGATCTAAAATTTACCTGACTTGTGTGCTTGCAGGAGGGGTATTATTGCAAAACTACTAACAAATCTTTGTTGCAGAATTTTGGCAAGGGTTTTCTTTTGATCTTCATTGTGTGCCTTATTTTTAGAGATTAGTAAACACTTCAATTAGTGCACTAAAATTGAACCAGTGTCTTTTGTGTCTTGGGCAATAGGCTCTTTTGTGTTTATCTTTAGAGGGTTTGCCTCCTCGTGTGGTCATTAGGACTACTAGTGAGGAGGGAACGACCCAAGTAGCAGCGAGGAAAATCCACCTCTTTCGAACCAATATAAATAACTCTATCCATGGTGAAAGCCATGGGTAACGTGTGCTGATTAGTTCTTACCGATATTATGTCTCCCCATAAACCTGTTTGATCAAATGTATTTGATTAGTAGTAGCGCATAACCCCTACCGACTAGGAGCCTTCTGTATTTAAAGAGCTGAAAGTGCTGCATGTATGGCCACACGAGCGGATGCCCTTACTAGCACCTTTTTGTTTTAGAAAGCCAAAATCCTTCTAGTTGTTGGGGTAGGAGGTCGGACCTTTGGAGTGGCCCACACACATACGGTTCGTAGTAGAGATACAAAGTTCACCATGAGGAGTTTTCGTGGGGACTGGTGCTTGGTTGCCCTAGAGAAGTGAGTGCCAAGGGTGGAGCTAGTGGGGTCAAGCATCTAAGTATCCACTTTGAATAGCATAGCCTCGGCGGAAACCCCATGTGGGATCAACAACTATTGTCCTGGCCAACCATAAGAATTGTGCCTGTCTTCTTTTAAACATTCAAACATTCAAGATCAAACATCAAAACATTGTGTCTTCAAGTGTATACAAAATCATTTTTACATCAAACAACACACTTTCTTTTGAGTCATTTTGAGTCCAAACACTTGCAAACATTGATTCCTCATCAACATTGTGTCCTCTTGTCATGAAAAAATGGTCAAAAGTTTAAATTTGGTCACAACAACAACTTTACAAATTGGAAAAATTGCACTCAGATTCTAGAAACGCATTTGTGTCTAACAGAAACGCATCTGTGTCTTGTAACCGGGTTTGCATAGGACAGAAACACATCTGTGTTATCCTAAGAAAAACTGCATTCACAAATTCTTAGAAACACATCTGTGTAGTGTCTAATCACGTCTGTGTTGGGTAATCGCATTTGTGAAGTATATAGGCATGTCTGTGTTCAGTATTGGAAAAAAACTTGCAGTCCAACAAACAAGAGCAATCAGTTTCAGAATTATTGAGCTTCCTAGGTTATTTCTCTAGGTTTTCATCTAGAATTCAGCCTATTTCTGGGTCTCACAAAGTTCATCATTGCTTTACACCTTGCATTACATTCACATTTGTCTAAAATTGAGTCAAAATGTCACTTGATTGTCCTCGTCTTGCTTTGTCAACACAATACATACAACAACATTTTGCTAAGTGGTCCCTCATCAAGGTCTATTACCTTTGGGTCTCATTTGGTCTTACTTAGAGTCAAGGTCAACTTACCTCATCTAGATAATCTATCATCTCTTTGGAAGCCACACCTACTCTGATACATACATACTTGGTCTTACACTTTGGACATTGCAAGTACACCTCAGATTCATTTATATTCCATCCAACTCTTGGTCTTCCATACTCTTTCCATTTTCATCTAGTCTCACACATCTTGGTCAAGCCCTAGTTCATGGTTGAAACCCGTTCCCAAAAATCTAGGAGATAAGCTAAAGAGGCTCAAGAGTCTGCAAAAATGAGTGGCTATGAGTACGACAATGATATCTTTTTCAATTCTGATCATACCACATTACCTGACATGGACATTTATCGAAACATTCAAAATGTTGAGAACATGGATAATACAAACAACAATGATACACACAATGACAATGTGGACAACATTTCAGTACATTCAGCAGAAGTGGAAGACTCTATTATGGATCCCCATTTTAATAGATTGGTCGAGGAAATCATGAGAAGAGATAGACAATATTTTCTACAAGTGATGGCACAAAGTGGAGCTAAGATACCTCATGATTTTGACATGTCTCAAATAGTGGAAAATCGACCTATGCAAGAAACTCAACTCAACATGGATCAAAGGAGGCCTAATAGTGGAGGTACTAGAGGACCACATTTCTTGCCTGAGTCACCATCATCTTTGTTTCAAAAACTTGAGGTCCCAAATACACATGGTCAAGCTTGTGATACTCATGAAAGAGCATCTCATGAACAACTCCATCTACGCAGACCATTATGGAAGTCTAATGCAGATAAATACACTCAATTGCATACCAATGCTAAGGACCAACCTCCAAAACAATTGGATATCCAGAGGCATGCTCAAAATTTGGACACAAGAAAACCCCGTGTCAAATTTGGGGGCACTACACAAGAACAATCTCGTGACATGCCTGTAGAATATGATATGGATGGACAAAGCAGATATTCCATTCCTCATTATGACTCTATAGCAAGTGGTTCCTATATGCAGTGTCATTATAGACCTCCTCCATATGAACATGTTTATGATCAATATCATCCATATATGCAGTATCCTCCTCCACCAGGTGGCTCAGGCAAGGGATATGGTCCAAGAAGTCAATCTCCACCCAAGAACAATTTAGAACAACAAATAAAGGACTTACAAAAGAAAATGGAGGACATTAATACACCAAATACATCTTACACAATGAGAGACATATGTCCCTATCCATTTGACAAAAGCATACCAATGCCTCCTTTTCCTACACGTTTCGTGACACCTAGGTTTGATAAGCACAGAGGCAAAGGAGACCCTAAGGCACATATAAGACAATTTTTCATAGCTTGCATTGAGGTAGTAGCAGAAGAAGCAAATTTGATGAGATTGTTCCCACAAAGCTTAGGTGATCAAGCTATGAAATGGTTCTCCCAACTTCCACCTGGAATTAAGTCATGGGGTGATCTAGCATAAGCTTTCATACAACATTTCTCATATAACATAGAGACAGATATATCAATTACCACTTTGTACAACACTAAGCAAAAGGATGGGGAGTCATTTTCATCATTCTTACAAAGATGGAGGAATTTAGTCAGCAGATGCTCTTGTGAAATTCCACAAAAACAAATGGTAGAGATGTTTACACAGAATGTCAATAGAGAAATTGGTTATGACTTGAGGAAAGCTTGTTTGTCCACCTTTAAGGACGTCATTGAGAAAGGCTTAGCAATAGAGAAGGTCTTAATTGAACAAGGAGCCATTCAGATATTCAAAGAAAACAAAGAGGACTTTAAAGGAAAAGACAAGCCACAATTTTGGAACAAGAACAAGAACACAATAAATGATGGCATTGTCGATGCTAACACAATGAGATCAAAAATTATTCTTTCTAGATCAATTTCTACAAACAACCAAGTGAATACTCAAGCAACTTCAAAACTATGAAGGAAATGCACCCCATTGGGAGAACCACTTGATTCAACTTTCAAGAAGCTAGTGGGATTACAAGATAATAACAATTCCAGACAATCCTCCATATGAAGCAAAAGTCAAACAAAATTGGCAGAATGATGATGAGTATTACGAATATCACAAGAGCAAGGGACATAAAATAGGAAATCACCATCGGTTGAAGAACATTATACAAGATCTTATTGATAGAGGTGACATTGAGATTGAAGGACATACATCCAATCAAGAACATGAGAGGTTTAAGGAACCATTTCCTAAACATGACAAGGGAAAAGCCAAAGCCATAGATGAGTAGGCCAACTATACCAAAGCATCCTATAACTATGATTAACTGTTAATCACATTTCGATGGACAACTATGTTTCTACTATTATCATAAAGGACAAAACGCCTGAAAGTTATACTCAAAGACCCAAAATTGTCCTAAAAGGAATTGGACCTTCTTCTGAATCTACCTCTGAATATAATGTCATGGCTCATCGAGGTAAGGTCACCCTGCAAGGTGCTCCAACTAAAACTATTGCTTCCTCAACAACCAAACCTGAGTACGACCTAGTAGAACAATTAGGGAGGATGCCCACGCTTATCTCCATTCTTGAGATTTTATGTATCCACCACAAATAAAGCCATCCTTGATAAAACTTTGAGAGAAACCTCTGTACCCACTGCTTTGAACATGGACTAGTTTCAAGCCATGGTGGGATACCTTTTTGTTCCACATTCCCTTACATTCACCAAAGCTAATGACACCTCCGTAAGCCAACCACATAATGCACCTTTACATATTGAAGCCTTCCTACACAAACATCAAATAAAACGAGTCCTGGTAGATGGAGGAGCTGGTCTCAATATATGTACTTTAAAAATTATAATACAATTGGGATATTCAGATAAAGCTATAAATACTATATATAAAATTACCGTCAAGGCATATGATGATGAAGAGTATTCACCCAAAGGCACAATCACTTTACCTCTCATAGTAGGGCCGGTTACAAAGGATGTGGTTTGTCAAGTCCGAGACCTCGATCTCACATACATCCTATTGCTAGGACATCCATGGATTCATGAGATGAGAGCAGTCCCATCTACATACCATTAATGCATTAAGTTTCCTCACAATGGAGTTGAAGTAACAACTAATGGTGATCCTAATCCATTTATATACTGCAATAATTTGAGGCCAAAAGCTGAGACAATAATTCCAATTAATAGAGAAGCCATCCCATCTTCTGCATATATTGACCCTGAATCATTAAAACCTTCAACGTCAAAGCAAGGTGAGATTAAAGGGAAATATCAGGACAAAGGCATGGGTGAATACACTCTAAATCAAACCATGTGCTTGCGACAAGTTATGAATTCACCAAAAGAATATGGACGACCACATCCTTCTAAATGGGTATCTATCATTACGCTGAAGTGGGATCCTACTATATTCCAAAAGTGGGGTGAAATGGAAGAAGAAGACTTATACAAAATGCTTTACAAAGACCCCGAAGATGATACACAAGATCACATCAAGATACCATATGAAAAATATGGCAAAGGATTAAATATCCTACAAAAGTTTGGGTACGATGGTAAAAGTCCTCTTGGCTTAAGAAAGGAAGGCATCACTAAACCTTTGCAACCAGAATTGACATTTAAAAATTTGCGCTCAAAAGGGTTGGGTTTCATATATTCTAGGGTAAACACTCTCAAATCAGAAGAAGCATTGCAAATCATGATTTCCAATGATCAACAAGAGAACTGCTATTCCACCGACTCCAATGAATGGGAATGGGGTTTGGAAAAATCCTCCAGTGATTATGAACTCACCGAGACATTTAGAGAACCAGGTGAACCCAGAAAAGAGGAGGAATTTTATAGAAAATTTAGAGTTGGTCAAGAAACAACCCCCGAGGATCCCACACAGTCTTTGTTTTTAGGTTCTAAGTTGAAATCACGAAGAATGAGGACACCCGTTCCAAAATGCGCTTTTAGTGATGACAATTTGGACTCGTTCACGATCAAGACAGATGAGGAGAGTGCCAGTGATGACCTCGACAACTACCTTGACATACTTGAATATAATGGTATCTTCACCCTAACACCCGCTGACTTTGAAAACATTGAAGGTCTTTCCCTTGTTCACCACCAACTCATTGATTGGGACCATGGACCTATACAATTCAACACATTCCAAAACAATGAGGCCTTCATCAACTATTTAGGCATACGAGATGATCTTCTGCTTGGGGACCATAAGGCAGGATACACTATAGAACTCAACAACATGGCATATTTTGGTGAGGGTGTTGGGCCTTCCAGTCGCAAAAATGTAAAAATAAAAAACAAATCATGGGTTTTACGGTGAAAACCACATTGTGGCACTGTCTGACCCCCAAAAAGTAAAAAGAAAGGATGTATCTATGGGTGAAAACCTCTCTGAGGCGCTCGAAGATGGAAGGCTTGATATTCTCCCGGCATCATATGAAGAAAAATTATCCATGTTAGTAGAGGAGACCATCAAAACAAACATTGGTACATAAGAGATTCCACATAACATATTCCTGGCACAATCTCTGACAAAGAGAGAAAGAGCGAAGTTCATAAGTTTCTTCATAGAGCGATAAATCAATTTTGCATGGTCATATGCCGATATTCTTGGACTCGATCTGGATTTAGTAATGCATCATTTGACGGTTAAACCAAAAGCAAAGCCAGTGAAACAAAAATTAAGAAAGATGCATCCACAAGTGGCATTATTAGTAAAGGTGGAGCTTGAAAAATTGTTGGATGTCAGATTCATACGACCAATTGATTATCCTAAATGGATCTCCAACTTAGTACCAGTCAATAAGCCATATCACAACATCAAAATATGTACAGATTTCAGAGACATCAACAAAGCTTGTCCTAAGGATGACTTTCCATTGCCAAACATCAACCTGATCGTAGATCTCACAGCAAGTCATGCGATATTATCTTTGATGGACAAATTATTTGGCTACAACCAAATAAGAATCACATCTGAGGATCAACACAAAACAATGTTTACTTGTCCCTGGGGAACTTTCTGCTAGAATGTCATGCCCTTTGGGCTAAAGAATGCATACACTACATACCAACGAGCCATGACTACTATCTTTCATGATCTTATGTACGTAATTGTAGAAGATTATGTTGATGACCTCTTGGGAAAATCATTAGACAAAGACACACATTTGGACATCCTTTCAGTCATTTTTAATCAGTTAGAAAAATATAAAGTGAGACTAAATCCCAAGAAATATGTCTTTGGAGTAACCTCCGGGAAGCTCCTTGGATACATTATTTCAAAAAGAGGAATTGAAGCCAATCCAACGAAAGTTAAAGCTATTTTAGAAATGCCACCTCCAAGAAATATCAGCCAATTTCAATCTTTACAAGGAAGACTCCAGTCCATATGAAGATTCATAGCACAACTTGCAGATAAATGTCATCCTTTTCAACACTTGCTACACAAAAACATGAAATTCAAATGGGATGATAATTGTCAACAGGCTTTTCAGATACTCAAAGATTATCTTTTGAATCCACCAGTCTTGATGCCACCAGTCTTAGAACAACCCCTGTTACTCTACATATCAGCTACACCAACAACACTGGGGGCACTCTTGGTGCAACAAGATACTGAAGGCAAAGAAAAGGCAGTATATTACATCAGTCATACTTTGGTCGGTTATGAGCTTAACTACACACCAATTGAGCTTGCATGTCTTGTTGTGGTTTTTGCTTTTCACAAATTACAACATTACATGCTAACTTATAAAACTAAGCTGGTCACAAGGATCGATCCATTGAAGTATCTTCTCAATAAGGTGACGCTTACTGGAAGACTAGCCAAATGGGTGATGATCTTGAGTGAATTCAACATTGAATATGTAGACAGAAAAACAATAAAGTGACAAGCTATCACAGATCAGCTAGCAGATGCACCCATGATAGATGATGCTCCTCTCATTTCATAATTTTCAGATGAATCCACCCTGGCGGTATCACACACAAAGCCTTGGCAACTGTACTTCGATGACTCATACACGCAGAATGGTGTAGGAGCTGGCATCCTCTTTATCACACCTTAAGGGGATTCCATTCCAAAATCATATTGATTGTCATTTCCTTGCACTAATAACATAGCAAAATACGAGGCATTAACAACTGGATTACGAATTGCAGTTCAATGGAAGATCCAGGAACTTCATGTTTTTGGGGACTCTCAACTGGTAATTCGTCAAGCAATCAATGACTACCAAACAAAGGATGAAAAATTAATGCCTTATAATAAAATGGTAGATGACTTCAAGCAATATTTCATAAAGATAACCTTTGAGCAGATACCAAGAGAGAAGAATCGAGTTGCAGATGTCATGGCTACTATTGCCTCGCGGATTGATCTACCACAGAATGAAGCCCGCTATGAGTTCTTGGTGGATAACCTTTTGGTTCCCTCATATGAGATCACTCCTATTGAGATGATATGTGTTGTTGGTCCTGATTCCTAGTTATATGGTTCCATTTTCACATACCTTCGTAACAACACCCTTCCTCTTGACTTATCCAACAACCAACGCCGCACTTTCATTCGCCAATCTTCCCGATATGTCATTTTAGCCGATATCTTATACCATCGAGGTCTAGATGACACTCTTCTTAGATGTTTAGAAGAGGATGAAGCTCATATTGCGTTACGCGAAGTTCATGAAGGTATATGTGGTCCACATTCTAGTGGTCCTACCTTAGCCAAGAAACTCACCAAGACTAGATATTACTGGCCCAGTATGGAAAAAGATTCATATCAGTTTGTCAAGAAATGTAAGAAATGTCAAATTCATGGAGACCTTATTCATACGCCATCACAAGAACTTCAATCGATTGCGACTCCTTGGCCCTTTTGTCAGTGGGGACTCGATCTCATAGGCAAGATTCACCCTCCTTCCAATGGCCACAAATTCATTATCACTTCCACAGAGTATTTCACAAAATGGATTGAATTTGTGCCTCTTACACAAGTCACTGGAAAACATATTTTGACATTCATTCTTAACTATATCATTTGTCAGTACGGTATTCTGCTTTCCATCATCATCGATAACATACGTCCCTTCAAAATCTAGGATGTTCGTGAACTTTGTGATTGTTTCCATTTCACCCATCGTTTCTCCACTCCCTATTACACCCAAGGTAATGGTCAAGCTAAGACATCTAATAAAACCATTCTTAAAATCCTCAAAAAGACAATCGATGACGCTAGCCGAAATTGGCATATCCAACTTAATCCTGCACTTTGGGCTTATCGCACAAGTGTTCACACACCTACAGGAGCCACACCTTATTCACTTGTCTATGGCACTGAAGCTATCCTGCCTATTGAGGCTGAGTTACCATCCTTACAAGTCTCTTTGTACAACATTATCAGTGATTAAGACTACAGGGTCTCTCGCTTACAAGAATTGGAACTATTGGATGAACGAAGACAAACTACTTTTAATCACCTCAAGGCTTATTAACAAAAAATGAGTCGCAGTTACAATCACAAGGTAAAGCCTCACACATTTAAGGTGGGTGACTTATTTCTCAAGGAAAATCCTAAAATTAGCAAGACATAGAGAAGAAGGGCAAGTTCGAACCAAATTGGCTTGGTTCTTACATCATTACAACAGTTTATGGATCCGGTGCATATTAGCTCTCAACCCTAAAGGGAAAACCTTTGGAGCATCCTATCAACAATATGCACCTTCGTAGGTTTTACACATAGCTCTTCAGCATATCCTAATTCAAAAAATACAAAATAAAATAAAATAAAATAAAAATCGTTACTTGGTGAAAACCTGGCAAACATGCGCTTTGTGACACAAAAAAATAAATTGAAAAATCAAAAAATGTAAAGAGAAATAAATTCGTCCAATGGTGAAAGCCACTTTGGTGGTGCCTTGGGAAATTACCATGGTGAAAACCGGGTCACCGACATCATGCATAGAGACATTGCTCCTCCCTCCTTCAGGATTCAATCTCATCCCTTCACTTGGCACACACTCATAGCCTATCCATTCATAATAAACTTATCCAATCCCATCATGGTTTGTTATTGATCTACCTAAGATTGGTTAGCCATTCATAATACTCCTTCCTTTTCACCCCTTTCCATTCATAATAAATCAGCTCCTATCTATGGCTAAGGCAAATCCTACGTCTAGTGATGGGTGTGGAACTAAGAGCATCACACGTTCCGAGGAGTATAGTTTCTTTTAGTTTTCTTCAGTCTATCCGCGCACAATCCGCAATAAAGCAACACTTACATCACAGATCCGCAATAAAGCAACACTTACATCACAGATCCGCAATAAAGCTTCGTCTTCTCTGAAATAAAGTATCATTTTCATGGACTCGATCAGTTTTAGATGAGATAACAACAACAATGGGCTTCAACAAATCAAATCTTTCAACAGACTCAGACAACATTATGGTTCAGTGCTATCTATCCTTTTGTGAAAGTAAACATTGTGACCACAATCAAATAGACTTATACAAGTGACAAGAGACACTAAAATTGAGGACTATAGTGGATGTTGGTGTCGAGTCTTGGTTTTATTTTGATTTTATCTTTTTTTGACATGTCTTTTAGCCTTTTTGGGATGTCTTTGACTAGAGATTTTATCTCCAGGATGTCTTTGACTAGAAAGGCGAGGATGGGGTATCGTCACCTATTTTTTCTTTGCTGTCTGTGGATTATCTCTTAGTAATGCTTTGACTTGTCCAAGGATATAAGGACACTGCGAGTCTAGTATGAATTGGGGCATTCTTTGTTTGCGACTGTCTGATCTTCATGCAAATGGGTACAATGACTTTCCAGGTCAAACCTATACCTTGATTGTCATAACCTATTTGCCATAATAAATCCCAATGATGATAATAGCACAAGAAGCTATTTCACTTCCATATCTTCTATCTTTCATCCCCCTTTCTTGATTGACCTCCATCGTCCTTCCTGAGTTCGTGTAGCCTGCTATCACATGACTGATTATAATGACACGCCAAAAATATTTGCATTTCATGTAGTTTGCACCTGCATAACCACATATTAGCATTTCATACATATAGATATCAAATTTGCACCATATCCTGCACACAATACATGTTAGCACATTTTACATTTTCATCATGTAAATAGTTATTTGCATGATCATATTCATCTGCATTTCATACATTCACATTTGCATTTGCATAACATATTAAAAACATAAAAGAACAAAACAATATTGCATTTCATCATGTATATATTTGCATCCATATCATAAGCAACACATATAACAAATGTATATAGCTTCCATAAGGATGAATCATCTCATATATATATCAAAAATCATAAGTGTCATGATACAATGATGTCAAAATACATATGGCTACAATCACCCAAAGGTGTCATCATACAAAAATAGTACAAAATTGATACATAGGGAGCCCTCTAAGGCTATGATGAACTCCCTCCCTCGGAGCCAGCTGGCCTCAATGGAGTCTGAGCTCTGGAAGTCCCCACCCCAGGATGATCTCTCCTGCCCCCTCTATCTAGTGGTGGTGGAGGACCCATGACCCCACCACTAGATGCCTGTCTCCTATCTCTCCCTCAAGTGGTCGTTGTAGTCCCTGATGGTCTCCGAAAGCTCCTAGCCCGCTGATCTGGTGGCACCACTCCATAGTACATGTCTCTCCAGTAGGCTATCTCCTCCCCTACCTACATAATATAGGCATATCTGGCCCCTATGTCCTTTGCCGCCTGCCTACCTGTCCTCAGTGTTGTCTCAGCCTTCGTGTAGCACTGAATAACCTGATCTCTCTCCCACTCAGTGTCCCTCAGCTATCTCCTGAGCCTAACCCCATCCCTCTCTAGATCCTAGATCTCATCTTCCTATCCCTATTAGATCTCCCTCAATGATAGTAGCTCCTCCTCCTCCTTCCCTCTCCCCTCACCCTGTCCCTGTCCCTGTACCTATCTAGGAACCTATGTTGCTGACACCTGTAAAGGCAATCCACCTCTACCCCTGACTACGTGAGCCTGTCTCTCTCTTCCATCCCTCCTCTGAGATACCCTCCTCTTTGCCACTACCCCCAGCCTTTGCTGGCGGCCTCTGCCTCCACTATCATCTCCACAATGTCCACCATCCCCCTCTATCGGCTCCTCTAGATCCGTCAGCCATGAAAATGGATGCTCTACCCAATATTCACTATACTCCACATCCATCCCTGCATCCTCCACATCTTCCCAAATATCCCAAGGCATGGGAACCATCTTCGGCATATGTGTCACTGCCTAATCATATGACAATAACGAACCTAAATGCACCTGATCCCTCATTGTCTGTGCATACGTCCCTGAACCCTGTGGCATCCGTTGTATCCTGCCGAACTGCCTGCATACCCTGTCAATCGACTACCGCTCAATGACATATGGTGTCCGACCAATCAGATACCTACTCTGGAATACATATGGAATCTCCACTGCATCATCCTCCCACTCCTCACACTCTCAGTAAGGCCTCCATACCACACTGTCTACCTCATCAATAACCCGGTGCCAATACTCTAGCCTCCCAATTCATGGCTAAGAAGTAGTCATATCATACAGATGCACATAACTGCGCCATGTCCCCTGCCTCTAAAGTGCATTGGTCGTGTCACCGGAAGATGCTCATATGCCCATACCTTTAGTAATGTCACTTCGCATCCTAATCCTGCTGATTCATAATATACAAATTAATGAAACTCATAATACAAATGTGCTAGCAGACACGACCCCTATACAAACTTGGTGTGCTTAGTCACCAATATCTCTAGAGTCCTCTCCCATCCCATAGCCAACCCTCGTGTCGCCCTGTCTTGACAGAGGAACCCACTGATCACTCCTGCTAGCACCGCCGGTAGTGCCAATCCTGTAGCTGTCACAGTATCCCACGCCATATTTCTTGCCCTCATCTCCAGTCCTGGATCTTGAAACACTCATCTCAATGCATCTCGATCTCCCTCTTGATCGTACACAACCAACTCCCCATCAATTGGTATCCCCAGTATCCTGTACACATCCTCTAAGGTGATTGTCATCTCACCCATGAGCAAATGAAAAGTGCATGTCTCTGAGTGCCATCTCTCAGCTAATGCAGCCAGCAATCCCATGTTCGCCTGAAACTCAGACACATACATAATGTATGACAAGCTCATGGCCTCAATTGCTGCTCTATCCTCGAATGTCAGCTCTACTCGCAAACTCTGCATCGAAGAGAATCTCTCCCGTGACTCTAGCATAGACAAGTCCTCTTGCAGTCAAGCAAATCAACCGCGTCAATCCTAGTGGTACTCCCTATTCATCACAAAGTGTTGCTTTTTATCCCAATGCTTATATCTATCATATGGAACTCTATCCTAGTAGTACTCCCTGTTCATCACAACGTGTTTCTTTTATCCTATCTTTTAGGGCACCTACTTGAGTGTATCCTCTTGAGTAGCTTATCCAATTGACAACGTATGTTCTATCACATAATTGTCAATTTCAACCTAATCCAATTGACAACGTATTTTCTATCACAGAATTGTCAATTTCTATGGTACTCCCCGTTCATCACAAAGTGTCTTGCTCTATCCTATCCTAGGGCCTCTGCTTGAGTGTATCCTCTTGAATAGTTTTTCCTGATTAGCAACGTATGTTCTATCACATAATTGTCAATCCTAGCCCTATCGGTTACCCTAGTCTTCCCTAGAGGACCTGTTTGAGTGTATCCTCTCAACAACTTATCCAATTGATAGCGTATGTTTATCACAGAACTACCGATTCGACCTTGAAGACATAAATGCGCATTCATGACACAAACACGCTTACATACTTCACATACGTTTCTGCATTTCATAGACGTGCTTGAAACACACAGACATGCCTCTGTCATGCACAAATGCGCTTGCCCTGCATAGACGCGTCTGCACTTCACAAACGCACTTGCATTTGACATAGACACTTTTAGAATCATAGACGCAATTACACTTGACACAGACGCACCTAACCTACCCAGATGCGCTTGACACCAACACAGATGCACCTTCCCATCTTTTGACCCGCTTGACATTTTTTGCAACATACCTAATGTACATTTATTACCCTACCTAACATGCATTTATGACAACAATTAATGCAACAATGAACAAGGAGGTTTTGTGGTACTTACTGGCTCTCCTGCATCTGCTAGCCTTTGATATTGGCGAACGCTATCGAATCTATGCACCAATGCCATCACTGCTAACCGCTCTCTTTTCTCTCTGCACTCTGATCTCTTAGGTGTGTGGATGACAATGAGGATATTTTCTCTCGTAATCTATCTTATAGACTACCCTAGCCCTAGTCTCCCGAGTCAGTCTTCTTTATCCCGTGACTCTGTCACTCTATCATATCTTGTCAGTCTTTTCTATCCTTTCTTTCTTATCGAGAGATTGTCTGCGATCTTTTCAAACATTTTCATCCAATCTCTTAAGGGGGCATATCATTCCCATCTTGGGGCAACTTTGTATCAGTTTATTTTATCTTCTTTGAAACAACACGACAAGCTACATTGTCTCAAAGAGGGGCAAAATGTAGACACCTAAAATTGTCCTTTCTAATTAAATAAATATTTTTATTTATTTAATTATTTTAAGCCTAATTCTTCTATTAATTGAATAAATCTTTATTTATTTAATTAATTCATTTATCCTCTTCTAGCCTTATTTCTCATTTAAATAAATGCTTTTATTTATTTAAATAATCTTTTTTCCTAAATTAAATAAATATTTCATTTATTTAATTGATCCCACTTCTTGTATTAATTAAATATATCTTTATTTATTTAATTAATTCATTAGCCTTTTATACCCACGACACATGTCATTCATCTCTTAATTCCTACAATACCTACCCTCTCATTATTTTATTATTTTCTTCTACCTACCCTATAATCCTAGCCGACCATTTATCTTTTACACCTCTTAATCTTATCCCTCCATTTCTTACATTGTGTTTTATATAAGGAGATGCTTCTAATCATTCTATTCCCTCCCAAGCATTCTAGCATTCAAACTTTCATATGCGATCAAGCCTACTTGCAACCACATTTCCTTTTTTGTTGAGCTCTTGTGCACACATAAAATCTGAAAGCAAATATATCAAGCAAGATCAATAAAGATATGAAGAATGGAGATTCAAACCCTAGTGAACATATGATGGTATCATCTTTGTGATTTTTGTTGATTTGCATTGTCTTAGGAAATCTTCATATGTTACGGTGGATCTTTGTTGTTGTTAGGCTAGGGTTTTGTGGTTGAATTCATTTAGTCTTTCCATATTGTTGTTTCCATTTTTACCACAAACAAGACCAATCCAAACTTTAACTCAAAATCAAACTTATATTAGCTTATCTCAGATCTAAAACCATTTAACAAATATCTCAACTTATGTAATCAGATCTAATACCTTTATCAGGTTTGCTTAACACTTTAATCAAATCATTTACCAAAACTTTCACCACCAAAGTAATCATATAAACTTGATCAATTACCAACTCATTAACCTTATCAATAAGATCAAATACTTTCACAAACAACTTCTTATCAGTACCGGTAACCTCTGATAAACTTTTGGTAAAACATCATAACTGATGTCTCAGAAATAATGTATGAAATGAAATATAAATAAGAACATCACATGAAAAATATTCCACACATGAACACCATAAGTTTTTGATGTGGAAAATCAAATAGGGAAAAAACCACGGTGGGAGTTGGCACCCACAAATATTTGTACTCTTTTGAAGTATGCCCTATTAGGAGCTTAGCCTTATTAGAAGCTTACAATACGCTTGGTTAAGAGAAGACCCTATTAGGAGTCACCCGGTTAGGGGATTTGCCTTGCAACTCGATTAGGAGCTTGATGATCTATTAGGATCAACCTTGTGAGAGGATTTAACACTATTTTGAGAGCTGCCCTGTTAGAGGACTTAAATGTTTAAGGCCTGTTAGAACCTACCCGGTCAAGGGATTTAACCTGCTGCAACTATTAGGGAACAACAGTAAGAAAATGATCTATTTTCTTGCACTTTTCTGCTTGCTTGATCAAATCCAATTATACTCAACACTCTACAACTCTCAGGTAGATCTCACACTTCACTTGGATGGCTTAACACATTCTCTAAGACCACCAACACAATAAACATCAACCATGTCAACATAAATAGCCATCTCAACTAGGTCAGCCACAAAACCTAATTACAACATGAATTTACAATAAGATCACAAAAGATCATCGTAGATCGCTATCCAGATCATTATAACAAATTACAATGCAATATCAACCGTTGATTGATCACAACTCATCATGAAAATCCGATCTATATCCCCAAAACACTATACTAAGCATTTTGTTGATTCCCAAGAAAATCTTCCTTAAATCGTGCCAAAATAGCTATTAAATCTTTCACGTGGGTTGTGCCATGTTACCAATTTTAAGTAGACTTGTTGTCGATCACTGTCATAACATAAATCATTACCGATTTGATGATTTCTTCACCAGTCCTTAAACCCTACTAAAACCTTAGCAAATATTCATTAGAAATTTGAAACACGCATTCCGGTAATCATCAAAAGTTCTGGTCATTGGAAATCAATAACACTGAGGGGGGGGGGGCTGTATCAGTGTTATACTGGAATAGTAGATTTTAGCCTTAATAAAAGATGCATACACCAACTAGTATATCGGTATAAATAGAATTGAAAGAAGTAAGGCAACCAATAAGCCAAACACATAAATGAGAATCATAAAACACAGATTTATATGTGGAGAACCTCAAAGAGGAAAAACCACAGTGGGATTTGTGACGCACAATATCAATCCATTGGCCAGATGAAGAGATATTACAAAATATGAGGGGCTTGCACTTGCAGGAAGGCTTACAACCTAGAGCACACTACTCAATCACAATAGGAGCCTCATTGACTACATAAAATTCCAGACAACAATCCAGAGAAGTGTGAAATGCAAGATAGCATCTTTTATGCCAGAATACAGTTCCAGTTTAAGCTATGTCTATTCCAGTTTGAAACCTTAAACCCCTTTATCGGAATAACCCTTACAATAAATTCCTCACATACATAATCTCTCTGATATATTTTGCATCATATTACATCATCATAATCTCCTATATCATGTCTATCTCCCTATATATCAAAATGATCTAATCAAACTGCCCTATATACCCTATACAACTTTTATGCCTTATGTCATCTTACAAAGATATATACAATATCAGATTACATGTCGGCCAGATAACATAAATGTATAAACATTAAAACAAATTACCGATGCCAGATCCAAGATATGTCAGCCTCCAATACCGATGACCTTTACTATACCATGTCGGCCTGCATTGCCGATGACCAAAGAAATCTTTTGTCCTATCGGTGCTGGTGTAGAATCTGTGAAGTGTCTGCCGATATACCATAGAATCAAAACATGAAGCCAGAACACAAAATCATGTTGCCATTAATGACAACATAGTGAAACCAACCAATAGAGTGTCAATTGCCAACAATCTCCCCCTTTGGCATTGATGACATCACTCATGTGAAAAAATGGTCAAGGTTTCATCCTGCTCTGCTCTCCCTAAGCTGAATATGCAAAATACTCCATATCTCCAAAACTCCAAAAAAACTTTGTAACTCCCCCTAATGTATGCAACTCTTTTATTCTTTTTCATATATATACTACTCCCCCTTTGACATCAATTCCATTAAGAATTCAAAAAAGAATGTCAAAGAATAAAAACTGTATAATGAATATCCCCAAGAATGTCTTACCGGAGCTTGACCAATTTCAAATTTTCTGGATAAGCCTTCTCTAGTAACTCTATATAAGTATCCCAATGTGTTTTGAATGTGCCATAAATAGATACAAGTCCACTCAATAAATGTGCAAAATATTCTTTCTCATTTACCTTTGCCGATGTGGGCTTTCCCACCATATCAATGCATTCTTTCTTGTGTACACAGAGTGAATCCAATCATGGACTCACCAAGCCTCTCAGCCTTCTGGCTCTTCAAATTATTTTGTCTCTTTCCTTTTCGAGAGTAGAAATTTGATTCTCCAAAATAAAAATTTGACCATCAATTGATGTTGTCAATGAAATTAATCCATCAAAAGAGTTAGCAATACTTGCAATTTTCTCCTGAATCTCTTTTATCTTTTTATCTACATTTGTTGTAAGTATTTCAGTATTGCAACATACCCTATATATTTGTACATTGTTTCAAATAATTTTCTATTAGGATTAGCTTCTCCTCAATATTTTTCTTCTCAGTCTTAATTACCTGATCAAAAGAGACTCTCTTAGCCCGAGTAAACCTTTCTAGTGCTTATCGGTTAGGGATTTGTTGTAAGGATTAAAAGTCTTTTGACATGTGCTCAATGATTACCTTAAGCTTGCCGGAAGGACTCACTTCCTTTTCAATCTTACACTCCGGGACCAATCTATGTAGAATAGTGATTGATTGATCTATAATCCTCTTGTCTGTGGTTCCCTCCTTCATCAGTTTTTGAGCAGCCATCATCATCAGTTCAATGGGACTCATCTTTGTGATGGTTTTCTTTTCTACCTGAGAAGTGTCAATTGACAATAATGATGGGCCAATAACTAGTACCCTACCGGATTCCCTTGTTTTGTCCTTTGATGATTTATCCTTTATTACCTCCTCACTTGCATCAGTGGCTTCACCACTTGGTGCAGTCTATGTAACTGCTAGTTCCTCTGTAGGAACAATGTCCTCAACTTATACATTTGTATCTGGAGGAAAATTGTCCTCAAAGTTAGTATCCTGTACAATATTATCTTGTTCATTCTCAGTATTGACCGGTATCTCAATATTTATCTGTGCTTCTGTATTTACCGGTGGCTTAGTTTCCACTATCTTGATATTTTTCAAAACTGAGGGTGAAGTGCCCATAATCCCATTTCCTTTTCCTTCAACCGGGGTATCTACAATATCTGTCTTGGTTTTCGGTGAAGTAAATAATCCTCTGTGTTCTCCCAAAAATTTAATCCATGCCTTTTGAGTTTCCTTTATTACTTCATTCACTCTTCCTAGCATCAGATTAGTTATCCTATGTTTGCTATTGAAGACTTTTATGTCTGCCACCTCAATTGTCTTATCCATTTCATCTAGAGTTATAGTAACACATATAGCTAATAGTTCTTACATTTTAATGTGTTTATCTTCTTGCATATCAGATAATCTTCTAGCATCTAACATGTTATATAACTCAGCCGGTATTTGATTTTCTATCTCTATTAAGGCTTTCTTATAGATATCCAAGTATAGTAGGACTACTTCTTCTACCTCTCTTTGTTCATCATGCTCTAAGTTTTCATAATAAAATTTAACATTCTTCAGCATGCCATCTTTTGTGATTTCATCTACAATTTTTGCACAAGTTTTAGGTGGTATGATAGTTACATTACCAGTTTCAAGTGCTATGTCAATGTCACTCTTCTTCTTCCTCTTGGCAGTATCGGATGTAGCTGTAGGTGTAGCTTTAGGTGCTTTCTTTTGTGTCGGTAGCTTGATTGTGACCTTCCTAACTGGTTGCTTCTTTGCTTCCACCTTTGTTTCCTCTGGTTTCTTCCTAACAACCCTCTTAAATGTTAATGGCGTGTCATCCTCTGATTCAGATACTGCAGTAACAGGTTCAATATGAACTTCCAGATCCTTCCTCTTTCTACCTTTCTCTGGGACAACATCAATTAGTGCCTTTATATCCTTTGAAACCTTCTGTAAAAATTTACTTGCTTTTCCTTCTTGTTTCTCCCTTTTCTTCCAGTTGAACTTTGTTTCAACCTCTTGAGTTTTTTGTCATGCAGTACCACATGGATTCTCTGCCTCATCTATCGATGCATCAATTAGCATTTTTGCGTAGGCATCAAGAATCTGTGCATCTACCTCATAGCCCATTTCTTCAATCCAAATCTTTTGGGGCTTAACTGCTTCCATGAGAGTCTCATCCTTCTTTACCATGAAGCAAATGTTGGTAGAATATTTCTCTACTATACGCTCAGGTACCCTTACCCTAGACTTCATAGATTTTTAAAATGCCTTAAAATACCCCCATATCTTATCATCTCTTTGGCTTCCTAATGCAATAATTGACTGTTTCAATTGTCTTCTACAGGAATACCAAAAGCCCATTGCCTCTTACCAGAACTGGGTGAATCATTCAAAAAATATAACATCAAGAAAACTAACAAATTCCCATACCGGAAAGTGCCCTTCTTCTCACCCTTAATCTTTCCTAAGTTGATTAACAACTCATCAAGCATCCAACCGCATAGGTCTAACTTTACATTATGTCTCATCATTTTATATGCAACCAAAATACATGAATTGGAAATAGAATTCAGTTGGTTTGACTGAGTTACCTTATATCCGATAATCATGCTACCAAATTTGATGTCCGTGTCAGTGAAAGTGCTCACTTTCATGGATTTTTTGTCAGATGTAGTGCCGATGATCTTCCTCACGAAGTCGTTTGAAACCTTCTTGTCTGGATGTTGACCTACTGATGATAAACCAGTGATTTCCCGGATGGCTTCCTTGGTGATTTTGTAAGGTCTATCTGGCCATATGAATTCCCTGTGTACTTTGCTCAGTACATATCTGATTATTTCATCCTCGAACTCCAAAATATCCTGAATGTCTGTAAACCCTAGTTCTTCAATATGTTTATATGTCGGTTTGATCTTTCCAGATTCTCTCATTAGCTCACTCATATACATTCCCTTGATTTCTGAAGTTCCCAAGTCCTTGATATGACAGTGAATGTATGCCCTAACATCATCTACATACACAACTCCCTCTAGATTGTGAGAAAATGCTCCAAACGAATCTTCGAGGGTAGCCACATGTGGATACTGTTTGAAAATTGTCCTGGGGCGATCCTTGACCTCCACTACAATTGGGTTTGCAACAAAAACAAGAATAGAAGATGATCCTGCTTCCATGTTTCAAGATAAATACCTTTTGATCGCTCTTGGTGAAAACCTTCAACAAATTCTTCTAGACGCCGATGAAATCACTCAAGAAGAAATCTGATTGCCTCTAAATAGCCTTTGATCACACTTAGTCACTTTGAATCTCTTTGAAATCACTATGAATGCAGGGTGATTAATAATGAAGTGTATTCAACCTTTTAACCATCGAGAAAAACCCTAATCTTCCATTGACATAAATGACTGTTGGTGAAAGATATCGGATCTCGCTCAGAACATATCCACATGCCAGATAATCCTTTCCAATATCTGGAATATCTTCTTGAACCTCTTCCCGGGGCATATGCAACATCTTCATGAATTTTGCCTACCCCTAAGGCATTTGCCTTAGTTATCGGATGAGCTTCCTACCGGTGCAGGAGCAACCTCTTTTGCCAGATAAGTAACCGAGATATTCCCATCCGATGATTGTTCTTCAGTCTTCGTGAACCATCTCTACATATGATCTTGCTAGATTTCACTGACCTTCTCTTTTCCTTTCTCATTTGATCCTCCATTACCAACTGATGGATTTCTGTTTCTACAAAAATTAGCAATATGTCCAACTTCATTACATGCATAACATGTAACATTGTTCTTCTGAATTCCTTTGCTAAAACCGGTGAAATTGCTTGACCTGCACTGATTAGCCATATGTCCAAATTTTCCACAAGCATGGCATTTAACATTCATTCTACAATCTTTTGTCTTATGACCAACCTTATTGCATTTAAAACATTTACCAGGACCAGAATCAGGGTTCTGATTTGCTCTGTTTCTACATTGCCTAGCCATGTGACCAAATCTATTGCAAACAAAACATCTACTATTGAATTTATAAGCATTAAATTGTCTTATCGGTGCCTTATGGTTTTGATCTTCATTAGCAGTACTAGAACTCCGTCCTTGCTCAAATCCAAGTCCACTGGAATCTCCAATCTGCCTCTGTCTCTTCAATAACTCATCAAGATGTGCTGAGTTGATCTTTAATTTTTCTTTGTACTCACTTGTAGCAGTTAAATATTCTCTTAGTATTATCATTTGTCTCTCAAGATCTTGCTCATTACTTTGGGATTGTACCAAATCAGTTCTCAACATATCATTTTCATGAACCAACCTACCACATCCTTCAAATTTGTTCTTTAGGGATACAACAAGATTTTCTTCCTTTTTCTTTCTGTCCTCAATCTCCTTAGACATCCTCAGTTATAAATTGCCTTTCATTATTCATAACCATGTTCTCCTGACTCAATTTCTGACATTGTTCCTTAAGTGCATTTTTCTCTTCATCATCTTGATTTTGCAAAAGTTCCTTCCTTCTAGCTTGAATAGATGATAGCCTCTCTTGTAGAACAAGAATGAATTCCTTAGCATAATTCAATTCATCTTGTAGCTTTAATTTCTTCAACCTTTCAGCATCATAATCTTCAATTACTATCTCAAGTTGCTTCTCCAAAGCCATATTCATTGATTCCGGTTTCAGGATCTTCCTCAAGCTGTTAAACTTCCTCCGAGGCACAAGGCTCTGGTACTAATTGTTGGAAACCAATAACACTGAGAGGGGGGGGTGAATCAGTGTTATACCAAAATAGTAGATTTTAGCCTTAATAAAACATGCATACACCAACTGGTATAAACAAAATTGAAAGAAGTAAAGCAACCAATAAGCCAAACACATAAATGAGAATCATAACACATAGATTTATACGTGGATAACCTCAAAGAGGAAAAAACATGGTGGGATTTGTGACCCACAATATCAATCCAATGGCCATATGAAGAGATATTACAAAATATGAGGGGTCTGCACTTGTAGGAAGGCTTACAACCTAGAGCACACTGCTCAATCACAATAGGATCCTCACTGACTACATAAAATTCTAGACAACAATCCAGAGAAGTGTGAACTGCTAAGATAGCATCTTCTATGCTAGAATACAGTTCTTGTTTAAGATCTGTTTGTTCTGGTTTGAAACCCTAAACCCCTTTACTGGAATAACCCTTACAATAAATTCCTCACATACATAATCTCTCTGATATATTTCGCATCATATTAAATCATCATAATCTCCTATCTCATGTCTATCTCCCTATATATCAAAATGATCTAATCAAACTGCCCTATATACCCTATACAACTTTTATGCCTTATGTCAGCTTACAAAGATATATACAATATCAGATTACATGTCAGCCAGATAACATAAATGTATAAACATTAAAACAAATTACTGATGCCAGATCTAAGATATGTCAGCCTCCAATACCAATGACCTTTACTATACCATGTCGGCCTGCATTGCTGGTGACCAAAGAAATCTTCTATCCTGCTAGTGCCGGTGCCGGTGTAGAATCTGTGAAGCGTCTTCCGGTATACCATAGAATCAAAACATGAAGTTGGAACACAAAGTCATGTTGCCATCAATGAAAACATAGTGATACCAAACAATAGAGTGTTAATTGCCAACACTAGTTCTGGTCACATACACATTTTCATGATACAAGTTCACCATACAAACCACAAATCACCAATCAACTGATCCAATCAAAACAATTTTGCTTTATTGGTTAAAGTCCTATTTCACAGACTTTGGCTCAGTGTCGATAAACCCTGTGTTCCGGTAAACCAAATCACTTAGATGACAAAACAAAATATCAGGAACATTAGTTGCCAACAATGACAACACAAATAACTGATCGTGTCATCTATTCATAGAATCTCAATCTCTTCATCACAAATAGACTTCTATCCTTTACCGGTGTAGTCAACCAACTTCAACTGCATGACCTGATCTGCATCAGTTATGCCAAATGCCAACATGAAGGTTAACCAATGAAGATTTGTTGGATCTTGGATCTGGTTTGGTTTACCGGTAAGTCACTTTATGAGTTATGGTTTGGTCATACACCTATAGTTAAGTATTTCAAAATCTTTGGTAGTGAATTGGAAAGTTTGATCCTAGGTGTGATGAAGGGATATTTATTGTTTATTCTAATGAAAGCAAAGCATATAGATGTTATAACAAAAGATTGTAGAGAATTGTGGAGAGTGCAAATGTCAAGGTGGATGAGCAGTCTAGAGGTCAAATCAGAACTTATGAGAGAGAACCAGAATTGGAAATGGTTAAACTGAACCGGTAACACCTGTATCAGAACAAAATGTTGAACCAGTTACCCCGATAGTATCTAAAAATTCAATAGTAGCTGAAGATCAGAGCAGAGGAACATGAAATCAAAAGACTCCTAAGTATGTTAGGTTAAATCATTCAAAAAATCAGATCATTGGAAACAAGAATAAAGGAGTGATGACAAGAAGAAGGTTGGCAGCTGATGAGGTATGTTTAATTTCTCAAATTGAACTGGCATCAATAATTGAAGCATGTAAAGATGAATGTTGGATGAAAGCTATGGAAGAAGAGTTAGATTAGATAGAAAAGAATAACACATGGACTTTAGTTCCCTGACCTAAAAATAAGAATGTTATTGGAAGTAAATGGCTTTTTAGGAACAAATTGAATGAAGATGGACAAGTTGTGAGGAATAAGGCTAGATTGGTTTATAAAGGATATTCTCTGAAGGAAGAAATTGATTATGTTGAATCCTTGCTCCGGTAGCTAGGATTTTTAGATATTTTCAAGGATTTTCAAGTATGGTTTTTGGTTTATGATGACTTTACACCATGAGCATATTCAGATGCGGATTGGGCTGGAGATGTTGATGATCGGAAGAGCACATCCAATGGAGCTTTCTTTCTTGGAAAGAAACTTGTTTCACAGATCAGCAAGAAACAATCATGTACTTCTTTATCTACTACTGAAGCCGAGTATGTTGTTGCTGCTACTAACTATATGCAAGTTCTATGGATGAAGAAAATGTTGAAGGATATAAGGGTGGATTGTAATGAACTAGTAGTTATTCACTATGATAGCTCTTCTACTATTGACATATCAAAGAATCTGGTATTTCATTCTAAGACAAAGCACATATCTATCAAGTATAATGTTTTGAAGGAGAAGGTGGAAGTAAATGAAGTTAGATTGGTTTGAGGAATCATTTGAGTACTTCAGAGACAGATTGGGGTTTTTTTGCCCCTCCAGTAGAGAGTTGAGTGATGTTGATTGGCATCAATTTAGTATGCATTTACAGAGCTACTATTCATTCTGGATTGATGTTTTGGTGCTACTACTTAGGGGGGAGTAGTTAGCTTTATGGTTCAATGGATTGATGATTTTTCTTTGATATTTATGTCAGATTTCTGGCATTGATGTCAAAGGGGGAGAGATATATGTGAAAAACAGAGCTTAACGTAATATCAATCAAAGGGGAGAGTTCAAAGCTTAACAGGGATATCATTCACAGGGGGAGTTTTTAACTTCATTGTAATATCATCTTATGGGAGATTGTTGGCTATCTTCCTTTGGGGAGACTTGTTTGGCATTTCTTGGCACTTGGATGTTTTTCACATCTAGTGTTGCCATCAATGCCAAAGGGGGATATTGTTGGCAAATTGGAGGAATTGATTATGTGTTGCATTGATGTTTTGTCATTGATGGCAACACTGGCTATTTTGGTTGTTTACCAGTTTCTGGTAGAGCGGTTGGATTATGATATTGATTTGGTATGCTCCAGTATGCTTTGGTTTGTGGAATTAGCTTGGATCTATCATTCATGCTTTTCATATGTGTATCATGATAAGTTGGTTTGGGATTTGATGACTCAGGGGCTATCATTTGTTCTAGTAAGCCTTTTCGTCACCGATAAGGGTTTTACCGACAGAGCTTTGTTGAAGATATTTTGGTGCACTTGATAAGTGGTGTTGGTGCGGCTTCTAGATGGCTTTTGGGATGTTGTTGGTTATCATGTTCATGTTCTTGTTGATCGGTGATATTGCATTTAGGACCAAACCTAATGCTATCTTATTCTACTAGGTTATGGACTGGTTTATGTAACGTGTTGGTGGATGACCCCGATGTATTTTCGATTGGATTTATTGATTGGATTATGTTGTTTCGGTATTAGGCCGACTTGGTTTATCATTGGTTTATGGGATTATGTAAAAAATTTATTGTATTATCTTTTAGGTGGCAGACCTAATTGTTTAGGCCACGGGCTAGTATAAATATGATATAAGATCTCTTTGTAGATCATGGATGGATGGTTATGGGATTATTTTGGATATGAATAATGTTGTAATCATATGCAGAGGTTTTGGTCGATCATAGGTGATTGAAATGGGTTTGTGGAAGAGGTTTAAGACCTCCGGTATTGAGCTTAACCGAAACTATACTTAGGCATAGGAGATGCTATTCTTGCAGTTCAATCTTCATTCGAGATTGTAGTCTGATATTTTCTATAGTCATTGAGGCTCCTTTTGTGATGAGAAGTCTTCTCTGGGCTGTTGGCCTTCTTGCATGTGCAGGACCGTTGTTGTAATATTTATTCATCTTATTAGTGGATAGATATTGTGGGTCTCCAATCCCACCATGGTTTTTCCTCTTTGAGGTTTTCCACGTATAAATATATAGTGTTATGGTGTTCATCTTTGAGGCAGAAAAAGAAAAGACCCTCAAACTGTTCATGTCATGGGCCAATTAGAAGATATTATGTTGGGGAAAGTTGTAGTTCCTAAGTATTTTGATCCTGGTAGTCCAGTGGTAGACATAACCATTAATGTGGTTTTGGTTAAAAATTCTCTTATAGATTTGGGAGTTGCTATAAATGTAGTGACCAAAAGCTCGATGCGAAACTTAAACATTACAACTCAAAGGCATACACCCACTATGTTGTAACTAGCTGTCAGTTCCACAGTCACACCAGATGGAGTTCTTGAAGACCTCATTGTCACCCTAGATTCCTAGGAATATCCAACAGATTTTATGATTCTATCCCCAAAATCCACTTTGGGGGGATATCCTGTTATATTGGGAAGACCATGGCTGGCTCTTACAAATGCCTATATAGGATGTAGGTCTAGAGATCTGACCATTTCAAATGGCAACACCACTAAGAGGCTTGTTCTTTTTCCACCATCCAAGCCTCATGAAAAGAATGATACTGCAGTTTGGCCTAACTTGTGTGATGATGTTGAGGAGGTTAATTCTCTACAATCATTAAGGATGATTGGTAGGAGTTCTATCTTGTAATTACAAGACGATGATGAAATTTTATCCCATATTATCTGGAATAATTATGAATTGGGATCTGAAACACAACATCATCTTTTGTGTCCTTTGCAAATGTTGTTGCCATCACCCTCTACCCCTCAATTCCAAGACCAATCACACCTACTACAGGAATTGCTCCCACAAGAAGTGAGGACCCTCACCATTAGTCCAAAATCTATGATAGAACTGACTGAGCAATTAGAGGTTTCTCTAGGAAGATTTCTAAATATCAACAATAAGTTGACTAGAACCCAACATGAAGCTTTGGCAATAATCCTAAAAACCCACCAACATGACTTTGCTTGGGACTATTATGACATGAAGGGATTGGATCCTATGGTTCATACATATAGAATTTCCATAAAAAAAGATTGCAAAACAATCTGACAACCATAAAGGAGAGAGAATCCTATAGTAAGAGAATTTTTTAAACAAGAATTGCAAAAATTGTTAGATGCAGGCTTCATCTATCCTATCTTTGATAGCCAGTGGGTATCTCCTTTGGTCATTATACCAAAGACATGAGGCAAGTGGAGTGTGTGTGTTGACTATAGAGAACTGAATGCATCCACTAAGAAGAATCACTTCCCATTACCTTTTATTGATCAAGTATTGCATAATCGAGTAGGGAAGCAAGATTTATCCCTTTTGGATGGGTTTAGTGGATATAACCTAATCAGAATTGCTCTTGAGGATCAAGAGTAAACTACCTTCACATGACCTTGGGGTACATATGCTTATTGAGTTCTCCCTTTTGGCTTGTGTAATGCCCCTGCAACATTTCAAAGGGCAATTATTAGTATCTTCTCTGATATTTATCTCAACATAATGGAAATATACATGGAAGATTTCACAACCTACAGAGAAACATTTGATGGAGCCCTATCCAATTTGGAGAAGGTCTTGCAAAGATGTGAAGATAATTATTTATCCTTAAATAGTGAGAAGTGTTTCATAATGATGATAGAAGGTATAGTTCTAGGCAATCACATATCTCGATCAGGCATTAAAGTGAACCCTGCTAAAATAGAAGTTATAAAAAATCTAGCAGTGCCTACAAAGAAAAAGGACGTAAGGAGCTTCCTAGGTCATGTATGCAATTACAAAAGATTTATCCAATACTTTAGCAAAATAGCTAGACCACTCTATGGACTCTTAACAAAAGATACTGAATACTAGACAAATTATTGTGATCAAGCATTCTCCACACTCAAGGATGCTTTGACTAAAACACCTGTTCTCCAAGGACCTAACTGGGAACTTCCATTTCATGTTCATATAGATGCCTCTAACTATGTAATTGGATTTGTCTTGGGTTAAAAGGAAGGAGCCAGTTAGCATGCTATATATTTCATTAATGAGAACCTACAGGGAGCTGAGTTGAACTACACAGTGACAAAAAAGGAAATGTTAGCAGTGGTTTATGCCTTAAACAAATTCAAGCATTATATCACTGGGTATCTAGTGTTTGTCCATATTAATCATGCAACCATCAAGTATCTCATGAACAAACCTTTGGTAGCAGGTAGGTTAGCTAGGTGGTTGTTATTACTGTAATATTTTGACATTACGATAGTGGAAACCCAGGGAAGGCCAATGTAGTAGTAGATTTTTTTTCAATGCTTACAACATCTAGCTTTGAGCATGTCATTGATGGTTTATTCCTAAATGATCACGTATTTTCTATCAATACTTATACACCATTATATGTCGATATAGAAAACTATTTGGCTTCAGGCAAAGTTCCTCCCCATTTTTCCCAAAAGGAGAAAAGGTTTCTTGTTGAAATTTTTTTTCCATATTGTTGGATTGTAGGATGTCTATATTATATTGGACCAGACTATGTCATGCACGGATGTGTTAGAGAAGATGAAAACCTATGACATTTTGTATGCCTGCCATGATGGTCCACGTGGAGGACATTTTGTTGCAAAAAAGACCTCCACGAAGATACTCAACACTGGTTATTATTGGCCAACCCTTCACAAGGATGCCATCAAATATACCAGGAATTGTGACCAATGTCAACAAATGGGGAGACCAACTAAATCTGATGAGATTCCTCTGCAATCACAGGTAGTTATCACTCCGTTTGATAAGAGGGGAATGGACTTTATTGGTCCTATTGATCCTCCTTCTAATGGTAGATCTTATATCGTTATTTGTACTAATTATGTTACCAAATGGGTGGAAGTTAGATTGATGAAACATGCTAGGGATAATAAAGTTGTAGAGTTCCTTTATGAAGAAATTTTTACTAGGTATGGAGTCCCTAGGGAGCTAGTCATTGATCAGGGGCTACAATTCACTTCTACTTTATTAACAACCCTGATGAATGAATACAACATTTGTCATAAAAATTCAACTCCATACCACCCCCAAGCCAATGATCAAACATAGCTCACAAATAGGGAAATTGGTGCCATTCTCACAAAAAACTGTAGATCTCCATAAGAAGGAATGTGAATCTAGGTTACTTGAGGCAATTTGGGCTTACATAATAACATGGAAGACAACCACTAGCTTCACACCATTTGAGATGCTTTATGGAAAAATAGTTTTTCTTCCAATATAATTTGAATACAAAACTCTATGAACAACCCTTGACCTGAATATAGATATTGCTAAAGCTCAACAGGAGTGTATCATACAACTTAATGCCCTTGATGAATACAAAAAGAAAGATCTCCATCATACATAGCTCATTAAACAACAACATGTCAGATGACATGATAAACATATTAGAAATAAGAAATTTTCTCTTGGAGATTGGACATTTCTATATGACTTAGAATATCAGGATAACCAGGGCAAGTTGCAGACAAGTTGGATGGGATTGTATGAAGTTGTTGAGGTCTTTGACATCGGTGTTGTGCGACTCACCACAATAGATCGGATCCATTTTAAGTTGTTGGTAAATGACCATCAAATTCGCCTTTATTACATGCATAGTTCTAAATAGGAGTTCATGCAGCAATTAGCGGACGATCCAAATTTCATATTTGCTACAAGAACATTTGGCGAGCTTTCTAGTTTGCCACGTGTTGAATAAGGTTCAACTTTCTATATTCCTAATAAAGTTTTCATGTCCGCATGAAAACTCTTTCTTCTATCTTCCACCGTCATTCCACCTCATTTCTATCTTTCTCTTTTTCATTTGTACTCATTTTATTTCATTCTTTGGCTCTGTTCTTACATTGCACGCTTATCAGCAATCACATCAACAATGATATTTATTACTTATTATGCATCATAACTTCATGTACATGTGCAAATATTTTTGTCTTATTAATATTAATCACATTTTATTTGAGTTATATCCTTATCATTAGTCGATTTCATTTATTTCTCAACCTGCTTATTTTGATATCCCTTCCCATGTGAAATTTTGGTTTGGGGGAGGGGTTACTTTGTTGTGTTTTTTTTTGCAAAGTACGAAGTAGAATTATGCAAATTTGCATATTAGTCACCTTACAAAAAGATTGATTTTAAACTATCCTAAGCCTAGAGTCATGCTTTTCCTTTGAAATATCTTTCTTGTCACCCTATTGTCTTTAGTTTATACGTGTGATAAATGAAGTGCTATAATTATCTCTGTAATATGTGGAGGTTGTGGGTAGAAAGGTAGGAAATTGTTAAGCTTCAGAAGGAAGGGAGTTGCTTTGTATTAAGAGAGTATTTGAGTCCGCAGAAATGGGAGGACCACCAATCAGGCATGAATCGATAGACCATGAACTTCTTCTTACATATGCAGACTATGAGCCAGTATTTCGGGCAAGTGAGTGGTTGGATTACTTTCTGAACCTCAACAGTCTTGACAATGTCGTCGCCTATGAGTTTGCATCCAAATTCCAAGAGGGGGAAGCCATGGTACAAGGAATCAAGGTAGTAGCCACAAAGGAATGCATAGCTAAGGTAATCAGACTACCTACAGTTGGAGAAAAATGCTTAGACACCTTTGATGCAAGGTCAACAAGGGCTAAATTCACACTTCCTAGAGATCCTCCATTAATGGGTACTAGACAGTGTACAAGTAGGACATCTCTGCCAGAAGAATGGGCTCTTAGAGAAGTATACATTATCAGGTATATTACCTGTGAAGATCCACAATCTCTTCTACATGCTGTACATTTTAAGCTTCTGTCTCATCTATGCCATGGAAGACACATGCATGTCTCAAGTGTTTGTACCATATGGTGAAGAAGATGTCTGCAAAAACACAAAAAGGTAGGGAAAATTTTGTGTCTCACCATTGTTTGATTAATTTATTAGTAGAGAGAAGTGTACAAGAAATGAATCTTGGGTTATCTTGGGATTGTTTTCCTAGAGGGGAACAAATTTAGAATGTAGGGTTTGTGTCTTGACCCACTACTTCTAGAAAGAAAAAGTTGAGAGAATCAATAGTAGAAGGCTCCTCTTCAAAAACCCACGATGAGCAATATTTTTTTGAAAAAGATGCAAACCCTGAAAATACAGAGGGAACAAAAACCCTAGTACCCTCACCCCTTCTAAAAAGCAGAAGGAGTCTGTAAAAGATAAAACACCATTAAAGGAAACACCTAAGGAACGAGAAGAAATTTCTATGCAAAGGGTGTCTGATGTTGAAAAGGATAGTCCTCTCAGACATAAAGTAAAGAAAGCAAAACATTTACCTATAGTTCCTCCTATAGCCAAAGAAAAAATAATGCTTTCCAAACTCTCTGATTTGCATTTGAGGCGTAGTAACCAGAATCGAGGCAAAGCTAAAGGAAAATAAAAGATAATTCCCTAGCAAGTGGTCATAGAAAGTGAAACAGAGTCAGATAATGACTCTGTAGGAGGATTGGTAAGGATGATGTACAATAATAACCATCTAGAGTTCAAAGTCCTCTGTCTCCTCCAGATGTTTTTTCACAAAAAAATATAGGCATGAAGGAGAAAGAGGGGATAAATCTAATAGTTAACCTGAATGTGCCATTGCAAGATGATAGTCAATTAGGAGCTGAAGGGATTGTTGATTTAAATAAGCTTGTCATTGCTACAGAGAAGATGACTTTTGCATGTCAAGCGAAAATAAGGATGCACTTACCAATCGCTCCAACATTCATATGGCCAAAATTGTTGTTTCAGATGTACCAAATCATTCAAGAGGAATGAGAAACCTGGAAACAAGAGAAGGAAAAATTACAGAATAAAATCGATAGGAAGGATAAGGAAATTTTAAAATTGAAAACCAAAATGGGAGAGGTCATGGAGTTAGTCCCTTAAATTATGCAATGTCGACCTTTGCCTAGAGTATATTCTCTGTATTAAAAGAATTATGTCTTTCCTATCAGTTATCAAGGGAGTTTTCTGGTTTATGCTCTTCCTTTCTAACTCCAAAGGAATTCTTATATGCATATGAGACTTCAAGTTGTGTTGACAAAAATTTTGTTTGTGAGTTATATTTGCATAATTATGCTGTTCCAGTTGACACTCATTGGAACCCTTTGTTATACATTGGTGATGTTCAGCTCAAGGCATTCATGTCTTGCATTCGGAATCAAAATAGTTAGGGGCAAAAATTTAATCTATATAGAGATATGGAATTAACTTCCATATTGGAACTAAGAGCCGAGACATCTGATTTAGACAGTGTATTGTGAGAATGGAATCATATTTTAAGTGACAAAAACAATAGGGACCTTGTTTTGACAAAAAGGGAATAGGTGTACCAAGAATATGAAGCAATGGATAAGACTTCAACATGCATGGTGTTTGGATACCTTGCTCAGTGATGTAATGGGTTGCCAAATGAGTTAAAGTAGCAAGAACCACAATCTCTACAGAACTACCATGCAATGTTGAAAAGGGAAGTCAGGTACGTCCAGTTGGGAAGATCATTGCATGAAAGTTGGATTCCTCTTACATTTCACCCTCCAGTTTTACTGTAGCCTATTCTAGAATGGAGGTATCTCTGGACATATAAAAAATAAGTTGAGGATGCCCACTAGAAGGAAATAGAGGAAAATCAGGGCTTTTATTGGGATCCGTATGTTCAAGCTACAAGGGAGACAAAGATGAAAATTTTTAGAATTGAAACATTACAGGAACATGCAAATTCTTGAGGACAAGCATTAGTTAGGTTAGGGGGAGATGATGAGTCACCTTTTTGGTCATCTTATATGAACTTTATGTTATGTTAGATTTTTCATTTTGTGACTCAGACATTATGGTTGAGATAGATATAAGCCTTTTTATGTTTAAAAGCTATGAACTTTTCTATCTATTGATCAACCTTATAAATGATATGCTAAATCCATATTAATAATAAGTGAATGCATGATTAAATGTTGATTAAGGGTAGTATTATGCAAATATATGTTGTACATGTTAACCCTTGTGTATGTAGCTAGTTGTGAGACCAAGTCAACGAAGGACATCTGTTGCTTATTCAAAGAATTTTGGTCATGATCAAATAGGATTGTTGAACCAATCAAGCTAGTAGTTGATGATTATGACAAAACTACCAGTTGTGATTGATGCAGTTGTTGCTTTAGAACATGTGTCAGGTTGTCGAGGAAATCTAGAGGGAACCTTGACCTATATTTGTGCATAAGATTGAGTCCTTGAATGATTCATCTTTCTATGTTTTTTATTTCTAATAAAAGTCATTCTCCGAGTTTGTTGGGAGTGGATTGGCTGTGTAGTTAGTTAGTTATAGAATCTCTTATAAATCCATCGGTTAAGGATGGAGTATGTAATGCAATTTTATCTTTCTTGAGTATCAAGTGTACTTTGTTTTCATAGTCTAAATAATAAAAGAGATTTCAGTTCTGCCATCTTTGCTGTTGAGAGTATCAATGTGTTTATGATGCTATTGTAATATGTAGATTTGGTGAAGATTCTGGAAGCTCATCCAAGGGGGCCCACTTGGGGAGCATCCACGTTCATTTACTTTCATTCTCTATTGAGTGATTTCATTAGCAAGATTATGTTTGTTGGTTAGAATATTTTAGTTGACCATCCCGCAGCCACAAAAACTCTGTTCCGTGACTATTCCTGCAACCAAAGGAAAACAAAGTTTATGATTACTAGTTAGTTAGTTTATTTTCTGCACAAAGTTTTATGTTTCATATTAAGTAGATTAAATCGATATCAATAGAACTAGCACTAGAATTTAGTGCTTTTCATCAATTCCTTATTTAGTTGATTCAAGCTTAAGTTAATATTCCTTATGAGTTTCTTAGTGCACATATAGTGCAGACCTATTTCAAGTATACGTTCCTGGGTTGACAAGTGAATGTGCTTCTGATTAATGAATTGGTGATCAAGTGATGCAGAGAATTGAACCCTTCGGTCAAGGAAATGTGTCTTAATTACTAGGGCATTATTAGGAACCAACAAGGTGATTAGGTGGGTTAATGAAGGATTAGAATGAAAGTGGGGAAGTTAGGAGGATGTGACATGAGGAGAGAGAATGAGTGAAAGAAGATAAAATTGAGGGATATTGATAAGCATGATTATGGAGGAATCAATTAGGCTAAGTGAAGATTAGAAGAAGTGATTTATAGGAATCACTTGAGGTCAAGTTAATTAATTAGAATTAATTAAGCGGGATTTAGAAGAATTAATGATTTGGGTGACTTTAGAAGAATAAGGAAATAATTAATTTATTTGATAAATTAACTATTGGATTATAGTGACAAAACTAATATAATTTAATTTAATTAATTTTGAGAAGAATACGGATAAACATAATTAAATAAATTAATTATGTAGAAAGACTAAATTAATTAAATATGTAATTTAATTAAGTGTAGACGTCTACATTTTGTCCCTCTTTTACGCATTGGCAAAATTAGCGATGGATAAAAGACAGAAAAGATGCCCTAGCATGAAGACAAAGGTGATGCATGCCCCCTCAAGAATTTAACTAGAAAGTTTTTTTTTTATAATTTTTTTGGGAAATTTTTGAAAAGAACAAAATGAGCAGATAAGGTGAGAAATGAAGAAACAAAGACATGAAGAATTCATATGAGAATGGAAGAAATAGCGTTAGAAGGGTGTAAGAGGGACCTATATAAGCCACATGGGCCCAAGGAGAGGTCATTGTCACACATATATAGTTCATGAAGCATAGAGAGAGTAAAGAAACGGACCGCATTTCATGCCAAGAACACTGTGTAGAGAAGGTCCAGAGATACCAGCAACCACATGAGTATGGCCTAGTAGTATGTACCCTATCCTTGACTCTGTGTTTTAGTAGATTAGCATTAATGAGGGGTATTAAATGAGGGAAAGATGTGGGTGAGGTGCAGATGCCAATCGCCATTTTGGTGTCTGCGGGGATGATCGTCGTCTGCGGAGATAATTGCCATTTGTGTAGAAGGACAACGTCCATGGAGACACTAATCGATGGATCAACGCCTCTGCTGAGGGGAAAGAGGGGGATTAGGCTAGACCGTAGATCGCCATCTCTGCACTTCGGATTGACGCAAGGGCCACATTTTTGATGTCTCTGCCTAAGGAGAAACATCTTCTTCATATAAAGGAAAATAGGGAAAGAATGAGAGATTAAGGCAAGGTTACGGGGTGTCAACAATATGCTCCGAGGGTAGAAAGAGATTATAATTGGCTAGAAAAGAGGGATAATGAAGTGGTTTGATTGGATATAGGAGGATTCAAATATTTTGAAGTCACGGGAGTATTGGCCTCCCACTATGACACTATTCAGATAGTTGGGTGTGACAAAGTGGACACTCTTATCCTAGTGCAGGTTGGGGTTTGTAGTGCAGTAGCCTTGGATTCAATGCCACATGGCTATGATGACTGCACTGGTTGAGCACTAGAACAATGAGACATGCATGTTCCACCTACCGACCAGTGAGGCCACCATCACTCTCCTTGATGTGTGGCAGATTTTGAAGGTCCCCATTAGAGGCGTTATTCTTGAGTATCGATTAGAGAATGAGGAGGACTACCTTTAGAGGATATGTTGCACAAAGGATCTTCCTATGGACTGCACATGGATGGTTTTGAGGAGGGTGATGGAGTGGCAGCGAGGGATTCCTCACCTAGTATTGTTCATCTGTGGGTCGATTAGTGGACGGATGATGCCAGATCTCAGCATGCATGGTTTTTCTATTGGATGGAGCAGATGTTTGTATTACATGCTGGAGGATGAAGTCCAGTATGCTTGGGGAGCTACGATGCTAGGGCAACTATATCATGACATGCCTATGTGCATTTACTGAGGTTATAAGAAACTCAAAATTGGTATCACACTCCTCCACATCTGGGCCCAGGAGCATCTTGCAGTGGCATGGCTAGTAGGAGCACAACCAAAGAGGCAGAGGTATTTGTATATAGACATGTATTGGGGGTTGGTGCACTACACATAGGTTGGTGCCATTTGGTTTTGGAGGTGTATTTTTGATGAGATGGTAGAGTTTAAATGATGCCCTTACAAGGATTGCGAGGGATGGTGGAGGGATTATATGCTTGCTTGGGTATAGAGCTAGTATTGGTTGTTTGGTAGGACAATGCATATGATTGATCAATACCTTCCACATCCAGTTATGTGATAGTTTGGCCACATATACGATATAGTGGGGCATGAGCGTACCCACCCACACATTACTAGAGAGAAAACCACTTGGGGGGACACTATTGGACCATTCACAGTGCGTGTCAACTGGATAGGGGCAACAATAGTGGTGTGGTAGGAGAGGCCAAAGCTTGATGATGTAGGATGCATTGGGGCCTATACTTCATGGTGGGAGGCCCATAGGCCTGTTCGACTTATTGTACCAGGAGCCCTTGAGGCAGATGAGATAGCATCAGTAGTGGATGAGATAGTAGGAGGGGAGAGGGATATGGCTGGGGGCTGCAAGAGGAGCTAGGGGTCAACAACTGATACCTAAGAGGAGAGGGGAGAGCAAACATGTACCAGTAGTGATAGTGCCATCATAGGAAAAGGTACCATTACAGGTACAGGCTCCCACACGACAAATTAAGGCACCCTGACAAGTGGAGGAGCCAGTAGGAGGGGTAGCAAAGCTGATGGATATACCCATGGGGGAGGGAGGACAGAAGGGGGGAGAGAAGGTAGCATGACAGGTCTCTTAGGCCACTTTTGACTAGGCCATTTTGGAGAGGGACACGGAGAGGGCTTGAGCTCAGAGCCTAGAGGAGCAGTTAGTAGAGGAGAGGAAAAGAGAAGAGCAGGAGAGGGCTAGGGCTAACAGCCTGCAGGTAGAGCTAGACTGGGTGAGGAGGGAGGAGGATGTTCTGTGTAGGGACCTAGAGGCTACTATCTCCAAGTGAGATAGCTATAGGATAGAGGTAGAGACCACCTTTGAGCTACTAGAGGTCCCTAGGGGTGGAGGAGCCATAGATCAGATGAGGCAAATGAGGGAGGACATGGATAGGATGGGGGATGAGCTAGAGACATTGAGGGCCAGGCTCAGTAGGGTAGAGGCAGAGGGAGTTAGACTGTGGGGGAGAGGGATATGATGAGATAAGCTCTAGATCTAGGGCAACAGATGACAGTATTTACTAAGGCCATGGATGTGCGCAAAGCATCAGAGAGGTCCCTGAGAGAGGCTCATTAGTAGAGGAGTCTATATGAGCAAGCAATGCTAGAGGACCAGAGAGCTCCCACCTATATGGAGCATATGTAGTCTAGGCAAACACAGACACAAACACAAACATAAAGAGAGTCTGTAGGCATGAGAGCTCCTCGACCACCATCGATAGGGCCTTCGAGAGGGGCAACAGATAGAGAGCATAGGCTAGTGCTCCCATATTTATATGTGTGACATTTTGACCCTTCGGGGTATATCATTGTACTATGATTGGACACATTATTATTTTTGATATATATCAGTCATGATTTTGGTGACAGTGTACATGGACTATTATAAACTGTTTATGGTTTCTTGATTTATAATGGATGATTGATGATCTTTGATTTATGATTATTTTTAGAGTAAAAGGTTTTATTTACTTAATTAATTAATTAATCATATTGATTAATTAATTAAGTCACCTTTTTTTCTTTTTTTTTTCTTAAGCTAAATTTAGGAATCTTTTTTAGACAGCATTAGGGTTTGATCTCCTTTATTAAAAGATTGATCTCATTGTAATTATTCATTCTGGCAAGTTAATTCAATTCTCATTCCTTCTTGCAATTGTCTCCAATTATTCTTGCACTCTCTTGTTTGTAGGTTTTTCTCTTGTACGTGGCAAGTATTTCCATGTAGGTGATTACTGGGCATTGTGGAATTCATCAATCATGAATTCTAACATGGTATTAGAGCTCTAGACTTGACGCACCCTATTTGTCAAATTTGAGATTTTTTCTTACAGTGAGTTTTTTGTGCATCTTGGGTCAATTTGAATCTCAAAATCAGATCCAAAAGGTTTGAGATAGTCAGGATCTCCTTTTGTTTTGCTAAAATCGAACATACGAGGACAATTCCACAAGGGTTTCAAGTTCTAGGGTTTTCTCTATTCCAAGAGGAACCTAAAAATTCAGAGCATTTTGGGCCCAAACGAACCTTTCAATTAGCTTCAGGAGGCCGATTCCATGAATTTTTATATATAATTAAATACATATTTTGACATTAGAAGCATAGGAGGCAATTTTTTTAGTTTTATGGCCCGTACGACTGTCTGTACATACGAGTAGGAAATTTTTTATTTAGTTTTTTTTTGTCCCAGCGGTTTAACCACTAGCAGTTCCATCGGGCACATAACTGCAGGTGGTTTGATAGGTTGCAGGTCACTGTGAGCTCTAGCCGCTACCGCCAGTGGTTTTCTAAACCATTGACGTCTATCTCCTCCACCGCCAGGCCACCACTCTCGCTCTATCTGGGTGCCGCTCCGCTCCTTTGCGCGACCTCAACTAGAAGCTCTGCCCAAGAGCCACCGCTTAGCCACCAAGGGTGGATTTTTTTTTTCAAGGCCTTCTTTTTGACAAGGGGCCCATTTTTTCATGATATCTTGAGAAAACAGAGGCATTTTTTGACATATCATATATCGTTGGAAAGCTCTTTCCTGATTTGCAACTTATTTTATCAAATTTTTTATTGGGTACATAGAGATCAACCATTTGTGTTTTTTGCTTTTTAGCACTTTCCAACTTTCAAATTTGTGCTAGGGTTTAGTTTTTTGTATTGTGGGGGGTATTTGTCCTTTATTTCACATGGCAGACCTAATTGGTCTTCTTAATGGTTCAACAACTAGACCTTGAAGTCATACCTTAGGGATTGGAAATCCAACTAAGTATTTATCTTTCATCATGAAGGTTCATTTAGTTATCAACCCGGGGTGTATACTGGAAATGGGTCTGCAAGGTATATGCACTAGAAAGACTAAAATAGTCACCTTTCTTATTGCTAGAAATGAAATGTTACTAAAGGAAAATGCTGAAAGCAAATAATTGAAATGCTTGAAAAGAAAACTAACTAACTTCTAAGCAACAAATAGGAAAGACAAGACTTTATCCACGATCAAAAAATAAGGTTCTACTCAGTTTGTAGTGGTTGCAGGAACAATCACAAGAGTTATTCTAGTAGCTGCAGGAACATTCACAAGAGTTATTCTAGTAGCTGCAGGAACAGTCCGTGATCAAGATAATGCTAAGTACATAATGAAAAAGTAACTGATAAAAGAAATCAAGGGAATACTCACTAAGTGGACCCGCTTAGTAAGCATCCAAACAACTGAATCAAATGTCTGGAACTTAAAGTATCATATTTATTAATCCAAAAGTACTTGATAACATAACAAGATATTGCTGGAAGTTTGTCTCTCAACTAAGCTAGAATTGTATTACAAATGCTGAAACTATTCTTTTTTCAACCATCGTACAAGAGAAGGTGGGACATTATTTAAAGCATGAAATTCCTAACTAACTAGCATACCACTCCCAAAGTTCAGGGAGGATGCTTTTATTGAACAAGGATAAAAGGAAGGTTAAGTTACAAGTGGGGAGAATCCGTTAAAGTTTGTTGTAGCAACAAAGAGAAAATCTAGCGTAACCTCTTTCCTAAATTTACTCCTACAACAAAGGAAATCATTAAGTCTTCAGATAAGACATATGAACCATCTTCAACCGCTAGTTGACTCTTTCAATAAAAATCCTTGCTGTCTCTTTTACCAGCCAACAACTCTATGATCTTTATTGCTGATCATCTTGGACTGGTTCAACATTCTTCTTTAGTCCTACATGAAATTGTTAACGTGCACAAATATAGGCCTATTTATCCCTATTAGAGCAACATTCAAAATCTACATGGAATATTACCTTGGACATTCCTCATAACATAATTACCTATTATATTGCATCAAAAAGGAACATACATCAAACGAGTTCATGTCATATGACCATATTATCAAAACATATAAAGTCTTATCACTTAGAAAAGGTTTTGAACTCAAAAGACATATCTATATTCCTAATGTCCCAAAAATGACACATAAACATGGATAAAATAGAGACATTCTTTTGGCTCATCAAGAGCCTTCCTCTATTGAGCGGCTCAATCCACACAATTATCATACCTGGAAAGCACATATGAATCACCTTCTCATGTTAAAGGGGTTATGGTCCTGTTTGGATGAGGTTCAGTCTCAGTTGACTCGTGCATTTGAGATCATGCAGCACCAAAACTACATGGATGAGGCCATGGGGATTATTTCCCTAAATAATTTAGATAGTCTTTTGTTCCACTTCGAGGGTTGCACTACACCTCAGACCATGTGGATCAAGTTTTAGACTCTCTTTGGCACCATCAACAAGTTTCAAGCTCTATAAATTGAGGCAGGGTTGACTTCTTTGGCACCCAAGTCCTTTGCTACCATTGATGACTTCCCGATGAAGTTCAAATCACTGCGATCTCAGTTGGAGGGTGCTCGTACTATGAAGATAGATACAAAGTGCATCTACCTGAATCTCACTAAGCTTCGAGGTCCTTTTCAAATTTTCTCTTCTTGTTTTTTCTCCACCATGGATGATATGGGGGCACATCATACCATGCCCACTTTTGAGGTGTTTTGTGATTGTTTGGCTCATGAGAAGGCCCAGATATCCTAGTTGTACTCTTAAACTGAATCACAGAACCATGCCTTAGTGGCATAGTCATCTCTAGAGCCACATAAGTAGAAACAGATGCTGAAGACCAAATAGCTTGGGAAAGATTCTAGTTCACAACACTCCTTTATCTCACCTCCTCCTAAGGGGGGAAAATAGAAGATAGATAGACCTAAGTGTTCTTATTGCAGCAAGCCAAATAATGATGAGTCTCAATGCCATGAGAAGAAGATTGATGGATATGCAAAACAGGTTTTAGATTTGACAACTCTTCTTCAAAAGAGAAACATTGATATTCCTTCTTCTTCTTCTAATTCTCACAGGTCTTCTTCTTCTTCATTCCATACAGATGGACAAGATAGAAGTAATGGTCATGTATTATGTGCAACATTTAATTCACCTTCTTCTAGATGGTTAATTGATTGAGGTGCTTCACATCATATGGCATCTTCTCAAGATATTTTTTCATCTTTTGATGTGTCTCCTACACCATAAATTTTGATGGGTAACAACACTATTATGACTTTATTTGGGAAAGGTTCTATTGACATTGATGATGTGTTAGTGAACAAATTTGGTCTTTCTTTAAATTGAATTCATTCTAAGCTCTGTTACCCCTTTTGAAAAACAAAAGTTCAACTAAACAATTGGGTAAGTGTGACATACATCACTTCCCTCTAAATTTTAGATAGGTACAACTCCCTCCATTAGCTATTTAGGGAATAATCTAACTAAATAAACTGATATGCTTTTAACCTGAAAGCACGTAAGGCTACCTACTTCATTCTTAGATGTGAGGCCAGGTAATATGTAAAATATTTTAGGATAACTTTCTACAAGATGCTTCGCCACGAAAATTAGAAGTAATCAAAGCAAAGTTCAATAACACTGATTTCAACACTTCTTAAAAATAAACAAGAGAAGCAAAGTCTCTTTTCAACTAAATATATTTCTAAACACAGAAAGAAGCCCCAGATTAATAACAACATCCACCATTAGAAAGGTAATCACATACATTTTGATTAGATTAATATTTGCAAAGAAATACTACTCCACGGATTCAAAACTCAAAGATTTTCCACCTCAAAGTGCATATGATCTTTATATATGTATTTCATGCAACAAAGACATAACAATACATGCATAAGTTCTTTCCAATTTTAGATCCTGAAAAACTGATCACTTCCTTTAGACAAAACAAAAACTTCTAAAAATCTAAGTATACTATTCTAACCCTTTCTTTATCTCTCTTCATCTAATTTATAATAGTTTTTTAAAGAACAGAGGAGGTCTCCCTCAAAACCCGACCTCCTCTGAAACAGTTATAAAAACCAATAGAGTATCTAGGGGACATATGTACCAAAGTCATTGCAAGGTTATGAAAAGCATATAAAATAAAAATGAAGCATAAGCATCATGTTATGCCTCATCTCCATCATCATCCTCTCCTCCACTTTTTTGGGCATCGTGGGTGGTTGCAAGCTCCTGAATTATAGACTGACTCAGATTTTTCATGGCATTGATCTTTTCTTTTGCGGCTTCCTTCTCCCACCTATATTTCACCATTTTCTCGGCATGCTTAGGTAACTGATCATTACCAATGAACGTCATGGACTCAATTCGGGCGATTTGTGTTATATCTTCGGAAGTAAAATTACCTTTGGCCTTAACTTTATCCATGTGCAGCCTAAATGCCTTTACCGCATCTTGTGTGTTCAGCCCACAAAGTCCCAATTGCCAATCATGGTCTGGGTAACCACTTTATTGTCATTGACTAAGCTACACTGAAGTTCCTGAAGCTTGTAAATAGAGGCCCTGGCATCAGAAATCATAGACTTGAATGTAATTACCTGCCACACTATAGTTCTCTTCAATACAAAGAGCTGACACTCATCAGTTACCAATTTAATTGAATTTTCTGCTAAAAAATTTGTGGCTCCGTATTTTTCTATCTTGGTGAGCGTGGGTAATACATTTTCCCATTTATGCTCTTCCTTTTGCCATGGCACAATCTGATTTTGAATCTCCGCAGTGAGGTTTTGCATTTCATCGCATAGCTTCCTGGAGTCTGTAATATATTTTTCGCCATCTCTAATCACTCCTTCAATCCATTTCTTTGCGGCCCCTGCGATTCTCTTGGCTCGCTGAACTTGATTCATCATTTTCTTGTTCTTTGGTGAAGTAGGGTCAAAACTTTCTAAAGCATGCAATATGGGAAGTGCTCCAAAACAACCTATGCTATTAATGAATTGAGCTAGAATCTTGATATGCTGTTTTAGTTCTCTTTTCTCTTGTCCATCTTTTTCTGACCCGGTGAGCATCTTCTTAGTCATTACATTGAAAAGGTGGTTATCAGAGTCCCTGCTCATGTTCCCGAGAATCACTTTGGTGACCTCAAAATCCTCTGCATTTATTTCCTTATTCTCATCTTTGGGCTTATAGGAAGCAATTTCAGCAACCCACCTCCCAATCTTTTCATCAGCATCCAATCTGGCAGTGGTTTTGAACTTCTTCTGTTTGGGACTTTTCTCCATGTATTTGATCACCATGTCTTGAATTGGGATGGACACTGGGATGAAGCTCCATTTCTTGCTTACTGAAGTAGTTAACCATTTGGGAGTTGTACTTGAACTAGCTGTTCCTCCAGTTACTTTAGGTGGGGGTGTCATGGCTACAATGATTGCATGAGAATCCATGGTGTTGACAATGTCACTATAAAGGTCCTGGACCTCAAAAATCTGAGTATCAAGGATCTTGTCTTTTACCTTTGTGTCTTTGACCTGGTCCACTTTCCTTTGTGCAACACTCTGTGACCTTATATATCGAGGAGCAGAAAAGTTCAAAGCAGGATTAGGTTTGTGCTTGGTGTGAGATGACTTCTTATTTTTACCTGCATGAACAGGCATAGAAGTGGGGTTAGAAAAACATTTTGGGGAACGTAGAGAAACCACATTATCTCTTGCAGGATCAATCTTGATGCCTAATTTCATTGCTATTTTCTTATTAACCCACTCCGCGGTTCTCTCCAAGACTCTCTTTGTTCTGAGTTGTATATCATCCTCTTCTTCCACATCCCAATTAATGTAGGACATTTTGGGTTCAATTTGATCTAGATATCCAGGTTCAAAAAGCTCCAGATAATCCTCTTCGACCCCACTTATATCAAGTTTCACCTGCAGTGAAACTACTTGTTCCAGAACCATTCTCATATTTGCTCTTTTGAACACTTCAAGATCATCACAACAATCTTCCCAAAAGTCCTCCAAGTGTGGAATAGGAAGGTGCGGCATCAAACCAAGACTCCATGAGAAACCTTTATTATCAAAGCCCTTCCTTTCATGATATAGTGGAAAATTAAAATTCTTCAAGTCAACTCCTATGCTCAACGCATCTGACATTGAACTACAAGATAAAATGCCCAATTGAATAGGAAAATGATCCTCCCATTTATCTTTGGGTTGAGCTTTCTTAATTACGATAGACAACTGCCTACAGATCTCAGCAAGGACAAAACAATCTGAACAAAAATGAGGAAGTCTGAAAGGCTCTTCTTCAAAACCACCTATCCTTATATAACAGAAATAAGGAAACTGAACAAATAAACTACCATATCTTTTCACTAAGGCCTGGGCATCTTCAAACATCTTTTTACATTTCATGTTCTTCAATTCATAACACAAGTCTCCCAGGAAAGCATTATGTACTCTCCTAAAATCTTGCAATGCATTATCTTTTTGCAATATGGGGTAAAAGTCCTATACAGAAACATCCCCTTTAGCAAGTTGCCTAGGAATTCCCATTATTTCTTTGACACATGCCAGGCAATATATCAAATACGAGGACATAAAGAAATTTTGCTTGAACTTCTTCACCATGCTCAGCTGTTCCCTCATGGAGTCAGCAATAAGCTCTGCCCAGTCAAGGTACTACTTTCCTTCCAACACTAGTTGCACATAACAGTAAATTCAGTCATCAAAACTATAGGCCTTAGCTGAACCTCTAACTTGGTGTAACAATAACATAACATCATGGATGTGGGGAAGCATGTGATTTATGTTGGGATATTTAGGTAACTTGGAGCCACCCCTCTGAGGAACTTTCAACCAATGCTTTGCTATATTGTTCTGGTGTCTAGTTTTATCTGCATTGAACTCAGTGACTGATTAGGCGAGAGAAAAATTTGAGAACTTATAATCAGGCAATTTGAAAATAGAAGAAATGACTTCCCTGTTAATCACGAGGAGGTTTTCACCATTATCTCTCTTGATAGTTTCAAAAATAGGATCATATCTTGCAATGTACTCCCTAACTAATTCTGGGCAAGGAATTGCAGGAGGAAAGGTTGTCACCTCTACGAGGCCACTACTTAGAATTTCTAAACCAAAAAAACCGTCAATTCCTTTAAACACCCTTTCCTTCAAGACCTCTAAATTCTCTCCTTTCAGGTCTGTGTCACTGACAATGGGTTATGTGCAAGCAAGACTGAAAATATTTTTGAAAAGGTGCAGAGTGGACTTCATAATTCATAAACAACAACCCTTATTTCTCCCAGCAAAATTTATTATGAGAGGGAAAAATAGCTAAAAATCACTAGAGAAGATAGGAATCAAAACTCACATTCACAGTTGAAACCAATCGAACGGTTACCAACAGACAAACCTTCTATCAAACACTCCATAGCAATGAAGAACAAGTTTAAAAAATTAATCACTTCATACCTTATAGAAAATGAAGTGATAAAAGCTCATTTAGTGCATTAATTTCGGCTGTCAACTCAAATGTTCCGAGCATTGGGATTTGACATCATGCATGTGTATTGAATGCATGGCGGCGCTTTCGGGGTGACCGCCAATTCTCAAAAATAATTACTTGCCTTAAAAAATTGGCTAGTTGACGTCACCCGAGATATGGTTAGATCTTCATGACACTTAGCAATAAATGCCCATCATGTCATTTAGTCCATGGGACCAACCTGATTTGAACATGCATGAACAATTTGAACTGACTTCATGAGGGTTCAGGTAGTTCAAAGAGTAAGCTGCGCCAAGGAAATTTCCTTTGAAAATATTAACTTTGTTAATTGTCGCTGGCCTTTTGAACTTCATCAAACATGTTGAACATCATTGAACTGTTTGAACTAGGTTCAAACGGTTCACAGTCTGGAGAAAGAGGATATGAATCATCATCCGCGACCATGGAATAGAACTACTGCAAAACACTTGAGTGAACATTAGCCTGAAAACATCTTAGACACAACTTAGAACATGCAGTACCTAAATGAACATTATGAACTCTTTTCAAGATGGTTCAAGGGGTTCATGAGGTTCAAACAAACCATTGAAACTTAACGCCGTGGATTAAGAGATGATTTACAAGCGGATTAAGGATTGAACCAAGGATTTTTTTTAACAAGATAAAGACTCAAATAAAATTTTGCAAGGCGACTTACTCTTGTTATGAGGGACAAATGACAAGGTAACATGACGGTACATTTCATGATGTATTATATGTTCCATATTTGTCCTCTAACCTTCTGTCCATCTATCTGATTACTCACAGTGGGACATGGAAGGCAATTGAGTTCACCTGAGATTCAGTGCACATCAGAGACAATGAGATTAGCAATATTGTTGCAACAGGGATAGTTGATCATTCTTCCCGCTTGTACTATTTCTCTCATTTTGGTCCACCATCTCCACTGTCAGAGAATAACTCTCTTTATTCAAGAGAGAATGTTGAGGTGAAGTCATGTCACTTGAACTTGTGTGTTGTTCCTGAGATTAGTGTTGTGACTTCTACACCTCGACCTCCTATTGAGATTGGTTATGTTCAATAGGATTCCTCTTTAGCGTTGCCTGATATTGTAGCTCCATGCATCAAGCCACCTATTCCAGTTGTTGAGGATATTTTATAGGATGTTCATTCCATCTCAGATGACATATTCAACACATCTTCTATCCCACCTTCATTGGGGATTTCATTATAATATTATCATGCATTCTCCTTTGAGCAGTATCCAGGCCTTCCAGTTTCACCTCTTGTTTAGGGGTATCCTCTTCTTTGTCCACAACCTTTGTTTCTTCTGTATTGGAGCCACATTGGTTTGATTAATGGCATAGGGGTTTTATCATTCTGGGGGGGATTTGGAGTCTCAATCCTCTCTCATGGGGGTGTTGGTTGTACACATGTCCTTGAGAGAGTCTCTTGAGACATGCACTTGCCTTTTGCACTTGCATATGTACTTTCTTTTTCCCATCTCTTTTTGGAGAGGAGTTTTTTCCCAGTGGGTTTTCTCCTTTTCTCCACTTTACAAAGATTTGCATGTTGTGATTGGGTACCTCATCAACCCTTGTTGCTAGGACCCAAATTTGCATTGTTGCATGTAGTTGCATTTTTTGCATGTAGCTGCATTCATGCACTTAGCTTTTTGGATACTCTCTAAATTCATCTTAAGGGGGGGTGTTAGAGTAAATTTTTTTATTTACTTAATTAATTAATCATATTGATTAATTAATTAAGTCACCTTTTCCTTTTCTTACATAAGCTAAATTTAGGAAGCTTTTTTAGGGATTTAATAATTATTTTATTTCATGCATACATCCCTTAGGATTTTCATTAGGGTTTTGATCTCCTTTATTAAAGGATTGATCTCATTATAATTATTCATTCTGGAAAGTTAATTCAATTCTCATTCTTTCTTGCAATTGTCTCCTATTATTCTTGCACTCTCTTGTTTGTAGATTTTTCTCTTGTACGTGGAAAGTATTTGCTTGTAGGTGATTACCGGGTATTGTGGAATTCATCAATCATGAATTATAACAATTATGATGCATGATTAACATGTTTGTGATGGAGGCTGTATGCCTATATAATATGTATGCACATGTTTCTATATTATGTTTCTAACGCCTCATGAATCCAAGATGAGATCTATGTGATGTGTGTGATTATATGATGTGCCATTATTATGTCTAACTGTATGATGTATGGAGGATGGATTATAAATGATTGTGATATTCTTATATGATATGCAGTGGTGAAATGTGACAATGAGATGTTTATTTCTATTTATGACGTATGCAATGCTTATATGATATGTAAAATATAATGTGATGGATGAACCTAATGTTGTGTATCATTAATGGTATTAAAACAAATTGGGTGTACAATTCTCTTTATTTAAAATCATGCCTTTATTAAATTGGAGTTGAAATATAGCTCGTAAGATACTTGTTATTCAACCCGATGTGCACATGATTTTTAATGAGAATGTAGTATGGTAATATTTATCATGCTTGTAATGGATACAACTATAATAAATGCAATATGAATGTTCCTAAATGACAATAAAATGTGAATAAATGATAATGAATGCAATTTGTAATGACTAAATGATAATGTGACAACGACATAATAATAATAATAATAATGATCACTAAATGCTAATGTACTAAAATATACCTAAATGATAGTGCAAGTAAATGCAACTAAAGTGATAAATGCAAGGACCTAATATAATTTAAATGCAAAATATGAATGTAATGATGACCTATATGCATATGTAGATGCAATGGGGGTGGAAATGAACAATTTTTGTAATGACCCAACCATAATACAATGACCTAGGACTAGACAGAAGAAAGAGGGTAGGGAAAAAATGAATAAATTGGAGTCTCCAAGAGAGGGGAATGGAATGAAAGATGGAATGAATGGGTGATGAATGATTTGTTGCTGTGTAGATGTGAAGAGCATAACATTACGAATTATAGGAATTAGAATGTTGTGAAAATCTGAGGCATGGACTAGAGTCTCAAACAATAGGTATCTCAATGCACATAGGCTCGCAAACATCATGATGATGAGAGATTGCAAGATCATGCAAGAGAAAACCCTCAAACATACCATATCACAAAAAGATGCCCCAATATACACCAATCCATGACATACCAAGATAGGAGTAGTCATAGGACACAAAGATGCAAATCAAAGCAAAAGACCAAATCATGCAGACGACAAACACATGGCCAACTGACATCTATTGACAAGAGAAGGAATAGGTTTTTGATTATGTGCCAGATATGGGAAGGATGTATCCCAATGGGAAAAGGTAACTGATAGGACAAAAGCTTAAATTACAAAAATATGGATATTTGGCGAGAGGGGGTGAAAGCAATGCAAGAAATAGGGACGTGTGTCAAAAGAGATAGTGGATCTGACTTATTTACCTTGATGCCTGAAACTCGATTTTCACAAAGGTACTTACCCATAGCACCACAAAGTGGTTTTGCTGATGGACGAATTGATTTTTCTTTAACTTTTTGCTTTTTTCATTTTTTAATGATTTTTTAATGATTTTTTTAGTTTTTTGTTATTTTCCCATTTTTTGAAAACTTGTTACCTTTGAAGACTAGGCATAAAATCTCTTCAGGTGCATGATATTCATGGGCTCATTTCCAACGGATCTCAATTAGGTGTAGCCAATTGATAGGCTCCTGATCTATATTTTGCAGTGATGACATAAGGTCCAAGCCAATTAGGTTCAAACTTGCCTTTCTTCTCACGATCCTGGATATTCTTCTGATTTTCCATGAGTACAAGGTCACCAATGTCAAATTCTCAGGTTCTGACTTTATTGTTATAGCTCAATCGTAGTCAATTCTGATATACCCAGAGACGATTCAAGGCCTTGAGACACCTTTCATCTAGCAATTCTAGCTCTTGCAATCTTGCCACTCTATATTCCTCATCAGGGAGGATGTTCTGCAATGATACCCGAAGTGAAGGGATCTCGATATCAAGGGGGAGGATAGATTTGGAATCAAAGACTAGGGAATATGGAGTGGCTCCTGTGGGGGTGCAAATGCTGGTACAGTAGGCTCAAAGAGCAGGATGGATTTGTAAGTGCCAATTGATAGGACCTAAAATTATGTCTTGCAAAATTTGGTCGTCTTGGTTTTATTTTTGCCCTTGGTCAAGTTATTAGGGTTTAGGGCTTTAGGGGTTATGTATTTTATGATTAAATCTTGGTTTTGAAAGTAAGTCTTTGGTCCCTTTTATATCCCATCATTACCTTTTTCTCACTTAAGGCTGAGGGTTCCACTTTTATTTGCGAGGCCATTTTCATTTCCTAAGTATTAAGTGGTAATTAATCGGTTCATGAAATATGATATTCCTAAGTCATTCGCATAGAATTTCCTATGACCGGTTTTCCTTTTAAATATTTGTGCCTGCACTTATATTTTCCTAAGTCCAAAGAGTCCTAAGTACTCCAACCATTTGCTAAAGACAAGATGGATCCAATATCTAGCGCTTCCCTATGATCAAAGATGCGAGGATTTTAATGACCGCGACATCACGAGATTGTGTCGCGTGTTATCGGTGGAAACCAATAGGGTTGGCAGTGTAATCGGTTGAAAGCATTGTGTTACCGTTCGCAGGTGGTAAAGGTCGATCTACTAATAGTCCCATCAATTTGCACATGCTCAGAATGAATGGAGATGTTTTATCTTGAGGTAAAAGGTGCTCGTTTTTTAACTTTGGGAAGAGTTAATGGGTAGTATGATAGGTGATAAAGTTTGAAAAGATCAGATGGCCCTTGTGTTCTCACAATAGAAGTTTCAAGGTGGTTACGAACCGCGGCATCGCGAGATGATGCCACGTGTCCTGGGTTGGCTAGGAAGACCTACAGTGGGGCCGCTGACAGAGTTTGACAGAAAGATGATGTGGTGCTGATTAGTCATGATTTTGTGGGGTCGTTGATATAGATGGAAAGTCAAGTGCCAAGTTGACAAGAGATGATCATTGGATTGGTCAACTTGGAAGACGATCGACAGCTAGTTTTCAAATTTTTTAAATGCAAAGTTATGAGTCATTGTTTCGCTCATGCAAATATTAATGGCGGATGAGACATTTGTGTTCTTTCCCATGCAACAATTAAAAGACTCTTAGAAGGTTTTTTCATTCGCAATTTATTTCATAGCAATCCTGAAGAATTTCTTGCTATTGAAGGAGACTGAAACGATTTTCTGTGACACAGAATTGTCATCTCTAGTGAAAATCAAAAGCAATAAGTTTATCTAAGCTCTCCCTATGTTGTTGAAACAAATTGATATTACAAATTATGTGTGAGGTTGCAATAATAAAATTGAATTTTTTCTAGGGTTAAGGTACTAGACAAAGAATAGTGAAATTTATTTGAATTACTCTGTTTAAAAATCTTGTACTAGCCCTAGTTTTCCTTCCCAAATTTGTAAATATAGTATAAAGCCCTAGTTGCAGAAGATGGATCCCTCATGGAAACATTTAGGACAAGTGGATTATATGAAAAGAAATCTTTATGATGATTTCTTGGACCAGTTAAAGCCTTCTACAAATGATAAGCACCAGGGGCAGAAGTTTGTGGATGGAAAAACCCTAGGGGAAGGGTTAACTGAAAAAGCATTCCGCTTGGAGGATGCTAATATACCAACAAATGGGATAGAGATTTTCAACTTATGGTATGGACAAAGGAAATTAAATTCCCCGGTATCCAGTGCTTGGCATTATGATTTGGGCAAGTTGGTAGTACCGGGTGTTTTCATGGATGTCAATCTACTCAAGGCTGTTGCAGACATATATGACCCAGTTTCAAGGGTTATTAGGGGAAATGATGGAGAGATTCTATTAACCATCAGAAGGGAGAAATTTCAAGAGATTTTTGACTTATATGAACCATCCCCTAACCTAGTACCAATAGATATAAATGAACAAAAGGCAGAGTATTACAAGATGAAGGAATTCATTAGAAATAATTTCCTTCCAATGCATTTAGCCAGAGTGAGAAGTACAACATACCATATTAGCCCTAGCTAAGAGGAGCCATTCCCAATCGGTGCTTTTGCTCCCTATTTCCAGGATACTTTCTTTTCTCTATGCCAAATATTGTGTTTTAATCCCATTACAGTGATGCCGCTTGATTTTATGTATATGGCTATGCAGATACAACATCTGAATTTTATGGTAGTTTTTTATTTTGTCCCTTACCTTGAGGAAAAGATTCATGAGGGGTTATTAGATATTAAGAATCAAGCTGCTGGTGTTAAGTTCTCTTGGTATTCTTTACTCATGCATATGTTCCTTTCAAGGGATGAAGATTATTTTGAGTGTACCATGAACCTCATAAGGAAAATAGATAACCAGGAGATTCCAATACAACTCTGGAGAACAAACATGTCATGGGATAGACAAAAGACTACCTATTTAAGGTTTGATAACAACTTTGCTTCTAGGTTAAGACAAAGGTTGACAGTAAATCCACCAAGGATTCCTAAGGAATTGCATGATTTTGTGAGACCCAAGGAGAGGGTGCCTCTTGCCAGGATTGAACATAATTGGGGGGATTTTATCCCATACTGAGTAAGTACTGTAGTAAGAATGTATGGCTTTTTTGGACAACCACATGTACTGCCCTTCAATATTCCTCTGAGAATGGGTTTTGCTAATGTGATGTGGCAAATAGGATGTATTTAGGATATAGGTTTAAAGGCAAAAGGAAAAGGAACAATTTTCCCGGATTACACCATTATCCCTTACTTTGTGACTATAAAGGGAGGATATGAGCACTTCGACAAATTATTTGCTCCATATCATTTGGGGGTAAGTATAGCTAGAAATAGTGATCCTGAGGGTTTTTACAATGATTTTAGAAAAAAAATAAAAGGACCTCTGTTGCCCCATGTGCATAATTTTCTCGAGGACTTAATAAGGAATGAATTTGATCCCATGGCTCAGGAATGGAGAGAAGAGAAGTGGATAGTTTTTAGAAAATTATGGGCTGCTATTGAGAAGATGGACCCAAAATATGATCCATTAAAAGAGTTTTCCCCATTCCATGCCAAGATTGAATTTTCTGTAATTTTTTTTGATGAATTGATGAAGGTCTTAAGGGAGAAGTTATCCAGACTTGAAGAAGTTCATGGCCGACAACAATTAAGCTCACAACCTCCTGTATCCCAGAGAGCAAGTGGTGTGATAGTAGGGAGGCCTAATCAGGAATTTCCTCACAAAAGAGTTAGAGAAGAAACAAGTGAGGAAGAGGATAGTAGCAATGATAGTAAGAGATTGATAAGGATAAAGGGTAAGAAGATGATGAGTTTAGAGCCTTTCCCCAAGATACAAACTAAGCCTCTTCAAGGAGTCAGGATCATTGATCTTGAAGATTCTGACAAAAGTTCTTTGCCATTAGCTGTATCTTTTTCACCAGTAAGGCAAGATGAGGAACAGGTGGAGGAAGACAGGTTTGTTGCAACAAGTGCAGAAATGCAGATTGGTATTCCTGCATTGCCTCCTAATTTGGAGTTGGATCTTACTCCCTTGGATATTCAGGGTAAAGCCTTCGAAGATGCAAGAAATGAGGCATGTGATAATTTCCTTGAGGATGATGCTTTTGTAAGAAGCCTAGCCTTTTTGCAGTTAGTATGGAAGACAAAGGTTGATGAATACAAAGGAAGGATTACTAAGAGGAAGGCCCAAAGGCCAGACAAATCAGATCAAGAAATCCAAGAGGAAGTAAAGAGTGAAATGAAGGAAATCATTGTTGATGAGGGTAGGAAAATTGTAAGTCAGGCTGGAGTCTTGATATTGCCAGAATGGGATATAGGGCATTTGACGCAATTAGGAAATTAAAGGAAGAAAAAGTAGGGTTAACATTAAGAGGATCAAATTTTGCAGATGCTTATGCAACCTTGGCAATATGGGCACTAGAGGAAGGACATAGGAATCCTAACATCAATGATTTAAACCCCAACTTAAGGGGAAGCCTAATTATAAAGAGAGTAGCTGACACATCAAGTGTAGAGGATTAAAAGTTAAATGTTGATGTTTCTAACCTGACACAAGAGAGTGTGAAAAAGGAAGCTTCAGAGAAGGCTGAGATGATAAAGAAGTTTGACAAGCTTTTTAATGATTAGAATTCATCTCAGTAAAAAGTGTGTGGAGTTGCAAATGAGAGTGCAACTCCTTGAGAAAAGACAAATAAAGGTTTCCTATCCTACACTTACGTGACCATCCAAGCCATCAACATCCAAGTTGCCACCTATGTTCCAAGGAGGAGAAGCAACTCAACTAAATACAAGTACTAATGTCCCTGGCATGGTATTAGTCCCATATGATGATGATGAGACTGATACTACAAGATCAACTGAACCAAATGAGTCTCAACTTTTAGAGAAGATTGTTGAATTAGAAAGTAAACTGAAAGAATGAGAAAAACAATCAGCCGAGCAACAGAAGGATATAGTAAGCTTAGTGCTAACTCATTTGAATGAGAAAATTGAAAGCAGGCTAAACAGTATCCATGCCTTATATTCTTTACTTTTTGATGCTATTCAAAAGTTTAATGATGACAAAGAAGTGATAATTCCCCTATTTACAAAGTGGTTACAAAGGGGAAATGAGCTTAAAATGATGTCTATGGCCTCGAAATTTCATGCTGAGAGACCACATGCACTCCAACCAACATATTTGTTGGTGAAATCAATGTAGGAAGCCCAAATTTTGCCAGAAAATATAGAAAGATAGGTAAGAGTTTTAGTGAATTAGAACAAAATCTTTTGCCAAATATTGAAGATAGAGAAGGGGCAGTCAAACCTTTGCAATTTTGGAAGGAAGAGGCAGAGAGAGTCATCAATACCCAGGTAGAAATGATTTGTGATGGGCTAAATATGGATATGCTCGAGGATGGTATGGATAAAATAATTGCTATAGGATTATTTTTTGAAACTTTGGAAAGAGAGGCAAACCAATTAGCCATTAAGTATATTCCATATAGGGCAAAAGCTGATGAATTCATGAATTTCAATTGGCCATCCGATGAAGACTATAATGCGTGAAGTAGAATGTATCTAAATGATGAATATAAAGTTTTAAACAATTTGCATAACTATTTTTTTTGTCTTCTTGTGGCAGATATTTTTGAACTTGTATAACAGTATGGGGGTAATTTTCATGATGAGTTTTGAAGAAGGCGGATGCATATTTTGATCTTGCATAAGCAAGTTCGATGATGATTGTTTTGTATAACAAAATGCAGTTATATATAGTCATTCTGAGATGAGAGGTGTCTCCTATGGCCTGAAGCTTGTTTGCTCCCTTGTTTTTTATAAAAGGGGATTCAGGGTTATGAGATAGGGTTTGGAATTTTGGTACCTAAAGTGTTCCGAATTTCTGTTTCCAAATAGCAAAGTCTAGGTGAATCAAAAGGGTTGTAAAAGGTTATTTTACAGAGCAAAAAATAGAAAGAATATTGTGTCTGTAATTTTTGCAGTTTCTTGAAGGAGTTATGTATGGATTGTATTCTTATAGAGACAACATAATTATTAAATAAATATGTGATTCAAACCCACTTCTCTCCAGTGTATTGTTCTATCATGTTTTGAATGCATATTATCAATGATTTTACCATTCATTGCACCGTTGTGGTGTATGTAATTTTTTGATCATGCTTTGGTCTAAGAGGTCAATTAAATGCTTGAATGAAATTGCAGAGTGATAGGGATATTTACAGGGATTTTGATAAGTAGTTTTGGGTGGGGATTAGAAATACGATGTATTGCAAGGCAATATTATCTCAGGTTATATGTTGTTAGATAAATTCGGTCATAAATACACTTTAATGTAATATGAATTCATGTACCCAATGTAATAAGGCATTGATCATAGTTAAGTGAATGCTTGGGTATTTATTTACTCTTTGGAATCACCATTGATTTGCTATAACTTGTTGAATATGAGAATATTTTTATTTTACATGAATGTTGTCATGTGTATTAGTCATCTCATGCTCTAAGCTGGTTGAGGATCACTGAGGAATTTGCCATTCCTGAGCATTCTCCCTTATTGTTGAGTCTTTATATGATATTATCTGCTTTGTTTCATGCATGATTTGTGAGTGTGGCATAAAATCACAAATAAGCATGGGGATCACCCTCCCTAGTTCCGCAGAGCCTAAAGTGCAGAAGGATCTCACATCCTTTTCATTGTTGGTCCAAGTATGAAGAATATTAAATAGTTGGAAGAGGGTTTCCATAGATATTTTCAGGAGAAAAAGCCTTGGTCTCTACCTTTCAGTCAGTGTAAACCCATTTTTGGGCACCAACAAAAAATGGTGACTTTGCTAGAGAAATGAATGATAAAGAGTCTCTGGTTAAAGAGGTCTTGTTTAAAATACAATAGAAGTTTTCATAATATCTTTGTGATTTGATGGTTGAGCCCACGGTTTTATATTTTTGGTTCATGTTTTCCTATGAAAAGGCTGTTCTACATTTTTGTGAGAAAGATATTCTGGTTTGTGAACAAGGTTCATAGATTTCTTTCAAGAATTATCAAGTAGTATATTATTTAATATCCCAAAGTAATTTGGGTGGCGACTCTTAGGTTTTTACGCCAGTGCGTATATATTTGAATAATTCTAACAAATCTTTGAAGGACTTAGCTACTATGAGAAAAGCAAAGAACACCAGAGGTTACATGAGGCTGCACCCTGAAGAAAAGTTGGAAGAGCTTCAGGGAGCTCCATAGAGAAAGGGAACAAGAAGAAATGTAGATATAAGCACCGCTCCCTCATCATGGAAGCCCAAGCATAAGAATGCAAGTAAGTCATAGTTAAAATCTATTCCTAAGGTTCATGCGTCATCTTCTAAAAGTTTTGAATCAGATAGTTTACGATTTTTCAATTCTTTATTTGATACACCTATACAAGAAGAAATGCAACCACAAAGAAAAGAATGCACTCAAGTTCAATATTTAGAGAAGACAAGAGGCCGGAGTAGAAGTAGAAGTCAATCAAAGCGAAAATGCTATTGGTGTACCTCCTCCTCTAGGTCTCATAGCAAATTTTTCTCACAGTTACGGATCAGTACGAGAACAAAATGATGTGAACTTGATTGATTTAGATGATACTTTTGGATCCGAAATAACTTTGTCAGATCTAGAAGAAGTTTTTGGAGATATAGATACATTAAGAAGAGAACTCCAAGAACATATAGATCTCAAAAGTAAGAGAGAAAGAGAAAAGGAAAAGGAATTTGAGGGTATTAGAGCTGTGATAGAAAGAGACGGTCTGATAAGATAGTTAGAAACACTCAAAGCCTTAGCACAAGAAAATGATAAGCGTTGTGTTGAGGGCCCTGTTTGAAGAGAGATTTTAGATAAGAAATCTGAAAATGTCATAAGGGAAAAGGCTAAGAATAATGTGTGTAGACACCTAAAATTGTCATGTCTAATTAAATAAATATTTTATTTATTTAATTATCTTTAGCCTAATTCTTCTATTAATTAAATAAATTCTTATTTATTTAATTAATTCATTTATCCTCTTCTAGCCTTATTTCTCATTTAAATAAATACATTTATTTATTTAAATTATCCCTTTTCCTAAATTAAATAAATATCTTATTTATTTAATTATCCCACTTCTTCTATTAATTAAATAAATCTTTATTTATTTAATTAATTCATTAGCCTTTTCTACCCATGACACATGTCATTCATCTCTTAATTCCTACACTACCTACCCCTTTCATTATTTTATTATTTCCTCTACCTACCCTCTAATCATAGCCGACCTCTTTTACACCTCTCAATCTTATCCCTCCATTTCTTATAGTGTCTTCTAAGGAGATGCTTCCTTCATTATCAAACCCTGGTTGACCACTTGACTACACTACGCTTTTGAATTTTCATATGCGATCCTACTTGCAACCACATTTCCATTCTTTGTTGAGCTCTTGTGCACATAAAATCTAAGAGCAAATATATCAAGCAAGATCAATGGAGATAGGAAGAATAGAGATCAAAACCCTATTGAACATATGATGGTATAATCTTTGTGATTTCATTTGATTTGCATTGTCTTAGGTAATCTTCATATGTTATGGTGGATCTTTGTTGTTGTTAGGCTAGGGTTTTGTGGTTGAATTCATTTAGTCTTTCAATATTATCATTGTTGTATCCATTTTCACCGTAAACATTTTGGCACGCCCGGTGGGACTCTTGTCCCTTTTGCATTTAACATCCTTGTTGCAGATTTTGTGTTTTGAAGTTGCAGATTTGACATTTTCGGGTGTATTTTGGTATTTTCGTGTCTAAGCACTTTCAGATCGCGTTTTTGGTTTTCTGCCGTGTCTGTGACGTCTGGGATTGTGTCTGCACCCTCAACAGTTTTATTTTTTTGAAGATTCCATAAATCGCTTTTGTGTTCCCTAATCGCGTCTATGGGATTTCCAGGTGCATCTGCATCCAGAAGTCGCGTCTGCATCCCGGAACTGGGTCTGCGGGATTTTTAGGCGCGTCTGCGTCCAAAAGTCGCGTCTGCATCCCATAACCGCGTCTATGGGATTTTTAGGCATGTCTGCATCCAGAAGTTGCATTTGTGTTTAAGGTAACCACGTCTGTGTGCACTTATTTTGCATTTTGGATTTTCATTGATTCAAGTTTTTAGTCATTCGGTTTTTCAGATTTGGTTTATTTTGAGCCAATATATTTAGATCTAGCTAACGAAATTGGTGCAGCTTGTCTTGAAAGCAAAATCATTTTGTCGAAGGCCCCCATTTCACAAAGTCTTTTGGATCTAAAATTTACCTAACTTGTGTGCTTGTAGAAAGGGGTGATCATTTCAAACAATCCAAACTACTAACAAATCTTTGTTGCAAGACCTTGGCAAGGGTTTTTGATTTTTATTGAGTGCCTTGTTTTCATAGACTAGCAAACACTTCAATTGGTGCACTAAAATTGAACCATTGTCTTTTGTGTCTTGAGCAATAGGATCTTTTTGTTTAATCTTTAGAGGGCCTGTCTCCCCGTGTGGTCATTAGGACTACTAGTGAGGAGAGAATGACCCAAGTGGTAGCAAAAGAAAAGCCATCTTCTTCCAAACCACTATAAATAACTGTATTCATGGTGAAAACTATGAATAACGTGTGCTGATTAGTTCATACCGACACTATGTCTCCCCATAAACCCGTTTGATCAAATTTATTTGATCATTTGTAGGGTGTAACCCCTACCGGCTGGGAGCTTTCTGTATTTACAGAGCTGAAAGTACCGCATGTATGGCCACACGAGCGGATGCCCTTACTAGCACCTTTTTGTTTTAGAAGCCCAAATCCTTCTAGTTGTTTGGGCAGGAGGTCGGACCTCTCGTAGCGGCCCACACACATACGGTTCTTAGTAGAGATACAAAGTTCACCACAAGGAGTTTTTGTGGGGACTAATGCTTGGCTGCCCCGAGAAGTGAGTGCCGAGGGTGGAGCCAGTGGGGTCAAGCATCTAAGTATCCACTCTGAATAGCGTAGCCTCAGGGGAAACCCCATGTGGGATCAACAACTATTGTCTTGGCCAACCATAAGAATTGTGCTTGACTTATTTTGAACAATCAAACATTCAAAACCAAACATCAAAACATTGTGTCTTTTGTGTCTTCAAGTGTATGCAAAATAATTCTTACATCAAAAAACACATTTTTTTAGTCATTTTTGTCTAGACACTTGCAAACATTGAGTCCTTATCAACACTGTGTCCTCTTGTCACGAAAAACAGTCAAACATTCAGATTTGGTCACAACAAAGCAACTTCACAAATTGGAAAAAAATTGCACAAATTTTGCAGAAACGTGTCTGTGTCTGACATAATAGCTTCTATGTCATATAACCGCGTCTGTGAAGGGCAGAAACATGTCTGTGTTCTTAGAATCAACATTGCATTTACAAAAAAATCTCAGACACACGTCTGTGTTAAACAGAACCACGTCTGCATTAGGAAATCGTGTCTGTGCAGTATACAGGCACGTCTGTGTTCAAAATTGAAATTTTTTTTACAGTCCAGCAAACAAACATAGTCAGTTTCAGAATTCTTGAGCTTCCTAGGTTATTTCTCCAGGGTTTCATCTAGCATTCAACCTGTCTTTGGGTCTTACAAAGTCCATCATTTCTTTACATCTTGCATTACATTCACATTTGTCTAAACTTGAGTCAAAAGGTTACTTGCTTGTCCTCATCATACTTTGTCAAACACACTACATACAACAACATTTTGCTAAGTGGTCCCTCATCAAGGTCTATCACCTTTGGGTCTCATTTGGTCTTACTTAGAGTCAAGGTAAACTTACCTCATCTAGAGAAACTATCATCTCTTTGGAAGCCACACCTACTCTACTACATACATATTTGGTCTTACACTTTGGACATTGCAAATACACCTCAGATTCTTTTACATTCCATCCAACTCTTAGTCTTTCATACTCTTTCCATTTTCATCTAGTCTCACACATCTTGGTTAATACCTAGTTCATGGTTGAAACTTGTTCCCAAAAATCTAGGAGAGAAACTAAAGAGGCTCAAGAGTCTGCAACTATGAGTATGACAATGATATCTTTTTCAATTCTGATCATACTACATTACCTGACATGGATGCCTATAGAAACATTCCAAATGTTGAGAACATGGACACTACAAACAACAATGATACACACAATGACAATATAGACAACTTTTCCGTACATTCAGCAAAAGTGGAAGACACCATTATGAATCCCCATTTCAATCGATTGGTTGAGGAAATAATGAGGAGAGATAGACAATACTTTCTACAAGTGATGGCACAAAGTGGAGCCAAGATACCTCATGATTTTGACATGTCTCAAATAATGGAAAATCGACCTTTGCAACAAACTCACCTCAACATGGATCCAAGGAGGCCTAATAGTGGAGGCAATAGAGGACCACATCTTGTGCCTGAGTCACCATCATCTTTGTTTCAAAAACTAGAGGTCCCATACACACATGGTCAAGCATATTATACTCACCTTCGCAGACCATTATGGAAGTCTTATGCAGAAAAATATGCTCAATCACATATCAATGCTAAGGATCAACCACCAAAGCAATTGGATATCCAAAGGCATTCTCAAAATTTGGACACAAGGAAACCTCACGTCAAATTTGGGGGCAACACACTAGAACAAACTCATGACATGCCTGTAGAGTATGGTATACATGGACAAAGCAGATATTTCGTTCCTCAACATGACTCTATACCAAGTTGTCCATATACGCAGCATCATTATAGACCTCCTCCATATGAACATGTGTATGATCAATATCATCCATATATGCAACATTCTCCTCCTCCAATTGGTGCCTCAAGCATGGGGTATGGTCCAAGAAGTCGATCTCCACCGAAGAACAATTTGGAACAACAAATCAGGGACTTACAAAAGAAAATGGAGGACATAAATACACCGAAACCAACATACACAATGAGAGACATATGTCCTTATCCATTTGACAAGAGCATTCCAATGCCTCCATTTCCTACACATTTTGTGACACCTAAGTTTGATAAGTATAGAGGAAAAGGAGATCCTAAGGCACACATAAGACAATTTTTCATAGCTTGCATTGAGGTAGCAGCAGAAGAGACATATTTGATGAGATTATTCCCACAGAGCTTAGGTGATCAAGCTATGGAATGGTTCTCCCAACTTTCACCTGGTATTAAGTCATGGGGTGACTTAGCAGAGGCATTTATTCAACATTTCTCCTACAACATAGAGACAGACATATCAGTCACTACTTTGTGCAACACCAAACAAAAATAGGGAGAGTCTTTTGCATCATTTTTACAAAGATGGAGAAATCTAGCCAACATATGCTCTTGTGAAATTCCACAAAAACAAATGGTAGAGATGTTCACCCAAAATGTTAACAAAGACATTGGCTATGATATAAGGAAAGCTTGTTTGTCCACCTTCAAGGACATCATTGAAAAAGGATTAGCATTAGAAAAGGTCCTAATTGAACAAGGAGTCATTAAGATATTCAAGGAAAACAAAGATGACTTTAAAGGAAAAGATAAGCCAAGATTTTGGAATAAAAACAAGAACACAATCAATGATGGTGTGGTGGATGCCAATACAGTGCAACCCAAAATCATTTTTTCAGGATCAAGCTCTACAAACAATCAGGTGAATACTCAAACAACTTCCAAATCATGAAGGAAGTACACTCCATTGGGAGAACCACTTGAGTCAGTTTTCAAAAAGCTAGTGGCAAACAAGGTAATCACTATTCCAGATTTTCCTCCATATGAGCCAAAGGTGAAACGAAATTGGTGGAATAATGATGAATATTGTGAATTTCATAAGAGCAAGGGTCATAAGATAGGAAATTGCCTTCGACTGAAGAACATCGTACAAGATCTCATTGATAGAGGTGACATTGAAATTGAAGGACACTCAGCCAATCAAGAACATGAAATGTTTAAGGAACCATTCCCAAAACATGACAAGGGAAAAGCTAAAGCCACAGATGATCAGACCAACTATACCAGAGCGTCCTATAACTATGATTCAACTATCAATCACATCTCGATGGACAATTATGTCTCTACCATTATCATCAAGGACAAAACACTTGAGAATTCTACCCAGAGACCCAATATTGTCCTAAAAGGCATTGGATCTTCTTCCGAACCTACCTCTGAATGTCATGTTACAACTCGTCAAGGTAAATTCACTTTGCAAGGTGCTCCAGCCAAAAACACCACTTCCTCATCCACCAAACTTGAGTATGACCTTGTAGAATAGTTAGGGAAGACACCCGCACTCATCTTCATTCTTGAGCTCCTATGCATATCCCCCGCACATAAATCCATTCTTGACAAAATCTTGAGAGAAACTGCTGTTCCTATTGATCTGAACGTGGACCAGTTTCAAGCCATGGTGGGATACCTTTCCATTGCACACTCCCTTACATTCACAGAAGCTGATGACACCTCCATAAGTCAGCCGCATAACGCACCTTTACACATTGAAGCCTTCATACACAAACACTGCATAAAATGAGTCCTGATAGATGGAGGAACAAGTGTAAATATTTGTACATTGAGCACTATTAAACAATTGGGATATTCTGATAAAGCTATGAATGCTACAAACAAAATTACCATCAAGGCATATGATGACGAAGAGCGTTCATCCAAAGGCACAGTCACCTTACCTCTCAGAGTTGGGCCAGTTACAAAGGATGTGGTTTGTCAAGTCCTAGACCTGGAGCTCACATACAACGTATTGCCAGGACGTCCTTGGATTCATGAAATGAGGGCAATCCCATCTACATATCACTAATGCATTAAGTTTCCCCACAATGGAGTTGAAATAATAGTTAATGGTGATCCTAATCCATTCATATATTGCAATAACTTGAGATCGAAAACTGAGATGATCATTCCAAGTAATCACGAAGCTGTTCCTTCTTCTGCGTACATTGATCCTGAATCATTAAAAACTTCGACATCAAAACAAGGTAAGCTTAAAGGGAAATTCCAGGACAAGGGCATGGGTGAATATACTTTGAATCAGACCATGTACTTACAACAAGTCATGAATTCACCAAAAGAATATGGACGATCACATCCTACTAAGCAGGTATCTATCATTACACTTGAATGGGATCCTACAATCTTCCAAAAATGGGGTGAACTGGAAGAAGAAAACTTATACAAAATGCTTTACAAAGACCTTGAAAATGATACACAAGATCACATCAGTTTACCATGTAAGAAGTATGGCAAAGGGTTCAAGATTCTACAAAAATTTGTGTATGATGGCAAAAGTCCTCTTGGGTTAAGAAAGGAAGGCATCATTGAACCTTTACAACCTGAATTGACATTCAAAAAGGAACGTTCGAAAGGACTTGGTTTCATGACTTCCAAGGTTCATACTCAAAAGATAGAAGAAGCATTACAAATCAAAGCTGCCAAAATTCAACAAGAAAAGCATTATTCCACAGACTCCAATGAATGGGAATGGGGTTCAGACAAATCCTCTAATGACTATGAGCTCATTGAGACATTCAGAGAACCAAGTGAACCAACAGAAGAAGATGAATTTAATAGGAAATTCAAATTTGGTCAAGAAACAACCCCAGAGGATCCCATACAGCCCCTACCTCTAGGTTCTACGTTGAAATCACATAGAATGAGAACACCTATCCCGGAATGTGCTACTAGTGATGATAATTTGGATTCATTCACGATTGAGACTGATGAGGAGAGTGCTAATGATGACCTTGATAACTACCTCGACATACCTAAATATAACTGCGTCTTCACTCTTAACCCTGCTAACTTTGAAGACATCAAAGGCCTTCCCCTTGTCCACCACCAACATATTGACTGGGATCATGGACCTGCACAGTTTGACACATTCCAAAATGATGAAGCTTTTATTGACTATCTTGGCATACGAGATGATCTTCCCCCTAGGGACCATAAAGCGGGATACACTATAGAACTGAATAGCGTGGCATATTTTGGTGAGGGTGTCGAGCCTTCTAGTTGCAAAAATATAAAAATAAAAACAAACCAAGGGTCTTATGGCGAAAACCACATTGTGGCGCTGTCTGAACCCAAAAAAGTAAAAAGAAAGGATGTATCTGAGGGTGAAAACCTCTCTGAGGCACTCGAAGATGGAAGGATCGACATTCTCCTAGCATCATATGAAGAAAAGTCATCCATGTTGGTAGAGGAGACTATCAAAACAAACATTGGTACAGAAGAAGTTCCACACAACATATTCCTGGCTCAATCTTTGACAAAGTCAGAAAGGTCAAAATTCATAAGTTTCTTCACAGAATGACAAATCAATTTTGCATGGTCATACGCTGATATGCCTGGATTGGATCCGGATTTGGTAATGCACCATTTGACAGTTAAACCGGGGGCAAAACCAGTGAAACAAAAATTAAGAAAGATGCATCCACAAGTGGCATTATTAGTCAAAGTAGAGCTTGAGAAATTATTGGATGTCAGATTCATACACCCAATTGATTATCCTGAATGGATCTCCAACTTAGTGCTTGTCAGTAAACCAGATCGTAGCATCAAAATATGTACAAATTTTAGGGACATCAACAAAGCTTGTCCTAAGGATGATTTTCTGTTACCAAATATTGACTTGATTGTTGATCTCATAGTGGGTCATGCGATGTTATCCTTGATGGATGGATTCTCTGGTTACAATCAAATAAAAATTGCATCCGAAGACCAGCACAAAACAACATTCACTTGTCCTTGGGGAACTTTCTGTTGGAATGTCATGCCCTTTGGGCTAAAAAATGCAGGCGCTACATATCAAAGAGCCATGACTACTATCTTTCATGATCTCATGCACGTTACTGTTGAAGATTATGTTGATGACCTCTTGGGAAAATCAATAGACAGAGATACACATTTGGACATACTTTCAGTCATCTTTGATCGGTTGGAAAAATATAAAGTAAGATTGAACCCCAAGAAATGTGTCTTTGGAGTAACCTCTGGGAAGCTCCTAGGATTCATTGTCTCAAGGAGAGGAATCGAAGAAAATCCAGCAAAAGTCAAGGCCATCCTAGAGATGCAACCACCAAGAAATATTAGTCAACTTTGATCTTTGCAAGGGAGACTTCAATCCATATGAAGATTCATGGCACAACTTGTAGATAAGTGTAATCCTTTTCAGTACTTGCTACATAAAAACATCAAATTCAAATGGGATGATAATTGTCAACAAGCTTTCTAGGCACTCAAAAATTATCTTTTGAATCTGCCAGTTTTGATGCCACCAATTCCAGATCAGCCTCTACTACTATACATATCAACTACTTCAACAACACTGGGGGCACTCTTAGCACAACAGGTTACTAAAGGCAAAGAAAAGGTAGTCTATTACATTAGTCGCACATTAGTGGGATATGAGCTGAATTATACACCAATTGAGCGTGCATGTCTCACTGTGGTCTTTGCTTTGCAGAAATTAGGACATTACATGCTAACTCATAAGACTAAGTTGGTTGCAAGGATCGATCCATTGAAATACCTTCTCAATAAAGCAACACTTACTGGGCGACTAGCCAAATGGGTGATGCTCCTGAGTGAATTTGACATTGAGTATGTGGACAGAAAAACAATAAAAGGACAAGCTATCACAGATCAGTTAGCGGATTCTCCCATGATAGATGATGTTCGTCTAACTTCAGAATTTCTAGATGAATCCATTTTAACAGTGTCGCACGCAAAGCCTTGGCAACTATACTTTGATGGCTCATACACACAACATGGGGTAGGAGCTGGCATCCTCTTCATAGCTCCTCAGGGGGATTCCATACCAAAATCATACCGCTTATCATTTCCTTGCACTAATAACATAGCAGAATATGAGGCATTAACAACTGGATTACGGATTGCAGTTCAATGGAAAATCCAAGAAATTCAGGTTTTTGGGGACTCTCAACTTGTAATTCGTCAAGCAACTAATGATTACCAAACAAAGGATGAGAAAGTAATGTCTTACAAAAGAATGGTGGATGACTTGAAACAACATTTCACAAAGATAGACTTTGAGCAGATACCAAGAGAGCAGAATCAAGCTGCAGATGCCATGGCTACAATTGCTTCATTAATCGATATACCACCAAATGAGACCCGCTATGAGTTCTTGATGGATAACCTTTTGGTTCCTTCATATGAAATCACTCCTACTGAGATGATATGCATTGTTGGTCCCAATTCCCAGTTGTATGGTCACATTTTCATATACCTTCATGATGGTACCCTACCTCCTGACCTATCCAATAATCAACGCCGCACTTTCATTCGCCAATCTTCTCGATACATCATTTTAGCCAATATCCTATACCGTCGAGGTCTAGATTGCACTCTTCTTAGATGTTTAGAAAGTGACGAAGCTCAGATTGTGTTACATGAAGTACATGAAGGGATATGTGGTCCACATTCTGGTGGTCCTACCTTAGCCAAAAAACTCTTACTGGCCCAATATGGAAAAAGATTCATATCAGTTTGTCAAGAAATGTAGGCAGTGTCAACTTCATGGAGATCTCATTCATGCACCAGCACAAGAACTTCAACCGATTGCGACTCCTTGGCCTTTTTGTTAGTGGGGACTCGATCTCATAGGCAAGATTCACCCTCCTTCTTCCAATGGTCATAAATTCATTATCACTTCCACATAATATTTCACAAAATGGATCGAAGCCGTGCTTCTCACGCAAGTCACTGGAAAACAAATTTCTACCTTCATTCTCAACTATATCATTTGTCGATACGGTATTCCTGTTTCCATTATCACCGATAACAGGCGTCCCTTCAAAAATCAGGATGTTCGTGAACTCTGTGATCACTTCCATATTACTCATCATTTCTCCACACCATATTACCCCCAAGGTAATGGTCAAGCTGAGGCGTCTAATAAAACAATCCTTAAAATCTTAAAAAAGATAGTCGACGACACTGGCCGTAATTGGCATATACAACTTAATCCCGCACTTTGGGCCTACCGCACAAGCGTCCGCACACCTATAGGAGCTACACCCTATTCACTTGTCTACGAAACTGTAGCTATCTTGCCTATTGAGGTCGAGTCACCCTCTTTATGAGTCTCTTTGCAAAACATTATCAGTGATGAAGATTACAGGGTCTCTCGCTTACAAGAACTTGAACTATTGGATGAACGAAGACAAACTGCTTTTAATCATCTCAAGGATTATCAACAACGAATGAGTCACGGCTACAATCATAAAGTCAAGCCTTGCACATTTGAGGTAGGGGACTTAGTTCTCAAAGAAAATCCTAAGAATCAGTAGGATAGAGAGAAGAAGGGCAAATTCAAATCAAACTGGCTTGGTCCTTACATCATTACAACAACATATGGATCTGGTGCATATCAACTCTCAACCACAGAGGGTGAACCTTTAGAGGATCCTATCAATAGCATGCACCTTTGTAGGTTCTACACATAGCTCTTCAGAGTATCCCAATTCAAAAATACAAAAAAAAAATCATAAAACATAAAAAATCGTTACTTGGTGAAAACCTGGCAAACAGGCGCCTTGTGACACAAAAAAATTGAAAAATAAAAAAAGTAAAGAGAAATAATTTCATCCAATGGTGAAAACCACTTCGATGGTGCCCTGGGCAAGTACCATGGTGAAAACTGGGTCACCAGCACCATGCGTAGAGACATTGCTCCTCCCTCCTTTAGGATTCCATTTCATCCTTCACTTTGCACATACTCACAGCCTATCCATTCATAATAAAACTTACCCATTCCCATCATGGCTTGTTATTGATCTACCCAAGATTGGTTCATCATCCATAATAAACCTTCCTTTCCATCCCTTTCCATTCATAATAAATCAACTCCTATCTGTGTCTAAGGCAAATCCTACGTCTAGTGATGGGTGTGGAACCAAGAACATCACACGTTTTGAGGAGTACAATTTTCTTCAGTCTATTCACGCACAATCTGCAATAAAGCAACACTTGTATCGCCAGTCCCTAATAAAGTTCCATCTTCTCCATAATAAATTATCAGTTTCATGGATTCAGTCAGTTTCAGATGAGACACAACAACAACAATGGGCTTCAACAAATCAAATCTTTCAATAGACTCAGACAACATTATGGTTCAGTGCTATCTATCCTTTCTGTGAAAGTAAACATTGTGACCACAATCAAATTCGACTTATACAAGTGACAAGAGGCACTAAACTTGAGGACTACAGTGGATGTTGGTGTCGAGTCTTGGTTTTTTTTTTTTTTTTTTGATTTTATCTTTTGGTGACATGTCTTTTAGCTTTTCCAGGATGTCTCTGACTAGAGATTTTATCTCCAGGATGTCTTTGACTAGAAAGGTGAGGATGGGGTATCGTCACCTATTTTTCTTTGCTGTCTGTGGATTGTCTCTTAGTAATGCTATGACTTGTCCAAGGATATGAGGACACTATAAGTCTAGTATGAACTGGGGCATTCCTTGTTTGTGACTGTCTTGTCTCCATGCAAATAGGTACAATGACTTTCTGGGTCGAACATATGCCTTGATTGTCATAACCTAGTTGCCATAATAAAGCTCAATGATGATAAAGCACAAGAAGCTCTTTCACTTCCATATCTTCTATCTTCCATCCCCATTTCTTGATTGACTTCCATCATCCTTCTTGAGTCGATGTAGCTCGCTATCACATGACTGAGTATAATGACACGCCAAAAACATTCACATTTCATATAGTTGCACCTGCATTATCACATGTTAGCATTACATACATACATACAGATATCACAATTGCATCACATCCCGCACACAACACATATTAGCACATTTTACATTTTCATCATGTAAATAATTATTTGCATTATCATATTCATTTGCATTTCATACATTCACATTTGCATTGGCATAACATATAAAACATAAAAGAACAAAAATATTGCGTTGCATCATATACATATTTGCATCCACATCATAACCATCACATCAAAACATACATCATAGAAACATATAGAAGCATCACATAGGTATACATGCATATAGCTACTGCAAAGATGAATCATCTCATATATATAATCATAAAGTGTCATAATACAATGATGTCAAAATCATATGGCTACAATCACCTGTAGGTGTCTACATCATAATACAAAATGGTACAAAAACTGATACATAGGGAGCCCTCTAAGTCTATGATGAACTCCCTCCCTTGGAGCCGCCTGGCCTCGACGGAGTCTGAGCCCTGGACGGACCCGCCTCAAGATCATCTCTCATGCCCCCTCTATCTGGTGGTGGTGGAGGACCCTTAACCCCACCCCTAGACGCCTGTCTCCTCTGACTCCCTCCAGTGGCCGTCGCTGTACGTGATGGTCTCTGGAAGCTCCTAGCCCGTTGATCGGCTGGCACTGCACCATAATAGAGATCCTACCAGTAAGCGTTCTCCTCCCCTACCCGCAGAACATAGGCATATCTAGCTCTTGTGTCCTCTGTCACCTGCCTCCTAGCCCTTAGTGCTGTCTCAGCCTCAGTGTAGCACTATATAGCCTAATCTCGCTCCCACTCAGTATCTTTGAGCCGCCTCCTGATTCTATCCCTCTCCCTCTCCAGGTCCTAAATCTCATCTGCCTGTCCCTGGCAGATCTCCCTCAGCTCAAGCAGCTCATCCTCCTCCTCCTTGGCCCCTTGTGCCTCTGCTTGTGGCTCCCCCTGTATAGGTGCCTGTGCCTATCCTTGTGCCGGTACCTGTACCTATACCTGCCTCTGTCCTTGCACCTGTTTAGGACCCTATGTTGCTGGCACCTATACTGGCAACCCACCGCGACCCCTCACCACCTGAACCGGTCTCTCCTCTCCACCCTCCCTCTGTGGAGCCACTCTCCTCTCTCCTACCACACCTCACCTCCTCCGTCGGCCTTTGCCCCCACCATCTCTGTCATCATCGTCATCTCCTCCGCCATCCCCATCTATCAGCTCTCCGGGATCTGGAAGGTGTGGGAATGGATGCTCAACCTAGTATGTAGTGTACTCTACATCCATCCCTGCATCCTTGATCTTTGGCCACATATCCCATGGCAAGGGAACCATCTCCACTAGCTGCATCACGACCTGATCATATGACAACAATGGCCCAAAGTGTTCCTGGTCGCGCATTGTCCGTGCATACATACTTGAGCCTCATGGCATCCACTGAATCCTGCCAAACTGTCAACCACTCTATCCACTAGCTGCCTCTCCAATACATAGGGCATCCGCCCAATCAAATATCTACTCCAGAAGGTGTATGGTAACTCTATTGCATCATCCTCCCATTGCTCGCACCCACGGTACTGCCTCCATATCACAGTGTCGATCTCATCCAAGAATCGACACCAGTACTCCAACCTGCCAATTCGTGGCTATGAGGTAATCATATCATACAGATGCACGAAGCTGCATCCATGACCCCTGCCCCTGAAGTGCATCAGTTGGGTAACCGACATATGCTCATAGGCCCATACCTACAACAAGGTAACTTCGTAGCCCAATCCTACAGATCCATGATACACAAACTGATGCAGCTCATAGTACAAGTGTGCCAGCACACACGGTCCCCACACATATCTGGTGTGCTGTGTAACCAGTGTCTCCACGGTGCTCCCCTAGCCCATAGCCAACCCTCGGGGCAACTTTGTATCAGTTCATATTATCTTCTTTGAAACAACTCGACAAGCTGCATTGTCTCAAAGAGGGGCAAAATGTAGACACCTAAAATTGTCATGTCTAATTAAATAAATATTCTATTTATTTAATTATCTTTATCCTAATTCTTCTATTAATTAAACAAATTCTTATTTATTTAATTAATTCATTTATCCTCTTCTAGCCTTATTTCTCATTTAAATAAATACATTTATTTATTTAAATTATCCCTCTTCCTAAATTAAATAAATATCTTATTTATTTAATTATCCCACTTCTTCTATTAATTAAATAAATCTTTATTTATTTAATTAATTCATTAGCCTTTTCTACCCATGACACATGTCATTCATCTCTTAATTCCTACACTACCTACTCCTTTAATTATTTTATTATTTCCTCTACCTACCCTCTAATCATAGCCGACCTCTTTTACACCTCTCAATCTTATCCCTCCATTTCTTATAGTGTCTTCTATATAAGGAGATGCTTCCTTCATTATCAAACCTTGGTTGACCACTTGACTACACTACGCTTTTGAATTTTCATATGCGATCCTACTTGCAACCACATTTCCGTTCTTTGTTGAGCTCTTGTGCACATAAAATTTGAGAGCAAATATATCAAGCAAGATCAATGGAAATAGGAAGAATGGAGATCAAAACCCTATTGGAAATGTGATGGTATAATCTTTGTGATTTCATTTGATTTGCATTGTCTTAGGTAATCTTCATATGTTATGGTGGATCTTTGTTGTTGTTAGGCTAGGGTTTTGTGGTTGAATTCATTTAGTCTTTCAATATTATCATTGTTGTATCCATTTTCACTGTAAACAATGTGGATAACCAGAGGTTAGCTGATTTTAGTTAGCCAAGTATTCAGGTTTCTAAATTAGACTTGGATAAGGGAAAACAAAAAGTGTCTGGTGTTAAGATAGATGATAGGAAGTCTTTGACTATCCCAAATTTAAGCCTAAAGTTATCCCAAATTGACATCGATCTAGAAACAACCAAGATAGAAAATGAAGCTCTTGCAAAAGAGTTGAAGAAAGTTTAAATAGAAGCCTCAAATGCAGAGATGAAAAGGAAAATTGATTTCCTTAAGTTGTCAGCTTTGAACAGTGCTTCATTTATTGCTGGCCCATCCAAAACTTAGGCTATTTCTAGTGCAACACCAAATGTCATTACTAGTGTTACATCTCAAAATGACCAAAGTACTCAGAACATTGGGATTCCATTTATTGGACAAAAAAGTCAAGTAACTACTCAAAATAGTAGTCATCCCCAATGTCCTAAATATTTTAACACATCTGCAGGGGTTAACATTAGAACAGACGCTATTGCATCTAATACTATAACAAATGTTGCAGGATGAGCTGCAACATGGCAATTTCAAAGAAGACCTATCCACCTAGACATCCATAGGCAATTACATTTTGATGGGATCCCAGGATATTCCAATATTATCCCGAATGACTTAAGGGATAAATTTAGTAAATTTGAAGGTAATGATGCTATAATTGGTGAGGAACACCTAAGGGCATTCACTGACAAGCTGAATGATTATGAGGTGGAGCATGAAGATGTGGTTTGTACAATCTTTGACAAAGGATGCCAGGGATTGGTATAGAGGATTGCCAACTGCAAGTATTAGTTCCTGGGAGGAATTTGAGAGATTTTTTAAGGAGCAGTATGGTGACAAAACAAACCCCAGTTTCATGTTAAACAATTTCAATAAAATCAAGAAGTCATTGAATGAGGATGTGTTTGATTTCAATATAAGATTTCAGAAAGCTATGCACAAGTTGTTTCAAGTGTTAAGGCTAGATGATAATGTTTGTCTAACTACATATATGAATGCATTCGATGCGAAAATGGCATATATACTTAGAGACAAGGATCCTCAAACTCTGAGATATGCATTTAGAATAGCTAAATGTGGAAGGAAATAGAAGAGCTTCGGGTAAGCTCGGAAGAAGACAGGATCCTAGACTTTCTAAAAGTGCCAAAGATAAAATTGAAAAGTCTTTAGGTACAAAACCTAAAGAAGAAGAAATATGGGACAAGGTACTTAATACCTTGAAGGACTTGAAATTGATTGTGGAAAAAAATGACAAGAGTTTTGTACTAGAAAAGCCACAGTTCAATAAATTTAATAGACCACTAAGATTGCAAGATTACCTTTACAATACAAATTGGAAGGATGGAAAGCCTTTCCAACAACAAAAGGGTAAACAAGAACAACAAACCTCTGACCCATTACAGAAACATACAGTGAACATGGTGGATGATACTCCCTGGTGTGTTGCTTTTCAATCACCCCATTCACCTAAATATTGTGCCGTAGCATAATTTATTTCTGCTAAGGATGAGACACATGAAGAAGAGGAAGAAACCTTTGAAGGTGACAATGTTGTCTGTCTTATGATTTCTTCCTATCTTGGAGAAGCAGAATATTCTTCTGATATTGAGACTCAATACTTTGATATAGATAATAAAAGGCAAATAAATGAAACATATCATCAAGTTTTTTCTGATGAGGAATTATCCGTTGATGACCGAATGTGCAATGCTGAACAAGGTGAGTGTTATGTGTCCTTGAGAAGACCCTCAAATGAAGAGATTGCTAAAATAACAGCTGCTATGGTAGCTGAGGCAAAAAGTAACTATAAATTGAGAAACATGGTTATAGGTGAAGACCAGGGTAAGCCTTCGGGTGTCAAAGAATTGAAAAATAAAGGAAAAGAGGTCAAGGAAGATAAATCAATGAAAGAAGCAATAAAAATTAAGGAGGTCAAGAGAAAGGAGTGGGCTAAGAAAGCAGAGGTTGTGAAACCTATTGAAAAAAATTCTCCACTTAATATGAAAGCAAAGATGGTTGAAAAGTCTGCTTCACTCGTTGAAGGAGGCTCACAGAAGACACAAAATATTGAAGGCAACATACCCAATAAATATGAGGAACAATCAGGTATGTCACTTGAATTACCAAATTAAATGCCCATGGATATGCTTCAGTTGCTTTCTCAGATTACAATTAAGGTTCCTTTGCAAGAGATGTTAAGAATTGAAGAGCATGGGAGAAAGCCATGGCTTGGGTCAAGGGTATTTCTCATTCTATTGAAATTGAAAATAGGAATGTATCTCATAATATAAGGAACTAATAATTAAAAATAAAACAAAGGATAAAGAATTAGAGGGAATGGTTTCCCAGATTCCCCAAATTTATCTTGAAGATACAGTAGGGGAGAGCCTTGACAATGTAGATCTTTTCTTTCTAAGTGTTATTATAAATGGATGAGTCTTGAAGAATTGTATTATTGATTATGGGGCCTCAAAAAATGTCATGCCAGTAACGATAATGCAGTCCATGGGTTTGAAGGTAGATACTCCCCATAGAAGATGTTGTGCTATGAATTCAAGAGAAGTGCTTGCGATAGGAACTATAAAGGAACTACCTTATAAACTTGTTGCTTTCCCTGAGAAAGAATTAGTTATGAGTATCCTAGTTATGGATATTCCACCTCTTTATGGGATGCTATTATCAAGAAAATGGAGTGCCTCTATGGGTGGAAGTTTGCAATGTGACTTGTCTTATGCTACTTTTTGCATTGATGGTAGAAATGTAAAGGTCAAAAGAGAATCTAGGGTACCATATATGATGGTACATATAGCACAATCTAATGAACATATGACTTGTTTTGTAGACACAAAGATAAATGCATTTAGGGTTGAAGACTCTCCATTGAAGAAAAAGGAACAACCTACATTATTGGATGAAGAAGTAGAAAAATCATCAGGAGATGATGATTTTTGGACCATGTATTTTGATGGAGCCAATTATAAAGAGGGCTCGGGAGCAAGTGTGTTATTCGTATCACCCCATGGAGAAACTTTTAAGTTTTCTTTTACTTTGTCCTTTGCATGTACAAATAATGTAGCAGAATATGAAGCGTTGTTGCTTGGTTTGAAGTTATCTGAAAAACATGGGATAAAGAATCTCAAGGTGGTTGGAGACTCTGAGTTAGTCATATCCCAAATCAGATCTAAATACACGTCAAAAAATAAAAGGCTGAAGCAGTATAGAAATGCTGTATGGGACCAATTTGAGAACTTTGATGCATTTGGTATTGAATGGAAAGAGAGAAGCCATAATAGAATGGTTGATCTCCTGGAAAATATAGCTCTAAGGCCAGAGGACATCACTTTTGCTGGAATCTCAAAGATTGAGATTCAGACAAGGCCTTCAGTCCCTAATAACATTGAAAAATGGTAGGTTTTTAATGATGATGATGATATTTTAAGATTTCTACATTGTGTAGATAAATATGAAAATCAAGAGATTGATTTCAATGCTTTTGTGCAAACAGAGGATGACAAGGAAACAATCTTTATGAAGGAAGTGATTCAATTGAAGACAAATAAAATTCCCAGAGGTTTGGTTATTTTAGAGAGGGTGTTTGATAGTCAAGATAAAGCTAAGGTTGTTACTACTGCCCCACACCCTGAATATTTAGAAGAAGTTAACCTTGGGACGAAAGAAGCTCCAAGGAAGGTATATATTGGAAAAAAAATGTCACCCAAGCTTAGGAAAATGTTAATTGATTTATTGAGAAAATACAAGCATATTTTTGCTTGATCGTATGATGATTTGAAGGCTTACAGGGAAGATTTATTTTAACATGAGATTCCTTTGAAAGAAAATGCCAAGCTTTTTAGGCAAAAACATAGGTCTATTAATCCAACATTAGCACCTAAAATCCAAGAGGAGCTATTCAAGCTAAGAGACGTTGGGATTATAAGACCTATCAGAGATTCATCATGGGTGTCTAACTTGGTGCCTTTTAGAAAAAAGAATGGAGATATCAGACTATGTGTTGATTTCAGAAATATGAACATATCTTCATTAAAAGACAATTATTCATTGCCAAATATGGAAGCAATGTTACAAAGGGTAACATGCTATGGGCTTTTATCCATGATGGATGGAATTTTAGGTTATAACCAAGTGATGGTTAAAGAGTCAGAACAATACAAAAAAACATTTACTACACCTTGGGAAACCTATGTTTATATAAGAATGCCTTTTGGTTTAACAAATGCAGGAGCAACATTTCAAAGAGCCATGGATGTTGCATTTTCTGATATTCTAAATGTATTCTTAGTGGTATATTAGGATGATTTAACAACTTATTCCAAGAAGGAAAGTGATCACTGTGGTCACGTTGAAATTTTTTTTAACAGAGCTATTGAATATGGGATATCCTTAAACCCCCAAAAATGTGCTTTTGGGGTAACTGAAGGTAAGTTTCCGCGTCACATTGTTTTGAAAGATGGTGTGAGAATTGACCTAGAGGGGGTGATAGCGATAGACAAAGTCCCTCAACCCAGAACAATTAAAGGTATCCAATCTTTCTTTGGGCAGATAAATTTTTTAACAAGGTTTGTCACTAATTTTGCTGAAATTAGTAGACCTATATCCAAAATGATAAAGAAAGGTGAAAAAATAGAATGGAATGAAGAGCCAGTCAAGGCATTCCAAGAGATTAAAAAGGCTATTAAAAATGCACCTATTCTTAAAACACATGATTATGGCAAACCTATGCAGATATTTTCATTTGCATCTTTTCATACTGTTGTTGTTGTATTGTTGCAAAAGAATTTAGAAGATTTTGAACAACCTATAGCATTTTTTAGTAAGTCTTTGCAAGCTACATAATTGAAGTATGATTTAAATGAAAAGAAAGCTTATGCACTAGTGAAGGATGTTAAATCTTTAAGGAGTTACTTGATGGGAGCAATAGTGGTTGCATATGTGCCTAGTGCTGCAATTAAAGATATTTTCACACAACAGGAAGTGTGTGGAAGAAGATGCCAATGGATAAACAAGATCCAGGAATTCAATATTGATATCCAAATCACTAAATTAGTGAGAGGATTAGGATTGGAAAAGTTAATGGCCCAGAGTAATTTGGATGCCAATCAAATAAATATTGTGGAAGAAGAGCACAGGTCTTGTATCTGTGATATGGATGGTTGCAAATGGTATGATGATATCACATATTATTTGCAAAGGATGAAATGTCATGAAGACATGATTGATAATAAAAGGAGGGCATTAAAATTACATGCTATTAAGTATGCCATTGTAAATGGGAAGCTCGGGTGGAGGAACAATGATGGTGTCATGTTAAAATGTATGGACCAGAATCAAGCTCAGAAGTTGTTATCTGAACTGCATAGTGGAGTTTATGGAGGGAATTATATGGATAAAACAACTGCACACAAAGTATTAAGAGCTGGGTTCTGGTGGCCAACAATTTTCAAAGATGCACATCAATTAGTCAAGAAATGTGACCCATGCCAAAGATTTTCAGGAAATTTTCCATTAAGACATGTAAATGTCCAAGCTTCATTTCAGTAGTGGGGTATAGATTTCATTGGAGAAATAGCATGCAAATCAAGTAGTGGCCATTGATTTTTCACTAAGTGGATTAAAGTTGTACCCACTAAAAAAGCAGCAAGTAAGGTGGTAATTGATTTGCTTATAGACAATATATTGACCAGATTTGGATGTCCAGAGAGGATAGTCTCTGATAATGCAATGAGTTTTAGGTCAGAAGAATATGAAGACTTCTGCAATAAATATGGTATCCAAATTTCTTATTCATCACCTTACCACCCACAAGGAAATGGGCAAGCTGAATCCAGTAACAAATGTTTGATGAAGATTATTAAACGAATCCTAGAAAAGAATAAAAAGGCTTGGGATTCAAAGATGAGATTAGCTATTTGGGCAAACATGGTAATAGTCAAGAAAGCAATTGGATGTACACCTTTTGATTTGGTGTATGGTCTGTGTTCAAGGTTACCCCAAAACAATCTGATGGAGATATATAAATTTGTCCAAACTTGTAACAATGATATAAATGATGATATGTAGTTGAGAATTGAGGCTTTAATGGAATTAGATGAATCTAGAAGAGAAGCAAGTACTAGAAATACAAAGTTACAAATGCAGGTTAAAAACCTGTATGACAAAAGAACAACTGTAAGGATTTTTCAGGTTAATGATTTGGTTATGATGTGGAATGCCAAAATAGAAGACAAAGGAAAACATGGCAAGTTTGATGCCATTTGGCTGGGCCCATATCTGATTCAAAGCAAATGGGGAGAAGATTCTTATATTCTCCAAGATATACATGGTGATACTCTTGAATTACCTGTTCATGGACAATTCTTGAAGCTCTACTTTTCTTGAAAGTAGTTATTTTCCATGAGCATTAGTTAGATTATGTATAAATTAGTATAGTTTCCTTTCAGTTGAGGTTACCCTATCCAGGTAATTTCTTTTTGGTCTGCTCTATATTTGGTTTGCTTCACCCAAAGATCTTGGTTTCTCATCTCATTCCTATGAAATGAATGTCCCCAACTAGAGCCACTGATAGGACCTAAAATTATGTCTTGCAAAACTTGGTCATCTTGGTTTTATTTTTGCCCTTGGTCAAGTTATCAGGGTTCAAGGCTTTAGGGGCTATGTCTTTTATGATTAAATCTTGGTTTGAAAGTAAGTCTTCAGTCCCTTTTATATCCTGCCATTACCTTTTTCTCAATTAAGGTCGAGGGTTCCACTTTCATTCATGGGGCCATTTTCATTTCCTAAGTATTAAGTGGTGATTAACCGATTCGTGAAATATGATATTCCTAAGTCATTCGCATAGAATTTCCTATGAATGGTTTTGCTTTTAAATATTTGTGCCCGCGCTTGTATTTTCCTAAGTCCAAAGAGTTCTAAGTACTCTGACCATTTGCTAAAGATAGGACGGATCCAATGGCTAGCGCTTCCCTATGATCAAAGATGCGAGGATTTTAATGACCGAGACATCATGAGATTGTGTCACGTGTTATCGACAGAAATCAACAGTGTTGGCAGTGTCACCAATCGAAAGCATTGTGTTACCGGTTCACAGGCAGTAAAGGTCAATCTACTAACATTCCCATCAAGTTGCTCGTGCTCCGAATGAATGGAGATGTTTTATCCTGAGGCAAAAGGTACTCAATTTTTAAGTTCGGGAAGAGTTAACGGGCAGTTTGTTAGGTGGTAAAGTTTGAATAGAGCAGATGACCTTCGTGTTCCCATAATATAAGTTGCAAGGTGGTTACAAATCGTGGCATTGTGAGATGATGTCACGTGTCTCGGGTTGGCCAGGAAGACCTACAATGGGGCCACTGACAAAGTTTGACAGAAAGATGATGTGGTGCTGATTAGTCACAATTTTGTGGGGCCGTTGATACAGATGGAAAGTCAAGTGTTGAGTCGACAAGAGATGATCGTTGGATTGGACAACTTGGAAGACAATCGATGACTAGTTTTCAAATTTTTTAAATACAAAGTTATGAGCTGTTGTTTCACTCACGCGAATATTAATGGCAGACGAGACATTTGCGTTCTTTCCTAGGCAACAATTAAAAGACTCTTAGAAGGTTTTTTCATTCGCAAAATATTTCATAGCAATCTTGAAGAATTTCTTGCTGCTGAAGGAGACTGAAACAACTCTCTGCGACATAAAATTGTCATCTCTAGCAAAAATCAAAAGTAGTAAGTTTATCTGAGCTCTCCATATGTTTTTGAAACAAATTGATATTACAAATTATGTGTGAGGTTGCAATAATAAAATTGAATTTGTTCTAGGGTTAAGGTACAAGATAGAGAATAGTGAAATTTATTTGAATTACTCTGGTAATTTAAAAATCTTGTACTAGCCCTAGTTTTCTTTCTGAAATTTGTAAATATAGTATAAAGCCCTAGTTGCGGAAGATGGTTCCCTCACGGAAACATTCAGGACAAGCGAATTATATGAAAAGAAATCTTTATGATGATTTCTTGGACCAGTTAAAGCCCTCTACAAATGATAAGCAATAGGGGCAGAAATTTTGTGGATGGAAAAACCCTAGGGGAAGGGTTAATTGACAAAGCATTTCACTTGGCGGATTCTAATATACCAACAACTGGGTTAGATATTTTCAAATTATGGTATGTAAAAAGGAAATTAAATTCCCCAGTATCCAGTCCTTGGCAGTATGATTTGGGCAAGTTGGTAGTACTGGGTGTTTTCATGGATGTCAATCTACTCAAGGCTGTTGCAAATAGACATGACCCAGTTTCAAGGGTTATTAGGGGAAATGATGGAGAGATTCTATTAACCATCAAAAGGGAGGAATTTCAAGAGATTTTTGACTTATATGAACCATCCCCTAACCTGGTACCAATAGATTTAAATGAACAAAAGGCAGAGTATTACAAGATGAAGGAATTCATTAGAAAGTATTTCCTTCCAATGCATTTAGCCAGAGCGGGAAGTACAACATACCATATCGCCCCTAGCTTAGAGGAGGCATTCCCAATTGGTGCTTTCACTACCTATTTCTAGGCTACTTTATTTTCTCTATGCCAAATATTGGGTTTTAATCCCATTATAGTGATGCCGCCTGATTTTATGTACATGGCTATGCAGATACAACATCTGGATTTTACAGTAGTTTTTGATTTTGCCCCTTACCTTGAGGAAAAGATTCATGAGGGGTTATTAGAAATTAAGAATCAAGTTGCTGGTGTTAAGTTCTCCTGATATTCTTTACTCATGCATATGTTACTTTCAAGGAATGCGGATTATTTTGAGTGTACAGTGAACCTTAGAGGGACAATAGATAACCAAGAGATTCCAATACAACTCTGGAGCACAGACATGCCATGGGATAGAAGGGAGGCTAGCTATATAAGGTTTGACAACAACTTTGCTTCTAGGTTAAGACAAAGGCTGACAGTAAATCCACTAAGGATTCCTAAGGAATTGCATGATTTTGTGAGACCCAAGGAGAGGGTGCCTCTTGCCAGGATTGAATATAATTGGGGGTATTTTATCCCATACTCTGTAAGTACTGTAATCAGAATCTATGGCTTTTCTGGACAGCCACATGTACTTCCCTTCAATATTCCTCTGAGAATGAGTTTTGTTGAGGTGATGTGGCAAATAGGATGTATTTAGGATAAGGATTTAAAGGGAAAAGAAAAAGGAAGAGGAACAATTTTCCCGAATTACACCATTATCCCTTACTTTCTGATTATAAAGGGAGGATATGAGCACTTCGACAAATTCTTTGCTCCATATCATTTGGGGGTAAGTATAGCTAGAAACAGTGATCCTGAGGGTTTTTACAACGATTTTAGAAAAATAATAAAAGGATCTCTGTTGCCCCATGTGCATAATTTTCCTAAGGACTTAATGAGGAATGAATTTGACCCCATGACTCAGGAATGGAGAAAAGAGAAGTGGATAATTTTTAGAAAATTATGGGCTGCTATTCAGAAGATAGATCCAAAATATGATCCATTAAAGGCATTTTCCCCATTCCTTGCCAAGATTGAATTTGTTATGAAATTTTTTGATGAATTGACGAAGGTCTTAAGGGAGAAGCTAGGCAGACTTGAAGAAGTTCTTGGCCGACAAAAATTAAGCTCACAACCTCCTGTATCCCAGAGAGTAAGTGGTGTGATAGCAGGGAGGCCTATTCAAGAATCTCCTCACAAAAGAGTTAGAGAAGAAACAAGTGAGAAAGAGGATAGTAGCAATGATAGTGGGAGATTGATAAGGAGAAAGGGTAAGAAGATGATGAGTTCAGAGCCTTTCCCCAAGATACAAACTAAGCCTCTTCAAGGAGTTAGGATCATTGATCTTGAAGATTCTATAAGAAGTCCTTCACCATCAGCTGTATCTTTTCACCAGTAAGGCAAGATGAGGAACATGTGGAGGAAGACAAGTTTGTTGCAACAAGTACATAAATAAAGATTGGTATTCCTCAATTGCGTCCTAATTTGGAGTTGGATCTTCCTCCCTTGGATATTCAGGGTAGAGCCTTCAAAGATGCAAGAAAGGAGGCATGTGATAATTTCCTTGAGGATGATGCTTTTGTAAGAAGCCCAACCTATTTGTAGTTAGTATGGAAGACAAAGGTTGAGGAATACAAGGGAAGGATTACTGAGAGGAAGGCCCAAAGGCCAGATGAATTAGATCAAGAAATCTAAGAGGAAGAAAAGAGTGAAATGAAGGAAGAGTTGAAGGAAATCACTGCTGATGAGGGCAGAGAAATTGTAAGTCAGACTAGAGTTTGGATATTGCCAGAATTGGATATAGAAGATGCAGTAGCATTTGACATAATTAGGAAATCAAAGGAAGAAGAATCAGGTTTAGCATTAAAAGGATCATATTTTGCAGATGATTATGCAACCTTGGCAATATGGGCACTAGAGGAAGGACCTACGAATCCTAACATCAGTGATTTAAACCCCAACTTAAGGGGAAACCTAATTATAAAGAGAGCAACTGAAACATCAAGTGTAGAGGCTACAAAGTTAAATGTTGATGTTGCTAAGATGGCACATGAGAGTGCAAAAATAGAAACTTCAGAGAAGGCTGAGCTGATAAAGAAGTTTGACAAGCTTTTTAATGATTATAATGCATCTCAGAAAAAGTGTGCGGAGTTGCAAACGAGAGTGCAACTCCTTGGGCAAGGACAAATAAAGGTTTCCTATCCTGCACTTATAGGACCGTCTAAGCCATCAACATCCAGGTTGCCACCTATGGTCCAAGGAGGAGAAGTAGCTAAACTAAATACAAGTACTAATGTCCTTGGCATGGTTTTAGTCCCATATGATGATGATGATGATGATGATGAGCCTGATACTACAAGATCAACTGAACCAAATGAGTCTCAACTTTTGGAGAAGATTGTTAAATTAGAAAGTAAACTGAAAGAATAAAGAAAAACAACCAATCGAGCAAAATAAGGATATAGTTAGCTCAGTGCTAACTCATTTGAATGAGAAAATTGAAAGCAGGTTAAACAGTATCCATGCCTTATATTCTTTACTTTTTGATGTTATTCAAAAGTTTAATGATGATAAAGAAGTGGTAATTCCCTTGTATACAAAGTGGTTACAAAGGGGAAATGAACTTAGAATGACGTCTATGGCCTCTAAATTTCATGCTGAGAGACCAGATGCACTCCAACCAACATATTTGTTGGTGAAATCAATGCAGCAAGCCCAAATTTTGCCAGAAAATATAAAAAGAAAGGTAAGGGAATTGATGAAGAGTTTTAATGAATTAGAACAAAATCTTTTGCCAGATATTGAAGATAGAGAAGGGGCAGTCAAACCTTTGCAATTTTGGAAGGAAGAGGCAGAGAGAGTCATCGATACCTAGGTAGAAATGATTTGTGATGGGCTAAATATGGATATGCTGGAGGATAATATGGATAAAATAATTGCTATAGGATTATTTTTAGAAACTTTTGAAAGAGAGGAAAACCAAATAGGTGTTAAGTATATTGCATACAGGGAAAAAGCTAATGAAGTCACGAATTTTGATTGGTCATCTGATGAAGACTATAGTGTGTGGAGTAGCATGTAGTAGATATTTTTGAACCTGTATAACAAGATGGGGGTAATTTTCATGATGAGTTTTGAAGAAGGTGGCTGCATATTTTGATCCTGCATAAGCAAGTTTGATGATGATTGTTTTGTATAATAGAATGCAGTTATATGTAGTCATTCTAAGATGACAGGTGTCTCCTCTGGCCCGAAGCTTGTTTGGTCCCTTGTTTTTTATAAAAGGGAATTTAGGGCTATGAGACAGGGTTCAGAATTTTGGTCCCTAAAGTGTTCTGAATTTCTATTTCCAAATAGCAAAGTCTAGATGAAAGAAAAGGGTTGCAAAAGGTTATTTTATAGAGCAAAAAATAGAAAGAATATCGTGTCTGTAATTTTTGTAGGTTCTTGAAGGAGTTATGTATGGATTGTATTCATATAGAGACAACAAAATTAATAAATAAATATACGATTCAAACCCACTTCTCTCCAGTGTATTGTTCTATCATGTTTTGAATGCATATTATCAAGGATTTTATCATTCATTGCCCTGTTGTGGTGTATGTAATTTTTTGTTCATGCTTTGGTCTAAGAGGTCAATTACATGCTTGAATGAAATTGTAGAGTGATAGGGATCTTTACAGGGATTTTGATAAGTAGTTTTGGGTGGGGATTACAAATACGTTGTATTGCAAGGCAATATTATCTCAGGTACCCAATGAGCAGAATACGTTGTATTGCAAGGCAATATTATCTCAGGTACCCAATATTATGCTGTTAGATAAATTCTGTCAGAAATACAGTTTAATGCAGTATGAATTCATGTACCCAATGAAATAAGACACTGATCATAGTTAAGTGAATGCCTGTGTATTTATTTACTATTCAGAATCACCATTGGTTTGCTATAACTTGTTGAATATCAAAATATTTTTATTTTACATGAATGTTGTCATGTGTATTAGTCATCTCATGCTACAAGTTGGTTGAGGATCACAGAGGAATTTTCCATTCCTGAGCATTCTCCATTATTGTTGTGTCTTTATATGAGATTATCTTCTTTGTTTCATGCATGATTTCTGAGTGTGGCATAAAATCACAATTAAGCACGGGGATCACCCTCTCTAGTTCCGCAGAGCCTAAAGTGCAAAAGGATCTCGCATCCTTTTCATTGTTGGTCCAAGTTTGAAGAATATTGAATAGTTGGAAGTGGCTTTCCATAGATATTTTCAGGAGAAAACAACTTGGTCTTTGCCTTTGAGTCAATGTAAACCCGTTTTTGGGCACCAACACCAATCACAACCAGCTTCATTGACTGTTTTCTTAAGGATTTTGATAAGGGTTTTATTTGAAGCTTCAACTTGACCATTAGATTGCTGGTATTAGGGGGTGGAAAAGTGGTGTTGGATGGTGAACTTTTGGCATAATTATTTGACATCCTAATTTCTAAAAGGTCTTCCATTATCTGTGATGATAACCTTGGGGATTCCATAGTGGCAAATTAGGTAATTGAGGATAAACTTAGATATTTGTTTGCCAATGGTAAATGTGAGGGGTATGGTTTCCACCCACTTAGTGAAGTATTCTGTGGTAGTTATTATGAATTTATGGCTATTGGAGGAGGTGGGATTGATTTTTCCTATGAGATTGAGCCCCCACTGAGAAAAGGGCCAAGGTGTGATAAATGACTACCGATCTTGAGAAGGTTCGATAGTGTCCACTTAGGTGTCTGTCTCCTGGTGATGTGTGGTTGGGTACGCTCATGCGCTACTATATCTTATATGTGGCCAAACTGTTGCATAACCCGATGCGGAAGGTACGGATCAATCATGTGCATTTTACTACCAAACAACCAACACTGGCTCTGTATCCAAACAAGAATATAATCCCTCTGCCATCCTTTGCAATCACTATAAGGGTGCCAAGTAAACTCTACCATCTCATTAAAAATGCACCTCCAGAACCAAATGATGCCAACTTGTGTGTAGTGTAGCAACCCCCAATACCTATCTATATACAAATACCTTCGCCTGTATGGTTGTGCTCCTACTGGCCATGCCACTGCAATATGCTCCTAGGCCCAAATGTGGAGGAGCATGATGTCGGTCTCGAGGTTCTTATAACCTTGTTAAACACACATATGCATGTCATGATACAACTTCCCTAGCATCACGACTCCCCAAGCATACTAAACTTCATCTTCTAGCATGCAATACATGTTGAACACAATGTACCACTGAGAGGGGGGTGAATCAAATGGCTCCTAAATTCTTTTCTCTTTTAAAGCAACCTCAGAATACCGGTTGTTATCCTAAGCACTAAACAATCAAACCGGTAAGACAAATGAGAATACCAAAAGAGACAATCACACAAATGCAACCCACAACACCAGATGTGAGAGGAAAACCCAATATGGGAAAAACCTCGATGAGAAATGCTGCTGGAGAATACTGCTCCAATCCAGCCTCACAAGTGAAACACTGAATTACAAAGATTTAGGGCACCAACCCAAGGAGCACCAACCTATACATCAAGCTCCAACTTGGTGATGTATATTGAAATACAATTTTGATATAGTTATAGCTTCTTGCTTCAAATAAGTTCTGCAACTCTTGATCAAATAGGTCTCTGCCGGTTAACAATCTTCCCTTCTTTACTATATCTCACACTACCGGTTATGATATTTCTCTCTCTGATTCTTGGCCTCTCTCTCTCTCTCATAGCCTCACAACACACTATGTCACACTTAGATGCCTTCTTGATCAATCACAACTCATCAGTTAGCTCAACTGTTAGATCTGCTACAATTATACCGGTACTCTATCACTGCCGATTAAACCCTCTCACAGGTTTGCCTGCTCATTCACTCTGCAACTTCCTTAGATTAAATTCTAAAGAAGATGATCTTTCTCTGTGCTCAAACTCACTTGAATGTCCTTCTTCACATCAAGCGACAATCTATTATGTCTTGAGCTCATCTATTTATAATCTTGGATTCCTGCCTAAAACTGCTTTCAACATTGTCATGTTAGGTTTTTCCTTCTCCAACTCAAAGCTCATTAGATTTGATTCGATCTATTTTTGTAGGGATATGATCTTCATGAAATCGTTCAATACCAGTGAAGCTTCTCATTCCAATGTGTGTTTTCTAAATGTGGAGGACTACACCATGCTTTTCTGCTTTTCTCTGTCATACACCATTAATGGCTTTGTTGTTTCCTTCATCAAATGGGTACAAAGATCAAATCTTCTTGCAAGATCAGTTCAGTCGCTTTGCTAGCTTTCCTTCCTCGAGCTGCAATCCTCTGGTATCCTTCGTGACTTACGGGTTCATCATAAAAGCCGACCTACTTGCTAATTTGTTACGTCGATGCACACTCCATCGACCCGTGCAATACCTCCACGTGGCATCCAGTTGTCATGCTTGTCAACATCCACCTCTGCTTGGATTCCTATGTTGGTTTGACATTCTTTGTCGACCAAGGTTGACTACCGGCTCAGTTCACCTTACTAGTATGACCATCAAACATCCCCTGTACCAGCAACATGTCCTCTCTATTCTGCTCACCAGGTGTTGTGCCTTCATAACAAACAAAACAACCTTCATCCCGGTTTGTGCCTTACGGGTAAGCCTTCTTTACCAGTAGATGACACAGGTCATATGTACCGGTAGTCTTCCTTCTATCTGCTTACTCACATGTGCATTGTCATCATATGTCTTTCTCTTCTTATACCAGTCACCACTTCTTACTTACCAGTGACCTTGCCAAACCACTTTGACATCAATGACAACTTAATGCCAATAATGCCAACAATACAAACATCTGCTCCATCTGATAGAAAGACCATTCCCACTACGATCTGGCATCATCCGTCCACTGATCAACCCAAAGATGAACAAAACTAGGCAAGGAATCCCTCGCTTCCGCTCCATCTCTCTCCTCAAAATCCATCAGTGTGCAGTCTATAGGGAGATCCTTTTTACAACATATCCTTTGAAGGTATTCCTCCCTATGTTCTAATTGATACTCAGGAATAACACCTTTGATGGGGACCTTGAAGATCTACCACACATCAAGGAGAGTGATGGTGGCCTCATTCGTCAGTAGATGGAACGTGCATGTCTCACTATTCCATGTATCATGTTGTTTATCTTCTAGTTTTAGAGACCTTGGTACTACTTATTGTTGTTGATTTTGCAAGTGTAGTATTTGATTGTGTTAGAGCTATAGATGATCTTCATTTAAGAGACAATTATTATGTGTGACTCAATATTGTAGTTCAGTGGAAGTTGTTGGCACTGATGTGGATTCATCGTTTGTGATGGATGGTCTACTTTAGTGTTTTTAGATGTTTGGAGATACTCTTAGATATTGTTGTTGTAAAAGGGTCTTTCACATTTACAGGTTCATCAGTAGGAGATAGTTATCTTCATGTGATTGGAGATGTTGACATATCAATTAGCCATGAAGGACTCTTGGAAGTCTTTGGTTGAGGTGTTAGTTTATGAATTGTTATTTTTTATAAGTGATACTCACTACAAGATGGTTTGGTATTATATCATGATGTACTCTTGATTACTGGTTAGAGTGTTGACATGATACAAATGCTTTTGGGAGAATGATATGTTCATTGTAGCATATGATCTTATTTTAGGAGATGTTAGATCATGACATCATGTTTATATTCTTGATTTAAATGATTGGAGCTTTGAAAATGATTTTGTTCGGTTCTTTGTGTGTTGATTACGTGATCATTTTCTTGATTACTTCATGATGGTGCTATGTTACAGTTGGATTTTAGCATGTATTGATCGATTACAGGTGCTCGTGTATACATGGTGACTTAGGCGAGGCTTGGAGTTTTCTTATTATTAGAGACATGTGTTGAGATGGATACTCTTGATGAGATTTGAATGGGAAGTCCAAGGAGCCTACACCTTGGTTGGACATGAGTTCAACATGGACCTACGAGAAGATTTTTCTTAGATGAGTTATGATGGAGGATTCTCATTCCCCACTTGTGGTATACTCATTATTTTACTACTTGAGAGGTATTTCCCATTGTAACTTTAATGAAATTTATGATTTATGATTTTCTTCCATATATATAGATCTTGGGCTATGGATAGATTATTAGTTCTAGAGGATTCATTTTGAGAGTTTGATAACCTAGTTATCTCCTTGTGTATATGGTTGATATTATGATATCGTTATGAGGATATTAGGGGATGGTTTATTGGGATGATTTCATTCTTCAGTGATGGTTACTTTGGGTTTGATCTTATTTGTTTTGGATAATCTTACATACATGATGGTGACACCTTATATATGTTTTGTTTGATCTAATGAGGTTAAAAATTTAGGTGTAGTTGAGGATTTTCATTGGGGTTATTAAGGAGATCTTACTTGACATAGCTTAGCACTTTTAAGTGTTAGGAGAAGGGCATGATTGTGATATGAATTATAGGTTTTCTCTTTGATCTATGGCTACTTTGTGGAGGTTTATGGTCACATGGCTCAATTGATGAAATCAAGAGAGTTATGGTGACATGTTATCAAAGATTATGTAATAATTTATGTTGCATTTATAGATCAATGTTATTACATGATTTTCCTATTTACCACATCTTTGGTATTGATTGGTAGACTTAGAATTCCATGATTTATTTTTAGGTTTGACATTACCCATATAGTGGGAGTTCCTAGATGCGTGTGTTATTCATTGATAGGATTGGTACAAGGAGCTCATTATTGCAGTTTATGGGTTGATAGATTATTGACATGAGTTCTAGTGATGTTTCAAATATCTTTGAGGTATAGATGATTGGATGGATTAATAGTTGTTCTGGTTTCTTTTTCTAGACATGTGGATTTCTTAGTTGGATGTTAACAATTAGTTATGGTTGCTCTAACTATTTTGGAGCTTTCATGTTTGATCTTATTATGGGAAGAATTTTTGAACCTTAGAGTTGTGTTTTGGTAATGGGTTTGAAGTTGGATATATTGATTCTTTTGTAAAGCTCACGAGCACAATGGAGCTGTGACAAAAATATGTAGCCTTTGTTATCACTTGGATTTGATGCTTGTGTTCTTTGGATTGAGACATTTTCAACTTGGCTTGTTCCTTTTCTTCAATAGGTGGTATGTTGGAGGATGATAGGAGTTCTTGCTTGATACAGTGGACACATTATATGTTATTATAGATATCTTGTTGGAGTACAAAAAAATGCTAGAGATTCATGTGGTTTCATACATAGTTATGATGCATCTTTTGGTTTGTCCCTTTGCAGTTAAATCTTGTTTAGATTAGTCATGGTAAGGTGTTCGACAAGTGGGGAGAATGTTGGGATTAAGGTGTCTCAACCTTTGCCATTCCTGACATTGTATTTATTTGTTTAATGCCTTAAATGTAATTTATTGCGCATCATATTTTGTCATCTTGTGTGATATGACATGGTGACTTGTCTTCACGTTGGGAGGTGACACAAAAGGTGACAAGAATGTATTTTGTCCTTATGTGGACAAGTGGGTGCCTCACTTTGGTAGATATATTTTGCAATGTGTCAACATCTTATAAACATGTGTAAGCAATTAATGTATGACAAATTATCATGAAAGGCCACATAAGTGTTAAAAGACATCTTGTGTTATGATGAGTTTTAAGAGAATTAGTTAATTATAGTCATTTATGACAAATTCTCTTACAATTGTAAGTGTTGTCATACATGATATATTCTATGACAGCTAGAAGGTGTGTATGAGAATCTATCATACCTATTATTAGCAAAAATAAGTGCCCAAGTTTGGAGGTATGTGAGAGGGGTTCAAAAATGACGCACCAGTGTCATTCACATGCCTTCAGGTGGTTAGAATTTGTGCCACAAGGATTCAAATGACCCCCTCTTTTGGCTTTGTATAGACTCTACTACAAACTTTTATTTCTCTATAAATTGTATGTCTTCTATGTGGGTTTTTAGAGAGGAGCGAGGAAATTATTTTTTGCAAGGTTATGTTCTCAATTTTCCTCTAGAAGAGAAAGATGTAGACTCGATATAAGGACTATGAGCCTACAAGTATATTGTAACAATTTGTTACATAATAATACATTCGTTTGATGCTTTAGACTGTGGAGATTTCTAATTAAAAGTATTTTCCCCACATAAATCAATGTTTATTCTCTTAATACTATCTTTCTTATATTCTTCTAGTGTTGATTTACATGTCATTTGTAGACATCCAAAATTAATTAAACTAAATATTTAATTAATTTTATCCTTTCTAGGTAATTTATTAATTTAATTATGTTAACCTTATTCTTCTTAGAATTAATTAAATTAAATTAAATTAATCCTATCACCATAGTCCAATAATTAATTAAGTTATTAAATAAATAAATTATTCCTTATTCTTCTAAAGTTCTCAAATTAATTATTTCTTCTAAATCCCATTATTAGCTAATTAATGACAATTAATTAACTTAAGCCATGTAACTCCTACAAATCACTTCCTCTAATTCTTCATTAGACTAATTAATTCTTCTAGAAGCCTACTTAACATTATTCTCTAATTTTTAATTTCTCCACTCATTCTCTCTCCTCTTCTCAAATGCTCCTACAAATACCACTTGTCTCTTAATCTTCCATTATCCCACCTAATTACCTCCCTAATTATTTTCTAGTGACTAATCCCCATGATTAGCCACCAAGTCAACCAATAGCCATAAATGCCTAAGTTCACTTGTCCCCTCCTCACCTTCCAACCTTAAATGCACCTAATTGGGCCATTTCAAAGATTTCAAAATCTCACACTCTCCCATGTCTCTCACCTTCTCAAGGAATTTTTAATTCCTTTCCCATTTCCTTTCCCCATGCAAGTCATTATTTGAGAATTTTTAATTCTCTTGTTCATCCCCCAAGGAATTTTTAATTCCTCCTTGTCTTCCCAATGTACTTGGGATATCTTCCCCATGTACATTGTGGAGTGTGGAGACAAGAAATGCCTTTATGGAAAATCTCTTGGTCTCCACACCTTGTCCTCTCATGTCCTCTCAATCCATATGCTCCCTCTCCTTCAATCTCCATCCTTGATCTAGCTTCAATCTTGACCGTCTATTCCTCCCTCTTTCAATTTATAAATTGGGGTCTCCTCCCCTTCATTTCATATCTCATCTTCTGCAATATCATGCTGTTAATTTGGCCTTAGAAATCCATCCATGTGCGTCACTACAATAGGCAAATATAATCCAACTCCATAAGCTATCCACATCCTCCACCCATTTGCAAGCACTCCTCCATCCATATCTATCCAATCTTGTTGTGCATTTTAGAGAGAAACCCACATTCAAACCAATTTTAAAATCCAAACAAGTGGAGCAAAAAGGGCACATCTTCACTTCATCAAGCCCAATCTGAAGGAGAAGGTAAAAATAGCAAGGTATAAGTGGTTTTACTTTGTGTTTTGAATGTTTTGTTTTAATTAGTAACCATCATATCTCCTTGTTGTTTTCCCCTCTTCATTTTGGCACGCCCGGTGGGACCCATGTCCCTTGAAACTAATCATTTTTGTGATTTTAGCATGCAGGGTGACGCTTCAACTTTTTCTGCCTTGACTGTTTCGAAATTTCCTCTAGGGATCGATGTTTCGCAGGTTTTTGCTCATTCAATGTATGCACCATCATTTGACGTTTCCGTAGTGTCTTTAGGCACTTAGCTTAAGAGATTTCTTTTAGCATTTCTGTGAGATTTTTCCAAGATCAAGGGCACAATGAAAAGTATAAAAGAGAGACAAAAGAATGACAAGAACAAACTATATTCTCATCAATATGCAAATGATCAACTGGATTAACCAATACAATGAATATAGGTCTGCTTATATAGGCAAGGCCATATGGATGTATGAGCACACAATCATGACATGTGGCTCAATGAGAAACAAGGGTAGGTAAGAAATACTAGGGGTAGGTAGGAGAAATAATATAACATTCCACAAGAGGTGGATGACCCACCGAATGTGGAGTGTAACAGCAAAATAAGACCACAAAAGGTGGAATTTCTCCTACAAGCTATATCCCTATGTGCACACTTCCCTAAGTGTCTCAAATCCAAACTACGAAGAGATGCATTATCCTAAGTTAACTTAAGTAAAGTGTAATAATATCCATAATGAATATTTATTTACACCAACGCCCCCCCTTAAGTGCAACTTAGGGGAATGAAGACTCAAGTCAACAATGCAAGATGGGTACCGGTTACAAGGCCATGATAGGTACCCATGTACAATATGCAAATGCAAGCAAAACTATGCAATGCAATCTCTCACAAACAAAGAAAGGGAGAAAACCTGGTGGGAAACCCCCCCCCCCCCAAAAAAAAAAGAGAGATGAATGTACAAAAGACTCTCAAAGAAGAAGGACAAAACCTCAAAGAGGAAAAAGTCCCCCCCATAAGAGAGGAAGGAGAAGTCAGCTGACCCCCCCTAATGAGATATCTTGCACCCCCAAGAGAGCTCGCAACTACTGGAACTTACTCTCGGTGAAAGGTTTGGTGAATATGTCTGCAACCCGCTCTACTATAGGACAATACTATAAATCAATGGCCTGTGCTGTATTCGTAGGGTTTTTGAGGCACTGATTAAATTTTGAGTTTTGGCAGGTCCATTTCATTTGTCCAAGGCATTATTTCGAAACTACTAACTATTTTTGTTGCTACACGATTGTCCAAGACATTTATTTCCCACTAATCTAGTTTGTTTTGTGCATTTAGTTAGAAAATCATATACATGTGAGATTAAAATGAATAATTGTCTTATGTGATTGGTGTGCTTGCACACTTAGTGTAGGGTGGACCCACCGTTGTACTCAAGTATCCTCTCCCCTTGCCTTCGTGGACCTTGGGTGTAAGAGAAAGAGTGATCAACAACAACCATGTTTTATTTATTCATAGTTGAGGGGTATTTCTTGATTGGGGATTTCATCACCCCATAAGAGTATCTCGAATTGGGACACATCGGGGATATCGACTCTCTGGGCGTGATCTCAAGCAGATTTTTGAGCCGCTATATGAATAAGTTGGTCAGACGACTGAGATGCTGAGTGAATTCGATGTATGTGGGGGCCCTCCTTGCACCGATAAGTTTAGTTAGAGCCTTAAGTGGCTTGCTTCGAGAATCCATCATTGGATTGGTGCTCCCTTGGAAATTACACTAGACACTAGCTTTAGTAGCCAAAATCCTACATAAATGATAGTGCAAGGGATGTGGATCGTACCCCAAAGTTACCCCTCACGTATTCGCTTAGCATGAGACAAGAATCCCCCATATAATAGATCCTCAGATCTTTGGGGTTAGAGAATCTAGTATGCTCGAGAAGTGAGTACCGTGGAGTGGAGCCAGTGCTACCAAAATCTCTATCTATTTGCCTGAGTGAGGTATTGCTTATGCGAAGGGCCTATCAAGTGGTTTCCACTTTCCAACCTAAGTTGTATGTTTGATGCATGTCTTCATTTTGTGCTATACCAGTGAAATCTATTTGGGCTAATCTAGGCCCCACATCACTTTCACACTCATTGTATAGTGTTACACTTGGCCAATGTGTATACTTTGCTTGATGTTTTCTTTCCAAGAGTAGTTGACAATACAACCTTCCCAAACACTTTGTAAACATTTTCCAAATTTTCATAAAGTCAAACCAAGTCCAACCCATATTCAATCACTTTCCTTCATGTTCCATAAACCCAAGTCCATCAAACATCCTAAAAAGTCTATCCATCGTCAAGTCAAGAAGAAGAAGCCTAGCTATAAGACATCCCTCGAATGTGCCAAATTATTGTATATTAACCAAAAACTCTTGCTAAAACATAGGACCTTCATACACCACTACCACAATTACATCCATGGTCATAGAAATGAGTTTGATGCTAATGATGAGTTGAGAACCCGTGCCCTCCATCAAGGATTAGGTTTGTCTTTCCACACCAACTACTATCAAAATGGGGGTGGCCGTATTCCTTCTTACAATTTGCCTGCTGAACCAAGCACATATTGTGTCATCTCTCCACCTAGAGTAATCTTGGCATCACCTTTTCCTTCTTCAATCTTTTCTGTTATTCATCTCCAAGGACTTAGTAACCAGATCAAATAGTCAAACATCAATCAATCCTTAAACCAACATCCAACCCAACTATCCAAAACCAATCAATCAATCAACCTCATCCAAAGGTTCATTCTTTGTGAAGCTTAATTTAGATTTTATCCTAAATCAGTCAATCATTTTTCTTTTGTGCTTGGGGAAGAATCTACCCCAAGTACCTTTTCTTAAATCACTTGGGTTAATCAAAACCCTCAATCCTTTTCCTTATTTTGCTTGGGAATACAAGTCCGTCTCATGTAAGAAAAGGCCCAATCAATTGATCCTAATCTCAAGGTCCAAATTTTACCTAACCTAGTTGTCACCTTGCTTGGGTGCCACCTTAGTCCAATCAACCTTGTCCTAATCAAAGGACTCAATCCAAATAATTTCCAATCCTCATCAAATTCAAAATTTTCTAAGTCCATTCATTACTTTCCCTCATCTAAATCACTCATCAATTCTTTTCCATTTCCACTCCCTTCCGAAAGCACTCATGCATGGTCTTGACTTGATCACAAAAGGCAAAAATGTCTGCCCAAGGAAATAATGATTAGTGATTGAATTTAATGACCCTTTCACCCAAAATCCTCCACCCAAAGAGAAAGCATTTGTTGATCAACCCAACCTTTCTCCATGTGTCCAATCATTCATCAATGACCCTTATAATCAAGACACGATGGATAAATTTTTCAAACATGATGTCAATAGGCTCGTAGCCAGACTCATTGCCCAAGGGGCATGTTTTCCCCTTGATTTTGATAGATCCATCCTTGATAGACCACTACAGGGTGACCTTGTGAAAAATTCCATCTTTGATCCTCTTCTCCATCCTCAACTCGCAACATCTGCACCCACAATATTTGCACCCGTGACTTCTATTCCTACAACCACTTTTCCTCAAACTTCCATTCCTCCTCACATTTCATTTTCCCCTCTCCACAACATGGCTACTTACATGAACACAAGCTTACCTCCCATTAGCACAATTTTGGGATCACAAGATCCACATATTTATCAACCTCCTCCACATTCTGCATATTAATATATTGGTGGTGGTCCCTCATCCTTGTCATATCAAATCCCAACATTGAATATGGGTCATAATGTTTCTAATGTTCACAATCAACAACCTGATCTCATCAAGGAAGTCCAGGACATGAAGAAACTCATCAAAAATCTCAAAGAGGGTACTAGCAAGATATTTAATTCCTTCTAGAAAATATGTTCATACCCCTGTGACCTGACCATCTCAGTTGCTCCATATCTATTTGGTTTTGAGATGCCTAAGTTTAAAAAATACAAAGGTGAGGACGATCCTAGACATCATGTTTTAGAATTCTTTGTTTCATGCCAAGAAGTCTCTTATAGTGACATATATCTCAAAAGACTTTTTCCAAAGAGTCTCACTGAGGAGGCCTTTTCTTGGTTCTCTTCTCTACCACAGGGCTCCATCACATCATTCCCCAACTTAGTTGAGAAATTTGTGGACCATTATGCCTACAACATTGAGAATTATTCCTCCATAATAGACCTATGAAACACAAAGCAAAGGCTCGAGGAAACTTTTACCAACTTCCTTCAAAGATGGTGACATCTCATTAAAAGATTCCCTTGGACAATACTAGAACCAAACCAGGTCAAATTATTTCAGCGCAATCTGATACCATAATTGTCCAAACCATTGACTCACCAATACTTGACCTCTTTTGCAGAAATTTCCAAGAATTGTATAGTTTTAGAGTGTACACTCTTAGAGGATGGAACTATCAAACACTATAAGAAATCAATGCAAAATTACTCCTCTCATAATGATAAGCCAAAATTATGGTCCAGAAATTAAAAAATGTCACCAATAATGAAGTCATTGATGCTAAGCGTATCTAAACCATCACCACACCATCCAAATCCACTTCCAATAACTTCTTCAACATCTGATCCAATCCTCGCAATCAATCCAATTCGCAAGATCAACCCTGCAATCCCACCTCCATCCAAGGTCACCCCTCTCAGTCCAATGGTTAAAGTGAGTATACCCTGCTAGGTGAACCCATTGAGGTCATCTTCAAGAAGCTTGTCAAAGCTGGTGTTGTTGTCTTCCTGATGATGTGCCCTTTTGAGCCTAACCGACCCAAACCTTGATGATACAATGAGAATGAATATTGAGATTACCATTGTATCAATGGTCACGATACATACAAGTGTATGAAACTCAAGAATTACATCCAAGACCTTATTGATAAAGGGGACATTGAGGTTGATGTTGCCAAATCCGGTAACTCCAATGACAAGCTTAAAATGTACTAGGACCCATTCTCTAAGCATTGAAAAGAAAATGCCTCATCATCTCATGTGGTCAACTATGATTATACCAACCACATATCTGGCTTCGACTCCTTGGTGGGTCGCATAGAGCCTGCCGATACCTCTGTCAACACCATAACCAAAAATGGAGCAGAATCCCCACCCACCACTAGACCCAAGATCACCATCCAAGGGGCCCCTACCCCTAAGTCATTAAGTCACCCATTCCAAGCAAATATAGTAATTCAAGGCACCGCATCTCACAATTATCAAAATGACTGCAATGTCACCACCTGTGGAGGAAGAGTAACTATTCCAGGAGCCCCTCCTCCACCTCCCCAATCCCCCATGTCATCCACCCACTGATATTATATCCTTGATCATCTCGGTAAGACTCCTGTATAGATTTCCATCCTTGAGATCCTCAAGACTTTGCCTATACATAAGGAGATCCTAGAGCAAGCCCTCCTTGAGTCTCGTGTCCTTGATAATATCAATGTTGCCCAATTCCAAGCCCTCATAGGTAACCTTGCCGCACAACGCCATCTCATCTTCACATCCAATGACACACCTTCCAATGATGCATTGCATAAGAAGCCCCTCCACATTGAAGCCCTTGTACAAAAACATAAAATCAAGAGAGTCCTCATACATGGTGGATCTAGCTTGAACCTATGTACATATAAGTTATTTAAACAACTAGGTCTCTCTGAAGACTTGGTTGACACATCAGACAAGATAGTAATAAAAGCATATGATGATGCAGAGAGTCTCCAAAGGAAAAATTACCTTGCCTCTTCAAGTGGGCCCCGTTATAGTGGATACAACTTGCCATATTTTGGACCTTGATCTCCCCTATAAAATTCTCCTTGGTCATCCTTGGATCCACTCCATTCAAGCTGTCCCTTCCACGTACTGTCAATGCCTGAAATTCCCATTCAATGGTAGGGAAATCACCATTTGTGCTAACCCACAACCTTTTGAGTATTGTAAACTACTTTAAGGGAAACATCCTTATCATTGTCTACTTAATAGACCTACTTTGCTCCCTCCATCTAATCCATCCAATGTTGCATCCACTTCTTCCGCACCTAAGAACAAGATCAAAATCATTGACAATGGTTGTGGAGAGTATACCCTACAAAATACTCTTTATGTGGGCCAACTCCCACCCTCTCCTAAGTCATATGGCAATCCGAAAGAGATGAAGAAACAAGAAAAACCCACTATCAAATGCAAAGAAACCACCTTCCAACAGTGGGGTCCACTTGATGAGGAGAGCCTGGAAACCAATGTCACCTGTTGGCTGTATCGAGAGGAAGAAGAAGAAGCAACAAAAATTCCAAAATAAATGTATTTGAAGGCTTCTGCTATAGTAGAAAAGATAGGATATATAGGACATGGTCTCAGACCCAAAGAAAAAGGCAAAAAAGCACCCATCTCCTTGGTTTCATACAAGTACAATAGGGGCTTGGGGTTCACACATGTGCCTAAGATCACCATCACTGGGGTCCAATCAGATCCTCTTGTTGATGTTGAAGACTTCGATGAAGAGGAGTTCCATGAAATGACTTTTGAGTATGAAGACGATACATTCAAAGATACTCGTGTAAACATCATCACCTCCATTATCCCATCCACACCATATGAGCTCAAACTAGTTCATCTTGAACTCATCAACCATGACCAACAAGAACCACTTGTTTTAGATGTCTATGTTGATGATGATGCTCTTATAGAATTTCTTAATATGCAATACCTCAAGAACCATACGACTGTTCATGGGATTTAGCTTCACTCAGAAGCTTACTTTGGTAGCCAAGTCAACTCCCTTAGTCGCAAAAATGAAAACAAAAAGAAAAAGTCCCTTGGTGAAAACCTTTCCGAGGCACCTTTGGACATAGAAAAAGTAAAACAAAGGGTGCATATTCTAGTGAAAACCTGGATTAGGCACTAGAAGATGGGGGAATTGAATTGCCTACCATGGTTCCATCCAAATAGGAAAAATCACTGCTGCTGATTGAAGAAACTAACACTGTCAACATGTGATCAGAAAACAAACCTAAGAATGTGTTCCTCTCCAAGTCATTAACGGATCAAGAAAAACAAAATTTCATGAGCTTTCTAAAAGAGACACAATCAACTTCGCCTGGTCCTATGTAGACATTCCAGTCCTTGATCCAGAGCTAGTGGTACACAATCTTGCAGTCAGACCAGATGCCAAACCAGTTAAGTAGAAATTACGCAAGATGCATCCCCAGATAGCACTATTGGTTAAAGGATAATTACAGAAGATGTTGGATGTAGGTTTCATTAAACCAATAGATTATCTTGAATGGGTTTCTAACATTGTACCTATCGACAAGCCAACTGGGGGTATTAGAATATGCACAGACTTGATGAATTTGAACAAGGCATGTCCAAAAGATGATTTCCCATTACCAAACATAGACATGATTGTGGACCTTACAGTGGGGCATGATATATTATCACTTATGGATGTTTTTTGGGGTATAATCAAATCAAGATCACAGAAGAAGAGGAGCATAAGATGGAATTCAGAACACCATGGGGCATCTTTTGTTATCAAGTTATGCCCTTTGGCCTTAAGAACATAGGAGCTACTTACCAACGAGCTATACCAACAAATTTCCATGATCTCCTGCACAAAATAATGGATGACTAGGTAGACGATCTTCTAGGTAAGTCCAAAACAAGAGAAGAGAACATTCCCATCCTAAGGTAAATTTTTGAAAGACTTGAGAAATACAAGCTGCGTCTAAATACCAAGAAAGGTATCTTTGGAGTTACATTAGGTAAGCTCCTAGGGTTTATAGTTTCTCGAAGAGGCATTGTAGTAGATCTCGCAAAGGTAAAAGCAATAATGGAAATGCCTCCCCCTAAGACACTCAGGAAGCTTTGCAGTCTTCAAGGAAAGCTCCAATCCATTCGCAGATTTGTTGCACAACTAGCAGACAAATGTCATCTCTTTGCTCACCTTGTTCGTAAGGACACCAAGTTTAAGTGGGATTTCTTATGTAAGAAGGCTTTCGATAAACTCAAGGAATATTTGGCCTCTTGTCTAGTCTTAATGCCACCAATCCCAAGCCAAACACTTCTCCTGTACATATCAACAATCTGAGGGTATTGTTAGCACAAATAGATGAGAATGGCAAAGAGCATGCAATTTACTACATCAGCCGCACTCTTGTAGGGTATGAGCTTAACCTCACTCCTATTGAAAGAGCCTGCCTTGCACTAGTATTCAACACACAAAAGTTGTGGCATTACATGCTCAACAACAAGACAACGCTCATAGCCAAGATTGACCCTTTGAAGTATCTACTATTTAAGGTTGCCCTCATAGGCCACACCACTAAGTGGGTCATTCTCTTGATTGAATTTGGCATTGAATATGTGGATCAAAAAGCCATAAAAGGACATGTTATAGCAGATTAGCTGGTTGAAGCCCCTCTTCAAGAAGATCACCCCTTAATAGCTGAGTTCCTTGATGATGCCATCATAACTGTCTCTACATCCACTAAATAGAAGTAGTACTTTGATGGCTTGTGCACACAGAATGGATCGGGGACATGAATTCTGCTGGTAACCCCTCAAGGAGACTGCATTCCTAATTCCAACAAGATTGCCTTTGCATGCACCAACAATATTGCAGAATACGATGCCCTTATCATTGGACTTCACCTTGCCATACAATGGAAGATCAATGAGCTACAAGTCTATGGTGACTCACAACTTGTCATCGAACAGGTAAATAATGAGTAGCAGACTAAAGATGACAAATTGCTCCCTTATTGTAGTATGGTAGAATATCTCATGAAACACTTCATTGATATCTAGTTTCAGCAAGTTCCTAGAACAAACAATAGAGTTATGAATGCCATGGAAACAATTGGTTCCCTCCTACAGATGCTGACAAATAGTCAGCAGTGTGAATTCTTGGTCGAGGAACTCCTGGTCTTAGCATATGACCTCCCTGAATCTGAAATGGTGTGTGTTCTTGTTGGTCCCCAATCTCCTTGGTATCAAGAAACCTATGCCTACCTCCAAGACAACATCATCCCACCTCACCTTAGTATAACCCAACAACGAATGTTCATCCACCGATTTTCTTGATATACTATCCTTGGTGACACCCTCTTCCAAAGGTATTTCGATGGAACCCTCCTAAGGTGTTTAGACAAAGAGAAGGCTAAATGGGCACTATGTGAAGTGCACAAAGGCATTTGTGGGGCACACTCAAGTGACCTTACATTATCTAAAAATCTCTTTTGAACAGGATACTACAAGCCAACCATGGAAGAAGATGCATATCACTAGGTGAAGAAATATGTTCCTTGTCAAAAACATGGAGACAAAATTCATGTACCTTCTCAAGATCTGCAACCATTTATAACACCTTGGCACTTCTCATAGTTGGGTCTTGATCTCATAGGGAAAATCCATCCCGCTTCCTCCAATGGTTATAAGTTCATAATAACCGCCATCGAGTACTTTAATAAGTGGGTGGAAGCCATACCACTCACCTTCACAACTGGCAAACAAATTTCCAAGTTCATCCTCAAATTACCTTATCTACCGATATGAAATCCCTAAGGAAATCATCACAGATAATGACAAACCCTTCAAAAAACAAGATGTTAAAGAACTATGCTAGAAATTATCCATCCAACATCGCTTTTCCATTCCATACTACTCGCAAGGTAATGGTCAAGCTGAGGCTTCGAATAAAAATCTCATCAAAATCCTCAAAAATATAGTCAATGAAGTTGGCCATGACTAGCACTAGCACTTGCAACTCCATCCTGCCCTTTGGGCCTATCGCACAAGCATCCACACACCCACTGGTGCCACCCTATACTCCCTAGTCTTCGGTTATGAAGTTGTCCTTCCCCTTGAGATTGAGATCCCATCACTAAGAGTCTCATTGTAGAACATCCTCCCTAACAAAGAGTACAGAGTTGCCAGGTTACAAGAACTTGAATTGTTGGCTGAAAGGCACCTCAAGGCCTTGAATCACCTCTGGGTATATCAAAACCGCCTATGATTGAGCTATAACAAAAAGGTCTAAACCTGGGAGTTTGACATTGGTGATCTTGTGCTTATGGAGAATCAGAGAAACCTGCAAGATCATGAAAAGAAAGGCAAGATTGAGCCTAATTGGCTAGGACCCTACGTGATCACTGCAAAATACGGATCAGGTGCCTACCAATTGGCTACTCCCAAAGGTGAACCCTTGGATGAGCCCATGACCATCATGCAATTGAAAAGGTTTTATGCTTAATCCTTTGAGATCACTAATTTTTTCAAAAATAAAAATTAAAAAAATCAAGAAAAATATAAAAAAAATGAAAAAATGGAAAAAGTAAAAAAAAATCAATGCATCCATTAGTGAAAACCACTCTATGACGCTATGGGAAAGTACCTTTGTAAAAACCTGGTTTTAGGTGCCAGGGTAAGTAATCTAGATCCATTGTCTACTTGGATAGACTCAAATCAACCCCCACCTAGTGGTTTTACAATTTTGATAGTTTTCATGACCAAGTTCCGCTTCATAGAATATCCCTCCCCCTCCCACCCACTCGATCCTTATATGCCATAATAAAAATTGAATGTTCTGACATCATCCCTGCTCCTTAGCAATGATGAGGATTTTACAAGCCTATTTAACGATATCTGTGCGAGATGATTCCCGCCATCATTCCCCTCCCACTTCGCTTACAACCAGTTGTCTCCTTCATTCTACAAAAAAGACAATCCTATCTCGTTCCCCTCACTCGCAACCGTTTGACCCATTCATTTTTTCAATCCACGCCATCACATAAACCTTCCCATCCCACTCATGGAACTTCTAATCTATTGAAGAATCTACAAAATGACACCCCTCCCCAAGCCTCACCTGCAACAGGTTGTCTCCTTCATTCTTTAGACCATGTCACCATGAAACCTTCACTATCTCAACCATGCATATCAAGGTTATTTGTATCTTCATTTCTCCATGGCCCCTAAGATGATGAGCCTTTGTCCCAGCCATAAGTAAGGATCCCCCTACCACCCTGAGCTTTCTTCCCACTATCTTGAGATTTTCCCCATCACACTGAGCTTTCTCCCATCATACTGAGATTACATCCTAGTAAAATGAGCTTAACTCCAATTCCTAAGCTTGAGTTTCTTCTTGGCTTGCACATGATCCAAACATTCATCCACATGAGCCTAATCAAGTCTTTGTAGTTAAGTACCACATCTGCATTCATGTGTTTATGCCACCTACTCTATTGCCTATTTAGTCTCACTAGTAACTCCTGCCCATTGGGATGCATCCTTCCCCTATCTGGTAGTTTGTCCCTAGTCCTAAGTCCTACTCTTGGCAAGAGATGTTAGTTAGCCGTGTGCATTTTGTTTGCATGATTTGGTCTGTTTGCTTTGGTTTGCATCATTTTGTCCTACGACAACTACCTACGACTGCTAGGATCATTTTATATCCTGGTATATTTTGGATGGGTGTATACTGGGGCATGTCTTTGTGGTATGGTGTGTTTGATGGTTTCTCTTGCATGAACCTATAGCCATGTATCTACATCTAAATGGTGTTTACACAGTTGTGTGCAAGGGATACCTATTGTCTGAGAATCAGTCCACACATTAGATTTTTCATAACATCCTGATTCCTATAATCAATGGTGTAGACTATCCTTGGAAATATTAAAACTAGGTTTTGTCTCCACATTTTGCACAAAAAATCCCTCCATCTCAATCTAATCATTTGCATTGCATCCTATCACTATGTATTTTGGAGACCCTAATTTATTCACTTTCCTAATTTCTTCTAGTCCTATATTATTGTACTATGGTTGGCATATTGCAAACAAAATCAATTTACCATTGTATCATTTTGTTCATAGTCATAATTGCATTATCCATTTAGTTGCATAATCATTAGGTGTATTGTTCAGTTGCATAATCATTTTATTCATTCAATTGCATAATCATTTTGTTCATAATCATAATCATTAAGTGCATTGTTAAATTGCATTATCCACTTAGTTGCATTATTCATTAATCGCATTTGAGATGTGCAAGCTGGTACATACAATCTTGACTATCTATCAAACTGTATCCGTCATGCATGTTTACAATTACACATTTTAGGTTCACAATAAATATTGATGTAAAGTTAATTAAAGCCCGTTCAAACATTAATATCTCATGTATTACTACAATCATTAATAATCACACCAATCAATATAAAACATTTGAAAGTAATCTCATTGCATTGTATCCTTAGGTCATTTTAGGTCCATTAAATTTTTATTCAAACATTAATATGTCACGCGAATGATAAGTCATCAAGAAGTCCATACATCGCTAACCATGCTAATTAGTCACATTTTGGTTTGTTAATTTTATTAGTGGCTAAATAAGGGTTTTCATTGCATCACCCAACACATTTAGTTATCATTCATTTAGGTACATTTCATTAATCACATCATATATAACATGCATATAGAACATTTATTTGCATAAGCATAAGCATTATTATAACATAGAGATCCAAAAAATGCATATCATATAGACATATTATCCACATGCATCCTGCATCCATAAAAATGTTAGCAACATCATAAATAGTATATGCATACATATAGAATCATCTATCCTACATCACAAATAAGTCAAAAAATATCCATCACATGCATCATCATGACATGAAATCATAACCATAACATTATCATCCATTGCATCATAAAATAATAATTAAACTCCATCAAAGTCCATAATAAAGTCCATACATGCATATACGTCGCCAAAATCACATCTCATATATATATAAAAGAATGAATGTCTCAATCATAGTACAATAGCATGTCCTCCCCGAAGGGTCAAAATAATAAAGTGTCACATATATCTGATGAGGGCTATCCCACATGCTTTGTCTCCTCATCCCCACCCCCTCTACCTCCTTCCCTTGATGACCTTGCCCCCCATCCTCGAGGTGGCCTCATCCCCAGTAATCCTCCTAACTGCTCACTGCGGGTCTGATGTGATCGAACACTCTAAGTGTACGACATTGCCCTATGGCTACTGGCACTTCCCCATGGTACAGACCCCTATAATAGGCTGCCTCTCGACTCAGAATATGTTCCCGTCGCTATTGGCTGGTAAGATCTGTGCATACTTGTGCAAACCCTGCAAGCTCCAATAGCTATTGAGCTACATCCCTCTCCCCTCGTAATCTAGCTACGTCCGCCTTCGCTCTACTCAGTTGGGAGTGGAGTGTGTCCATATCCCCATTTATCCTTTGTAGCTCTACCCTCATCTGGCTGATATACTCCCCACTCCTCACCTAATCTAGGAGCTAATCAGTCTCATCCCTCTCCTCTCTCAAAGCAACCACCTTTGCTTGAGCCACCTGTAGGCTCTCTATTAGGTCATCTACCTCCTTGGTCAACTGATCCACCTCAAACTGCAGATAGGTTGCCCTCTCTCTCTACTACTAGCTCTTCCTCTAGACTCCCTGTCCTCCCCGAGCACCATCCCTGGCCTATAGTTCGGCCTCCAGTCTCCTCTCCCTCTCCCTGGCTCCATCCCTCTCCTAGACAACTTAGTTATACTCTGCCTAGGAGACCCATCCTACCTGTACCTATCCCTGTCCAGCCCCCTCCTCATGTCCTTGCGCCTCTGGGATGTCCATAAGCTCTGCACCACCCTCCTCCTCCTCCCCCTCCATAGACACTTGTCCAATCTATACTGCTGGTAGCTATACCTGTAATGGTACCTCATCATGAAGCATCTTCTCTCTCCCCCTCCCTCTACATGCAGCCTATCCTCTCCCTAATCCTCCTCATCTTTGTCCCCCTCCCACTACCATCTTGTCCGCTAGCCCCTCCTCATCTCCACCCAATACCTCATCAACCAATGACCCTAGCTCATTTGGCTCCATAACTCCAAGAATGTTCAATTGAACTAGCCTATGCACCTCCCACCAGTGCCTATTTACCGTTGTACACCCTAGATTCTCACCTGCCCCATATCGTTCAACCCAAATGATCACCTCTGCAGTCTCCCAGCTGATCCTGACCTCTAATGGTCTGACTACCAGTCCCCATACCCTAGCCTCCCATGTGATCCATGGGTATAACTGCTCATAACCAACCAAATCTTGCACATGCCTGAATGGTCACATAACCTGGTGTGGTGCATAATGTTCAATAAAATACACTGATCTGCCAAAAAGCCAACACTTAGTCGACACAAATTCTAGTTGCCAATCCTCCCTCCACCTCTCACAATCCATGTATGGGCACCAACAAAAGAGCATCATCTTGTCAAAAGTACACCTCCAAAACCACATGGCTCCCAAATACTGATAGTGTAACAAGCCTTTGTATCTGTTGACATATGGGAATCGCCGCCACCTCTCCTACCGACCTACTAGCTGTGCTTCTGTAATATGCTCCCAGGCCTAGATATGAAGCAATGTAACCCTTGTACCTAGGTTCCAGTACATAGACAAAGGTGCATATCATGGTACAACTACTCAAGCATCACTACACCCCAACAATAGACCACACAATCCTCCAACATATAATACACACATCTATCCCATCCAATAGAAAATCCATGACCACTAAGGTCTGGCATCAGACTCCCATTGATCAAACCGCATATGAATAACACAAGCCGCAGGATGTGTTAGATCTGCATTGCTCGACCCAAGTTCATCCGTGTCCCCTCCATAGGTAGCACCGCATAATCACACACCTATCAGAGATAGTACTCTCCTCCATCCAACCTATACTTGGGGATCACACCTCAGATAGGGATCTTCAAGATCCTCTAGATGTCTAGTAGTGTGATAGTGGCCTCTCTAGTAGGAAGGTGGAAAGTTCATGTCCTGCTGTCCCACCGCTCCATCAGTGCAGTCATCATGGAGGTATGGGCCCTAATCCTTGACCATCTCCCAATGAATCCTAAGCCTAGTTCACTCAACATCTCTCTCTCATCATCTCAGAGCTATCTATATAGCGTCATGGTCGAAGGCCGGTGCTCTCGAGATATAAGTGGTCCCTCGTCTGCCTGCATCCAACCAATTCACCTCATTAACCATCATAACCCTATTCCACCTATTTCATCTTACCTTACCCTATCCCAATCTATTCTAACCTATTTCCTATTCTATGCCTTCCTTGGGGTACATATGTTCCCCTTGAACCCATTTCCTTCCCTTCTTACCCTCCATTTTTCTTCCCTTTACTTCCCTGATGGAGGCGTTGATTCCCCTCCAATGGAGGCATCAAAATCATGGTGCATACGTCACACCACAAGCAAAGATGTTGAACCATAGTGTCTGCCCCTTCTATCCCCTTTGACCTCGATCAACGCTTGTGCTTGCATTAGACTGCAAGCATTGGTGTCAAACCCCCTACCTCATCCCTTTCAATGCTTGTACAGGCGTTTTCAGCCTGTGAAAACGTTGAACTACCTGCAGAGATGTTGATATGGTGATCAATGCCTCTACCCTGCTAACCCTTTGTCTTATTTATTGGCTATAATAAATTCTCTAACCTACAAAAGCACGAAGTGGGGTCAGGGTACCTATTGGTGGGCTGTAGTGCTTTGGTTGCTGGTGTCAACGGACCCTCTCGGTGCGATGCTTGTGTATGGGAATGCAATCCATCTCTCTCCAAGAACTCTCTGCTCTTTAATATCCTAAAGGTGTATGTGACATTGACCCTTCCTTGAGCCCCATGTGGATTATATAGGTCCCCCCCATATCCCTTTTCTCTCCCCCTTCTGTCAATTCACTCCTTTTCTTCTCCCATCATTATTTTTCTTTTCTCATCTCTAATTTTCCTCTTTTCTTCTGTCATTTTCTTCTTTTCGAGAATTTTCCCAAAATTTTTACAATTTCCCAGTTAAATTCTCGAGGGGGCATATGCCACCCACGTCTTCACGCTGGGGCATCCTTTTTCTGTCTTTTACCCATCGCCAATTTTGCCACTACGTAAAAGAGGGGCACAATATAGATGTCCAAAATTAATTAAATTAAATATTTAATTAATTTTATCCTTTCTAAGTAATAAATTAATTTCATTTTGTTAACCTTATTCTTCTCAGAATTAATTAAATTAAATTAAATTAATCCTGTCACTACATTCCAATAATTAATTAATTTATTAAATAAATAAATTATTCCTTATTCTTCTAAAGTTCTCAAATTAATTATTTCTTCTAAATCCTTTTATTTTTAATTAATGACAATTAATTAACTTAGCCATGTGATTCCTAAAAATCACTTCCTCTAATTCTTCATTACCATAAATCATTGTTCTAGAAGCCTACTTAACATTATTCTCTAATTTTTAATTCGTCCACTCATTCTCTCTCCTCTTGTCAAATCCTCCTACAAATCCCACTTGTCTCTTAATCTTCCATTATCCCACATAATTACCTCCCTAATCATTTGCTAGAGGCTAATCCCCATGATTAGCCACCAAGTCAACTAGTAGCCATATATGTCCACTTGTCCCCTCCTCACCTTCCAACTTTAAATGCACCTAATTGGGTCATTTCAAGGATTTCAAAATCTCACACTTTCCCATGTCTCCCACCTTCCAAAGGAATTTTTAATTCCTTTTCCCATTTCCTTTCCCCATGCAAGTCATTCTTTGAGAATTTTTAATTCTCTTGTTCATCCCTCAAGGAATTTTTAATTCCTTCTTATCTTCCCAATGTACTTGGTATATCTTCCCCATGTACATTGTGGAGTGTGGAGACAAGAAATGCCTTTATGGAAAATCTCTTGGTCTCCACACCTTGTCCTCTCATGTCCTCTCAATCCATGTGCTCCCTTTCCTTCAATCTCCATCCTTGATCTATCTTCAATCTTGACCATCCATTCCCCCCCTCTTTCAATCAACAAATTGAGTTCTCCTCCCCTTCATTTCATGTCTCATCTTGTGCAATCTCATGATGTTAATTTGGCTTTAGAAATCCATCCATGTGCATCACTACTATAGGCAAATAGAATCCAACTCCATAATCTATCCACATCTTCCATCCATTTGCAAGCACTCCTCCTTCCATATCTATCCAATCTTGTTGTGCATTTTGGAGAGAAACCCACATTCAAACCAAGAAGGGAAAATCCATACAAGTGGAGCACAAAGGGCACATCTTCACTTCATCAAGCCCAACCCGAAGGAATAAGTAAAAATAGTAAAGTTTAAATGGTTTTATGAAGTGTTTTGAATGTTTTGTTTTGATTAATAACCATCATATCTCCTTGTTTTCCCCTCTTCATTTTGGTACGCTCGGTGGGACCCACATCCGTTGAAACTAATCATTTTTGTGATTTTAGCACGCAGGTTGATGCTTCAACGTTTCAGCTTGCCCTTCAACTTTTCCACCATACTTAGCTAGTAGAAAATATCGCAACCTCTTTTTACAATGAAAATCTAATTTGAATCTAATTTTCTACTTTGTACAGTGAGAAATGAGCCACACTTAGCTAGTAGAAAATATCACAACCTCTTTTTTTTGTCTACCACAAACATGATAACACAATCTCTATTTGTAAAAAACTACAAGTAATTTGATTACACTCTTTCCAATGCTTCCTTGATTGTGTGCAATTGGCTAATGGCGATTCCACTTGTAACTCCTTTTTTGCCTCTTGACAATATGAATTTTATAAATAGGATCTTCAATGTATTAATGAGAATCATTAGCCCTTGTTAATACTTGCACAATATTATCCTTTGTGACCAATAGTCAATCCTTCAAATACTACAATTCTAAATGCCTTTGTTCAAATTCATTAAAGTGATGTGGGCTATCACACATCAAATTTTTTGATTTGTTCTCAACTATAGGAATATCACCATCTTCAAACTCCACTGTATCACTAGATGATGCCATGCAATCTACATATCAAAATAGTGGGGCGACACTATGAAAAAGGGAATTCATCTCTTCATAAGGTTTATCAATATGATCTCTAATTCACCAACAATGAGACTCATGTACTCCTTGTATGTAGCAACCACCGATTCTTTCTCCTTACTACCCATTGTGTCACTTAGTTAGAACTAAATTGTGTTAGTCCTATTTTCTTTATTGTTTATGCATACTTCCTTTCTTGATGTTGGGAAAATGGTGTCTCAACCTTGCATTTACATGAGGTTACTATTTATAGTAAATTTTCATTTGAGCACGAAATGGTACAAAATTCTCCCAGAAGCTTTTGGTTGGCTAGATAAGCATGCCGATAAAGTTTCATTACAAGATCACAACTAGTTTTGAAGATATTAAAGTTTCTATTTTGGAGGGGTGAAATTGAAGGTTTTAACTTAATTTGGGGGACTTTAGAGCCTCCAAAATGACTTAAAAAGTAGGGGTGAATGGTATAGCAGTTTACGAGGTGATAGAGCACTTCGCGAGATTTCTAACGCTTCAAACAATTCGTCAATCAGACACACGGTTCACAAGTTACGACCTCCGGAAGTTTGTACTCCTGAAATAGGAAATATAAAATGTATCAGACACATAAATGAGCTGTAGAAGGGAGAGACACATGTTGATGTGTGTTTTAATAATGTCATAGGGCATCTAGAAGGGAGATAAGGTTAGCTACACCTTATTGGGTGGTTTTAGCCCATGCTTTTGTAATACTGTTTGACGATTTCTTGTATTGTATCTCTTATATATGAGGTGCGTGAGATAGAGGTTGTGTGTAAGAGTCTTATGGCTATTGAGTTACCTTTGAATCTTTGATCAGTGGTACTACTACAAAGATATTTCTCTGCAAATATATTGTAATTTGTTTTTGATTGCTGAATAATATATTGGGCGACTTTTGGAGTGTGGGGGTTTTCTCCCGAAAGGGTTTTTCCCATGTAAATCATTGTGTTATGGTTCGAATATTATTATGTCTATTTTTGTTTTATGTAAAAGGTGTAATGATCTATAAATTTTTCTGCATTTCCCTCCTCTCAAGGTTAGTGTAGGAAGTTGTTGCACTACTTAACTTCCTTACAAGTGGTATTAGAGCTTGATCACCTTTGGTTTCAGTTGTGGGTTGTTGGGTTTTTTGAACTAATCCAGATTTGAGTGGGAGCTTGTGCAAAATACACTTTTTGATCTTGTTGTAGGAATTTTTAGATGGCAAGTTCGTCAGGGAGAATAGAGGTGGAGAAATTCAATGGAACAAATTTTGAGATGTGGAAGTTGAAGATGGAACATCTGCTAATAGATCAAGATTTGTGGGATACTGTTGATGCGAACGTCCAAAGGCCCTCAGATCCTACTGCGGTGGCTCAGTATGATGTTATGGACCAAAAATTCAAGGGTCTAATCAGACTCTGCTTGGAAGACTCGGTTCTAATCAGTGTCCACGAAGAAAACTCTGCAAAGATGCTATGGACTAAGCTTGGTGAAATGTATCAAGCAAAATCTTTATTAAATCAAATTTTCTTGAGGAAGAAATTATAGTCCTTGAAGATGGAAGAGGGTGGAAAAATTACAGACCACCTGGAACCATTCAATATGTTGGTGTCTCAATTAGTATTAATCTGTGTTAAGGTGAACGAAGAGGAGAAATGCCATATCTTGCTTTGTTATTTGCCTGATTCATGGGATTCTCTTGTTATGGCTATCGATAGTATTTCTATTATTTTGAAGTCTGAAGATGTGGTGGGTGCCCTCCTTGGTAAAGAGATGCAGAGGAAGGTATCCATCAGTTCAAAGGAAGCCCTAACTATTCGTGGAAGACCTAAGGAGAAAGGCAAGAATAATGAGAAGCATAATAAGTCCAAATCGAGAGGGAGATCGAAATCTCCTAGAAAGTCCAAAGCCATTTGCTGGAATTGCGGTAAAGCAGGTTGCATCTGTAAGGACTACAAAGAAGAAAAGAAGAAGAAAAATAAGAAGTTTGATTCTGATTCTGAGTCTGAGAAGGAAGATGGTGATGCATTTATTGCAACTTTGGCAACTCATGCAGGGTATGATGCCTGGTTAATTGAATCAGGTGCATCGTTTCATACGACTTCCAATAGAGATTGGTTTTCTGAATATGAAGAATTTAATGGAGGTAAGGTGTACTTGGTTGATGATTCACATTTAGACATTGTTGGTCAAGGTAAAGTTAGAATTAGGTTTTCTGATGGTAGAATAAAAAAGATTAATGGTGTGTTGCATATCCTTGGATGAAAACAAAATCTATTATCTATGAGAAAATTGATAGATGTGGGTGTGCAAGTAGTCTTTTTCGAAGCAGGATGTAAGATGATTAAGGGTGCTATGGTAATTGCTAGAGGTGTCAGGTTCAACACTTTGTATAAGCTAGAGGCATACATTGTTGAGTGTAATAGTACTTCTATTAAAAGTAAATATGTGGATACTTTCTCAAAAAATTTGAGAGTTTCACCTTCAACAGATGGACATGGATTTTGGGTACCTAAGGGTGCTCTTTCTTTTGAAGAAAAGTTACCTATAGAGATGACTATGTTATGGCACCAAAGACTTGGCCACATTGGAGAAAAGGGTCTAAGGACCCTGGAAAATAAAAACCTTGTTGAAGGTTTGAATGATTGTAATCTTGACTTTGATTTCTGTGAGCATTGCATTGTATGGAAAACAAAACCACGTTCAGTTTTACTCGAGTTCTCATAAATCTTGTGGTGTTTTTGATCTTATTCATTCTTTTGTGTTTGGTCTTGTAGATGTTCCTTTGATTAGAAAATCCACATATCATGTTTCATTTATTGACAATTTTAGTAGAAGGACATGGATATATTTTCTAAAGAGTAAATCTGAAGTTTTTCAGTCGATTTAAAGAATTTAAAGCAATGGTTGAGTTGCAGACTGGAAAGAAAATTAAATGTTTGAGGACTGAAAATGCCGGTGAATTTTGCTCTAATGATTTTGATAGATTCCATAAATACTGTGGCATTAACAAACAAAAAATAACTTCGTATTCTCCACAACAGAATGAAGTTGCAGAAAGAATGAATATGACACTGATGGAGAAGGCTAGGAGTATGCTAAGTGGTGCTGGTCTAGAACAAAAGTTTTGGGTTGAAGTTGTTGCCACTACTTGCTACTTGATTAACAAGTCTCCTACATCAACTCTTGTTGATAAAATGCCCGTGGAAGCATGGTTGGGTCATAAGCCTTCATTGATACATCTTAGAGTTTTTGGTTGGGAGGCATATGCACATGTGCCAAAGTAGAAGCAGACAAAGTTGGAAAACAAGGCTGTGAAATGTATCCTCATCGGGTACAATTATGGTGTGAAAGGATACAAACTTTGGGACCCTGTTGCATAAAAGGTAATTCATAATAGAAGTGTTATTTTTAGAGAAATTAATTCTCCTTCTATTACATTGAAGCCAAAACAGACTAAAAAAGAAGATGTGATTCAATTCCCTTCTACACCTGAAAGAGTTGAATCGAAACCCCTAGATAGGCAAGAAGTTGAGGAGAGCTCATCTAGCTCTGAATATTTAGAAGAGGAGGAAGAACCTCCAACTTAGCTTGTTCGAAGGTCTACAAGACATAGAAAACCACCTGAAAGGTATCCTCCTGATGATTAGAGATGTATTTTTGCTTTGAATACTAATATGGATGAACCAAAATTTGTAGAAGAGGCATTAGGTATGAATGATGCATAATCCTGGAAGATTGCTATGGAAGAAGAAATGACAGCTTTGAAAAAGAATGACACATGGGATCTTGTACCATTGCCTAAAGGATGGAAACCTGTTGGTTGTAAATGGGTGTTCAAGAAAAAGATTGGTTCAAATGGAAGCATTGAGAAGTAAAAGAGAGGTTAGTTGCAAAAGGATATTCTCAGGTTGAGGGTGTTGATTATGGTGAGTTATTTTCTCTTGTTGCAAAAATGACTATGTGTGTGAAAAGTGGTAATCTGAAAGCTATAAGGCACAAACACTTCAATAAATCATTACATGCATGGTTAGACATATATAATCAATGAATATAAAAACCATAACAAATCGACCTATTGCCTTCTAAAAGATGTGAGTATAAACTTTCTCTCAAATTTGTCTAAGCAATACCAGTGACCTGATTACACCAAGATGAAGGATTTAATCTATACGAGGACAAAATTAAGCTAAATGGATGCAAGATTAATCTAGATAGATGCAAGATTAAACTAGATGAATGAATATTAAGCTAGATGAATGTATAAACTAAATATGCAAAAAGATAAGATGCAATTATCTCAAAGCACAATATTCTCAATGAACCTAGAGTGAAAACAACATAATAACAATAAATCTCCAGGGTTTTTTTTGATTGGGAGACGAGGGCCTGAATTTATAGAAAATCCAGAGAGAGACCAATGGTCAAGATTGATTAATGATGAACGGTCGAGATCTACAAGAGGAAGCACAATCTAGGTGAATTGATGTGATTGGTTGCTTTTCTCAGTTTTAAAGGAAATTGAGCTAAATTTAAGATGAAATCATAAAAACTGATTTATTCCATATTTTTATTCAATTTTGAGATTTAATTGATTTAATTGCTTTTCTGAGATTTTTCAATTTATTAGATTTTTAAGATATCTCAATTTGATTCCTTTTTCCAATTTAGAATTCCCTTTTTCAAATTAATTCCTTTTTCATGATTTAATGGCAAATTGATTTATTAATTAAATATGCTAGGATATTTTATTAAACAAATAGGATAATTGATTAAAATGATTAATTAATTAAATAAACATTTGATTAATATAGAATGATTTATTTGCCATGTTACATTGATGATTTAAGAATTAATTAATTAGATGCTCAAGATTAATTTAATTGCTTTTGGTTACGACCTTGGTGTTGTAGTCGAGATTAGGGGCCCATGATTTAGTTGACCATTTTTAGGGTATTACATTTGCCCCTCTTTGAATTGATGTGCGAGCAGCGCATTGATTCAAAGAATAGTTGATGTCCAAGAGATATCAGTTCTAAACTTGATGGATCACATACCGATGAAGAGCAAGATGTTCAGCTTGATTTGAAGCGATGAAATTGAACAGGTTGATTAAAGTGATACCGATCCTGAACTTGATTGAACTAGGACCGATGAAGAGTGAGATACTGTACTTGAACTTGATGGATCAAGAAACAAGAACCAATCTAGGACTTTATTGAACTAGAATTGGTTGAGCGAAGAGATAAAAATGATTCCGAACTTGATTGAACAAGAACCGATTAGCGAAATAGAATGTCCAGCTTGACTTGATATGATGAAATTGAACACTGATTTAAAGATTGATTCAGATGAAGATGAAATTGATATGCCCCTAGAGATTCATTGAAGTTCGATTAATATTTGATTTGAAAAGATTTGCTGCTCGACTTTTAATGAAGATTTGAAAAAAAAATCTTGACTTTTCGATGATCTAATCACTGATAATGTTGATGTAATGAATATGCCCCCTCAGGAGCGAAATCAAAAGATAGCGAGATCGCAGTGATTTTAGGTAATTTTGTTTAATAAAATAAATTAGCTATGATAATCTAAGCACGAAGATTAATTTGAGAATTAAATTGAAATCAGAGTTGATTCATAAAAGATTTGGGTGCCGAATGATGTAAAGATTGTCGCGAAGATGAAAGTGTCAAGTGGTCAACATTGTGAAAATTTGACTAGAAAATTGACGTTAGATTTCGATTTTGATCCTAAAAATGGACTCAAGACGGTTGATTTAGCTAAAAGTACAAATTTTGTGTCAATCGGAGAAAGTTTGAAAATTAGGGTTTTGCTTATATAAGAGGTTGAAGGGGTCATTTTCAATTCATTTTTACCTCTTATAGTTCAAAATTTCAAAAATCTTCTATAGAGTAAAATGGCAATTCCAGTTCAAGATCACCGATTCGAGTGTCACAAATGACACAATCGACCTCGAAACTACCCAGCAGCAGTAAGTGATTGATCTTAAGCCTCTTTTATTTTTCATTTTGTGAATTTTTGTTGAACTTTTCGTTCTAAGTTTTGTTTTAGTTCATCCCTAGTTGTTTTATCGTATGGCCAACTAGGGTTTGTCATACGAGTAATTGGTATTTTTTCTTTTCTTGTATCATCATGTATGTATTGTCGTATGGTATATACCGATGAATTGTACGATTTTGTTCATTATACCCCCTTTAGTCATCCTTTACCAGTCAGTGACTCATATCAATAAGTTTACTCGTACTATCCCCATCCTTTACTCGTACGAGTTGCTGCCCCACTATGAAAACTCGTATGGGAAACAATGTGTATTTTTGAAGGTATAAACGTGAATTTTTGATTTTTGTTGTTGTAAATTTGGATTCTTTAGCATTTTTGACTCATTCTTAGCTCAAATTTGATCGCGTAGTGATGATTTGTTGTTTAATTTTGCAAGTTCAGTTGCTAGATATACAATTTTGATGCACATATCCACCTACTATGAGATTAGTGCAAGATTTGTTAGATGCACAGAAGGGTCACATTGGGTTGTGTGGATTCAGATATTTGCTTTAGATGCCTGATATTCGTGTGAATCACGGATTGTTGACTGCGTTAGTTGAGTGATTCCATAGTGAGAATAACACTGTAGACATATAAAAATGACCATATTCCTAAATGAATATTTTATGTTCATTTTTCTATTTAATTAAATCCAATTTAATTAAATTATCCACATTCATCTATTTAATTAAGTAAATTACTCAATTTATTTAAATTAAATTCACTATACCCATTTAATGAATAAATCATTTTATTCAATTAATTCCCCCTATCCACTTTTAATTAAATTCAAATTTAATTAAATAGTTATCCTAAATTGAATAAATCTAATTTATTTAATTTCCCCAAATTGCAACCAAATTGAATGAAATTCTTTATTTCAATTAAATCCTATTATCCCTCCATCCACTTGCAAAATCCTACATTTCCCACTTGCCTTCCTAAACCCCTTTCTAACCCTTCTAGACTCTTCTAATCGCTTCTAATTAGCCTAACCCATCTTCTAAAACTTTGTCACATCCCTAAGCAAAGGGAAGTCACTTCTCAAATCCTCAAAGTCTTTGATAACCATTAAAGGTTTCAAGTCTTCAACCACTTAATTCCCCAAAGTCTTCATAACCATTAATGGTTAACTCAAACCCTCTTACATGGTTAAAGAATTTCTTTTAACTCAACCTTCATCCAACCCAAGGGTCTCATCAAGCCTTTAATGCTTTGATCATGATTATCTCTTAATCATTTGCACAAGGGTTTATCCTTGGATTAACTCTTAATCCAATGGGTAATCTTAACTTAGACTTGACCCTTACCCTCTAGATAACCATAAGGTCTTCTCAGGCATTTAATGTCTCCAACCCCTTCTCTCAACCCAACCCTATGTTGACACTTGCCACCATTTCATTGGTGCAAATTGCAAACATGGATCCCCAACTTTCAAACTCAACCCTTGATCAACTCTTTTAATCCTGACCATCCATGGCCCTGTTTTTGCTATAAATAGAGCTCTCATTCCCCCATGTTAGATCATCCTCCAAATTTGTAGTATCACACTTATGCTCAAATACATTCAAGTTTCATATATCATTTTTATGCTCATCATTTTAGCCTCTTTTAAATCAGGAATTAGTCTAAATATGCATGTTTAGAATATTTTCTTTATCATTTAGCTCAATCATAAACTAATATATCATGTTAGGATAGTACTCATACTCACCTTGTCATCTTATCATCTAGTTTATTGCATTTCTAAGATCATGCATAGCTTAGGATGCATTTCATTCTAAAATCTATCAAAGCATCCCTCGTTCTTGCATTTGCCATCCCTAAACCATTTTGCTCAGTGATATGAGAGCAAAAATATTGGTTTGAGGGACATTGTAAGATAGAGAACCATGGGACCCACCCTGGGAAGGTGAGTTATACTTTATGACTTCATAGCTTGCACCAAGAAGTCCTGTGTGTGTGTGTGGACAAGTCTTTTGGATTTTTTTTTCACATATTGAGTTAAATTACCCGCTTTTCCCGCATACAAACACATTGGGTTGTGTGGATTTAGATATTTGCTTTAGATGCCTGATATTCGTATGAATCACAGATTGTTGACTGCATTAGTTGAGCGATTCCATAGTGAGCATAACCTGTCGACTGGGGATGACTATCACTCCTGAGGACGTATACAAGATTGTGAGGATACCTTTTGCTGGAGATAAGGTGAATTATGATGCTACGCAAAGATAGGGGATTGAGGCACTTAGACACATTTTTCATGATGACACTATACTGGATCGTTCTATCACCTAGGATGATCTTTTGATCATATACGGAGCACAGTTCCCCCTTGCTTGCATTTTGGTTGGTATTATAGGCTGCTTTGTGATGCCAAATAGGGGACAACAAGGAATTTTGTGTGGATGGGGTAGGATACTGGAGAGATTGCTTACTCATCCTATCAGATTAGGTTGGGGATCATGTTTAGTCGCACACATGTACCATGATATGCACGAGATTGCCTATAAAGGGGAAAAGAGTATGGCAACAGGTGTATTAGTTCTGTAGATTTGGGCCTGGGAGCATATCCCAATTTGTAGGCCGATTATGGATGATGCATGAGAGGAGGGTCAACCCATTGTATATAGATATTCAGGATATATTACACAACCCCACCTGGGCAAGACCGACTACTAGAGGAGACAACTAGATGACATGATAGCAGTAGTCTGGAGACCATACATGGGTCTGGAGTTGTGGGATGATTGGAGGAGGCAGTGAAGAGATATGTTTATGACTCAACCACTTGTTGGTAGATCCATAATGATTATTGAGCAATTTGTGGTTAGTAGAGTTTTGAGGTAGTATCGGAGGTCACAAAGTATCTCATATGAGTTTATTGCATATGCCAGATTTGGTGACAAGGAGAGGCAAGGATGGGGGCCTAGACTGTCATATGCCCTGGCCATGCATGAGTTAGCAAGATTATAGCCACGCAGGTGGGAGTATCTAAAGGATGTTGCAGATGTAGGGGTAATTCCCCAGTTTAGGGATTGGTTCCAGAGACATCCATTTCCTCGATTCACAGATCCTAGAGAGCATGCCCCTCAGATAGATGAGGGTGATGATGTGCTTGTGCAAGCTCAGAGAGAGGCGACACTTAGGAGGGGAGGAGGAGATCTGGGTGCAAGCAGTAGCAAAGCATTTGTCACAGGACGACAATGCTGGAGGGGAGAGGGATGGTCATTGGGAGTAGTTGGTGGAGATGTAGGTGGTGATAGGGGAGTGGAGGCTACAGTAGATGTAGAGATGGGTGAGGCAGTGGGCCCTGGCGGTGAGGATGCTCCTAGATAGGTACGATAGAGGCAAGAGGAGCAGGGTGGCGAAGGTGAGGAGGTTGGAGCAGGAGGTCAGACACCTGCAGATATCATCCGTGCCTTGAGGGGTAGAGTTCATGGACTATAGACACAACTAGCAGTTTCTCAAACTCAGATAGCAAAGCAAGATCGACAAGTCTAGATCTTGAGAGAAGAGCATGATAGCCTTCAACGCGAGGTTGTTAATCAAATGAGCAGGGCAACATATTACGTGGCAGCCTATAGCGTAATGGTCCCTATGGATAGGTAGGTTGTGCTTTATTCGTTGTATATGGATTGGTTAGAGGGAGCTAGGGAACCCAGATAGGATGATGCCCCTATTCAACAACCACCACCACCTCCTCCAGATGATGAGGGAGAGGTAGAGAGTTAGATTTTTAGATGTCTCCCAGTTTTTGTTGTATACCCCATTTTTGTAGCCGAAATATTTCTTTCTCGGATAGACATTGTATTTGACATGTTGAGATCATTTGTACCCTTTGACATTGAGATTTTTGATGATATATATATATATATATATGAGTCCGTGATTTGATCTTTTTGTACTTGTGTTATTGATATGAGATGAATGCATTTCTTTTCAGTATGTATGTCTGTAATGTAGATGAATATGGATGTTTTTGTTTCTTTTTCATATGCAAATAAATAATTTGATGAATGAAAACGATGATCTAATAATGCAAATGCTTATTTTGTTGTTTTTCATGCAATAGTATGAATGCAAATGAATGCGTAATGGAATTGTGGATTTATATGATATGCTCATGTATGCAACTAACATCTCATGTAGGAATTGTGATGTCGATACATAGGTACTTGATTGTGTCAATGATGATGATACAATTGACCACTTGGCAGAGAAATGTTGATTGATTCAGATTCAACTCACCCATAAACATTTCTATCATGCTGAAATCACTTTAAACACAAAACATAGTATAGATGCAAACTAGGACATGTATGCAAACTAGGAATGAATCACTGGATTTTAATTTTCTTTGTATCATCACTGAGCAAAAATATGGGAATAAACATAAGCACCAAGGCACAAAGAGCCAGGATGACCTAAATGTCACATCCTTTCGATCTAGGAAGCAAACATAGGCACCAAGACATAAAGAGCCAGGATGACCTGAATGCTGCTTGCATGCAAATACACTAGACAAAGTAGAGTTCCTTGCTTTTCATATGCAATATTGATTATCTGGTCCGCAATGACCCTTTTATCGTTGATAGCCTAGGACAAATTAAGCATGCATCTAGATTGCATAATAAAGAAATTTACTCAAAATAGACAAGGAAATGATTCCAACCTCCCTGTAGCATACAAATAAACGAAGTCTAGGTATGTGTGGCCAGTTCACCTTGATGTGAAGGCACTTATCACAGACACCCAACTTATGAGATGTTTTCAGATCATCAAAATCATTCCTACAAGCAGATTACAAAGAAAAGTATTATGCCCCCAGTCCTTGCTCCTCTTAGTCAAGATAGACTTCCTCGAGTTACTCAGAGGGAACAATAATTGAAAACCAATTTAAAAGACATCACACAAAGAATATTTTTAATCACATCTCAAACAGTTTTAGTGATTGTTTTTATTGTTCTTGTTTTTCTTGTTTACTCAGTGGTAAAACTCCGCAATAGTTTGGAGACAGGTGACTGACTCAGATTGGGTGTCTTGGTACTAACGACATAAAACTGACTTGGTTAAATTGCTTAGGACATTTAGATCAATCATTCAATTACCCTAAGACTAGGACGTTGATCGGTTTCAAGCCATGATGGTTCCAAAAAGAACTAGGGTGTCACAAAAGTGACTGAAGGATATGTACAAGCTAAAGCAAAGATGCAACACTTCAGTACAGTAAATAAGACCAAACTGGACAAAATCCAACATCCATACTGATCTATGTCATTGTTTTGATTTGTGTGATCATTGATAGGAATGTCTGGTTTCAAAGAGTGAGTACCCCGTATAAGACCGATCTGTTTGGTTTCGAGTGTATGCTTCCTTGTATAAGACATGTTGATGTTTGATAGAGTTTGATAGATTGATTAACAAGACATGAGATTTGTTTGATTGCAGACTTTGAGAGTTTGATTGATTAACAAAATTAAGCTAAATGGATGCAAGATTATGCTAGATAGATGCAAGATTAAGCTAGATGGATGCAAGATTAAGCTAGATGAATGAACATTAAGCTAGATGAATGAATAAACTAAATATACAAAAAGCTAAAATGCAATAATCTCAAAGCACAATATTCTCAACGAATCTAGAGCAAAAACAACATAATAACAATAAATCTCCAGGTTTTTTTTTGATTGGGAGATGGGGGCTTGAATTTATAGAAAATCCAAAGAGAGACCAATGGTCAAGATTGATTAATGATGAGCAGTCGAAATTCTACAAGAGGAAGCACAATCTAGGTGAATTGATGTGATTGGCTGCTTTTCTCGGTTTTAAAGGAAATTGAGCTAAATTTAAGATAAATCATAAAAAATGATTTATTCCATATTTTCATTCAATTTTGAGATTTAATTGATTTAATTGCTTTTCTGAGATTTTTTAGATATCTCAATTTGATTCCTTTTTCCAATTTTAATTCCTTTTTTTAGATTAATTCCTTTTTTCATGATTTAATGGCAAATTGATTTATTAATTAAATATGCTAGGATATTTAATTAAACAGATAGGATAATTGATTAAAATGATTTACTTGGAATGTTTAATTAATTAAATAAATATTTAATTAATATAGAATGATTTATTTGCCATGTGACATTGATGATTTAAGAATTAATTAATTAGATGCTCAAGATTAATTTAATTGCCTTTGGTTAGGACCTTGGTGATGTAGTCGAGATTAGGGGCCCATGGTTTAGGTGACCATTTTTAGGGTATTACAATGACATCCATTAGATTTTTGCTTTCTATTGTTGCTGCTTATGATTTAGAGGTTGAGGAATTGGATGTGAAAACTGCTTTCATTCATGGTGATTTAGAGGAGGATATTTTTATGACACAACCAGAGCACTATGTGGTAAGGGATGACAGTAATTTGGTCTGTAAATTGAAGAAATCCTTGTATGGCCTCAAACAGAGTCCTAAGATGTGGTACCAGAAATTTGATACATATGTGTTGAGTTTGGGGTTTAAGCATTCTAAATCAGATCACCATGTTTATTATAAATCTGATGGTGGTCATTTCCTATACATTGTATTGTATGTTGATGATAGGTTATTCATTGGTAAAGGGAAAGGTATGATTTCAAAATTAAAGTCTCAGCTCGTTGCTAAATTTGAAATGAAAGAACTTGGTGAAACAAAGCACATTATTGGGATGGAAATTAAAAGAGATAAAGTAAAGAGAAATCTATGGCTAGGCCAGAGTAAGTATGTGAATTCAGTGTTACAAAGGTTCAACATGCATGATTGTAGGCTATTATGTGTTCATTTTGCAGTTGGAAAGAAATTATCTGATGTAGATTGTCCTACATCCTCATCAGAGATGGAAGACATGACCAGAGTGCCTTACCAAAGTGCAGTTGGAAGTTTCATGTATGCTATGGTCTGTACTAGACCAGACATTGCCCAAGTAGTGGGAGTTATGTTCAGATATATGTCTAATCTTGGTAGAGTTCATTGGGATGCAGTCAAAAGAGTCTTCAGATATTTGAAGGGCACCTCAGATTATTCTTTGTGTTATCGTGGTAATATAGTTGGAGATGCGATTTCCCTTGATATTCATGGTTATGTGGATTCAGATTGGGCAAGTGATATTGATAGCAGAAGATCCACCAGTGCTTATGTATTTAATTTATTTGGTGGTACAATTAGTTGGATGAGTAAGTGAGAGGATGTGGTTGCTTTGTCCACTACTGAAGTGGAGTATATGATAGCTACTCATGCTTGTAAAGAAGCCATTTGGCTTAAGAGACTCTGTTCAGACATTGGAATAAAATATGGAGCCCTGCCAGTTATTGTGATAGTCAGAGTGTGATCTACCTAGCTAAGAACCCAACATTTCATGCTCGAACCAAGCACATTGATGTTCAATATCATTTTGTCAGAGATATGGTTGAAGATGGCAGGGTGAAGCTAGTTAAGGTAGAAACTTTGATGAATGCTACAGATTCTTTAACTAAGGCTGCGAGCACAGAGAAGTTCAGATTGTGTTCAGAATCTATGGGCCTTATGGCCCCTAGCAATTGATTCATTGTGTTGATACTCCCTTTTCTCTAACCAGGTTTTCAACAAGTGGGAGAATGTTGGGAAAATGGTGTCTCAACCTTGCATTTACATGAGGTTACTATTTATAGTAAATTTTCATTTGAGCATGAAATAGTGTTGTATATGGTGAAAATGGATAACAACAATGATAATGAAAGACTAAATGAATTCAACCACAAAAACCCTAGCCTAACAACAACAAAGATCCACCATAACATATGAAGATTACCTAAGACAATGCAAATCAAATGAAATCACATGCCCAATAGGGTTTGAATCTCCATTCTTCCTATCTCCATTGATCTTGCTTGATATGTTTGCTCTCAGATTTTATGTGCACAAGAGCTCAATAAAGAATAGAAATGTGGTTGCAAGTAGGATCTCATATGAAAAGCGTAGTGCAGTCAAGTGCATAAATTGATTAGCCAGTCAGGGTTTGATAATGAAGGAAGCATCTCCTTATATAGAAGACACCATAAGAAATTGAGGGATAAGATTGAGAGGTGTAAAAGAGGTCGGCTATGATTAGAGGGTAGGTAAAGAAAATAATAAAATAATGAGAGGGTAGGTAGTGTATGAATTAAGAGATGAATGACACGTGTCATGGGTAGAAAAGGTTAATGAATTAATTAAATAAATAAAGATTTATTTAATTAATAGAAGAAGTGGGATAATTAAATAAATAAGATATTTATTTAATTTAGGAAAAGGATAATTTAAATAAATAAATGTATTTATTTAAATGAGAAATAAGGTTAGAAGAGGATAAATGAATTAGTTAAATAAATAAGGATTTATTTAATTAATAGAAGAATTATGATAAAATAATTAAATAAATAAAATATTTATTTAATTAGACATGACAATTTTAGGTGTCTACAAGTGCAAAATTCTCCAAGAAGCTTCTGGTTGGTTAGATAAGCATGTCGGTAAAGTTTCATCACAAGATCACATATAGTTTTGAAGATATTAAACTTTCCATTTTGGAGGGGTGTAATTAAATGTTTAAACTTCATTTTGGGGACTTTAGACCCTCCAAAATACCTTGAAAAGTGGGCGTAAACAATGTAGTGGTTTAAGAGTTGATAGAGCACTTCAAGAGCTTTTCGATGCTTCAAATGGTTCATCAATCAGACACATGGTTCGCAAGTTATGGCCTCTGAAAGTTTGTACTCCTGAAATAGGAAATATAAAGTGTATCAGACACATAAATGAGTTGTAAAAGGGAGAGACACATGTTGATGTCTATTTTAACATGTCATAGGGCATCTAGAAGGGAGATAAGGTTGGCTACACCTTATTGGGTAGTTTTAGCCCATGGTTTTGTAATACTGTTTGATGATTTCTTGTATTGTATCTTGTATATATGAGGTGCGTGAGATAGAGGTTGTGTGTAAGAGTATTATGGCTATTGAGTTACCTCTAAATATCTGATTAGTGGTACTCTTGTAAAGATCTTGCTCCACAAGTATATTGTAAGCTATTTTTTATTGCTGAATAATATATTGGGCGACTTTTGGAGTGGGGTTTTTCTCCTGAAAGGGTTTTCCCCACGTAAATCACTTTGTTATGGTTTGAATGTTATTATGTCTATTTCTATTTTATGTAACTTCTGTAATGATTTGTAAATTTTTTTGCATTACCCTCCTCTCAAGGTTAGTGTAGAAAGTTGTTCCTTTACTTAACATCCTTACACTTGACTTATCTTTAGACTCTTTGATCTTATGGACATCAAAGTACTCATATTCACTAGTGGAACAATATGAAGAATTAGATTCATCTTTATTTTGAGAAGCATCAAGACTTATATAAGCAATTTCCTCTTCTTGAACCTTTTGAAATGATGGCATGTGGGGATTAGAGTTTTCAATAGGCTCGACATCACCACACTCTTCAACTGAGATGCTAGGGTAGATGATAGGACAATATTTTTATTTACGCTATTTAGTCTCTCTTTCTATAACCTTTTGTTCTTCCTCTAATACTTTCACATTCTCACTCACACATTGATGATTAGGCTCCTAAGACCTTTTGCAAGAAAAACATAGATCTTTTCATTGCAATTCATTCTTGTTACCAGATCAACATTTCTTGTACTAGAAGAACCTTTTTCATTTGTTTCTATTTTTCTCTCAAATATAGATCTTAACCACCTAGGATGCTCATGAAAGAAATTTAAGTTTTTCCAAGACTCATTACAAGTTTGATTAATTTGATGTAATTATTAATAATTCACACTTTGTTTTTGACAACTTTGCTTCAATCCTATCAACTTTTCTAGTGGTTGCTCTTCAAAATTCTTCATGTTTCTTATTGACCCTTCATGGTGATATGATACATTGCTTCGATACCACTATAGTATGCAGTTCTATTTGCTATTAATTTCTTTGGACTTTTATCATAAAGTAATTTCGTCAAACAATTTGGATACATTTATTGAAAAAGTACATTAACTTGTCGATTCATGACAATTGTCAATACAAATAAATACTTGAAATAGTGGTTTGATTTTTTTCCTTCATTCATAACATATACATGTCTATGGAAAAACAACATTAACACAGTATAAAATTGAAATATATGAGCCATACAAATTGATGTTCACAAAAAGTAGGATGTTTTGACATTCAACTTGGATATTACAATCAAGTATACACTTAGAGCATAGACTCAGATCGAGTACCTTCAAAAAATATGTGTCTTCTTGCTGTTAAAGGTCTCAAATACCTTCAAATTCACCTTAAAATCTCATACATAGATTACTATAGGCTGGCCATGATATTTTAGTCTATGAAAATCCACAAACCACCAAACCATGCCTTTAATACTCAAAAAATGTAACTTAGAGGTCTTCTTGAACAACTAAATGCACAAAAAAGAACATGGGCAATTCACATAATAATTTCCAACCACTTTTTTAACCCTCCAAACTGATCTAGATCTGTTAGGAACCCATAAATGCCTCAAAAAGATAATTTTACAACTTACAAACGTAGGAAAATACCTCAAAAATTTCCACATGCCAATACCCAAGTTGGGTGTTGCCTACAAGGGGCAACCTAGGCTATAAAAATAAATGCCAAACCAAAACCCACATATTATATATGCATCCACATCGCCTAGCCGTAAGAATACTTATAAGACAATACCCAAGATAATATATGTCTTATTTTCAAATCTATGAACAAAAATGTGAATCTTAGGGTACTTGGAATGATACAACCACCACTAAGAAATGCCTCCAAAAGTTCTTGAAACTTGAAGAACACTAAAAAAAATCAATTTATAAGTGTACTATGAAATACTTGTAAGATATCTCCAACAAGTACTAGCCAAAGTATATCTTTCACTGCCATAGATAGTCTTCTTCAAGAGTCGTACTTAAGAAGGTTGAGATGGACCAAGTTCTAATCTCCAAAACCATGCAAGGTTTTCTTAGAAGAAAATATCAAAACTAATAAACTCAATATACCAAATGAGTTCCTAATCCTCCATTTTATAAGCCTTTTAGGGAACTTTCTAGAAACTCCCTTTCAAAATCACTTTATTTATTTATTAAGCCTTTTAACTCCAAAAAGTGATTTAATTTACTTTAAAATTTTTTTTGACTCTTAAAAGTCAATTTTAAGTGTCCCATCATTTAAAACTTCCCATTCCATTTCCAAGGAATTATAACATTGAGGCGCCCAATTAACATATTTAATTAAAAAGACAACCTTAGTGAAAATAAATAAATAAAACTCAATATTACACCTAACTAATAGAAATGGCTGAAAAATATCGAAATTGAAATTTGATTATGTATGAGTGATCCTAATGATAAAAGATGATAAAAGGACCCAATTGGGTGACTTACTTAAAATAGATGCTCTCTCCAAGAATTTTGGAGCCCAAACTAGACACCAAAAATAACATCTAAAAGTGTCATATGAATCCTCTATGCCATTTGAGCTCACAAGGAACATCAAATCACCCATCTGAACATGCTGACACAAACTCAAAAAGTAAGCAACAACTACATTACTAGAGTACCTAAAAATAAGAACATTACAGTCCACCCTTCCCAAAGATTTCTTATCCTTAAGCAATTCTATTTCAGCCCCACGATCACCATGTTGAACCAAATTGAAATTGAATATGATCCTAGGGTCCCAAGTCAACCTAAGAGATTCGCTACACAATCTGCTCCAATCACTATCATGTTCGACACCTATACCAGATGCCTCTTAAAAATTACGTGAAAGAAGAACAATCCAAAACTACTAAAACTCATTCATCTTGTCAAAGAACTACCCTTCAAAGAACTCAACCCTAGGCACCATGATAGTTCTGATACTTAATGTAAGTACATATCCAATAGCCAACAAGATGAGAGGGGGGGGGGTGAATCATACAAACTTAATCTTCCATAAAAACATCAGATTCAACCTCGGTAACATATACTTCAGTAATATAACCAAAACTGCTAAACATGCAAACTCAAAAGCATATAAACATCATAAACCTCATAAAACCAGATTTAACATGGAAAACCAAATAGGGAAAAACCACTGTGGGATTTTGGACCCACTAAGAAATATACTCTTCTAGAGTATGCTCGGTTAAAAGCAAATCCTGTTAAAGATTACAAACACATTGCTAGATGTGACCTGGTTAGGGGATTTCCCTATGATCTGTTAGGATCTTCACCTTGTTAGAAGTGACCTTGTTAAAGGATTTCAAACACTCAATCAGAATGTCACCTTGCTAGAGGGTTTTACAAATAAGTCTATTAAGTCCACTCGGTTAAGAGATTTTCTGTCACTTTCACATAATAACAGTAATAAAAATCTATCTGCAACTTCACATCTAAAATGCTAAAGCAGATTCTTATTTGCTCAATACAATCTAGACATAGAACTAATCTTGTCCATCTGCTGGGCTTCTATATTTTGTTATTCAAACATGTCTTCAAGCTTTTGTGCTCGGTAATCACTATGTAGCATCCCTGTGGATACATATGCCCACATACATTGTTTATCAATGGCTCCCTATTTATAAACAATTAGCTAACTGCTTAATCTCCTTGATCACATTTCCCATGATCAATCATAGCCATCAGATCTTCAATCTTGTCCAGGTTCAATGTATCCTTTCATCTGAAAAATGTTTTACCCCACCTAGGAACTTGTATACATTTCTTGGAACCTGTGCTAGGGTAATGCGGTTCAATCTGCGCTATAGATCTTCATGCCAATTTTCCTTTGCCATAGATTCATTAACAAATTTCATGCACGACGTACCAATCATTTAATCAGTTCCAGCTCATCAGCTTCCTTCATTAAATAACACATGTAGCCATTTAATGTATTCTGTTACATCTCGGTTACTACTTGGTAACAACTCGGTAAATACTAAAATTCACTCGGTAGACATTCCGCCTTCATTAACCGATAGCGATAACCTTAGGGTTTACCGACTAGGTTCTTTGCTTAGTAACATAGTATAGTATTAACCTTACAATTTACAACATATGTATGATGTTAAAACAATCTAAACATTATGATCTCATCATTGTCTGACTCGGTAATAGTTGCCCATTGAATACCTTATTCATCCCCTTATTCATCATATTCTTTGTGTGTCTTTTACCAACATCTTTATACTCATCAAATCATACTTCTCAAGATATGGCAACATCATACTGAATTAGAAAATCAATTTCTTGACATCAATGACAAAATAATAATATTAAGACAATAAATCATCTTTAATCAGTTATATCCATAATCATCAACAACCTTCTCAAAATCCTTATTGAAATGCCAACAATCTCCCATTGTCTGTTATAATGCCAAATGCCAACAATCTCCCCCTTTGGCATTGATGGCAAAACCAATTGATTTGACCTAATTGATTCGGATTGCTGTGAGTTGCTTGTGAGATTCTGAAATGCTCTCTTCCTGTCATCAGAACTCTCCCCCATACATTAGACTTCTCCTCTTTTCTCCAGTCTTCTCTCCTTTTTCTTCAATCTTCTTTAGTCTTCTCCCCCTTTGACAACAATGCCAAAAAGTAAAGAACTAAAACATAATTTCTTCCTGTATGAAGTGAATTCCTGTTGTAATGTGTCAACTTTAGTCTTGGTCAGAGCATTTTGTCTTCAATTCCTGTTTCCTGTACACCTTTAGAAAACATCCTAAAGTGTGTAAATCAACATCAACTCCTAAAGGATATTCTGTAGAGTCATCGAATTGATGCTTTCACCGAACTCGGTCACTGAGTAGAAGATATAGGTAGGACCCCTAACTTACTTCTGAGATACTCAAAAATGTCGCTTGGTAGTGGCTTGGTGAAGATATCTGCTATTTGTTCCTTTGTGCTAACATACTCTTACACCACTTTCTTCTCTTGAGCTTCTTCTCTAAGATAATGATATTTGATAGAGATGTGCTTTGTTTTAGAGTGCATAACACGATGTTTTGAAATATTAATGGCACTAGTATTGCCACAGAATATAGTTACTGGCTCGGTGACTTTCTCATTTATACCTTCCAACAGTTGTTTGATCCATGCTATGTTGGTACAATTCAATGCTGTAGCAACGTATTCAGCTTCTGCTGTTGACTGTGAAACACATCCTTGTTTTTTGCTAAGCCAACTCACTATTCTTTCTCCTAAAAAGAAAGCTCCCCCACTTGTGCTTTTTTTGTCATCAATGTTGCCTGCCCAATCAGCATCAGTATAAACTTTTAAATCAAAATCATTTCCTTTCTGATATACTAAGCCATAATCCTTGGTGCCTTTCAAGTATCTAAAAATTCTTTTGACTGTTGTCATGTGTGTTTCCTTAGGATCTGCAGAGAATCTTGCAACTATACCTACTGCATGTGCTATGTCTGGTCTATTGTGAACAACATATTGTAGCTTTCCAATCATGGATCGGTAAAATGTCTCATCAATAGATGCAGATTCATCATTCTTTGACAGTTTACAGTTGGTAGTCATAGGAGTACTTACTAGTTTTGAATCCTCCATTCCAAATTTCTTCAAGATTTCCTTTATGTACTTGGATTGAGTAATGAAAATCTCATTTTTCATTTGCAGTATCTGTAAACCTATAAAATACTTTATCTCACTGATTAATGACATCTCAAATTCTTTGCTGATTTCATTTCCAAAGTTCTTGCATAAAGAGTCATTTCCACAAAATATAATATCATCAACAAATATGGTTGAGATCAGTATTCCATTTTCATCATTCTTCATGTACATATTGTTGTTCTCACTTGTCCTTATAAAACCAATCTTAATCAAATAAGAGTGCAATCTTTCATACCATGCTCTAGGTGTTTGTTTCAGACCATATAATGGTTTGTTCAATTTGCATACCTAATCTTTACTCTTGTCTTCAACAAATCCTTCAGGTTGTTCAATAAAAACTTCTTCTAATATTCCATTCAGAAATGCAGATTTGACATCCTTTTGATATACCTTGAAGTTTTTGAAAGCAACATATGCCAACAATGTTGTTACTCCTTCAAGTCTAGCCACAGGTGCAAAAGTTTCACCATAATCAATTCCTTCTTCTTGAGCATAACCTTTGCATACTAGTCTTGCTTTATTTCGAATGAGCTCACCTTTTTCATTTAGCTTGTTTCTAAAAATCCACTTTGTACCGATCACATTTTTGTCCTTCGGTCTTGGGATTAGTGTCCATGTGTCATTCTTCTTGATTTGATCAATCTCTTCTGTCATAGCATTTATCCAATCTTCACTATTAAATGCCTCTTTCACTATTCTCGGTTCAAATTCAAATATCAGACATGTGTTCTGTCTCAGTTTGTTCCTTGTCATCACTGGATCATCCTTATCTCCTATAATCTGACTTGGTGCATGATGTCTTCTGACATACTTGGCTAATACAGGCTCGGTAGGCTCTGTATGATCTTCTTCATCACTCGGTAACTGGATATTCTCTTCATTTTCTTCAACAGTCTTCTCGGTAAAACTTGTCGGTTGAACATAGACAAATTCATCATAGTCTTCTGGTTCTTTGGAATTTCCTTCATCATTTCTTTCTGCAAATTCATTAATTTTCACATTTGCACTTTCTACTATTTTGTTAGATGATTTGATCAAACATTTAAATGCTTTGCTTCCAGAAGAATAACCTAGAAATGTTCCTTCTTCACTTTTCTGATCAATCTTGCCATTTCTATCATCTTTGTGTACATAGCATCTACTTTCAAAGATTTTAAAATAACTTACATTAGGTTTCTTGTCATACCAGATTTCATATGGTGTCTTCAAAGTACCTTTCTTCAGTTGTACTTGGTTCAGGGTGTAACCTGTTGTGCTTATTGCTTCTCTCCAAAATGTTTGTGGCACTTTCTTTTTAATTTTCAGGGTTCTGGCACAATCCACAATAGATCTGTTTCTTCTCTTAGCTATTCCATTTTGCTGTGGAGTTATCGATGCAGAGACTTGTCTTTTAATACCATGATCATTGCAGAATAAGTTGAACTCATTAGATGTGAATTCTCCTCCTCTATCTGATCTAAGACATTTCAGTTGTCTTCCTGTTTCATTTTCAACTCTTGCCTTGTACCATTTAAACATTTGAAAAGCTTCTGATTTTTCTTTTAAAAACATTACTGACATCATCCTTGAATAGTCATCCACAAATAATATGAAATATTTATCACCATAATAACTTTGAACTTTCATAGGACCAGAAAGATCAGTGTGCACAAGATCTAAAATTCCCTTAGAAGTGTAAGACTTACTTGTAAAGCTTGATCTTGTCATTTTACCCATCTAGCATCCTCAACACATAGCATTCTCAGGTTTTTCAAGACTCGGTAGACCTCTTACTCGGTGCTTTTTGCTTATTTTGATCAGATTATCAAAATTGATATGACAAAACCTTTTATGTCATAACCAGGTATCATCTATCTTTGCATACAGACACTTGTTCCGAGTTGAGTCAAGGTGAAATGTATTACCTTTTGTTTGTGTCCTGGTAGCAGCTAACTTTCCATGCTTGTCATGAACTTTGACAATTCCTTTCTCAAATTCTATTCGGTAACCTATATTGTTTAGCTGTGCTACACTCAACAAATTGTATTTCAAACCTTCAACCCAGTAAACATCATTGCATCTTGCATTGTCAAGAAGTTTTAAAGATCCTTTACCTCTTACTGGACATGGTGCATCATTACCAAATCTTACATAGCCTCCATCATAATCTTCTAACATAACAAACTTGTGTTTATCACCTGTCATATGATGTGAGCATCCTATATCTATGATCCAAGAATCATTAGTATTTATGTGAGATATTAGGGCTTTTTCTTCATACCTTTCTTCATCTGATCCATCTTTGATAGCCACATAAACTACTTCCTCTGTATCAGTTTCATCTGATTTATCATCGTTGGATTCCTCATCGGCTATTAAGCATGTCTTTCTATCTCTTCTTTTGAAGTCTCGATGTCCTCTGTAATGATTATCTTTTTGTCTGTCATCTCAGTAATCTCTCTTTTTAGTAGAATCTTTGTCAAGACAGTTAGAAGCCATATGTCCTATCTTATCACTATTGAAACATTTCAAAGGTAGTTTTCCTTTATACTTACCTTTGCCTCTCGGTAACCTTTTGGCTAATAGTGCTTCAAACTCTTCCTGCTTTCTGATTTCCTCATACAGTTTGTGTACTTCTTCCATGTTCTTACGAAATCTTTCACTTGATCCACTGTGATCTCCTTCAAAGTACTTATACTTTCTTTCATTGTAATCATTAGATTCATCAAGATGAAAAGAACTAAATGCAGATTCAACTTTATTTATCGAAGATCCACTATTATCAAAGTTACTTAACTCAAATGCATGTAGCTTACCAATAGTAGCATCTAAAGAAACTGACATATCAGGTACAGACCTCAATTCATTGATTGCAGAGACTCGGATTGCATAAGCCAGTAGAAGGGTTCTTAACAACTTACTTGTTATATCCTTTTCTTCAATAGTTCCACCTGCTCCTTTGATTTGATTGACAATCTCCTTTAGTCTTGTACTGTACTAGGTTATGTTCTCACCTTCATTCATCCTCATAGATTCAAGTTGTCCTCTTAGACTGTCTACTTTTTCTCTTTGAACATGTTCATCACTGCCATATACAGATATGAGCTTGTCCCACATTGCCTTTGCATCATTGCAGCCTTCTAGATCATTAAACTCTGAGTCAGTCAATGCAGATCTTATTTCAATCATTGCTTGGATATGTTCTTGCTTTGCCTTTATTTCTTCCATAGTTAATGGATAGGTGCTCAGTGTGATGAAATCATTCTCCAGATAATATACAACATATTCTCCAACTCTTGATAGGTGCAGCTTCATCCTTTTCTGCCATGTAGAGAAACTTGACTTGTTCAGCTTCGGTGCATCCCTCTTATACATCTTTGGATCTTTGCCTCGAGTACCTTTAAACTTTTCTTCCGGAGTCCAGAGCTCTGATACCAATTGATAGTTCTGATACTTAATGTAAGTACATATCCAATAGCCAACAAGATGAGAGGGGGGGGTGAATCATACAAACTTAATCTTCCATAAAAACATTAGATTCAACCTCGGTAACATATACTTCAGTAATATAACCAAAACTGCTAAACATGCAAACTCAAAAGCATATAAACATCATAAACCTCATAAAACCAGATTTAACATGGAAACCCAAATAGGGAAAAACCACTATGGGATTTCGGACCCACTAAGAAATATACTCTTCTAGAGTATGCTCGGTTAAAAGCATATCCTGTTAAAGATTACAAACACATTGCTAGATGTGACCTGGTTAGGGGATTTCCCTATGATCTATTAGGATCTTCACCTTGTTAGAAGTGACCTTGTTAAAGGATTTCAAACACTCAATCAGAATGTCACCTTGCTAGAGGGTTTTACAAATAAGGCTATTAAGTCCATTCGGTTAAGAGATTTTCTGTCACTTTCACATGATAACAGTAATAAAAATCTATCTGCAACTTCACATCTAAAATGCTAAAGCAGAATCTTATTTGCTCAATACAATCTAGACATAGAACTAATCTTGTCCATCTGCTGGGCTTCTATACTTTGTTATTCAAACATGTCTTCAAGCTTCTGTGCTTGGTAATCACTATGTAGCATCCCTGTGGATACATATGCCCACATACATTGTTTATCAATGGCTCCCTATTTATAAACAATTAGCTAACTGCTTAATCTCCTTGATCACATTTCCCATGATCAATCATAGCCATCAGATCTTCAATCTTGTCCAGGTTCAATGTATCCTTTGATCTGAAAAATGTTTTACCCCGCCTGGGAACTTGCATACATTTCTTGGAACTTGTGCTAGGGTAATGCGGTTCAATCTGCGCTATAGGTCTTCATGCCAATTTTCCTTTGCCATAGATTCATTAACAAATTTCATGCACAACATACCAATCATTTAATCAGTTCCAGCTCATCAGCTTCCTTCATTAAATAACACATGTAGCCATTTAATGTATTCTGTTACATCTCGGTTACTACTCGGTAACAACTCGGTAAATACTAAAATTCACTTGGTAGACATTCCGCCTTCATTAACCGATAGCGATAACCTTAGGGTTTACCGACTAGGTTCTTTGCTTAGTAACATAGTATAGTATTAACCTTACAATTTACAACATATGTATGATGTTAAAACAATCTAAACATTATGATCTCATCATTGTCTGACTCGGTAATAGTTGCCCATTGAATACCTTATTCATCCCCTTATTCATCATATTCTTTGTGTGTCTTTTACCAACATCTTTATACTCATCAAATCATACTTCTCAAGATATGGCAACATCATACTGAATTAGAAAATCAATTTCTTGACATCAATGACAAAATAATAATATTAAGATAATAAATCATCTTTAATCAGTTATATCCATAATCATCAACAACCTTCTCAATATCCTTATTGAAATGCCAACAATCTCCCATTGTCTGTTATAATTCCAAATGCCAACACACCAATGGAGCAAGCTCATGAAAGTCATCATAAGATAAACCCATTCCAAACACAACACACCTCCTCCTAATAATTTTCATTGAAATCAAATCCACTGCTCCAAATATATGTGCAAGATGAACATAAGCAGTAGCACTAATTTGGTGCCCAAACATCCAACCAACACCCAAACTTATTAGCCCAACTAATTAAACTCTCCATCAATAGTCCCAAACTATCTCTGGAAATAAGCTAATGGGATTAAAATTGCCCAAATTTGTAGTTGTACAAATTTGTATTTTCAAGTTGTAACGTTTTTCAAAGAAAAAATATAATTGCAGAACCAAAAAATACTTAGCCAAAATAAAATTTCTGCTCATGTCCCAAGCTAGAAATGCCTCCACAAATGTTGACAACTTGATAGGGGGCCAAGTCATACTCACAATCTCCCTCTAGTCATTTTGTAGCAACTCAAATGGACTCATTTGAATTTTGAAATTAGAGGTAAAAAACACAATATCATCTTGAAAGTACATAACTATTGGCTTGTTGTCATTGATGTAGTCTGGTCCGACATACATGGTTTTGGTGTGGTTTGGTTGTTTGCTTTGGCATATGCTGTTGGTCTGGTTTTTTCTCCTTTAAATGTGAAAAGTATGTACACTTATTTTGGTGTTTATTTCACGCAATTTTGTGATCCAGTATCTAGGCCCTCTAATTCATCTGCACTCTACAAGGCAATTTTGGATCCAGTCCTATATGGATATGAAGGAGGCATATTCTATAAGGTGTTTTGGATTCATGTTGTAGCTGACATTGTATGAAGCTATTTTATGTAGTACCATGTGTGTGTCTGGGTCTCATCCCCTCTCCGGTTGAGCCAAATTAACAAAACTTTTTGGTGCAGATAAATAATAAACAGTTTTGCAAGAGATGTGTAGAGTTGTTTTTAACAACTAATGTGTACATATAGTTTATGCGAAAGTTTTGTAATTGCAAATGTGAATGTTTTACAAGTGGTATATGTACAGTGAATGTAAAATAAATTGCGTACTTCAACAAAACTATGTTTCATGCATATGAAAAATGCAATTCTAGCAATTCAATTTTATATTTTGGCTAAAAGCCTATCCTTTGGGAGTGAGCTTTTTCTTTGTATTTGGGTAGTGAGCCCTCTGGAAAATGAGCCCCACTGGCAATGAGCCACCTTTATAATGTGTAATCGGTTGCATTTAACACTATACTTGAGAGTTCATCCTCTCAATGGTTTTTCCCATGTTAGGTTTTCAACGTATAAATCTGGTGTTATGTGTTGATTTCCTTTACTGCATTTAAATTATGTTATGTGATTGGTTAGTTAGAAGTTTGAATTAGTTCACCCCCCCTCTCAATATTTCAAATATTTAACAATTGGTATCAAAGCGAAGTCCTTTGAAAGAGTTTAACCACTCAAAGGAGATCCAAAAAATTGAATTTATGGATTTAAGTGAAGATCTTAGGAATGCTCTTGAGGATCTTGAGGCATTAGAAAGTGAAAACAAAGATCTGAAAGAAAATATATAGTTGGCTAATGAATGTATTAAGAAGCTAACAGAACAAATCCGAAAGTTTAAATTAAGGCATAAAGAAGTTAGTGAAGAGCTCAAGCAAGCAAATAACACTATCATAGATCTAAAAACCAAAAGTGAAGATAATGAGAAAACCAAGGAGTACTTAAACAAAATGGTGAGGTGCAAATCAGAGGAGTGCAAAAATCTAAAGCAAGAAGTAACAACTTTAAAAGTAGATCTAGAGAAAGCAAAGAAACAAGAAAAGAAACAAGAAAACAAACCTAGTTCTGGTAGGTCTAATAATATGATAACTATAAATATGTATTTGGAAAACAAAAAGGATGAAAGATTAGAATCCGACGAATGCTCACAATCCAACATGAAACACAAAGTGGATCCATTTTCAACAAAGGCAGTAGAGTCCAATAAATCCACGAAGAAGGATAAAGGTAAGTAATCGGTTGAGTGACAGGTAAGTAAAAGGAATACTTTCTTTAATGGCTCTTGTTATAAATGCAATAAAATAGGTCATAAGGCAGTAGAATGTAAGAATAGTGTAAGTCAAAATTCTTAAGTATTCTCTGGTAGATGTTATGTATGTAATAAATATGGTCATAAAGCTAATCAATGTATGAATCCAATTATAGATAAAAATAGACATAATGATTTTGAAGGTCGTTGTTATACATGCAAGATTTTTGGACATAAAGCTAACCAATGCTGGTCAAGACAAACTTCGGTGAATGTTAGATGTTAGAACTATAACAGATCTAGACACATGGCAAGACAATGCAGAAGGAGTGAGGCTAAAGCTCCAAATGAATTGGCAAGGAAGACTAATGTAGAAGATGTGAAGGCTAAAATGAAGAAGATCTGGAAGAAGAAAGAAATTGTGGATGCACCTAGCTCCAGTGCAAGTATATCATTTGGAAACTAAAGAACATGCGGCTTTGGCCCAGGGGGATCAATCAAAAAAATATCCTTTCCCTTGCCAAAGAAAGTGAGGCTATAGTGACAACGTAATTGAGTGTGTGTAAATATGGAGAAGTGTGCTAATTTATGACTCATCAGGGAAATCTGACATGTCATTGCATGAGTAGAGGTAGTAGGATGACAACGCATAAGCATTTAATATGAACTAGTGGATGAAAGGTTAAAAGAGGATTTTCAACAAATTTTTATCTCACAGAGAAACAAAAGAGCATTGTAAGTGTCAAAGGTGATCAAGGCAATTAGGGTTTCTTAGCGAATCAATCAGAGTTTCAATTTGTTGAATCTGCGTCCATGGCCACTCTTGTAGTTGTTGACATTGCAATTGAGCCTTGTCCCGTGTTCAAGAAAACTCCTTACAAGATGATGGAGACTGATCAGGTTGGTGCCTTTTTCCATATACCAGATGGAGTTGTGTTGGTTGAAGATATTCAAGCATACATTCATGTGAAGCACGAGAAATTCAATCACCATGGAAAATTGTTGAATTTGTGGACAAATGAATTGATTGGAGACAACCTTGACATAAAACCTAAATTCAAAAGCCTAGTTGAAAAGAATTTGATTACCTAGCATGGTTTTCCTAATTTTTGCTATGATGATAAATGGGTAAGAATGGCAATAAGTAGATTTCACAATGAGTTCTTATGGTTAGGTTAGACCTATCATATCACTAAGAAAGTAATGAGGGTTATTACTAGTTTAACCGATTTTGGGGCCATTCTTGCTTTGAAATCGACAAAGAACAAGGATGTTTATGCCATGACAAAAAACATGGATTATGAGATAGTTGAGTTAAACAAGGACTTTGATCTCTGTGAGATTTTGAGATAGAAGTACTTGGAGAATTTTGTGCATTGCAAAGAAAATAAACACCCTTCAAGTTTGGAACCCTATCTCTATGTATTCCATTATACTTTTTGTTAGAAATTCCTGGTCAAGGAAGAGTGCTTCGGTAATCGGAAAGACTGACAACTCATTAGATTGCAGAACGACTAAAAAGGTTCTCTAGCAATGAGGCAATGGAATTTGTGTTCACCTCTTTCTTCTCTATTTTTCAACTCAACATGCAAAAGAGATAGAGGATTCCCAAGGAAATTGCTAAGAAATACAAAAAAGATATCACCTTCATGATGACATCCGACAAATGCATCATGGAAACTATTGTTCCTAGAAAAAAATGGATTTCGCCATTTGGTTACTGAAGATGTGCTAGAAGGTATATCTCGAGTATTGCTAAAGAGTGTTGTGGATGACACTCAAGAAAGGTTTGGTATGGTAGCTGAAAAATCTTTGAAGGTCCACATGTAACATACCAAGAAAACCTGTGAGAAGAATGTAAAGAAAGTCATTTAGGAATTAATGGAAAAAGAAAACGTGATTGAAGAGGAAATTAAAAAGTTAAGGCACTTCGAAAGATTAGCTGGCTCATCCGAAACTTCTACCAAAGAGAAGAATTCAAAGGAACTTCCCCCATCCAATTCCCCCAAAGAAAAGAAGTAGAAAGATGCAAAAAGGGAAACCATAGAAGTTGAATCAAAAGATGAAGAACCAAAAAAATATCATATACATGATCAAAAGTCCAAAGACAAGAAATTCAAGAAATCTCTTGATGCAAACAACTTGTTTGAGTCCATTGCACAAGGAGAAAACCTGAAAGAGGTATATAATCTCTACAATGAGGCTAGTAATGAAGATAAGTATAGCATTGTAAAAGATTTCATTCTATATTGTGCTAAGTTAGATGCAGTATTAGATGAATTTAAAAGGGATATACTAGAGGATTTGTGGACAAAATTAGATAGATTAGGAAAAATTGCAAGTGAAGAAGAAAAAGTCATTAGAAAACATGTTGTTGATATTGTTGGCTCCACACTTTTTGATGAAAAAAAAGCCAATCTTAAACAAGCATGTAAATAGAGTTTAGAACCAAGAAAAGGTTAGACACTCTCATGTTAGGAGAACAAGGTGCAAAATAAAATCTTGAGAAAGAAACTGATGCTCTGCAAAAAGGGATTGTTAGAAAAACCTGTTTGATTGCTACACACACAAATAGAAGCACAAGAAAAAGATGTTAGTCATTAGTGTTATCAAATCAAAGATTAAACACTATCCTAAGCAAGCATATCAAGAAAGACACTACACAACAAATAGAAAGCTTAATGAATCTAAGAAGTGCAACTAAACATCTCCAAATGCTCTCTACCATGTTGGTAGCTTCTCCTTCCTTGTTCCTCTCCTCTCCAAGTTCCAAATGAGTGTAGCTCTCAACAGCTTTTTGCACTATGGATGCCTTATGGAGGTTCAAGATTGAAAATGATTAACTATGCAAATGCCAATGTAAAACAAACTAATATTAGATGCTATGAAATGAAAATGATTTATTTTAGTCCAACATAACAATATATTAGCGATTTAGGATAAATGGTCTCTCTAAAATTTGCTATAAGGTAAATGCATACAAGTTTTCAGGATTATGGATGTGTTTGAGAATGCTTGAGGATTTGAAAATGAGGAATGTGAGCTCTATTTATAGGAAAAATGGAGCAATGGATGGTTGAGATTGAGTAATCTCAACAAGGGCTAGGATTGAAGGGTTTATGATCCATGTGAGGACTTTCAATCCAATCCCAGGATGACAAATGTCAACATGAGATGGGTTGAGAGGAGAGGGAATAAGCATTAAATGCTTAACATGACCTGAGGGTTAACTTGGGAGGTAAGGTTAAGGTTGAGTTGAGTAAATAAATTCATTATTCAAAGAATAATGCTTTTATCCAATGGATAAACTCTTGTGAAAGAGTTAGTGAGGATAACCATGGCCAAAGCAATAAATGCTTGAGGAGACACATGGGTCACATGAGGGTTGAGTTAGGGGTCAAAGTCTCTAACCACGGGTGCAAGTGGATCTAACCATAAATGGTTATGTAAGAGTCATTAATGGTCATGTAAGAGCCATTAGTGGTTTGGAAGACTTTAGGGGTTAGCTTGTTGGGCACATAAAGCATTAAATGCTTTTCAAAGACTTTGAAGGCTTTGAGAAGTGACTCCAAGTTGCTTAGGAATTTGACAATAATTAGGAGATGGATTAGGCTAATTAGGAAGGTTTTAGAAGAATCTAGAAGGGAATTTAGGTTTGCAAGTGGGTTTGGTGGGTGAGGGAAAATAGGATTTTTATTAAAATAAAATTCATTTATTTCAACAAATAGGTGCAACTTGCATTTTTAGGAGAATGCAAGTGAGGGGGATTTAATGATTTAAATAAATGTTTTATTTTATTTATTTAAAAGAGGAAAGGGGATTAAATGAAATAAGTAAGATTTATTCATTTAATTGATTGTGAATTTAGTTTAATGAATTAATTAAAATAAATTGAATGACTTATTTAATTAATAGGAGAATGTTTGAAGATGAATTAATTAAATGTTAATTTAATTAACTGTTGGCTAGTGGGTTTTTAATCAAACAAATATCAAATATTCATTTAATTAAACTGGACAAATTTATGTGACTACATTGCACCTTTGAGACGGTGCGGTTTATCGCGTCGTTTCAAAGAAAGAAAAATAGGTGTGAAGAAATAAGCCCCATAAATGTTAATTTAATGGGTGGTATGCCCCCTCAAGAGATGGGCCGAAAATTTTGAAAAATCGGGCGATCTCTCGAAAAAGAATGAAAATTGGCAGGGAGGTAGAATAGAAGAATTTAGAAATAATGGTGAAAGAAGGGGAGAAGATGGAGTGAATACGGAGAAATGAGCAAGCCTCGAAAGTACACAGGGGTTACGGTGCGAATGTAGTGTTTCTGCTTTTGAGTGATGCTGTACAATTGATCATAATTGGTTGGACAATCTGGTGCAATCGGTTTAATTTCCCCGCTCGTGTCAAAGAATGACAGTTGATGTCAGTTGTTTGCTTGGACAAGATAAAGTCTAAGTAAGTGATTCAAAGTGACCTGCTGGTGACTTAGACAATTGATGTAATTGCTCAATGAAGTCAAGGTATATGAAGGAAAAATACTCATTGAGACTTAGACAATTGATGTAATTGTTCATTATGATTGTGTTGGATTGATTGAGCAATTGATAGTGTGTGTGTGTGGGATGGATGGTTGTGGTGAATCATAGCAGCCCCGTTGAGACTTAGGTCACTTTGATAAATGCTTGTTGTAGTCTAGAATTGTCATAATCAATTACCTGTTGAGACTTGAAGATACTTGATTAGAGTATCTATTGATAGTCTAGGTGTGTGTGAGTCTATGTGCCTGTGTAGACAGAGTAACTGGCTTGATTGTGTGGATGACTGAGGATGGGAAGCACAACCCCTCCTGTTAGAGATGGATGGTGATGAACGTGGCTTGATTGAGTTGATGGGAAATGGTGAAGGGATTATGATGATGTTGATGATCAAGATAGGGAGGGTGAGGGGGGGATTCAATGTTAAATAGAAGATATGGAGGACCTATTCCTATGAAAGAAGAGCGAAATAGAGTATGCATCCATTATCATTTACAATATATGAATGATATGTAGCTATTTATGAATGTATGGATGGATGGAATGCAATATAAACAAATGAGATGAAATGACGATCTATAGTGCTTTATTTTTCATTATTGAGCAATGGTAGTATCAATCTTGGATGAGGCAGTAGGAACCAAGTTTGGATCACTGTACCTGCAAGCAAGCAACATAAATAAATAAATAAGGAATAGGGACCCTCCATAATGGTACATGCTCATATGGTCGAGGTATATGTTGTAGTCAGCAAGCCATAGTGATCCATGACTGTATTTTGCATAAGGTCACGTAACTTAGTGAACTTCCCATGTAGACACCAATAGTACTGTAAAGCGGAAAAATCGAACCCTAGTCGATCTCCCCTCCCCAACTCCAAGGAGAGAGAAGGGAGAGTCACTAGGGTTGATGGTTTTCACTTAGGGGAGACTTTACATTCAAAAGAGGGGTTGAAACCCACAAGATCCAATCCCACGCAATGCAAGATTGGATTCTATATGAGTTTCAAGGGTTAAGACATCAAGGATACCCTCTTTTGTAAAGAATGTAGAAAGATTGAACTAGGAATGCATGTAGAAGCAAGAAAGATTCACTTATAAATAGAGATAGGGATATGGGATGAAGCTGCGGACCTGGAATTAGCAGTAAAATGTCGAGACGGTGCTGTTCTGCAAATTTGAGCGAAAGTTGACGGGACGATGGCGCCCGGCGTGCACACGGTCCTCTAAAAAAACCACGAAACGAAGGGGGATCTGTTCGTTTCTGCACAAGGATTCCAGATCTTCAATTACAGCCGCATACCTGCAACCTACACACAGAAAAGAGAGGATGATTGGGGGGTTAGGGATGAGGGGTTTGCCTTTAGGTCAAACCCCGGTTTTGGAATTAACCAAGAAATGAGAATGCTGTAAATGTAAATGTTTGTAATGTAAACAAGTACTGATACCTTGTTGTAAGAATGTTTGTATTCTTACATGCGAAGGTGTAATGTATGTAGTATGTAGTATGTTGTATGTGATCTCCTCTTCAATGGTTGAATCCTTGTCTTGAATGCAACACCTAGCCTTGAATGGAGACTTAGAATGCTCAATTGCTTGAAGGAATGCTTGAATGCTTGAATGTTTGAATGTTTGAATATCGCTTCCGTGTCTTGCTCACATATGTCCTTCCTTTTTTCGACCTCCTCAAATGGGAGAGGAAATGTAGTTTATATACTTGTCAATTAGGGTTGATAGACTGATTTTCCCAACCTTAGGCCGACCAGGAAACATTATTTTCCAACTTGCAAACTTAAAGACCCGAAGCCCCATAAGAGACCGGGCCCAAAATAGGGCCAGGGACCAGGGCGCTGGGTGCCCTAGTCCTGAAGGACCAGGGCGTTGGGCACCATAGTCCTGAAGGACCAGGGCACTGGGCACCATGGTCCCACCTCCAGGGACAACAGGGTGCAAGGAGGATCAGGCCAGGGTGCTGAAAAATGCAATTTTTGATGTCATGAACAAGTTTCGGGGGTCTCCATTCAGGTTCCGTGTTGCATCGCCATCGTGAAGACCCAAATGTAGTCGAAATTGCAAGTGTCACAATTTTAGGACGCTACATTTAGCCCCCACTTTAGCGGGAGTATAAGCGTACGCTCATACTTCCGGTAAACTACAAGGAAACAACATTGAGAGACTTTCACCACATCAAGGAGGCAAGATACACCAAGCCCCCAGTGGACTAAGGATCTTACGAATTCGATTGACAAAGTAAAAGGGAAGATCACGAGGGAGAACCATGACTGTCAGTAGTAAGGTTCCCTCACTATGAGTCATGCAAGAAAGATATCAAAAATTTTCAAGGCAAAGCTAAATTTGTCAAGAAATTTTCAAGTATCTTGAAAAGATATGAACGGGATGTATGCCCCCCTACGTTAAAGCGATCACACATGCCTCATCGGGGGTGATTGCTTTAAGGTAGTGATACATATAAGAAATGAGAAAGGAAAGGAGCATGTTATCACAAGGATTTAGCCCCCAAGTGTGAGATAAGCCCAAGGATAATAGACACAAAACACAAAGCACAAGGTGACTTCGCTTTCCTCAGGGTCAGTATGCTGTATGATAATTCATGTATATCATATGTATGTATGCATAATTGTTCTTCATTCCCCAATCAAGGAAGGTCACCTAGAAGAAGGGAACACATGTGTCTTTTGAGTCAACATGAGAGAGACCAAAAGAGATCTCAATGCTTTGCATCGTCCTCAAGTAGACAACACTAAGGACAACAAATAGAAGAATAAGAATAACACATAGAAGAAGTAACAAAAGAGATCAAGAGAGGAGGAGAGAGTCTGCTATGCTAATGAAACTAGTCTAGCACGTCATCTACCCCCCGATCTTGCTGATCAATATTTCGTGAAGGCAGGAAACACGCTAGAGGAGGAACATCCAACACAGCAGATGGAGCTATCACAAGATCCAAACAAGGGCTATGTTCATGTTCCGAGCCACGTTGTTCTTGTCTAGGAGCTAGGATAAGTGCTTTAGAAAATTCATTAGATAGATGGTTATCAACATCAACATATTCATATTCACTATCAAAATGAAGAGGAATAACATTTTCATCTATATCATCATCAAGATTTATAAAAATAGGATCTTTAACTCGCACAGGATCAAGACCATCATGCATCTTATGTTTAGGAGATTTCGGCTCAATCGTTGGCTGAGGAGAAAATGGAATAATATTAGTTGAAGGTGTTTTTGGGGATTGCAAAGTTTGAGAAGTAGCTGCCTGAGCTCTAAGACGACACTTTCGTCGGTGTTCACGTGCAGAACGATTTCATCTAGTCTTAGTAGGAAGTTGAGAAGATTGAGGAGGAGGAATGTTCTCATCCTTATCACTTGGGTGTTTAGGTTGTGGTCTCTTAGGTTGAACAATAGGAGAAGAGGAAGGTCTCTTCTCTCCATAAGAGGAAGGAGGAGGAACTGCTCCATATAAGGGAGGAATATTCGATTTAGGAAGGAGACCAAGTCCATCATGACGAGGAGGTATAGGTCTACTTTTAAGAAGTTTATTAGTCATAGGCATAGTCACATTCATAGGGATGGGTTGGGAATATTCTTGAGGAAAGACATTAGTTTTATCTTTCAAAGGAAGAACTTCCTTCTCAAGAATGATAGGAATATCAAGTTTGGGTGTTCTAGGTTCACTTAGAGATAGGATCATATCTTTCTTCCACTTTTGATAAGATTTGAAAAGATGATCACTTCGCAGAGGAAGAGATTGGAATTGTTTAGGCCAAAATTAATCAATAGGAACGCTAGAAGTTCTTTCAGCTGGTTTAAAGAGACTATGATTGACAGTAATCTCTTCACCATTATGGGGAAATTTCAAACATTTGTGAATAGGAGAAGCAATAGCTTTCATGGAAGACGGCCAAGGATAGCCTAGCTTCACACGAAATTGTTCGGATGATGGAATAATAGCAAAGTCCACATTAAGGGATTTGTTATGGACCTCAATAGGTAATGTAATAGAACCAATTGCAAGAGAAGAAAATGCATCAAATAATTTCACAACCACATTTGTTTCATCATAGATCACTTGATTCAATTGCAAAGTAAAAAGAAATTCTTTAGTAATGATATTAACCATACAAGAAGGATCAATAAGCACTCCATGACAAGGTGTATTCTTGACTTTTGCAACTATATATAAAGGACCATTAGGTGCCCTGATAGTTTCACTAGAATCAAAGGTGATGGAAGGTTCTTTAGGGATTTTCTGTTGCTCTACAAAGTTAATCACATTCAGAGTCATAGACACCAGATCATCAGGTGAGACAGAGGAATCAGTAGTATCAATCGCATTAGAGGTATGAGAAGGCAATGGATCAGTAAAAATCTTAAGATTTTGGTTAGGAGGAGCTACAGATGTGTTGCCTTTATCATTCACACCAGAAATAGAGATAGTATTATTATCAATCAAATCTTGAATTTGACCCTTTAAAGTAAAACATTTTTCAGTATCATGCCCAGGATGACGATGAAATTGACAAAAAGATTTGTTATCAAAATAGGGTGAATTAATCTTTGCAGGATCTATTTGCCTTATAGGAGGAAGAGTAAGCACATTTTGTTCCAATAACTTATTCATAATACTATGCAATGATTCATTCAAAGAAGTAAACTTTCTTTCTTTCTTGAAAAACTTAGAAATAGGAGGCACACCTGATGCCGCATTCACATTGTTGTTGATGATGTTTTCATTGAATTTAATGGACTCTCTATTCAGTTTAAACTTCCCAAATGGTTGTTGACTACTATCACCCTTATCACTCGGAGCCATAGGATTTGCTTGTTCCATTTGACTCACAGTCAGTTGATAATTGTGAAGAGTTGCACACAACTGTTGGAAAGAAGTAAACTCAGAAAACATGAGTTTTTCTCTAATATCTTTTTGTAAATTAGAAATAAAGATTCTTTGAATATCATTGTCAGGCACTGGAAAAGAAATTTGAGCATACAAATGCTTATATCTACCAATGAAATCAGTCACTTTTTCTTTAACACCTTGTTTACAATGCATTAAATCAATCAAAGTAACTTGAGGACTTATATTGTTTTGAAATTGTTGAATGAAAGCATTTGCAAGTTGTTCGAAAGAAGTAATAGAATAAGAAGGCAACGAGCAATACCATTGTAGGGCTTTGTCTCTTAATGTTCTAGTAAACAGTTTTGCAAGCAACCTTTGGTCATAAGCAAAATCAGTACATATTGTTTGAAAGGTCTTAACATGTGTTAGAGGATCCCCCTTACCATTATAAAGCTCCAAATGTGGAATTTCAACATGTTTAGGGGGGATAGCTCGAACAATGTCAAGAGAAAGTGGGCTCGCAACATCAAATGTGGGCACACTAAACTTAGATTGATTCATAGAGGCAATTTGTTGCTGCAAAGAAGAGACAATTTGTGCAAGATTGTTAATGGTCGCTTTAGTCGAAGAGTTCATATTAGACGTGTTAGATTGTGATGGAGGTGTTATGTTATTGAAAGAAGGTAGAGAGTAAGGTGGTGGGACACTATGATAGTTAGTCATAGGAGATGATTGGAAAGGAGGAACACTACAAGGAGGAATGGAAGGGTTAAATGAATTGCCCCCTTGCGTCATGTTTATTTGTGGAGATATAATAGGGACACTCATTGAAGGAATGAATGAAGAAGTCAGATTGAATGAAGGAAGCGGGTTGATTGAAGAAGAGGGATTGCCCCCATGATTAGTGATCATAGGAGGAATGTATTGTATTGAAGTAGTCATTATGTTTGATGTAAAAGTAGGTATACTAGCAATAGGAGTTGTCAAAGGAATAGAATGATTAACTTGAGTAGGAGGTTGTGTATAACCTAAGGTTTCGGCACAACTTTTCATCGGCATCACATTCGAATCCACAATGTGTGCAATACCACGCAAAATATCAATTCCATTCTTATCACTTTGAACCATACATTTTAGACCCTCAATTAATGAAAGAGCTTCACTATCGGGGTATTCTTGAGACATCCATTGTCGAAAATCATCAAATTGGTTATCCAATTTTGAAAGTTGTTCTACAGAAACCTCATGGAGAGCTTCTTCATCATTAAGAGGATTAGAGGAATTACCCATGTCCTCGTTAAAAAGGCCATTCAAATTAGGTTCCATCTCCTCGGTAATCACACCTTGGAAAGACTTAATTCTAAGGCTTCATCTAACGGGAATAGTGTAAGTAGGGCTTATTGTTGTAAAACTCATGCACTATAGAGAGAGAGAAGATTTTGAATTTTAGAGGTAGCAAATTTCAATAAAATCAGCCAATCTCCTAGATTTAAGCTGTTAAATGCAATCAGGACAATCTCCCAAAATTTCGAAAAAAATGTCCGGGACCGTGGCGCTCGGAGTGCACACGGTCCTCACAACTTTTTTTGAAATTTTCAAGGATGAAAGTTATGATGATTTTAGAGCTAATCTGAAAAAATTGAGTGATTTTATGATCTGTAGATAGGCCAAATTAAAGTTGCAATCTCAAAATTGAACCCTACCAAGATTGTTGAAAAATGCAAATTTTGAATTTTGAAAAAGAGAGGGAAACTGAAATTTCAAATTTTATGATTTTAGAGGGAATGCTGAAAGCAATGCAGGCTTTGAAATTTAAAAATTGACTCGATTTCATGCAAAATTCGAATTTGAAAGTGGAAATCAAGGTTGTTGCAATTAAACACTTAATTTCAAAAGTCACAAACTGCAAAAATTTGAATAAAGCACTGAAATTTCGAATGAATGCCAACACACTTTTCAGATTTAGGACTGTAAGAAACACAATTTTGATACAAATTTCAATTTCAATAATTTTTGAATGATTATAAGCCTTTATCCGAGCAATCACTAGACCAATTTTGACTTTAATTTTGAGAGTGTTAAAATTGATAAAATCAGCCAAAATTCTAGATTTTAGCAGAAAAATACAGTAAGATCTAGCTCCCGAAATTTCAGAAAAAATGTCAGGGACGATGGCGCTTGGGGTGCACACGGTCCTCGTAACTTTTTTCCAAATTTTCAGGGATGAAAGATATTGTGATTTTACTACGGAATCCAAAGTTATAGCCGATTTGGAGGTGTTTTGATTAGTGAATTTATCAGTCAAAGGTTGAATCAAGAAGGTCTTAAAAATTAGGGTTTTGACATTTAACCACTTAATTTTCAGAATTAAAGCACAAATATGAATTGACAATTTGCAATAGAAGGGTAGATCTGAAACAAGCATTAACAATTAAACATTTCACAAGTTTAATTACTTAAAAAGAAAATTTTAGGGTTTTTATGCAATCAACCTCTAAAATTTGCAAAAGATCAAACATGGAAATATAATTAGGAAAGCAAAATTTTCAGATCTAACCATGAATAATCAAAATGAGGATGTTCACATCGGGTTCACCAAAATGTAAAGCGAAAAAATCGAACCCTAGTCGTTCTCCCCTCCCCAACTCCAAGGAGAGAGAAGGGAGAGTCACTAGGGTTGATGGTTTTCACTTAGGGGAGACTTTACATTCAAAAGAGGGGTTGAAACCCACAAGATCCAATCCCACGCAATGCAAGATTGGATTCTATATGAGTTTCAAGGGTTAAGACATCAAGGATACCCTCTTTTGTAAAGAATGTAGAAAGATTGAACTAGGAATGCATGTAGAAGCAAGAAAGATTCACTTATAAATAGAGATAGGGATATGAGATGAAGCTGCAGACCTGGAATTAGTAGTAAAATGTTGAGACAGTGCTGTTCTGCAAATTTGAGCGAAAGTTGACAGGACGATGGCTCCCCGTGTGCACACGGTCCTCCGAAAAATCCGCGAAACGAAGGGGGATCTGTCGTCTCTGCACAAGGATTCCAGATCTTCAATTACGACCGCGTACCTGCAACCTACACACAGAAAAGAGAGGACGATTGGGGGGTTAGGGATGAGGGGTTTGCCTTTAGGTCAAACCCCAGTTTTGGAATTAACCAAGAAATGAGAATGCTGTAAATGTAAATGTTTGTAATGTAAACAAGTACTGATACCTTGTTGTAAGAATGTTTGTATTCTTACATGCGAAGGTTTAATGTATGTAGTATGTTGTATGTTGTATGTGATCTCCTCTTCAATGGTTGAATCCTTGTCTTGAATGCAACACCTAGCCTTGAATGGAGACTTAGAATGCTCAATTGCTTGAAGGAATGCTTGAATGCTTGAATGTTTGAATGTTTGAATATCGCTTCCGCGTCTTGCTCACATATGTCCTTCCTTTTTTTGACCTCCTCAAATGGGAGAGGAAATGTAGTTTATATACTTGTCAATTAGGGTTGATAGACTGATTTTCCCGACCTTAGGCCGACCAGGAAACATTATTTTCCAATTTGCAAACTTAAAGACCCAAAGCCCCATAAGAGACCAAGCCCAAAATAGGGCTAGGGACCAGGGTGCTGGGCGCCCTTGTCCTGAAGGACCAGGGCGCTGGGCGCCATGGTCCCACCTCCAGGGACAGCAGGGTGCAAGGAGGATCAGGCCAGGGTGCTGAAAAATGCAGTTTTTGATGTCATGAACAAGTTTCGGGGGTCTCCATTCAGGTTCCGTGTTGCATCGCCATCGTGAAGACCCAAATGCAGTCGAAATTGCAAGTGTCACAATTTTAGGACGCTACAAGTACATGCCCTAGAACTTCATTGGAATAATTCGTAGAAGACATACAAACAATGCTTAGGAACCATCGTGGCCACTCTAATCACTTGTGGATATCCTAGAGTAGCGTAGGAACCTGATATAAATAAATAAATAACCTACAAATCAACCAAGTATTTGATAGCTTAAACAAAATTTTCTTGTCAAAGAAAATGTTATCTTGTCTTTGTTTTGGTAAGGAAGGATGCATCCGTGTTAAGACAGTTGTGTGTTGATGTTGATTGTTTGGTCAATGTGATAAGTGATCATTGTTGGAGTATCTCAAAATGTTTGTTTGGTATCTTCTTGGATGCATATGTACAAGGTGTTGCCATGTTTTTGATTGATTTTTGATGTTTTATGATGTTTTTTTTTTTGGATTTTGTGAGTGTTTTGGATGTTTTTGGTATTTTGTGAGACAATTTTGAATGTTTGTGGTATTTTGTGAGTATTTTCAAACGTTTTAGGTATTTTGTGAGACAATTTTGAATGTTTGTGGTATTTTGTGAGTATTTTCAAATGTTTTTGGTATTTTGTGAGTGTTTTGAATGAAGAACCCAATGAATCACAAGTAATGTAGAATCTACTTTCATCAAATAGGTTAAGGGCATTGCCCCCAGTTTAGACATGGATATGAAAAAGCAGGATGCAAGACACATGAAGTACTATCCTTGATTGTAGATCAATAACAAGCCATGGTTTTGACTGATGGATGAGTGGATGCGATGAATGTGATCGTAACAAGTTTGAAAGATACTGGAGCCATAGCCTTTATGAGTGGTGCCTGTTTGCCAAGTTTTTACCATCGCACTTACCCAACGTGCCACCAGAGTGGTTGTTCACTGTTTGGATGCATGCTTTTTCTTTACTATTTTGATTTTTTTTTTTCTTCAAGACATTTATCTGAATGTTTTTGGTGTTTTTCTGATATGCATTGGAGCCCGATGCTTTGTACAACTTATGTATAAAACTGTTTGAGGTGAATGTTGTTGATTGGATCTGCTAGCGGTTCTCCTTTTGAAGTAGCCAACTGATATGCCCCAGACCCAAATAGAGCAGTGATAAGATATGGACCCAACTAGTTTGATTCAAACTTTCCCTGATGTTCTCTGTTTGGTTGGTTACAAGGATTATATCAAAGAACAAGATCACCTACCTCAAATATACGAGGTCTAACTCGATGATTATAGCTTTTGCTCATGCACTGTTGATAGGCTTTGAGGTGGTTGTATGCAGCTTGTCACCTTTCATCAAGTAGTGCCAAGTATTGAAGATGGGAGACTTGGTATGCTTCATCATCTATTATATTATGCAAGGAAACTCGTAGAGATGGTATCTCAACCTCAATAGGAAGGATGGCTTCTACACCATAGACCAATGAGTAGGGAGTTGTGCTTGTAAGGGTTCAAATGCTAGTTCGATATGCCCATAGTGCTGGATTTAATTGAACATGCCAATCACAAACGACATCATTGACTATCTTCTTGAGGATTCTCAATATGTTCTTGTTCGATGCTTCGGCCTAACCATTGCCTTGTGGGTAATAGGGAGTGGAAAAGCGGTGTTGGATGGGAAACTTCTCACAGAGCTCACGAACATCTTGATTTTTGAAAGGAAGTTCATTATCTGTGATGATGGACATGGGTGCACCATACCGATAGATGATGTAATTAAGGATGAATGAGGCGATCTTCTTGCCGGTGACTTGGGTAGGTGGAACAACTTCGATCCACTTTGTAAGTATTCGGTGGTGGTAATAATGAATTTGTGGCCGTTGGATGAATTTTACCCACAAGGTCAAGTCCCCATTGACAAAAGGGCCATGGTGTTGTGATTGGTTGCAATTCCTGTGCTGGTGCATGTATCAGGTCTCCATGAACTTGACATTTCTTGCATTTTCTGACAAAATAGTAGGAGTCTTTTTCCATGGACGACCAATAGTATCCAGTGCGGATGATCTTCTTTGCTAATGAAGGATTGCTTGCGTGAGTTCCACAAATTCCTTCATGTACCTCTTCCAAGGCCTTTGTTATCTCATCTTATTCTAGACATCGAAGGAGAGTACCATCAAGACTGTGTCGGTATAGGGTTTCAACAATTATGGTATATCAAGCGGTATGGCGAATGAAGGTTTTACGTTGGTTATTCGATTGGTTAGGAGGAAGTGTATGATCGCGTAGATATGTGTAGAACTCACCATACCATGGGGATTCAGAACCAACAAGGAGACATATCATCTAAGATTTAGAGATATCATAAGAGGGAATCCAAAGCCATTCTACCAAGAACTCAGAGCATGTTGAATTCTGTGGAAGATCTAGGAGAGATGCAATAGTAGCCATAGTGTTAGCAACTCGATTTTGATGTCTGGGTATCTGCTCAAAGGTGATAGTAGTAAATGATGCTTTTAATTTATACACCATTTGCTTGTACGACATGAGTTTATCATCCTTGGTCTGATATTCATCAGTTACTTGTCGGATGACCAGTTGGGAGTCGCCATATATTTATAGCTCTTTTAATTTCCATTGTATGGTTAGTTTGAGTCCTGTGATCAAGACCTCATATTCTGCTATGTTGTTTGTGCATGGAAAAGTTAGCTTGTAAGACTTCGGGATGCTATCACCTTGAGGTGTGATAAATAGAATGCCTGCCCCCGAGCCATGCCTAGTGTATGAACCATCAAAGTATAGTTTCCATGGTGGTGCTGCGGTGATCATGAATATCTCTTCATTTCGAAACTTGGAAATGAGAGGATGATCGCCTATGAGTGGTGCATCAACCAACTAATCTGCAATAATTTGAACCTTGATAGCCTTACGGTCCACATACTCGATGTCAAATTCACTTAGAATTATCACCCATTTGGCCAAGCTTTCTGTCAATGTTGCTTTGCTGAGTAAGTACTTTAGTGGATCGATCTTTGCAATGAGTTGTACTTTATGTGTTAACAGGTAGTGCCTTAGTTTAGTGGTTGCTAAGATTACTGCTAGGCAAGTTCGCTCAATAGGTGTGTAATTGAGTTCATAGCCGACTAGTGTGCGAGAGATGTAGTAAACAACACACTCTTTCCCTTCTGCATTATGTTGAACCAGTAGCACTCCTAATGTTGTATTTGTTGCTGAAATATAGAGTAATAAAGGCTTACTTAGATCCAGTGGGATCAACAATGATGTATTCATGAGATAGTCTTTAAGCATCTAGAATGCTTGCTGGCATTTGGCATCCCATTGAAAGTGGATGTTTTTGTGTAACAGGTGTGTAAAGGGGTAACACTTATCTGCCAGTTGTGCAATGAATCTTTGAATGGATTGTAGCTGCCCTTGTAATGTCCTTAGCCAACTGATATTCCTTGGAGGTGGCATGTCCATTATTGCTTTGACCTTTGCAGGATCGACCTCAATGCCTTTGCTTGAGACAATGTATCCTAGCAGCTTCCCTGAGGTTACTCCAAAGACACATTTCTTTGGGTTGAGTCAAACATGATATTGTTCTAGTCTGTCAAAGATTTTCTCTAATATTAGTAGATGACCTTCTCTTGTTAATGATTTTGCCAATAAATCATCAACATAATCTTCCATTATGGTATGCATCATATCATGAAATATGGTGGTCATTTCTCTTTGATTGGTCGCCCCTGCATTCTTTAGACCAAAAGGCATTACATTCCAACAATATGTTCCCCATGGACATGTGAAGGAAGTTTTATGTTGATCCTTCGAAGCTATCTTTATCTGCTTGTACCCTGAAAAGCCATCCATGAGAGAAAGCATGGCATGTCCTACGGTTAGGTCCACGATCATGTCAATGTTTGGTAGGGGGAAGTCATCTTTAGGACATGCCTTGTTTAGATCTCTGAAGTCAGTATAGATACAAATGCCCCCATTTGGTTTTCCAACAGGCACAATATTGGATATTTAATATGCATAATCAATTGGTCTAATAAAGCCAACATTTAAGAGTTTCTTAAGTTCTTCTTTGACTAGTACCGCAATCTGGGGGTGCATCTTGCGAAGCTTTTGCTTGACAAGCTTAGCACCTTCTGCTACAGTGAGGTGATGCATGACTAAATGAGGATCAAGCCCAGACATGCCTGCATATGACCATGCAAAGTTGATTTGACGCTTTTGGAAGAACTCTACAAACTTAGGTTGTTCCTCTGGAGTTAAAAGAGATACTAGATGTATGTGGTGAGGAGTCTCAGGGGTCCCCGCATTGAATTCTTTTATCTCCTCGATAAGGATGGTTGATCATTCCTGATTTGTACTAGAAGGGAGGATGTTAATCCTTTCATCCTCAGGTGCCTCAGAGAGGTTTTCACCATTGGATACACTCTTTCTTTTTACTTTTTTGGGATCAAATAGTGCCACAATGTGGTTTTCACTAGAAGATCCATGTTTTATTGTTATATTTTTGTAGCTGAAAGGTTTGGCATCCACCCTAAAGTATGTTGTGCTATTAAGTTCAATGGCGAATCCAGCTTTGTGATCCCCGCTTGGTATGTTATCCTGTAGTTCCAAAAAGTGAATGATCACCTCATCATTTTGGAAATGGTCAAGGCATGGGGGATTAGGTTGTTCCATTCGATGAGTTCAGGATGGATAATGAGCATTACCTCATAGATCAGGTTAAGTTCATAAGATGTATTAGTGAGGGTTAATACGTTGTGGTGAAAGTCATTGATGATACTCTCCCTATTAGAATCAGGCGTAGGATGTGACGTAGGGTCTGTGGAAGGTGTTTCCAGTTCAGGAACCCAAGAGGTTTGAATCTGTGCTTCTCCGTAAACATGGATTTCTTTGTGAGGTGGAAGGGGTGATGCATCTTCCTCATCTGAAGTATTGAGCTAGACAGAATCAAATTCCCACTCATGTGAGTCGGTCTCTGAGTTGTTGTCCAATATCCGATTACTATACCAAACCGGGATATCCTTTGAGTTAAACACTGCTGGTGTAATAGACTTATGTACCTTTGGAGATGGAATGGTTGGTGCTGCGGGAAGGATTATGGGAATCAGTGAATCTGATACTAGGAGTATTGGTATTGTTGGATCTGCTTCTTCTGATGGAATTGTCGGTGTTGTCAATACTACTGGGGGTTCTGATATTGATAATGGTGCTATTGATGCAGTTGCTGCTGCTGATGGGGTTGTTGGTTTGATTGGTGGGATGATTGGTGTTGTGGGTGATATTGCTGGGATTTTTAGCCTCAGTGGGGAAGTTGGTATGGTGCTTGGTGCTGCTAATATAATCAAAGGCGGCCTCTTTAGAGTTTTAGGTTGATATAGAGGTTTGTTGGGTTTTCCTTTGAATTGGAGCTTAGGAAGAGTCTCCTTTTGAAAGCCTAATCTAGTGTTATCTTTAGGCTTTAATTTTGGCTATAGCGGCTCATGTCGTCCTTGCTTGCAAGGTCCCAATGCACTCTGACCATCATAGCCCATTCTTTGCATAATGAGAAGGCCTTTTCCATATTGATCTGTGGGAAGCTTAGCTTGTGGGATGTCCGTGGTGATAGGGTCTTTATAGCCATTCTACTAAGTCCTCATCTCTCGTCTCTTCTTCTTGACTCTTTCCAAGGATAAAAGGCGTCAAAGTACATGCTAGCTGGACCAGTGGCATTTGAAGTAACCTTTGAGGTTTACCATGAGTTCTAGGAGAAGTGGGTAGTTGCCCAACACAAAAGAGTTGGTTGAGATTGTACTACCCAGGACCTTCCTCTGCCATTTTCATCTTTAGTTTCTCTTGCTTGGGTATAGTGTGTTTGAACTAGAAAGAGAGGCTGGACTTACATATGATGTGGATGGGATAGCTTCTCTGTTGTTGGGAACAGTAATCTCTGGTTGATGGTTGATATTGTTACAATATGCAAATGGATTTGCATTGCCCAGGATTGCAATTTCTACACCGTTATGAGGGAACTTGAGACGCTGGTGATAGGTGGATAGAACAACTTGCATGGTGTGTATCCAAGGTCTTCCCAACAACAAATTATATGATAGAGGAAGGTCCAGAACTTAACATATGATGTGCTTCACCACTTGGCCCACTCGGATTGGTAACACAACTGCTCCTTTGGATGAACGCTTTGCATCATCACAAGCTTTTATTGTTATCTTTTTGCGGGGATCCACTGATTCAACTGCATATCTCAATGCTATGACCAATTGTAGTGTACAGATATTTAGGCTTGCTCCATTATCAATTAGGACTCGCTTGATCCTGTGTTGGTTGATAAATCGTTCAATATGGAGTGAGGTGTTATGAGGTTGTTGGAAGGATGTATTGACACTTTTCGAGAAAGTGAGACATGGTGACGACCTTAGACTACCAACCATAGCTTGAAATTGATCTGTGTTTAGATTGGAAGGGACTGACGCCTCTTGGAGAGCTTGATCCAAGATTGTTTTATGAGATGGGGATAGGCACAACAACTCTAAGATAGATATAAGTGCAGGCATTTTATCTAATTGTTCCACAAGGTTATATTGCTTTGGATGGAGGGGGTTCCTTATGGAGCTCCTTTAATGGTGATCTTGCTATGCCGCATAACATCATTGCAAGTAGAGCTTGTATTTGTGATGGTAATGGTTGCAATTTGTTCGACATCATATAGGTGATTCACAGTGTAATTATAAGTGACTCGCGTATAATCATTGGTATCTATGTTTTGTCCTGACATGGAAGGACCCCTTTGATCTTGTGATGGAAGTGGATTCTTAAACATAAGATGATCATTGTTTGTTGTTTTTGGGTCATGTCCTTCAATTTCAATCTCGCCTCGGTCAATAAGATCCTAAACAAGATCTTTCAATCTATGAAAATTACTTGTTTTATGCCCTTTCCCTTGATGGAATTCACAATGTTCATTATCCCTCCACCATGGAGGTTTGACCTTAGGTTCGTAATTAGATGTTTTGGGTAAGGTCACTAGATTTGACGAGACCAATTGATGTAACTCTGTTTCAATAGGTTCTCCTAAGGGAGTGTATGTATGTTTTGGTTTATAATTCTGTTGTCTTTGCCTTGGTTCTTCTTGCTGAACATTGCGTCCTTGATTTGGTGGGGGAGGAATCATGTTGGTTTTAGGAGGGGGGTTTTGCCCCGCAAATCGGACCACAGGTTGTGCACTCTTTATAGTCCTTGCATCTACAACCCTGTCATTGACGATGTTTTTGTTTTTATTCCAAAAGTTAGGTTTATCACTGTTAAAGCGCAGGCCAGGGGCATCTTTTGGTTCATTGTATATTTTGATAAGCCCCTTTTTGATGGGGGCCCTTTCACATTTTAAACCCTGTGCGATCATGTCATTAAAAGACTTCGTGCCTTTCATGTCTAAATGAAATTCCATTTCTTCATTCAAGTTGGAAATAAATATTTCCACTAGCTCTCTTTCAGGTAGTTGAAGGGAACGCCTGCTAGACATTTGTTGCCTTCGTTGCAGGAAAGCTGAAAATAGCTCCCTTGGTTTTTGCTTGGTGTTACACAGGTCTGCCATGGTGACATCACACTCTATGTTTTGGGAATAATGTGCAATGAATTTATGGACCAGTTCTCTGAACGTCCTAATGCCACCTGTGAGTCGGGAAAACCATTGCATGGTTGTCCCTGCCAAACTCTGAGGAAAGAGACACATTAGGTGTGTGTCTTCATATACCACTTCTAGGCAAGCGGAGTGAAATTCTCTAACATGATCTCGAGGGTCTCCTTTTCCTCAATAATTTTTGAACTTAGGTGTTTCAAACCCTTGTGGAAAAGGTGGCATATGTAGATTCCTATCAAAGGGATAGGGACAAATATCATTAAGTGAAAACTGGTTTGTTTTCACACCACTGTGGAGTTGTTGGGCGAGATTCTCGACTTGTTGCCGCAACATGTCAATGTCATTTGGAGATGGAGGAGGTGGGGGATTTCCTTGATGAAGGTTGTATCTGATGTGATCTCAACCTCTTCCATCCTTATTACGACTTTGGTGTTTTGATGCTTGCCGTAATTGTGTTGTATCAAAATTAGAGGGTAGTTTGGCTCCCTCTTGGGCAAGTCTTAAAAAGTGAGCATCCGCATTGTTTCTGAGGATTTCATCAAAAAGTCGATTAAAGAAGGGGTTGTCTTGTGCCCTTTCGATTGCTTTAGGAGTGGAAGTATGATGATTTTTATCATTTGCATTTCCTCCAAGAGCTTCTTAGAATTCATTGAGATTTTCCTCTTCTTCCTCTTCGATTTCTTGTTGTCTAGTCCTTGATCTGGTTTGAGCCATTTTGTTTGAAATTTTTTGTTGAAATTTGATGAAAATGATGATGAGTTGATGATGAAATGAGAGATAAATGTTTGGTGAAGTGTTTAGCATATGGATCTCTAGCAATAAAGGTTTGATGTTACCAAAGTCCTTTTTATGAATTGCTTGTTGTGTTTGTTGACAATGTTTGATATGATAAGGTTTAGAGAGGCCTCAAATGTGTTACAGACCCAACTACCTAGTAATGAGATGATGCACTCATAGACTAGTTTTAACTTGCATATAAATGCCTCTTAGGATTAGTTTATCCTAGATGTAGAGACACTCTAAAAGTGATGTGTTTGTTTTTTATTCAAGCAATTACTAAAAAGAACTTAGGACAAGACCTTCTTATGTTTCGAGAGTTGGAATGGATTGATGATGTGTGAATGTGAGAATGGATGAAATGTTAATTTCAATAAAAACTCTGTGTTACAAATGGGACAAATTCTTCCTCTTCTCTTTCGGGGGTTGGTGGTTCTTCCCTAGCTGAGTTATATGTGATGCAAATGTCTGGAAAGAAAGCAAGATTGATTTTGCCTCCTTTGTTTTTATGACAACTCAAAGCTCTATATTGAGTAAAAGCTCTGTGGTTTAAAGACTCTTGATCAAACTCGTTAGATTTTCCTTGAAGATATGGATGCATATGATGTAAGAAGGTTCTATGTGAGACAAAGATTTGTCTATTGAGAGAGAAAAATCCCCTTCTTTTGACGAAAGCCTTTGAACTCAATGGTCTTTTTGAAGATTCTTCCTTCTCAAAATGTGAAGGATGGTCATATCGTTTGATACCTTTGTTTGTTTCTTTGGTTTTTTTGTTTGTTTGTCAAAAGGTTGTTTTTGTGAAAATTTTGTGTTGGATGAATACTTGTTTTGGAATTGTTTTTTTTTTTTTGACAAGAAAACAAAGCAAGCACACAAACACAAGAATGTTGCCTCAAAAGGAACAACTAAGTGTGGGTCTAAATCAACCCAATCTTTGGACTTTTATGACCCTTTCTTTCCAAATGTTTTTGAGTATGTTTTTCCCAAAAGCCTGAAGTCAGCTCAGTTTATCACTGGTCTTGACACAAAATGGAGACACTTCAAACACACTTTATCCCTAAGGTCAAATGGCTAGTTGCGATAATTTCAACCCACATTTTGATATTTCTTCAACTTTGGTACTACATACCTTATGAATCCTATCGTGGCAGGTAAGGATGTGATATACTAAGTCTTGCACGAGCATAACAAATAGATGATCCCTATGATGGGGGAGTCACCACTTTTATCAAGCTACAAGTAGCCTTTCAAAAAGCTATGTTTCTACTCAAGGAAATATGTATGGTGAGTATCTTGGGAGCAAAACAATCTATGCTCTTGCACTGAACTTCTCACAAATATCCTCAATCAATAGAACAGGTGGGCTTCTACATAAAAGTGTTTAGTAATTTTTGATGTTTTTGGACATAAGTTCATTCTGTGGTGACTCACTTAAGAGCCTTGTAACTTGTGGTGGGGCCCATTTGTCCTTTCGGAAAGTTAAACTGTAGGAACAACTATACCCAAGGCTACAACTTTCGCTCACACCTGATTTCTATAGCGGATCGAAAGATTTACCGCATGAGGTCACTCCCAAGAGTGATGTGTCTCTTGGCAGGCCTCTCTTAAAAAGATAAACTTTGAGTGTTACTAACACTTTTCTCTTGCACCTAGGACCATGAAAGCCAAGGGAGAGGATAGTGACTATTAGAAGTAGGACCACTCGACAAAATTTTAAAATCACTTGTTCTTTTTAACCATTTTCCATTGCAATGTGATCTAACTATTTAGAGATGTTGCTCCAACAATCATGATGTTCTTTTTAACTTTCAAAGGCAAAATGTTTGGTAAACTAGGAATTTGAAATCTTGGTCAACTGAATTTGAAACACGTTTGCTTGAAGTAAATTGCTTTTGGAAACAAGAAAACTTTTGACAAGTTGATTGTTCTTTTTACCTTTGCAAAAAAAGAAACTGTTGATTGTGGATTTTAACTTTGATGCAAGAAATAAAGTTTGTGTTGTCTTGTTTTAAAACCCAAAATATAAATGAATCCTATCTTGCAAAGAAAGCAAATTTGTGGGATTTTGAGTTTGTTGTTCTTTTTATTTTTGCACAATGAGGTTGTTTTTAAGCCCAATTTGAAAAGTAGGATTAATTTTAGAACCCAAAATGAAGTGTGAAGTTCAATTTTTAAGCCAAAGAGAGAAGGTGAATTTATTTGATTCCAACTTTGAAAAACAAAGTGAAAGAAAGAAATTCAAAATGCTTTCTAATCTAACTCCTTCAACCTTGCACAAACAATCAAATAGTTAGTCAAAAATAAAAATAAAATGAGGTACGGGTGGGCATCCACAAACCTAAGTTCTGATTTTCGTTTACAAAGTAAAAAAAATTACAACTCTCTGTTACAATAGTGTCACTTTGTGTAAACACATATGCGCTATTTAACATGAAAGCACTACTTTACTAACGGATGCGCTAAAATAATTACAAATGCGCTATACTGGGAACAAAAGCGCTAAAAGATTCTGTCGGACATAAATGAATTCTGTCAAACAGAGAGCGCAAATGCGCTAAGATAATAACAAAAGCGCTACTATAACTACAAAAATGCTAAACTATGGTCAATAGTGCTATTTCCTAGATAATAGCGCTATTCTAGTGAACAAAAGCGCTAAATCAAGAAGTTTCGCAAGCGCTAAAGCGCAACCTATGTGGCAATTAAAACAAGAAAAGTTAGTAGTTTTTGTGGAAATCTTGATTTTGAATTCACGTCAGGTTCACCAAATGATGCTCTACAAAAGTGGATTGTTAGAAAAACTTGTTTGATTGCTACACATACAAAGGGGAGCACAAGAAACAAATGTTAGTCATTAGTGTTAGCAAATCAAAGTTTAAACACTATCCTAAGCAAGCATATCAAGAAAGACACTACACAACAAATAGAAAGCTTAATGAATCTAAGAAGTGCAACTAAACATCTCCAAATGCTCTCTACCATGTTGGTAGCTTCTCCTTCCTTGTTCCTCTCCTCTCCAAGTTCCAAATGAGTGTAGCTCTCAACAACTTTTTGCACTATGGATGCCTTATGGAGGTTCAAAATTGAAAATGATTAACTATGCAAATGCCAATGTAAAAAAAACTAATATTAGATTATATAAAATGAAAATGATTTATTTTAGTCCAACATAACAATATATTAGTGATTTAGGATAAATGGTCTCTCTAAAATTTGCTATAAGGTAAATGCATACAAGTTTTCAGGATTATGGATGTGTTTGAGAATGCTTGAGGATTTGAAAATGAGGAATGTGAGTTCTATTTATAGGAAAAATGGAGCAATGGGTGGTTGAGATTGAGTAATCTCAACAAGGGCTAGGATTGAAGGGTTTATGATCCATGTGAGGACTTTCAATCCAATCCCAGGATGAAAAATGTCAACATGAGATGGGTTGAGAGGAGAGGGAATAAGCATTAAATGCTTGACATGACCTGAGGGTTAACTTGGGAGGTAAGGTTAAGATTGAGTTGAGTGAATAAATTCATTATTCAAAGAATAATGCTTTTATCCAATGGATAAACTCTTGTGCAAGAGTTAGTGAGGATAACCATGGTCAAAACAATAAATGCTTGAGGAGACACATGGGTCACATGAGGGTTGAGTTAGGGGTCAAAGTTTCTAACCATGGATGCAAGTGGATCTAACCATAAATGGTTATGTAAGAGCCATTAGTGGTTTGGAAGACTTTAGGGGTTAGCTTGTTGGGCACATAAAACATTAAATGCTTTTCAAAGACTTTGAAGGTTTTGAGAAGTGACTCCAAGTTGTTTAGGAATGTCACAATAATTAGGGGATGGATTAGGCTAATTAGGAAGGTTTTAGAAGAATCTAGAAGGGGATTTAGGTTTGCAAGTGGGTTTGGTGGGTGAGGGAAAATAGGATTTTTATTAAAATAAAATTTATTTATTTCAACAAATAGGTGCAACTTGCATTTTTAGAAGAATGCAAGTGGGGGGGATTTAATGATTTAAATAAATGTTTTATTTTATTATTTAAAAGAGGAAAGGGGATTAAATGAAACAAATAAGATTTATTCATTTAATTGATTGTGAATTTAGTTTAATAAATTAATTAAAATAAATTGAATAATTTATTTAATTAATAGGAGAATGTTTGAAGATGAATTAATAAATGTTAATTTAATTAACTGTTGGCTAGTGGGTTTTTAATCAAATAAATATAAAATATTCATTTAATTAAACTGGACAGATTTATGTGACTACAAAAACATTTGAGAAATTAAGGTCTTTGGCCAAGAGTTTTGGAATGTTACCGACTGGTGATTTCGGTACTGTCATTGGTACATCTGAGGATGTGAATATTGATGCCATAGATAATGTACCTATCATGGATGATGTAATGAATGAACTTGAAAAACTCTCTGGAAATTGTTGATTCTGGAAATGATAAAGAAGGGAGTTCAGACAATAAAAGTCAAGATGATCAAGTGCTAGTAGATTAGGAGAAAAGAGATTCTGAAACAAAGGCAACATCAAAGGAAAAGATAGAACATTTGGACTGTGTATCAGGTGAAGAAGTGATTTGATTGAGATTGGTACCAGTTCTGGTACAATTGATACAATTGATGACTCCTTGAAGAGTCTGCTCGCTTCACCTTTAAACTTTAAACACATAACTTCTTCTAAACTGATATTTGACTTTGCTAAGATTAAGGTTGATCTAGTATAGAGGTTTCAACTTGGAGAAGCTTTTTTATCTTCTTCTAGATAGGACTTTATAGGTGAGTCGCATAAGAAAGATAAAATTGTTGAAGAATTACTCACTGCACTTCATGTTGCTATGCCAAAATGTGAATTAGATCCAGTTGCCCCCAATGTTGATAAATGTAAAGTGTTGATAAATTCTCTGAAAAATCATTCATAAATTGAAAGAAAAATATGAAAAAGAAAGAGAGGAAGACAGAGAGAAATTGTTACATGAAATTAAAGGTAAATGTGAGATTGCATATAAACAACTCTCCAAACTTATCTCTCATGGTCAATCATGTCTGTCAAACAAGAATGCACTCTTCTTATACAATTTTTAGTGGCCATACGCCACAAAAAACATTAAAGATGAAATCAACATTATTGAAGACAAAATCCTGCAAGCCTATGTAAATTTCCAATTGTCTCAGGATCTTTCTGGGTCCGACAGATCTGCAATAGAGGAGCTGCACAATAAATACTTTGAGCTAAAACAACAAAGGGACAATATCATTCTTCCCTTGAGTCAACTAAGAGACATGTGCAGTGAATTCATATCCATCATGAATCGTGCTCTTTTCAAGGAACAACAATTTCAATATTCAGACCCTGGTTTAGTACAAGAAGACGCGAATAGTTTCTTGTGTCTCTATAGGTACAAATTGAGTTTTTGATAGAGGCTATTTCACAATGGGATAAGCATAAAGATTCTTGGACAACCCATATCCAAAAGATCAAGCAGTGCTCTGGTTGACCTTGCTCTCTCCCTTAGGGGGAGTTGCATGAATGTACTACACCCTTTGTCGTTGTTGTCAAGGGGGGGGCAATGTAATACTTTCAGGTAATTTCTAACTTTTAGTTTTCAGTTTTTAACTTCAGTTTTCTTTTTGAGCAAACTTGTACACTATCTCTTTATATTGCCATCAACAACAAAGGGGAATATTGTCAAGGCCTATTCTCATTGATGTCATTGATGTAGTCCAATTCGGCATACATGGTTTTGGTGTGGTCTGGCATATGTTGTTGGTCTAGTTTTTGCTCCTTTAAATGTGTAAAGTATGTACACTTGTTTTGATGCTTATTTCATGTAGTTTTGTGATATGATATCTAGGACCTCTAATTCATCTGTACTCTACAAGGAAATTTTGGATCTGGTCCCATTTGAATATGAAGGAGGCGTATTCTACAAGGTGTTTTGGATTCAAGTTGTAGTTGACATCGTATGAAGCTATTTTCTATAGTAGCCTATGTGTCATGGTCTCATCCCCTCTCTGGTTGAGCCAAATTAATCGAGCTTTTTGGTGGAGATATATAATCAACAGTTTTGCAAGAGATGTGTATAGTTGTTTTTAACAACTAATGTGTACATATAGTATATGCGAAAGTTTTGTAACTATGAATGTGAATGTTTTGTTACAGACAATATATGTACAGTGAATGTAAAAGCAATTGTGTACTTCAACTAAACTATGTCTCATGCATATGACACATGCAATTCTAGTAGTTCAATTTTATATTTGGCTATAAGCTTATCCTCCGACAGTGAGCCTTTTTTTGTATTTGGGCAGTGATCCACCTCTGTATTGTGTAATCGGTTGCATATTACACTATACTTGAGAGTTCATCCTCTCCGTGGTTTTTCCCATATTGAGTTTTCCATGTATAAATCTGGTGTTATATGTTTTGTGTTGATTTCTTTTACTATATTTAAATTATGTTATGTGATTGGTTAGTTATAAGTTTTAATAAGTGGGTGGCTGCAAGAAGTTGAGTCCCACTTTTGGGCAAAAAGTGGAAGTGTTTTCTCTATTTTTCAAATTTTATGTCGATTGATGTCAAAATTTGATGCACTTAGAGATTGAATCTCAAAAAACTTCAGTAATAGAAAATGTAGTGCTCAGAGTCTACTTTTCAAATATGTAATTTATTTTAATACCCACATGGTAGAAATCCCTTTTAAGTAGGCATGTTTAAAAACTATTTTTCAAAATGCCTATTTCAGGACCATACCATGCATGTGTACGACCACCCTTTTTTGATGCAAATAAATGAATTTTTGCAAATCCTTTTGGGAAATGATACCTAAGACACCAAATATTGACGAAAATATTTTTTCTTATTTTTTTATTGAATATATATTTTTTTATTAATTTTTAACTGACAATAAAGTATATTTTCAAAACATCGGGTGTACGACCACCATAATTTGATGAAAATTTCATATTTTTCCATTTTAAAAAAAAATATTCAAAAGAATTGTATGTAGATTGATGCCATATAATTTATTTTTCTAAAATCCTAAAAGCCAAAAAGTTATTAAAGTTTTAGTGAACCTTGGTATTTTAGGTTTAGGTTCCACTTTTGATTAATAAATAATACAAAAATAGTAAAAGTAATCTTATCACTATAAAATTTACATTTCTGAATTCAGGACGCTGAAAACTCTAATCGTTTTTTGTTTCATCAAAAAATTCAATCAGAAAGGCCCTCAAAAAATTAGGCCAAGGTAGAAATCTGATGTCGATTTACCTTAGTCATTATTTTGGAGGTCCAAGCATAGGCTTGGTGAGACCAAGCCTATCCTGAAGCAAAAAACAAATCTAAGGAATGTTTCCCGCCCCTAATTTTAAAAAATGGGCGCTCGTTTTTTAAATTCAAAAAACGGGCACCCGTTTCACTCTGTACCGTTGAAAGCGAAACAGGTGCCCGTTTTTAAAAACGGGTGCCCGTTTCTGAAAAGATCCATTAGGCCAGAATCTGGCCCACAAGCACAAATCCCAATGATTGAATGATTTTTCAATCATTGGCTGACAGGTATGATTTGCAAAGAGAATGTTTTGATTAATCATTCTCTTTGTTTGTCTTATTGTCGATTTGGTAAGGAGATTGATTCGAATTCAAATTTTGGTGTAGCCATGGGATCAAATCAATGCAGGAAGAGGCAAAGGAAGGTTCTGACAACTGAGGAAATTGCAGCAAATAGGGAGGAGGCAATGCGTTAATGAGAGAGAAGACCAAGAATGAGACAAGGAGCTTCAAGTTCCACAATCATTTTAGAAGAGGAGAACATCAATGAGACCATAAATGCTGATGAAGGAAACACAATAGAACCATTTAATTCAGGTGCATCTTCTAATCCATTATTGGATACAGGTATGTCTCCACAGCTCTATGTTTTTTCTCATGAAGAAATTGGTGATTTAGTAGAAGCAGGTTACTTATTAAATGAAATTCTAATTGAAAATCAAACCCCAAATGAAATTAGGAGTCAAGTTGAAAGTGAAATTGAAATCCAAATTGAAACCCCAACTGAAACTAGATCTCAACTTGAAACTGAAATTGAAACCAAATTTGAAACTCCAAATGAAATTGAAAATCCACCTGCAACTAAAACCAATAATGTGTATGTAGACATGGAAACACCAATTGAAAATGAAACATGTTTGAATGATAATCAAATGAATGAAAATTTTGAAATTAAAAGTGATGTACTAGACAACCTTCCTGGCTTGGTTTCATGGAGACAGATTAGGAGACATGCAAATAGATTGTTTAGACATTTTTTTTATAATAAGAAATTTGGGTTTCAATGTCAATTAATGGTACAACTAATTAAAATGACTAAAATGTGAAAAGTGATGAAGAAGTTAGGCTTTTATGTCAAACCCAAGAAGGAGGAGTCTTTAAAACAAGTTGTATCGACTGTTGCTAGCGCCTTTGATACAATTGGAAAGAAAAGTCATTCTAAAGATAAAAATGCGGCATGACGGGCAATAACAACAACTTTAGTAAGCCAAACAACTTCTAATAAAAGAATGATGAGTAACATAAGTGGATATCTTAATATTCATCGCAAAACTTTGTCAAGAGCTGTAAAAAGAAGAGTTAATTTTGAAAGTGATCCAGCAAACAAATTGTGGACTTTTAGTGGTAAACTACCAAGGTCTGATATGAAACTTACTGGTGAAGTCAAAAATTTGATCGAAAAATTCTGGCACGATAATACGAGAGTATCACCTAATGTTAGATATGTTCTTAAATTAAGAGTTGGGTCAAAAATTTGTGATCCACATCCAAAACACCTATTGGACATGACTCAAATTGAATTGTATAAAAATTTTTTGGATGATAAAGTGTTGACTATTAGCATTTGTCAAAGGTCTTTTGAAAAGTGTAAACCTTGGTATGTTCGAATTAACAAAGAAAGAGTCACATGTTGTTGCAAAACTCATGTTCAATTTCGCTACCATTATGATGTATTTCGATATATACGTGTTACCATGCATAGTAATGGAATGTTCCAAGAATGTGGTATAAATATACCACCTGAAACTATAAAGGAGCTTATTTCAAGCTTGTTTTGCAACCCACTAAATGAACAAAATTTCCTTTTCAATGCATGCGTTTCTGGTGTATGTGATATATGTGGCAATCTTGCATTGTTGGATGAATGTTTGCATGAAAATCTTTCAAATGATTTTGGACAACAATTAATTGATGTTAAAAGATTTAAAACTATTGAGTATCCACTGAAGGATGGAAAAGTTGGAAAACGATGCGATTTAATCACTGAAAAAGTTAGTGTTCATGCATTAATGAATGAATTCAAGAGTAACATCATACCTAAATATGTTAAACACACTCAAAATGCTAGATGGCTCGATGGTCAGTTTCGAATATGTAAGGATACATTTCCTGTTGGTAGTATACTTTCGGTTGTTGACTTTGCAGAGAACTACATGCTTGCACCACAAGATGAGGTACAATCACAATACTACAATTCAGTGCAGGTATCAATTTTTGTCCATATTGTCTATAGGCATGCACCAGATAGTACACAAGAGGATCGCAAAATTTTGAGAGAGTACCATTTCTATATGAGTGATAATAAATTACACTCATCTAAGTTTGTCCAGTTTTTCTTCAAGACCTTTTTTCAGAATTTGAGGGAGAGAGAAATTCAGATGACACAACATCTAATATGGTTTGATAATTGCACAGGGCAATTCAAGAATGCTAGAATGTTTTATTGGTTGAGTAGGATTCATAAAAAAACTAATATCAAACACATTTGGAGTTTTTTTGAAGCTGGACACGGGAAAGGAGAACATGACGGTGCTGGTGCATGTGTTAAGAGAGCCCTTTGTAGAGAGCAACTCAAATTCGAGGAAAAGGCTAAATTTAAAAATGCAAGTGCAATTGTGGATTGGTGTAGTGCAAATTTATCCACAGGATCAAGTCAGAACTCTACAATTAGACGTTTCTTCTGGCTAGTTAAAGAGGAGAATATCCTTCCAAGATATGATTGTGATACAATAAATGGGTCAACTAGATGGCATTCATTTAAGAGTTCTAATTCTAACACTTGGACTATATGGACTAGAGAGCTTGCATGTTTTTGTCAATTTTGTGTTGCAGGTGAATGGGAAGAATGCGAGAATGCAGAATGGGTCGAAGAATGGCAACATAAATCCTTAACACCTATTGAGACACAATATGAAGATGTTAGAAGAAATGAAGACCCCGATCATGCATTTGCATCAGAAGATTATGATCGTGTTTCAGACCTCATACAACCTGCTAATTTAATTCAATTTATTGTTTATAACTTTAAATTATATATTTTTATGTATTGTCATATAATTTATGATTACATATTTGAATTATAAATTCTAACAAGTTTTATTTCTACACATTGTACTTAAATTTGTTTTATAGGACATGTGTATGCTGTTGTTGCACCTGAGGATAATGATGAGCAGGTTGAGTATTGGCTAGTTAGATGTGTAGAACCTAAGAAAAAGTTGATATGTGATCAAGTAGATGATGATGGTTTTCAGTATCCAATTGGGTCTGTTGTGGTGGTTGGTACATGGCTACACAAATACTTAACAAGAAGGAATAGCTTACTAGCTTATGAAGACTACCAATCAGAAAAGAAGATTATACACTATTTTCATTTGGTGGTGGCAACAAACATTAAATTAGAAAGATACAAAGGTAGACCTACTAATAAGGTATTGTGGACACTTTTAGTGGAAGAGCATGAGGCAATCATAGACGCATTGTAGAAGAGAGAGGATGCAGATGGTACATTGGGTTGAATCAAATTTATATGCATGTAAGTTTGTGTTACTTGTGTGAACTCTTTTATATTTAATCATGATAATTGTTTTTCTTTGTCCCTTTAACATTGTATTTGTTGACATTTGATACAATTTTGGTTTCATAAACAACATTGTATTAGTTATCTTCTTCTTAATGTTATTTTGTGCACATTGTAATTGTGTGACAATTGAATTCTAATTTTTTATGATATATTTATTTTATTGTAATCTCTTCATAGATTAATTGTAAGTTCAAAGATAGAATTATGTCTTAAATATGACCTGACTGTATATTTATCATTGTATGACAAATCTATATTTATAGTGTACTTTTTTATTTTAGTACCATGAAGTCCATGCTTTCCATACCACTACTATCCGCACTAATAAACCATCAATGCACTAGTAAAGTAGTGTGGTCAACTTAAGAGGAAAGTCGATACTATGTTTGTAGCTTCCTAATAATTTGGTTAGCCTTAATTCCATCAATCTATTGGATTCCTCTATGAGATTCATTTATAATTAATAATCCTGTTATATAATCATGAAAATCATGATTCCTCTATGAGATTCATTTATCATTAATAAGTCGATACTTGTGTGGACTCTTTTAAATATTTAATCATGATAATTGTTTTTCTTTGTCCCTTTAACATTGTATTTGTCTACATTTGATACAATTTTGGTTTCATAAACAATATTGTATTAGTTATCTTATTCTTAATGTTATTTTGTGCACATTGAATTATAAACTGTTGCACTATAATAACAAGTCTTGAAATAATAATTTAATAAAGAAATGACATTAAAACAAGTCCAAATAACATAATAACAAAACAATGTATCACATATATAATCACTAGAGTGCGCCAAATCACATAACACGACCTGATATCATAATAGAAAGGAAATGACATAATAAGAAGTCCTATATATAATCACATAATAACAAGTCCTAGGATAACATAACAAGTGTCATCATAAAAAATCCACAATACAAAAACATGACATGATCTAAAATATACAATCTAAGAACTCGCGTGCATCTCATCTGTAGTCCTCTTCACTCCATGTGAAGGTGGCTAAGATGAATCATCCTGCTGCACGTGGTCCTGAGATGCACCATCCTGTGTCTGTGCAATATCAGTGTCTGCACCCTCTTGTGCATTATTAAAAGATTTTACATGAGAAGAAGTTACTTGCATAATTCACTTATAAAGTAATTAAATACTAAATTTTTTAAAATAAATTACCATACGACCATGCTCGACAATGCCCTCACTGATACGTGGAGGTCCACTATCATGAACAAGAAAAGTGGTCGTAGCCAAGTCCTGCAAAAAAGAACATTGTATATCAATTTTGATAATCCATATAAAAGCCAGGTACACAGTATAAACAAATTAGAAATTATCTTTGTAATCATCGTGCCTCAAATGATAATGTCGATGGTTGCATTTGGCTCAACCCCATAGCCGTACCAATATTGGTAGTGGTGTGGACCTGAACAACATATATATACTACAAGATTATCACAGAAAAGCATACATGTGATGCAGGGAAAGTAACTAATGGTCGAAGGCGTACATGTGATGCACCATCAAACGATCCAGAAGCCTACAATTGCAAAAAATAACGAACATGAATCAAAGTTGTACTTAAATTAGTAAGCATGTAAACACTTCAAATTAATGGATGAAAAACATACTAGTGGTATATGAGGCTGAGCCTCAGTGGTCCATGGGTCACGTGAAGAAGTACCCACCTCAGTGCTACATGGAGCACCCTACAAAATCGAAAAAACATATCATATGTAAATCATTACATTAAAAAATTTATTATTTATTTTAAATGTACATATCAATACAATCTATCTAGATGAAAGTGCATACCGTAAATGGGGCACCAACATCTCTAGGTATTGAGGTAACATGCTGTTGGTTCCTCAATGATGTGGTGTGATCCATCCTCTGTTTAGAAAAAATTGACTCATGTTATGGTTCAAATGTGTATATATAAGGAATTTAATATTGCACTGTAAATTATACAAATAAATTTGTACCTCTCTAGGCTGATCATCGTCTGCCCACAGGAGATCAACATATGAAGAGACGACATTAGCATGTGTAGCCTCCTCGGCATCATTGTAACCACCATGGGCAACATTAGCATCATCAAAATCATCATCTCCTCCAAGGGCAACCTCACTCTGTGGACCCCTACATACATCCCCATAACTCGTGCAAACATGTGCTAAGCAGGGGGCAGCCTTCACCTCCTGCAACTGCTGTACCAAATTGCCCGACGAGACACTCAATGAACCTAAAGCAGAATCCACTGCTCGATGATGGGAAGGTGTTGGAACAACTGGTGATGGAAGAGGAACCAATGGATCATCGCGCACACGGTTTCTAACCCTATCGCTCAATTTTGCTCCTGGCCTATCCTGGGGCATGCCTCTCCCAACCCTCTGAAAAGATTTAATATCAAAGTAATTGGGCTTTTTGCCCAATTAAAATTCCACCCATAATTTCTTCAAAAAATACATTGGGACCTCATGATTGGAGTCCATCCACCACCTCTCCCAAAAGTGGCTAGCAATGCCCGGGTGCCTACACCATCAAATAGAGATTCGTGGCTTCTTCGGATCTATCTCTTCACCCGTTTTAGGGTTCACAAAATATTTTTTCAAATCTAATGTTATTTTTAAATCATTAACTTGTTTGTATGTGAGGCCATCTGCGTAAAATGCACGCAATCCCTCACGCCAGCTACGATAGCTATCTAACTCGCTATCTAATGCCTGCACAAACTGTACAATGCCTTGCATACTATCTACAAGGCGTAACAACTGAGGGGGTGGATGAGACTCACGCCTAATAGTGTGAATATCTCTAATCAGAGCATCAATATTTGTCCTAATTGTCTATCACAACTGCTCTGGTGGAGGTGGAGGTGGAGGTGGAAGTGGAGGGGGTGGAGGTGGTACTATACCTAATAGCTCATCTATCTCAAACTCATCCATCATGTGAAAATAATCTGCATATATATAAAAACATGAAAATTTACAATTACAATTACAAACATGAAAATTTACAAACTTGAAAATTTACAATTACAATTACAAACATGAAAATTTACAATTACAAACTTAAAATTTTCAATTACAATTACAAACATTAAATTTTTGATTACTTTTATAGGATTTTATATAAATTGTTACAAACAGAGATTAATCGAAAATTTATAAAAGACATTTAAGGGAAGAATTATTCGGGTTTAATGTAGTAAATATACAATTGAGTTGTTTCAGTAACCTTTTGAATCTTTAGGCTTCACTACAAGCCACCGCAATGGTATACCAACAAGGAAACATGAAACTCATTAGGCCTTTGGGCTTTGTTTAATTTCACTTAAAATGAATCCAAATTCATCTCGTCCTTAATGAAAGGCATCATTTATATTTGACTATCTTCACTTGTGTTACTAAAGAGAACAAAATATAGGAAGTCTATTTTATCTTACAATTTTAAATCCCCCTCACTAGCAATAATTTCACTAAAAAGGAAAATTGATTCAAGTCTAATGGGTGAAGGCTCAATGCGAGATTCTCCTCAAAAAAATTATAAAAGTGATTTTTGTAGCTCCTTTTTTACCTACTTAAGTTGTGGAAATTTTTTATGTTCTTTTCATGTTAAGCTAGCTACATGTCTCAAGATTTTTAACCCTAGATTTTATTTTCCTTTCTTTTGACATCTATTAATTTTAAGATAAGAGTTATTTCTTCATGAATTGATCCTAGTCGATTCCTCTAACTATGATTAATCCATTGAGAGTGTTTAGTTGCATTTCTATCCATTCCTTTCCAATAGAATGTTCTTAAAAATTGGAATTACTATTCCAATCCTTACAGATTTTTTAGGATTATGATCTTTTTAGTAGAGCATATGTATTGGTTATTCTTATTTTTAGAAGCTCACTTCATCAATGTTCGACAAGATATATGAAGGGTTGATCATAAAACTACATAGTTTTTTAAAGTTGAAGGTGCATTTGGGCTTTAGAAGATCTTCCATGACTTGTAAAGTCAAAGGAGGTGATCTAAAACCAAGCATATAATTATTTTAAATTTTATAAAATCATTATGCTCAATCAATTTGGGAAATATAAAAATAATATCCAATCTCTTTACTATTATAATTAAACTAGTCCCTTTTGTTTGTCGATGTGAGTGTTCCCTTTCTAATTTTAAATTACAAACTTGAAAATTTACAATTACAATTACAAACATGAGGAGGCATCATAGGTTTCTCTATTCATCCTTTTGTGGTAAAATTATAAAGGGATAACTATGATTCTTTTGTAAAATGGTATCTTCATAAGTTTTAGGTGGTTTAATCATTTTCCTTTTATGTATGGAGTCATACCTAAACTAGAAACACTAGAAAATATATAATCTTGGTGTAACATCATTGACCATGTAGGAGTGATTTGATCTAGTATCAAGATCATGATTCTATGTGTATTGCATTGGATATTGATTTCCCCACACACTTTGGAATAGACTTTAGGAGATCCATGGAGACCCTCATATCTCTCCATTCCTAGAGGATCCTATTGTAGATTGTTTCATTCCCTTTATAGATGAAGATCACATACCCTTCGATGGTGATACTTAAGAGGAAATTCATTATATCATATTAAATAATTTATTTACTTAAGATCAACTTTTATTTACATATTAAATAATTTTCAAAATATATTTTAATTATGTACATCAATTATATCAATTAGAATAAACATTTGGTAATGAAATACAAGCAATTATCATAAAAAATTTAGAATCAATTCATTCTAAATGTAAAATGATACATACACATATAAATATATAATCAGTTTTTTAATTTAATATATACTTGGCAAAATAAATTTATATAGACGTGTAAATTTTTAAGTAATTTAGTGGGGTTTATAATGAAACCTATCCAAGAAAAATTGTCATATATTAGAATACATAACTCATCTACCCTATATAGACACCACCCTCAACTCTCCCTTCTTGTTGGTTCTTATTTTACTATTTCAATTAATGCTTTCACATAATATAATACATTCACTTCCAACACACACTCTACTATTTTCATGTGCATTTTGCAAACCAACCAACACTTTACTAATATTGCTACAATAAGATTGCAATACCTCAAACTCTTGATGTACACCTTCTATTTATACTTTCTTGCTTTCCATTTGAGGCAAGTAGGTCACTAAGTCCAATCCTTTCGAGAAATTAACAAACATTTCTTAGACAACCCTACCTTGATTCTCCCTTAACAATTTTCATGTCCATAATTAAAAGGAGTCTTAAGATCCATTTTCATAAGCCTACATTAATAATGAACATAATTAGGTTAAAGAAAAACCCCTCTTAGATAAAAAAATTTGTGATGTTACCTACCTCCATACTTGTCTCAAGCATCATAGGTAGTTGGGAGCTTATTCATAATTCTTAGTAACATGTGATGGATTATAAACATGATACTTCGCAATTGATAATAATTCTATTTCATCTAAAATAATTACATATTCCCACCATTGTGCAAACTATGCACTAAAGAATTACAAGGTGATTATTGCCTAGTGATACATATTGGTATAACAAATTACATTTTATTACAAATTGGTATAAGATAAACCAAATAATTATAACATACACTTTCATGGCCTACTCTTATATTGACATGTATGAAAACATAATGATGTAGTGATTGTATTAGTTGATATCCACTTGTAGCCTAGACAATTCCTACACTATCTACAATGACCCATTTCTAATCATAGCCAATCCTCTTGATCATGCAAAAAAATGGGCCACCATGCCCTATACATGAGGTCTTAATTATTAGTTGTTATCATTAAGACCAACACTAACACTACCCTCAAAGGTCTTCCACCATACTTGTATAGGCCTTAGTTCAATAATCTAACCAATATATTTTTGACACATTATGACACAATGATGGTGCATAATCTTGAGAGGTCACCTAAACACAACGACATGGATAAAATTCAGGGGCTCCTCAACATTTCCCTCACTATATTCTATGCCCCTCTAATGCCAATCCCTTTTACTCATTTGCATTCTTCATTCTTGATGTGGATTTGGCCATGTGCGTATGATTGTGCCATTTACATTTTGAATGTAAATCTTTCAGTTTTACTTTGATCTTATTCTAGATGCTTCATTTGTTGCATTGTATGCCCCTGAGTGTTTATTGTTTGCTTAGTTTGATATATGTTTTGTGATTGCTTTGGACCCATGATGTGTTGGATCGCCTTATGGTGATTTGTAATTTTGTAGTTACATTGAGATGAATGATGATCTATTCTACCTTTGCTGATTATGATAGACTGAAAACCAAAAAAAACTAAATTTAACTCTAAAAGCTCCAATCAAAAACTAAATATATGTTCCATTTGATACAACACTGCTAGGAAAAACACTCATCACTAAGCACCATTTAATTTAGGGTTTAGGGTTTAGGGTTAATCAACCAAGATAGTCAAATTTCTCCTGGGACTAGTTCATTTTTTTCTATTTAGGGTTTAGTGTTCGTTTTTCTATTCAGGGTTTATTGTCTGTTTTTTGCGTCTAATGTTTATTGTTCGTTTTTCTGTTCAGGGTTTATTGTCTATTTTTTGCGTCTAATGTTTATTCATTTTTCTGTTCAGGGTTTATTGTCTGTTTTTTGCATCTAATGTTTACTGTTCATTTACGTTTTTGTTTTTTGTTTTTTGTTTTTTACCTACGGTTTAAATACTATTCATGTTTTTTGTTTTTTTCCTACGATTTTTACTATTCATGTTTTTTGCAATATTTGAAAACTGAAAACTATTTTAAACATGAAATAAAAGACGATTTTCAAACTTTAAAACATAAAAATTAAAAAATAACAATACATTAACATTTTTTTATGAAAAACAATAAAAATAAATAAAATAGAATATAAAAAATAAAGCTAAATACCTGGAAGGAGGTAAAAATGGTCTAGGGGGTTTGCTGAGGTGAAAAAAATGAGTACCCGTGCTCCTCAGAAACGCCTGCCCGTTTTCCAAACAGTAAAAATGATGGGAAAATGGTTTTAAAAAAAAAAAAAACATTTAAAAAACAGACGCCCGTTTTTTTCAAATCGGGTGCCCGATTTGAAATAAACGGGCGTCCGTTTAGCTTCAGGCACCCGTTGCTGAACGGACGCCCATTTTTTGTTGGCTCGCGCACCAGAAGCTAAACGGGTGCCCGATTTGTAAAAATCGGGCACCCATTTCTAGCGGGCTCATTTCCCAACCCGCGGACTTCCGCGGGATTGGGACCCAACTCTGTACATTTACCCAAGTTCAAGGGAATACTGATTCACCCTTCCCCTCTCAGTATTTCAGATATTCAACAATAACCTCCCATATTATGTTTCTTCCATCATCATTAGTTACTCCATGTTGATATTGCACTACTCTGATTTCCATGTGACCTCCACCAAGAGTGCATTCGAGGATGCTTCCAAAATCAATATCAATGTTATCCACTCTATCATTTAATAATACGAGATCAACTATCAACCAAATATGGTCCAATCCATAATTTAGTCCACTAAAAAAAAATCTATCATTGATCCTAGATGACACAATAGACAACTCAATTGGAAATACCTTATTACTACATTATGCAACTTGATAATCATAAATCCTTAAAGTGAAAGGATATGCATCACACACTAAATCATAGAAATAAAGAATCACACTTCCAGAGTGGAAGTAACAATCCCGTGAATTCCAACCTGTGCAATCGGTTGCTCTCAATGCAAAGTCTAAAGATGTTGTGATCAATGCTATAGGACGACCATTATGCATCAATGTGCATGTTGACAACCTTTGAAACAAGTCTGAAAACTCTCCAATTTTCTACATGCTAAGGGAATTATGACAAATCAACAAGAAGGGGGTAAATACCCTTAGCTAGCAATGAATATCAAAGAGTAGGATCAATGTTGTAATCATTAATGCCTTGTCTGATAACCTTCTTAAAGGAATGATGTTCAAGGCACCCCATGCATCATCAATATGTAGATTCACGCTTAAAGGTGATTCATGCTCATCCTTACAATCTTGTTCAATGATACCCCAAGCCAATGCCATTCACATAGATTTTAGCTATCCTCTTAGGATGCACAATATTAAATGCAGATAGTGGACTATTGTTCATAATCATAAAATCAACATTTGTCTCATTCCTTTCATTGGTGTCCTTGCGATACTCATGCAACTCTTGTTCTAACTTTGGTTGCTCATCAATAGTTGCTGATGTATCAAGTGTTCCCCTCTAAAATTTGAATGCATAACAGTTATACCAACAAATCCATGGTTGTAAACTATATCATCATGTGAAGATTGATCATTAAAATTCAAAAATTCACTAACTTGTACCTCCTAATCTTTATTAGCACATTGTGTCTCATAAGTGTAAGGAATTCTAGAAATGCCATGCAATAATTCATCCCTATTGAGTTCATCCATCCCTTGAACTATTTGGTTAATCTCCACGATCCTTGTATGAGTTTCCTATTCCTTAGGTGTGACTACAATATGGAATATGATTTTTTGCTTTGCATAGTGAGAAATGAGCCATACTTGGTAGCAAAGACCATCAACCTCTTTTTCTTTATTTACTGCAAACTTGATAGCAAGATCCCTATCCATAAATAGCTACAAGTAATTTGATTTCATCCTTTCCAATGTTTTTTTGATTGTGTGCCATTGAGTACTAGTGACTCCACTTGCAACTCCTTTTTACCCATCCTCAATTTGAGTTTTTCAAATAAGTTTTTCAATGTATTTATGAGAATCATCCACCTTTGTCAATACTTGCACAATCTTCTCCTATGTGACCAATAATTGGTCTTTCAAATCCTACAATGCAAAAGGCCTTTGTTCAAATTCATTAAAGTGACATGAGATATCACACATTATACTTTCTTATTTGTTCTCAATTGTGAATATCATCATCTTCAAATTCCACTATTTCACTAGGTGATGCCATGCACTCTACATGTAAAAATGGTGGGGCAACGTTATGAACAAGGGAATACATCTCTTCATAAGGTTTATCAATAATGTTTTCTAGTTCACCAGCGAGGAGACTTGGGTACCCCTTATTTATAACAACTACTAATTCTTTCTCCTTATTGGCCATTGTGTCAATTTGCTGGAACCAAACTATATTAGTCCTTTATTCTTCATTACTGGTTCATACTTGCTTTCTTGAGTTATCTTTAGATTCTTTGATCTTATGGACATCGATGTACTCATCTTCACTAGTGGAAGCATACAAAGATTTAGCTACATCCTTAATTTGAGAAGCATCGAGACTAATAGAAGCAATTTTCTTTTCCTGAATCTTCTGAAACGATGGCATGTGGGGGTTGGAGTTTTCAATAAGCTTGACATCAACACACTCTTGAACTAAGATGATAGGGTATTTGATATGACAATATTTGTGTTTCTCTTTCCGTAGATTTTTTCTTTCTCTAATACTTTCACCTTCTCACTCGTGCATTGGTGATTTGGCTCCCAAAGCCTTTTGTAAGAAAAACAAAAAAAAATCATCGTAACTCATTCTTTCTACCATCAAGATTTCTTGTACTAGAAGAACCTTTGTCATTTGTTTCCATTTTCCTTTTAAATATAGATCTTAATCACCTAGGATGCTCATAATTTAAGTTTTACCAACTCTCATTAGAACTTTGATTAATTTTATGCAACTGTTTATAATTCTTACTTTGTCATTAACAAATTTGCTTCAATCCTAGCAACTCTTCTAGTAGTTGATATTCAAAAGTCTTCATCTTTCCTACAACCCTTTAGGATAGCACAATACATTGCTCTAGTACCACTATTGTATGCAACCCTATTTAGTATTAACTTTTTTTTGGACGTTTAAGTTAGAGTAATTTCATTAAACAATTTGCATACATTTATTGAAAAAGTACATTAATTTGTCGAATCATGAAAATTGGCAATACAAATAAATACTTTAAATACTATTTTGATTTGTTTCATTCATTCACAACATATAAATTTCTATAGAAAAGTAACATTAACATCATCTAAAACTAAAGGAACAACGATGACGCTTCACTTTGCAACGACTCTTCCCGCCCATGGGGCCATTTCAAATTCTAATGATGGCTCTTCTCCCTCGGCCTTCGTCATTCCTACTATGGAAATCGGTGGCATTGCCTCTGTGCGTGCCTCCTCCCTGGTGGGTGATGTGGATGCTTCGTCTCGCCCCTATGCCTCTGTCGCTGGTGGTCTGCAGGGTGTGCGGTTTTCTGGTCTCCCTCCTCCTGTGGTTGTTGATGGAGGATCTCTTCCATCTTCACCCACGCCCTCTGCGCTGGGGTTTTGAGCTAGGTCCCCCACGGTTGGTGTCTCTGACCCAATTTTGGATTTGGAGGCCCTTGCTCCTATTGCTGGTGATGCTCGGGGTGAAGATGCTCCGCCTAGACCCTTTGCTGGAAAGCATAGCTTTGCCCGTGTGACTAAATCTACTGCCCAACCTTCTAAGGGAGTTCGTCCTCTCCCTTGTGCCAAGACCTCTCCTGTTGTGGTTTGTGGCCAAGAGGTTATGGAGAATGTTTACTTCTATCAACGCAGTGCTCTGGTCTGCAGATTTACTGGGTTTTGGCCTTCCCTCCCAAACCTTCATCGCTGGGTGAGTGATTCTTGGAAGCCCCTTGTTTCTTATGGCATTGAGCTTTTCCCTTGTGCTAAGGGGTTTTTTGTTGCCTCCTTTACCTCTACTCATGAGTGTGATTTGATTTTGGGTAAGCTATGGACTTGGGGGGATCACTCCCTCTCTATTAAGCCCTGGACTCCTTCCTTCAACCCCCTTACCGAGCCCCTCTCTGTTCATCCGGTTTGTGTCCGCCTCCCCAATCTCCCCCTTCATTTCTGAGAACCTTCTTGTTTTGAGGCCATTGGTAACTCCATTGGCAGCTTCTTGAAGGTTGATGATGCCATGTTCTCCATGGGTCTTTCTACCTTTGCTCGCCTTTTAATTGACGTTGACATATCTATGGCCCTCCCTAGGGATGTGGTTCTTATGGTTGGGGATAGGCGTTGGACTCAACCGTTGGATTATGAGGGCCTCCCTTTTCGCTGTCGAAGGTGCTTCTCAACAAGTCACCTTGCTTCTGACTGTTCTCTCTCTCGTCACAAAGGTGCTGCTACTTGGTGGAAGGATGCTATGGAAGACCACTTGATGATTAATGCTTCAGATTCTATTTCGGTTAATTCATCTCATGATGAGGTGCCCCTTACTGTTGATGAAGGCCTGGTTGATGTTACTATTGTGGCGGGCCCTTCCCCCTTGGTTCCTGCACCTGTTGCTCCTGCTCCTCACCTTCACTTTGCTCTTGGTGTTTGTTCTCTTGCTGCTGCTCCACTGTAGCAACCTATTGCCGCTCTGCAACAACAGTTTGGCAGTGACTCTGTAGGGTCTTCCCCGCTTGATTCTTCTTCAAAAGTTCCTAATGATAGTGTTGCCTGGACGGTTGTTTGTCGTAGGCGGAAAGGAAAATCTAACCTCCTTTCCAAGCCCCCCTGGTCAAGTTTCGGGTTTTTCTCCCCCCTCTTGATTTGGGTTGGATTGTTGATGGTTTGACAAGTCAGTTTGGCTTGTCTGGCTTTGTTCTTTTGGGGTTTGCACCCCTGCTTGGTCTTTTTAATTTTGATAGCCTTTGGCTTTGTAAAAGGTCAGCGCCCTAGTTAACGTTGCTTTTTTAATCAAAAACATCATCTAAAACTGAAATACATGAACCCTTACAAATTGTTGTTCACAAAATCAGGATGTTTTGACATTTAGCTTGGATATTACAATCAAATATGCACTAACCAAATAGACTAAGCATGAGTTCCTTAAAAAACATGTATCTTATTACTACTAAAGATATCAAATGTCTTCAAATTCGCTATAAAATATCATACAAATATTAATAAAGGTCAGCCATGATATTTCAATCATATGAAAATCTACAAACCACCAATCCAAGCCTATAATAATTAGAAAATGTAACTTAGAATTTTGTTCCAACAACTAAATACATGAAAAAGCATAGGGGGGATTCACATAAGAAATTCAAGTCACTTCTTTTACCTTCCAAATTGATCCAAATATGTTAGGAACCCTTATATTCCTCAAAAAGATGATTTTGCAACCTACAAAAAATGAGGTAATACCTCACAAATTCCCACATGCCAATACCCAAGTCGGGTGTTGCTTGCAGAGGGCAACTTGGGGTAGAAAAATAAATGCCAAACCAAAAGCCACATTATATACATGTCCTCATCCCCTAGGCATATGACAACCTTTGAGACAATACCCAAAATAGTATGTCTTATTTTCTGAGATATGAACAAAAAAGTAAATCTCAGGGTACCTGGAATGGTACAACCAACACTATGAAATGTCTCCAAATATTCTTGAAACTTGAACAACACTAAAAAAATCAAGCTAGAAATGCACTATTAATAACCTGTAAGATATCTCCAACAAATACTATCCAGAGTAGATCTTTCACTACTGTAGTTAGTCTTCTTCAATAGTCATCCTCAAGAAAGCCGAGATGGACCAAGCCCAAATCTCCAGAACCACACGTGTATTTCTCAAAGGAAAATATCATAAATAATAAATTCAAGATACCAAATGAGTTCCCGATTCTCCTTTTTATAAGTCTTTTAGGTAATTTTTCAGAAACTCTATTTTAAAATTACTTTATTTATTTATTTATTGTCTTTTAACTCCAAAGAGTGATTTAATTTACTTTTGAAATATTTCTGACACTTAAAGTAATTTTAAGCATCCCATCATTTAAAACTTTCCATTCTCTTTCCAACGAGCTATAACATCAAGGTGCACAATAAATATATTTAATAAAAAAGACAACCTTAGTGAAAACAATTAAATATAGCTCAATATTAAACCCAACTAGCAGAAATGATCAAAAGCATCAAAAATGAAATCTTACTGTGTAGGAGTGATCCTGATGATAAACATGCTTGATTGGCTTACTAGAAATAGACACTCCCTCCAACAATCTTGGAGCCCAAACCACGAGTCAAAAATAACATCTGAAAGCATCATATGATTTCTCTAAATCATCTCAGCTCACTAGTAACATCAAATTACCTCTTTGAACATGTTGACACAAACCTAGAAAGTTAGCAACAATTGCATTACTAGAGAACTTGAAAATGGGGACGTTACAACCACCTATACACATTTTTCAACCATGCCCCATGTATGTGTGAATGACATTTATATAAGTTGTTAAGTAACATTCTAAAAAATAAAATATTAAATTGAAACCATTTTATGTTGTTTTATTATGGTGGATATATTGTTGTAAACTAAATACTAAGAAGATATAATGAGTTGAATTTAGTTTAAATAAAGAAACTAATGCAAATGAAACTTGATGGCTTCAATCTCAATAGTAACATAATTTATCATGAATGATTGACATGCCAATCTTCTCTATCCTACTTTCCTTATTTATAAACTTTTGTTACCCATTCATTTATATCCTTAACTTTGTTTCTTGAGAATATGAACCATACAATAGGTGTAGCTGTCTCTTGCTCATTGAAAATAGGAAAGGTATATGATTGGTAATACACAAGAATAAACCATCAATAAGTTAATGTTTGAGATAAAATAAATTAATGATTAAATTAAAATGCATAAATATAATTAACACGATTTGACTTGCACTATATTTATTTTTTGAGAGTGTAGAATCCATTGCAATAATTAAATTATGTGAATGTTTTGCCATCATTTCTTGCATCCATAGTGTTTGGATGCCTATGTTAAATGAAACTTTTTTCATGGCGTTTGGTATGTTATACTAGGAGATGTTAACTTTTTCCTCTACATGCAAAAAGTTGACACTTCACATCATCTTCATTTTCTTGGGATCAAATGGAATGCACTCTTTTCCATGCACTCAATAAATCTTTCCTCAACAAACATATGCCCTTATTCGTTAACTCAATCAAACCACAATATAGGCATTGTTTGTTTTCATATTATGTTGAATCCACACCCATAAACAATAAAAGTTAATATATGATTTGTATTCATTCAAAAACGTTGGTGCAAAACTACTCCTTGGATCACTAAAAGCATTATTACTCCCATGGAAGAAATTAGCAATAGCATCACAAAACTTAACTTCATTTTCATGTTTTAAAATTTATTTCTATCATCCTCAAGGCCAAAAGAATACTAATAACTATTTAAACATGCACAAAAAATAGTAATTGATATAACAAAGACTAAATATAAAAAGTGACATGAATATTGATTATACTAAATCTATGTAAACCTTGAGTACAACTTTGTGGTGCAGTTGGTGTAGTTTGTTGGGTTGTTCTCTCTATGCAATTTACATATACATGTCATCTTTGTACTATCCAACAAACCTTTCCCTTTGACAAAGTGAGGGAGTCTTTCAAGAGGGATTACAACTAACAAGACTACCTCACCATTATAATCTTTAATACGCGTCTATTCAAGGTCCTCACTTGAGAAATTATTGATTTGGTCAAGGGAGTGTCTTATACTTTTAGTTAGTTGAATAATTTCCATTAAATGTTTCGATCTTCTAAATAATATTAATATGGTTTTGGATTAAGGCAAAAACAGGTTTTGAAGGGGCCTTGAAACCCTTTACAAAGAAGATTCTAAAAGGTTTAGAATCAAAACAAAAAACCAAGAAGAGACAGGCTGCAAAAGATAGAACATTACAAATAGCAGCCAAAGAAACAACAAAAACCCAATCGGGTGACAATCCATACATCCACAATGAGTCCCTTAAGATTTATCTTTAGTGGTACCCTTGTGAGATTGAAGAGTCACGTCAAAAGAGGGAGTGAACGTTTTAGATTTCTTCCCCTTAACAGTAATCCAACCCTCCTCAACCTTGGCAACCGCATCAGTCCAATCAGACGAACCCAAACTTGAAACAACGAAACTTTGAGAAAAAGAACCAATAGCATCCACCTTCTCAGGAGCACAAAAGGTCCCACCAGGCAAAACAACAACATGAATAGAACAAGAAATAGCAGCTCCAACACCAGGCGGGGGAGCACCATCTGAGGAGTCAACAAGAAGAAGTGGGGACGACTGACTAGCCTCACTAGCTCCTCCACAAGAATCCAAGACTACAGGAGAGGAGACAACAATAACCAGACCCTTCGCATTAGGAACCTCATGAAAATCAATTTTCTTCACAACCATATAATTTTGATTTAAAGCACCTTTCCACCATGAGGCTAACACAGTCTTCTTTTCAAGTCCACAATGCTCAACCACATGACCCGTTTTGAAACATCTTTGACACCTGAAGGGAATCCCTTCATAGTCCAGGGTTTGAACCCAACTGCCCTTAGAAGAATTGATAACAATCTCAACTGGTAGTCCTTTAGAAACATCAAGCTCAACCAAAATGCGAGCAAAGGTAGAATGAAGAAGGTCATTAGATTCATTATCCACCAACAAGAAATCCCTAAGAGCATTGCCAATTTCCCCAAAAAGAGAATTAGCGCACAAATGTAGGGGAAGATAAGGGAGCCAAACCCACACTGGAAATTTATTAAACATTTTAGAAAAAGGGTTGAAATCAGAGTGCCATGGCTTAATCATTAAAGGAAAGTTGTCCTTCCAACAGAAATAAGTATCACACAAAATAATCTTTCTATTTTCAGCATGCTCAAATTTTGTAACAAAAAAAACCTCTATCCAAAGGGTAGATGCGAAAAGTACCAGAAATGAGCGGCTCCCAGTGATGGGAGATCCAGTCATGCAACTGAGGGAGACTAGGCCAAAACCCCCTAAACCTGTAGATAACACTATGCATAGAAAAAACCTTCTCATTGTAGTCTATCTCCAGCTCAGTCTCTTTATTCAACTTTACAGAGACAACACAAGACATAGGGACAAACCCCCTGCCCCCGCGTCTCAAGGTAACAGGTCCTGAAGCCCTAGCCATCACCACAGAAATAGAGGGGCAAGAAAAAGCCTTGTCTCCCTCCCAGAATCTCCATGGACAACTTTGCCTGAACGAGTAGCCATCGACACAACCCCAACAAGCACAACATCAACAAAAAACTTCGACCTGCCCCCGCAGGTAGAAGCCACAACCCTAAGACCAACACCATCGCTAGCCACATTTCCGCTTGCAACATAAGAACCCCTAGCGACAAACAAAGAATTCGCATAATACCCGAAAATAGGAGCAGAGACCACGATGACGGAGTCAGGGAAATGAGCAGGAGAGTTAGCCATTCTTTAGCCAATTTTTGATACATAAATATTATGCAAATACCCAACTGAGAGGTAAAATTTAATAATATTAATATGGTTATTAGTCATTTATCTTGTTGAAAAATGTAAGAACAACTATCTTGATTTTTATAATCACTTCATGATATAGTTACCTTTAACATATACAAATTTTTATCAATATAATCATCTCACTTTTTAAAAATGTAAGTACTAATAAATAGAATGGGCCAACTGTCTTTCAACCCACATTAGCTTAGAGTTCACACTTTCCTACGAGCTTCAAAATAAAATAAGAATGATTCAAATAACCTATTGTAAAATAGTATATCAAACATCGAGATCAGGTCATACAAAATAAACTAGTATCAATGTCAGATAAATATAATTATATCCTCAATAAGATAGAATATCACCCCTAATGGTGACACTGCCCAGAAAAGGCTTAATACACAACAATTGGCCTTGGCCACTATTAATGACATAGTAGATGCATATAAGAAACTTAATTAGAATACAATAAAAGATGTTGAAACACAAAATGATGAGGATGTGAGTAAGTCATTGGTTACGGTTGACAATGAAATAAGCATGACAGAACCCAAACAAACCGAGGATTCTCCTCTATTTGTGGAAGTGTCTAAAAAGAAAAAAAGGAAAACTTTTGATAGGCAATCTCTCTCACAATCGAACGTAGATAAAAACATTCCTAAGAAAGGAGGGGATATGCCAGAATGTTTTAATAGACTTTATAAGAATCAGAAAACCCCCCCCACCCAATCATAAATGAGTGTCAATATTGCAAGCTGGAATGTTAGGGGTTTTTAAATGAGAGACATGAAATATGTTGTCAGGGATTGGTGCCACAAGATGAAAGAAAAATATTTTATCTTCCTGCAAGAGATTAAGGTTGTAGGGTTCATGGATTCCAATACTCTCAAATTTGTTTGGAGTCAAGCTAAATGTTTTATAACAGAACATGAAAGGGGTAAGGGAGGAGCTTCTATTTTGGTCAGCCCCAGATGGGTTGATCATATTACAAAATCGGGGGTTTCTCCTTGTAACAGGGTTTGTTGGATCATATTCAGTTATCAAGGTAGAGACTTTGGCCTATGTAATATCTATGCCTCTAACGATTATAGGGAGAGGGCTTCACTGTGGGATTGGATGTCCTCTCATCTCCCCAAGGCACATTGGATTGTCACTGGCGACTTTAACATGGTTGAATATAGAGAGGACAAAATTGGGGGTGCTAAACATATGTGGAAAGAGAATGAGCAATTTTTCTGGTCTAAATGCAAAAGAAGATTGAACCTATGTGACCCATTAGAAAGAATGAAATAACGCCCCAAAGGTATTTGGATCACTTGGTGCAACAATTAGATTAGTCAACAAAGGATATATTGCAGACTTGATATAATATATGTTGATGTTTTCGCTTTCAAGTTTTGTGGTGATGATGACAATAACGTTGTGAAGGTGAACCTCGTGACCATATCTGATCACTCTCCTATTTGTGCCCTCATCATTATAGATATTGTTTCTCCACCTACGCCGAGGGTTAGGGGGAAGGATTTATTCAAATTTAATTCTTCCTTGCTTAAAGATGAGGACATTGTAGCAGCTATCAGGATGGCTACTTGCCTAGCTAAGTTTTGTAACAAAGATGCTGGCCCCATTGAGATTTGGGATTCCTTGATTGAGGTTTGGAGTAGGATGTTTCAGTTTGTGGGTGAAAAGAAGGCTATGGATCGAAACAAACTGGAGGAGGCACTTCAGGGGAAGCTATACAAACTGGAAGGTATGATGCAAGCTGATAGACAAGATAATGTGGTAGAGGGTGAGCTTGTAAAGACTAGAGGGGAGCTTAGAAAGATTCAAAACTTCGAGCATAAATGGCAGAGAGTGACGATCAAGATGAACTGGTTAAAATAAGGAGATAGAGGCCCTCTTTACTTCTTCAATTTGATCAGACATAAGCAAAAAAGGGAAAGGATTGAAGAGATTAAACTCAGTGGTGGTGTATCCTCTGATCCTAATGAGATTTGTAAGGCTTTCTTTGATTTTTAAAGTCAATTGTTTACTTCTGAGCACAAAAAAGACAGTTACACTACTATGGCCCAATGTCTAAAGATGATTCCAAAAAAAATTACAAGAGAGGATGCAAAAATGTTGTCAGGAGATATTTCTGTTGTTGAAATTGAAGAGACTATCAAAGCATTGGCTAATGGGAAATCTCCTGGTATAGATGGGCTACCTGCAGAATTCTATAAGAAAAAAATTGATTGGATTTGTGAAGAGTTGCTGCAAGTATACAATGAGGCATTTATCAGGGGGTCTCTTGGCACTAGTATTAACAGGGGGTGATCAAATTGCTTCCAAAGGATGGAGATGAGACTCAAGTTAAAAACTGACGACCAATCACATTGCTTAATTTGTCATACAAAATTGTTGCCAAAACTCTTGCAAGGAGACTCACTAACATATTGGGGAAGTTCATTTTGGTCACACAGATTGGATTCATTAGAGGCAGATATATCTTACAAAAAACTAGCTAGGAGGCCATGCATTGGGCTAAGAATAAGGGCAAAGTGCAGTCATGATCTTGCTGGACTTTGAAAAGGCTTATGATAGAATTGAGTGGCCATTTGTTTTGGGCATGCTACAAGCTTTCGGGTTCCCCCTTTACTTCTGCAGATGGGTGGAGATTTTGTTTAATGATTCTTCTACTGTGATTGATGTTAATGGCAAGTTCTCTGAGCCCATCCAATTGCAAAGGTCGATCAAGAAAGGGTGTTCCATTGGCCCCGCTCTTTTCGTGATTGTTGCTGATTCTCTCTTTTATGTGCTTAGAAGAAATGAGTTGGGCCCTTCAGCCAGAGGCATTAAGTTACCTAATGCTGAAACTCTCTTGAATGCACAGTTTGCAAATGACACAACTTTGTTTCTTGAGTTAGATGAGAAGAATTTTGATAACATCATCAATAGGCTTCAACTTTTTTGTGCAGATTCTGGAGCTAAAGTGGCTGCACACAAGTCTATTGTCATTGGATGGTCTGAACAACCTCCTAGTTGGATGGGAAACAAAGGATGGGGATGGGTAGGGCCCACCAAGATCAACATGTATCTAGGCATCCTGTTTGCCATTAGCCCTTCGACAAAAGATATGTGGGAATGGATCTTCAATTAGATAGAAAGAAAACATTTGAAATGGCAAACACACCTCCTCTCACTTGCTGGGAGGATACAAGTTGTTCAGAAAGTATTATTTTCTCATGCAATCTATTATGCTTCCACATGGTTAATCTCTAACTACCAGATTAATAAATTAGAAAAGGTTTTGAGGGATTTCTTTTGGTCAGATGGTCAGGGGAAACAAAGGAGACATAGTGTTTCATGGGAATGGTGTTGCATTCCAAAAGAGCTTGGAGGCCTTGGATTGAAGGACTTAAAGACACAAGGGATGACACTCATCGTAAAATTGATTTATAAGGCCATCCATGGTAATGAGCCGTGGAAAGTTCTTATCAGAAACAATTTATGTTTGTCCAAACCTAAAAGAGGTAAGGGGTGGTCATAGTTATGATTGTGTGACATCTCGATGGGAGACTTTGAGGTCAGACCTTTTGGCTCTGTTATTTTTTCATCATCATGTAAGGCATGGGCACATGTAAGAGGCTACCTTTGTACGACAAATGCTATTGGTCATTCTCCCACATATTCAGTTATTGATAGATCTTTGTGGTGGGGTGTGAAGCTCAATGATAAACGATTAGCCTTAACACAGTGTTGTTCTGCTAAAATATGGAATGCTCGGGGCATTGTCACTATTAGTGATCTTTTGGTGAGTAATCGACTTGGGACCTGGTATGAACTTTGTGTAGTATTTGATATCCCTCAAACACATAAGAAAACATATACGTTGGTGAGTAAGGCCACAGGGCCCCTCTTCCCTAGAAGAGTTCTTTCCATTGAGCAATTTATCAAGCAACTTAAATGGATAGATGGCACTCCACTAAGTTGTGTGAAGTGAAACAACTATACAGGGTGACCAAAGATGACACAAAGATTCTTAAGTGGATTAATGAATCTTGGGGCATTGATTGGTCGGAGTCCAAATGGGCTTTTGATTTAAACCAATTCTGGCATCAACCTTGTGAACCCAAGAAATTGTGCTTTAGGTGGTTAGTCCTGCTTAATAAGATTGTCGTGGGTGATGTGCTTACTGTGGTTGGTCTTCCCTTGGTTGTTTGTTCTCTGTGTAATTGTCATGAATCTGTCAGCCACCTTTTCTTTGAATTTTGCTTTGCCAATCTTGTTTGGTCTTTGTTTCTTGGTCCTCCTGTTGTTTGGAATTCTAAACCTGGTCTCTCTTGGAGCGAAGTTCTTGTTGGTTATGTGTTTGATTTTGATGCTAAAATGAACTCATTTTTATCTGTTTTATTTTGTGAGATCTTGTGGTTCTTATGGATCAAGAGGAATGAGGAAAATTTTCAAGGAAAGAGAAGGAACGTTACTGAGTTTAATTGTAAACTCAAATTCTTGAATATAATGCTACAGGTCTCTGTCATGCTAGAGATACCAAAGAACAGATTCATGATACTGGTGTAGGAAGGTGCACTATTAATATACAGGGCAGACATAAAATCTGCACATTTTTTTAATGCTTACAAGGATCACTGGACCAAGATGAACTGAATGCTCTCAATTAGTTTATGAAAGATAAAGGCATTACCAAAGAGGATATTGAGAAGGAAAACAAGAATCCGAAGCTCTCAGATGGTCCTGGCTGGGATGCAGTTGTAGTACTAGATATTGATTCCCCCTTAGGGAGATTTGAAACTGATAGGGTAGAGGGTAGCAATAATATCGCTAGGCAATGGGATGTGTAGAAGATATGTTATATCATGTTTTCTATGGAGCTTTCTCGATCTACAAGTCATTTTTTGTATTGGATAGTTTTCATCACATAGGCTGATATAGTTATGATTTTGATTTTGTAATGCTTAAAATGTAAGGATAATTGATCACTACCCAAAAAGGGGCTGATTGTACTTCGATAGTCAAACTGATATGTTTTTCTTGGTAAACTATTTCTAATACAAAAATAAGATAGAATATCACTATTGTAAATAGTAAAAACAAAAAGCAAAAACTAAGATAAACTTCGATAAGATATGAGCACACAAAATAAGCCAAATTATATTATCAAATACATGAGTAGAATGTACACAAAACCCTTGCATATATAGGTAAGGTAGCAGATGTAGGTAGGTAGGACTCAAGGATTGACTTCCCCTCAAAAGATGAGACACTTGTGAGCTCTCTTGATAAGTGTTTTGGTGAGTGACAAGTGTATGCAAGAGGTGTCTTGCAAAGTGAGGACACGCGTCTAAACCACATGAAGTGAGATAAAACTCTAAATACCTAAGTAAACTTAAGCTAAGTGTGAATAGAGAAGTCCTAGAAAGGAGACATCCTAACTAGCTATGAAAAGGCAATATTTACACTAACTACTCCTTAAGTGTAACTTAGGGACTTATGTATATAATGATGATGATGGGTCCCATCTACTAACCATCTTAGGTAGCCATGTACATGCATTCTCCCATAAAGTGGAGAAAGGAAGAAAATCCCGAGAAAAAAGATTCCCTCCTAAAAAGAGATGATATAATAAATGTACAAGAAATATTCCCTATAAGAGATAAAAGAGAGATTACGTAAGTCCCCATAAGATGATGCTCAAATGTTCCATGTAATGACCTACTATAAGTAATCTCTAGATACTTTTGTGAAGCACCTTTGAACTTTGATATAGCAATAGGTAATGATGGAGGAGATGAACTATCTACAGTAGATATAGGAGTGTGAAACTAAGAGATTAATATTAGAAGAAAAGTGTGAAATGTAAATATAAGAGAAATGATCAATCTCACTAATTATAACAAATTAAATTTATGTTTGAACATGAAGAGAAAAAAAATTTGATGTCCAAATAAGCATAATTTTGACACTAGATAATATTGATCAAGCAATACTAAAAATCAAACAATCATATTCAAAAGATTATTGATTTTTTATTTGATAACAATGTCCAACTATAAAGTATAACAAATAAAATGTGTGTCCAATTTGGGTTCGACTCATCAATCTCCCTCTTTATTTCTGGGAGCACTCTTGCTATGAGGCGATTGATAACTCTATTGGTCGTTTCCTGAAGGTTGATGATACTACGTCCTCAATGAAACACACTACCTTTGTCTGCATTCTTGTTGATATCGACATCTCTACTCCTCTCTTGGGTGATGTGGTTCTTATGGTGGGGGATAGGCCTTGGTCACAATTGTTGGATTTTGAAGGCCTCCCCTTTCGCTACAGAAGATGCTTCTCTACTGGCCATCTTTCTTCGGATTGCTCTACTCCACAACACAAAGGGGTTTCTACCTAGTGGAAGAATGCTACTGCTGACCACTTAACAGTTCATGCTACAGATTCTGTGTCTGCTGGCTCCTCCCTTGGGGATGATGTCATTCCCCTCACGACTCCTGTTGCTCCTATTGATGTTCTTGTGGCCTCATCTCCAGAGGCCCCCACTTCCACTTCTCCTATCCTGCAGCCCTCCCCTGCTGTTGGATTTGCTCCTGCTACTGTTGTTCTATCTCAACTTGCTGTTGTTGTTGTTTTGCAACCCCCTACGACCCTTCTCCAGTCTCCAGTGTTGTTGACCCTGCGGGGGCCCTTCCGACGGATCTTAGCATTGCCTGGTCTGTGGTTGCTCGTAGGCGCAAGGAGAAATCTTTTCCCCTGCCCCATACCCCCCTCGTGGGGGTTTGGGTGGCTCGTCCCCTCTTGAGTGGGGTTTGTTCCCTGGTTGGTTACGTTCCTTTGTTTGTTCCTCTTCGCCTTTGGGTTGTGGTTCTCTTCCAACATCATCTCTCTTGATGTTTCTTTTTGTTAAGGGTCAGCACCCTTGTTAACGCTGCTTTTTTAATAAAAAACAAATAAAATGTATAAATTTATTTACGAATAAAATTCTTTTTATATTACTATTCGTCTTCCATGTGTTTTTTTAATCGAATTGCTACCAAAAAGGGTAGTTCCCATTATATTGAACTATAAAAATTATTTACAGAGTTTTGAAAGGTGCCTTTCCTAGGCATGTGCATGAAATAGGATCCTCAGACCTTCTACAACCTCTTGCACTTGCTCAATCTAAGTTGGAGTGAATAGTTCTACATTGTGGTTCCTAAAGAAAGCATAGGTCTCTAGATTGTTGCATTGCAATCCATCCCTCAACAAAGAAATCACAAGCTTCATGTTCTCATGTTTTTAGCTTTAACTGTGCATATCGCCATGTTAGGGTTTTTGCTCATTTTGGAAACAACCACACACAGACTACTCCTGAAAACGTTGAACATCATATTTGTTGACCGCTTGCTTGTCCAATTTGAAATCACCAGAGGTTTGAATAATGAGGCATTGTGAATATGGGCTTGGTTTAGGTGCTTTTCCCTTATGACAACCCTTATCACACCTTCCACAACCTCGAATGGAATATTGAAGACTTTGCGTACTTGATCCTTTATGGTTCTCTGTTAGCAATCACATATGCAACTTGGGAATTGCAGTCTCTCTGCCATTCTTGATTTCTGCATTTTGTGTTTGTTGTTACAACAATTTTTATTGCTTGAGCTACATTGCTACGCTGGACATAATCTACCATTCTCATTTCCCAACTGAGTAAATCTTGATGGACGATACATTTTGGTCCATCTCAAGTGTGGTAGTCCCTAGATGTTATCATTTCGTGGTCGTGTGAAACACTGTAATTGGCCAATAATCTGTAGCCTTGTTGCTTTCTCGAGATTATGTTTGATTATAGCCTTCAATATTATTTAAGTAGGTGTAATATGCCAGACTCAAATATTGCTTCAAATCTGATATGGGTTTTCATTTTTGCTCATATTTTGTTCCTCACAATATAACCTACAACATGGCTCCATTAGTGTATCCAAACCCTAGATAGAACTTCCACAAATCTGCTCAAAATTCTACAAATAAGCTCAATGATGAACTCTGAATGAATCCACCTCTCAAGTAGAGGTTTCCATCCAACCTACAAATCTCCAAGGGGTTTCGTCCTCAGATATGGCTGCCACTGTAAAACCAACAACAATGAAGAAATAATCAAGTATCAAATCAACATATCATAATGCTTGGTGAAGGAAGGAAACCCCTCAAATAGATTATCTAAATCGCTTTTGGACCTCAAAATCACATTTTGTGATTTTTAATAAACTTTTCCCTCCAATAAGTTCATCCCACTTCTAGAAGGCTTAATAAATGTTATAAATTCATTTTATAACTTTGTCTTCATGATAAAGTCACTTTATATTTTATTTTATCTTCTTAATAAAGTCATAAAGTGACTTTATTTTATAACTTAAGTCACTTTATTTTTATAATTTAAATTTATAACCAAAAGTGACTTTTCCCTTATAATAATACTTTATGGGCTGAAAATAATATTATTTATTTCTCCATCCATAAATAATTGATAGTGTCAGCCTCTCATCCCTTATATCTTCGAATTAGCCTACCGGAATGACAGAAAAATAGGCTAATCAACACCTAAATGATCATTGAGAAGGAGGCGACATTACTGTCCTCCCTTCCCGGAGATTGCTTGCCCTCAAGCAATCTGCACTAACATGTCGAAACCAAATACCGGGATCCCATATCAACTTCAAGAAAGCTGCTACACCAATCCCCTGCTCTACTCTGATATAAACTTCACCATGCCATGAGTTGTGGAGCAACTCGTCAAACTCCCATTGAAGAGAAGTATCAAACATCCTGATGCCAATCCTCCAATTCCTCATGAAATCATACCCATTTGAAATCTCACTACTTATTTGCAACTCACACTTTCCAAGAATATGTCTCTTATCTTGAAAAAGGTCGATCATGCATGCCTCCTGATGCAAACCGACATTCCTTTTTCCATGCATTCTTTTGCACAAAGTGTAAGTACCATCATCCTCAAGTGAAGTGGCAACAATCTCATAGTTATGCAAGGGAAAGAGATTGTGATTGCCAAGTAACAAATTAAAATTGAAGTCATGCACAACCTTAGTGTTTCTTGACACTCCTTCCTTCATGGTGAAAGATTCCTTACGAATGCTACTTCAAGAAACGACTCTAGCTGAAAATGACAAACTTCAAACTTGCCTTGAACCCCTATCATGTTGATAGGTGTGCCACTACACTTCCACTTGAAACCATCTACTTCATGGATGCCAACTGCCCTAACTGAAATGCTGCTATCAATAATAAAAAAATTAGAGTATTTTGAGTTTAGGACAATGTCAAAATCAATCAAGTGACCGCTGACAATGATCTGATCATCGTTCCCAAACAAGATATCAGAGCTTCCCAAGCATATGGCAGCACCAGACCCAATAAAGGAAGTATCGTCAAAGAGAAAATCAGGTTCTTTTGTGTGTAGGGTAGCATCAAGCTTCATCAAAGAATCATTGTTCTTAATCAACAAATCAAAACTTTTTGATTTTGGGGCAACATCAAACTCAAACAAGGAACCATCGTTCTCATGATATGATGTCAAAGCACAAGATGATCTTTCCCATAAACCATCCACTTGAAAAGTGTCTTCCATCCCCTCAACCATTTGTCCTCTGTCAAACTTTCTTGCAACTTGGTTTTTTGATTGGTCTACAACTCTTTCCTCAATAATCCTCCCATCCAACTCACACACAAACAGGTTGTCATGCTTTTCTTTACTTGCTATCATGAAATCAGATTGCGGGTGATCAACATCTCCATCTTTTATCATGTGTTTATCAAACCACACCTGGTTGTCCTCAATGGATTGCTCATGTGCCTCTTCTTCAAATGAATTTTCAGCATTGGAATGATCTATATGCTCATCATTAGTGACTTCAATGTGTTCATTGTTGTTATGCCTCTTATCCATCTTCTTCGCTTCTTCCAAAATCAATTTCTCTAACAATAATAACATATCCAATTGATATTTTTGAAATTCTTGAAAGAAGTCATTCATACCATTCATAAGCTTGTCCATATGTCGATCATTTCTTTGTGGACTTATACTATCCCTTCTATCCTTCCTTGATGAACTTGTACCGCCTTTATCCATTGTTGCAACTTTTTTTACACTTTCTGTATGTGACACTGATTTCAGAAGGAAAGTGGGTTGCAATCTTCCATCTATAATTCTACCCATTGTTGATTGTTCCAAAAGTTGTATGTGGCTGAAACAACTGATTTCAAACTGACATGCGACTGATTAGAAGCAACATGCAGCTGATTAGAAGCAACATGCAACCATAAATTTTGACATACAACTGATTAGAAGCAGCATGCAACACTCAAAATCAACATGCAACTATCTGGGTAGTCGCCAAACTGACATGCAAGATCTGGATAGTTGCCACAACTAACATGCAAGATCTGGGTAGTTTCCAAACTAACATGCAAGTTCACCAAACTGATATGTACTAATATGGGTATTCACCAAATTGACATGCAACGCTAAAACCCCAATGCCTCTGGCAAGATCACCAGCTCTGATACCACTGTAATATCCTAGACTCGGATATTGCTTCAAATCTGATATGGGTTTTCATTTTTGCTCATATTTTGTTCATCACAATATAACCTTCAACCTACAACATGGCTCCATTATTGTGTCCAAACCCTAGATAGAACTTCCACACATTTGCTCAAAATTCTGCAAATAAGCTCAATGATGAACTCTGAATGAATCCACCTCTCAAGTAGAGTTGGGTTTCCACCCAACCTACAAATCTCCAAGGGCTTTCGTCCTCAGATATGACTGCTACTGTCAAACCAGCAAAAATGAAGAAATAATCAAGTATCAAATAAACATATCATAATGCTTGGTGAAGGAAGGAAACTCCTCAAATAGATTATCTAAATCGCTTTTGGACCTCAAAATCACATTTTGTGTTTTTTAATAAACTTTTCCCTGCAATAAGTTCATCCCACTTCTAGAAGGCTTAATAAATGTTATAAATTCATTTTATAACTTTGTCTTCATGATAAAGTCACTTTATATTTTATTTTATCTTCTTAATAAAGTCACTTTATGTCTTTATTTTATAACTTAAGTCACTTTATTTTTATAATTTAATTTTATAACCAAAAGTGACTTTTCCCTTATAATATTACTTTATGGGCTCAAAATAATATTATTTATTTCTCCATCAATAAATAATTGACAATGTCAGCCTCTCATTCCTTATATCTTCGAATTAGCCTACCGGAATGACAGAAAAATAGGCTAATCAACCCCTGAATGATCATTGAGGATAAGGCGGTAGGTCTAGATCTATTCATTTGTTGCTTTTGGATTCGATTGTGTGAGCAAATTTTTATTATCAATGTTTTGAATCACACTCTATGATTCATCATCAGGATGAAGAAGAATTCTAAGGAGATGAAAGATAGTGAGTTGTAGATTTGAGGAAAAATGAAAAAAGGGAGGAAAGAAAATGGCACGGAGTTGCAAATCTTTCCTCCCTTCTTTTTATTCTTCCTCAAATTTGCAACTCACTATCTTTCATCTCCTTAGAATTCTTCTTCATCCACAGAGTGTGATTCGAAACGTTGATGATAAAAATTTGCTCACACAATCGAATCCAGAAGCAACACATGAATAATATAATGGATTGTGAAAATCTCATATCTTTAAAGGTTTAGATCTATTTAATTCATTTTTGAGATTTTCAACTCGGGGCTTTACAAGGGTTGATGACTCGTATGACCGCCAAAGAATCCCCATCAATTCTCTATGATCATTTCTTATGATGAAACCGGCCGGAGAGACTTGGGTTCTCTTTTACGGTGCCATCAAAATTCAACTTCAATCTCCTACATGGTGATATTTATCTTGCATGTTGAAAGAATGTTGAAAGAGTATTATAATGACCAAAATTTTAAAATTAATATATATAGATTTATATTGTTATTATTTTAATTAATAATTACACTATCTAATCTATATATTTAAAAATAGATCTTGTTTCTCATCAAGAAAGATATTTCTACCTTAGAATCTTATATTGACTTTGCCTTGTAATTTCCTAGGCATGTGTCTTACCTGCTGTATTAGTCTTTGTTGGCACATATTTTTAGATAATAATCTTATTTTTCGATAATAATCTTCTATTAATCCTTATTCTTCTAAAGGATAACTTCTTATTTGGATTGTCTAGTAAATAGACAACATTAATGTTGTTGGGTTGTGAAAGTCTATTGAATTTTAGAAAATGAAATTGAATGATGAATTGAGTTCATCACTGAATATAAATAGATTGGAAGTGATATTGAAGAATTAAAGTGTATCACATTAGATTAAAATTTGTTATGATTTGTCTGATTATGTATATTGAAATATAAGCAGTTCATATAAAAACACAAAAAAAACACAAGTAAACACAAGTATCTTACCCTGCTATAACTAGCTATAAATTTGTTATGATTTGTCTGATTATGTATGTTGAAATATAAGCAGTTCATATAAAAACACAAAAAAAACACAAGTAAACACAAGTATCTTACCCTGCTATAACTAGCTATATCCAGAAGATTAGCTCCAGTGATTATTAGGTGGAGAATTTATCTTTTTTATGTTTACTCCATCACCGTGTAAGTTTTGCACCATTTAAAGTCCAATTGTGTTCTATTTATTTATTTTGTTGCTTCAATTAGCTAAAATAGTCCATTTCATGATTATTGTAAATTGATTGCCTTAATCACGAGCATACTCAGTTTAATAAGACAAGAATTTTTTGTTTATTCACTTTTTTTACCCGCTTCTATAGAAAAAAAATCTTGCAGTTAACTCCATTATTGGGTAGATAGGCTTATGTTCTCTTGAGCAATACTGAAGGGTTTTCTTACTGGTTCTTTCCCTTCAGTGCTCTTTGAACCAGACACATGTAAATTTTTTTTATAGATTTAATATAATTTTAGTGGTTTCATCCACTTTTATCAAAAAAAAAAAAAACATCAACCAGTTAACTCCATTGTGTCATCAATATAAATTGTAGCAGAATGATTGCCAGGCAAAGAATATTTTAAGTGCAATTTTTTATTTCAATCTTATTAAAATTCAATTACACTGAATTGAATTTGGTGTATGCTTGGTGCTAATACTGAAGAACTAAGCAAAAACAAACCTCTTATTCTGTTCAATCTCTAATAACCATGGGCAATAAATCACTGAATCATTCAGCTTATTCAAGGATTTTTATAATGCATGGGGAATAAATTGTGCTCAAAGGCTTTTCTGATGTTCAATATTCTCCACAAGTACTAAGGAAAAGGACAATAAAATAGAATTTGTATTGCAATTAGTAGCAGCGAACAAAATTTAGCAGTCTACTCGGCATCTATGTTGGCGTCTATGACAGTCAAAACTGTATTTATGATGGTCAAACGAATCAACAAGTACAAGCTCCATGTCTTGCTGATATCAGCAGTTTTACATGAGAAAAATAGAGTATACAGTTCGTTGATCTCATACTGCAATTTCACTGACAGTAGCTGCTCTGATTCTAATACAGTATCTTTCGGACAAAATTCACTCAAATATGGCCTAAATGAGGCTAGTTGGGAAATAAATTCAATTTTGCAATTGTTGACCTCTTGGCTGATGTCAACATACTGGCCCAGAGGTATAACGTATAACTGAAACTCAGAATTCTTTGTTACTACGATTTTTTGTGCAAATTGTAATGACAAGATGATATTATATTCAAACTAAATCAGAAAATCTGTACAATGCATGCTCTACTTTTTCAATCAATACAATGCTTCTATTCTTCTGATCCCAAAAAGGATCTAGAAGGCTAGTCTGTCTTCAAAAATTTGAAGTGTATGCATTTTGCTTCCACCAAGAAGATACATGTGGCCTTAAATTGATTATGCACCTTAGTGGCTTGCAACAAATATCCAAGGGCATCGGCTTGCAACAAATAGCCGAGGAACATCGAAGGGTCGCAGCTAGAGAACTTCGCAATCAAAGGAATCTACAATAATCCTTGCAAGACTTCACGCTGGATCGCATTGGTTCTTTCTCGCCCGAGAAACATCAAAGATTATTTAGATCAACACCAGGCATCAAGAATCTAAGTGAACTTCAGTTTACTTCAAAGGCGAAGCGAGTCAAAAGAGAGGACACTCTCAAGGAATTCGAACTAAGATTGGAGGAATCTCCTAAGTCATCACAAGTTCTTCAAGAACAAGTACAAGCGGCGATCCAAACAAGTATCCAAGCAATTTCTCAGACAAAAGGCCAAGCTAGCTCATCAAGTCCCGTTTCGAGCTCTCAAGCCTCGAAGAGTACGATGGCTCACCAGGCTTCGCCTCCTCCTCCTCCTCCTCATGTGCTTAATGGCGCAACTTGGCTAATCAACAACCCATCACCATTAGAATTTGCAGTTTATCATGATATGCCAAAGAATCCAGAACATTTTTGTTCCAAGTTCAATGTCAATGATTTCCATCGCACAGCAGAAGATCATATCAAGATGTTCGAAGACCTTCTTCGTAACAGGCGAATCGAATATGGAGATGTAGCATGTAGGCTTTTTCCCTACTCATTAGGAGAAGAGGCATACTTTTGGTTCGTTCACTTGCCTACAGGGTCAATCAGAACTTGGGATGCAATGAAAGATGCATTCATTGCAAAGTTTGGTATACCAACTACACCAGCTGAGTTATATAGACAATTTGTGGAAGTCCGAAGGAGAGAACATGAGCCCATCACTTCTTTCAACAACAGGTTTCACCGCGCGTACACAATGTTACGACATCCTTATCTCATTGCAGATCCAAGGGAAATCTACTATGGAGCTTTAGATCATCTCACTGCTATGTTTGTAAGAACGCGTCCGACCCCGAATGATCTAAATGCAGCATATGCAAAGGCTATTGAAGTTAGTAAGCACATGGAACAGAATATCACCGGACCACTACTGCACATGGGACCTGTCGCAGCACCGAACCAGATGCAAGTAGTTGGAATGGCATTGGCTAACCAGACTCCAGTTATGAATCCTATTCCACAAGCAACATACTCAAACGTACAGCCTACAAACCAGTTGGTCCTTCACCCTGGAGTTCCAATTTCACAAGCTCCACCCGCACAACCTGTGTACCTGCAAAATGCCACAAGCTCGTCAAGGACACAAGAAGAAAAGGACGAAATGAAAGAGTTGATTGAACAAGTCAAGAAACTATCAACCGAGGTAACTCACCTGAGGAACCAGAATAATCAACTCCAAAGTATGCAAAGGATCAACCATGGCCAACATACGAACAATCAAAATTTCCAAGGAAATAACAATCAAGGTTTCAGGAATAATTATCAAGGAAATAATAACCAAGGTTTCCAGAGGAGACCATGGAATACGGCTCCCAATAATGGAAATGTGGTGACGCCATTAGATAACCCACCAAATTCTCAGAATCAAGAAAATCCTTCTACCAGCAAAGTGTTTCTAGCAGAGGCGGCCCTGTCCAGTTGGTGTAGACTCCACAATACAAACCAACATTCTGAGTTGCAGTGTCCTGAATTCAAGATCACGGCCGACATTTTTCAACAAGAGATGCACAGCACTGATCCACCTGAAAATCCGCCCACGACAAGATACGAAATGGTCCCAACCACACAGTACGGTCAAGCCATGATTGTTGAAAGCTACAAGTATTCACAAGAAGAAGTTAATCAAGCACGAAATGGGAGATTTCCACCAGAATCTGCTAATGGACTGATGGTACCACCAGGTTCCCAGTTCCCACCTGCATCTGCAAATGGGCCTATAGAAGACTCAGAGTACTATTTTCCACCATTGAACAACAGTGTCTTAGTTGAAGGGATAAAGGAGGTATTTCATCAATCTTCAGGAGGTGTGAACCAAAGGGTTTATCATAGAAATCAAAGGAATCAAGAACCTCTAACTACATCAATTCCTCCAAACAATTTCTCTACTCCCCCGGATCCCCAAGCCAACAATAATCCAGAATATCCACAGAACACGCAAGAATACAGACAGAGGAATATTACACCCCCCGCAAGCAATGAAATGAAAAGGCTGGCCACGTTGGTGTTAGAGGAACTCAAGAAAGTTAAAGTGAGTCTACCACTCTATGAGTTGCTCAAGGTTTCAGAAATCAAAGATACAGTGATTAATAGTTTGAGTGAGTCTAATACAGTAAGGTCAAATGTTCAGGACTCGATCAACAGGACCCAAGCTACCATCAATGTGACCCAAGAAGAAGCCTATGACCAAGGACAATCCGAACAAAATGAATGCATGGTCCAGACCATAACCTTCCCAGCCAAAAAGGAAGATATGTTGGAAGGAAAGGTATTACTCAAAAGAGGCGAGACTAAGAAAACTCAGCCTACTATCAAAGAAGGCCTCGCCACTAGCCAGATTTTTCCAGAAAAGGAAGTTGCAATTAAGAAAGATGTGGTCAAGAAAGCGAAATCTTCAAACAAAACAGATTACTCAAAAGAGGAGAGTCTAGCAAAAGACGATTATCCAAAAGTCAATGAAGTAAAACATCAAGAACACAATGGGGATTCTTCAGCCCCTTCTCAAGGAAAAGATGAACCGGCCCCGTTCCTGCTATCAGTTAGAATTTTTGGGAAATTATTACACAATTGCCTTTATGATTCAGGAGCTTCCAGTAATGTGATGCCCCTGGCTGTCTGTCAAAGATTAGGAATAACTCCTGCTCCTACCAAAAGAAAGGTCACTCAGCTAGACAAGACAGAAGTTCCAGTCATGGGTGAGTTGAACAATATTCACATGCAATTGGCCGCGGACCCAAGAGTTCAAAATTTCATAGACATATTAGTGGTGGATATCCCTGATTCATATGGGATGCTTCTAAGTAGAGATTGGTCACGAAAATTGAATGGGTATGTGTCGACAGACTTTGCACACATGTGGTTGCCATGGAGAGGAGTCCCAAATCAAATCAAGATTGATAGCACTCCAAGATTGAGACTTATGATAACCGAGTACGGGGAAGACAATGAAGTCCTTTTCTTAGAATCCGATCTAGGGACATACAAGCCCAAAGTGGAGGAAGTCCTGATGATACGAAACATACAAGATGAAGATGGCCAGTAAGAAGTGATGGAATCTACAGAAATTGTCATCGAAAGTGATCAAGGATCCGACCAAGAAGATGATGGAATGTTTGAAAATTTTAGGAGGTTCGTACATAGAAACATCCAGCAAAGTGTGCAACTTGGTAACTTAGCGTCCGTCCGAGATTTGCTTCTTCCAAATTGGTGTAGAATTCACAATGCCATCCATTCAGAACTATCTTGTGCTTTATGTCAAACCGCATTAGAACAAGTATACAAGAGAGCCCCGCAGGCATTGATCTTAGAAGAAATTCAAGATTCAGAGACCGAGAGTTCTGTAGAAGATGAAACCTTATCCGATACATCAACTGGAAGTCGGAAAGACCCAGAGACAAAAAATCAAGAAAATACAATATGGACATTAAGGTTTGATGGATCTAAGTCTAAACAAGGATCTGGAGCCGGCTTCGAATTAATTAGCCCAACAGGAGAAACCTACCTTGCCGCTCACAGATTACAATTTCCTTGCACCAACAATGTAGCTGAATATGAATCCTTGATTCATGGACTATTATTAGCCATCAAAAAGGGGGCAAAAATACTACAAGTATATGGAGATTCAGAGATAGCTATAAGGCAAATCAGGAAGCAGTATGTTTGCCATGACAAAAGATTGACTAGATACAGAAATCGAGTCTGGGATCTCATTGAGAGTTTTGAAGCTTTCAATATCAATTCTATATACAGACATTAGAATCAAGTGGCTAATTCCCTTGCACAAGCCGCCAGCTCATTGATACCATTGGCAATGGAAGGATTGAAGAAGTTCACAGTTGAATTAACGTCAGTCCCCTCGGTCCCAAATAACATCACCAATTTTCAAGTTTTCGAAGACGACAAGCACATCCTGGATTTCTTAACCAACGCAGATGTCTTCTTAACCCAGATCATTGATGAAGAAGAAGTAGGAGAAGCAGAATTTGATGCCGAAGGTGTCCTGAATTTAAAGACAAACACTATTCCAAAAGGAATGGTAGAATTGGAGAGAATTTTTGATCCCGACAAATTGAAAGAGAAAAGGAACCACAACATGGAAGGAATCATGTGTGACACCATCAACGTAGGTGACGACATACAAACTAAGAATGTGTTTATTGGTAAATCTTGCACAGCAACTGAAAGAAATGGGATCCTAAAAAACATGAGGGATTTCCCAGATGTCATTGCGTGGAGTTATGAAGATCTCAAGACTTACGACACTACAATTATCACTCACACAATCCCTTTGAAGCCAGGAAGCAAGCCATTTAGGCAGAGACAAAGACTGGTTAATCCGTTATTAGAACCCTTGATTTACCAAGAAGTGAAGAAGCTGCTCTCGGCCAAGATCATCTTCCCAGTAAGACATTCGACGTGGGTCGCCAACTTGGTTCCTGTCAGAAAGAAAAATGGAGAGATTAGATTGTGTGTTGATTTCAGAAATCTCAACCGAGCTTCAGAAAAGGACAATTATCCGCTACCATCACTAGATGAAGTGTTACAAATTGTCAATGGGTCACAGATGATGTCCTTTCTGGACGGATACTCAGGATATAACCAAGTTCTGGTCGAGCCCGAAGATCGACTAAAGACTGCTTTTACCACCAAATGGGGAACGTTTGCATACAAGAGAATGCCTTTTGGACTTATAAATGTCGGGGCCACATTCCAGAGAGCCATGGATATCGCTTTCAGGGACTTAATCGGAAAATGCATTATTATATATATGGATGACATCACAGTTTTCTCCAGGCAAAGAGAAGATCATGTGGACTACTTAAGAAGAGTTTTCCAAAGGTGTAGAAGATATGGTGTCTCTCTCAATCCGAAGAAATGCATATTTGGAGTAACAGAAGGAAAACTTTTAGGACATGTCATTTCAGAAAGAGGAATCTCCATCGATCCTGAAAGAGTAAAAGCCATATCCACTATTAATTTGCCGGCTAGCAAGAAGGAACTTAAATCATTTTTCGGCAAGATCAACTTCGTCAGAAAATTCATTACCGGATTTGCCGAGATAGTCAGACCCCTGAACGAGATGTTGAAGAAAGACGCAAAGATTGAATGGTCTCCACGAGCCAAAAGGGCATTCGAGGAGATAAAGACGGCAATTACAGAAGCACCAGTATTGATCAGTCCTGATTATCTCAAGCCCTTCTATCTATATTCCTTCGCTTCTGACTACACTTGTGCCGCTATTCTGACCCAGAGAAGTGAAGAAAGAGATGAAAATCCAATTGCATTCATGAGTACCCCGCTAAAAGATGCAGAACTCAGATATCCCAACATTGAAAAGCAAGCATATGCCCTAGTAAAGGCTGTTAAGAAATTCAGGCATTACCTACTAAGAGCCAAAATTTATGCAATAGTACCAGATGCAGCAGTCAAGACTCTTCTCATGCAAAATGAACTAGGAGAAAGAAGAGGAAAGTGGGTCGCCATTATCCAAGAATTTGATATTGAAATCCAGCCCATGAAACTTGTTCGAGGACAAGCTTTGGCGCAGACATTGGCGATTGATGGACCAGGGTTAGTCCAACTAATTTATGAATTAGAAGATGTCACTCCCGATGAATGGTACAAAGATATTGTGACGTACCTGCTTAATCACAGATGTCCTGCTCGCATGACATCCACACAGAAGAGAGCACTAAGGATAAAGTGTCAACATTATATGCTTCAAGGATCTGTTCTATATCGCAGAAATCACGAAGGAGTATATTTGAGGTGTGTTGGCAAAGATGAGGCCAAACAAATAATTGAACATTTTCATTCCAAGTTTGGAACCGGACATGGAGCCAACCTCGCAACAGCTCACCAGATCCTAAGGGCAGGATATTACTGGCCTACACTTTTCAAAGATACATTTAATCACATTAGGACTTGTCACACATGCCAAGTCACAGCCTTTAGAGAAAGAAATCCTGCCATGCCACTAAATCCAGTGATTGAAGCTAGGCCATTTGCCAAATGGGGAATGGATTTTATTGGTGTCATCAACCCCGCATCTTCGGCACAAAACAAGTATATCATCACAGCTACTGATTATTGTACTAGATGGTCGGAGGCACAAGCACTTAAAGTTTGCACTATTGAAGTTGTAATCAAATTTCTGGAGGAAAACATAATCACAAGGTTTGGATGTCCTTATGCGTTGGTTTGCGACAATGGATCGGCATTCACATCATTGAGATTCTCGAATTGGGCTTTTGAATATGGAATAACCCTCAAGTTTTCATCAAATTATTATCCGCAGGGTAATGGGTTAGCTGAGTCAACCAACAAGAACCTGCTCAGCGTTATCAAGAAATTGCTAGAAAGAAGTCCGAGAGAATGGCATACCCAATTGAGATTCGCCTTATGGGCAAACAGAATCAGGACCAAGAACGCATTAGGCATTTCACCTTATTTTCTGGTTTATGGCCAAGATCCAGTCTTCCCCATGCAACTCAGGATCCCAACTTTGAGATTTATTCAGGAGTACATGGAAGACACTGATGCTGTTCAAGCCCGATTGACACAGTTAATGAATCTGGAAGAAAAGAGAGATCAAGCATTAGAAACTTTTGCAAAACACCAAGGAGTGGTGAAAAGATGGTTCGATCGACAAGCTAGAGTCAAGGCGTTCCGAATTTCAGATCTTGTCTTATACTGGGACAAGGCACACGAGAAAAGAGGAGAACATGATAAGTTTGATAAGCTTTGGAAAGGCCCTTATCAAATTTCAGAGATATTGGGAGAAAATGAATTTAGGTTGAAGACTTTAACTGGAGAAGGCATCCCATTGCCTGTCAATGGGAGGTATCTCAAACATTATTTCCAATCCTGAGATGCCCAAGGCCTTCCCTTGTACATAGTTAGTTTAGTTTGCTTTCGTTGTTTTTCGTTTGTTTGCTTTTCTTCTCGCTTTGGTTTGCCTTTTGCTTTGTTTTCGTTCTTAGTTTAGGTGTTTTGTTTTAGGTTAGTTGTTTTGTCTTGAGGGGTATCCATTTGATATTGGGTGATCTTGTTATGTAACGCTCTGACTTCCTGCTAGGTTGTTGGTTGCATTTGGAAAATCATGAGGTCTTTTGGAATTACAAAGGGAGTTTCTTTTAATAAAGCTTTGAGTCAGGACGTATTTACATTGAAGCAAGATTAGCTTATTGAACTCACGTATTTTTGTCCTCCAGTTATTATATCTTTTCACACTTATAATCTCCGAGTCGTTATGGTTTCCAGGCGAAGCTGTGATCAGTGAAAAATCTAAAGTCTGACTTCAGCGCCACCGCAATCCTCAAACCTTAGTGAGCTTCATTGCTCACAAGCCAAAGAATTGACGGAACTGAAAAGCAGTATCGAAAGAAAAAATGAGAATATGAGAAATGAAAAAAGCAAAAGAAAGAAAATGAGCTGACAAAGAAATATCAAATTGGCTAAAGGGAATATACGAGTAACTCCATCGGGGCTATAGACACCTGGCTGGCAATGGAGCAATATTCGTGAGCTTGCGGCGATAACCTTGTCGGGACTATGGACGTCTGACTGGCAGCGAGGCTCTATCCAAGATGCTTTTGGAGTCTAGACAAACTACGTAACTTATCACAGGGGAACCTGAAGATCATGATTGTCTTGTTGAGGGGAATTAACGCATTTGCACACACATGGGTAACTGTGGACTTGATACTTTGTCTCAATATGATGGTCTCTTCTTGTAAGTGTTTCTTAACTCCTGGTTTTGTTGAGGGAGGTTTTCTGAGTTTTCTTCTAGAAAGATTGATTCCCAAATGTTTTTCAACATTTCTCAGTGGTGTCGCCAGATGTTGTGACCATTTCACACATCGCCCCATTAAAATGGGGACCCCCTCTTTTTGCTCGTTTTGCCTGTTCTTTTTCTTTGCTTTTTAGGTTTTTGGTTTAGTTTGTTAGTTGTCTGGACCAGGGTCAGGCCTTAGGGTTTCTGTTACTGTGTTTTCAAGCCAGAGTCCAGTCCAATTTTGAATTTGAGAGCTTCCTCCCGAGGGATGCAATTTTGGAAATAAAGTGAATTCGCCAGAGGCTGAGTAAGTTGGTCTAGTTTCAATTGGGATTTTGAGTGCAGTTCTGAAAATTTGTCTAAGTGTTGATGATGAGTGTTTGATTTTCGTCCGATTGAGTAATTTTGACCAAATTTTGAAAATTTTGATAATTGATCCCGGGCATTAGAAATGACTTGTTTTTGCCTTGTGAAGTGATTAAACTCCCAAAATCTTGATATTTTGGCCTGTAGGAGCAAAATCGCTCCTGTCCCTCAGTGAAGGACCGAAGCTTGTTTTTCAAAATCTTACTATCTCTGTAGGATCAAGACGAATTTCAGAGTGGAAGTGGTAAAGGGAGGCATAATCTTTCCATTGAATATAATTTGAAGAATTTTACAAACACGGAAATGTGCCAGGAGTAAAAATCGCTCCTGTCCCTCAGTGGAGGATCGGAGCTCAAAATCAAACATTGCCTTGTCCTTGCAGGATTTGAACAATTTGACGATTTGAGGAGATCAAAGGAGATACATTTTATCAGTTGAATATAACTTGAAAGCGCAATCATGAGGAAAATTGACCCTAGAAGCAAAATCGCTCCTGTCCCTCTGCCAGGGACCAGGGCGAATTTAAGTGATAGCTCCCGTCCCTCTCTCAGGGACCAGAGCGGTTTTCCTCATGAGGCATGTTTTGGGCGAAGATCAAGTGAACATTAAGTTTGAGGCAAGTAAAGGTGGCATAACGAACTCGTTGAAGACAAATTGAAGATTGAAAGACATCAAAGTGAACTCCAAATTGGCCTAAGCGCTCCTGTCCCTCAGCCAGGGACCAGAGCGATTTTTGTCTTAGGTCAATTTTTCACCAAGTTAGAACGAATTTCATGCCAAGAATAGGTGAAAGGGTGCACATCGAGACCGTTGAAGATAATTTTGGAAGTTAGCAAAGTGTGATGGAACCTACAAGTGAAAATTCGCTCCTGTCCCTCAGCCAGGGACCAGGGCGAAATAATGGTTATATTGCCTTCCACCCAAATTCAAGTCATTCTAAGTCAAAGTATAAGGTGGCAAGGACGTTTTGAGGTGTCTCGACAAAGAACGAAGTTACAAAGATTGACAAAGATGAAGGATTTGCACTAAAATACTCAAATTCGCTCCTGTCCCTCAGTCAGGGACCAGGGCGATATCCATTAGATTGGCTAGTTCTTTCAAAATCACGACAAGTAAAGGACGTACAAGGTTACACAAGTGTCAAAGTGATCTTAAGAAGATGATATGCAAAGAAACCAAACGTTAAATGGTGATCAAATTGAGCCAAGAAGCTAAATCGCTCCTGTCCTTCAGGCAAGGACCAGGGCGATTTTCACATAATCACTCATTATCCTTCAAGATCACGTCAAAGCCAAGCTACACAAGATCAAAGATATCATTTTGAAGGTGACAAACGAGAAGTTAAGGTTAAGAACGAAGAATTTTGGCTAGAACATAGGGATCGCTCCTGTCCCTCACCAAGGGACCAGGGCGATAATCCATTTAAGCATCAAAATGTCTTGTTAAAGACAAGTGAAACAAGCATGGAACGAAGGACTAACGTTGTTTCTCCCTCATGATGAAGATTGAGGATCGAAGATGCAAAGGTCAAGGAGAAAACATAAAGTTCGCTCCTGTCCCTCAGTTAGGGACAAAGGCGATATCCACCTTAGAGGGCACTCATTCACACCATCAAGACGATCAAGCTCGAGGTTCTTAGCAAATATGCCAGTTTCAACGTGAAGATGGAGATTTTGAACGTAAAAAGCAAAAGAATCCAGGCTAAAATGACAATTCGCTCCTGTCCCTCTCCCAGGGACCAGAGCGATGGGGTTTGTATCTTTCCCTCCTCCAAATGTTGGCGCTAAAACAATTTTTAAATTTTATTAAATGCTAGAAAAATCGATAAATCAATTAATAGCATTTAAAAAATTGCGCTTGGATATTTAATTAATTAATTTTGCCTATTTTAAAAATCGAATTAATTAATTGCAAAGGCATTAAATGAATTAATTATTATTTTAAATAAAAAATCAAATTGGAGCGCTTGGATTTAAATATTTACAAAGTCGGCCATTGGTTTTTATTAAAATTGCTTTTAATTATCTTTGTTTTTACCAAGTCGGCCTTGAGGTAGTTGTAAGGGTAAGCGCCTATAAAGGGAAGGTGATAATTTCATTTTCAAATCATCATTTCACCTTCATTCATATGCGATTTGGAGAAGACAAAGAGGTGTGCGATTTGTATTTACAAGGAGCGAATTTCATAAAGGAGAAGTGCGAATTTCATAAAGGAGAAGTGCGAATTTCATTAAAGGAAGGTGCGAACATCATCTTCAAAGGGGAGTGCGAGCTTAGTTTCAAGTGAGGCGAACTTGCCAAAGACTACGTCAAAGGACTACGTCAAAGGCACCCCAAAGGTGGCGAAGTTGCTAGCTTGAGGGAGATCACGTTGAAGTCACCAAATTTCGATTGTTGCCTAGGCGAATTTCCTTGTTTTGCATTTTAGAGTTAAACTCTCAAGCAAGGTATGGCGAAATCTTCCTTTCTCTCGAATTTGAATTTTGATCGTCATTGCTTGAAAGTTTTGAATTTTGAAATTTTGAATTTCAGTGGCTCAATCGTTTTTTAGGAAATGATAACTCAAGGACTTATCATGAAGTTTCCTAAATTTAATCTCTAATCTATGTTATACATTGCAAAATCTAGTTTCTTATTACGAAATGTTGTGTAGGTATGGCGACCCCGAAGGCGGGAGCATCCACCAGTTGTCCAGCTCTCATGAATTAAGATCAAAAGAACGAAGAACTGGAGACCAAGATCGTGTCTAAGTGGAGCAACATTGGAGATACCAACTTGGGGCAACTTCAGCACGAAGAAGTTTCGAGAGGTCCCTTACATTGGCAAGCCATCACCTGTCGCCAGGAGGATAATCGAAAGTGGCATCATTAAGGCGGTCGGCTTCCCTCCAGCAGTACAATGCCATGAGTTGATGATCGAGTGTGCTCGTCATTATGATCCTCAATCCAGAACAATTGTGTCCAAGGAAGGAAACACTTTAGCTTATCTTTCAGAGGAGGCTATAAGTGAGGCTTTCCATCTTCCAGAGCACAGAGATATGGTCTACAAGAGCATAGAAGGAGCCAGGTCCATGTACGAAGATGATCCAGATGCTTGCCTAAGCATCATCAACAAGAACTGGTTACTCAAGAGTCGTCCTCGCCTGAGCAAGATCCCGAACACACCACATAGGATCGATTTCCAGGAGGAGTACAGAGATTTGATTACAATGCTCAACCGAGTCACGGGAGCTCCTCAAGCCTTCTACTTTGAGAGGTGGATGTTCTACTTTATCTAGGTGATAGTTCAGGGAAAATGAACAATTCATTGGGCTAGAATGATTAGCCATTGCTTGGACGTACAGTTGAGGAGACTCAAGGCTACCAAGTCCTTCCACATGAGTTCATACGTCATATATGCCTTAATCAGGAGCTTTGAGTACGCAGGACTACCTCACAGAGGAGTGATTGGAAGAGGACCCGACGAGGTCAGAGTTTGTGATTCCTATGTCCACTTGCATCATCCGCCAGGAAGCAACTATAAGTTAGTTAATGATACCTTCACAATGAACATCACAAGGACGTTGCAAGGCGGGATTCACAACAGATTATCTCAGGATGCACGGGAACTAGTAAAGAGGTACGGTGCTTGGTTTATCCAATTTCCGAAGTTTACTTATATCAGAGTTCATGGATGTCCTTCACCTCCATACATGTTGCCGAGATATCCGACAGACAGAATAGTGTTACTTGAGGTAACAAGACAGTTGGCAGCTTATGCGAAGGCATTCAGACACAGACATGGAAATGAAGTTCCTGTACCTATCATCTTAGGCAATTCAGTTGAGGTATGTCCTAATGCTTTAGCCATGGATGACGCAGAGAAGGAGTTAGCTTTGTATTCTTTTTCATTCTTTGCTTTGAGAGAAAGCTTTGATCCACATGGATATATAGAGGAGACAGTCGGTAGGAAGTTTAAGCATGAATTTCAGATAGAAGATTTTATGATGAATCTCCTAGACGATCTTGAAGTGAAAAGAAAGATGCATTCTAGATTGCCTTTGGATTTCATCAGGAAATGCAAGATTTACAGAGTGGCCGACCAAGCTCAGGACAGTGGCAGACATCTCCAGTCATCCTATGATCGAGAAAGCAAATCAGTAAGGTTAGATTGGAATGAGCCCGAGGTCGTGGATCTAGATGCTTTGATGGCTCCAGTCTTGTCTTGTACTCGCAGATGGGTTGATGTGCAGCATCAGAAGCTGAGAGAGCAGGGCATAGCTATGACTTTCACTTTGGAAGAGAAACCAGCCGAAGGTGGAGCTAGTGTAAGCGAAGGTAATCCTAATCCTAGAAACGCAAATGAAGGCAACCTTCGAAGTGCAAGTGAAGGCGATCTCCATCCAAGAGGCTCGAAGAGAAAAGAGAGACCTGAGAAGAAAGAATCTTCCAAGAAGAAGCAAGGGGCCAACCGAGATCGTTCATCCGACACATCTTCTCGACAAGAGAAGAGGACACTTGAAGTGGAAGATTCTATGGAGTCAATGGTACAGAATGATAAAGAAGGACAGGCACCAGGTGGATCTCTTCAAGACAATGAGTTGCATGAAGATGGGGAAGATAATGAAGTAACATCTCCTCCCAGAGAAGAAGAATTGCTCAAGGAAATACAGGTTAAAGAGACAAGATCTGCCATCCCAGATTGGTTGAAGGAAAGATTAACTAGGGTGATCGTGATTGAGGACGAAGACAATGTAATTGATTTGGAGAGCCTTGTCGGACATTCCCATGAAGTGACAGAAAAGAGGAAGGCTACCAAGATGTCCAAGATGATTAGAGATGAAACTGGATCCAGAAAGTTGCAGATAGCTACGCCGGCAGTGGACAAGTATGAAGGTGGGATCCTAGCAGAGGAATATGATATAGAGACATTTGAGCTAGGTCCATCCACAGCCGAGCAGACACTAGATGATGCCACCGATTCATTTGAGGCCTTGAAAGACAAGCTTAGGGAAGAAATGGAGAAGAATAGGAAGCTTGAGAGAGAGGTTGGTGCATGGAGAACATATTTCAGCCATCTCAATCAACCTTTAGGACGTCAGGATCCAGCAAGATCACCCATACAGGCACTTCCCCTTCAATCAATTGGTGAGGCAGAGAGATTCAGGAGTATGGTCCAGCGTATGAGTACTTGGATGGACAAATCTCATACAGTTGCCGTAGAATTTACAACAAGGATGATGAAGACTATTCATAGGGCTATCCAGGTTCTTGAGATTATCCACAACTTGATGATAACAGTAGCTGCTTTTGCTCATACCAAAGAGGTTATCATTCTTGTCTTGCGAGTAATCAGACAAACATCGAGGAAGGTCTTAGCACAGGAAAAGATTATGGATGGAGGACCTCACAGTTTACTTCAGTGGTCAACCTTACTCCAGATGAAGGAAGTTCTTTTCGAGGACATCAGTACTAGATGTAGCCATGTTGAGGAGGTTATCAACCCGATCCAAGACAAAATATTTGAGGTACTACGTACTATTCTTGGCAGGAGGATCGAAGTTGAGACAGATGTGGATTTGCAGGAATTGGAGGATAGAATCAAGGTTATCTTTTGCAAGGACACTAATATCACGGATGAGCAACAGGACCAGATGTTTGCTACCATGCTCCTGATTGAAAAGACTAAGGAACTTGAACCTGGATGGGACGCTGCTCTTCTCGAGGCATTTGATCAGGTCATCCACTTGGAAGAAAGAATGAAGAATCTTCTCGAGATTCCAATTGCTGAAATCGAAGGAATCGTATCAAGATTCATTGCATATGCTAAAAAGGAGCATTGGAAAGGGAATAAGATTCTAGATGAGAGGTTGTTATAGATGACATGGCACCTTAATTGTCATTGGTCTATGTCTCCTAGATTTTTGTGCCAAATTTAATAATTGGCTATGCATTTAATATTGTTCAGTAAAAAGGGGGCTATTTGTAATAAACCCTAATTAGGGTTTAGGTGTCATAATCTTGGCCATTGATCTGCTTTTTGATCTGGACCGTTCATTGTAATTGAGGATGCTATTTATACCCTCATTTCTTTTCATTTTACATTAGAAAAGAAGGAAAAAAATTAGAAATTAGAGAGAGTTAGAAATTATTGATGTATTAGAGAGATTAGAGTTTAGAAGCAATTTACTTTTGTAGCAAGATTGAGCTTTGAGAAAGGAATTCAAGCAATTGTTGTACATGATGGCTTTGAGATCAATGAAATATTGAAGTTATGGTGTTTTGTTGCAATTCTCTTGGTTATCTTCATGGTTGTTCATTTTCCTTGAATCATTCTCAATCGAGGTAGTGTGTTAATTTGAAGGACAAAGTGTTGGACTTGATCTTTGGTAGGATTCGCTTTCCAAACCACTAGCTTCTTGCTGATTGTAGGAACGCCTTGCGTGGTCGACTGGAGATATTTGAATTACTTAAATCTTCAATCGTTATTGTATCTTGGATGTGTACCTTCGTGGTAGTATTCTTGATCTTTGATGTATTGAAAAATCATTTGTTACCTTAGAAGATCGCATCAGTTTCAATTGAGTTGTTAATTTATGGCAATATTGAAGTTGGTAGAATCTCACCAAGCCTTGTCCACATTGAGTCATTCTTAGGGTTAGACTAGATTAGACCTCTTGCAAACCCAATCCTTTGTCTTTTTTTTTTCTTTTTTTTTTGAAAAGCTTGTTTAGTTCAGCAAAATCTTCGGCAACGTAAGGCCCCTTGTTGACATAGCAATCACAACGACCATTGGTGCTTATCCACACGTAGAGACCCTACTAAAAAGAACATTGGAGTCATCCTAACTGATCCTTCTTGCGCAATCTTCAGCAGTTAGAGACTTTATTCAAGAGAGGATAAGATGCCTTTGGGTATTTTATTCTGTGTATGATTGTATACAAAATACACGTCAACAGGTTGTTGCTTTACTTGTGCAGGTAGAGTAGATGGTTGATTGTATGTACTCTTACGGCTTACCCATGGAACGTTGAATCGCTTTGGACCATGGGATTTGGTGCAGATTCTGCAGAATATGATGGTCCCTGAGAAGGATGGCCTCTTCCGAAACAAACTTGTGGATTGGTAAAGGTATGAGAAGAAGCCTGCCCTACTTGAGATGCTCAGTAAATTCTATTTGCTGCCATCTAAAGTCCTTGAGAACTTTCTGCAACAAATAAAATCCCATTATTCAGAACTTAAGACTAACTATCAGTCCTTATTTACACATCTACTGTTTAAAGAGTCATCTATTGCCATAATAAAAAATGTACTGTGCGAGTATACAAGCTGCAGATCAGTGTTACAGATGTCATCAAAATGTAACAACAAATCAAAAAAAAAAGTTTACTGTTGAGAACCAGGAAACCTAGAGGCCACAATTTGTGAAACTTCAGGGATCTATTTAATAAATGGCTTTGCATAACTGGTATTGGTTTTAACATTCCTTAAGGAACAGTTTTTTAAGCCAATCTAGAATCTTCCATTCTGCAAACAAGAATTATTCTTACACAATTGAATCCAGAAGAATTATTCTGATACACTTAAAATTCATAATAGAAAAAAATTGCAAGCAAAACCCGATAGGCTAATAAATACCTGAATTTAATGATTGAGAAGTTTGATTCAGCTCATTTGATTGCTTGAAAGCTAATTTGATTGCCTGCAATTTAGTTTGACTACCTTCAAGTTCTGTTTCAAGCTCTCTGATACGATCCTGGAGCCTCGATATTATAACCTCATGCAAGCGTCTTTCCAAATCCCTTGGTGAAACAGCAAAGTTTTCTGTATTAAATTCTTCATGTATTGAAGAACTATTATCTTCTTCTGATTTTGCATTACACGAGAGCCCATCCTCTTTCAGTTCTCCACTAACAACATCAGCAATGCAATTTGGATCAATCTGCCACACCATTGAAATTCTCAGGGTCATGCTGCATGATCATAAAACACCATCGGAAGATCCTAAGGACCTAAACATGAAACTAAAGAAACTTGATACTGCTTTACAGATGTGTTACTAAAACTTAAATACAATAGGTAAACCACATGACCAATCAGCAGTTGAGTCAAAGTACGTAAAAGGCTGTAAGGCATCTTCTAATTTATAGTTTATCTAGTTAGGCTGGACGTATCCTCTAGCTATATTCATTGTGACTGAATGTATCATTTCACTTTGCCTGTCATCAATTAGGAATCATAGCGTGTTGTCAATCTTAGATTTTGGCAATGCATGCCGAGTCATTATTCTCATGATTACTTTTAAAAAATTATACATCTTCAAGTGCCAAGTAACCCAATGAATTATGCTCCAGGGATAAGATAACCAGAATCAAAATGACTCCTAACAAAACAGTTCAAACAGAGAACTTGTGTTGTTTTCATAGTGACTGATCTGAACTGCAAGTTAATGTGTCACTAAAAGCCCAGATTTTGCAATGCAATGAAGGCACAAAGAATTGACTAACGAGACACTAATTTTTACTTGGAAAATAAAAGTTTGCTGCATGAATGGAATGGCTGGCACAAATTTAACACAAGCAGCACAGCTTTAATATCTATCAGAAACAAGAAAAAGCAGTTGAGTTTCCAAGAATGATAAGTAGCTAACCTCATTGATTCCGAGGAAATTTCTCTGGTGATTAGAAAAATGCAAGTTGAATTCTAGTTTCTCCAACTCTGCTTCAAGCTCTGCTTCAACACCGGTCATGTTCTTCTTTATTTTGACAGAGTTTTTACCTGAAGTTCTCTCATCAACCTCACAGACCTCATTTGACAATGCATTAAAAGAAGAAGCACCCTGCTCTTGTTTTTTACCTAAGGGATGTTGCCAGGTTTCTAAACAATTACGGGCTTCATCAGTGACGTCTTTCACAGTCCATGAACCTCGCATTTCTAGCTCTTCCTCTAGGTCATCAATCAATTCTTCTTTCTGTCTTAGCAAACAGGTAAGCCTCTCCATTTCCCTCCTGCTTGACATGATTGTGGACATTATGCCAATGCCAACTCCAAAACAAACCAAACGGTAGGCTGCAGATATATCTGTGAAATATAAAGGTTGTAAATAAAACAATCTTAAAATAGCAAAAAATCTTGAAGCTAAAACAAGAATTGCATTATAATCATACCTGCATTCCTTGAACTTTGACTGCATTGGCTTGGTGAAGGAAGTCCCGTTATAGGTACAGGCCCAGGCTCATCACTGTTTATGTCATTATGAAAAGGCAGTCCACAATCTGTAATAGGAATTGGAAGCAGCAGAGGAGAAATCCCAGCTCCCCCGATCTTACCATCATCTGTAACAAGAAGAGGCCTTTGTCTTTGCCTTCCACACCAGATGCAACTACTATCCTTAATTTCATAACTAATGAGACAGCTTTCGAGGGAAAACATAGGCTTGCTTACCGCCGCCCTTAAAACCCTTGTTCTTCCTCTAAACGCAGAGGATCCTCTTTTCCAAGACTCGTATCTTCTCCCAAACCCAAATTCGCCGACATGATTGTTTGCAAGCATATCAGAATTTTCCCCAAAATGTCTTTCCTGGAGAACCTCTTGCTGCCTTATCCTTTCCCCCGATCGATCTTTATCATTTGCCAGACCAGGGTTGCCGTCGAAGTAGGCAGCTTCATTTTCCATAACTTGCGATTTAAAGCTAACCATTTTCCAAAACTTCGCTAAAAGTCCACACCTCGCTGCCGCTACAACCATCCACATTTCCATCAATTTCAGGCTTACACTTACCAATGCAGAGGGTTTCTTCCTCTCCATACCGACAAATACAACCGTCTATATTACTCCTTCTCCTTTGCCATCATAACTCACTCTCAGGCATCTCCAGCAACGTGGTTGCTCCACCAGCGTCCTCAGACGCGTTAATTTCTCACGCCGCGATCTACGACTCGAATGGCGCGTCAGGTGAGTGCTCAGGGCCCGTTGCCTAAAACGTTTCAAAATTTAATGAGATGATCCGGTTTGTGGATACCAAATCCCTTCATTGTTACTGGTGATATAACTCAGTATAATTCCCAATTGGGGGTATGACCTTCTGGCCGGGACACAGGTGGGGTGGCCGACGGATCTGCTTGTGAAATCAAGGCATGAGTGAGCGTAAGAGCTGATGTCCACGCCGTTCTCCCTTCTGGGTGGTTGCCCCCAAGGATTGGAGGACATTGTCAGCAGAAACGCTAGAGTGACAACGCTTGTGTTTTGCTGCTCTTAGAGGGCGGCCGTTGTCACTCTAGCGTTTCTGCTCAGAAAGATAGTCTATGGACAGTCTGTACAATCAAAAACAGTGAATCAGTTATGCAAGTTGATGTAAATAGTCGCCAATCAAAATCAATGTCTATATATCAGTTCTCTGTCTATACAAGTTGATGCAGATCATTCTTTTTTTAATTTTTTTTTCCCCCTTGTCTATTAATGCTCCAAGCTTCAGAAAATATACTCTCTAATAAATTGAGCCGTTAAGATATTAATAAACAATACTTTTTGGTATAATCTAACATGTTTAATGTAGAATCCCAATCTATTATTCCATGGAAGTTAAAATTCATTCTTAAGCATTCTTTTTTGGTATAATCTAACATGTTTAATGTAGAATTCCAATCTATCATTTCATGGAAGTTAAAATTCATTCCTAAGCATTCTTTATTGTTAGATATTCTTAGTTATTGGCCTTTTTTTCTATTCACACTTTTTAAATCGATGTTTTTGGAAAGGCTCCCGAAAAAAAAAAAAAAAAAAAAGACTTTTCCTTTATTATTGTTGTGCACAAATTCAATCAAAATAATCAAATTGTGCTAGCAAGTCACTTCCTATACAACACATTTTTAGCAGCAATTTGAATATATATTTTTTATAAATATATGAGCATGTGAGGTTAGAGTTTGCTAGGTATCTAAAAAAACATTTGATTTGTTTACATGATATTATAGAATCCTAAACATATATGCCAAGAATAATGTCACTCATAAAAGAAAAATGCAAAAGGAGGGTGTAGTTTTATTATGTGGTAATTTTGTTTTATGGTAGTATATGCTAGTGATATCATGAGAGATACAAAAAAAAGTGCTTTTAATACATAAAGTTACTATTGATATTTAAGGTATACACAAATATGACTATGTTATTAATAGAAAATTGTAAAATTTGAAGCCAACATCAAATTATGCTTTTACATTGAAGTTTGGATGTGTGTTGCAAATGATACAAATATAAGGGAGTTAATTTTTCAACATTGGAGATATAAGGTCTACTTTGATTTTACAATGTAAGAGGGCATTGTGTAATTGATGCAATTGGAAGGTATAGATTCAAATTTTATTTTATATTTGTTTATTGTAAATGTACGATTGCACCTTTGGTTTAATCAACATGTTTAATGTTTATGACTTCTATTTCAAGTATTTCATGCAATCCTCAAAGAGAAAGGACCTCTAAAATTTGATGTAGACATGGTGCATATTATTTGATGCTAAATGTTGCACATGACATAAAATAGTGAAAGATTAAAAAGGGTGTGGAGTCGTAAATTGTCACGGGCCCAATTTACACCTCATGTTTGTGCCCCTACTTTAGTGTGTCCTATCCTCATCTCCTTTCTAGGCCTGTTTGTGCCTATTCTCCAGCTCTGGGGCCATGAACAACCTTATGTGGGTGCCACCATGGGATACCCACCCTCTTTTAACATTGTTTTGGTCTTGATTGTTGTGGGACTAGGGCATGGAGCGGGTCCATGGAGCGCCCTGTTTTGGACCATGGTGCCCCAAATATTGTGGTCCTACTCAATCTAGCTCTAATTTGAATTAGGGCCGGGGTTATATCTCATTGGTAAGATTTGATCATTGTGGCTCCAGATGATCATTGGAGGTTGACCTAATTTGTAATTTACCTAGAAACACCTATATAAAAACATTTTATCAACCTATTTTCATCTAACAAATCTAAGCAATCAATCATCTATCTATATCATTAATGCATTTGTGAAGCATTCATTATTAAGCATTTTTCAGAGATCTTCAAGGCTGCATTATCATCAAGCATTGTGGAGTAAAGTCATGTCAATTCTTATGCAAGCATGTGTGTATGATTAGGGTTTTGTGTTTGTCATACCATTTCATACAACACTTGTGATTACATTCAACGAGAAAAGCATCATCATCAACAAGTGATCTGAGGTATATCAATTCAATATCTATTTCAATATTTACATTATTTCATTCAAGGTTAATTCCTAAACCGGGGTTTGACTTAGGAAAACACCTATTCACAACAATTTCCCCCTTCTTTTGTGTGCAGGAAATAGGTACAAAGTTGCATTCGGGAGGATTGACATGATTCACAAAGACGAACAGTTTCAACTTTTGACAATGAGAAATTCAGAGGACCATGACAAATTGATACTGCCTAGTCCCGAAAAATTAGGCCGAACTTCTCAAAACATATCCATAACATCTTATTTTTCCCAAATACAGGTTGGTGGCTCCATATGATATCTATAGCTCACCATTTCTTCTAGATTGCTTCAATAATTGACTATTTTACCCTAATCTTCAACAATCCAAATCAATTCAACTCAAGGAGGATAGAGCCTTATAAAAAATGCCTAGAATCTGATCAAAATCTTGACTAGATCTATTAGATTGCTCTCCTCCTTAATGTAATTGGTTAATTAGGTCTTTTAGTGGTTTTATTATCTTAATTTAACCCTAACCCTAATTTTCCACCATTGAACATAACAGAGAAGGGAAAAAACCAAACTTAAGGAATAAGCATGATTCGTATTTTAGATGTTGGATGCATTAAAGGATGGGGAATTTTTATCATCTTGAGCTAGTTTCTTGCTCAAAGTTGATATTCATCATGAGAAACACTAATTTCATACATATATCACTTCATATATCAAGGGGTGCTTGGCATTTTTTGATAGAATTTGTGGGTATAGTTAGCGTATTCACTTTTGATTCAATTTGTTTTGTATACTAGAGGAAGGATTGGTTCCTATAGAATCAGAGGAGGGATGTTGACGCATTTAGAGGAAAGTGGACTCTTGGACAATATTTTTTTTTCTCATATGCAACATTAGAGGATGGATATTGACGCACTTAAAGGAGATGTAGACTGCCAAAGGGGATTTGTTCTCTCATTGTGCATGGAGGATGATATTATTTTATGCTCTCTCATATTGTATAGAGATTGAATAAGTTTGACAATTAGGAGATCCATTGATGGAGCCAATTTTGTGTTTCCTAAGTGAATGAGGAGATATGCTTGAGGCTCTCCATCAAAGTCTCAAAAAAGATTACTATGATGTTGTATTTTTTTCAAATTGATGTAATAAGGAGGGAATATTGGATGCATTATGTCATAGTTACTTAATATGTAAATAATAATAATTAATATAGGATAAACAAAAGTTTATTTAATAAATAAGATAATGTTTAGTTTTGGGAAGTTATATCCCTATCAATAAGTTAGTTTGGTTTTATGAGAAGAATGTCTTAGAAAGGAAAGATGATACTCCACAAAACATCCACAAGAATGTCATCGGTTATGTTTAGAGAAACACATAAATGTGCATAAGTGTTTAATGCTAATTTTTTAGTTATATCAAATTCTTTATGCATATGTTATACAAATTGGTTAAGCCCCTCCCTTCCCCAATGGAATTCTAAACAAGAAGAAGAATGAATTTAGACTGTGTTTGTATCTGGATGAAAATTATTTATGATTATGCAGTTACAATTTGATTATGGTATCAAATTATCTATAATTGTGTAGTTACATTTTGCAATAATGTCTACCAGTTGGAACTGTCTTTGAGAATTTCCTCTATCCTTTTATGCTTTGATAGATGTCTGTGAGGCCTCACCTTGACTCAGTCTGACATTCAGTGGATTTATATTTAGACTATTATGGATACTTTATTTTGATGCATTTTGAGACTTTGAACTTATATGATTTCAGGATTTGGATAACATTGCTATGATTTGATGATTTACTTACATGCTTTATGAGATAGAACACTACATGATTGTTAGATAGAATGATATTGCAATGATAGATGTCGTTATTTGAATTTGCAGGACTTTCTTTGAATATAGAACTATGATGTATGGTTAGTTTATGTGAATTGGGATGAAATTGCTTATGTAAAATTGCTTGGTAAAAGATGTATTCAATCTGTGCAGATGAAAATTGTATGCAAGTAATGATGTGCATTGTTATATTATTGAATTATATTATATATGGATATTTGGAAGTACTAATGTGTAAATTGAGATGCACAGGAAATTTACCATGTGACCATGGAAATTACGGAGAATCAAACCTAGACTTATGTATGTTTGTAAGCCAGGGTTTGTCTATTTGGAGAGACAACACCCCGTTTGTGTTGTATTTTATTCGTAACAGTATATGCTGCATGAGTGTTAAGTGTTATTTAAATTTATTGTTTAAAAACCACAAGAGACAATTTCATGTTTTATTTTATAAAAGTGTTTTATTTGTGTCACTTGACACATGTGTGGATTTAAATTTAAATGTTTTTAATTGGTCTCTTGGTGGGAAAGTGTTTAATTATAGTTCTTCTTAATTAAAATAATGTGTTGTCATAAATACTTTGGGAATATAATATTTGGGGTGGTCAACTTATGTTTGACCCGAAAATAAACTTCAGAGGGGTTTAAAATGGGTTAAATGAACACCTAGAGGTAGTTTAATAGGGTTTCCTAAAGCCCATAAGGTATACCTAGGGGTTAGGGGTAATTTTAGGCAAGTTTCTACTTTATAATGATTTTTTTAACGCTTTAAAAATTGGCTTTTTTGAGTTGTGCGAAAATTGAAGATTTGAAGTTTAAATCTAATTAAGATTTTTCCTCTCATCCTGTTTGTGCAATGGGGGTCATAAGGAGGGATATAAGGCTAGAATGCCTTTGGGGGGCATAAGGAATAAGGGGTTGAGATTCTTGATATTATTATTGTGCCATGAGGTGGCTTCTTGTTTATTTCATACTTGCAGTTCTCCTCAGGGAATTGGTCCACTACCACCCATTGAAAATGTTCATCACCAAAGTGTGGTGCTGTGAAAGCCAAGTTGGGAATGTGTCTGGAATATCTGTATGCATTGCTTTCTATGTGTTTGCCTGTTTGTTACCCGTCTAGGAATTGGTTCTCCGAGCTCGGGGGTGGCTACCAGTTAGCCTAGGCTGGGAGGTGAGCACTCCGTGGTCATATTGTGATTATCTATTATGCAGGAAAGTCGGGAGAAAGAGAATAGGATCCATGAGAAAGATACAGAAGATTATTATTTGAAGATACTTAAATCCAGTTGCAGATAATTGTTTAAATTTGTTATAGAAGTATGCCTCATTCATAGAAAGGAGAAGCAAGTTGTAATTATTGAAAATAGACTTGAAGTTTTATTGTTGTGGCTATTCAAGAAACATCCTGTAAATTGGTAGTATATCTTAGAGCTGTTAAAGAAAGAAAAAGAAAAGCTTGTTTTATTTCTACTTCTGGTTTTTAGTAAAAGAAAAGTTATTTTGAGTTGCATGCAGAAGCTTCTTTGTATTATAAAAAAAAAAAAAAATAGATTTCATTTAAATTTTATCTATATTTTACTTGTGGCAAAACAGGAGTTTAATTATGCTGAAAGATCTTAAGTGTTTTAAAGAAAAAAGATATTTTATGTAAATATTTTATCTGAGGAAAAATCAATGAATCTTTTTATTCTAGTGAGTATATTGTATTTCTTAAAATGTATTTCTAAATTGTATTTTTAGTTAGAGTTGATTAAAGAGCTTCTCATATATATATGTATATAAATATAAATTATTTATATATATATATATAAATTCCTGAATTAACTTAATGCTTTTCCCTTTGTTATATTAGTTTAAAGTTTTTGCAATGTAAATCTCTTTTTAAAAAAATATATATATATTTATATTGAAATATTTACCCCCTTTTTAACTATGATTATAAATTTATATAAATATAAATATATATATATAAATATATATTTATATATATATATATTTATATATATTATATATTAAAAAATAAATAAATTAAATTTTTAACAAAAAAAAAAAAAAGAAATTGTTTTGGGTCCACGCGGACCCCACTGTGTGCACACACAGTGGAGCCGCTTTGGCTCCCACTGTGTGGACACACAGTGTACGGCCGCGGCCGCCATTGTGTGGCCACATAGTGGGGAGCCGCTAGCGGCGCCCACTGTGTGGACACACAGTGGTGCCGCGGCGCCCACTGTGCGCCCACACAGTGGCGCCACGACCTCCCCGCCTCCACTTCCATAACCTGCAATAAACAAAAAAAACATGGCCGCCTTGGGGTCTTCGGCCCAGCATGAAAAATTCTCTGTAAAAAAAATATGGATTAAACCCTAGCCCGGGTGGGGCTAGGGCAGAGGAATTTAAAAAAAATAATATGATATTTAGATTTGTAAATATATATATAAGAAAATAGAACCCTAATTAGGGTTGGAGAAATATGGATTAATATTTAGAAAGATATTATGTTTTTGAATTAGAATTAAAATATTTAAAATATATGTAATATATATATATATATATATATATGTATATATATATATATATGTATATATATATATATATATATATGTATATATATATACATATATATATATATATATATATATATATATTTATATAATTCTGGTTATAATTTGAAGCAAATAAAGTGAAATAAATAAATTATCGGAGGTAAGCCTAGCTTTTATAATTTTAAATGTATTTAATAATGCCCCGTGTAATTTAATTAGAGTATTTAAAATTTAAATTGGATGTTTAGACTTTATGTCTTTTTGGAGATTAAATTAATTTTTCCTCTCCTATTCCTTTAGCGTGATTGATTTAATAAGCCTAATGGCTAGGTATCTCGAGGAGATAAAATTTAAACCAGTTAGTTTTCCGCAGATAATATTTAACAAACTCGAAATTAATTATGGAAATTTCTATAATGCTTGTCGTGTGAGTGAACTTGTTAATTAATTAGTATGTTTTAAAAAAAAAATTTGTTCCGTTTTTTGCCCTAAATTTTGGGCATGACAATGTCCATGCCCTGTTCCAAAGCACCCATTCAACACAACTTGGGATGATGATGACAAAGGTTGTAGAGCTTCGTTGTACACTTGCCAATTGCATTTGGATGGAATTTTTTAAAGTCTTTTCAACAAATATACTTTGATTAAATTTAGCAATTTAGAGAACAATTCTCTTTGATGCATTTTGTCAATTATTTTAGGTGCCTTATCTATGCTTCCATATTTTGATCATTTTGCAATCAGACATCCTATCAAATAGTTCACATGCCTTGCCAATGCTTACATGTTTTACACATGTCTACTAAGGTAGTTGTAGCTACATGTGACATGATTCTTGTGATGGAAGTCCACAACCTATTCTAAAGCTCCCATTTTGTGATGACTTGGAAGGATGTTGGTAAAGGCTAGCGAGTCTAGATTTACATTGGCTTGTTGTATTTTATTGAAAGTTTCTAAATCCTTATCAATGAATGCATTTTGTGCATATCCTGCAATCGTAGTATTTCATGAGATATGTTCCATATGTTGTCATTTATGTCAACTGAGTGTTGATGACAATGAAATAGTTTAGAAGTGCAGTGATGATGGAAGACTAGGAGAAAGCATTATCTATTCACTATTGTACTTTATCTTCTGAAGTTCATGTTTGCTAGAAGATTAAATAAATTTTGTTAAGCTCAAATCAAGCAAGGTATCACACAAGCCCTGTAGAATGTATTGCACTTCTCCACATTTGAAGATATGACCCTACATTTTAGAAATAAGATAGAGGATGATGTGAAGTGCGCACATGCCTCTTATTTTAAGTCACAAAAGCTAACTTAGAAGTTTTTCAGGGTTTGTAAGGTGAAGAAGGTATCGTTGTTTGTCTAGATGGGTCAAAGGAATTCTCCATGTACTTCTCTGCACTTATATATTTGTTCCTATGGTTTGAAGGATTTTGTCACACCACTTGTATATTTCCTCTTCACAAGTTTAAAGTGTTGAAGTGTACTACAATTATGGATTTGAATGTTATAAAGTCTTAGGACTATGTTTTGTGGTTTGGTTGTGATATTAGGTCCAACATGTGTTTGCTTGCACCAACTCAATTGGGTGTAATTGTGTAAAAGGAGGATATTGGAATGTTGTTGAATTTCATATAATGCCTATAAGTGTTCTTCGTATTGGTTCCTCATATATCCAATACTATTTGTGGTCTGGAGTAATTATATTGAAGGTTAGATGTTTGTTGGGCCAACTTGGAATATTTGTGCCAATGATTTGATGTATGTGCCTACTTAGAGATGTGTGTTAAGGTGGATTTGGTCATGTTTATCTCCTGATTTGGTTCGCATTTGTTTCCCTTTCTCTATGAAATTCTTTAGGGTCGATCTTTTGGATGGTGCATGTTTCATGTCTACATGTTTCATCTTGAACGAATATGAGAAATATTGTTTATACTTACAGAAGATATAAATGGAAGATAAAATCATTGAAAATGTGTGTGGTGTGTGAAGACATGCAAATGAATTTTTAATGCGTATTAGAGGCAGTGAGACAAAGGTAAGTACATTCGAATAAGTGAGGAAGTGAGATAGAGGCAATGAGTCGAAGGAAGTTGACGTGATCAGGTTGAGGTGTTGCGATGGAAGTTGATTAGCAATTCATACCATTTCAAGGTTGTAGCCTCCTTCTATAAGTGTTGTAATACATAGGGAGTAGTGAACTTCCCTTGGTTGTAGCCATAAAATAGTGTTTCAAGAGGTTGCAACTTCCTTTGGGTTGCAACCCATAAAAGCCTTATGTAATCTTATTTTTATTTGCGAGGATAGATTTAGATAGTAGATCCAAGCAACTTTCTCATTGTGATTTTTCCCTTGTAGAATTTCTCGTATAAATATGGTGTATTCATGCACAATTGTGTTGTATGATCTACGCTTTTTGAATTCCAATTACTACTAATATATTTTAAGTAGGGTTTAGAATAATAGTTGTGTTGAAGGGTTTGAGTTTTAATTGGATACTAATTTAGCCCCCTCTTAGTATTATGGTGTGTATAATAGAGATTGAAAATCTTTCATACATCCTATCAACTGATTCACATGCCTTATCTATGCTTTTGTATTTTGCATACATGTCGACTAGAAAATTTTAAACTTTACTATTTGATCATATACCCCTTGATTATACTTTGATGGATGTCCATACATTGTTCCAAAGTATCATTTTGGCACATATTGGGAGCATGCTAATATGTAGAAATTGCTCAAATCATTAGAGGTTCCTTTTTTATGTGGTCAAGCACCAAAATCCCACATGGGAAAATAATTTGAATTGGAAAGACATTATTGTTTTAATGTGAATTGTGAATCTCTAATTGGGAACCACAAATGACAAAATTAATTAGTTAAGGGGGCCCACACTAGCCTCAATGCTTAGTGTGTGTTGTTTAAGGCCAACCTTTTTGAAGTGCCATTTGAGGCTCTCTATCCATATAACCTCAAAAATCTAGTAGGAATTAAAGGCTCATTACCTACCACGCAACCTCCAAAGTCACTAAGGGAAATCTCTACTATCTAGTTTTTTGGAAGCATAGATAGGACATAGGCGGCATGGCCAATGGATTTTATTGTGAAATCAAGGTATGAGTGAGTGTAAGAGTTGATTTCCTCATGTCGTTCTCCCTTCTGGCTAGTTGTGCCTGTTACCTATTTTGCTACTAGCCAAAAAAGGTAGTGTTGTTTACATTTTACAAGTGAAAGTATGTACATTCTATTTTTCTATATCATATTCATGTGCATAAAGAAAAGGACAGAAGATTACACTATCACATTATATTATGCAAATGCATATAACATAGAAGAGAGTGTCCAATCTTCTCAAGAAAAGTAATCTTTATTGATAATGTAAATGTTGAAGGTCTCACACAAGTCGAGAGACTAACTATTTTGGGACAAATGAATAAAAAGAATATACATTTATAGACATAAAGGAAAGTAAATGCACATATAGAGAAAGGTAGTTTGTCATTGGCTGAATGACGAGTCATGGTCCTGGTCGAGTTGCCTTGTATCATGTTCAATCTTCCGCTTGTCTAGCATCCAGTTGATGTCTTTCTTGCTGCTCCTGGTGTTCCTGCATACGAGAGAGAGAGTTGTTAGAGCAATGGGGGATCATTGGTCAAAATATGTGCATACATCTATAAACATACAATCTAATCTTCACGTGCACTACAACAACTATGCATTCCAATTACCATAGATGTTAGAGAAAATAGAAGAATTATCAAACACATCTATCATATGCTTATTTTTATCTAACATTGTTTGTTTCCTTGTGCAAATACAAGTGAAATCATATCATTGATTTTCATTCAATGTTATTTTTACAACATGTGGAGTAAAGGGCGTATGCACGAACTCGTGGTACCAAAAAGGTGCCACACTTAAAAAAAATTTTAAATTATCATAAGGCGCGTGCCATATGACCTTTTCAAACCATTAAGAAACATAAGTCCGCATTTTGGATGCATTCTGCACTCCCAAACCCGCGTTTTGGCAATTTGGGGTGCCATTTTCTTGCGCTCGCCCTTTGTAGAAGCTTGATATTGGGCACTCAGTTGTCCATCTCTCATCAAAATGCTGCCACATCATCAAAGAGCTCGAAGAGGTATGTATTTTTGTTTTCTTATTGTCATTTTTTATTAATTTGAAGATTAAATTAGGTTTCTTGATTCTAATTTATTTTCATTATTAGGAAATGAGATTAGACAAGAAAATGTTGAAAACACTCAATCACCTCCTCATGAAGACCACATTGAAGAATAAGCACATCAAGAATATCCTACAATCCCTAGACATCTCATAGGTACACAAGAAAACCTATTAGGTCAAATAGAAAATAGCCAAAAAGAGCTTTAAGGTTTAATCAAAAGGCTAAAAGATCCCACTGGAACAAACTCCCATAGGACAAACCTTGCCAGTTCTTTGCAATCTATTGTATCTCACATACAATCCGTGAGTGGGAAAATAAATTTTTGGTCCAGTAAGAAGGAAGATCAAAAGCAATTTTATGCTGACAAATTATCATATGTTGTAGTGAAGAAAAATAAAATTAATAAATTTGACTTGTGTGCTCTTTTTACAGACCCCTGAACGAATCAACCTTTACACCCTAGATGTAGGAGATTCCCTATTCATTGGTGTCATCATGAAGGGATTAAGAATTTTTTTTGGGATAGGTGGTGGATGGTATTTGATTAGCCCCCATGCAATAATCATGAGGTACCCCAATACTTTTTGAGAAAACTATACTGTGAGTTTGTCCTTAATGAGATCCCAAACTATTTTGATTTTCTAGATTTCCAAGGTAGAGGTGGGGGTTCCTCACATGATAGAGAGGGTGCACAGCGTGACCCAAATCTCCCACCAAGACCCTTGGCCAGACCTATGGTGGAGCATGTTATTGTTCCTTCCATTGTGAAGGAGAGTGTTGAGGTCGAAACTCTAGACTCCATTAGCTCACTCACTTAGACCCTTATATAGTATGTTAGGCCTCTAGTAGAGGGTGATGCGAGTGATGATGGTGATTCTCCTAGGCATCGAGTTCCAGCTCATTTTTGTCGCTCTTGTGGTTCTCTTTGCACTTATGATCCTAATAGTACTGAGAATGCATGTGCACGAGCGAAGTTTGCTATAGAGAACATTGTCATGACAAAATCCTTGTTGAACGAAACATTTAGCATTGATACCTAGGTGAATTTCATTACAAGTTCATTTCATTCTTTTTATTAAATCTTATATGGAAATTTAAGAATATATCTAAATTAGTAAATTATTATGATAAAAAATCAAGGTCAAAGTGTTCACAATACTAGCAACATTCCTGCAACACCCTTTTTCACGACTTCGTCGACTCCACATGTATACAACGAGTGAAGAAATATAATTATTATATGTAGATAGTTGAACCTTATGTGAATGATTTTCTAATTACTCATTTTGGATGTCAAATAGTTTAATGCTAGAGCTTCAACATCAACACCTCGCAGTGTATTTCATCGACAATCGTTCAACCAGGTAAGCAATTTATCTTTAATGTTGTTATTAAATAATATAGATAGTTTTGGTGATTGATCAATATACTTTGTTTAATTTTCAGATGTTGACATCAAAGACTCCTCCTGTTGTTTGCGCATCAATGGAGCGCGGTGTTGCTGCAGTAGTAGCAAGTTTAACTGCTTTGACAGAAGTATGAGACATATTTGTAAATTTAGCATTACATTTGTTATCTTAGTAATATGTTATTGAAAATTTTAACAACACTTGTATTTAGGTTAATTTATATTGTGATGCTTATAGGAGGGGCTTGTCACACCAGATCATGAACGTGCACCTGTTGTGGATGAAAATCATGATTATTTGTGTGCGGTAAGTGACTAGTCTATTATATGTCTTTCTAAAATTCATTTTTTGTATATGCTAACATCATTCTTTTTATTGTATCAGGTGGAGTTACAAAAAAGTTTGGAGAGGAGGTCAAGTGAGCGTACTCGAAAGACACCTACATCATATACATCTCCATCCCCTTGACAGGCAAAGATATCTCGTGATCTGTTTACTTCCCCTAAAGGGAAATGAATAGAATAGGGTCCTATGTTATATGCCTATATGGCAATTTTGAACATATGTTTTGTATTACGAATATGTGACATTCTATGTCCATATGGCTTTTAGCAAACTCCTATTTGACTTTACTAGATACCATGTTGTATACCTATATGGCAATTTTGAACATATATTTTGTATTACGAATACGTGACATTCTATGTCCATATGGCTTTTGGCAAGCTCCTATTTGACTTTATTGGATACCATGTTGTATGCCTATATGGCAATTTTGAACATATGTTTTGTATTACGGATATGTAACATTCTATGTCCATATGGCTTTTGGAAAGCTCCTATTTGAATTTATTGGATATCATGTTGTATGCCTTTATAGCAATTTTGAACATATGTTTTGTTATATGAATATGTGACATTCTATGTCCATATGGCTTTTGGCAAGCCTATTTGTCTGTATTGGATATATTTGATACTTTTAATGGTATACAATGTTGTATGGATTTGTAGCTTTTTGGTTAATGCAAATCATTTATCATGGTTATCCATAATTGCAATACAATGATTAAATTAATAATTGCAAAAAGTTTATTGTTAATTAAGCTTTGATCCTAAATATGTGTTTGTAATCTAAGACACAAGCTTATAGGGATCAACACAAATTCAATAGTTATAGTCGAAATAAGACTATATAAGGGAAACATGGAAAGAACCAAAATTAGACAATGTAAGACACCATTGTACCAATACCCATTCTAAAAAAATTGCATAGCCCATACACTTCTATTCATCTAATGAATACCCTAATAGAGCTACTTTAAATGACTCCCAACAATTAATAATACTTAAGAGTATTTAGGTCTATTAATATAATGCATAGCCTAATAGAGTGTCATAGCACGACCTTGTAGAATCAGATGACTCATTCATATGTCTCACAGGCATCGAGAAACGCATCGCCAAAGTTTGACAATTTTTCGCACTTTGAGTACTTAAATGGGATGGCCAGTAGGGTGTGGCCCGCATCGATTAGACAAATTGGAGAGAAAAACAAAGGAATTCCTAGCATAAACTTGACCACTTGAACACATACGAGCTAACGGTTCAGTGCCCCGACTAGCGGATTGAAAGTTAGGGCATTGTGCAACTTTTCATTGAACTCATCTGGCGCTTTTTGCCGCAACCGTGAAAGTGTCACCACGAGAAATTGGATCTGAGTCTTCCAAAATTGAGAGAGGCTTGTGTAGAGTGTCATAACATGACCTCATAGGATCAGATGACTCATTCTTATCATTAATGGGCGCCGAGAAATGCGATACCAAATATTGACAACTTTGAGCAACTTGAGCACTTAAGCGATTTCGCTGCTAGGGTGTGGCCCGCATCGATCGAATGAGTTGGAGAGAAAAATGAAGGCATTCCTAGCATAAACACGACCACCCCAACGTGTACAAGCTGATGGTTTGATGTCGCGACGAGTGGATTGAAAGATGGGGTATTGTGCAACTTTTCATTGAACTCATTTGAAGCATTTTGTCGCAACCGAGAAAGTGTCACCATGAGAAATTGGATCTGAGTCTACCTAAATTGAGAGAGAATTTTTTAGAGTGCCATGACAAAACCCCATAGGATTAGACGACTCATTCTTATGATTAACGGGTGCCTAGAAACGCGATGCCGAATATTGACAACTTTGAGCAACTTGAGAACTTAAGCGATTTCGCTGTTAGGGTGTGGCCCACATCGATCAAATGAGTTGGAGAGAAAAATGAAGGCATTCCTAGCGTAAACCCAACCACCCCGACGTTTACGAGCCGACGGTTTGGTGCCGCAACAAGAAGTTTGAAAGATGGGGCATTGTGCAACTTTTCATTAAACTCATTTGACGCTTTTTATCGCAACCAAGAAAGTGTCGCCATAGGCAATTGGATATGAGTCTACCAAAACCGAGAGAGGATTTTTTAGAGTGCCATAACACAACCCCGTAGGATTAGATGACTCATTCTTATGATTAACGGGCACCGAGAAACGCAATGCCAAATATTGACAACTTTGAGCAACCTGAGCACTTAAGCGATTTCGCTGCTAGGGTGTGGACCGCATCAATCAGACAAGTTAGAGAGAAAAACAAAAGAATTCCTAGTGTAAACCTGGCCACCCCGATGTGTACAATCTGACGGTTTGGTGCCACAACGAGCGGATTGAAAGATGGGGCATTGTGCAACTTTTCATTGAACTCATCTAATGCTTTTTGTCGCAACCAAGAAAGTGTCGCCATGAGAATTTGGATCCGAGTCTACCTAAACTGAAGAGAATTTTTTAGAGTGCCATAACATGACCCCATAGGATTAGATGACTCGTTCTTATGATTAACGGCCACCAATAAATGCAATGCCAAATATTGACAACTTTGAGCAACTTGAGCACTTAAGCGATTTCGCTGCTAGGGTGTGGCCCGCATTGATCAAATGAGTTGGAGAGAAAAACAAAGGCATTCCTAGCGCAAACCCAGCCACCTTGTTGCGTATGAGCTAACGGTTCAATGCCGCGATGAGCGGATTGAAAGATGGGGCATTGTGCAACTTTTCATTGAACTCATCTAACACTTTTTGTCGCAACTGAGAAAGTGTTGCATCGAGCAATTGGATCTGAGTCTACCTAAACCGAGAGAGGATTTTTTAGAGTGCAATAACATGACCTTTTAGGATCAAACAAATCATTCTTATGATTAACAGACGCCGAGAAATATGATGCCAAATATTGACAACTTTGAGCAACTTGAGCACTTAACCGATTTCGCTGCTAGGGTGTGGCCCCCATCGATCAGACATGTTGGAGAGAAAAATGAAGGCATTCCTAGCATAAAACCAGCCAACTCGATGTGTACAAGCTAACGGTTCGGTGCCGCAACAAGCAGATTGAAAGATGGGGCATTGTGCAACTTTTCATTGAACTCATCTGACGCCTTTTGTCGCAACCGAGAAAGTGTCGCCACGAGCAATTGGATCAGAGTCTACCTAAACCGAGAGAGGCTTTTTTAGAGTGCCATAACACGACCTCGTAGGATCAGATGACTCATTCTTATGATTACCAGGCATCGAGAAACACGATGCCGAATATTGACAACTTTGAGCAACTTGAGCACTTAACGATTTTGCTGCTAGGGTGTGGCCCGCATTGATCGGATGAGTTGGAGAGAAAAACAAAGGAATTCCTAGCGTAACCTGACCACCACAACACATACGAGATGATGGTTTGGTGCCGCGATGAGCAGATTGAAAGATGGGATATTGTGCAACTTTTCATTGAACTCATCTGACGCTTTTTTGTCGCAATCGAGAAAGTGTCTCCACGAGCAATTGGATCCGAGTCTACCTAAACCGAGAGAGGATTTTTTAGAGTTCCATAACATGACCCTGTAGGATCATATGAATCATTCTTATGTGTCACCAAGGTTGAGAAACGCGATGCCGAATTTTGACAATTTTTCACATTTTGAGCACTTTAGGGATTTCGTTGCTAGGGTGTGGCCCACATTGATCGGGTGAGTTTGATAGAGGAACGAAGACATTCCTAGTGTAAACCCGACCACCCGGATGCATACGTGCTGACGGTTTGGTGCCGCAATGAGCGGATTTAAAGATGGGGCATTGTGCAACTTTTCATTGAACTCATCTGACACTTTTTGTTGCAACCGAGAAAGTGTTGCCATGACCAATTGGATCAGAGTCTACCTAAATTGAGAGAGGCTTTTTTAGAGTGTCATAACACGAAATTGTAGGATTAGATGGTTCATTCTTATGTGTCACCAAGGTCGAGAAACGCGATGCTGAATTTTGACAATTTTTCACACTTTGAGCACTTTAGGGATTTTGCTGCTAGGGTGTGGCCCACATCGATAAGGTGAGTTTGATAGAGGAATGAAGAAATTCCTAGTGTAAAATTGGCCACCTAGATGCATACGTGTGGATGGTTTGGTGTCGTGACGAGCGGATTGAAATATGGGGCATTGTGCAACTTTTCATTAAACTCATGTGATGCTTTTTGTCGCCACAAGCAATTGGATCATAGTCTACCTAAACCGAGAGAGGCTTTTTTAGAGTGCCATATCCTGAACCCATAGGATCAGATGACTTGTCCTTACATGTTACTAACATCAAGAAAAATGATGTCGAATTTTGACAAATTTTCACACTTTGAGTGATTGACAACAAATGAGCAATTTTTACATCTTTTACCATATTAGCCTAAAACTTCACAAAATGATCCCATGTGATCTCTAATGGTCCAAAATGACATTATTTACATAAAATCACATAAAATAAGACAAAAACACAAATTTTTATATTACAATGCCTCGAGTAGTAAAAAAATACAAGTCATGTACATATATCCAAATATGATTGATATTACAATTTTTTGTATTTACATTTAATCCAATGAACCATCTGGATCTGCTCTACTCTTTACCATGTCTAGTATGGTCTCATGGTCAGACTCACAAAACTTCCATAGGTTCTTGTTTAGTGGTCTACCCCCATATCTGATCAAATGAGCATTTGAAGCTACAACAAGGTTAGAATACTGAAGAGTCTTCCTATGTGTCTCGAAGTCCTCGAACAACCATAAGTTAGACTTCTTCAGTGGGTACCTTCTAAGCCATGTACCAGTAACAACTACTGATCATATTTTCTCCATCTACCACATGGCTATCCAATTTCTTTTTTGCGTCCACACAATGACACAGGTAATAATTTGTTCCTTCTTCATTGTCTTCAGCTGCAATAACTGCATAAACATGCCCTACAACGATAAAGCGAGAAGAATTTAGCAAACAACTAAGGTAAAATATTAAAGTACAAAAAATTGCATGTGGATAATTTACCTGGTTGGACTAAATTTGACACATGATCAAAGTCAGCTGATGCTTCCATCTGTGTGAGTTGTAGTGCACTCAGAGGTCGATATGTCTCAAGTGGGATTAGAGGCCTCATACACCATTCATCCACCCACTCCTTTGACTCACACTCATTATAGGCACCATCTCTACATGAAGAACAATAACATGTCATCCGTCGCGTATGGATAGTCCATGAACTTGCATTAGAGATTTTGAAAGAGTGTATCTCACTCGATCCTGTTAATGTACAACAATCTTCAAATTTTGCAATGTTAGTATCATCTACCAACCAAAAAAATCAGCAAACTGAAGACTTACCTTGATTACCTGGACCAATTGTACCATTGCACCACTGAACAATTGATTTTGCATCTTTCAAGTTTGCATTCTCTTTGTACTTTAACTCTTCTTGTGCTAAAGCTCTTTTAATACATGCTCCTACACCATCATGCTCCCCTTTTCCATGCCCAGCCTAAGAGAAATTCCAGATATGTTGAATAACAGCCAACTTATGCATCCTACTCAACCAATAAAACATCTGAGAGTTCTTAAATTGCAATGCACAAATATCCGACAATATGATATGTTGACGGAATGATATGCCTTGGCTAGCCAAATCATCGTAGAATATCTAAAAACAACCTTGCACAAACTCTGTAGAGTGTGAGCGATCATCATTGATGTAAAAATGATACTCCCTCAATATCTTCCTATCCTCTTCCATACTATCATGTGCATGAATGAATGCTATATACACAAATATATCAATTTGTGTGGAGTTGTAACATTGTGATTGCACCTCCTTCTGTGGTTGTAGTGTGTAGTTCTCTGCAAAGTCAACAATTGAAACGATTGTATGAAGTGGAAATGTGTCCTTGCATAGCTTTAATTGTGAGTCCAACCAACGAGCTCGATGGTTATGCCCTGCATACTCATACACTATATTCTCATGAAAGATGCCCATAAACTGATACATTGGAATCTTCTCACTAACCAATTCACACCTTTTTGCTTCTTTTCCATCTTTTAGCATGTAGGCCACTGTCTTATATTTTCCAAATTCCACTAATTCATTACCAATTTCTTGTCCAATATCCATATGTTGACAAATTTGTAAATGTCGTAATCCACCACAATGAACACATGTACCATCCAAGCAACACTTATTGTAATATAGTTGACCATTTACTCTTTCACATAAGATGCTAGATATGAATTCCCTTGAAGATGTCGGTGGACCATTTATGTTGCATTCCTGCAAAACATTGTTAGCATGCAAATCTATACATGTGTTGATAAACATCATAATGGCTAGAAAATTTGATATGTACTCTACAACAAGTTATGCGTGTGTGATTTATTTTGACATAAAAAGGCTTTACCATTTCAAAGAATCTTTGACTAATTTTAATTTGAGGATACATACGTTGAAACTTGGCAAAAAATTATGTTTGAGTTATATCCAAAAAATGTTTCGGATGTGGATCACGGATTTTACTACCAATCCTCCTTCTTACAACATCTCTTTGATTTGGAGAGACCCTGTGTTATTCTTCCAAAAATCTTCAATTAGTGATCTCAAGGCTTCAACAATTGCTTTATCTTTCCGTGGTAATCTACCAGAAAATGCCCATAACTCATTGTTATATGGATCCTCTACTTTTTGTCACCTTCCCATAGCTCTCATTAGAGTTTGTCTACTTATCTTCAATTCTTTACTTGTCTTTCTAATGAGGCGAGCTTTCTTAGTTTGAGTGCTTACAATTGTTGATGTAATGACACATCGTGTGGCATTACTATCTTTTGTGTGTGAATTAGAACCAACAGTACCATATGCATTCATCAGATTCTTCACAATAGATTTGTCGCTTGATTCAATCGATGTTCTTAGCTCAAGAATCTTCATTATGGGCCTAAATTTCAGATTTCTCATCATTTCAACAAATAGTTGACATCTTCCCGTCTCATTTAAGGGCTCAAAAAATATTTTCCATATCCGGTTAGCATGTATTTGACAAGTACGCTTCATAATCTTGTCAACCATTGGTTTCAAAATATTAGCATCAATATCAATCAAATACTTAGGCTTTCTATGCAAAACTCTAGGAGGTGTTCTCAAACTTTGAGTTACCTCAAGATCAGGAATGTCAACAACATTAGGGATTGGTGGCATACCTTCAACCAGAGATGAAAATGATGACATACCTTGAAATTGAGGTGTACAAGATGGTGTAGCTCGAATACTTGATGCCAATCATGAAGTACTTGCAACGTCAAACGTCATAAAGGGAGTGCATTCAATATGAGATGTTGTAGATGCCAACGGTGTGCCAATAAGAGATGGTGTGCCTTCAACTTGAGATGTATGAGATGGGGTGCCTTCAACTTGAATTGTGGTAGATGACATGGTCTCAACCTCGGGATTCAATTGTCTCATTGCACAAAGGTTTTGCATCCGTTGCCTTTGTATGGCCAATTTTGTCTCTCTTAGATTGGATGGATATTTCATGTTCCTCTTCAATTGGCACCTCTTCTTCTATGGTATTCAATTTCCTTGCTTCATGAAGTTGCTTCATTCCATCTCTTTTTTTTGCATTCTTAGCTTCACGCTCTTCCGGTGTTACATTTTTTGGTCGTTTCCTTGGCATGATGATGATTTCTACATGTACATGCACATAAAAGAGAATAATGTTAATTCATAAAGAGATTTCAAGAGGCATAAGGGGCAGTCCTAATTCATCCATGACTCAAGACAGTCCTAATGCATCTATGATTGTCCTAATTATGTTAGGACAGTCCTAAGACATCTATGACTGTCCTAATTATGCATATGTTAAAATTGATATATGAAATTGAAATTATTTCATGTATTCCTTTTTTAAATTATTTCATAAGATCTTAAAAAGGATGTATGAAATTGCAAATTTTGTTTTAAACCACTAAACAAATAATTTTCTTAGGCAACTTCCTTCAAATGCATTGTTAAATCTAATGTGAATCTAATAGGATTATAATCAATTTTAACAAAACACTTTTACTCTAACATTTAAACAAAATAACACTTAATAAGTATTTGAATTCTAAAAACAAGAAAATATTACCTCAATTATTCAAATTTGATAAAATGAACTATATTCTTCCTCTTCGACGTTGTCAAATAAAAAAAAAGGTGGTGGAGAGCTGATGGAATGTATAAAATAACCTTGCATATAATGTCAACACCATGCAAAAAGCATTTTTTTGTTTGATCATGTGCAGAAAGCAGACAAAATGAGAGAATGTGGGCTTGGATCATGGGTCCCATATAACCATTTTTTAGTGCAGCTCATTTGGCTAGCGCCAAATATGCCGCTAGCCAAATGACTTCCATTGAAATTTTTTAACCTTCGATAAATTTGGAAATTTTTTGGAGAGTGATAAGAGGAAAACAAAAAGTGAGAAGGGAGGTGAAAAGTGAGAGACACACATAGACACGTGACCCTCACCCATAAGCCTTTTGGCCTTAATCAAAACTCCAAACTCTATACAAATACTCCAAAAAGTCAAGTATACATCAGATACTATAAACCATGTAATTAATACCCTTAACCCTATAATCTATACTCTATACCCTATAGTTTGATAGCCAGAACCATAAAAATTAAACCTTAAAACCTATAACAAATACCCTAGATCGTATGACCCAATATGCTAAATCCTCGACCCTATACAATAACCATAGATCCTATAACCTGATATGCTAAACTATATGAGGTAAGAATGGAGGGTGAGATATGGAGGGAGGGGGAGGGGATAAAGGGGGTGCAACACTTATAGAAGGAGGGAGAAAGAAGAGGAGATATACAAGAACAAAGAGAGAGAGAGAATGGGGGATTGTGAGAGAGTTAGAGATAGGGTTAAGGAGGGAATGGAGATACCTAGAGAGGGGAAGGAATGAGGAAGAAAGTGAGGGAGATACCTAGAAAGAGGAGAGAGTGAGGAAGAAAGTGAGGGACAAACCTAGAGAGGGAAGGGTGTGAGTAAGAAAGTGAGGTCGACAAATTTGGGTATAAAGGACATAGAGGGGAAGGGAGGTAAAAGGCCATAAGGAGGATGAGGGGGATACAAAGGTAAACATGAAGGGAGCAAGATACTTGGGGATAAAGGACATAGAGGGGAAGGGAGACCTGAGAGGCTTAGAGGAGAGAGAGAGAGGTGGGATAACATGTAGAGGGGAAGGGAGGTGAGAGGCACAAAGGGGAGAGAGATGTGAGATGGGGGTTTAAGGAAGGTTGGGGGGATAGAGAGGTAAGCATGAAGAAAGTGTGGGAGAGACCTAGAGAGAGGAGGGAGTGAGGAAGAAACTGAGGGAAATAGGTGAGAGAGGGAATTAGATGGGTGTAAGGATGGAGAGGGAGATAGAGAGGGATAGGGGAATAAGGGAATTGTGAGAGATAGAGAGGGGAGGGACAAAGAAGAGTATGGATCTATAAGAATGAAGAGAGAGAAGAGGTAAGGGGAGAGAGAGAATATGAGATCTAGTTCATAGAGAGAGATAGAACTACAAGGGAAGGGAGATAAAGATGGGCCAATCTAGGGAGATTTAACTAGTGAGAGATTTTGAGAGGTGAGAAACCTAGAGGGGAGAGAGGGGTGATATGGGGGTTTAAGGATGGTGGGGGGGATATAGAGGTAAACATTCAAAGGGACTAAGAGACTTGGTGATAAAGGGCATAGAAGGGAAGAGAGTTGAGAGGTCTAGAGGGGAGATATAGGTATTGAGGTTTAAAGAGGGTGGAGGGGATATAGAGGTAAACATTAAGGGAATGAGAGACTTGGGTATAAAGGACATAGAGGGTAAGGGAGTTAAAGGGCCATAAGGAGGATGAGGGGGATACAAAGGTAAACATGAAGGGAACGAGATACTTGGGCATAATGGACATAGAGGGGAAGGGAGACCTATGAGGCTTAGAGGAGAGAGAGATAGATGTGGAATAAAGGACATATAGAGGGGAAGGGAGGTGAGAGGCACAAAGGGGAGAGAGATGTGAGATGGGGGTTTAAGGAAGGTTGGGGGTGATAGAGACGTAAGCATGAAGAAAGTGTGGGAGAGACCTAGAGAGAGGAGAGAGTGAGGAAGAAACTAAGGGAAAGAGGTGAGAGAGGGAATTAGTTGGGTGTAAGGATGGAGAGGGAGATAGAGAGGGATAGGGGAATAAGGGAATTGTGAGAGCTAGAGAGGGGAGGGACAAAGAAGAGTATGGATCTATAAGAATGAAGAGAGAGAAGAGGTAAGGGGAGAGAGAGAATATGAGATCTAGTTCATAAAGATAGATGGAACTACGAGGGAAGGGAGATAAAGATGGGCCAATCTAGGGAGATTTAACTAGTGATATAGATTTTGAGAGGTGAGAAATCTAGAGGGGAGAGAGGGGTGATATGGGGGTTTAAAGATGGTGGGGGGGATATAGAGGTAAACATTCAAAGGGACTAAGAGACTTGGTGATAAAGGGCATAGAAGGTCCAAGGGAGTTGAGAGGTCTAGAGGGGAGAGATAGGTATTGAGGTTTAAGGAGGGTGGAGGGGATAGAGAGGTAAACATGAAGGGAACAAGAGACTTGGGTATAAAGGACATAGAGGGAAAGGGAGGTAAAAGGCCATAAGGAGGATGAGGGGGATACAAAGGTAAACATGAAGGGAATGAGATATTTGGGCATAAAGGACATAGAGGGGAAGGGAGACGTAAGAGGCTTAGAGGAGAGAGAGAGAGGCGGGATAAAGGAAATGTAGAGGGGAAGGGAGGTGAGAGGCACAAAGGGGAGAGATGGGGGTTTAAGGAAGGTTGGGGGTGATAGAGAGGTAAGAATGAAGAAAGTGTGGGAGAGACCTAGAGGGAGGAGGGAGTGAGGAAGAAACTGAGGGAAAGAGTTGAGAGAGGGAATTAGATGGGTGTAAGGATGGAGAGGGAGATAGCTCAAGGGAAAGGGGAATAAGGGATTTGTGAGAGCTAGAGAGGGGAGGGACATAGAAGAGTATGGATCTATAAGAATGAAGAGAGAGAAGAGGTAAGGGGAGAGAGAGAATATGAGATCTAGTTCATAGAGAGAGATGGAACTACGAGGGAAGGGAGATAAAGATGGGCCAATCTAGGGAGATTTAACTACTAAGATATATTTTGAGAGGTGAGAAACCTAGAGGGGAGAGAGGGGTGATATGGGGGTTTAATGATGGTGGGGGGGATATAGAGGTAAACATTCAAAGGGACTAAGAGATTTGGTGATAAAGGGCATAGATGGGAAGGGAGTTGAGAGGTCTAGAGGGGAGAGATAGGTATTGAGGTTTAAGGAGGGTGGAGGGTATAGAGAGGTAAATATGAAGGGAAAAAGAGAATTGGGGATAAAGGACATAGAGGGGAAGGGAGGTCAAAGGCCTAGAGGGGAGAGAGAGGTGAGATGGGGGTTTGAGGAGGGTGGGAGGATAGAGATGTAAACATGAAGGAAAAGACATATTTGTGGATGAAGAACATAGACAAGAAGAGAAGTGAGAGGCATAGATGAGAGATTAAGGAGGATGAGGGGGATATAGAGGTAAACATGAAGGGAATAAGATACTTGGGGATAAAGGACATAGAGGGGAAGGGAGGTGAGAGGCTAGAGGGGAGAGAGAGGTGGGAGACTTGGGGATAAAGGACATAGAGGGGAAGGGAGGTGGGAGGCCTAGAGGGGAGGGATAGGAGAGATTGGGGTTTAAGGAGGGTGGGGGTGATAGAGAGGTAAACATGAATGGAATGAGATACTTAGGGATAAAGGACATAGAGGGGAAGGGAGGTGAGAAGCTCAAAGGGGAGAGAGAGGTGAGACGGGGGTTTAAGGAGGGTGAGGGGGGATAGAGAGGTAAACATGAAGAAAGTGGGGGAGAGACTAAGGGAAAGAGGTGAGAGAGGGAATGAGATGGGTGTAAGGATGAAGAGGGAGATACAAAGGGATAGGGGAATAAGGATATTGTGAGAGCTAGAGAGGGGAGGGACAAAGAAGAGTAGGGATATAAGAATGAAGGGAGATAAGAGGTAACGGGAGAGAGAATAAGAGATATGGTTCATAGAGAGATATGGAACTACAAGTGAAGGGAGATAAAGGTGGGTAATGGGATATCTAGCTCATAGAGGAGGGTAATGGGACATGGATGAATATGGATACCTCGAGAGCTCATTGTGAGATGGATAGAGGTGGATACCTCCGCAGGTGGAGAGAGAGGAGAGAGAGGCCATAATTGAGAGAGGGGAGTGAGATATAAAATGAGAGACAAAGGAACAAAGAGAAAGAGGGAAGGAGGGGTAGATGGTGATTTTTTGAGATACTTAGAGGTGGTAAAGGTAGATATAGGTGAGGGGGAGAGTTCACAAAGAAAGAAAGAGGGGCAAGTACCTGTAGGGTGAGAATTGGAGAGGGAGAGAGAAATATACAGAAGGAAAATAGAGGTGATTTACTTAGAGCCTAAGGAGGGATTGATAAGAGACACAATAGGTACAAATAGATATAAAAGGAGAGAGATAGCTAATGGGACATTATTTCTATGTACACATTGTTTCTATGTATACATTTGACACTCTCCCTATTTGGCGCGCGCCAAATGTGGAATATGGACCACATTTGGCACACACCAGATGGGAAAACCCGTTGATCACATTTGGCGCATGCCAAATAGGGAGAGCGCCATATTTGGTGCATGCCAAATGGCCCACTTTGGGAAACACCAAACCTATGGGTTGGATTTGCCTTGGGAATCCAACCCAAAGGTTTGGATGACCATTTCAGGCTAGAGACGTGTTTTTATCAAAACATTGAAAATTTTGACATATTTTTGGTCGTTCTTTTCTTTAGGTTTGCACGTGTTTCAATGAAGTTAAAAAAAATATCGTGGTAAACTTGAGCTCTCTCTTAGCTATCCAACAATGTAATTTATTTTGAATTTTGATTTTGTTAAGCCTTTCATCTATAATTTCTTTTGTTAGTGTGTCCGTTTTTTGTCAAAAACCAATATGCACTATTTTGGGTATAGATTTTTACACGTTCATCATATTTTGAAAAAAACTTACATTTTTAGAAACTAGACTCCATTATACACAATTTAAATTTTTTATTTATTTATTTTTGATTAGTTTTCAATGATTTTAGGGGGGAGCACACTCAAATTTCCGTTTTTTTGGATGTTTCCACTTCGAAAATTAGTAAAAAATCATATACTCATTAAAATTTTAGCTGAAAAATGTGGCATAAACTACAAGGTGTTAGCTAATTTCTCATTGAAGCGATTTTAAAAATTAAAAAAAAAGTTAACATTTTAGAGGGGCCACAACAAAGTTAACATTTTAGGGGGGCCACAACAAACGCTATGTTATGTTTTTTGCATAAAAATAGGACCACTTTTTGTGGCCCCCCTTTTTGAAGCCCTTATTCTCCACCATTTTCAATATAAATTAGTGGTTTAGAAAATAGACTCGAAGCACTCCAATTCTTGTTCTTGTTGCATCTTCAAATTTGGAGTGTAATTATGTTCAATTTGTCGTTGAAGTTCAGACTTTGCTGATTCAAAAAAAAAAGTGGCATCTTAAGACCCCCTTTTGGTACCACAACTTGGTACATATACCATAAAATGAGGCTCTCATAAGGGTTGAGCCCATCATGTTGCAATCTAATGATAGTGGAGGTAAAAGTCTTTCTTGTTTCAGTCTGTTTCAATCAAGCAAGAGTTCATAGTTCACAACAGTGAATTGATAAATGCACTAGTATAAAAGACAAATCATTGCTCAATGGAACTAGACTAAAACAATAAAGACCAAACAATCATCCAACACAAGGCAAAAAAAAATGCAAATAAAGTTTTGACAGAGAAAATTACTGAAAGAGTTCTTTGATAGTGGCCTCAATCAATGATAAGAGCAGTCCATAGCCCTTCTAGCAGCATCTTATGAAGTAGAGGAATGAAAGCAAAGCTTGAGGACAAAAACTATGATCACAGTCACAAAAGATGGCAATTTGACAGTGAGCATCAAAGATTCAAGTCCTATGTTTAACAGTCACAAAAGATGGCAATTTGACAGTGAGCATCAAAGATTCAAGTCCTATGTTTAACAGTCACAAAATTAGTAATGATAGAATTCAAGACCAAAGAAGTGCGACCATCAAACAATAAGTTCAACCTACAAGAGCATCAAAAGATTAGAGCATTCAAAAGTGCAATCAAAGAGTCATCTAAAGACACTCTAGAAGAATATCATAGCTTTTGAAAAGCAACAAATGATCATTCCACAATAATTTTGACCATTCAAAGCATGGCCATTCACAGTAATAGGAAGCACATCGATGCAACATATATAGTGCTAAAGTCACAGAGCCAACAATGATATTTATAAAGAACAACAATAAATATATCTCGGAGAAGTGTGGCATTGGAGTGTGTCAAACCATTGAAATGATTGTAGTCATACAAATAGCAGTGATTGAGCCCACATATTGAACACTCAAAGTATGTTTATATGGTCATCTCAATGATTAAATTTAATGTCACAGTGAGTGTTTTGAGTTCAAGATAATGAGAGTCATAACAAATATCAAAATCAAAGGACAATGGGCTATTTATAAGCAAGAACACGTAGCATTCAATAGCAATAATGTGATCATTAAAGAACCAACAAAGATACAAGTGCAGATAGAGTTTTGATGGATCAAAAGGGAGATCAAATTCATCAAAATAATGATAAGAATAACCCAAAATCTGCAATATGAGATACTAATGAGAAGACCATTAAGGTTTTGACAATGATATCATTGTCAAGAACAGAATCTCAATCATGCTTTCAAAGTTGCCCGTAATCAATATATAGTAGTATCAAGCATGTTTGATGATATCACCCATTGTTTCAATCTATAGAAGATCTCAGAATGTCAAGGTGCAGGGGTTTATCAAGATCACAGAGAGCAGCTTATAGTGAGAACATAATAGTGATATCCTTGAAGACAATGCAGTCACCAAGGATGTGCAATAGTTGTGCAGTCCAAAGATATGAAGACAGACAAATTTCAAGAGTCAAAATAGTCTCTAAATGTTCTTGACAGTCCAAATGAGCAGAATGAGTTTCTTCATCCAAGCATCAAAATCATGAAATAATGTTCAAGGCAAATCATGGAGCAACATTTATCTCAGAAGAATGTATGAAGATAGTATAGAATGAGTGAGCATAGATCAGCCATCACAAAGTGTGTTACAAAGAACATATATGGTCATTATAGGATTACAATCGCATATAGTTAAGTCACAGATGATAGCTATTCACAGTGACTAATTTCCAATAGTCATAGAGATGCACAAAAGGCAACCATAGTAGCCATGAAGAGCAAAGACAGTGATCGAAGGCAACCTTAAAATCATTATCATTAACACACAGTAAGCAATAGTTTCTCAAGAACAAAGAGCCGTTCATAAGAACTCAAAGACAATGTGATCAAAGCATGAACACGACCCTACAAATCATGAGAATGCAGTCAAGTACTTCCAGGAAACAAGATATTCATTGACTGCTTCCATTTACCAGACTCAAAGTGAACTTTTATCCATAGAAGTGAAGAGTTTACTCGATCTGTGATATTTTGTTTTCATTTGAGAAGCTCCAGAATTCCGCAATGAAGCCTCCATGGAGCACTTGTGCATACCTTATGTCGGCCGACAGGTTTTTTCTAGAATGTGAGATGCAAAATGAAATGTGTGATATTACTTTGGCCCGAGTTTTGTTTTAGGGTTTCTTTGCCCTAGCATATGCCAATGGAAAGATTAGGCATTTTTTTTTTTTGAAAATATATTACATGCCAATTAGTTCATATCGTAGTCTTATGACTTGTGATACCTTTGCCTTATGTATGCTATAGTGGGGTCTTTATGACCTATTTTTGCTTTGACCCTTGAATGGTCAAATCTACTTGTAATTTTGCATTTGTTTGAAATGTAAAGTACTTTGTCAAGTGATGTTTTTATAAATCACTAAGTCAAAGTTACTAATTTAAATGCAAAAAATAGAGTGTTATACTTTGTAAATGCACTTATGTATTTTGGTGAGCATTGATACTTTTTCGAAGCATCTAGGGAAAGCTACTTGCAGTTTGCAAACATTTGGAGGAGGTATAAGAGTTATTTTTGGTCTTTTAATAGCATTGGAGAACATCTTGGAGTTTCTTTTGCATGCCTTAATGATGGACTAAGTCAAATTTGACTTTTTCACCTATTTGGAGCACATTTGGAGGAAATCTAGTTACTAGATTTTAGGCCTTTTGGAGAGATCCGACCCAAAGCAGTTGGAGGTACATAGTTTGGTGCACCTGTTTTGGAATTTGATGGATATAGTCACTTTGTTGACTCATTTGTAGCTCAGTTCTTATTATGTACTTTTTTGGAGAGTGATTTTTGATAGTCCTTAGTCATATTTTGAGCATGCTTTGTAACTCATTTGGGATATTAAATACAAAAAATACCTTGTATACTATTGATGATGAGATCTTGCCTTCTTGCTCTTGCGGTATTGTGTATTGTTAGGTGATTCATCAAGTTACTTGTGAGATTTTTCTTATTTCCTTGTAGCTTTGTCTCATGTTTCTATACCTTTTCTTGAAAAGTATGTATATGCAGGTTGCAAAATGTGTCTTGAAGATGCATGTGACTTTTTGATTGTGAAGTTATCTTCCTTTTATGGGTTAATGCATCATGACCTCTTTGTGAAATATTTATGTAGAGGCATGCAGTAATAGGTTGTGCAAATTTAGTTTCTATCATTTCTAACCAAGAGTTTGAAATTTCAAAGTTTCATGGTCTTTTTTTAGTTTGGTGTATCACCCCTCATTTTCATTTCCAATTTTAAATTTATGTTTTCTCTCTCCCTTTTCCTTGATAGAGCAGTAAAGTTATTTATTTTTTAGGTGATCAAGTAGGAGCCAACCTTATCTAGAGATTCACTCCAAATTTAAGGTGATCCATAGCCTAGGAGTGTTTCCTTGTTCCTCTAAAGTACCAAGTTCTGCAACTTGGTGAGGGTGCAACTTTAAGACATAGCAGTGCCCAAGGATTGGAGGGCATTGTCAATAAAAATGCTAGAATGAAGAGCCAAAATTCTGCGTAGAAATGCTTAGAGTGATAATGCTTGTGTTTTGTTTCTCTTAAGGGGCGACCATGACACAAGTGTTGTCACTCTAGCGTTTCTATTAAAAAATTGGCTCCCAATTCTCATTGCTACACCCAACTCCACCAAGGTACATATATAAACAATAATTTTTGCATAATCCAACATGTTTAATGTAGTGACCCATATATTATTAATGATATCAAGTTTTCACAATCCATAGTAAATTACTATACTGCTTTTGGATTCGATTGCGTTAGAGAGTTTTTACCATCAACTTTTCAGATCACTCTAACATCCTGATGATGGATCCTAGAGTGTGATCCAAAACATTGATGGTAAAAAGACTCTAAAATAATCGAATCCAAAAGCACTACATTAACAATCTATTATTTTTTGGAAGTCAAAATTCATTGCTGATGTTGGCCTTTTTTCTCTTTCTTGTCCTTAACACTTTCTAAGTCATTTTTTTGGAAAAGCTCCCAAAAGTAAAAAGAAAAAAAATTGGACTTTTTATAATTATTGTCGTGCACAAATTTGATCAAAATAATCAAGTTGTGCTGGTAAGCCACTTCCTATATAAACACATTTTTAGTAGCAGTTGGAATATGGTTTTTTCATAAATGCAGGACCATGTGGGGTTAGCGTTTGCTAGGTATCTAAAAAAACATTTTATTTGCTTATAATATTATTGGAAGAAAAATATATATGCCAAGAATAATGTCACTCTCAAAGGAAGAATGCAACAAGGAGGGCATAATTTTTTTATGTGGTAATTTGGTATTATGGTGGTATATGTTAGTGATATTATGAGAGATATAAAAAAGTGTTTTTAATACATAAATCTACCATTGATGTTCTAGGTATAGACAAATTTGACTATGCTAATAATAATAAATTGCTGAACTTGAATCCAACATTAATTATTGTTTTACATTGAAGTTTGCATGTGTGTTGTAGATGATGAGAATATAATTATAGGGGAGTTGATTTTTAAAATTGGATATATAAGGTAAATTATTTTATTTAAGAAGCATTGAGATTAATTTCATTTCTAAATGTAAGAGGGAACTGTGTAATTGAGGCAATTGGAAGGTATAAATTCCAATTGATATTTTATATTTGTTTATTGTAAATGTACAAGTCCACCTTTGGTTTAATCAAAAAGTTTAATGTTTAGGATTTTTGTTTCAAGTATTGCATGCAATCCTCAAACAAAAAGGACCTCTAAAATTTGACTAAATGGTACATATTATTTGATGCTAAATGTTGCACATGGCATGGACGAGTGAAACCTTAAAAAAGGTTATTAAGTAGATGTTAAACATAATGGAGAATGGAAAAAATAAACTTAAGGAACAAGCACAATTTTTATATTAGATGTTCGAGGCATCAAAGGGTGGGAAATTTTTATTATCTCAAGTTAGCTTCGTGCTTAAAATTGATACTCATAATGAGAAGTACTGATTTCATATATATGTCCCTTCGATATCGAGGGGTGCTAGGCATATTTTGATAGAATTTGTGAGTATAGTTAGTGTATCACTTTAAGTTCAATTTATTTTGTATAGTAGAGGAAGGATTGTTTCCCATAGAATCTAAGCAGGGATGTTGGCACCTTTAGAGGAAAGTGGACTCTTGGAGGAGATTTGTTCTATCATATATAACATTAGAGGAAGGATATTAACACACTCAAAGGAGACTTGTTCTCTCATTATGCATGAAAGATTAAAATATTTTATTTTCTCTCATATCACATAGAGATTTTGTAGCTTTGACAGTTGTGAGATCCATTGATGGAGTCAATTTTGTGTTTCTTAGGTGAATGCAAAGAATCACTTGAGGTGCTCCATCAAAATCTCAAAAAAGATACCATGTTTAGTTCTTGTAGGATGTTGTATTTTATTCAAATTGATGTAATAAGGAGGGAATATTGGATTTATTATATCATAGTTACTTAATATGTCAATAATAATAATTAAATATAGGATAAATAATAATTCACTTAATAAATAAGACAATGTTTAGTTTTCTGAAATTGTTATATCCCTATTAATAAGTTAGTTTGGTTTTATGAGAATAATGTCTAAAGGTTTGATGATATTCCCCAAAGCATCCACAAGAATGCCATTGGTTATGTTTAGAGCAACACATAAATATGTATAATAGTTTAATGCTAATTTTTTAGATATATCAAATTATTTGTGGATCTGTTATACAAATTGGTTAAGCCCCTCCCTTCCCCAATGAACTTCAAGATGGAAAGAAGAATAAATTTAGATTGTGTTTGCATATGGATGAAAATTATTTATGATTATGTAGTTACAATTTGATTGTGGTATCAGATTATCTATGATTATGTAACTACATTTGCAATAATATCTACTGATTGGAATTATTTTCAAAAAATTCCTCTATCCTTTATGCTTTGATGGATGTCCACACTTAGTTCCAAAGCATCCATTCAACACAACTTCAAAGGAGGACAACAAAGGTTGTATATCTTGGTTGTAAATATACCAATTGCATTTGGATGGATGTTTCTAAAGCCTTTTCAACAAATAGGTTTTTATTAAATTTAGCAATTAAGAGAACAATTCTCTTTGATTCTTTTTGTCAAATAGTTCAAGTGCCTTTTCTATGCTTCCACATTTTGAGAATCTTGCAATTAAGCATCCTATCAAATAGTTCACATGCCTTGTCAATACTTACACATTTTTCACATGTCTACTAGGGCATTTGCAACTACAAAATGTGACAAGATTCTTGCGATGAAAATCCATACCTTGTTCTAAAGCTCCCATTTTGACATGGGTTGGGAGGACATTGGTGAAGGCCATTGAGTTTGGATTTACATTTGCTTGTTGCATTTTCCTAAAAGTTTCTAAATGCTTATCAACAAACACCATTTGTGAACATCTTGCAATTAGAGCATTCCATTAGAACTGTTACATATATTGTCATTGATGTCAACTGAGTGGTTATGATAATGAAACAATTTAGAAGTGTAGTGGCAATGGAAGACTAGGAGAAAGCATCATCTATTCATTGTTATACCTTATCTTTTGAAGTTTGTGTTTTCCAAAATATTGAAGAAGTTTCATAAGTTCAAGTCAAGAAAGGTGTCACACAGGCCCTAGAGAATGTATTGCACTTCTCCATATTTGAAGATCTAACCCTACATTTTAGAAATGAGATAGAGGATAGTAAATGAAGTATGTATGCCTCTTATTTCAAGTCATAAAAGTTAATGCAAATTTTTTCAAGGTTTGTAGAGTGAAGAAGGTATTGTTTTTTGTCAGGATGGGTAAGAGGAATGCTTCACATTTCTTTGCACTTATATATTTATTCCTATGGTTTGGAGGAATTTGTCACACTCTTTTTATATTTCCTCTTCACAAGTTTCAAGTGTTGAAGTGTACTGCAAGTATGGATTTGAATGTTATATCTCAAGACTATGTTTTCTTGTTTGCTTGTGATGCTGGGTCCAATATTTGTTTGCTTGCACTAGCTCAATTGGGCATAATTGTGTAAAAAGGAGGGTATAGGAATGTTGTTAAATTTCATATAAGGACTATAAGTGCTCTACATGTTGGTTCTTGGTATATCCAATACTATTTGAGGTTTGGAGTAAATGTATTGAAGGTTAGATGCTTGCCATGCTAACTTGGAATTGTAATGGTGAAAAATTAGGGTTTCCACCGAAACCCTAATTTTTGCTTGGGACAACCATTACATTCAAAAGAGGGGGAATCCAATAGATTCAGTCATAAATCAACAAATTTTAAGATTGAATACTGATTAGATTGATTAATTTGGGGTCATATTTTGTAAGTTGAATTATTGAATCAAGATATAATGCTTGAAATGAAGGTAAAACCATGAAAACAATGAGCTACAGATGTGGGATTGAGCTGTGCACCTGGATATGATAAATGTACATAGATTCGAGTTTGATCCTTGAAAAAGAACCTAAAATGTTGGGATTGTGGTGCCTATCTCCATGGTCCTCCAAACATTTTGCACATTGAAGGGGGATTGATTCGTCACTGTAAATAAAGCTTATCCCGAAGATCATAACTCTGTACCTATTTCCTACACACAAAAAGAAGGGAAAATAGGTTGGGAATAGGAATTGGCCTAAGTCAAACCTCGGTTGAGGAATCAAACTTGAATGAAATATTGTAAATACTGAAATAAATAATGGAAAGATATACCTCAGATCTACAATGAATCATAATGATGCTTTTCTTCTTGAATGTAATCACATATGTTGTATGAAATGACATGAACATGAAAAAACCCTAATCACACACACATGCTTGCATAGGAATGATATAAAATTGCTCCATAATAGATAGATGAAGAATATGCAACTTTGAAGACCTCTAGAAATGCTTGATGATGAATGCTTCAATGTTTGAATGCTTGATTGTTTGTGATCCCCATTTCACCTATCATGAATGTATATATCAAAATGAGAGGGGAAGACCTCCTTAGATACTTGCTCGTCAGGAAATCATGTTAATTTTTCGACATAGGTCAACACAGGGAAATGTTTTCCGCTCAAATTTGATGGGGAAAAGGGTTTAAATTGGGTCCCAATTAAGGAGGACCATGGCATGGTGCCATGGTCCCAGTGAGGACCAAGGTGCCATGCCCTGGTCCTACTCTAATACAGGGCTAGGATAAAGGGGCAATGTAAGGTAAAATGTAATATTAATGCCATATTTGCATGATGTAAGCATAAATGAGTCCTAGTCAAACATAGGGATGCAAACACTAAGGTGAGGGCCCTAAATGTGGTCTAAATTGTAAGAGGGTATAATTTAGGATGCTATATTTAGCCCCCACTTTAGTGGGAGTATGAGATTACACATATACTCACAATAAAGTAGGATAAATAAAGAAGAGGAAGAATGCAAAGCAAGATCACAAGGAATCATACATAAAAACAATAATGATAGGAAAATGAAAAAAGAAAGTAAATAAAATATAAAGAACAAACATATACAACAAAAAATAAAAAGACAATAAAATGATAAATGAAACACAAATCATTTTTTTTTGATAAATTTTAAAGGGAAATTAACTAAGAAAATATAAAATTAAAAGAGGTTTGGTTCAATCAAAGAAGTTTAAAAAGGGTGAAACAATTTAATGAGAAATGGGTTTGAGTGAAAAACAGTTCAAAAATTATGAAATGACATGAGGATTTATCAATTTAATTCTAAAGTAAATACTATTATAGTGTAATATTTTAACATTAATATTACTAATCAATTACAACATTTTATTTTCTACAACTTTTTTCTTAAATTTACATATCTAGTCAAATAGTTACAAATAATGTGATAGTCCTAAAAATGACTGTGCAAAAAATATTCATGCCTTAGTCAAAATATTGGTCATTATGGAGTAATTTTAGTCAAAATATTGGTCATTATGGAGTAATTTTAGTCAAAATATTGGTCATTATGGAGTAATTTTGTCCTCTTTCCTAGGTTCACAGTTGAGGGTTTTAGGGTTTATGCATTTTGATAAAATTTTATCAAAAACCCTAAGCTTATTATAATTCAGCGTTACCTTTTTCCACTTAAACCAAGGGTTCATTACCATTGGCGGGGCCTTTTGTTTTTCCTAGGAATTAAGTTCTTTTCGGCCGACCCCTATGTATTTCCCTAAGATTGCACATGAAGTTATCCTAGGTGGGTCTCGTTTAATATTTTTCTGCCAGTGCTTAATTTTTTCTTAAAGTCTAAAGTCTTATATTTTTGTCGGCGACTTTATGGTAAATAGCGAGAAGATCCTACGGTTTGTGCAACCTCGTGGTCGAAAGTGCAAGGAAGATAAGAACCGTGGCATCACAAGATGATGCCACATGTCCTCGATGGAGAAGGTTAAGCTGGTGCTTTGATTTTTAAAACCTTTGATGATACTAGTTCTCAAGAGGTAAAGACCAGACTACTAATAGTTCCATCAATTTGCACGTGTTTCAATGGATGACGATGTTATAATCTACGCGAAAAGGTGCCCGACATTTAATTTCTAAAGGTTGGTAGGCACTGTAGCCGTAGGGTAAAGTGCAAATAGTTCCAATGACCCTTGTAACCCTGTGAAGGAAGATACAAGAAGTTTATGGACTGTGGCATTACGAGATGATGCCAATGTCTCGGGCTGACCAATAGGATCAACGGTGGGCCCATCGACGATGCTAGTCTAGGAGATGACATGGCATTGCTACATCACATATTTGATGGGTCGACAAGCCACGATGGAGGGTCAATGTCAGATTGACCATTAGTGATCATTTGATTTGCCAAGATGGGCAGGATCTACGACAACGTTTCAAACTAAATTTTAAAAGATAATCAAAGGTATTATTTGTCACCCGCACAGGAAAGTTAGAACAAACAAAATATAGGCTTGTCAACATGGAACAAGATAGCGACAAGTCAGGACACATGGATGCTGACTCATTCCTGAGGGACTAGTTTGAAGGTTTCTACTAAGTCGAGGTTGATTAGACAAGCAAGGATGATAGTTTCAGAGGCATAAGAGGATTGGATAACTTCTAAGTTAGAGATGGGAGATCACAAACTTCTATGAGAAATTAGAGGTTTCTTGTTGTCAGGGATTTTGAAGCAGAATTTGTACAATCAAGAAAGAATAAGATCAGAACAAAATCATTCACATAAGATGAGCCTTAGCAGGAGGCAATGGATTTGATAGGCATGACTTCTAGAGTCCATAGTTGGTGGGGTGAGTTGAAGGCACCAAAATGATGATTTTTCACATGAATGAGCATTACTAGGTGAAGTGTTTTTTATTATAAATACAATGGGGTGGTGAATTAATTGGTAGAAGAGAAAAGAAACCTTTTCATTTTCTGAGAGTGATTTTTTTCCTCAGCAAGGAAGATGATTTTTGAGCAGGATCATGCATGGAGTTGTTGTGTGCTCTCTGATACCAGATGGGTGTTCTTTCTCTTGTGTGAGTTTGTTTATTGTCAAAGGGGTTGTGAAAGTGATAAGGATTGCCAGAGGGGGCGTGAAAGCCTTTTCTTATAAAGAAAGGCCACGCATGGCACATCCTCTGCTTCTACTCTGCCACTGGATGGCAAGGGGTTTCAGGAAGGAGCCCACAGGTGAATGAAAGAAGGATTTGTTTGGGTGGGGAGCGGCATCTAGTCATCTCTGTGATGACATGGAAGCTGCGACCCCTTCCCAACATGTTATGTTTTCCCTTAAGCTCTTCCTTCCACTTTCTCTAATCTCTAGCATGAAGGCTGAAGCTCCTCCTCTAGTTTAGGGGCAACTTTACTTCTTGCCAGGACCCAGTATACCTTCCAAGAAGAGAAACAGTTTGTTGGATAGAACGTAGCATCTCACACTGCATCCCAAGGCATCATGGTGATAATGACATGACTCAAGTACTTTTCTTTCTACCAATTTTCAGTTAAAATTTTTAATTCTACTTCATCATGGGTGCCAACGCATGGATAAAGAATATTTTTGTAACAAAATCGCATATGACCTTTTAGGCCCAATTGTTGAGAGTTAATCTTATGTTGATATGTGTCTCTTGGCTTGAAGCTTGTTGCTCCCTTTTCTTCTATAAAAAGGGAAATCGAGGCCATTAGAAGGGTTCTTTTTTGGTCCCTTGAGGGTTCCAAATTTTTGGTTCCTTTAGCAGGTTTTAGATGCAAATGAGCAAAGTGTAGAATTTTTTGTAGAGCAAAATAGAATGAGTCATGTGTCTTAGTTTTTTGCAGGTTTTGAAAGATTGAATTGTATACTGTGTTATGGCAGATATAGTATTTGAATAAATGAAATCGAATTTAGGCTTATTTCTCTCCAGTGTATGATTTTGCTATCTTTTGAATGAAATAGATCAAGGGTTTATTTCTTTTAGTGCATTGTTATGATGTATGTGATTTGTGTTTATGCTTTGATCCAAGGGGCTGATTAAATGCTTAAACAAAATTACAGAGTAGTAGGGCTTGTGCGAGGATTTTGATAAGTAGTTTTGGGCTTGGGTCATAGTTGAGATGTATTGTAAGGCAATATTATCTTAAATCAAAATGCTATCAGATTATTTCTATTGTAATTCATCTTATATTTCATGAATTTGATTCCCCAATGGATAAGGCACTGGTCATTAGCTTGTCCGAGTCTTTACAACCAGTTTTGTGTTCCGTTCATCTATCCTTGCTATAAATTGGTTGATTATCATATTTTTTTTCATTTTATGTGTGTTATTGTGTGTTCTACCCATCTCATTGCTCCAAGTGGTTGAGGATCACTGAGGAATAGCCATCCTTTATCATTCTCCCTCTTTGTTGAGATAATCTGCTTTATATTAATGCTAGTTTATTGTCATTTGCAAGTATGATGCAAAAATTGTGAAGGCAATAAGGGATCACCCTCCCTGGTTTTGCAAAGCCTAAAGTGTAGAAGGATCTTATATCCTTGTTAGTTGGTCCAATCCTTGTGATAATTTCCATAATTGAAGTTGGCTGCTTCATAGAAATTGGATTGAGTGTATTGGTGGCATTTAAAGCATAAAGCCCAATTTGGGAACCAACAAAAATGGCGACTTTGCTAGGGAATAGTTGTTTGGAATCTATGGAAAAGAATTGAGCTGTAATTAATTTATACATTGACCCATCAGAGTCACCAACAAAATGGCGACTCAGCTGGAGAATATTGCATAAAATTTTTCCATGTCTTTCTGTGATTTGATGGTTGAGCTTTGCTCCCACGTCATAGGACCCAAATATTTTTCCTTATAGAGTCATGAGCTTGTTAAATCTATCCCTTGTCAGTTTGAGTCAATTCTCATGAATGTTGCCTGAGAATCTATTGTATTTCATCTTTCAATGCAAGTTTGTCTAGATTTGTTCCTATTTTATGATTATTTTAATACCTCACAAGTTGTGAGTGGTGACTCTGATATCTTTGTACCAGTGTGAATTATTTGAGGAAGAACTAAAGAAGAACTAGAGAATTTGTAGAAGAGATGAAGCAAATTGTAGCTCTTATGATGAAGTACCCTGACAAGTTGAGGATGGAATCCATATCATGCCATATGATGATAAGGAGGTGTTGCAGTGCTGGTTTTTGAACAAATTTGACTTGTGAAGAAATTCCAGTTGTTAAAAAATTTGACCTCTTCAAAGGGGTGGTGAATCTACAAAAGAACCTAATGAAGAGGTGAAGATAGTTTCGGATCTATCACTGATATAAGCCAAAGGGTTAATTTCCAGTCATTACAATATTTCCAGGTATTTTGATTTTCATGAGTCAGATATATATTTTCATGAAAATCATGTCTAGAAAATGTTTCCCTATTAAGTGAGTAAAGCACCAAGAAAGGGAATAGTAGTGATTATTTTACATACTTATGTGATACAATTTTCTGATTTTTATATTAAGTTGGATGAAGTATGTTTTGAGATATTCATTGTAATATTTTAAGATTGTGATAAAGGAAAGAAGTAGGGAAGTGAGTGAGAAGATGTATTGTTTGCCTATACATCCCTATGAAATATCATATGTAAATGTGCAAAGTATGCAACCTCTGTCAAATCACAACAGAGTTTTCTGTATGGAAAGATATAAGCCATTTAGTTTTAATGGTATTCAAGGTTTCCCTAAGGTTAGGAAATACTTACCGAAGTTCACTGGGAAAGGATCAGAATCAACACGTCAAACATTTGCAAGAGTTTACTGATTTGATGGGAGATTTTGAGATAAGTCAAGAAGATATGCTCATGAAGATTTTTGTTCAATCTTTGAAAGAGGATGCCAAAGATTGGTTCTCTTATTTTCCAACATGTTATATTTCTTCATGGGATGAACTAAAAGCATCTTTCATGGAATAATTTGGTCAAATAGTTGAACCAGGTTCAGTTATAAAAAGATTCATGGATATTCAAAAGAAAGAGGATGAATTAATCCCTGCTTTCAATCTCATATTTGCAAGAACATTAGATGATATTCCTAGTAGTTATAGGCCAAATGATGTAGTGTGTTTAGTTGTTTATCTAGCTGCATTTGAGGAGGAAATGAGTTATTTGCTGAGAGACAAGGATCCCAAAACATGCATCGGGCTTATAGGATAGCAATGGATATTGAGAATAATTTGAAATATGGAATCCCTAAGGGTTATTTATCTGCAAGAATATGTTGTCCTAAGATTATAGATGTCGAAGAAAGGTGTGAGCCAAAAAGTGAAGACCAATGTCAAAGCATCTACATCCTTATTGATCACACTAACCATGTTATGACATGTTTCAAACAAAAATGTGAGTGAAGAGAGCTTGTCTTACACAATGGTTATTCCTCATGTTAATAAAGAAAAGGTTAGCTAGAAATTATGTGACACAACTGATATAGAGATGGAGATAATTTCTGTTATCCCACAAGAGGTTCATCTGCAGTCTTATGGTTCAAATGAATCTAATAGATTTAATGAGGAAGAATTGGAGAGTTATACACCTGATGAAGACAACGCTAGTGTGCAAGATTTTGATGACATTGATTCATTCACACATGAATCAGTTATATGCAATGCTGAGAACTTGGATGATGAAGTGCCACCATTTTTAGTTGATGATGCTATTGAGATAGAATGTTGCATGGTGTGTCCCAATGAAGAGGGTATGCTTCAACTTGTTCCTATACCTCATGAATTTATTCAATGTAATATGTATGAAGAGTTAGTTAAGACATGTATACTTGAAATTGATGTAACAAGTAGCTGTGTACCAACTGTCCCATTACAAACAACTCTTCATGAAATAGATCAAATTGTTTTCTAATGTTCTTATCACCAAAATGTCCTTGAATTGGCCTATATGGTTGAGAAGGATGAAGTCCAAAAGGGTCAGAATAGTCATGATAATTTTACTAAAGTTTATGAGGATCATGGCATTGAGTATTGTGAGGACTATAATGCTGAATCTTGTTCTAATTCAGATTGTGATTCTTTTGTTCTCGATGAAAATGAATGTGAACTTGAGATGGGAAGTGGTTTTAGTGAAAGATTTAATGTATTGTTTGATGAGGATGCAGATATGGATCAGTTAGCGCTTTGCCATAATGTTTTTGAGAAGGGATTTCATATGGTTTTTAACCCTTTGTATGAATCTAGACAATTGAGAGTCTGGACATCTTAGATGTTGCATCAATTTGTAAAATAAATAATTGTGATGACTAGGATGTGATACCCGAGTTGATGCTGATTTATGAGGATGAGTTTGCTTTTGTTGCTGATATGAATGACATCAAATGGGATTCAGAGAAAGAGCTTGAAGTTTTTCTTCAGTTTGATGATTTGCAGTTACATGAAAGGATCAATTGTGATCCTTTTCCTCCTCTTGATAAAAAAATGTTTATTGTGTATAGGAGAAGAGTGGATTCTTTTGAGAGTTCCTATTTCGATGAGCAAACAATTTTTTTGAATCAAGCCTATATTCTTAGCTATGTGCCATAATATGAGTTTTTCTTTTCTCAACAGAATGATGTTGTTATAGAGTGTGATACTGGTTCCAGTCAAGATATATGTTGTGTTCAGCACAACACATATATGTCACACAACGACCAATATTTTCAATCATTGCATAAGTTTCATAGGTTCAACAGTGAATGCAATGATAATTTTAAGCATGGTAGTTGGATAAAAAATGGCAGAAGGTTTGATCAATGACATTCCAGCTATGTTATTAGATTGTTTTTAGTGCAGTCAAAGGGAAACCATGTTTATAACAAAGGAAAGCATATGTTGATCTTGTCAGATGGCTTTTGGCTATCACATGTGGTTTGACCTTCAAGACACAAGCAACTTGGGGTAGAGTAAGCCTTTTTGACTCTATGCCCGATGGATTAGTTATAATTTTCTTCTTGAATTGCCTGTTCATGGACAATTATTGAAGCTCTACTTTTGTCAAAGTAGTTATTTTCCATGAGCATTAGTTTAGGTTTTGTATATAAGTAGTGAAGTTTCCTTTCTGTTGAAGTTGCCCTATCCAGGAAACTTCTTTTTGGTTTGCTCTGCAATATGGTTTGCTTCACCAAAGATTATGGATTATCGCATCATTCTTGAGTAATGATTGTCCCCAACTAGAGCCACTGATAGTTCAAAAAAAGACTGTGCAAAAAATATTCATGCCTTAGTCAAAATATTGATCATTATGGAGTAATTTTGTCCTCTTTCCTAGGTTCAGAGTTGAGGGTTTTAGGGTTTTATGCATTTTGATAAAATTTTATCAAAAACCCTAAGCTTGTTTGTCAGCAATATGAAGGAATTGATTATGTGTTGCATTGATGTTTTATCATTGGTTACCAAAAGACAAATTTTGGTTACCGGTAGAAGAACTAGTGTTGCCGGCAGAAGGGACTATCAGTTGGATACTACCGACATGTTTGGATCAATGCAATATGTCTGGTTTAATGTGTTGCATGTTTCTAGAGTATGTTTTGGTCAGTTGGTATTGACTTGATGATTGAATGCTATCATACACTCTATTAATCCTATACTAGTAAGGGTTTAAGGTTTTACTGGCAGAGCTTTTTCTGAAAATCTTTGACGGGATGCATAAGTGGTGTTGGTGCGGCTTCTAGATGAAATTTAGGATGCAGAAGGTGATCTTTGTTCTCTACACATTACTATTTGGGTCCAGGTTATGGACCGGTATCATGTTACGTGTTCTCTACACATTACTGGGATGATTTATGGATTGGTTAATATTGTTTTGGTCTAAAGCCGACATGGTATATCATTGTAATATGGATGCATGTAATGATCTTATTGTAATACCTTTTAGGTGGGCGACCTAATTGTTTTAGGCCTTAGGGTTTGTATAAATTGATGTAAGATCTCATTGTAGATAGTGGTCGTGGTGGTAATGGTCAGGGAATGAAATATCATATGCAAAGGAGATTTGGTCGATCATAGGTGATCAAATTGAGTTTATGTAAGAGGTCAAAGGCCTCTGGTATTGAGATTAACCAAGACTATAATCAGGCATGGTAGATGCTATCATTGGTAGTTTATTCTTCTGGATTGTTGTCCAATTATATCGAGGTGGTTATAACCTCTCTGTAGTCAGTGAGACTCCTTTTTAATGAGCAGTATGCTCTATGCAGTGTGCCTCCCTGCATGTGCAGGCCCCTTATTGTATCACATACTTTCTGCAGAGGTATCATATGACTGTGGGTAGGCTTCCCACCGTGGTTTTTTCCTTTACCAGGTTTTGGGTAAGTGCAAGAAGTTGTGTCCACTTTTTGGCTAAAAAGTGGAAGTTTTTTCCCTTTTTTTTCGATTTTGTCTCGTTTGACCTAAATATTTGAGGCACTTCAAGAAAAAATCTTGAAAAAAATCAGTAATAGAAAATGTAGTGCTCGAAGTCTACTTTCCAAATATTTAATTTATTTTAATACCTAGATCTTAAAAATGAAGTTTGAATAAGCATTACTAAAACCTATAGTTTAAAAGTCACTTTTCAGGACCATACCATGCCCGTGTACGACAAGCATAATTTGATCTAAATGAAATTATTTTTATAAATCCTTTTGGGAAAAGATCTATAACTCACTCACCTTTGATGAGAATACTCTTTTGTAATTTTTTTCTGCATTTTTTTTTGTTAATTTTTTATTGGGCATAATCATTGTTTTGAAAAATTCTTGTGTACGGCAAGCATAATTTGACCTAAACTTAACATTTTTTGGTTTTTTTTTTAAACTGTAAATAATTGTCTCTAGTTTGATGCCATATAATTTTTTTTTCAAAAAACTTAGAAACAAAAAAGTTATTAAAAAACTAAAAAACCATGTTATTTCGAGTTTATAGACCTCTTTCATTAGTAATTATTTTAAAAATAAAAATATTGGTCAATTTTTTTTAAAAATTACATATTTAGAATCTAGACAGTCTCTACTATAATGGGTTTTCATTGTTTAAAAAAATTCTGAAAATTTGGTGCTCATATATATTTTTGAAGTCATTATTTTATATGAAGATTGATTTGGCCTTCAAGTTGCAGGTCAAATCAGGTCCAAGCCTAAGGGTCGGCTCTCCAAGCCATTTCCCAAGCCAAAATCGAAGCTACAACCGGGATCCCGTTTTGTTTTTTAAAATAATTAAAAAAATGTTCAGCAAACGAGATCCCATTTCAAAAACAAAACGGGATCCCGTTTCCCTTTTTTTATTTTTTATTTTTAAAAACAAACTATATATACATGAAATATAAAATTTAAGTTTAAGTCACATTTCCCTTTGTCTTTTTCCTTTCTTATACTTTAAGTTATATTTTATGTATATATTAGCAGGATGTTTGAGAATGGTTTCAGATCTCTAGGAGTTATAATACAGATTCTAGATTTTAGAAGATCTTATAAATTGTGATGTAATAGGACCTATAATGTCATAATACAACCTATTATGTCATAATAAGTCCCATTGGTACATAATAGGTCCTAATGTGTCATAATAGGTCATATTGTATCATCATAGGTCCTATTATGACATCATAGGTCATATTATGTCATAAAATCCCTTAAGAGGAACTATTATGACTTTATACCCCTTAGTAGGACTTGTTAAGGGGTATTATGTCATAACAAGACCTATTGTGACATAATAGGACCTATAATGTCATAATACGACCTATTTTGTCATAATAGGTCCTTTCGTGACATAATAGGTCCTTTTGTGTCATAATACCCCTTAAGAGGACCTATTATGTCATATAGGTCCTATAATGTCATAAGACCCCTTAAGAGAACCTGTTATGTCATAATTGGTCCTATTATGTTATAAGACCCCTTAAGAGGACCTATTATAACATTATGCCCCTCAGTAGGACCTATTAAAGGGTATTATGACCTATGATGTCATAATAGGACTTCGATGACATAATAGGACCTATTACATCATCATATATCATATTATGTCATAAAAGGACCAATTATGACATAATATGATCTATGATGATGTAATAGGTCCTATTATGTCATTATAAGTCCTATTATGACATCATAGGTCATATTATATCATAAAACCCCTTAAGAGGACCTATTATGACTTTATACCCCTTACTAGGACATGTTAAGGGGTATTATGTCATAATAGGACCTATTGCGATATAATAGGACCTATAATGTCATAATATGACCCATTATGTCATAATAGGTCCCATTTTGACATAATAAGTCTTATTATGACATAATATGACCTATCATGTCATAATACAACCTATTATGTCACAATATGACCTATTATATCATAAGACCCCTTAAGATGACGTATTATGACATAAGACCCTTTAGTAGGACCTATTATGACATGTAGAGAAAGATAAGTTGGTTGGAAGAGAGAGATGGTATGTTTAGATAGAGTTGAGGGGTATTATGTCATAACAGGACCTATTGTGACATAAGAGGACCTATAATGTCATAATATGACTTATTGTGACATAATATGACCTATTGTGACATAATATGACCTATTGTGACATAATAGGTCTTATTGTGACATAATAGGTCCTATTGTGACATAATACAACCTATTATGTCATAATAGGTCCTATTATGTCATAAGACCCCTTAAGAAGACCTATTATGGCATTATACCTCTTACTAGGACCTATTATGACATAAGACCCCTTAGTAGAACCTATTATGACATAATATGATAGATTATCACATAATAGGACCTATTATGTCATAATAGGTCCTATTATGTCATAAGACCCCTTAAGAGGATCTATTATGACATTGTACCTCTTACTAGGACCTATTATGACATTGTACCTCTTACTAGGACCTATTATGACATAAGACAGACCTTAGTAGGACCTATTATGACATAATAAGGTTGATTATCACATAATAGGACCTATTATGTCATAATAGGTCCTATAATGTCATAAGACCCCTTAAAAGGACCTATCCTATCTTAATAGGTCCTATTATGTCATAAGACCCCTTAAGGGGACCTATTATGACATTATACCCCTTACTAGGACCCGTTAAAGGGTATTATGTCATAATAGGACTAATAATGACATAATAGGACTAATAATGACATAATAGGACTAATAATGACATAATAGGATCTATGATGATGTAATAGGTCCTATTATGTCATCATAGGTCCTATTATGTCATCATAGGTCATATTATGTCATAAAACCCCTTAAGAGGACCTATCATGACTTTATACCCCTTCCTAGGACTTGTTAATGGGTATTATGTCATAATAGGACCTATTGTGACATAATATGACCTATAATGTCATAATATGACCTATTATGTCATAATATGACCCACTATGTCATAATAGGTCCCATTGTGACATAATAGGTCCTATTATGACATAATACGACCTATATGTCATAATACGACCTATTATGTCACAAGACCTATTATGTCATAATACGACCTATTATGTCACAAGACCCCTTAAGAGGACCTATTATGACATTATACCTCTTACTAGGACCTATTATGACATAAGACCCCTTAGTAGGACCTATTATGACATATGTAGAGAAAGATAAGTTGGTTGAGAGAGAGATGGTACTTTTAGAGAGAGTTAAGGGCTATTATGTCATAACAGGACCTATTGTGACATAATATGACCTATAATGTCATAATACGACATGTTATGTCATAATAGGTCACATTGTGACATATTAGGACCTATAATGTCATAATATGACTTATTATGTCATAATAGGTCCTATTGTGACATAATAGGTTCTATTGTGACATAATACGATCTATTATGTCATAATAGTGTCCTATTATGTCATAAGACCCCTTAAGAGGACCTATTATGACATAAGACCCCTTAGTAGGATCTATTATGACATAATAAGATCGATTATCACATATTAGGACCTATTATGTCATAATAGGTCCTATAATGTCATAAGACCCCTTAAGAGGACCTATTATGACATTATACCCCTTTGTAGGACCCGTTAAAGGGTATTATGTCATAATAGGACTAATAATGACATAATAAGATCTATGATGATGTAATAGGTCTTATTATGTCATCATAGGTCCTATTATGACATCATAGGTCATATTATATCATAAAACCCCTTAAGAAGGCCTATTATGACTTTATACCCCTTACTAGGACTTGTTAAGGGGTATTATGTCATAATAGGACCTATTGTGACATAATAGGACCTATAATGTCATAATGCAACCTATTATGTCATAGTAGGTCCCATTGTGACATAATAGGTCTCATTATGACAAAATACGACCTATTATGACATAATAGGGCCTATTATGTCATAAGACCCCTTAAGAGGATCTATTAAGACATTATACCTCTTACCCTTAGGACCTATTATGACATAAGACCCCTTAGTAGGACCTATTATGACATATGTAGAGAAAGATAAGTTGGTTGGGGGAGAGAGATGGTACGTTAAGAGAGAGGTAGAGATGTATATATAGAGAAATATATAGGTAGGTAGGGGGTAAGGGGAGGTGTATAGAGATAGCGAAGATAAATAGTAAAGAGTTAAGGACGTGAGAGAGAGGTAGAGACATAGTTTTAGATTTTGGGGGAGAGGGGACAAAGTGAGATAGAAAGGAAAAAAAAGACAAAGATAAATGTGACTTATATATAAATTTTATATTTCATGTATATATAGCTTGTATTTTTTATTTAAAAAATTTTAAAAAAAATTAAAAAAATAAAATTAATTTTTAAAATTTTTTTTTTGTTTTATTTTTGAAACGGGACCCCGTTTTGTTTTTGAAACGGGATCCCGTTTCTTAGATCTAGGCTCGGGATCTCAAAGCTAAACGGGATCTCGTTTCAAATTTTGGCTCAAGATCTTGACGTGAAACGAGATCCCGTTTTGTTTCTCATGTGTTCGGTGAGATTTGCCTTTTTTTTCTAAGTGTAAAACTTCCACACTAAGTGGACACAACTTTGTGCACTTACCCTTTTCCACGTACAAATCATGGTGTTATGTGGTATGGTTGCATTGTGTTGATTCTCTGTTTCATTCTTAAGTTTTATTGCTTACCGGTATCTATTTCTGCTATTCCGATATTTAATATTTATGTGCTCCGGTTAAAGGTTATAAAGTGGTTTGATTAATATAATCTGTTGACAACTGATTCACCCCCCCTCTCAGTTGTCCACCGGTTATTCTAACATGTTATAATTTAGTGTTACCTTTTTCCACTTAAGCCAAGGGTCCGTTACCGTTGGTGGGGCCTCTTTTTTTTCCTAGGCATTAAGTTCTTTTCGGCCGACCCCTATGCATTTCCCTAAGATTGCACTTGAAGTTATCTTAGGTGGATTCCGTTTAATATTTTTTCTGCCAATGCTTAATTTTTTCTTAAAGTCTAAAGTCTTATATTTTTGCTGTTGACTTTATGGTAAATTGCGAGCAGATCCTATGGTTCATGCAACCTCGCGGTTGAAAGTGCAAGGAAGATAAGAACCGCGACATAATGACATGATGCCATGTGTCTTCAGCGAAGAAGGTTAAGCCGATGGTTTGATTTTTCAAACCTTTGATGTTATTGGTTCTCAAGAGGTAAAGATCAGACTACTAATAGTTCCAACAATTTGTGCGTGTTTCAATGGACGGTGATGTTATAATCTAGATGAAAAGGTGCTCAACATTTAATTTGCAAAGGTTGGTAGGCACTGTGGCCGCAGGGTAAAGTGCAAGAAAATCCAACGGTCCTCGTAACCTCGTGAAGGAAGATACAAGAAGTTTATGGACCGCAACATCACATGATGATGCTACATGTCCCGGGCTGACCAAGAAGACCGATGGTGGGGCCGCTGATGGTGTTAGGCTAGGAGATGACATGGTGTTGCTACGTCACATATTTGATGGGTCCACAAGCCACGATGGAGGGTCAATGTAAAATTGACCATTAGTGATCATTTGATTCGCCAGGCTGGGCAGGATCTACGATAGAGTCAAACTAAATTTTAAAAGGTAATCAAAGGTATTATTTGTCACCCGTGCGGGAAAGTTAGAACAAACAAAATGCAGGCTTGTCAACATGGAACATGATAGCGACAAGTCGGGACACTTGGATGCTGACTCATTCCTGAGGGACTAGTTTTAAGGTTTCTACTGAGTCAAGGTTGATTAGACAAGAAAGGACAACGGTTTTAGAGGCATAAGCGGATTGGATAACTTTTGAGTTAGAGATGGGAGATCACAGACTTCTCTGAGATAGAAGAGGTTGCTTGTTGTCAGGGATTTTGAAGCATAATTTGTACACATAAAATGAGCCTTAGCAGGAGGCAGTGAATTTGATAGGCATGACTTCTATAGTGCATAGCTGGTGGAGTGAGTTGAAAGCACCAACGTGATGTTTTTTCACGTGAATGAGCATCACCAGGTGAAGTATTTTTTTATTATAAATACAATGGGGTGGTGACTTAATTGGTAGAAGAGAAAAGAAACCTTTTCATTTTCTAAGTGATTTTTTTCCTCAACAAGGAAGATGATGTTTGAGCAGGATTGTGCATGGAGTTGCTGTGTGTTGTGTGATACCAGATGGGTGTTCTTTCTCCTGTGTGAGTTTGTTTATTGCCAAAGGGGTTGTGAAAGTGAGAAGGATTTCCAGAGGGGGTGTGAAAGCCTTTTCTTATCAAGAAAGGCCACACATTGCACATCCTCTGCTTCTACTTTGCCATTGGATGGCAGGGGGTTTGAGGAAGGAGCCCACAAGGGAATGAAAGAAGGATTTGTTTGGGTGGGGAGCAGCAGCCAGTCATCTTTGTGATGACATGGAAGCTGCAATCCCTTCCCAACATATTATGTTTTCCCTTAATCTCCTCCTTCCTTTTTCTCTGATCCTGGGCATGAGGGCTGAAGCTCCTCTTCTACTTTAGGGGCAACTTTACTTCTTGCCAGGACCTAGTATCCCTGCCAAGAAGGGAAATGCTCTATTGGATAGAATGTAGCATCTCAGACTCCATCCGAAGGCATCATGGTGATAATGGCACAACTCAAGTACTTTTGTTTCTACCAATTTTTAGTTAAAATTTTTAATTCTACTTCATCACGGGTGCCAGCGCATGGATAAATAATATTTTTGTAACTGAATCACATATGGAATTTTAGACCCAATTGTTGAGAGTAAATCTTCTGTTGACACGTGCCTCTTGGCTTGAGTCTTGTTGCTCCCTTTTCTTCTATAAAAAGGGAAATCAAGGCCATTAGAAGGGTTCTGTTTTGGTCCCTTGAGGGTTCTGAATTTTTGGTTCCTTTAGCAGGTTTTAGATGCAAATGAGCAAAGTGTAGATTCTTTTGCAGAGTAAAATAGAATGAGTCATGTGTCTTAGTTTTTTGCAGGTTTTGAAAGACTGAATTGTATATTGTGTTATGGCAGATATAGTATTTGAATAAATGAAATCGAATTCAGGCTTATTTCTCTCTAGTGTATGATTTTGCTATCTTTTGAATGAAATAGATCAATGGTTTATTTCTTTTAGTGCATTGTTATGATGTATATGATTTGTGTTTATGCTTTGATCCAAGGGGTCGATTAAATGCTTAAACAAAATTGCAGAGTAGTAGGGCTTGTGCAAGGATTTTGATAAGTAGTTTTGGGCTTGGGTCATAGTTGAGATATATTGTAAGGCAATATTACCTTAGATCATTTAATGCTATCAGATTATTTTTGCTATAATTCATCTTATATTTCATGAATTTGATTCCCCAATGGATAAGACACTGGTCAATAGCTTGTCTGAGTCTTTATAGTCAGTTTTGTGTTCCGTTCATCTATCCTTGCTATCAATTGGTTGATTATCAGAATATTTTTCATTTTATGTATGTTATTGTGTGTTCTACCTGTCTCATTGCTCCAAGTGGTTGAGGATCACTAAGGAATAGCCATCCTTTAGCATTCTCCCTCTTTGTTGAGCCTCTTTGATGAGATAAACTACTTTATAATAATGCTAGTTTATTGTCATTTGCAAGTATGATGCAAAAATTGTGAAGGCATTAAGGGATCACCCTCCCTAGTTTTGCAGAGCCTAAAGTGCAGAAGGATCTTATATCCTTGTTAGTTGGTTCAATCCTTGTGATAATTTCCATAATTGAAGTTGGGTGCTTCATAGAAATTGAATTGAGTGTATTGGTGGCATTTAAAACATAAAACCCAATTTGGGAACCAATGTAATGGATATTGAATGCTAGGATTTTAGAAGAGGAGCTACAAAAAGCACAATGAGATACTGATGCAACTTTGATTTGTCCAAACTAGGTGCTAATTGTTCAAAGGAATCTCATTGTCTCAAAACAATGATGAAGTTCAAGAAAATCATATATACACAATTTTATTGTATAATGATACTTATGTATAGATATATACTTTTATATATTTTTTTATGTAATGTTAAAATTCATTTACATTTTCCCATCATTCTCCTATCGACGTATCCCTTGCTCCTCCTATGGCTGTAAGTGCTAGTTAATATTATACATCCTCCTTACTCTACTTGTATGATACCTTAGGATCAATACCTCGATGATCATCCTTTTACACAATTTTCTCACAACCATCTGTCACTTTACTATTCCATTGAATTTTCGTCTATCATATCCTCTTGAGTTTTCTTCTATCATATCCTTTCTAAATGCTATCATATTGACTATATAAACTACTCAAAATTGCGTCTACTCTTTTGTTTCCATTTAATGAGTACATATGAAACTGTTGATGTAATCATTAAAAAATACAAATGTGTAAGACTTCTTTTCATGTTTAAATTGTGTCATGCTACTACTTGCATTTTTTTTTTGATCGGTAATATTGTGATTTTTATTAATTAGTAATAGAAAGTTTACATTTCAACTGTCAAAAAGCTCTTGCAATTCCAAACCACCCTAAATAAAAACATCATTACAAGACCACCCTCCAAACTACCTTGAAACCCCAACCTCTAACCCATCACTGTATCAACATACAAAAATTAAACAGTTCAAGCACAGGTCCAAAATGGGCTTGTTATGGTATCAACCCAAAGAATTTTAACAATGAAATAGTTCAAATAGAACTACACTAGAGCAAAAACATGGAAAAAAACCCAAGCTAAAAAACACAATTAAAGGACTCCATTAACAAAGCTAACCGAAGGAGGAGCTAGGGTCCACATGCCTCTGTTTCCTTGCTCGACCACCTACATCTACACTCGTTACCACTTCTTCAAGGGCTCTGGCCTCCTCAATTGCATGTCGTAGCTCCTCATCAACCTCCATCATGTCCACAAACAACTTCATGGCTTCTTACCCAATTTGTGCCTCCTCTTTGAAACGTGCATACATTTGGTTATCCCGCCACCTCAAGAAAGGAATGAATTTTTTCCTTGAGAAGCGATGTAAGCTTAAAATGCCTTCACACAAATAAGACCCTCTACTAGGGACCGCCCATTCAAAGATGGATTCTAGGCTTAGACTATAATCTTCTAGAATAATTGCACTCACCACCTTTTTTATTGGCTCCGAAGAAAGCTCCAGTTTTAACCCCCATGCAACAATTAGGGAGTATGCATCTATATTCATTCTATAATGATGCTCTACAAACCCAATGCTCTCTCCCATTAATCTCTAGATGCATTTCACTAGCATTTCATCTTTATGTAAAAACATCCCATTCAATCTTCTTTCTGTGAATGGCCCAAGAAACGGGCAGGGCTTCTTTTTGGTCTTCAATGTGAAGTTAGCCTCCATCTTTGTCAATCGTTGAACTCACCGCCACCTAGAACCAGAAAAAATAACCATAAACACAACTGAAAAAAACATTTAAAGCAACACCAGAATGTTCCTAGACCACTGCCTTCCATGCCTGCTGTGGTAGTGTGCATGCTTCCAAATGAATTGAAAAGAGCCTGCATTAAAGGCTTGCACATCTCTAGGAATGCAAGCATTACAATGAACCACTTCGCACATTCCTCATTAATGCAACATCCTTGGCGAGTAAATGAGAATTCAAAACACGGTACGATGATGGTACCTCTACTTATCACTAAAAATTTGGACCCAAGTGTGCCACCTAGGTATCCCAATGTGCCTCTTCATTTGTGGTCCCCCACCACTTGGTTACAAAAAGATCCAATTCACAAGCCACATTAGATAGCTAATCTGCCATCCCATTCCCAACTCGTTTAATGTGTGAAATCTGAAAGTCTTGGAAGGTTTTTAATTTTGAACAAATGATAGATACAAACTTACTGATGCGTCAACACAGAGAGGATCCCTTAGCAATTGCATCCACAACTACTTGGGAGTCACCTTCTAAATGGACCTTCAGAGCCTTCAGGTTACCTGCCATTTTTATCATAGGTAAAGTTGCTTGCACTTCCGCTTCATTATTTGTTCCATCTTGTAGATGTTGAGCTCCTTTAAATAGAATTTGGCCATCCTCATTACAAGCAACACACCTTGCACCTGAGATGCTTGGATTACCTTTCAAAGCTCTATCAAAATTCTGAGATGCTCGGATTACCTTTTGAAGCTCCAACAATATTCATTTTAATCCACCCTCACTCCGGTTTAGTCCAAACACAATCCATACCCCTCATAGCAATAAGGTTATGAACGGGCCATGCTACTACCTAGCATTGCTAAATAATAAAAATAGTTAAAAAATTAGATACATTAAAATAAGATTATTAAATACAAGTGAATAATTCAAAAATAAAGAACCAAGAACATATTTAATAGTTTTCCACACAATATTAGAATAATTAAGGAAAGAAAAATAACTCAACTAATGGCTAACAATATTGGCTTTGGAAAATGTAGCAGAGCAATTTCTTTTTATTCTCCCATTGATAAAGAAAACAGAGCAAAAATTCTTGATAGAGATTAGAAATGATTGAACAAAACAGAAATTCTTGCAAAGACTAGAAATGATTGAAAAAAAACGGAAATTCTTGCATAGACTAGAAATGACGGGAAAAAAATGGAAATTCTTGTAGAGACTAGAAATGGTAGAAAAACAAAAGAAATTCTTGCAGAGACCAGATATAACAATATAAAAAATCTTCCAGACGAGAAAAAAGTGAAAGGGGATTTAGCTTTTGCGAACTGTATGGAAAAGATTTCTTTCTTAATTATGTAAGGAGGCTTCAAAACAAGTTGGAGAACATTATATAAAGTTAGAGAGTATGAAGCGATTCAGTTTAATGTTACAAAGTACGATCCGATGGCTGATGTTTCATCCTTCAAGCTTATCTTAAATTTATTAGGGCTTGCATCAAAAAGAGGTGCAATGTTTAAGTCGATAGTAACATATACTTAAATAATATATTGGATGGTACAAATCAGAGTAATAGTGATGATAATTTATAGTATGTCATATTAAACATAAAATAATAGCTGAGATCCTCCTCGTAAGTCTCTTAGAGTCCTTCATTGTACATTGTAATGGGCCCACTTTGATAGTCAAACATTATAGCACAAAAAATAATATATGTATGTATGTATGTACGTATGTGTTGATCACACTATAAGGTAGAATTATAAACGTTAATATTTATATTTAACTGTTAATGCCTATATGCATTTGTTACTCAAATGCACTATTAAAAAATTATAAATTTGTTGATCAAGAACAATATCTTGGTTGTTAATACTCTTAAGTTTTGACTAAACACACCAATAGAAGCAACTCTTTACAAGTTTATGGTTCCATCAATAAGTTGATTTTTGTATTTTATATGACTTATTTATTGACGTTAAAATTCAATATAAATAACTTCATATCTAAATTGCATAAATTTATATGATTCAAGTTGTATATTAACATATTATTTATTAAAGAATACATTTCAAAGAAATTAAGATAATTGTTAGAGTTCTCATTACTATAATTTTTACTCAAATGTAATTACTTATATTGACTGCATTAATCTTGAAACTCAAAATGAATAAATTTAGTTGAATTGAATCTTAAATTCTCTCAAATTTTGACATGGTTAAAAATTAAGTGAAGAATTAATATTTTATTTTTGTTCTTGCACATACATTTCATATAAAGAAACAATGTAAAATTTAATATTTTAAAGACAAGATATAGACATATGAATTTAAACATTCATTAATCTTTCAATTTCTTTCAGATAATAGACTAAAATGATAAAATAATTGCTATTAAACCTTATTAAATCTGATTACTCAATCCCAAATACTAAACATAATATAATATATTAACCATTATGATATGGAGTGGACTTATTGTGGTGGTTACTATAAATGTTATCAAGTCCCCCTTATAAATATAATATAATAATTCATTATAATCAAATTACATTAAATTGAAAGGAGGCTTCTGTATAATTCATACAATAGAATCATTAATGCTAAAATATTTCTAGCTCAGGTGCAATTGTTCAATGTATATATACAGAGCTAGATTAACTGAAATAACAAAATTAAAGAAACCACAACTATAATATGCATTTACTATAATTCTATCTAAACAACACCATTCATATATTTATTTGCAGTGGAAACATAGTTCCATCCTCCCCTCGGCATCAGAGGACACGGTCATTATAATTTATTAGTATTAATATATATGTCTTTGTCTGTGTCTGTGTGCGCATATGAATGTATATCTGCTTGTCCGTGTGTAAAGTGAATCTTGCAATTTTATCCATGATTAGTATAGTTATAAAATATGGTGGATATATGCATCTATGTAAAGGAGTAGTGGAATTTTATCTATGTTATGTAGCTTTTTTTTGATTTTTTAACTATTCCAAATTACTTAACACCATTCATATATATATATATATATATTTGCAGAGGGACAGAAGTCCCATCCTTGAGAACTTGGCTGAGCCCCTCTTGGCATCTGAGGTAGAATTGTTCTGCTAGATATAGGGTTTTGATAACCAAACAAGCCAATTTATTTTCAATTGTGACAAGGATAGCTTGCCATATAAAGAGGTTCGAGATCCCTGTTAGGCAAAGGGGATGCTCAAAAACCTAAAAATATCACCATGAGTAATCACTTCCATCTAAATAAATTAATCTGAGAAGGCTTAGAAATGAAGGATTGTTAGTAACACTATGTTTTTTTCCATTGAACGGAAAATCTTCAGAGCTTGCAAAAATGTCCAAACACTAAAGAGGCTGCTTTAATATGTTATTTTCCTCTTCTAAGAGAGTGTGAAATGAATCATTTGCAAAAAGGCCATTCACCAATTGAGCTGAATGATTGGGTAAAGAAATATCTCTAGCCGATCCTTAAGAAATAGAATGAGTTAGAAAGTATTTAAACCCTTTGACAACAAGCACATATAAAGCTAGAGCTAGGGTCATCCTTAATGAATAGATCCAAAGAGTGCTAAGGGAATGGATTGTTGACCATTGTTAGTAAGGCAGCCAAAAGCATGAGCAAAAAAACATATGCATGGACCAAATGAACTGAGGTCCAAATCTAAAGGCTTGAAGCATTGCTGGTATAAAAAGCCACTCTATATGATCTTAAGCCTTAGAAAAGTAAATGAAAAGAGCCTATTGATGGGATAATTGGGCCCATTCTATGTCTTCCTAAACTAGAATGATGGTATCCAATATATTTATATATTTAGTAAAGCTAGTATGCCCAACTTGCATAATTTGAAGAAGAAGGTGGCGCGATTTCAAAGTTAAGACTTTGGTGATGCTTTTATAAGAGAAGTTGAGTAAGGTGATAGGTCGCCAATTGCAGATGTCTTTTGGATCTCTAGATTTATGTATGAATTTAATATTACCTTGATTACAACCTTTGATAAGGAATGAAACTAATAGGCTTCAAGATAAACCTTATACAAATCTTCACCCACATAAACCCAATTCATTTTATAAAGTTCATAGGGAAAACCATCACACCTAGGGGCTTTATTATTGTCCACGGTGAAAACTGCTTCTTGAAGATCCACAATGGAGAGATATTGATCACAAAAGAAATGTTAAAGGAGGAAAACCAACAAGGAACAACCTTAAGGAATTCTTATAAATTTGGATCATGTTAGGAAGAATTATCTTGATCCTTAAAAACTTATTTGTACTCCTTGAAAAAGGCATGAAGGATATTGGAAGCTCTTTTAGACAAACTACCAATATTTGATTTGCATAAAGCCTTAAAAAGTATGGCAAGGTTGAAGAGCTTGAAAACAATCTTTAGAAGCTATGTTGCCTACTTGTAGCTAGTGTGATTTGTCTTTGATTTGAGCACTTCTAATAGAGTGCTTATTAGCAATTTGTTTATAGCAGGAAAACTCATCCACCCTAATCTACAAACTAGGGGAGAAAGTGTAGGCTTTGAGCATGGTCTATCGAAGAGGTTGAAAACAATCTTTTAAGCTATGTTGCATACTTTCAACTAGTGTGATTTGGCTTTCATCTGAGCACTTCTAATAGAGTTCTTATTAGTGATTTGCTTCTAGCAGGAAAGCTCAACCACCCTAATCTACAAACTAGGGGAGAAAGTGTAGGCTTTGAGCATAGTAGTGGCCTTAAGGAGGCTAAGGTGGTAACCTCATATGAATCTTGACAAAAAGTGGCCTAATTGAGACCGTAGATGTGAACAAAGCAAGATGTGTGTCTTATAGTTATAACCTATCTCACCAAACAATCCATCTTGTCATTTGGGAAGGCCTAGTGACCAAATTTCATGCCCTTCCAATGTGGGCCAACATGGGGTGATGAGTTGACAAAGAAGTATTAAGAAAGAATTGAGATTTGATAGCTTTGGAAGTATCCACTTACCATTGAATATTAAATTTGATGGGACCATGGTGTATCATCTAGTGAGGGCGTACTTGAAAGAGTAACATAGTTGGAAAAGAAGGAAGATTGAGCAAAGATCATGATCAATGTATTTAAAAACACCATCACGCTCAACCTAGAAAGTATTCCATGTATACCAATGAGAATGATTATGGTGGTGACCTATAATGAGATGGCTCAATTTATTTAGCATATAATACCATGGCCCTTGCTTACCAGCAATATGATGCATAAACAAAGCCTCATCTTTATCATATGACACTTCCACCATAGTTGTCCAACATGACCCAAGTTGCAACAGGCAATAAATGAGCAATCCACCACCAAAGTAAAGATCTCTCCACAATATCATTGGAATCATATTTATAAATAATTATAAAGGAATGGTTTCCCACATTTAAAATGATCTAGATTACCCTATTTTAGGGCCAAACCCCTAATCTACCACATGTTGTTTCCATCTAGGATAGAGAAAAGGTGACGAACTCTCCATAATTGGCATTGTGCTTTTTGAAAAAAAAGAGCTAGCTAGTTGAATGACGTGGCAAGTAGAAAAAAGGAAAATGTCAGTAATATTAATCCTCTATTAGCAATGAACATCTAAAACTGAAATTTTTTGACATGGCAAGTAGCAAAAACATAACACTTGTGCAGTAGTCACTACATTTGAGACAATAGGCCGAAGTGTGTGTGTTACATTTCACCTCCACTTTGTATTGCATGTCAAAGTAAATAAGTGGTCAACATGAAACTAGATAGAATGCTCATAATAAGGATATATTCATTTATATATAATGATTCCATGAATAATACTTGTAATCTATTGGTGCTCAAAAGTCATCCAAAATCTTAGAGATTGTATTCAAAACCTAGACTTGGGGATGTATGTCATCTTGGATAATGAGACAGTATCTTGATTGGACTATGAGTAGTAATTATGTGGAAGGAATTTCTTATATGAAATAGATTGGCCAATTACAAAGATCAACAACTCCACTTATGGTAGAAGAGATGCAAGACAATCAAAATCATCTTGATCATTCATTTTTTTTTAAACACTTTACTGCCAAAATTTGTACACAGTTGTTAGATTTCTGGTTGTGCCACCTACATTCGCTATAAAGTCCTCGCTCTCTTCGCCTCCAATAACCTCTATATCATTCCATACAAAATTATACATTGACATCTTCAACAATTCTCTTCTTGCTTGGAGAAATTGTATATTATATTCAAACCCCCATCTTCAATAACTTTGTATTTTTTTATATATATTTTTTTACGATATATATTATACTTATATATTATTAATATCATTTATATTATATTATTGTTATATTATATCATTATTATATATTTATATAATATTATTATTTAGATTGGTATTATATAATATTATTATGTTATATCGTATTTATATTATTATTTATTATGCTAAATGAAAAATGACATATACAAAGATAAAATTTACTTTTTCAATTATTTCAAAAATTATAAAAATAAATATTACTATTATATAATTATTACTAATAATTATATAATAATACATTTTTATTAAAAAAAATTATACTATAATATTAAAATGTTCATTACCTTATTCTTTGATATTTTTGATAAAACATAATTTTTTTTTTCATCTTACAAAATAGTATACTGAAAAAGTGTTGACATTTGATAATGTCAAATCTGTAACTTACAATTTCTCAACTTAAATTTTACATCTCATAATAACACACATTGCACATTAATATGGAAATAGCCTTGAGCCATTCTATCACTTATATGAACCATTTTTGCTATTTGGAGGGGATGAAATGGGAAGTAGTTCTATAAATAATCTTTTATTCATTATTTAAGAAAAATGATCTTAAAACCAAGGGAAATTTTTTTCTACTACTTGTAAATCTGAGCTATCATATGGACAAACTATAGAGTTACCATTTTGTTGTTTCTGAAACATACTAGATTGTTTCTTACCTCGAACAATGTCATGTAATTTATCTATTTAACAAACAATGCAATGAAAATAATAATAATAGAATAAATTAAAAATTAATCTCTGCACTAAATCATAATTAAAAAAACATCAAAAACATAAAATGCTTTAAAAAAATCTGTTGCTCATTGGCACATCAATAAAAACTAATTGAATGCACGCATTGCTATAGTAACTTGATTCTCAGCAGGAACTAATAATCTCTTGCAATGCCAATCTTGAATTCTGTGAAATCTGTTTCTTCTTCTCAAGCTTGACCTTCAACTCCCAACGCTCCACATTCTTTTTCACCCTATTCATTACTAACAAAGAACAATGCTCAACTTAACATGATGGTTGGTCATGCCCCCTACAGATTAAAAAAAAAAGTTTTTAATATTCAAAACTTCTAAGAATCCTAGCTGAAATCATTTGCAGAAATAATATGGGTAAGAGTGCAGCTATGAGTGATCACCTTAATTAAAGAAAACGATAATGCAAAAATTAGACCTCTCATGAATTAGTTGCACTTGCAATTGATGACATATTCCATATCTATTGGGATGGGCTCTACTAAATCTTTCAAAGTTCTAGTTGCGATTTCTTTTGAAGATATCATTTTTCATAATCTATTAGATTTGGAAGAACTGCTTTTCGATTAGATTGTGTGGTAGTTTTTGTACATCAATGTTTCTGATTATGCTCTATGATCCATCATCAGAATGAATGAGTGCTATCATGCAATTTCTGAAAAATTGATTGTTCAAAATAATCAAATTCTCTATTCAACGATATACAACCATATATAGAGAGATTACAAGACAACGTTCTAAATTAAGATCTAGTCGTTTAAGTGAAATCTAAAAAGCTAAATAATAAAAAGTTAACTATGCGTTTTTAATAAAGAAGTAATAGTTTCACTTAACGCACTAAAAAAGCTAAATAAGTCGACTAAAAAGCTAAATAGCTACATAAGTTGACAACTAAGATGACCACTAAGAATAGAAGATGACCATTATAGAAATTATTTTAACACCCTCCCTAATGGTCATCGTACTCAATACCCTAAAAAAGATACTACAAGTGTTTTGATCACAAATGCAAAGAGCAATTTGCTGCTACGGAGACCCTCCCAGAATCTGCAAAATGTAAATGACCAAGAGTACCAAAAGCCATCCAAGCTAATGTAGCCCTCACACGCAAATTAGAGATCTGACACACGAGAATTAATGAAGCATGAAACTATGATTTTGATGAAAAATCAACAAACCCTTTTGCAGAAGAGTATTGAGCACTACTTTCTCGAACAACTCCAAAACAGATTGCAACATACCATGGTTGCAAATGTTCACTTTAGCACTGCGTCCCAAAAATGACTGCAACAAAGCACGATTTTTGAAGAGAAAAATTATCAAACCCTGAGAACATTTAGAATCACAAAATCCCACGCTAACTTTGCGTATTATAGATGATTTTTGAGGGAAAAAAAAACACCCAAAAAATAATTTTTGAGGAAAAAATCGTGAAAACCTAAAAAATTGGATTTTACAAATCATCGTTTTTTTTGGAAAAAACTTTAAAAACCCAAATATAGGAATACCCATCAAATTAAATCTAAATTCAAATCTAATTTCAAATTAAATGACATTTCATGCTAATTTCCTACATCACATGTCCAATTTCTAACTATCACCGACTTCGAGTCTAACTCTCGATCACCTTTTTCTGACTGATCAATCAATCCAGTTAACTAATCAATCAAATTAGTCTTCTAGCCAATCAATTATGTTAACTATTCAATCAAATTTCTTAACTAACAATCAATTCTATTTGACTCCCAATCAAACCAGTTAACTCCTCAATCAATCTATTTGATCTCTCAATTAGATGAGCAATTCTCTCCCACCAACTTGTCACATGAATTCTCAACCATCCAAATCATCCTTCCAAAATCTATAAATTGAAAATCAACTTCCCTTTTTTAGCAACCATTACCTTTGAATTCTTGTGTTCGTATCCTGTAGGTTTTTCATAGCATGACTTTGAGAGCCAACGTACCACAAGAAGCATAATAACAATGGAAGTGACATGCTCAAATGCAATGAGGGGGGTTTTTCTAATGTTTTAATTTGTTTCTTATTGAATTCACGAGCATACTTTCATTGTGTTGTATTCATAATTAGTTAATTAGAAAGGGCTTTGGTGGTTAACGTGTTTATATTATAACTAGTAAAAATTGATGAATTCCCATGCATACAATTATAACTAACTTTGCCTAAGTTTTTAAATTGTATATGCAATTTTGATAATTTTTTTTTTTTTTTGACTTAATTGCTTATAGTTATTGTTTTGGCTTTTGGGTAGTTAGGATGAATGCAGTGGGATTCATTATGTGCAAAAGAGTCTAAAAGTGGTCATTTCAAGTTGACATCAGATACATATTCTCTATTGTCCCATTAATTGCTCGCTTTGACCACCACAAAAAAATGCACAACTGATCTAATACTTATGCACAAATGCTTGAGTAATCATGCGCTTCATACTAATAAAGTCACACAATTCTTCTAATTATTAAATTTTTCTCCAACTATTGGGTATGCTAGTGGGTAGCTATCGGTCCACTAGGTGGTTTTTTAGTGGGATTTTTATTAGTGAAAACCAATGAATGGCTATTGGAATATGAATGGTAATTGTACCATTACCTGTACTAACTGTAATGTTCAAAGGACTTCTTAGGGAATGGAAAATATATTGGTGAAAGGTCACTCAATCATTGAAAGTTTACAATTTGAGATAAACTTAATCTAACAAACTGTTTTTGAACATTTGTTACAACATATCTACTAGCATACCTATCTTTATATGAATATAGGTAAATTACGTAGAAAGATATCATATTTGTTCATTATTTTACTTCCAAAATTATTATTAAATTTTAGTGTAAAATTTATTATATTATTCTATTTTAATATATTCTTATTATCATATTTTTATATTTCCATTAAACTCTTTACAAAAGAAAAAATATATTAGTACCAAATTATTATTATACATTTTTATATTTCTATTAAGTTATTCTTGATCAAATAAAAAAATCTATTAAGACTACATCATCATCATCATTATTATTATATTATCATATCATTATTATTATAATAATAATAGTTTTTCATGCATTTAAGTGTCACAAACACATCAAATTAAATTCTATTGACGGATGTTTTTGTATCCATATGTGAGTGTAACATGCCTTCAACATAATAACTAACATACCTATCTTTAGAGGAATATAGGTAAAGTACGTTGAAAGATACGCCCTATTCATCCAACCTATCTATCTATTCTCCAACCTCTTACAAATTAGAATCCATATTTCCACCTTCAAACAACCCTACTAACATCCTTATACAAAAAGACATGATTAAAAAATGGCCATATAATAGAGTCAAACATCTATATCTATTAACATTCTTTATCATTAATTTAAAGAACCCCCCTCATATGTTCTCCTGCTGAGCTAATAATCTTCTTTGCTGAAGTATGACTTCTTTTTGTCTTTCTTCTTTGTCACCTCTCCTTCTTAATCTTGCATATTTTCCTCTCAATCTTTCAAATACTCTATGATATGCCCCCATCTATCTTGTGCCTCTACCCTCCTTGCTTCTCTATCATTATCCGCTCCCCATACTAGGAATGGTCTCAATGGTGGCTCAAAGTCAGCTGTATAAATCCATTCACCCCCATTTGCCACAAAACCATCTCTAGGGTGAGTGATTGCTAAGAAATAGTTGAGGCCATCCTTCCATTCTTCTTTCACACACTCCCTCATTACCCATTTAACATCCTCTTTTGACCCTAGTTCTAGACACCAAGCCAAAAAATGGATGCCACATCCAATTTAGTATGGTATTTGAAACAAGATTTCATATATTTCTCCCCCAACAACATGTCCACCATAGCCAAAATCTAGGATCCTCAATTTTGAAGATGCGCCTCATTCTTTCTTTTGTTATCTCACCCTTGAAGGAACCTTGTAGACTTGCATCTCTAAGAGAAAAGTTCGCTTCCATCTCAAATGACTTATTCAATATCTTCCTTTCACATTAGTAGCTCTCTCTGTTTTGAGTTTACTTTCTTAGAAAAGCCAAATATCTCCCTACTATAAACCCGAACGCTTGGTAAGAATTTGCAAATACTGGCAGTGAAGAGCTCATATTGTCTATTTGCTCCCACCCACTAGCACCTCTTCACCACCTCTCAAGCCGACCCATAGTAGAGTTGTCGATCAGTTTAGTATTTGTATATCCATCCATCAACTAAAAATATGTGACAACCCGCCTCTACATACTCTCTACAGCCGGTACCACCATCCTGCCTTCCCGCACTTCAAAAGGGCATTACACACCTTCAAAGTACTCCCACCATTCAATCTTATCAGTGCTAGATCTAATCCACATCCAAAATTCGATGTTCCATCAGCCAACTTATTACCCTCCCTAGGAATGTGGGAGAATTTGAAATCTTGAAATTGTTGAATAAGATTTATATTAGACTTATATATCTTTGTTAATATTCTAGTTTTGCACTTCTGTAGACACCAAGGCATTTACAATAATTTGTGAATCACCTTCAAGATGAATTTTAGATATGCCAATTCTACTAGCTAACTTCACTTCAAGGAGAGCCACTTGAGATTTGACCTCATTGTTAGTTCCATCCTTTAGTCTTTGTGCTCTAATATATAGGATTACTCCATATTCATTACTTGTGGTAACACCTGCCCCCGACACTCCAGGATTACCTTTAAATGCTCTAAATAAAATTATTTTCACCCAACCTTGACCAAGCCTTCCCACACCAGCTTATTTCTATGTAGTAATGTAGGATCAACCCTAAAAGGCCCCTTTAGACTTAAAAACAAAATTATATTGTAATTAATATTAAATCATTATTGTATTATGATATTGTAATTGTTGGTATAAATTATGTCTCGTAATTACACTTTACTTAAGTTGACTTAAGGTAATGCGTTTCATAGTAGTTTGGATATGAGACACTTAGGGAAGTGTGCACATAGGGATGATGCATTTAGGAGAAATTTCACCTTTTGTGGTCTTATCTTTTTATTACATTTCACCTTCGGCGAGTGATCTGCCTCTTGTAGAATATTTTATTATTTCTCCTACCTACTCCTATGTATCCTCACCTACCCTTGTTTCTCATTGAGCCACGTGTCATGATTGTGTGCTCACATATCCATATGGCCTTGCCTTTATAAGAAGGCTCATCTTACATTGTATGTAATGATCCAGTTGATAGTATTTGCATCTTTATTAGAATATAGTTTATTCTTGTCAATCTATTGTCTCTCTTTTGTGCTATTCATTGTGCTCTAGATCTTGGCTATATTTGACAAATTATTGCAGTAATTAATATTAAATTATTATTAAAATATGATCATATTATTATGTTTTAATATATTATTGTTATTATATTTATATTTTTATATTCTATTAAACTATTTAGAAAAAAAAAGATTTTAGTACCAAATTGTTATTATTATATTTTTTATATTTCTATTAAATTCTAGACAAAAGAAAAATATATATTAAGACTACATTTTATTATATTATCATATAATTATATTTGTTTTTATTCTAATCCTTGAGAAAAATGTTGATTTAGATATCAATATCCCATGCCTTCAAGTACTTGCAATAAGGGGATCAACATAACACATTCTTTCCAGTAGCTAAGGCTAAATATGGTTTGCAAAAAAAACTGAAAGCAAAAAAATGTTAAAGTGGATGGATGACAACCAACAAGGATGTTAAATTTAATGCTTCTAGTTTTTATTGCCAGAGGTTTGTGCATCCATTATGTGGGTGTAATACACCTCCAGTGTAATTAATATCAAATTATTATTAAGATATTATATTATTATGTTTTAATTTATATATTCCTTCTTATCCTTCTTAATTAATAAAATTAGATTGTATAATTACAAACTTAATTCATTGCATGATGGAGATAGACAAATTGATTGATCAGTTAAGAGCGAGTGGTAGTTGAGTGTATGGGAAGAGAAAATAAATGGAATTAAATTAAAAAATAATAATCAATTTTCATTTACTTTTAAGTTTCACAAACATGTCAAATTAAATACTTTAGTTTGTATTGATAGATGTTTTTTCATCTATATGTTCAAGTATAATATGCCTTTAGCATAATAAATTTCAAATCAAATACAATTATTTCACTTATTTCAAAATAATTATTCAATACATATTTTAATACCTATTTTATTTTATGGTTAACTTATTGTATAGGGATGTTTAATTCCTCCAAATAATTAGTGGATAGGTTATTAGGGTGCCATACCATGAGGGGGCTTAAATTTCTATTTTCATGGAGCAAGAGGTCCTATGAAACAAAAAAAATTATGCTATGATTATTTAGAATCTTTTCCTAAAAAATAGCAGCCCCTACTTTTTAGGATTGGCTGGTGAAATTGGGGTGGGGCTAGAAATTGCCCCACCAGCTTAGGAATGATAGTTGCCACTTGTCAAACATCTAAGTTTATATTGCTATTAAAAACTAATTTTGGAGGAAAAATAATTTTTTTAACTTGTTTGAATAGAAGACAAAGCTATGTATTCATGAGACCACCAACTTTCTTAAATTTAGGAGCTTAAATATTTAAGTTGAACAACACTACAAAATTCATTGGGACCAACAACTTTAAAATATTCTTAAAAAATCTCAACAGTTCCAGTTCTATTTTTTAGCAAAGAACTCCCCTTGCCCTTGTTTGCCCTTGCAATTGATGCAACTCGCCTGAAGATTGACAAAAATATGACTACTGGAACCTTGGCTACATATTTTCGTTGAATTTGACTTGCATACAGTTCTATAGTCCCATTGCTTAGATGTTGAAGGCAAATTTTAGATAATACTTAAAACAGGAATAGCCAAAAAAAAAAAAAAAAAGCAAGCATCCTTAAAACATTCTTCTCATTCATAACACTGCTATAAACTTATAAAAAAATGTTGTCTTTTCAATTTTCTCCCAAAAGAACAGTCAAATTTTGAGACACTGCTAAGAAAGAACTCAATTACAAAAATTCATTAAGAAGCAAACACTGTGCTTTCAACAAAATAATACCAAAGCACATGACTTCAAAGTAAAGTATAGGGTTTAATCCCAATCATTGATATAGAGACTTACAAAATATATTAAATTCCATAAGTAGAATTAAAATACAGAAACCTAGATTAGTGTAACTTGTTTTGCTCTTCTCTTGCAGTGCTAATTTTCTTCTCTATCGAAAAAAATACAATATTTACTTTCCATTATCCCTACGTGTTGTTCCTTCACTAAAATCTCTTTTCTTTTCTCCATCATGCCATTATTTTGAAACTATCCCTTCTCAACAATAATTTTTCTTTTGTCTACGTCTCTTTTGCTTTCGTGACTGTTCGGGGGTGCTCCCTTGTTTTGATGTTGGTTCTTGTCTATTTGGCTGATGACCGGTTGTTATAAAACTTTTGGTTTTAAGTCCATGTAAAACTCGTTTATCTTTATCAAAAACAATAATTTTTCTTCCTTTTTTAACCCCTAATCTGTTGTTTGTTGGCTAAAATGTACACTTTTTCTCTAAATCTGCACTACATTTTTTTTTGGCTGTAAACATACACTTTACCATTTATTTTTCCTGCTCTATTTCTCCACCACGACTCCACTTTCTTAAACATTTACGTCTACATCACCCTTTTTTCCCAAATAAGCACAAACTACCCTTTTCAAACATTGCTTAGTTGTTCCTTCATTAACATGGATTATGATCAGTTCTAGGTACACTACAAAATATTGTTTAGGATACACGTATCTATAGGTGGTTATAATGCTAGTTGCAGGTTATTGAATATTTATGCCAACTCAAGACATCTCTTACATGTTGATATCTACACATAACAGACATTTTAATCTAAATACCATTATGTTAAGAAAGACAATTTTCTAAAACAGTTACAACGAAGAGCAAGGTAGAGGGTTTTATCTTAGAAATGAAAGCAAAAAAATATATTGCTGCTTGAATAGTATTATCCCTCTAACTTTATTTCTTCTCCATGGTCTCCATTAGCCCTCTACATTCATTCCTCTAAATCTAATATATGTGCTAACAAAAATTTCTACAATAGACTCCCTTGAATCTGATTCATTTTAACACAATATCCATGCGAGGTTTAAATGTGATCTTCTTAAGTATAATGAAGTCACGTAAAAGGCAAGGCTACAGGTAATTAGATTACTGTTGTATTGGTAATAAGATTAGATTTTATATATCTTTAGTAATTGGAAACTGAAACGAGAAACAAATTAATATATGTATAATAATAAATAAATATATATTTAATTAATAATTAAATAATAATAATCAAATATTAATTAATAATAATTATTAACAAATAATAATTATTAACAAATAATAATTATTAATAACACAAATTAAATAATAATACTAATAATTAAATAAGGGTCATGACATTCTCCTCCCCCAAGACTTTGCATCATCCACGTTAAAGTAATTCCCATTTCATTTGATTATTAAAAATAATTAGTGTACAAAAAATATCCTACCTCTCAAAAACAATAAACAAAATAACAAAAAATCTATTGGCTAAAGAAGGATGTTGTCAATGATCCGACGAAATGGTTCAATTGTTTTTAAAAAGATAAGATTTGATTCCATTAAATCCAATTTGATTATCTTTGATTTCCTCTGCCTTGAAGAATAGGTGTTGGTGTTGCTCACTTTGCTCCTTTCCCACTTGTTTAGGCATCTATCAAGGAAACAACTCGAGAAAAGAGTTGGTGTGAGAAAAACTAGCGTAAGAATGTCGAATTCTAATGGGCAATGTCCGATGTGAGAAATTGAGAAACTTACTCCGTGAGATACATTTCTGGTGGTGGACATACAACAATGAAGAATGATTGAAGGCAGTTATTACTAAGGTTGCACAAATCGACTTCACTGCATTGAACAACATCTCACTTTCCAAGATAAAAGAAATGTGCAACGACAAGAATGACAAACCACAAAATAATAGATCGTATTGTAAGACAATATTTACAATACATGATTTTGTTTGATTGACAAACATTTTACAATAATATATTACAAGGTTTTATTTGAGTCACAAAATGTAAATGTGTGTTTATAAATGCGTATATATAAATTGCTAAAATAAAATCCCCAAACATGTCCAATATCTACCTACAAATACATATATATAAACTGTTATGTAAATTTTACTCTCTTTAATATTTTGCATTTTAGTTATCTTCACATTTGAAATTTGATTTATTCATATTGTACACAATTAATCATAATGAAGGCAATTTTTATTTTCTATGACCTCTCAACCATCTTAACAAATTACCCAAACTATATCTTACTAGTAATATATCTTCTAAAGAAAGAACAAACTGCGCAAGGTATATTGTTTATGGTTTGATTTAGAGTGAGGAACATTGAGAATCACCTAAACAATTTAGTGGATTCTCCATTGTCAATTATAGAGGGATATGCACAGGCTAGATGAAAAGGCCTTAAATTGTTTTATATAATGATAACTTATAGGCAAGAAGGTGTTCATGAACTTTTCACATAGTAATCACAAAATGATAGGCTATGATTGTCTACTCACAAGAAACATAGCTCAATATCCAAATCTTGGTAAATGGGGTTATTAATAATAATGAAATATAACAAGTTGCAATTCAACAAGTACATACATGAAATAAATCTGAGTTAGTGATCTCACCCATCTAGTTAACTCATGTGACCTAGGTGTTACACCCATATCATCACATTAAATTTTTTTGTGACCTATCCCGTCACATTTAATTATTATGTGACCTATCTCGTCACATTTGATCATGTGACCTATCCTATCACATTTGATTATTAATTATTAATGTCATGTCCATATTAAATCTCAAAAATGTCATCTCACAAAACTAAGATGTAAGCCTACTTCATCCAATGTCATTCTTGTAGGTGATCGTCATATCACTATATAATTACTTATTCATTGAATATTATATTACTATAATGTGCATGCTACCTCACATCAAACATGCCAAAGACCTCTTTAAGTTATAAGGCTTATTTTTAATCCTCTCATTTCTAGGATTTGAATAAGATCAACACAAAACATGATAATTTGAGTATCATTATGTGCAACTATGCACTTACTCATCTTGCAAATATCTTCCCATTTCTATACTCAAGAAGACATATATGACGGAAAATTCTACCACAACTTCACGACATGTGATTTTGCAGTGACTAGACCCTTTTAAATGCACAAGGACTATTGTGATCACAAGGTCTGATACACATGATTAGCTTTATAAAATGCTTCACATAACAAGTCCAAGCAAGTAGGCCAATACTTTGACTTATTGAAAATTATTATCTTTTGCTAAGATTTCAACACAAAGGACGCTTATATCCTATGTAAAAAATGACAAGCTATGTTATAGGGACATTCACATTCTTATGAGAACAAGATAGCAGGCATATTATGGAATTTATTCTCATAATGTCATAAAAGAATTTCTACTTATGTATCTTTTCCATATTAATGCTTTCATTCTTGCATTCAATATACCAAGCAAGTGGAACTCTAATGCACAAGATTTATCTTAGATTTATTCCCCATTCTAGTCCAACTCTCTTGCTTTATACTTTAATAAAACTCCATATAAGATATTGATAAACAAAACAATTATCCAAACATGAGGGTATACAAGTCCACTCAAAATTTATTATCATTTAAATGAGCGTAGCGAAATCAAGACCCTAGAGTTCAAACCGATGGTTCTGATACCAAAATGTAAGGACCCGATAGTCCTAACCTTTGAAAAACTAACATAAATTGATTCCTCATTAAATCTAAGTAAATTAAAGATAACATATTTCCATTAAATGGAATCTTTAGTTTATGGAAAATTCAAAGATTCAAAGATTCATTAATTCAAATTTCATAACTATGGAATCTATATAATTGTTAAAAACTCTTTGAATAAATTGATAGACTCAAAAATTGACTTAGCCTATCTATGTAATTAGTTGTTGAGATAAGAAGAAAAGTTAAATCAAGATGGGGATCCATTAAATAACAGGTTAATCGACCCTTAGAAAAAAAACACAAAGGGAAGAAAGAGAGGAAATGAGAAATGATTTAACCCACAAGGGGCATCGGTTAAGCCTGCTTCAACTGATCCATGCCAACCTACAATGATTCCTCTGTCAGTTACCAGATTACAAAATTATCGAACACTAACCAATGCCTTAAAACAATCAAATCGACCTACCACAAAAATTGTCTCAGATGGGGAAGAAGAATGGTAGGAACGTTATAACTTAGCTAAACAAATTAAAACTATATATATACAAATCAATCCATATTTAGATCTGCAGAATAAAAGAAGAAGGAAGATTAAATGCGATGATAAAATATCAATGGATCAGAATCACCTTGCTGAATTTCCTTAGCTGGCAGTTCGATCTAAAAATCCATGAGATCAGCAGAACATCAAACAAACCATATTATATTTGCAGAAACTGAGAAAGGAGGGAAGGGTGATACCTCTTGTTTCCTGGGAGTCAATTCTGTCAATCGACTTGCAGATTTGGAATAATAGGAAGAGGGAAATAGCAAGCTCTTCTAACAGAATGCAAAAGTAACAAGAAATGAGGAGACGATACCTCTCTAGAAACGATACAAAACCAAACTGAATATGCCAAATCGGCCCTTGCTGCTATGTGGAAGGAAAGAGAAGAGGCGGTTTCCATAAGCAAAAAATGGTCTTCTAAACTAACCGTTCATATTGCCAACAACGAATGGGGGGTTAGGCGTGGTTTCTTGCTGTAGATTGGCCTCTCAGAACACCATCCACCCTCCAAATCCTTGCAGGCTTTGGCATGGGGAGAATGGAGATAGGGGAGGAAGAAAGCATGGCCCTTGTTGGCTGTTTGACCTCCCAATCACAAACTGGTAGAGAAAAAGGATGTGATTTATCGATGGGGGAAGCAAAAAGAGATGATCATTCGATATTTCTCTCTAGGTTTTTAAATTATTCAGCCCGAGAGAATCGATCCATAGATTGTGTATCTGGATTTGCAGAATCAGAATTTGAATGGGAGAAAACTCAAATAGATTTGTCAGTTAAAAGAGTTGATCAAGAGTGGGACTAGATTGATTAGCGAGTCAAGAAGATGAAATTGAAAGATGATGGGAAGTTACTGAGAGTTGACAGGAAGAAACAATTAGTTCGACTCTACTACCAAAAACTCACATGTTTATTTTAAATTTTAATATCAAGTCATTAAATTAATATTTTAAATTCATTTGCTTGAAATCTCTTATTTAACATTTAGATTTAATATGTTATGTTTTGAATTATTTCTTAATGTTATTTATTATCAATTTTCACAAATCGACTTTATTAATTTATTTGTTTTATTATTACACGTTTGTGTGTGAATGCACGGGCCATATTCTCTAGGTTACTGCCGACGAGTTAGAAGACTCCTCCTCGGTTATTTGTCCACCTTCGACAGTCGACCCTGCATTTACTTCACACTTGACAAAGTCATCAAATCATCATGATAAAAATATATCATTCAATGACATCATAAAAAATCATTAAATTATTATCATCACGTAATTAACATTACATTAAAATCTCAATCATCACGTCATCATCATATAGCATCATAATGTCATCAAATACTTCAAATATCATCAAAATGTCAATATGTTATCATGTGTAATTGTCAAATTTAAGATAAAAATTACTAATCTAATTTTGGATCGTGACAACGAACCATTTAGTCTCCACTCAGATGGTTATACCGAAGACTAATAATCACCAACTGGGGAAGGGTTAGTAAGCCTTTAGGAATGCCACCATGAAGCATGTTCCCGGAGAGATACAACAGGGCTAACTCCTTGAGCTTTGATAACTCTTCTGGTATTTCTCCTGTTAACTCGTTGGCTGAAAGATCCAGATGTTTCAAGCTCAGCAAGTTCCCCAACTCTGGAGAAATAGGCCCAGATAAGTTGTTTCCCCACAATTACAATTTATTGAGATGTCCCACTATCTGCCATGTCCAGAATAACAAGGTTGATCAACTTCCCTATCTCAGGAGGAATTCCACCATCAAATTAAGTCATTGTAGTGGCTTACATATAGCTCATGAAGCTTACTGAGATTTCCAAGTTGTGCAGGTATTTTTCCTTGGAGCTCATTTCCCTGTACTCCAAGGTACTCTGGGTGTTCCCACTTGCCATATTTGGGAGGGATACTTCCAGAGAGATAGTTCCCTCCCAGGTGGAGATAGTTCAGATTAGGTATCCGACATGCTTCCAATGGCAATGGCCCTGTTAAATTGTTGTCGTAATAATTATTTTACAAGAAAATTTAAAATATTTAAATTTTTAGTTCTATTTAATTTTTATTTCATAATATTTACTTTTTCAATTTATGTTTTTAAATTAAACATGTGATTTTGTAGTTCGTCAAAATATATATATATGAATCTTTTGATTGTAATTTTATAAACATTTTCATTTTAAGAAAAATATTTATATATATATTCTTTTAAACAAATTATCTATTGGAAACAATGTTGAAATAGATTTTTTGAAAATGTTGCATGGCATTCATCATTGTTTAAACCATCATCTGTCATAGATTTGTTCAATTGAATTCTATTGATTCTTTTAATTTAGATTCAAGACACTTAGATCTCCATCTCTTAATATAGAAAATATCTAATAATTTGAGCAACTTCTACTAATTTTAAACATATAAAAGTATTAAAAGATTCAGTATTTTTATCCTATATTACTATTAGTTACAATTTCAAAGTTACTATTGTTTAAATTAGACCAGCTCAAGAAGGGCCCAATCCCATTACAAGACAACCGTCAAGATAAGAGAAGTGGATCTCACAAAAAGTGAGATTAGGTAAACTAATAGTAAACAAGGAAGAGCAAAAAGATAGACAACCAATAACACAACACAAGTAGGACCAGTTGGGAACTAGCAAAGAGCTAGGGATCATTAAGAGATCGCAAGCCCTTAATGGTTTGCCATTCATTTTGCAAAAAATCTAGTCTATGTTCAAAGGACACCTTCTCGGGAGAAACAAAGGAACCAACCATCATAGAGGTGTGAGGAGTCTTTGAAGCACGCCTTGTATTCTTGTGGGTCAAATGATGAGGGCTACCATGAGCATGAAGGCTTGCCTCCTACAAAGTGTGTTTGTCTTTCCTCTTGCACAATTCATGTTGCGAAACCTAAATGGTAGTGCCCATATTCTTGATTAATTTTTTAAAGCAGTCAATGACGTCTTGGATATTCTTCTTAAGAATCCTCTAGTTCGACCACCTCCTCTTCTAAAAGATGTCTTTGATCCCCCAAACCAATCTCCTTGTTGATGTCTTGCACCTCCTTATCAATATTCTCCCAATTGTTAAAAGTGATAGCCACATTTATATTACATCCCAAATACCTCCTTGGAGCGGCTCATCCAACCACTCCTAAGCTTTCTTAAATGTCTATTTGGCAAAATGGAGCTAGGTCGATTGCCATTTAGAAATCATCATGTGGGTGTTGGAGGCCTAATGAAGTTCCTCAATGTTATCTTCGTCCCTAATGTAAAGTAGACATTGGATTTGGTTAGGCTAAAACACTAGGACAACATCCAAGTCTTGGGAATGATCTTTGAGGGTGGAATGGGGAGGGGTCTCCAACTAAGGGTTGGGGCAAGGAGAACTATCTCGACTAGGAGAGAGGGAGATGAAGCTAAATGAGCCAAGGGAGTCATAATTAGCATTAGAGACAAGACATGGGAATCCTTAGGAAGGTCTAAAAACCAAACTTTCTTACCTTTAGAATTAGGAGGGGTGAGATAAACCAAAATAGATTTGGCCTTAGGGGAACTTTCCTCAGCCAAAAGAATGAGATTAGAGGCCAACAAAGAAATCTAAAGGCCTGGATTCATTGGGGGGCCACAAAGACCACCAAAGAGGAGGCGCTAAAAGATTGCAATTAAAATTTAGGAGTTTCATTTTACGCAAATATGATTGGATTGACAATTTTGGATGGTATATTGATGACAAAGGTAAGGGCCAAGTTAAGCTCAAAAAGTCTTAAAGATTAACCCTTGGTAGAAGGGGAGTCTATCTAGAATCAGCTGCCTTTTTAATGGAGTCTTCTAGAGAGGAGAAAATCGAAAAGACGAAATTAAGCCTGGCATTATGCCTTCTGTCAGTCTAACCATCCTTGGAGTTTTAAAAGTTATTATGCAACCACATAACATAAGAACGACATTCACTTCAAACAAAACGGATATAAAAAATGGTATAGTTTCCTCATCAGCGCACTCCGACTTCTAAGGAATGTATTCTAATCATTGTAAATTGAATTTTGATGCTTTCATTGCACAATTTGACCATTTGTTTTTATTTTGAAAAAAAAGAGAAAACGAAAGGGAGGCGATAACATCGATACGGAATCTTTAATTTTAATATGGATTGATGCTATAAGCTTGCCTTTCCTTGGCCTGCATTCCAATATATATTCTATTTCATGTCTGAGCGGCCGGCACATAAGACATTGAATTCTCAGAAACATAATTAAAAACATACGATAGGATATTAGGATTCGATGGTATTTTAAATGGGTTTCTCCATTGTAGACCATTCAATATTTTATTTTATATTTAGATATGATTAGGGCTACTTTGGCTCATTAGTTTGTATGCCAGTAATGTCTGTTTTTATATTCAGAGAAAAAGATAAGTTGCCGACCAAGGAGTTTTCCATCATCTAAATGCTATTTAATGGTGTTGAAGGAAAGATCTTCACTTGGGCTATATCTTGTGTCATTTATTTCCAAGGGAGGAGGGAGAAAAGAAAATGGGAAGAGCAGAAGTGGTTATGGTGATAATGGTAATAATGATGGTGGTGAGCATGAGCATGAGCATGAGCATAAGCGTGGTGTCAGCACAAAACGAATGCCTTGGTTATCTGTGCACCAAGGACGTTGATTGTCCACAATACTCGAGCACCTGCTGCCACATAGGCACCTGTGCAAATGTTTTCGGCTATTGCCGTCAATTCTGCCCCTAGTATCGCCGCATCAAATAAAATAATGGTGTTGCAGAACTTTTTATTGTTTCCCGTATTCTCAGCTATCTGAAATATAAATTCTATCGTATGTTTCTGAGGTGGTAGCTTTGCTTTCTCTAATTTGTATGTGCACTGTAGAGAAAAACGTTGTTTGAATTTGATTTGATAATGGTTCTTTTCAAATACAAAAGGCGTTCTTAATTTGAGATGGATGATTTCTTAGAAGATATCATATTTATTCATTATTTCATTTTAAAAAATATTATACTATTATATCGTAATTAATATTAAATTATTATTATATTAAAATTAATAAGATATCATATTTGTTCATTATTCTACTTAAAATTATTATTTCATTGTATTGTAAATAATTATATTATTATATTTATATTATTATTATTATATTTTTTATATTTTCATTAAACTCTTGACAAAAGCAAAAAGAACTTCTCATGGCATATCAGAGATTATAGGGTAAATACCAACGTGAATAGATTTCTTTGCAATAATTTTTTTGGCATGATCTCAAACTACACATCCTATCCCACTTGGTTTCGGGTTTCCTTTAGAGGCTCCATCAAAGTTGATCTTAATCATCCACTATTTGAGGCCACTTACCACACCCCCTCACTTGGATTGAGAAGAAGCCCAGCCTTTCAAATCTAATTAACATGATTTTTTTTTTGGAAATATTATATTTACGCTAGATAATATAATAGAAATATAAAGTATAATTAAATTAAATTTAAAATATATAAAATTTACAAATAAAAATGACAAAAAAGAATGCTTTAAATACCAATGTTAATGATCCATATTTAAGAAATTATGACCTTATCTTATTTACAACAAAAAAAAAAATTCTAAATGAATAATATCACACATTAAAAATAGTATAAAGCATAAAAAATAAGTTACTAACAAATGATTAAAAAAAAGATAAATTATTATAAAATTTAAAGAAAATATATATTTAAAATTTGTTTACAAAGATAGAAAATTACTAATTGATGTCATCTTCAAGTTTTTAATAGTTTGTTATTATGTGAAAAAAAAAAGTAAAAAGTTGGTTAAAATATGTATCCCACTTACAATAAAAATGGGACATATTATTGTGTTATAATCCTACTATTATATAATCCATACAACAAATACTAATGATAGTTTTCTTATTACTATTAATTCTATATATTGATTACAATTTAAAATTATTGTCTATTAGTAATTAAATCAAGTTAATAAAATATAAAAATATATATTTTTAAATAAAAATTATTGAAAAAACAAGAAGATAAATCATAAATAATAATGAGTTTATTTGTACTTTTAAAATTCAAGTTGGTAAAAGAAATTTGAAGGTGAACATTGAGACTAAGAAATATATTGATGACAATAATTACACGGATTAAGAAAAAAGGCGAAATGGGCAAAATTTCGCAGTCTAGGGTTCAGCTATGAAGTTCTACCTGGGGCAAAGATGCCCTCAATGATCCTCTTCTTCCCTTGGATCCCTTTGGTCTGCAAGGTGATCATGTACCTCAATGGGTGTTTCAAAATGGGAAGTGGGAAGATGTGCTAGCTCTGGAGAAGCAGGAATGGCGTCGCAGGGATAGTGGTTGGCCTAAATCAAATTATTTCAAGGGTTTCTTTCGCCCACAGAATAGGAGGGTAGCTAAGCATAAACCAAAAGGCTCTCAAGATTTACCTTCGATTTTTAGACGAAATGGGGGGTCTGGAAATAACCCTTAGAACAATGTGGGCTCTGGCAAGGCGTCGGTCAAAAAATCCATAGGGATTTTATGACCATCTATGTCTCCTGCAGTGACTGTTGATAAAGGAAAGTCTTTGGGTAAGGAGAATTCGGTGGATAAGGTATGGATGTCGATTCCTTGTATATCTACAATTGAGGCTCCATTGGATAAGAAGGCTAGGGATTTGCATTCTTTGGCTGTTTTTATTCAGGTTTGGGGAGATAATATTTTGCTTTCAAAGCTTCATCATAAGATTCATGAATTTTGATACGGTATGCTTTATTTTCAGGTTCTCTCTTCGAGTTCTTTCATTGTTATTTTTTATTCTGAGTGTTAGCAATTTAGCATTATAACAGACAATGGGAGATTGTTGGCATTTCAATAAGGATATTGAGAAGGTTGTTGATGATTATGGATATAATTGATTAAGGATGTTTATTGTCTTAATATTATTATTTTGTCATTGATGTCAAGAAATTGATTTTCTAATTCAGTATGATGTTGCCATATCTTAAGAAGTATGATTTGAAGAATATAAAGATGTCGGTAAAAGACACAAGAAAGAATATGATGAATAAGGGGATGAATAAGGTATTCAATGGGCAACTATTACCGAGTCAGACAATGATGAGATCATGATGTTTAGATTGTTTTAACATCATACATATGTTGTAAATTGTAAGGTTAATACTATACTACGTTACCAAGCAAAGAACCTAGTCGGTAAACCCTAAGGTTATTGATATCAGTTAATAAAGGCGGAAAGTCTACCAAGTGAAGTTTAGTATTTACCGAGTTGTAACCGAGCTATAACAAAATGCATTAAATGTTTACATGCGTTATTTAATGAAGGAAGCTGATGAGCTGGAACTGATTAAATGATTGGTATGTCGTAAATAAAGTTTGTTAAGAATCTATGGCAATTGAAGATCGGTAGGAAGATCTATAGTTCAGATTGAATCGTAATACCCTAGCACAAGTTCCAAGAAATATATGCAAGTTCCAAGGTGAGGTAAAGATCGAAAGATGCATTGACCCTGGTCAAGCATGAAGATTTGATGGCTATGATTGATCATGGGAAATGTGATCAGGGAGATTAAGTGGTTAGCTAATTGTTTATAAATAGGGAACTGTTGATAAACAATGCATGCGGGCAAGTGTATGCACAGGGATGCTACATAGTGATTACCGAGCATAGAAGCTTGAAGACCTATTTGAATAACAGAGTATAGAAGCCTAGCAAATGGACAAGATTAGTTCTATGTCTAGATTGTATTAAGTAAATAAGAATCTGCTTTAGCATTTTAGATGTGAAGTTGCAGATAGATTTTTATTACTGTTATTTTGTGAAAGTGACAGAAAATCTCTTAACCGAGTGGACTTAACAGTCTTATTTGTAAAACCCTCTAGCAAGGTGACATTCTGATTGAGTATTTGAAATCCTTTAACAAGGTCACTTCTAACAAGGTGAAGATCCTAACAGATCTGAGGGAAATCCCTTAACCAGGTCACATCTAGCAATGTGTTTGTAATCTTTAACAGGATTTGCTTTTAATCGAGCATACTCTAGAAGAGTATATTTCTTAGTGGGTCTGAAATCCCACAGTGGTTTTTCCCTATTTGGGTTTCCACGTTAAATTTGGTGTTATGAGGTTTATGATGTTTATATGCTTTTGAGTTTGCATGTTTAATAGTTTTGGTTATATTACTGAAGTATATGTTACCGAAGTTGAATCTGATGTTTTTATAGAAGATTAAGTTTGTATGTTTCACCCCCCCCCCTCTCATCTTGTTGGCTATTGGATTTGTACTTATATTAAGTATTAAAACTATCAATTGGTATCAGAGCTTTGGACTCCGGAAGAAAAGTGTAAAGGCATTTGAGTTAAAGATCCAAAGATGTATAAGAGGGATGCACCGAAGCTGAACAAGTCAAGTTTCTCTACATAGTAGAAAAGGATGAAGCTGCATCTATTAGGAGTTGGAGAATATGCTGTATATTATCTGGAGAATGATTTCATCACACTGAGCACCTATCCATTGACAATGGAAGAGATAAAGGCAAAGCAAGAACATATCCAAGCAATGATTGAAATAACATCTGCATTGACCGATTCAGAGTTTAATGACCTAGAAGGCTGCAATGATGCAAAGGCTATGTGGAATAAGCTCATATCAGTATATGGAGGAGATGAACATGTTCAAAGAGCAAAAGTAGATAGTCTAAGAGGACAACTTGAATCCATGAGGATGAGTGAAGGTGAGAACATAAATCAGTACAGTACAAGACTAAAGGAGATTGTCAATGAAATCAAAGGAGCAGGTGGAACTATTGAAGAAAAGGATATAACAAGTAAGTTGTTAAGAACCCTTCTACCAGCTTATGCAATCCGAGTCTCTGCAATCAATGAATTGAGGTCTATACCTAATATGTCAGTTTCTTTAGATGCTACTATTGGTAAGCTACATGCATTTGAGTTAAGTAACTTTGATAACAGTGGATCTTCGGTAAATAAAGTTGAATCTGCATTTAGTTCTTTTCATCTTGATGAATCTAATGATTACAATGAAAGAAAGTATAAGTACTCTGAAGGAGATCACAATGGAGCAAGTGAAAGATTTCGTAAGAACATGGAAGAAGTACACAAACTGTATGAGGAAATCAGAAAGCAAGAAGAGTTTGAAGCACTATTAGCCAGAAGGTTACTGAGAGGCAAAGGTAAGTATAAAGGAAAACTACCTTTGAAATGTTTCAATTGTGATAAAATAGGACATATAGCTTCTAACTATCCTGACAAAGATTCTACTAAAAAGAGAGATTACCGAGATGATAGACAGAAAGATAATCATTACAGAGGACACCGAGATTTCAGAAGAAGAGATAGAAAGACATGCTTAATAGCTGATGAGAAATCCAACGATGATAAATCAGATGAAACTGATACAGAGGAAGTAGTTTATGTGGCTATCAAAAATGGATCAGATGAAGAAAGGTATGAAGAAAAAGCCCTAATATCTCACATAAACACTAATGATTCTTGGATCATAGATAGTGGATGCTCACATCATATGATAGGTGATAAACACAAGTTTGTTATATTAGAAGATTATGATGGAGGCTATGTAAGATTTAGTAATGATGCACCATGTCCGGTGAAAGGTAAAGGATCTATAACACTTCTTGACAATGCAAGATGCAATGATGTTTATTGGGTTGAAGGTTTGAAATACAATTTGTTGAGTGTAGCATAGCTAAACAATACAGGTTAACGAATAGAATTTCAGAAAGGAATTGTCAAAGTTCATGACAAGAATGGAAAGTTAGCTACTATCGGGACACAAACAAAAGGTAACACATTTCACCTTGACTCAACTCGGAACAAGTGTTTGTATGCAAAGATAGATGATACCTGGTTATGGCATAAAAGGTTTTGTCATGTAAATTTTGATAATCTGATCAAAATAAGCAAGAAGCACCGAGTAAGAGGTCTACCGAGTCTTGAAAAACCTGAGAATGCTATGTGCCGAGGATGCCAGATGGGTAAGATGACAAGATCAAGTTTTACAAGTAAGTCTTACACTTCTAAGGGAATTTTAGATCCTGTGCACACTGATCTTTGTGGTCCTATGAAAGTTCGAAGTTATTATGGTGATAAATATTTCATATTATTTTTGGATGACTATTCAAGGATGATGTCGGTAATGTTTTTAAAAGATAAATCAGAATATTTTCAAATGTTTAAATGGTACAAGGCAAGAGTTGAAAATGAAACAGGAAGACAACTGAAATGTCTTAGATTAGACAGAGGAGGAGAGTTCACATCTGATGAATTCAACTTATTCTGCAATGGTCATGGTATTAAAAGACAAGTATCTGCACTGAGAACTCCACAACAGAATGGAATAACTGAGAGAAGAAATAGATCTATTGTGGATTGTGCTAGAACACTGATGATTGAAAAGAAAGTGCCACAAACATTTTGGAGAGAAACAATAAGCACAACAGTTTACACCTTGAACTGAGTACAATTGAAGAAAGGTACTTTGAAGACACCATATGAAATCTGGTATGATAAGAAACCTAATGTAAGTTATTTTAAAATCTTTGGAAGTAGATGCTATGTTCACAAAGATGATAGAAATGGCAAGTTTGATCATAAGAGTGAAGAAGGAACATTTCTAGGTTATTCTTCTAGAAGCAAAGCATTTAAATGTTTGATCAAATCATCTAACAAAATAGTAGAAAGTGAAAATGTGAAAATAGATGAATTTGCAGAAAGAAACGATGAAGGAAATTCCAAAGAACTAGAAGATTATGATGAGTTTGTCTATGTTCAACCGACAAGTCCTACCAAGAAGACTGATGAAGAAAATGAAGAGAATATCCAATTACCGAGTGATGAAGAAGATCATACATAGCCTACCGAGCCTGTATTAGCCAAGTATGTCAGAAGACATCATGCACCAAGTCAGATTATAGGAGATAAGGATGTTCCAGTGATGACAAGGAACAAACTGTTTGATATCTGAATTTGAACCGAGAATAGTGAAAGAGGCATTTAACAGTGAAGATTGGATAAATGCTATGACAGAAGAGATTGATCAAATCAAGAAGAATGACACATGGACACTAATCCCAAGACCGAAGGACAAAAATGTAATCGGTACAAAGTGGATTTTCAGAAACAAGCTAAATGAAAAAGGAGAGGTCATTCGAAACAAAGCAAGACTAGTTTGCAAAGGTTATGCTCAAGAAGAAGGAATTGATTATGGTGAAACTTTTGCACCTATTGCTATACTTGAAGGAGTAAGAACATTGTTGGCATATGCTGCTTTCAAAAACTTCAAGGTATATCAAATGAATGTCAAATCTGCATTTCTGAATGGAATATTAGAAGAAGAAGTTTTTATTGAACAACCTGAAGGATTTGTTGAAGACAATAATAAAGATCAGGTATGTAAATTGAACAAAGCTTTATATGGTTTGAAACAAGAACCTAGAGCATGGTATGAAAAATTGCACTCTTATTTGATTAAGATTGGTTTTATAAGGACAAGTGAGAACAACAATATGTACATGAAGAATGATGAAAATGGAATATTGATCTTAGCCATATTTGTTGATGATATTATATTTTGTGGAAATGACTCTCTATGCAAGAACTTTGGAAATGAAATGAGCAAAGAATTTGAGATGTCATTAATAGGTGAGATAAAACATTTTATAGGTTTATAGATACTGCAAAGGAAAAATGAGATTTTCATTACTCAATCCAAGTACATAAAGGAAATCTTGAAGAAATTTGGAATGGAGGATTCAAAACCAGTAAGTACTCCTATGACTACCAACTGTAAATTATCAAAGAATGATGAATCTACATCTGTTGATGAGACACTTTACCGATCCATGATTGGAAAGCTACAATATGTTGTTCACAGCAGACCAGACATAGCACATGCAGTAGGTATAGTTGCAAGATTCTCTGCAGATCCTAAGGAAACACACTTGACAACAATCAAAAGAATTTTTAGATACTTGAAAGGCATAGAGGATTATGGCTTAGTATATCAGAAAGGAAATGATTTTGATTTAAAAGTTTATACTGATGTTGATTGGGCAGGCAACATTGATGATAGAAAAAGCACAAGTGGAGGAGCTTTCTTTTTAAGAGAAAGACTAGTGAGTTGGCTTAGCAAGAAACAAGGATGTGTTTCACAGTCAACAGCAGAAGCTGAATACGTTGCTGCAACATTAAATTGTACCAACATTGCATGGATCAAACAACTGTTGGAAGGTATAAATGAGAAAATTACCGAGCCAGTAACTATATTCTGTGACAATACTAGTGCCATAAACATTTCAAAGAATCCTGTTATGCACTCTAAGACAAAGCACATCTCTATCAAATATCATTATCTTAGAGAAGAAACTCAAGAGAAGAAAGTGGTGTTGGAGTATGTTAGCACAAAGGAACAAATAGCAGATATCTTAACCAAACCACTACCAAGGGACACTTTTGAATATCTCAGAAGTAAGTTAGTGGTCCTACCCCTATCTTCTACTCACTCACTGAATTCGGTGAAAGCATCAATTCAATGACTCTATTGAATATCTTTTTAGGAGTTGATGCTGACTTACACACTTTAGGATGTTTTCTAAAGGTGTACATGAAATATTATAGGAAATAATATAGGAAACAATACAAGGAACAAGAATTAAAGACAAAATGCTCTGACTGAGACTAAATTGACATATTACAGCAGGAATTCACTTCATACAGGAAGAAATTATGTTTTAGTTCTTTACTTTTTGGCATTTTTGTCAAAGGGGGAGAAAACTGAGAAAGGGGAGAAGACTGAAGATTGGAAAGAAGACTGAAAAAAGAGGAGTAGTCCAATGTATGGGGGAGAAGTCTGATGACAACAAGAGAGCACTTCAGCATTTCAGAATCACAGCAATCCGAATCTTTTAAGGTCAAATCAATTGGTTTTGCCATCAATGCCAAAGGGGGAGATTGTTGGCAATTTAGCATTATAACAGACAATGGGCGATTGTTGGCATTTCAATAAGGATATTGAGAAGGTTGTTGATGATTATGGATGTTTACTGTCTTTATTATTATTTTGTCATTGATGTCAATAAATTGATTTTCTAATTCAGTATGATGTTGCCATATCTTGAGAAGTATGATTTGAAGAATATAAAGATGTCGGTAAAAGACACAGGAAAGAATATGATGAATAAGGGGATGAATAAGGTATTCAATGGGCAACTATTACTGAGTTAGACAATGATGAGATCATGATGTTTAGATTGTTTTAACATCATACATATGTTGTAAATTGTAAGGTTAATACTATACTATGTTACCGAGCAAAGAACCTAGTCGGTAAATCCTAAGATTATCGATATCGGTTAATGAAGGTAGAAAGTCTACCGAGTGAAGTTTAGTATTTACCGAGTTGTTACTGAGTTGTAACCGAGCTGTAACAGAATGCATTAAATGTTTACATGTGTTATTTAATGAAGGAAGCTGATGAGCTGGAACTGATTAAATGATTGGTATGTCGTAAATAAAGTTTGTTAAGAATCTATGGCAATGGAAGATTGGCAGGAAGATCTACAGTTCAGATTGAACCGCAATACCCTAGCATAAGTTCCAAGAAATATATGCAAGTTCCAAGGTGAGGTAAAACATTTTTCAAATCGAAAGATGCATTGAACCTGGTCAAGCATGAAGATTTGATGGCTATGATTGATCATGGGAAATGTGATCAAGGAGATTAAGCGGTTAGCTAATTGTTTATAAATAGGGAACTGTTGATAAACAATGCATGCAGGCAAGTGTAAGCACAGGGATGCTACATAGTGATTACCGAGCACAGAAGTTTGAAGACATGTTTGAATAACAGAGTATAGAAGCCCAGCAGATGGACAAGATTAGTTCTATGTCTAGATTGTATTGAGCAAATAAGAATCTGCTTTAGCATTTTAGATGTGAAGTTGCAGATAGATTTTTATTACTATTATTTTGTGAAAGTGACAGAAAATCTCTTAACTGAGTGGACTTAATAGTCTTATTTGTAAAACCCTCTAGCAAGGTGACATTCTGATTGAGTGTTTGAAATCCTTTAACAAGGTCACTTCTAACAAGGTGAAGATCCTAAAAGATCTAAGGGAAATCCCTTAACCGGGTCACATCTAGCAATGTGTTTGTAATCTTTAACAGGATTTGCTTTTAACCGAGCATACTCTAGAAGAGTATATTTCTTAGTGGGTCCGAAATCCCATAGTGGTTTTGCCCTATTTGGGTTTCCACGTTAAATCTGGTGTTATGAGGTTTATGATGTTTATATGCTTTTGAGTTTGCATGTTTAGCAGTTTTGGTTATATTACTGAAGTATATGTTACCGAGGTTGAATTTGATGTTTTTATAGAAGATTAAGTTTGTATGATTCACCCCCCCCCCCCCCCCCCCTCTCATCTTGTTGGCTATTGGATTTGTACTTATATTAAGTATCAAAACTATCACTGATGGTGCTAAACAAAAGGCCCTTGAAAAGCCATTTTTCTGGTTTGGTCATAATTTGGTTTTTGTAGAAGGCTAGAAACCTTTTTTCTTAACTTCTCAAGATATTGTTAAAACAATCCCTACTTCATTTTCGATTGTCAGCCTTCCGTATGAATTTTCTGATCCTGATATTTTGCAAAGAATTGGGGATTCATTTGGAAATTTTATGCATTCGGATTTGTTATTTGAGGATGGGGTTTTTAGGGTTAAGATCTGTGTGTTACTTAACTCATCTTATGTTGTTCCTAGCAATTGTAATTTAAAATCTATTGATGGGATTTGGAGGCAGAGCATTGTTCATGATTATGATTGGTTTTTAAAGTCCTTTGTGGTTATGGATTCTCCATTATTTGTTACCCTAAAAGGTTTATTGTTTGGTAATAAGGAGGATTGGCCTTCAAATCCTGCTAATAACGGTATGATAAACCTTGATTCTTCTGTCTGTCATGAAAATCAGATGCACCTTGATTCCCATCTTGTTTGCCCTTTGATGTTGAAAGATTCTATAGGGGTTTCTATTCAAGAGAAATTTGTCCCTCTTGGGGATGTTTCTCTCCCTGTTGAGGATGTTTTGTATAAATCTTTTGATCTTGTTGGAGTGGGCTCTCACTTAGGACTCCCTAATGAGGGGGGAACGCTTATGAATTCTGCTAAACCTACCCAATAAATTGGGGGAGGATTGCCTCAAGGGGAGTTTGACCCTTTGGTTCCTGGGTTTGATACGCCTTTTGTTGCTTCGGATGAGAGCTTAATTTCTCAAGTTTAGAAGCTTGTCTCTGAACATAATATCACTCTGAATCCTGATGTTACGCGATTGATCAGGTTTTGGTTAATTTGAATTCTTCCTTGTTTATTCCTCTGACCTACAATCCCTTTGAAATTCTTTATCCGGATAAAGCTCTGGATTGTGAGGATGCTTTGTGTGAGGATTAATAAGGTAGGATTTGATCCTGTAATTAATAAGCCTTTAGTGCAAACTCCTTTGTCTCCTTCCTCTCTATTACTTTCTCCTACGAAGCAGGGTAGGAAGCCAAAGGCATTTTATACTCAGTTGGAAATAGATGGTGGAATCCAGTCTACTCTCTTGAGTCCGGGTTCTGGTTCTGCGAAGAGGAAAAAGAAGTTTAGCCCTCCTTTTACTAGGTCTGTTGCTACCAAAAGAAGTCTTAAGGCATCTTTTGGGGTGGGTAAAGATGGTCTCAATGATGCTCTTAAAAAGAGGGGAGATAGTGCCTCCCCCCGAGGACAATGAAGGTCATTTCTTTGAATGTTAGGGGCTTAAATGCCCCTAACAAGAGATGCTTGATTAAGTCGCAATTGGACTTAATAAAGTGTGATGTTCTTATGATGCAAGAAACCAAATTGAGTGTGCAAGGTGCTGATTTTTTGTTTTCTAAATGGAAGGCTTGGAAATGTTGTGTCTCCCCCTCCATGGGGGCTTCTAGAGGTTTAGCTTATCTTTGGAATGATGTCACTACTGAATTATCTCTGGTTCTTTCTGCTCCTTTCTAGATGTTGGCTTTGGTAAAAAGTAGGGTTTCAAATGTTAAATTTTGGTTATTTAATATTTATGGTTTGATGTCTATCTTGGGGAAAAGAGATCTTTGGCGGAGATTTTAATGCTATTTTTTGTGAGGATGATAAAATTGGGGGCATTTTACCTAACAAACATATTGTGGTTGATTTTAATACTTTCATTCAGAATAATTGTTTATTGGATTGCAAAACTTTGAATGGTCCTTTTACTTGGACAAACATGAGGAAAGATTTTTCACAGATTGTCGAAAGGCTTGACTGTTTCTTGATTTCTAAAAATTGGATTTCTTCGGATGTGGATGTTGTTGCTATGGTTTTGCCTAACTTAGGCTCTGATCACTTCCCAACTATGTTATCTATCTTAGATGATAGGGCTCCTGGAAAAGCTTCATTTAAATTTGAGCCTATGTGGTTTAGAGATCCTTCTTTTTTGATGCTTTTGGAATCTTGGTGGGCTTCGGCCCCTTTTATCTTTGGAACTAGAATGTTTCACTTTTTCAAAAAACTCTCTTTTATTAAAGATAAGATAAAGTCTTGGAATGTCTTGCATTTTAAAAAAAAAAATTCTGAGAAATCTAGAATTCAGAGTGAGCTTGAAGCTTTAAATATTATGGCTATGAATATTGGGATGGACTCTGTTGCCTTTGCTAAGCATAAATTGTTAAATTCTCAGCTTGAGGAAGTCCTTTCCCGTGAAGAAATCTATTAGTGGCAGAAGTCTAGGGATTTATCGCTTGTTGAAGGAGATAGGAACACTTATTTTTTTCATTCCTCTACTAAAATGAAGTGTCGGAGGAGTAGGATTTCTTCTATTCAAGACTCTTTTGGGGTCTTTCTTATTGATGAGAAGGATATTGCCTCTAAGGTTGTCAGGTTCTTTAAATCCTTGTTGACTGAAGAAACTTATGCTTTTGATGATAGTTTTTCTTTGGCCATTCCTCAACTTATTTTTGAGGAGGACAATAAAATGCTAATGGCTCCTTTTTCCAATCAAGAGGTGAAAGAGGTTGTTTTCTCTATGGTGCCTGGTAAGGCCCCGGGTCTTGATGGTTTTACTGCTCTGTTCTTTCAAAAGTGTTGGTCTTTTCTTGGGGATGAGATTCTTCTTGTCTTAGACGAGGCTAGGTGCAATAGGTCTATTCTGAAAGAGTTGAACACTACTCTTATTGTCATCATCCCTAAGACAAAGAATCCTAACTCTTTTGTTGATTTTTGCCCAATTACTTTATGTAATATATTGTATAAGATAGTTACTAAGGCAATCTCTGTGAGGCTTTCCAAGATTATCCCCAAGATTATTTCGGGTGAGCGGGGTGGTTTTGTACCTGGTAGGGAAACTGTAGAAGGGGCCATTGTGGCACATGAGGTCTTACATTCTATCTTTCATCTTTCTTTTCCTGCTATGATTATTAAATTAGATATGATGAAATCTTATGACATGGTTAGCTGGCAGGCTCTATCTTTTGTTCTTAAAAAAAATAGTTTTGGGGTCAAGTGGGTGAGATGGGTATGTGCAGGTTCATGGTGTGCCAAAATAGGCCCTTAAGTGGCAATGAAATTTCAAAAAATCAGAGTTATGCAACTTGACATGAAAATTTGAATAAGTTGTGAACATTATTTTTAAAATATGTATGAAGAGAATATATAGAAAATTGAATGTAGTTTCTAAGCTACTAGTTGTTTTTTGGAAGAAAAAAAATCCTATTTGATGAAAATTTCCAATTTCAATGCAATGGTACTAAAATTTCAGGAAAAAAATAAGAAGTAGATGTATGTCTGACCACCCTAATCACAATCAAATCATAATATTTTTTTATAATATAAGTATTAGACTCATTTCCAGATGTGACACATATTTTTTATTTTTTTTTATAAAGTAAATAATTATTTATGAATTTTTTACTACAGCTTTTCAGAAATTCAAAAAATCCTGCGTTTGACCACCTTAACTTGGTCAAAACCTTATGAAATTTAATTTTTGTAATTTTTCCCTATAGTAGACGAAGCATAGAATGTGATGCATGTTTTGGATTCAAAAAATGTTGTAATTTTTTTAATTTTTCCCTATAGTATATCAATCAGGACTATTGTCAAAATTCAATTATAAAATAAATAATAATTATTTATTAAAGTCGAAATAAGACAAGCCTTATATTGTTGGAAAGCTGGGAACGTCCTTAAAAAACCCTTTTCGTTTTATCAATTTTGGCTACAAAAAAAGTCGTCAGCCACCAATGTAAAGTTTGGAAAATCAAGGAATACTGAAAAACACGTTTTTTCAATTGACTTTCCAGGCTTGTCACTTCCAAGCCAAATACCAAAGCATTCCCGAGCCAAAATTTGAAATTTGAAAATTTGACTACAAAAATCGGATATCTGATATAATCGGATATCCGATTTTAATCAGTAAATTCTCTAACTAGATTTGCCCATAATTAATCTAATGTTTATTAATATATTAATATATTAATTTATAAATAAATTAGTATATGATATTAGGGAGAGGTGGGAGTGGGGGGAGAGAGAGAGAGAGAGAGAGAGAGAGAGAGAGAGAGGGAGGGGGGAGGGGGGAGGGATAGAGAGAGCTTAGGGGAGAGAGACAGAGATGGGGAGGGGGAAGGGAGAGATGGGTAGGAGGAAGGGAGAGAGAGAGAGAGAGAGAGAGAGAGAGAGAGAGAGAGAGAGAGAGAGAGAGAGAGAGAGAGAGAGAGAAGGGAGAGAGAGATAAAGAGATTAGCAGAGAGACAAAGATTAGGGGAGAGGGATAGAGAGAGATTAGGGGAGAGATTAGGGGAGAGAGAGAGAGAGAGATGGACAAATAAAGAGAGACAGAGAGAGATGGGGAGGGGGAAGGGAGAGAGAGATAGAGAGAGATTAGGGGAGAGAGAGATAGATGGATAGATTAGGGGAGAGGGATAGATAGAGATTAGGGGAGAGAAAGAGAGAAGGAGAGGGAGAGAGAGATTAGGGGAGAGAGAGAGATTAGGGGAGAGGGGGAGAGAGAGATTAAGACACCATAGGACCCAAAGTGACCCAATATGGTGTCATAATGTGTCGTATGGCATCCTAAGGGGTCATAAGGGTTCATGGGACACCATATGACCCCTAAGGATAACATACGGCCCCTTATGACACCATATGGTTTCATTAGGGGTCATATGGTATCCATAGGCGTCATATGGTGTCCTAGGACACCATATGACCCCTTAAGACACCAAATTGTGTCGTTATGGGTCATATGTTATCCTAAGGGGTTGTAAGACACCATATGACCCAAAGTGACCCAATATGGTGTCATTAGGGGTCATATGGTGTCCTAAGGGGTCATATGATGTCTTAAATGGGTCATATGACACAATATGACCCACTAGGACACAATATGACCCATAATGACCAAAAATGGTGTCTTAAGGGGTCATATGGTGTCCTAAGGGGTCATAGGACACCATATGACCCCTTATAACACCATATGGTGTTGTAAGGGGTCATATGGTGTCCTAATGGGTCGTAGGACACAATATGACCCAAAGCGACCCAATATGGTGTCATAACGGGTCGTATGGTGTCTTAAGACACCATATGACCCCTATAGACACCATAGGACCCCTTAAAAAAACAAATTGTGTCGTTAGGGGTCATATGGTGTCCCATGAACCCTTATGACACCATATGACCCCTAATGACACCATATTGGGTCATTTTGGGTCATATTGTGTCATACGGCCCCTTAGGAGACCATTTGACCCCTAACAACATGATTTGGTGTCTTAAGGGGTCCTATGGTGTCATTAGGGGTCATATGGTGTCCATAGGGGTCATATGGTATCTTGGGACACCATATGACCCCTAATGACACCACATTGGGTCCCTTTGGGTCATATTGTGACCTAAGGGGTCGTAAGGTACAATATGACCCCTTAGGACACAATATGACCCAAAGCGACCCAATATGGTGTCATGAGGGTTCATATGGTGTCCCAAGACACCATATGACCCCTATGGACACCATATGACCCCTAACGACACCATAGGATCCCTTAAGACACCAAATCATGTTTTTAGGGGTCATATGGTGTCTGAAGGGGTCGTAGGACATAATATGACCCCTTAGGACACAATATGACCCAAAGCAACTCAATATGGTGTCATTAGGGGTCATATGGTGTCCTAAGAGGTCATAAGGGTTCATGGGACACCATATGACCCCTAACAACACAATTTGGTTTCTTAAGGGGTCCTATGGTGTTATTAGGGTTCTTATGGTGTCCATAAGGGTCATATGGTGTCTTGGGACACCATATGACCCCTAATGACACCATATTGGGTCGCTTTGGATCATATTGTGTCCTAAGGGGTCATATTATCTCCTACAACCCCTTAGGACACCATATGACCCCTAACGACATGATTTGGTGTCTTAAGGGGTCCTATGGTGTCGTTAGGGGTCATATGGTGTCTTGGGACACCATAGGACCCCTTAAGACACCAAATTGTGTCGTTAGGGGTCATATGGTGTCCTAAGGGGTTATGTGGTGTCCCATGTACCCTTATGACCTCTTCAGACACCATATGACCCCTAATGACACCATATTGGGTCGCTTTGGGTCATATTGTGTCCTACGATCCCTTAGGACACCATATGACCCCTAACGACATGATTTGGTGTCTTAAGGGGTCCTATGGTGTCGTTAGGGGTCATATGGTGTCCATAGGGGCTATATGGTGTCTTGGGACACCATATGACCCCTAATGACACCATATTGGGTCGCTTTGGGTCATATTGTGTCTTACGACCCCTTAGGAAACAATATGACCCAAAGTGACCCAATATGAACCTCTCTCTCTCTCTCTCTCTCTCTCTCTAAAATATGACTAATAAAATCCAATATCGAATTTCTGCCATCGCCATTAATGTGGTAGTTTAGTAAATAAAAGGCAACAATGGGAAAATTTTTGGGGACCACAAATTTATACATTAAAATTGGATATCCAATTTTTGTACAAAAAAATAAGGAAAAAAAGCCTTGTGGGCCATTTTGTTGACTCCAACGGCCCAGAGTTTGCATATTCTATTTTCTGTCGAGGATCATGGGTTTTTAGACAGGTAGAGACAAGTTTGTGCTTTTGGGATATTCTTAAAGTGAAAACTTACATTATCAATCATGTAGGAGCATATGTGTGGAGGGAAATGGGGAGTAGTAGTCGTCGGAAGTCTAAACGCAATAGAAAACTTTCAAATGACCAAATTGAAGTGTATAGAGAAAGCGATAGAGAATGTCATAGGAGGAGAAGACAAGGTATGTTAAATATTGCTAATGTTACTTCAAGTGAAGAGGAAATTGAATTTAAAAATGTGCCACAAGTTATTGAAAATGAAAATGTAGATTTTGAAAGTGAAAATTTTGAAAATTTTGAATATGTTGAAAGTGATAATGAAAATGCTCAACATGTGGAAAATTTTGACATAGGAGGTGAAAATGTGGAAAAAATTAACATTGAAGGTGGAATTGCTCAACCAAGTGAACCATATGTAACACCTAATTACTTTAGAAATGAAGACCCTGTCATGGATGAAAGAAAAATTCCAAATCCAAGACCTTCAAGAACCCCAAAATGGTTATTTGAAATCGATGAGAACATTATTGCAAATCTTGAAGGCAAGAGGTCAAGAAGAACCATTCAGTTGTGGGCTACACAACTTTTCAACCAAAATTTTAGCAATAAGACATTGATCGAGAAATGCCAACTCTTTGTTCAATTGCTAAAGATGATAAAGATGAGACCATTGCTAAACAAATTGAAGATTCGTATGAACAAGAAGATGGAGAGAAATTCTATTATTACAAACAATCTATTTGACACTCTCAATTCTATTGGAAAGAATACCAAAGAGAGAGATAAGAGAGCTGCTCGAAGAGTGATTACAACCTCCTTAGTAAGCCATCAATTGAGGAAGGCTCATCAAATGAGACAAACTGTGTGGGGGAAAAAGCGAGACTAGGCTAACATGTCCTAATCCTACCTTTTGACACACATTACAGAATACGAAAGAGCCTAGAGGTATCGAACAATTGGCTACTTCTTTTTGGTGAAAGAGAGAGCCACGGGCTACCTATTAGGGTTTCTATTCCTTTGTTGTAATTGAAAGGTAAGATTATGCAAGTTCAATTCCTAACCCCAAAATGCAAGTATGAACTAATAACAAGATTGCAGAATTGAACTTAAACAATGGAAAGCTGTAAACATAAGGACAAGACAAGAATGCAGATGCGTACCCAGAGTCAAAATTTGAGTGAAAATGTTCGGGACGGGGGCGCGGGCGCCACTGTCCTGATTCTGCACCTGAAACTGCACCTGAAGCTGCCACTTTGCAACCTGGAAAACTGTCGGGACTGCCAAAACTTGTTGTCTGTCAGGAGGACCAGGGCGCCCAGCGCCCCTGTCCCAGGGACCAAGGTGCCTAGCGCCCCTGTCCTGGCAGGACCAAGGCGCCCCACGCCCCTGTCCTGGTCTTTTGTGCTGAAATTTGGTATAGGGTTCGGTCTCCGTCTGCTTCTTTCGGATCTGCAACTTACGGCGTTGTCTGAATCCCAAAATTTGCACTTATATCTGAAAAAGGTGTTTTGGGCGGCTATATAGGGTTTTGCCTTAGTCAAACCCCCACTTTGGTGATTTCCACCTCCACGAATAGCCAAGTTGTATTGTAAAAGTAGTGTGTGTGCAGACCTTGTGTGTGTGCAAGATCTAAAATGCAAGTAAGCAAACTAGAGCAACCTAGAAAGTAAACCCTAATTGCTTGTAAATGATAATGTAAATGCTCCAAATCAAGATGCCAAGTGATCTAAAGCATGAATGCAAGTGACATAATGAGGCTTATGCAAAGACATGAAAACAACATGAAATCATACCCAACCCCAAGGGAGGGGTACAAGCCAATCTTCAGTCGGTGATCCCTTATTGCTCTTCAATGCCTTCAAAGCCCTAAGTGAATGAATGGATTTGATGAATGTTGAGAGTTGCTGAAGTCTTCAAAGATCTACTCTTTCGCTGCATATGAGGTTCCTAAAAACAAAATTCCGATCCTTTCCAATGAAGAAAGAGAGCTCTTATGTATGAAACCCTAGGTCTTAATTCCAACTTTTGGCCGACCTAGAGATTGAATATCCTGCCAATTTCTTGGGGTTAAGCTTTATTTTATGATTGGATCGTGCTCCTAAAATTTCGAGAAAAATGTCCGAGACCATGTGCACTCCGGGCGCCATGGTCCCGACAACTTTTCACCAAATTTTCAGGGCCGTCAGATATGATGATTTTAGAGAGAATCCCGAAGTTACAGGTGATTTCGAGATGTTTTGACCCCCGAAATCAAGCCCCCAAGTTCAGAAGAAGGCCTAATTAGGGTTTTTGATTAGATGATGTATTGGAGGAATAAAATGAAAAGGGGCACACTTTAATGAAAGGGCCCACCTTTATGATGTGGAGGATGATGAAATAGGACCTTAGACTTAATTAATTTGATTAATTAAGTGCTAAAGGGGAAATGCAATGCAAAATGCAAACTGCGCCAAGGCGGGTGCTAAACTAGGTGTGAAATTGTACTGCTTTAGCAAGTGTGTACAATTTACGACGCTACACAAACTTGTGTTGATTTTAACATAAACCGTAAAACTTTGGATAGAGCACTTGCACAAACACAAAGACTTGATGATCCACTTCAACAAGATACATGGGCCCCCACTTTAGCCCCCACTTTAGCGGTCATATGAGTACTACATGCATATGCAAGCTAAAGTACAGGAAAGTAAACATTATTTGAAAAAGGATATATCCATAAGTTCGTCGAACGAAGCCCCCAGCGGATGGAGAGACATAGGAGAGTATATGCCTGGGGTCGGAGTATGCTTGCACATCTCTATCACGACCTCGAGGAGTATGTTTTTGGACAGGGTTGCAGCTTGATGACATGCACACTTCTATAGGTGTGGATATTTGAGCACTTTACATGCACCAGGCCTGTCGGCTATCCGATGAGTGCGGCTAGTGAGCGATCTAGGGTATTTGCTTATCCACTTACCAGCGAGTGGAGATTTGGAGATCTACTGTATTGGAGAGTGACATTTGACAGATTGACAACTGAGGTGACTGTATGGAGACCATATCTGCGGATGCACAGATGGGATGGGATGGAGAGACAGTTAGCATGCTTACAGAGGAACCGCCTATGAGAGGGCGATATCCACACATCATAGTCCCATTCTACTTTGACCGAGTACGGAGGTAGTTTGGGCTAGAGCAGTGTGTTCCAGCTGATGTGCCCATCTACACTCGACACTCACGAGTCCTTCCCAGACCTAGAGCAGTAGCGAGACCCACGATAGATGATGTCGAGATCATAGATATAGAGGGGTCCGACCATGATGTGGTCACTGATTATGCTGCAGACCCCGGAGCACAATGCAGGTATCTCTCATGGTTTGTGAGAACATACCCGGGACCTATCTTTCCACCAGATCACCCGACAGGCCATCCAGGTCCATGGAGACATGGAGACTGAGATGAGGATCAGGGATCCAGATCGGAGGAGCCAGAGGAGGGAGAGGGTCATGAGGAGGTAGGAGGGCCTGATCCACCCATAGGAGATCAGCCTAGTGCTGAGGAGGAGGAAGGAGAGGAAGATGACACAGACAGAGATGATGATGAGGAGAATGAGGATGCGGATGAGGATGAGGATGATGAGGAGGAGGAGGATAGAGATGATGAGGAGGAGTCAGATGCAGCTCCCCATCATTCAGGAGATGATACCATAGCCTTAGATCCTCCCGTTATTCCCCAAAAGGGGGAACACGAGGCGATACAGAGACCTATACCCATCGCACATAGATCATTTGAGCGTGGGGAGCCTAGTAGTTCCCAGTCACAGATGCTACCATATCACGATCCCTACTGGCGTGAGGGAGATCCAGGTATAGTAGGTTTATATTGATTGATTGATGTTTTGATGATATAAAATGGTACTAATACATGATTTGTTCTACTGCTACAGCTAATGTGTAGGAGTGGCGTTCCCTAATCCAGCAAGCAGTGACAGATATCTCCACGACGGCGCAGATCCCTAGTTCCTCACAGGTTGCTTATAGACCTCAAGGGAACACGGGTCGGCATGATGATTTATTTTCCCCATTTCGAGTATAGGTAGAGATATGGAAGGAGAGAGAGTGAGCTCTATCAGAGGACCTTCAGCGGGCACAACGTGATCTAGCAGCAGCTCAGGCCGAGGCTACCTCGTATCGTGTGATCCTTATGGATAGGGATCGTAGGAGTTCCTCTCGGAGTCACTCACGATCTATATCACGGTATACCCATATGGGTCCACCTGCACGGCCAGATCAGGAGGGAACATCTAGTCGTCACTCTCCAGCCACTAGCCCTAGGGATAGAAGATGATCTTATGATGTAGGGTAGGTCACATTTTGGATGTATAGTGACATACCTTTGTATATTGATCCACATATATATATATATATATACATGTTTCTTTGTTTCAAACGTGTTATCTTTAATGCCTAAAACAATGTATATATTTTGCTTTGATTAAAGCTAACACATTTGGTAGATGTACATGTATGTTCTGAATTTAATTTCCATGTGATTGATTTCTCAATGCTCCATGATTAAATTGATACATGTGTGACTTAATTAAAATATTTTATCAAGTACTACATTGATGATAGGGAAGAAAATATGTGTTAAGCCTTAGAATCATATAACTAATGTGATTTAATTTGAATTTGAACACCACATGACACGATTCAACTTAACACATAAAGACATTGTATAATATGCCAACATAATGAAAAATGTAAATCTTCTGCAATTTACATAAATGAATTCAAGACAAACCATAAAGTAAAGAAACACGCTTGTCAGGAACGAAGCAATATAGATTAAACAAAACATCATTTAATTCTATTTGCTCTAACAAAGATATGTTAACATATTATCCAATTTTGAAGAAGTGAGAAAGGAAATAGATGAATGATAAGGAATGAGAAATTAAGCATAGTATCTACGCAAGTGCATAGCGTTTATAGGGTCTTTAAGAGACATACCGTCTACACCCGCTATTTTATAAGCACCTGATCCATAATCTTCAATAACGATATACGGTCCAAGACAATTAGGACTAAATTTTCCCTTTTCTTCAGGTAAGGCATTCACATTGCGCTGATTCTCATAGAGAACTAAGTCACCCACTGAGAAGGAACGTTGAATAACCTTATCATTATAGCTTCGTTGTAGAGTTTTGTGATACGCTTGAATATGCTCAAGAGCATTTATACGCTGTTCATCAAGCATCTCAAGCTGTTTGAAGTCTTTGTTCTCTATAAGCGTCATCATCTACTATACCTTTGAGAGAAACTCTAAGTGATGGAATCTCTAATTCTAAAGGCATAATAGCATCAGCACCATAAACAAGGTTATAAGGGGTAGTTCCGGTAGCAATTCGTACACTCGTTCGGTAGGCCCAAAGAGCATAGATTAGCTGAGTACTCCAATCCTTACCATGCTTATTCACGGTTTTACGAAGAATTTGTTCAATTATCTTATTGGATGATTCGGCTTGACCATTTGATTGAGGATAGTATGGTGTAGAAAATCGATGTTTGATATGATACTTCTCGAGGAATTTCTTCACGTCCTTGTTCTTAAATGATGTCCCATTATCAGAGATTATAGTGGAAGGTATCCCAAATCAAGAAATAATGTTTTCTAGAAGAAATCGACAAATCACTTCAGCAGTAGTAGAGCGAAGGGGAATAGCTTCTACCCATTTTGTAAAGTAATCTATTGCGGTTATAATGAAAGTATGTCCTTGAGATGAAGGAGGAGAGATTTTACCGATAAGATCCAGCCCCCATGCAGAGAAGGGCCAAGAAGCTACATGAGAATGAAGTTCTTGGGTAGGAGCATGAATCAAATTATTGTGTTGTTGACATTGATGACATTTCTTAACAAATGAAAAAGAATCCTGCTGCATAGTTTGCCAATAATATCCCATACAGAGCAACCTTTGAACCAAGGATTTGCCTCCAAAATTCCCCCCACAGGCACCTGAATGCGCCTCTTCAAGAGCAATAGGGATTTCTGATTTGTTAAGACAACGAAGGAGAAGACCGTTATAACCCCTTCGGTAAAGAACATTAGAAAGAATGATATATCTAGCGGACAACTTGCGAATTCTAGCCCTAGTGTTCCTATTGGTGGAATCAGGAAAGGTACCATTGGTCAAGTATCTTATGATATGTGAATACCATTCATCTGAGTCTATAAAGTCACAACATGTCACCAAGCTAGAATCATCTACAATAGCTGGAGAAATAAGGTTGTGAATAACAAATTTAAGATCAACCACAGGGTCCTCTAAATATACCAAAGAAGCCACACATGCCATTGCATCCGCATGTCGATTATCTTTTCAAGGAACAGGTTCCATGGTGTAAGAATCAAATTTTTGTAACAAAGAGATAGCAAGGTCTTTATATTGTGATAATTTGTCTTGTTTCGCTTGATACAGTCCTGTTACTTGTCTTATAATCAGTTGAGAATCTCCAAAAATATGTATGTGTTTTATATTCAAAGCTAAGGCTGCCTTTATTCTTGCTATAAGAGCCTCATACTCAGCAATGTTATTGGTACATAGGAAATTGAGACGATAAGATAAGGGAATGGACTTCTTTGTAGGAGAAATCAGAACAACACCTGCCCCCGATCCCGTACGACACTTAGAGCCATCAAAGTATAACTCCCAAGTTTCATCTTTCTCTGTACAAAGGATGAAGTCGTCAGGAAAAGACTCAGGGTTAGGGAAGGAGAAAGGTGAAGGGGCCTCAACTAGGTGATCGGTCAACGCTTGCCCTTTAATTGCTCTTTGTGAAACAAATTTAAGGTCAAATTCAGTTAACATCATAACCCACTTAGCTAGGCATCCTGATAAATCAGTTTTAGAGAAAAGATGCTTCAACGGATCAAACTTTACCATGACGTGGACTTCTGAATTTAAAAGATAATGTCTCAATTTCTGAGTCGCAAACACCAAGGCCAAGCATTGTCTTTCTATCGCAGAGTATCGGGTCTCATAATCGAGTAAGGTACGACTTATATAATAAACCGGACACTCCTTACCATCTTTATCATGTTGTGCCAATAATGCTGCAAGAGCATGACAGGAAGCAGCTGTATAAAGAAGAAAGGGTTTAGAAGGTTCGACAGGTTGAAGGATAGGAGGATTAGCCAAATACACTTTTAAATCTTCAAATGCTTGCTAACAATCTTCATTCCATTGAAAGGTGATATTCTTTTTGAGAAGTTGAGTAAAAGGAAAAGTACGATCCGCAAGTTGAGATACAAACCTACGAATAGCTTGAATCTTTCCTTGTAAGCTTTTGAGTTGAGACACATTTCTAGGAGGTGGCATGTTGACAATAGCATCTATTTTCTTAGTATCCACCTCAATCCCACGATGCGAAACTATGAATCCTAATAGTTTTCCACTATCCACACCAAAAACACATTTTTGGGGATTCAAGTGCATGTGATATTTATGAATCCTTTCAAAGTTTTGATGAAGGATCTTAATGTGATCTATGCGGAGAATGGATTTGGCTAAAACATCATCAACATAATCTTCTAAAATCTTATGCATGTAATCATGAAAGATAAGGGTCATCGCTTGTTGATAAGTTGCGCCGGCGTTTTTAAGTCCGAAAGGCATCATTACCCAACAAAACGTACCCCAAGGAGTGGTGAAAGCAATTTTGAATTGATCTTGAGGATTAATGAAAATTTGATTGTATCCTGAAAAACCATCCATGAAGGATAATAAAGCATGTCCTGCTGTAGAATCAACTATCATGTCAATGTTTGGGAGGGGAAAATCATCTTTCAAAGAAGCTTTATTTAAATCTCGAAAGTCAGTACACATTCTTATTTTATTATCTGATTTAGCCACAACGACAATATTTGAAATCCATGGGGAATAATCAATAGGGCGGATAAATCCAGCCTCCAATAATTTTTCAATCTCAGCCTTAACAAGCAAAGCCACCTTAGGATTCATTTTTTGAATCTTTTGTTTCACAGGCTTAGCATCTGGAACTAAGACAATAATATGAGTGACAATCTTAGGATCTATACCAAGCATGTCAGAATATGTCCAAGCAAAGATCTCAAGGAATTCACGCAATAAATCTTCATATTGTTTGTGTTCCTCTTCGTCCAGACATTTTCCAATTTTAGTAACTTTTTCTTCATTGCCAGAATCCATCTTAACATCAATGGTGTCGCTTATAAGAAGATTACTTTGTTGAGGAGTATCCTTTAACTGAGGAAATTCTTTCACAATCTCATCGTTATCAGTCTCTTTTCCAAAATAGGCTTCAGTGTTCAAACAATAAGGGAATCCCCTATTGTGATGATAACAAGGAAGAGTATCATATGCTCCTAAAAACTCGGCTAAAGCATCATCGGTAGGAAAAACATCCAAAGCACAGGCATACGAAGGATCAATATACTCAGGGTGTCTCATTAGTAGAGATGTAGAAATAACATTAACACTAATACATGGTCTTCTAGAAGCTTTAGTGCGCTTGCAGGGATTATAACTAAGTCCAAAGGCATAATCATAAAGATTATTTTCTAGAGGAACTTTAATTCCTTGTTCATGAGCGCCACAACCATTTCCATTATACCCATGCTTAGCTAGAATACAAAAACCACGACCATAACGATCAACCATTTCAGAAAGAGAAGGTGGTTTTTCATAAGACAAAGAATCAAACCCTTCAGAATTGGAAGTGTGAGGAGAAGAAGTTTGAGAAGCGGCCACAAAGTTATTGCTCATAGGCTCAGGTAATGTTGATTGATTTTTAGCTTCTTCCTTCTTTTCAGCTTTAAGCTCTCTAGAAGGAACCTTATATTCACCTACAAAGGTGGGATTAAAATCAAGAGATCCCCAATCGTCTTCTGCGAGAACCTTCTCAGGATCAAAATCCTTCTTATGTGTAGATTCAAGTCGAGAAGAATCTTCTTCAGGAGCTCCAGACTCATCCAAAGAATTTCGATCATCAAAGAGCGAGGATTCATCGATAGGTATCTTGTTTAAAGAGTCATCGCTAGACGAGGAAGGCTTAGAAGAACCCCCTTTGGAAGTAGATGTTTGTAAACAAGCTTGGAAATTAGTATCACCTATCAAGGTATATGTCTTATTACTATAAATAAATTTAACTTGTCTATGCAATGTAGAGGGGACCGCTTGCATACTATGAATCCAAGGTCTCCCTAATAGCAAGTTGTATGTTAGATTTCCCGACATAACATGGATAGTAGTAGGTAAAGTAATAGGCCCCACTATGACGGGTAAGGTGATAGTACCTAATGAAGTTTTAGCCACATTATCAAAGCCTCGAATAGGACGAGAGGATGAGAGTCAGGCTCAATTAGGGATGTATCCACATTCATCTTATGCAAAAGATTAATGCTACACACATTAAGACCAAAGCCATTATCTACTAGTGTTCGTTTTATAGTAGTATCATTTATGATAACCACAATCATCAAGGGATCATATTGATGTTGAATTTCACTAGTGGGCAACTCATCTTGAGTAAACACAATATGAGCTTTAGGATTCATCACAGAGTTAACCAAAGACACTATATTACTAGATGTATTCGGTGGAGGAACATTCAAATCTTTCAAAGCATCTTGTAACATTCTGTGATGAGCGGAAGAAGTTTGAATCAAATCCCAAAGGGATATCTTAGCAGGGGTAGCTTTAAGTTGTTCTATGAGATCATATTCCTTACTAAGAACTTGTGAAATACGTGGAGCTTGCGGAAGAATTGGTTGAGGATTAGGAAGAGAAACTGGAGTAACCGGAGGAGGATTAGGCTGCCTATTATTTCTAGTATGATAAGTATGGGCAACCGCATGATAACTCTCTCTAGTTAATTGCTTGGCATAATTATAAGGACTTATAGGTTTTCTTCCTTGCACAGTGATGATAGGTTTATTTGGAGTAAGAAAGGAATCATACCCCCCTTGGATAGTAAGGAGAGGTGATTTAGGAACTTGAAAGGTGGCAAAAGGACAAGCACCTTGGACTTCAAAGAGAGGCTTATTATGCTCATTCAGGTTTATCATGTTAACTAATTTAGAAGTTTTGTTCTTGTTTAGAGATTTCGATAAAGCCACAAAGTCATCAAGAGCATCATCCAACAAAGCATGATCATATCTATTAAAAGGTTTATCTTTTGATTCAAAAGGAGACATCTCCTCATAGAGGGGAAAAACAACCATGTTACTAGATTCAGTGGAAGAGTTGATAGGAATGTACCCTTGAGAGGAATCATTCAGCTTATCTTTCTCATCACAACGAAATGGCATAGTAACAAGGTTTATGAGTTTTTGGTAAAATGAAGGTTTGGCCTCTTTAGGATTCAAAAACTCATCTAAAACTTCATCTAATTCATCTTGGCTATACTCATAATCGGCATAATTGCATACATCATCATAAATATGAACATCTTGCAAATAAAAATCCAACATTTTGAAATAAAAGTTGCATAAAACTTAGACACACAATGCAAAGAAACAAAGAAACACACTCTCTTTTTTTCCTTTTTTCCTTTTTTGAAAATGAAACTTAAATGAAACACACTAAATCTAGATCTAGATCTAACAAATGCAATGCGAGAGAAAGAAATAATTCGATTCACGTCGGTTTCACCAAAATGTGTGGGGGAAAAAGCGAGACTAGGCTAACATGTCCTAATCCTACCTTTTGACACACATTACGGAATACGAAAGAGCCTAGAGGTATCACACAATTGGCTACTTATTTCTAGTGAAAGAGAGAGCCCTCGGGCTACCTATTAGGGTTTCTATTCCTTTGTTGTAATTGAAAGGTAAGATTATGCAAGTTCAATTCCTAACCCCAAAATGCAAGTATGAACTAATAACAAGATTGCAGAATTGAACTTAAACAATGGAAAGCTGCAAACATAAGGACAAGACAAGAATGCAGATGCGTACCTGGAGTCAAAATCTGAGTGAAAATGTTCGGGACGTGGGTGCGGGCGCCACTGTCCTGATTCTGCACCTGAAACTGCACCTGAAGCTGCCACTTTGCAACCTGCAAAACTGTCAGGACTGCCAAAACTTGTTGTCTGTCAGGAGGACCAGGGTGCCCAGCGCCCCTATCCCAGGGACCAAGGCACCTAGCGCCCCTGTCCTGGTAGGACCAAGGTGCCCCACACCCTTGTCCTGGTCTTTTGTGCTGAAATTTGGTATAGGGTTCGGTCTCCATCTGCTTCTTTTGGATCTGCAACTTACGGCATCATCTGAATCCCAAAATCTGCACTTATATCTGAAAAGGTGTTTTGGGTAGCTATATAGGGTTTTGCCTTAGTCAAACCCCCGCTTTGGTGATTTCCACCTCCACGAATAGCCAATTTGTATTGTAAAAGTAGTGTGTGTGTAGACCTTGTGTGTGTGCAAGATCTAAAATGCAAGTAAGCAAACTAGAGCAACCTAGAAAGTAAACCCTAATTGCTTGTAAATGATAATGTAAATGCTCCAAATCAAGATGCCAAGTGATCTAAAGCATGAATGCAAGTGACATAATGAGGCTTATGCAAAGACATGAAAACAACATGAAATCATACCCAACCCCAAGGGAGGGGTACAAGCCAATCTTCAGTCGGTGATCCCTTATTGCTCTTCAATGCCTTCAAAGCCCTAAGTGAATGAATGGATTTGATGAATGCTTGGAGGATGAATGTTGAGAGTTGCTGAAGTCTTCAAAGATTTGCTCTTTCGCTGCATATGAGGTTCCTGAAAACAAAATTCCGATCCTTTCCAATGAAGAAAGAGAGCTCTTATGTATGAAACCCTAGGTCTTAATTCCAACTTTTGGCCGACCTAGAGATTGAATATCCTGCCAATTTCTTGGGGTTAAGCTTTATTTTATGATTGGATCGCGCTCCTAAAATTTCGGGAAAAATGTCCGGGACTGTGTGCACTCCGGGCGCCATGGTCCTGGCAACTTTTCACCAAATTTTCAGGGCCGTCAGATATGATGATTTTAGAGATAATCCCGAAGTTACAGGTGATTTCGAGATGTTTTGACCCTCGAAATCAAGCCCCCAAGTTCAAAAGAAGGCCTAATTAGGGTTTTTGATTAGATGATGTATTGGAGGAATAAAATGAAAAGGGGCACACTTTAATGAAAGGGCCCACCTTTATGATGTGGAGGATGATGAAATAGGACCTTAGACTTAATTAATTTGATTAATTAAGTGCTAAAGGGGAAATGCAATGCAAAATGCAAACTGTGCCAAGGCGGGTGCTAAACTAGGTGTGAAATTGTACTGCTTTAGCAAGTGTGTACAATTTACGACACTACACAAACTTGTGTTGATTTTAACATAAACCGTAAAACTTTGGATAGAACACTTGCACAAACACAAAGACTTGATGATCCACTTCAACAAGATACATGGGCATTTGGTGGGAGGCTTCCACATGTTGATAGAAAGTTGAATGACAATGTGAAGGAGGAGATTCCATAATTTTGGCACTCTAATTATAAAGTGTCACCCAATGTAAAGGACATTTTGAAATTCAGAATCGGCAACTGAGACCGCACACCACATCCCAAACATTTCTTGGAATCAAGCCAAACAATGCTGTACAATTTTTTTTGTGAATTACATCCAAATTTGCAAATATCACAAAGGGCCTTTGAATCTTTGAAACCATTTTATTGTGTTCCTCTTAAGATTCGCAATACTTGTTGTTGCAAGTACCATGTGGAGTTTTCAATGTACCATGAACTTTTATGTCATATTCGTTCTACAATGCATACTAATGAGATGTTGCAGGAGTGTGGTGCAATGCTATTTCCGAGATCATCAAGAGACTTGCAAGATCTATTTTTATGGCCTAGAGATGATGGCTGTTGTTTCTATAGAAATTATTGTTTGAATGAGAAGTGCTCAGAATGTGGTGGGTTGTCAAAGTTTGTTTCATGTTTTCATGAGGGCAGTGAACACGAGTTTGGATAAAATTATGTTGAGAAAAAAGATATGAGACAGTGAAATATACTTTGAAGAGTGGAGGTGAAGGTTCTAGATGCGAATTAGTCTCAAGAGAAGTGAGTATTGCTGATTTTATTTTGGATTTTAAGGAAAATATTTTCTACAAGTATGCAAGGCACACCCATAGGTCTCAGTGGTTGGATCAACAGTTCAGGATGTGTAAGAACTCTTTCCCGATTGGCACTATTGTATCGGTGGTTGATTTTGCAGAGAACTATACATTGCAACCACAAAATGAGGTACAGTCTCAGTACTACAATTCAGTTTAGATTGCTATTTTTGTTCACATTACATGTAGACATGCTCTTGATAGTACATAAGAGGACAGTAATATAATCAAGGAGTATCATTTTTATATGAGTGATGATAGATCACACTCCTTCGAGTATGTGTAACATTCTTTCAAGATTTTTTTGACTTCTTGCATGATAAAGATATTGCAATTGACCGACATATAATATGGTCAGATAACTGTGCGGGTCAATTCAAGAATGCCCGTATGTTTTATTGGTTGAGTAGAATGCATGTAGAGAGGTGTATACCTCATATTTGGTGTTTTTTTGAGGCAGGGCATGGGAAGAGAGAGCATGATGGAGCAGGTTCATGTTTGAAGAGAGCTCTAGTTAAGGAGAAATTGAGGATTTCAGGTGCAAATTTCTTTGATGCACGTTCTATTGTTGATTGGTGTAGTTCAGTATTGTCACATGGAGGTATTCTTGATTCAGTAGTGAGCAGATTATTTTGGTTGGTTGAGGAGGGAACAGTGGGAGATAGATTGGATTGTCAAACAATTAAAGATTCTTTAAAGATGCATTCATTTCTCAGCTCAGATGCAAGTACATGGACCATTTGGACACGAGCGTTGGCTTGTTTTTGTCAGAGTTGTGCTCGGTGTGATTAGGATCAGTGCGAGTCAAGTGAGTGGGTTCATACGTGGGTTCCCCACTATCTAACTCCTTTATCTCAAACAATATCCTTGTCAAACGATGACATGGAAATTTCACTTGAGTATGATTGTCTATCAGATCTTGTACAACCAGGACATGTTTTTGCAATTGTCGCACCGCAAGGGAATGAAGAGAGATCAGAATATTGGTTGGCATGATGTGTATAGGGAAAACAAAAGCTAACACAACCAGTGACAAATGATGGCGGGTTCACATATCCTACAGGTTCAGCTGTTGTTGTGGGAACTTGGTTGCGAACATACATGATTAGAAAGAATGGTATACCCGCATTTGAAGACTATGAGAGACACAAAACCATTATAATGTATTCACACCTTATTATAGCTACAAATGTCAAGTTGTTGAAGCATCAAGAAAAACCAAGAAAAACCAAAGACCAAAGAGCTATGGACAGTTACTACTGTTGATCATGAAGCAATACTGGATACTCTTAAGCAAAGAGATGACCCTTCAGGCACACTTGAGTAGTAGGTCTTTCATGCTGCCTTATTTTTGTTATCATGCATTTCATTTCAAACAATGATCATTAAACCTTAATGATCAAGTTTGTTATGTGTATATTAAGTATGTGTTGAAAATGCAGGTCTATTGATGAACGTTTTTTTTTTGCAACACGGTTTTTGCATGCACATAGCGGGTACACTCGATATAATCAGAAGGGACATATTTTTGCAACACAACTTATTATCATGCATTTGATGAGCTTTACAATTTTTGTTATTAGAGAACACTATTTGATAATTTTTGATGATATAATTATCGCAAAACCTTTATGCTCATGCAGGTCTTTTTTGATGATATACAATAGTATCACATTATGATTTTTGCATCAACATAGTGGGTTCTGTTGATATAATTCAAAGGGATGTATTTTTGTGGTATATAATCTGACCTTTTCATTTATTATCATGCATTTCAGTTGAAGTGATTATCATGAAGCCTTTATGTTCATCCATGCATTTTATGTGTAGACTAACAACTCTTAAAAATACAGGTTCATGCTAGATCATTTGCCGTTGACAAGACCCTCTCTTGGTGATGGTACATATTCCTTTGTGCATTAATGAGATAAAATTTTGTGCATAAACATCAAGTCAAGTGAATGTATTGCTATTTAGAAATGACCATATCTACCATCGTCTTCAACCATGCAGAGAAATGCAGTGAGAAGGGCTTTAATCAACATGTGTCTTTCTTCAAAGTTATGCTTGTATACTTTGCAGAGAAACTGGTAAGTTTCGTAATTATACAATCTTGTGTGTCTTAACAATGTTTCAAATGATCTATTTATAATTTTCCAAACTAATTTGTATTAAGTGTTATAATTTTTTTCTTGTAGCACATTCATTCCACATAAAAAGGTTACTTATTTTGGTCTTCATTTATATGCAGGCATTGTTGTACGTAAGCTTTTCTCATAGGACATGAGGATGCCTGATGCAAATGAAGTTGGATGTTGTATTTGTATATGGATGTGAATTGATGTAACATTGTTATGATGATATACAATGTCCATGAGCAAATTGGTTTAGTTATATTGATGATAATGTCCATGTATCTGTACATGAGTACATTGGTGTAGTTGTATTGATAATGAAAAAAAAAATCATGTTTGCATATCCCTTCATGGATGTCACATGCAAGTGTAATGGTAATTATGGAAATATTGATGATCATAATGTGTCTACAGTGTAATGCTTGTTTATATATAATTTTAGCACTTAGGGCGCTCAAGGGACGATGCCGGTAGGGTATGACCCCGAGCGTTCGATTGAGTGGGGGGGGGGGGGGGAAATAGGAGCATGCATAGGATAATAATGCCTAACTGGACATGTTGGAGCTGACGGTTCGTCATCGCAATGAGCAGAACGAGAAATTGGCCACGCGACAACATTCGATTGAGTGAGACTGATGATTTTTTTGCCAACCAAAAAATTGCTGCCCTAATAAAACCATAGGGCAACTTGAAAAACCAAGATAGGCTTTTGTAGGGACCCCTCTCGTGGCCCCGTAGGTTCAAACGGATCATTTGTAGGTGCCATGTATTCCGAGTAAGGGCCCGTCAAAGTTTGACAATTTTGAGCACTTAGGGCGTTCAAGGGACGACGCCGGTAGGGTATGACCTCGAGCATTCGACCGAGTGGGGGGGCAAGATAGGAGCGTGCATAGGGTAATAATGCCTAACTGGACATGTTAGAGCCGATGCTTTGTCATCGCGACGAGCATAACCAAAAATTGGTCACACGACAACATTCAATTGAGTGAGACTGACGATTTTTTTGGCAACCGAAAAATTGCTGCCCTAATAAAACCGTAGGGAAACTTGAAAAATAGAGATGGGAGTTTTTAGGGACCCCTCTCGTGGCCCCGTAGGTTCAAACAAATCATTCGCAGATGCCACAGATTATGAGTTAGGGCCCGTCAAAGTTTGACAATTTTGAGCACTTAGGGCGCTCAAGGGATGACGCCGGTAGGGTATGACCCCGAGCGTTCGACTGAGTGGGAGGGAAAAATAGGAGCATGCATAGGGTAATAATGCCTAACTAGACATGTCGAAGCTGACAGTTTGTCATCGCGACGAGCAAAATGAGAAATTCGCCACGCGACAACATTCGATTGAGTGAGACTGACGATTTTTTTGGCAACAGAAAAATTGCTGCCCTAATAAAACCGTAGGGCAACTTGAAAAACCAAGATAAGATTTTGTAGGGACCCCTCTTGTGGCCTCGTAGGTTCAAAAAGATCATTCGCAGGTGCCATAGATTCCAAGTTAGGGCTCGTCAAAGTTTGACAATTTTGAGCACTTAGGGCGCTCAAGGGATGATGTTGGTAGGGTATGACCCTGAGCGTTCGACCGAGTGGGGGGGAAAAATAGGAGCATGCATAGGGTAATAATGCCTAACTGGACATGTGAGAGCCAATGGTTCATCATCGTGACGAGCTAAACGAGAAATTGGTCACGCGACAACATTCGATTGAGTGAGATTGACGATTTTTTTGCCAACCAAAAAAATGCTGCCCTAATAAAACTGTAGGGCAACTTGGAAAACTGAGATAGTCATTTGTAGGGACCCCTCTCATGGCCCCGTAGGTTCAAATGGATCATTCATAGGTGCCATAGATTCTGAGTTAAGGACCGTCAAAGTTTGACAATTTTGAGCACTTAGGGCGCTCAAGGGACAACGTCGGTAGGGTATGACCCTGAGCGTTCAACCGAGTGGGGGGGAAAAATAGTAGAATTCATAGGGTAATAATTCCTAACTAGACATGTTGGAGCCGACGGTTCGTCATCGCGACGAGCTGAACGAGAAATTGGCCACGCGACAACATTCGATTGAGTGAGACTGACGATTTTTTCGCCAACCGAAAAATTGCTGCCCTAATAAAATTGTAGGGCAACTTGAAAAACCAAGATAGGCTTTTGTAGGGACCCCTCTCATGGCCCCGTAGGTTCAAACGGATCATTCGCAGGTGTCATAGATTCTGAGTTAGGGCTTGTCAAAGTTTAACAATTTTGAGCACTTAGGGCGCTCAAGGGACGACACCGGTAGGGTATGACCCCGAGCGTTCGACCGAGTGGGGGGGGAAAATAGGAGCATGCATAGGGTAATAATGCCTAACTAGACATGTCAGAGCTGACGATTCGTCATCGCAACGAGCTGAACGAGAAATTGGCCACGAGAGAACATTCGATTGAGTCAGACTGACGATTTTTTTGCCAACCGAAAAATTGCTGCCCTAATAAAACCCCGAGCATTCAACTGAGGTGGGGGGAGAAATAGGACCATGCATAGGGTAATAATGAATTGTATCAAGTATTGTTCATTAAATGAATTGTATTGTATTTTTCATTAAATGAATTGTATTGTTCATTGAATGAATTGTATTGTATTGTTCATTAAATGAATTATATTGTTCATTATACAAACAACACTTACGATGAAATGAAATGAATTGTATTGTTCATTAAATAGCCATTATTAACCATTGTTAAGTATTGGAATGAAGATTAAAGATATGCATGATAACACCATGCACAGATGAGCAACAATTTATATGATCGAATATCAACTTTTGTATATATAAAAATGTTAAATGATTACAAATGTATGTCCATACACAAATATGGCATAAATGCCAACTCAAACAAAATGTATGTCTAAATACGTGAATGTATGTCCATATACAAAATATACATGCCAACTAGACATGTAAGCATCCCAAAACTATCTATAACATCCTAAGTTGCTAATGGATCATCAAAATTGATCCTCTTCGCCGCACTGCTCGGCTCTGAAGGATCCTGCACAAGAAAAACAAACCATGATTAATATTAGTTATATTATATAATTCACATTCGAAAAGTTAACATAAAAATGAACTATAATTGAACTATTCATGTTTACCTCATCTCCACATTTTCTCTTCAGCTTTGCAGGACTCTTGATGTATGTCTTCGGTAGAGGAGGTATGTTTTGAATATTTTTATACACAACCTACATATGTTCAGAAACATGACATTGATACATGTTAGCATATAATTGTCACTAATAATAACAAATTATATCTACTAATCAAAAAATAAAATAAACACACATCTACTCGAGGCATCTCTTCTTCTTCTTCAGGTATACTGGGTGTAGTCATCAAGGATGTGAAGCCAAGAATTCTCTGTATATATACACAGCAAGTATATGAAACTATCAATCTATGTCTAGACATGTATAATCACTATAAGTTATTTAAATTATTCATTCAATCATATTTGCATTCAATTACCTTTCCCTTGTCTCCAACTGTACTACCAGATCCTAAATCACACTACCCCGCACTTGTGCTCCTTGTGCCCTACAAGAGTAAACTAAGATATAGATGCAAGTTACTACATAATCTAATTAATACCAATATAAATGATGAGCATGTATGTACAATAAAATACAAATGACTAGGTGCAATAATATATGTACCGTCAAGCTATCGAGGCCAAATGAAATGGCCGACAAGGTGCCCTCCTAAATCTGTCTCAAATCCTCCTCGATCATCAACTATTAAATAGACCATGTAAATAAAAATTAGCACTTAATATTATCTATATTATAAATATTTTATTAAAATATAACATGAACTGTGAAAATACAAATCTTACCACTACATCATCAATGTATGATGACGGTGCCTCCTCGCCTCTAGCATGGTAGGACTCCCTAGGGTATCCTCCAGTCTGTGTAATAATATCTGGTGCATCATGCATCTCATGCACCTCATAATCTGCACTGTCCATAGGAGGATCAACGGGTTGTCCAACTGGACCCAAGCATACGTGCCCACACATGACACAACTATGGGGCATGCATATGTGTGGAGCCGAGGATGACGTGTCAACACCACCGGATGCACCACTACCATCAAGAGTAGCCTGAGCTACTGACCCAACCTGAGAAACCAAAAGGCTACTCAAAGAATGAATGGCCGATATGGTCCGTGAAGCCACCTCACAAATGATATCAGGATGCTGCCCTATAGGTGGGGGATCAATAGGAGGAGGGGGGACATATGGGCCCTGGATTACTCTGACTGCCCCAGGTCTATTTTGGGGCATACCTAAACCTACACCCTAGAATGGTTGGATGTCAAAGCAGTTCACATGTTTGCATAAAACAAACTCAGCATACAATTTTTTTATGAAATAGAAGGGGATATCAAGATTGTTGGTGGGTGGTTTGTCAAAAACCATCCACCAATGATCCCAAAAGTTTTTCATAATCCCATCATTTGTGCACCATTTAATAGAAAGTTTTGTTTTTTGGGGATCTATGGGTTGACCAATGTAGGGATAGACAAACAGTGAGGTGATATCGGCTTTGGATATCTCGAGATCCTTGATATCCTTATACGACAAGCCATTTGCATATTTTTCCCTCATAGAATCTCACCACAAAAGGGCGACATTGTGCTCCTCAGTCATGATTTCCATACAATTTATGATCAATGTGAGAGGATCAAACATTGGGTTTAGACGAGGGATCTTACGATATACTTCTGCAATCCCCCTCAATTCATTCAAATTTTGTGCAATCAAATCCTGAATTGAGGGGGGGTTTGGCAAATGAGGGTTTGGTTGTTGCAGTTGTGGTTGGTCATTGTTTTCATTGCTATCCCCCATTTTTAACCTAATTGAATGTAAACAATTAAATTTAGTTAACAAATTTAAACAATTAGGTATTTGATTTTAAAAAACCTAGTTTTCATGAAAAAAAACATATTTTCAATGAAAAATCAAATAAACATTAACAAAAAATACAAAAAAATGATTGAAAATGATAAAATTCTTACATTTCAATCTATTTTTTAGCAATTTTTTGCCAAAACACCAAATATCGGATTTTGATAAAATTGCGCAACCCATGAGTTGAAAATGACTCATGGGCTGTCACTGTCGAAATATATTTGTCTCAGAAAATTGGATATCCAATTTTTATACTTAAATTATTTTAAAACAACATATATAATATAATAATATATTATATAATATATTATTATATTATATTATATATATTATAATATATAATATAATATATAATACGTATTATATTATAAAATATAATTATATATTATATATATTATAATATATAATATTATATAATATTATATATTATATAATACGTATTTTTTTTTAAAAGGTAAGTACTATCTTTAATGGGGATAGCTCCCTATATTTCTTAAATAAAAATTAGAAATTATGTTCATTACAAAATTTGCCTATCACTCTGGCAATCACAACATTCCTTAAACCCAAATACAGCCCCGAATGAAGCAACATAGCAACCTACTTCTAAAATCTATTAAACCACAGTATATCTAATCTAGGAAACCTTAATTCTTCATGATTTGGAAAATGACCATCACGTAATCTGCCAGGTCATTTAGTTTCTTAGTGGATTCTTCTGACATCCACCACTCCTCAGACTCCGCAAAGCTTCTGAAAATTGCTAGGTCCTCGTTGATTATCCCATGCTTGGAATGCTGCCATACTTCCTCTATGAATTCTATTGCTCTCTCCTTTTCTGCTTCCTTATCCCTGTCGCTCCCTTCCTCCTTCTCACTTCTATCTTCCTCCTTGGACTCTTCCTCTGAGACTGAAAAATAGTTCTCAGGGTTGAAATAAACCTTGAGCACACTGTTCTTGCAGCCTTCCTCCAGGTCAAGTATGGCTTCCGCAACCATATCTCCATTTTCTTTTTTCATAAATCCATCCAACATTTCCACGCATTTGAACCTAGACTTGAGGATATCCACCATGGGCGCAAGCACCGCCTCATAAATTGCTCTGTCGCACCAGTGATGATCCAAACGGAGAGAACATTCAACAATACCTGTGCTAGCATCGTAACCAAATTTTGAAGTATCAAATAGATCCCTAACCTGAAATTCTAAAGGGACTTCACAGTTGGCAAAATTTAAACCCAAGAAATTCACCATGTTTGTTTCTTCTTTTGCTACTATGACTTGCCAACAAGAATCGTCTATCTAATATAGGCAATCCGGATTTCTCGAGGCTTCCTAAACCGCCTCAATCTCTTCAATCTTCCAAACCCAAGGTAGTCAAAAATTCTTTTGCAGAGTGTCAGCACTGTTTGCATCCTTCGTCCAGACCTGAATTATTCTCTCCTTCTCTGATACAGAAAAGACTTCCCTGACTTATAAGTATCCATCTATCCCATCTGTTTAGTCTTTTCGGCCTCATTGTTGTATTAAACAGGGGTCACCCAATCCCTTCACGGGATTTGTCCATTATCTCTTTTTGTACCATATCTTCAATGTCTCCTGACAGACTATCCATGAAGATTTTCCCTTTATCTGTTGTAACACCCATATTTGCTAAAATATCTGCCACTTTATTTCCCTCTCTATACGAATGCCTAAGTTCAAAATCTCCAATTTTATCCAGCAAAACACTAATTCGTGGTAGCCACTTATTTAATTTCCAACTTTGAAATTTTCTTTTAGTTACCCCATTAATTATAATTTGGGAGTCACCTTCTATGGTGACTTTAGTTAGTCCTTTCTCTACACACATTTCCAGACCTGCTTCCAAGGCCCTTATTTCTGCTTCATTGTTTGTAGGAAGGATCCATTTTCATCTCTAATGATTGCTTCGTACCCTGCTTTACCTAGGTTGCCTCTACTAGCACCATCAAAATTTAGCTTAGTCCAGTCCTTATTAGGGGCTATCCATCTGACCTTCTTTCTATCTTTGGCTTTATCTGCAATCCTTACTTCGGTCAATTCCTTGAAGGCCCACCTCTTCTCCATCATCTTATCCCACGCATTATAGAAACTGATTGTTTTCTTCCTGATGTTCCCATTCACTACTTCCTCAATAGCAGTTTTGATAGATTTGATAGTCTCTTCTCTTGAGTGATATTCCTCTCTGAAGATTCTCCTGTTTCTTTCCTTCCATATATGCCATACGATCATAGAGGGACCTACTAACCATAAATCACCCCACTTAGATTTGAAATATAGGGGCCAAGTAGACATGAAATCTAAAAATTTTTCATTTCTCACAGAATTATATTCTATCATTTCAAAGAACCACTCCCAACAACTACTCACAAAAGAACAATTAAACAACAAATGATTGGAAGTTTCTTCATCCTTTTTACACAATATGCATCTACTAGGACCTGCTATGCCAATAGATTTTAATCTGTTTCCTGTCAGAACTTTGTCCTGTAGAGCTATCCAAAAGAAAGCTCCTACTTTTGGAAGGATTCTGTTATGCCAGCATAATTTGTATGGCCACTCAGGATTCCTGATTCTCTTCCTCTGGACTTCATAACCCCATTTGACTTTATATTCTCCTGATTTTGCTGCACACCAAAATACTTTATCTTCTTTGTCAGACACAAATATCTGCCTTTGGGATAAAAGTTGATCTAACTTTGCACATAGGTCCCTATTTCCTATGCTACATTTCTTCCAAACCACTCTCTCCCCTATCGAACCTTCGGGGGAAAAATAATCCTTGACTTTGCTACCTGTGATGGCTTCCACCGAATTGACCCAATCCTGATCCTCGAATATTTCCTTTAAAGGTTTCTCTCCTCCCCAAGAATCTGACCAAAATTTAGCCTTCCTACCATTACCTATATTCCAAGATAGGTGATCTGTGAGTAAACTTCTGTTGTCCCAAATAAAATTCCAGACAGGTGATCCTTTCTCTGAGTTAGCCAATGTTAAAATCCTTTCTTCCTCCGAAGAATCCAAATATTTATTCCTAATCACTCTACACCATAATCTATTTGGGTTCTTATAAAATTTCCAGGCTAATTTGGCACCCAAAGCTTTGTTTTGCAATTCCATTTTTCTGAGACCTGCTCCTCCTTCCTCCTTGATAAGATAGGCAGTGTCCCAATTAATCAATGGTATTCTCCTAACCTCTTTGGAGCCTTCCCATAAAAATTTCTTAAGCAAACCATCCACACTACTATATGCTTGCCTGGACATCTTGAAGCAAGACATACTATATACTGGAATTGCTGACAATATAGACTTGATCATCTGTATCCTTCCAGCCTGTGAGAGCCATTTATTTTTCCACTCCACAAATCCACCTTCCCTTTGCATTTATTAACCACCTCTTCCCAAAGCTATTTTTGGAACGCTCCTATTCCTATAGAAATACCTAGATATTTCAGTGGGAATTCTCCTTTAGGATATCCCAGGATCTGCACAATAGAATTCTGATTATGACTGTTGGTATTTAAAAAGAAGACCTATGATTTATCTTTATTCATGTGCTGGCCTGAATCCCTTGCATATTCCTCCAATGTTTCCTTGATTACTTTTGTTTCTCTAATCGACGCAACACCAAACAAGAGTGTGTCATCCACGAATTGAGAATGTGTCAAATTTGCCATCTCTGGATGGATTGAGATACCTTTCCAAACACCCTCCCTGAGCTTATTCTTTATACTATTCCCAAGGACCTCGGCCATCAAAACAAAAAGGGAAGGTGATAAGGGATCTCCCTGTCTCAACCCGTTAGTAGCAGCAAAGAAGCCACAAACTACTCCATTAACTAAAATAGAGAAACTAAAAAAAGAGATACAGAACCTAATGCAGTCAATCCACTTATTGTCAAAACCAAACCTTCTGAGGACATGTTCCAGAAAAAACCAGAGGACTCTATCATATGCTTTGGAGATGTCCAGTTTGATCGCCATCCCTTTGATCCTATCCTTGGCCATCGAATGGATAGCCTCTGAGGTAAGAATAATGCTGTCTGCGAGCTCCCTTCTAGGGGTGAAGCCATTCTGATTTTCTGAAATGAGTCTGTGCAGAATCTTTTTTAATCTCTCTAACATGGCTTTAGAAATAATTTTGTATAGGACATTGCAAAGAGATATAGGTCTATAATCTGACATCGTTGTACATGTAGATTTTTTTGGAATCAAAACTATCATCGTATGATTGATAGATTTAACAAACCTCCTGTTCTTTTTGAAATCTTCAACTACCTTAACAATGTCTTCTCCATGAAATCCCAGCATCTCTAAAAAAATTCCGCTGTAAATCCATTAGGTCCCGGTGCTTTATGGGGTTGCAATGAAAATGTGACCTTTTTAACCTCTTCAAATGAGAAAGGTGTCGTCAACATCTCATTATCTTCATGGGATAGCAAGTTCTCAATGGATCTGTCCACCAATGGGACACTTTCCTTCTTGATAGATTCCCTGGATCCTAAAATTCTAGTGAAGTGATCAACCACCACCTTCTCTATTTCATCCTCTGTGGAACAAATCTTGTCGAACTCATCCTGAATTCCGATAACACGATTGTGGGAAATCCTAGCCTTCACCGAAGCATGAATTTTTTCTGTATTGGAATCACCTTCCGCGATCCAAAGTTCTCTCGACTTATCCCTCCAATACAGTTCTTCTCTCCGCAGAACTTCCATGTACTCAACCTTCAGACTCTTCTCCAATTCAAATTCCTCATTTGACATGCCTGCCATCATGATTTTCTCATTTAATTTAGACATTTCCTCTTCTAATCTAAACTTTTTTGAAAAGATATTCTTGAAATGCTCCTTGTTCCATGATTTGATCTTCTTTTTGAGATACCCTAATCTCTTAACAAAACAGAAGCTTGGTGATCCTCCAAACATTTTGCTTCCCTCCCACCAAGATTTCAAATTAATTAAGAAATTTGAGTCTCTCCACCACATACTTTGAAACTTGAAATAGCTCTTCAGGGGAGGCTTACTTCCATCCATGATTAGTCTGATGGGAAAGTGATCAGATCCTGACTGTGGGATGATAAATGAAGCCAGGTTAAATTTCCCATCAATCCAAAATTTTCCTACAAAGAATCTATCCAACCTTTCAGAAATATATGAAAAGTTGTGCCTTCTGTTGGTCCAAGTAAATTTGCCATTTTTGGGGACAATATCCATGACACTCATATCATCTATAAATTGCCTAAAATCTTCCATGACTTGAGTGCTCTTTCTCAAACCTCCTTCTTTATCATCTAATTCTAAAAGAGCATTGAAGTCCCCAGCCATACTAATCCTCTCAAAGCCTATATTCTCCATCTGGTTTTTGATCTCATTCCATAACTCTTTCTTGTCCTCTGTCTTGATAGGCCCATAAACATTTAATAATGGGAAGTCAAATTGATCCTCCAATCTTACCACTCGGCATGCCATCCAATGCTGATGAGAGAAGATGATGGATACCTGAAAAGATTCAGGTTTCCAGAGCACTCCTAAACCTCTTGTAGAACCTCTGGATGACTGGGATATTCCAGTCCAATTGAAACAAGATTTAATAAAATCATTCATATTTTTCTTAATGAGCTTGGTTTCCTGCATCAAAACTATATCACATTCAAGATTTTTTAATGCTCTTTTAACCAAGCGCTTCTTGTCAGAGGCTGAAAGGCCCCTGACATTCCAAGAAAGGATCTTCATCTTTCTCCAAGGGAGATATCCCCTCCCTTGGATTTCTTCATGAAGTCTATGACACTGACGATCCCTTTCTCAAGAGCCCTCTCCTCTCTGACTTGTTTATGACTCCTTCTACCTCTACCACCTTTTGCTCTGCCCAGCAAAATGTTTGTAGATTGACTTATGCTTCTAGGATCCAGATTTTCCAATTCATCTTCTAAATCCGCTTCTTCTGGGATTGCTTCTTCTTCATATTCAGAATTAGAGGTCAGGGGTAACTGGATATCCTCTTTGTTAATCGGGTTGATATCTGCAGAGTCTAAAAACAAATGACCCTCATTCTCCAAACAATTCGTTTTAGAAGAATCTTTAATTATTGAGGCCAACTTCACTTCCATATCCGGGTCCTTCTGAGATTTGTCCGAAATCGTTAAAGGAAGTTTAACGGTTTTTTCGACCCATCGATGCTTATTAGACTGTTTAGGAAAATTATTTCTTCTAGCATTTCTAACATACATACTGCACTCCCCCTCTCTGTGCATTTTGCTACTGCATCTCAAACATGGGATGATGTCTTTCTCGATTTCCACCTGTTGCATCCATACTCCAGCCGAAGAGACTAGAGAGATTTGGGGAGGGATCTCCTTGACTGTTGCTACCTTCAATCGAGCATAAATATAACTGTCTTTTTCTAAAAGCTCCTCGTCAATTTCCAACAAAGTTCCCAGCGACTAGCCAATTTTTTCCAAACAATTCTCACCCCAATACTCCATTGGCAGATTGTACATCCTAATCCATAACGGTTTATCATATACTGCCAATGGTAATGGATTAAAATTGGGGAACCGAGGCTGTAAATACAAAGGGTGTTCCTCAATAAACCAGTTATTTTTATACAAGTAATTATTTCTCTCCCTCCCATCTTCAAAAACCACTATGAAAAAACTCCTAGGGATGAATTTCACAATCAGTCTCAGGCCCCAATGTTTAGATATCCAATCTCTAATGATGGCTCTGGTCATCCTTGGTCCAACCACTCTGTCGATTAATGCATGCTCTGTCCAGAGGCCTCTCTTCTCCTCCGCTTCAGAGGAAAGATCAATTTCAAAGGCTTCCTCTTCGCATCTCTCCCGCTTTGTCTCCTAAAATTTACTACTCCTCCTGGTGTTCTCTCCTCCATTGATGTGTAACTAATTTTGTAGAGCATTTTCTCCATCCCTCCTCGCCATTTTGCTTTTCTCACATCATTGTTATGGTACTAAACTTCCCTTTTCTACATGTTATATAATACGTATTATATAATATATTATTATATTATAATATAATATAATAATATATTATATAATATATTATTATATTATATAATACATATTGTATTATATTATAAAATATAATTATATATTATATAATATATAATATAATATTGTATTATATAATACGTATTATACATATAATATAATAATATATTATATAATACGTATTATACAATATATAATATTATATTATATAATATATATAATATAATATAATATATTATTATATTATAATATATTATATTATGTAATTTTTGTTGCTGTTCAAAAATGCCTCTGCATGCGAAAAAGAGATGCAATGTATCGACTTCCTTTTTAGAGTGTTCTTATCCACCATGGGGAAATTATAGAGGATCTGCAAATCAATTTGTTGTTTTGGCCATTAACTATGGGATTGAGGATCTTGGTAGGGTCATTTCGCGGACTCACGATTAGGAGGCCTTCTTTGCAAAAAAAAAAATACTCTCTGGTTAATGAGGTTAGGGCTCCCCCTCCTCTTTACAAGGGTTGGGATCAGGACTGGCATTTTGTGAGCCACAGAAACAAAAGGGCTTAATGGCAACCAAATGGCCACAAACGGATTTCCAATAATTGTAGGGAGGAGGGTTTTGTAAAACCTAACCAGTCAAAGAGATCCTCTCCTTACCATACTACCCCTCCACGAAAATCTCTAGGTAAATTATCAGAGGATATGGAAACCCCTGGCTGTCATAATTCTAAGGAAGTCGAGCACCCAATGTCAGATCTACCTTCAAATCCCCCAGCTACCCCTAACAGGTTGGTCATTGAAATTGATAATCATACCCAGGCCAGGTATCAAATGCATTGTAGCGACAGAATGATCTTTTCTCGGTGGAAAGGTTAGGGGATCCCGTCTGAACAAATTGACAACTGGGTGTCGTCCTCCTTCAATAACTAGGTAAAATTGACGTCCTTCCTGATAAATTCTTAGCTATTGAATGTGGTAATAAGAGTCTAAGAAATTCATTGCTAAACGGAGATATATTATCATTTAAGGGTCTAGGGTTTGATTTTTGGGATTGGCAACATCTCTTTCTCCCATCTCAATTCAATTCCTGCATGGTTAACAGAGCAATTTCACTTGATAAATTTCCTGTAGAATTGCGAAATAATGATTTTTTAAGAATAATAGGCAACAAAATAGGTAAATTTGTAGAAGTCAAAAAATTAGCTCTAAGCTTCTTTAACTAGCTCTTAATCGTTAATATGAATATTAACATTAAATCTTTAGAGCCTATAACTCTGAAATGTGATAAATCTTGTTTAACCCTAGAATTACCCTTTTATAATGGTCCCTTTGAAGATTCTAAGCCAGGGAATATCCCCTTCGAGAAACCCTTCCCTGATTCGTTGTTTAAGTCTAATGGCACACCATTCAGATTCATGGAAGGAGGGGGTTTCACCCTAGAGGGCTATAAGATTGATATTAACCCTAATCATCTCACCACAGACCTATATCCTCATAGCTCCCCTATTAAGCCCTCTCGCTCCCCTCTTCCTCCACTGCTTACTATAAATTCACCTATAGCTGACTCTCTTCTCAAGGATCGAGATCTGGAAGAAGGTGAAATCAATGAGGGTATCCCTCAGAAAGAGCAACTTGGTCTAACAAATATGTCATCTAGCTCTCTCATCCCTCCAAAGAAGCTGAGTCCCTCAGAGTCCCCCCCTTTAATGAAACTAATTACCCCTAAGCAATCAGTAGTATTGGATAGGCCTTCCCCGGACCCAGGAATGGTATCCTTGCAGGATCAGCCAATCTCTCTAGCCTCAAGATTGGAGGGCTTTGAGGAGGTAGAGGCTTGCCCTCCACCTTTGAAGGCTATTTTTGATTCAATTGTAGAATCTGAGAGTGATCGAGTGGCTAGGGAAGTTAACATCATTGCCAATTTTGTAGGGGAAGAAGTAGTAAACAACCTCATGGATCAATTGGTTGTTGAAATTTGTGATGATGAGGAGTTGGAAAGACAAAGGGATCTCTTAATAAAAAATCTAGTGGATGTTACCAGAGCCGAACTAGAAATAGATGAATTATTTATAGCATTAGATAACTTAAAAAATGATAACCCAAATACTCTAGGCATTCTCAGCTTTGATAGAAGTAAGGACTCTCCTGACTATGCTAAACACAGTAAGAGAAGAGGTAGGAGATCCCTTGTTGAACTAAGATCAAACGATGGAGATGCCAAGGGTCAGTCTAAAATATCTACTCTTTTTAATGCAGGGGAGGGGAAGTTCCTCCCCACAGAGCCATGAAAATCATAACATGGAATGTTAGGGGTCTGAATGCCCCTAACAAACAACACATCTTAAAGCGTTTCATCTCTGATTATAAACCAGATATAATGTTAATACAAGAAACCAAAATGAACTCCTTTGAGATAGCCCTTTTCGAGAAAAAATTAGGTGTTAGATGGCTAAAGCACTCCCCTACTACAGGGGCCTCTGGGGGCTTAGCCATCATTTGGGACTCTAGATTCATCTCGTTTACGCCTTTAGAGATTAAGCAAAATTGGATGGGAGGAGAAGTAGTAAGTTATAAAAATAACCTAAGATTCAAATTGATTAACGTTTACCGTCCTATCCAAAATAGGGATAGGGCTAGGGTGTGGGTGGAACTAGAGTCTTTCCTCAGAAGTTTCCCAAATGATGTATGCATCATTGGGGGAGATTTCAATGCTATCACTAAGGTAGTAGAGAAAAGAGGAGGTAGCAACAAACTTCCTCCAGCGACTATAGATTTCAATCATTGGATCAATAGGAACTCCCTATTGGAAATACAGACGACAGATAATGCCTTCACCTAGAACAACAGAAGGCTTGGTTTATGTAACATTGCTGAGAAACTAGATAGGTTCTTTATCCATGGAGGGCTCTCAGAGCTTAACTTTACCCTGAATGCAGAACTCCTCCCTTTAGCAGGATTTGACCATTTCCCACTCCAACTAACCCTATTATATTACCACTCCCCTAAAAAATGTCCCTTCAAATTTGAGAGCATGTGGTTTAGAGATGATAACTTTTTAAACTTAATTGAGAACTGGTGGAGAAGCTCTGTTTTCTCTAGTTCAAAGATGTTTATTATCACAAGCAAGTTAAATCTTATCAAAAGGAAGCTCTTAGAATTGAACAAGACTAATTTTGGAAATATTTTCGATAAAAAACTCCTAATAGAAAATGATCTTAAGAATGTTAACATTGAGGTCCTTGAGAAGGGGATGGATGAGCATCTCTTCCTCAAAGAAAAGGCTCTACTCTCTGAATATGAAAAGATACTCTCAAATGAAGAGATCTTTTGGAAACAAAAATTGAGGGAGACTTGGTTGAGTGATGCAGACTGAAATACTAAGTTTTTCCACAATAGTACTAAGCAGAGGAGATGGGTCAATCGAATTTCTAAAATTAAGAATTGCCAGGGTTCCATCCTATCTGAACCAGATGATATTGCCTCCGAGGCAGCAAGGTTTTTTGATAAAATCTTAAACAATATTGAAGGCTCCAACCTCAAAGGCCAACTCAATATTATCAAGAATCTTCCAAAACTCATTAACGATGACCACAACAAAATCTTGTCAAAGAAATTATCTGAGGAGGAGGTTAAATCTGTCCTTATGATGATGAATCCTGACAAGGCCCTGGGCCCGGATGGCTTCCCTACTAGATTTTTCCAAAAATGTAAGGGTTTTATGGGGACAGAGATCACGGATGCCTTAGAAGGTATTAGGAAATCTAGTAAGATTTTCAAAGAAATCAACAATACCTTTTTAGCTCTCATCCCCAAAAAAGAGAATCCTGAAAGCTTTAATGACTTCAGACCAATAGCCCTCTGCAACACTCTGTACAAATTCTTAACCAAAACCCTAGCAGCCAGAATCCAGAATCTTCTCCCCATTATCATTAGTGAAGAACAAACCAGCTTCGTAGCAGATAGATCAATCTATGATGGGGTTATTATAGCCCAAGAGGCCATTCATTCTGTCCAACTCAACAGGGCCCCAAGTATGCTAGTCAAATTAGACATAAGCAAAGCTTATGATAAAGTTGATTAGCGCTTCTTATGAAAATTCTTGGAGGCCTTTGGATTTTCCAAATCCTAGATCAACCTAATCTTTGAATGTATATCCACCCCCAAATTCTCGGTCTTGGTTAATGGTTCCCTGGAGGGTTTCTTCAGTAGCTCAAGAGGGCTCAGGCAAGGAGACCCTATGTCCCCCTTCCTCTTCATCATCATGGCTGAAGCCCTAGGTAGATCCATCTCTAAGGCCAAAGAGGAAGGTAGGATCCAAGGAATCCCCATTACCAGCGGCCTTCCTCCCTTTACGCACCAGCAATTTGTTGACGACACGATGCTTTTTGGGCAAGGAAGTGTAAGGGAAGTGAGCGCCTTTAAAGGCATCCTTAATTCCTATATGCTAGCCTCGGGTCAAGAGGTGAATCTGGCCAAGTCTACAGTTTTTATGTTCAACATAGACCCCTCCTTAGGAAAAGTGATCAACAATGTCTTGGAGATTAGTGAAGGAACTCTTCCTTGCAAATACCTAGGCATTCCCCTTGACAAGGGTAGAAGACCCTCAAAATTATGGGACAACTTGGTGGATAAAATCAATTCCAGGATCAACACTTGGAAAGGAAAATGGCACTCATCTATAGGTAGAGCAACCTTGGTTAGATCGGTCTTGTCAGCTATGCCCATTTACCAGCTCTCTTATCAACATTTATCTTCTTCTAAACTTGCAGAGCTCAATAAGCATCTCAGGACTTTCTTTTGGCAAGTTGCAAATGAAAAACGTAAAATATCACTCATATCCTGGGACAAGATATGCAAACCTAAAGAAGAAGGAGGAGTTGGCATTAAAAACCTTCATGATCAGGGCAAAGCATTAGGTGCCAAGTTGGTTTGGAGGATGTTCAAAACCCCCCACCTCAAATGGGCTCACTTGCTACACCACAAATAACTTAATGGAGGGAATCCTATCCAAACCTTCAGAGAAACCAACCCTCCTAGAGGGTCCTGCCTATGGAATTTTATGTTAGACTGCAGGAGGATTATCTCTGACAAACTTACTTGGAACCTGGGGTTTGAGGATAAATCTCTTTTCTAGTCAGATTCATGGGGTGGATATAAGGCTATTGATAAGATCCATGACTTTGGTGCTACTCACATCCTTCTTGAATCTCATAGAGGACCCCTGCTAAACAACTATATCTCCCCTTCAAAGGGTGGGGCTGGTTGGCAGTGGATCGAGAAGGAAGATGAAGATATCCTGGTAAGGGATAAACAAAAACTTATGGCAATTCTTAAATCAAGGAACATTGTCTTAGGTCAGGTTGAGGACAAGCTCGTCTGGGATGGCTCCCCAAGAGGAGAATACAACTCCAAGGATTGGTACTCTCTCATCTCCAAATCGTTTATAAGACCTATGACTGAGCTTCCCTTGAAACTTTGTTGGGATAAATATTATCTGCCTAAGGCAGGTATCTTTTCCTGGCTTGTGGTTCAGAACAAGCTCCTAACTACAGACAAATTTAGAAGAATGGGGTATGAGGGCCCTAGTAGATGTCCTCTTTGTGAGGCAGATGAGGAAGACACCAATCATATCCTCCTTAACTGCCCCTTTGCTCACAAATGTTGGATCTGGTTTACCAACAAACTTGAATGGTCTGCGGCCTTCCCCCACACCATCTTTGGCATGCTCAAGGGATGGCCTCTCCTCAAGCGTGGCTGTCTCTTTGAAGGTTTATGGAAAACTCTTCCTTCTTCCATTATGTGGGAACTATGGAAGGAGAGAAATAGACGTCTCTTTAAGAATGAAAAACTAGAGGTTCCTAGAATCATTAACAGGATAGAGTCAGCTATCACTGAGCTCATGAACAACCAACTGTCATCAAGCATATTGAAGAATTCCTCTATTACTTATTGGGATGAAAAGATGATAAAATGTTGGGAAGGCTTATCCTTTCATCCCTTTGTAGGAGATGGTCCTATTGCAAGTCTTCAATCAAGGGATGCATGCAGGTGGCAGCCCCTAAGCAAAGGTTGGATGAAGCTAAACTTTGATGGGGCATCCCATGGTAACCCAGGGAAAGCAGGGATAGGATGTGTTGTTCATAATTGGGAAGGCAAGGAACTAGCAACCCTTGCCTCTCCGGTTGGCATCAACACCAACAATTGGGCGGAACTTATGGCCCTGGTGGAGGGTCTGCATTTATGCAAGAAACTAGGAGTTAAGAACTTGGAAATTGAAGGAGATTTAGCTATAATTGTCAATGCTCTTAGGAAAGGTAGTATGCCTAATTGAAGACTAAATACTTTGCTGTCAAAAGCTCTTGACTTAAGAAGAGATTTTGCTAGGTTCACAGTCAATCATATTTATAGGGAGGGCAATAAAAGAGTAGATGAGTTGGCCAACTTGGGAGCCGATGGTATCAATCTCATGTCTGTGCCACCTTAAGGCAACCCCCTCTTTTTTTTTCATGTCCTAAGTGGTTGTTAGCATGTTTCTCCTTTCATCCCCTTATGTTTCTCTTGCCAAGACTATGTTTTAACCCCCTTATTTTTTCCTCTTCCTGCTCCTGTATTTTCGTATAGATACTCAGACAAACATTCAGTTTAAATATGCCCATATATCTGGTCTCCCAGACTTTAACTCAGGTAGTTAGGCTCAACCCATTGTCGGATATAATCATTAAAACACAAATCTCAATCATATATATTTACTCCTCTCCTTCATACCTATTTAGTCTTCCATCCTTTAGCCTAAGGAGAGGCCCCTCGTCTAATATTTTTATAAAACCCTCACCTTGATTCAGTCATCCATCCTCATATTCAGCCTCTCATTGGCATATATATATATATATATATATATATATGTAGGTTTTATCTCACATTCTTGCAACCCAGGACCCTTCATGAATTATCTGGGACAAATAAGCACTCTCATCATCCTTGAATATCGGCTTAAATCCTTTTATCCATCTCTTCATTTATCTGAAGGCATATATGCCTTTTCTCATTTTCATAATTTCTTAGAGTCATACACTTCGATGGCATCACTTTATCTTCCTTCGAAATGTCATGTTTCACCGATGTTACCTTTGTTTCAATGAAACCATCGCTATCATCAATGAGCCTTGTGGTTTCATCGATCTCCTCATTTTCACTGAAATATTTACCTTACATGTTTGTGTTGATGTAATGCTCCATCGGTTCATCTAAACCTTGTTTTTCATAGGAATCCTTTTGTCGTTGCCTTTTCGATCTTTAATTTTATCGATAATGGATCCTCTTTTGCTTTGGCATTGATGAAATTCCTTATGTTGGTGAAAGAAGAATATTTTCCTTCAACCTTTTGTTTTTACCGATGGCATGTTATTGATGAAAATCTCTTATCTTTTATCGACCTTCTGTCTTTCGATGAAACTGTCCCTATCGGCCAATAACTTTAGTATCTCTTCAACATCCTTCTTTTCTCGATAAGTCCTATCGACGAAACCTTCCCCAGTTTCTTCGATCTCATCATTTCGATAGAACTATCTTCTTCGGTGAATTCATTACATGTCCTACCGATACCGTAGTTTCTTCAGTAGCCTGGCTTCATCGATGGAACCTCCTTTGGTTTCTTCGATATACCTTCTATCGATGAAAAATAATTCTTTTGATAAGTCCCTTTTTAAGTTCATCGAGGCCCAAGTCTATTCGATAAATCATCTTATCGATGAAACATCGATAGGATTCTTCGATACAACAGGTGTATCATTTCGGTAAAACTAGACATTTTGGTGAGAGGTTAGTGTGCACCTTTGTTTCATCGATGTTACCTTGTTTCAATGAAACCATCATTATCGTCAATGAGCTTTGCGATTTCATCGATCTCCTTATTTTTATCGAAAGCTTTACCTTACGTGTTCGTGTCGATGTAATCCTCCATCGGTTCATCGAAACCCTATTTTCGATAGGAATTCACAACCGTCTTATCGATCTTTAAGTTTATCGATAATGGTTCCTCATTATCCAGCTTTTGCATTGGCATCGATGAAATTCCTTATGTCGGTGAAAGAATAATATCTTCCTTCAACTTTTGGTTTTTACATATGGCATGTTTTCGATGAAAAATCTCTTATGTTTTATCGAACTTTTGTCTTTCGATTGAACTATCACTGTCGGTCAATAACTTTAGTATCTCTTCGACACCATTCTTCTCTCAAATAGTCCTATCGATGAAACCTTCCCCAATTTCTTTGATCTCATTATTTCGGTGAATTCTTTACATGTCCTACCAATACCGTAGTTTCTTCGATAACCTTTCTTCATCGATGAAACCTCTTTTGGTTTCTTCAACATACCCTCTATCGATGAAAAATAGTGCTTTCGATAAGCCCCTTTTGAAGTTCATCAAGGCCTAAGTCTTCTCGATAAATCATCTTATCGATGAAACATTGATATGTGCCTTTGATACAACAGGTGAACCATTTCGGTAAAACTAGACATCTTGGTGAGAGGTTAGCGTGTACCTTTGTTTCATCGATGTTACCTTAGTTTCGATGAAACCATCATTATCGTCAATGAGCTTTGTGGTTTCATCGATCTCCTTATTTTCATCGAAAGCTTTACCTTACGAGTTTGTGTCAATGTAATCCTCCATCGGTTCATCGAAACCCTGTTTTCGATAGGAATTCACAACCGTCTTATCGATCTTTAAGTTTATCGATAATGGTTCCTCATTATCCAGCTTTTGCATTGACATCGATGAAATTCCTTATGTCGGTGAAAGAATAATATCTTCCTTCGACTTTGTTTTCACCAATGGCATGTTTTCGATGAGAATCTCTTATGTTATATCAACCTTTTGTCTTTCGATGGAACTATCACTGTCGATCAACAACTTTAGTATCTCTTCGACACCCTTCTTCTCTCGAAAAGTCCTATCAATGAATCCTTCCCCAGTTTCTTTGATCTCATTGTTTCGGTAGAACTATCTCCTTCGATGAATTGTTTCGGTAGCCTTGCTTCATTGACGAACCTCCTTTGGTTTCTTCAATATACCTTCTATCGATGAAAATAACGCTTTCGATAAGTCCCTTTTAATTTCATCAAGGCCCAAGTCTATTCGATAAATCATCTTATCGATGAAACATCGATAGGTTTCTTCGATTCAACAGGTGTACCATTTCGGTAAAACTAGACATTTCGGTTAGAGGATTAGCGTGTACATCCGATGGCCTTGGTTTGGGCGATAACTTTTAGGACTCTGATATCGGTGGAATTTTCAAGGGTTCTATCAAAATTCTTAAGGGCATGCTTGATTTACTTAAAGCTTTCCCATGATACTCAATTAGGGCCTTGAAGGCTCTTGAATCATTTTCTTTAGGATGTTAGATCCTAGCGATCTCTCTGCAGAATTATTTATGGAATTTGCCTCATTTATATTTATTAAGTTATGCTCTTCGATGGGTAATCTCTCTCGCATTATGTTTCTAGAGATTTTTTGAGACTAATATTTTGAGTTGTGTATCCTAACAGGGTAACCACCCAGGCAGGTATGATATATTGTATAAGTTGACATGTTCGGTTTTCCTTTTCCTAACATTCTGGTGAAAGATTTTCTCAAGATTTTGTGCAGCATAAGGAGCGGATCTTACTTAACCCTTTGTTTCAAGAATAGCAAGAAATGTCGCCCACAAATGGCAGTATCACCCCAAGAGATGGGCAATCTATTGCTCATCTTTACACAGAGGATTTCTACAAACAATCTTCATTATTTTGGACAAGTTCCCTTTGTGATCTTGTACCTCCATTTTGTATTGCATTCTTAATTTTTTTGATCCTTGAGGGATCTGGGCTAGACCAGAGGTTTTCTTCCCTCCATTCTTTCCTACCGGTGCCCACACCGAATGGAGGTGTAAATGTAAATCTATCTATTTTTTAGATTAATAAAATTCTTTGGCCTCGGCCTTTTATCGATCAAAAAATATATATAATAATATATTATATAATACGTATTATATAATATATTATTATATTATAATATAATATTATATAATATATATAATATAATATATTATTACATTATATATATTATATAATATGTAATATATAAATATTTTTTAAATTAAAATTACAAATAAAAATCGGATATCCGATTTGCATTGGTAATTACCAAGCCAAGGTGTACTGACACCCAGGCCAACCAAAAAGCCAACACGGATTTTTTCATTTTTAGGCGAGTGAAGAAGGCTATTTTTTTCACATCGCCACTTTTTGGCCCCCCTTGATCTTGCACTAACCCAGATGGATTAATGCATGTATTTCTACTGCTAGGTTTTCTATGATTTTGAATGATTCTTCGTGTGGTTTTTTGGCCTCATCTAGAAGCTTTACGCAAGGAGATCCTTTGTCTCCTTTCATGTTTATCATCTTAACTGAAGCCTTTAGCAAAGCTACCTTGGCAGCAAGGGAGACTAGCCTTTGGAAGGGTATTAGTATTCCAAATATGGTTGTTAGACACTCACATTGTCTTTTTGCTAATGATACTTTATTTTTTGGTCATGCCACTATGGCCGAGGCAAAAGTTATTAGTAAGATAATAAGAGATTATTCATCTTTTTCTGGTTAGAAGGAGAATAGTGCTAAATCTAAGGTTTTTTTTCTTAATGTTTCTCCCTTGGTGCAGTCGAGGTTGGTTAACTATTGGAGATTTAAGGTTGATCACTTTCCTTGCAAGTATTTAGGGATTCCATTTTATACTGGTTCTAAAAAACATAACTTTTGGGAAAGAATCTCTTCTTCCATATCATCAAGGATTCTTTCTTGGACTCACAAGTGGCTTACTTTCCCGGGTAAGAGAGTGTGTATTAAGGTTGTTTTGAATGCGGTTCCTATTTATCTGATGTCTATCTTAAAGGCTCCTAAAAAAACAATTATCAATTTGCAATCAGTTTTGAGGTCATTCTTATGGAATGATAATGTGAGTAGTAGGGCTAGAATACCTTTGCTGGCTTGGGATAAGGTTTGCTCTCTAAAGGACAGGGGAGGTGCTAGTATTAGAGATTTAGATAATCAAAATTTGTCTTTAGGGGCTAAGTTAGTGTGGAAATTATATAAACAACCTTTTTCTAAGTGGGCATCAATTTTGTTTGCTAAATATTTAGGAGATTTCCCCAGGGAGACTATTTTTACTACCTCCTCGCTTCCCAAAGGTTCTACAATTTGGAATTTTATGACTGAATGTAGATCTATTATTCTACCTAGTTTATCTTGGCTTGTGCACAATGGTAGAAAATATAAATTTTGGGAGGAGGTTTGGAATGGTTTTTCTGCTCTAACTAGTCTTAGAGATTGGTCGATTCTCATGTCTCAATTAAATTCTTCTTGGGGGATCTTTGTGGCAGATTATTTTTATTTGGATTTTTCTGGTCTTGTGTCGGTTTCCAGATGGAAATCAATACATTCTTCCCCTGTTGATAAAGAGATCAAGTCTGCATATGTTGAGGAGTTAAATAAACATCATATTGTCTTTTCTGATTCTGATGATGAGCTAATTTGGGTTCACTCTAAGTCTGGGGAGTATTTGGTTAAAGATGGGTGTAAGTATTTATCTGCAAATTGTAGGGGGAAGTATGGCCCTCTAGATATTTTTGGCATATTGCATGTCTTCCAAAAGCAGGAGATTTTGCGTGGTTAGCTGTTCAAGATAGAGTCCTCACTGGTATGAGATTGGATAGACTTGGCATCACTATTGTGTTTCCTTGTGTTTTGTATGGTTGTTCCTTGGAATCAGCCGATCACTTTTTTCTTCATTATCCTTTTGATTCAGAATGTTGGTACTAGCTTTTTGATAAATTAAATTGGTTTGCTGCATTATAAGGGGATTTACAGTCCCAATTTAGGGGTTGGCCGTCTTTATGTTCATCTTCTTTTTATGCTTGTCTGTGGGTCATTGCCCCTTCTATTTTGATTTGGAAGATATGGCTAGAGAGGAACAATAGAATCTTTAGGAAGAAGGTTTCCTCCTTATCGGATGCACTTTTCTACATTGAGAAATCCATTTCTGAATCTGCTTTGGCTTTTATTTATAAGGGTCTTAGTTCTAGATGCACTTTCACCTCTTGGGATAGTTGGATCATAAGGCATTGGTCGGCTTTGCATTTACTTCCTTCTCAAGGGACTATTTTTAGGAAAATGATTTCTACAATTAACAAAAAAGAGGTAGTTTGGTTACCACCTCCCAGGTCCAAGTTCAAGTTAAATTTCGATGGTGCCTCTCGTGGCAACTCGGTGAAGTCTGCTATTGGGGTGGTGGTTACTGATGATAGTTCCAAAGTTATTAGAGTTAGGTGCCAGTGTATTCTAGATGGGACTAATAATGTTGCAGAAATCCATTCTCTCTCTGTTGGATTAGATTTGCTAATTTCACTAGATTTTAAAGATGTTGTGATTGAAGGAGATTCTATGGTGGTCTTTTATGTTGTTACTAATCGAGCTTGTAATTCTTGGTATTTACAATATTGGTTGGATAAGATTTTATTGCAGCTTAAGTTTTTTAATTCTTATTCTATTTCTCATTGCTATAGGGAAGCCAATTTCGTTGTAATTTTTTTGGCGAATAAGGCCTTAAATGAGAATATTCAAATATTGGAAGATATTGATGAGAGTTGTCTCCCTTCTTTGCCTTCGAAATCTTAAGTTTTTTCATTTCTGTCATACTCTTCAGCTTTGCCTTGACCTTGCATTTTGCTTGGAATTGTTAATATGTATGCATTTGGGTGGGATGATGTACGGGGCCTTTTTTTGCCCTCTTTATTTGATCACATCAATTTTGCTTGTTCATAACTACAAGGCATGTGCTAGCCGATTCTTAGCTCTTGAGTTGATGTGTTCTTTGGGGTAATGTATTATTTGAGGGGATCTTCTCTTATTTTATTATCATATCTCTTGTATTGCTATGTTCGCACAATCTTTCTGTTGTTAGGCATTGTTTAATGATTGCCTTCTTCAAATGTGGCGGCCTGTGTTTGTTTGTTGGTATGGGGGTTGGGATATGGCTCATGTGGTTTTATGATCTTGTATCATTTCCTGTCAAACTTGTGTGATTTTATGGTTGCTTGTGCGATAGGTTTATTTATTAATGATGCTTCTCTTCTCTTTTATATGTTTGCAACATTATGCTTTGTGTCTTGTTTTCCCTTACCGGTTTTTGATGGATGTTGCTGGTTACAAAATATCTTTGCCTGTTAAGAATTGTGATTTTCAGGATCCTCATGCCTTCAACGATGAGAAGCTTGATAGATTGTTTAAATTTCATTCTTTGGAGTTTTCTATTTCTATTCGTAAGGTGGTGGGTAGGCGATTGTTGGTGGAAAATGCTAATATTTTCCTCGCTGAAGTGGCTTCTCATTTTATTACTGTGTGTATGGATATGCTCATGGATGCTTATTTGGTTTGGGCATTATTGGATGCATACTTTCATCCCTCTTTTTTATTTTGCTTCTAATTTGGATAATGCTCTGTCTTCTTATCATTTTGAGCTTGGTGATTTTCCTTATGGTGGTTTTTATATCTCAGTCTGAATTACTATCTAATGGCTGGCATTGTGAATTACTTTCACTCTTGAGAGGTGGGTTGATTTCTAACATATATGATGATATGATGTTTTCTCTTTGTTAGTTAACATATTATGCTTCTTTGATCTTTATTCAATTAAAATCCACGCCCTTACAAAGTCACAATTGTGCACTAACAATTTGGGAAAACACAGTTATTCTTTTCCCTTTGAATTTTAAAACAGGTACAGCTCCCTTATATCATATTCAATAAATTACTCAATTATAACTTTGTGCCTACTTTTAACTAGAAAGAAGTTAAGGCGATACATTCATCCATAAACATGCAATGAACATAGCAGATGTAAATATTTCTGCTAATCATGGAAAACACAGTTTCACAGATTTCTAACTATACATAAATAAGGAATTGGCAAATCAGTATTGCTAGATAATGCCCTTTCTCAGGTAAATCATTCACATGAACAGATATGATTCAATAATAGTTTAACCCACAAAGAGGCAAATACTCAAGATTGAATGCACAGATTCAAATCTTTCAGTAAAAAAAAACTGCTTTCTTCATTCATTCATTCAAAGATAAATATTAATAACACATGATTATCCTTTCGAAAGAAACATATAGCAAAACAATATTAAACCCAAAAACCTTTTGGATTTCTCCAAAAATTAGAACCCTTCAATAGTTTCCAACATCCCTTAAATAGCATCCATGGTTTGTTTACCCATCTAGAGTAATTTTTTGTGGTAAAACCGATACCAACAGAAATAGTTTAAAAACATAACTGTAAAACAAAAATAACAGAAAAGTCTCCTAAGAAATATTGAAGAGGACGCGTCCTTAGAAACGAAAACAAATCATAATTAGGCGTTGGACATCCTTGAGTTACGCCATCCTCAGCATCCACATTTAGCACGACCTTCCATTCCTTGTATGTCGCGATGAACTCCTGTAAAGATGGAGCACTGGGAACTTTAACATATGCCATCCTCTGTTTTCACGCCTCTACCTCTAGCCGGATCTTTTTGATTTCATCCACGTAGCTAGGTAACTTATCTGCATACATGTATAATACAACCTCAACCCTGGCAACCTTTGTGAAATCAGTTGTCGTGGGTGTTGCATTCTTCTTAACCTCATTCATGGTATCACAGAAAAGTTTTACAACCGCATTCATGCTCTTCTCGACTTGACCATCACCCCAGACATAAGTGGTATGAATATGTCTCAATTCAATCGCTAAATTCTAACATATCCCCTTTAGTTCTTTCTCCCACTTGATGAATTCTACGCATCCTGTCTTGAGTGTTGCATTCCTCCAATCAATATTGCGCTTGCCAGTGAACAAGAGTGATTCATCCACTATTTTGAGTGGTTTTTCTATAAAGAACTTAGTGACCCCATACTTTTGAATTTCATAAATTTGTAAAGAGGCAGACATCCATTTGCTTTCTTCCCTTTCCCACGTTTTAACTTGTGACTAAATGTCTGTTATTAATAGTGATGTTTCATCAAACTAAATGAATTTGCATCCGTCATTAATGACTCCATTCACCCAATCATCAAAACGGCTGCGATTGCCTTTCCCCTTTGGATCTAACTCAATAACTTCTGACTGTCAGGTGATGTGGGATCAAAAGATTGGGAAGCTTGAGCTAACAGCTTAGGAGAAGAAGATACACCACTGATCGCATCAATGTAATCCGCTAGCACTCTGATTATCTGTTTTAGCTCCTTATCCCTCCCATCCTTTTGCAATTGAGTTAGCATGCGTTTTGCAGAAACTTCAAAGTGGTCGTTATCTGTATCCCTGTCAGCGACTCCAAGTTGTACTTTCTCTACGTGGTAACTATCCACAGAAAGCTTAGATGCTTCTCCATCAACCTTTGGCTTCGCAACCTCCGCCATCCATTTACTTGTTTTATCATCAATCTCTAACCTTGCCATTGCTTTTGCCCTCTTTGGCCAAGGTGTTTTCATTACATACTTACTCACAACATCACCGATTGCCAAAGTCATGGGAACAATATTTTTCCTTTTGTTTACAGAAGACACTAGTCATTGGGGAGAACTGACAGCAGGATCTTTTAGGGTTAAAGACTTCTCCTAAGTCTGTTCCTTAAAACCAAGAGAAGTCTCAAGGTTTTCAGCAAAATCCAGATCAATGTCATCTTCAAGGTGATCCATCTTTAACAAATTTCTTACTTTTAGCAACTTATCCTTCACGCCTTCCTTGCTCGGGTCTAGATCAATAAAGTGTTATGCAACTTGTGTTTTGCTCCTATCGGTTTTGGCCCTTGATCTAGTCACACGAACAAAAACAGGTGATTTAATAGCCTCTTTAGCTATAGAGATGGGTTTCTTATGGTGAGAAGATTTCTTGGTTTTTGTTTCTAATCCTGCAAGACAAATATTTTCAGAAATGTTAGCATCAGGAGCCCTAAAAACAACTTGCTTAATCATTTGTGATTCTAAACTTTGAGCATCCAATCATCTCATTCTAGAAAGCCAATGTACGGTTCTTTGAATCACAGTTATCGCCCTGACATCGATGTCATCCATTTCATACTCAAACCAACTTATCTCATCTAAAGGCTTTGATTTGATTCTATCAAATTCAGGATCAAGGATGTCTTCGTCATGATCTATAACCCCTTCAACATTCACCTCCAGCTTCCAATCAATAATATGTTGGATCCTCAACCTTCTATAATCTCTTAACCGGACTTCAAGCTCATCTTTATAATCTTCTCAAAAATCTTCCAAATGGGCAGAAGGACCATAATTCTTTCCTAATTTGTAGGTCTGAACAGCAAAGAGTTTATTATCAAAACTATTCCTAGCTTTATAGAAACCAAAATTGAAACTCTTTAAATCAACTCCAACACTTGTTGCATCTGCAAATGACTTGCAAGAAAAAGAACCTAATTCTAGGGGAAAAGAGGGCTTCACGATCACCCAAATCTGCATACTTTTTAATCACATGAGCTAACTGCCTACAAAGATCTGCTAGCACAAAACAATCAAAAGCATATCGAGGCAATTTCATGGGTTCCTCTTCAATACCACCCACCCGAAGGTAGGTGAAGAGGGGATATTGAACATAGTAGCTCCCGTATACTCTGATTAATTGTTGAGCCTCTTCAGAAATCCTTCTTTCTAGGTTCCCTGTCAATTCTGCAAACATTCTTCCAGTAAAAACATCATGAACCCACCTATAGTTTCCCAAATCCTTCTCACTCTAAAAACAGGGATAGAATTCAAAAACCCAAATTCCTTCAAACGTTGGGGCTCGAGGTACTCCTTGCCATTCTTTTGTGCATGCCAAACAATATATAAGATATGAAGACATGTAGAAATCTCTATCCTTGAACCGTGTTTGTTTCAATTGATCTTGGAGCTCTTCTGCAATAACTTCTCCCCAATCTATGTAACAAGTTCTGTCTAAGACTACTTGAATGAAATGATACATCCATTTCGCGAATAGGTACGAATCAGCCGCTCATTTAACCTTATGCAATAGAACTATCAAATCCCTAATGTAGGGTTTCACATGATCTCTATTCAAGGATTTTGGTAAACAAGAACCCCCTCTATGATGTTTAATCAACCAACTTCTAGCAATAACATTTATATACTCGTTCGCCTTCTCATGAAATATTGTAACAAAGAGAGAAGGGGTAAATTTGGAGTATGCGTCCCTCTCAGGAATTCCAAAAAACTGAGACAATTGTTTCTTGGATCACTATTAACAAGAACTGACCATCATCTTTCCTTATACACTGGTGTCTAATATCAAACCTGTTAATGCATTCTCTCACCAATTTTGGACAAGCGACTGCTAAATGGAAGGTTGTCGCTTCCACCAAACCACTATTTGCTATCTCAGTCATGAACAATTCTAACATTTGATTTTTTAACCTCTCTAAGAGGTCACCCATGTCAAAGTCTCTTAGGGCAGTGTCAATGAATTCAAGATGCACACATTATAAACTAGCAGCATTACCGAATAAATGAAAAAACCAACAGGAAAATGGAAAAACTGAACTCACCTTGTGTCAACAAATTCCTGAAATCCCTATGCTTGCAGAAAAAGCTTACCTCTCGCCACCTCCAGCACCTTACCAAAAACTGACTGAGTTGCTAATAAAATCATCATTTGTAACAGTGTCGTATATCAAATTTAAATTTATGAGAAAGAAATCTGGCCCACACATGCCGAAGATTTTGATATAACAAGCATTAAATGCAATCTCTTAACTTTCCTCACCTCACTCATTCCACTCATGCAAGTGTTATGACGCATGTCATGAGCTTAACTTTCCATGATTACAAACATCCAATCATGTACCTCGTGAAAATCAGGGCCAGCTGTTATCTTTAAAAGAAGAGTCCTGGGCATTCAAAATGAATCATAAAATTTCCTTATTGAACCCTATGAACCCATTGAACACAAAGGTTCAAGTTGGTTCACGCATGTTTGAGCATGTGTATGTATCTATCAAGAAAGACTCCCGACTAGATCAAAAGAAAGGAGACGTGACCGACTCAAACGAAAAACAAAAAGTACAAGGCAGTTCATGCTAGTTCAACTAGGTTCACATAAGTTCAATAAGGTACACATTTTACAACCTGCGAACCTTACTTTTAAAAATGAAGATACGAATTACCATAGAACTAACCTCCCTAAAATAAACCTTGATCATGACATAAATTAGGATGCAAAAGTTTAAAGATGACGACAACACCTAGGATATAGGCAAACCCTTGCCAACACTCTTGTAGCCTTTTTAGATCATGTTTCTCCGGATACTTTGGCCGCGACTATAATTGTTTTTTCAGGTATACATTTCCTCCTTGATTCTATGAAGGTAGTTATGTCTCTTACGAGTATGGTGGAGCCTCTGCAGGTGGTTGCTCCAGATATTTAGGTTGTGGTTGATTCTCAATATGAAGTGATGTTGCCCCCTCCAGATGAGGGTCCTAGTACTTGGTTTCTGTACTCTTGATGCTTGTTTGTTTCGTCTCTTCTTAGGCGATTTTGTATCTAGTACATAGATTTTTGGGGGGCTGGGTATCATTTTTGTGTCAGTGTTGGCTTATATGGATTTTTCGGGATGGGTTGGGCTGGTTTGGAGATTTCACTTCTCCTCTTCAATGTAATCGGTCATATTATCTTCCCAATGGGATTTTTATGACCAAGATCGAAGGTTTTCTTTGCCTAGTTCTTTCCTATCAGTGCTCTTTGAACCAGGATTGTATAAATTTATAATTAATAAAATTAATGGTTCTCCACTTTTATTGAAAAAGAAAAGAATTATATTGATGACTCTTGTAGTGCCCCTTCCTGATTCATCCCTTATGAGAGGACGTGATAAACACTTTTAGATTAGTTCATGTTTATGACGCCTCTTATTTCATTCTTAATATTGATATTCTCTTTGACAATGGTGGATCCATTATGAGGACTATGTTGACTCCATGCTCTAATTTGATTATTGAAGATAGGTGAATGATTAGCTTCATGGTTATTTCACTGGTTAGGACATGAGATTAACGTTTATTTCCTATGATGATTTGTCCTAGACGTTTCATACTGACAGATGATACATTATGAATTATGAGGATGGACTCATATTTGGTGATCTATAAAGCACTTATTATACATGTGTGATTTATATTGCTTATGGTGACAATGGTATGTTGTTAGTTGTGACACATGATTATTTTGGATGAGATAATGATGTGATTGTCTTACTATTGTATTCATGTTAGAGAAATGTCATATCACTCATTGTGAGCATGATATGATGTTGTGATTCTCTTCACTTATCTAATTATTTATGATATATGCAATGTATATGTTGCCTCATGGATATTGGTGGATACAGGTTTGCAGGTACTAGACATGAACTCCACCTGGTCTCACAAGTCTAAGCGTGTCTTTATCCCAATGACAAGTTGATCGAAGGTGACATGAGTTCCTTCTACACACTCTAGGCTTAAGTTGATTTCCTTGTCAGTTTAGTGTCTTGACTTGAGTCGTCTTGTTGTCATCATGTGGTATGTTGTTCAACCCTATGGCGGGTTGTCTTATGGAAGTTGTGATTATTTATTAATTAATAATTAATTGATTCATATAGTTTATTAAATATTAAATTAAATTAATGGATGGCATTAATATTTAGATATTAGTGTAATTTAATTATTGAGGGTTATTATTTATTAATGTTATTTTGTGGATCATAATATTTGGTCTTTATAATTAAGCGTGAAATATTATTTATTTATTATATTTAATTTGTATGTGCGAGATATTTATAGTATTAAGTTTAAATCAAATTGGCTGGATTATTTTTATCTATCCGTACATTTAATTATTTGTTTATTGTTTATTTATTCATTGTTGACTCATCTATTTACTGGTTATTTATTTATTTTTGATTAATATAAATGGGTTTTATAGGGACCCAAAACCCAAATCTATCAAAACACAACCAGACTTAAACCAAAGTCTAAACAACAACAAAAATAGGGGAAGCACCCTGCAGAGTTCAACAAACAAAAAACAAAATGACAGCAAAATACACAAGCCAAAAACAACTAACTGAGAGCTTTCATGAGCTCAACATTCTTCTGGATCGTCTTATTGTTGATCTCCTGGAGCTCTTCCATGATAAATCTCGAACTGACTTTCTTATTTTTTGCTCTTGGTCCTAGTGGAGGGTCCTATAGAGGTTTACATATCTTGGTTGTTCTTGTCCACTTTGACATCTAAGGATAGATCAAATATGACCAGTTGAGCTTCCTGAGTGGTAATTTTGTCATTAACTGTTTTTAGTCCTTCCGCACTGTTAAACATTGCTTCTCGACTAAACCCTTGAGTTTTCAAATATTATTGAATATGTTGAAGGATTTTAGACCTATAACATTGGTGATTGTTGAAGGGAATGGGTCTGTGAAGTTCTTGGCTGCCAAGGTGACATTGATGAGACTATTAAATCAATGATACGATCAAAAGAAACACATTAAACCCCAACCTAGGAATAGTAGTGGCTAGAATTTGCCTCTCTCTAGCTATCCGGAAACCCAGATGGATCGATAATGACAGATTTGAGGGACATAAGCAACTTGGCATTAGAGGAATGTAAAGATTGAGATGAATCCACATGACAAGCACCCAATAACTCTAATACAGGAGCATCCAAGGTGTAAGAGCAATTTTGCATAACTCAAAAAAAAATATTGTTTATTTGTTAATAAGGGCTATTTTTGGTAAACTGAAGCTAATGGTGAAGGAATTATCCCAATGTCTTGTGGCATTTGGGAGTTATTCAAATTTTGTGGAGAAATTTCTCCAATAAAACTTCAAATGCATTTTTGAGGGTCTTAGAGACCCTGGATGGGGTCAAAAGTTGTATATCATAAATCATATAAGATATATATGATAATTGAAAATCCAAGAGTCAGATTAAAAGATACGGCCTCTAGAAGTTGTGCTACTTTAGGAAAAAAATAAAATAAAAATAAAAATTCTCAAAATATCCCAATGGACACCAAAACCCATTATGGGCATATTCTTGGCATATTCCAATATAGGGAAATGAGATACAAAAGTAGTCGGTCGCAAAGTGGGTGTTACACTTTCCAGAACATTCTAGGTGATTAAACTTTAGGGGTTTACAGGGGAGCAGTTTCCATAGTGTAAATTGTGGATTTGACTTGCATATTATTGTAATGAGAATGCCCATGTGACTGTTGCATGTTATTAATCTGAATGTTGTAATTTCCTTTCATTGAGATAATAGAAAAGAATTTCTTTCTTGCATTTTTCTATCTATTTTCTTTGTTTATGTTGTGTGTTTGGGTTTATAAAAGGAGTACCCTTCATCAGACCCCTTCCACAAACCCCTTCCATGTTCAAATCCAAAAGACAGCTGAACATACATGACTTTTAAACCGTTCTAATTCACCCTCTAAAAACATAGACACCTGAGGCTCAAAACACAAGATCACACAAGAAAAAAGAACATAGTATCTCATTTTATTTCCTCGGTGAGCATAAATTCCTTAATTTCCTTAAGTGTAAGTGGGTCAGCATTCCAAATAAATTATTGATTTGTTGACCATGATTTAGTTGACTACTATAGACCAACACACTCACTTCAACCTGGTGTTATCAAACTTACCAGAGATTTGAGATCAAAATTATTTAAATATCCTTAACCTATGATTATTGTTGGCCACATTGTAGATTCCTCAAAGAAACATGCATTGAATTTAATGTCTTTTTTTCCTTGCTGAATTGATTGCCATGAGAAAATTTCTATAGAAACCATATTAAAATTAAAAAATTATTAATTTACTAAGTTTAATATAATGACAGAATGATGATACTTTTAACAGGTTTGATGTTCTAGAGGACTTGGTCCAGGAGGAAGGAATCCTAGTTGAACTTTCTTCTGGGGCTAAGGTTCAAGGAGGGATGCAGGATGATAATACAAAGAGAGAGGACCAAGCTTCATCTGTAGAAAACCAACAGGATAGATAGATAGTCACAGATTTGGTGTATTTAGCATTGCCAGTGGCCATGCAAATCAAAAGAAAATAGATGTCTTTCCTGTATTCAAAGGTCAAGTTATATGTCACTGCGAGAACAATATTGGATGCCAGTTAAAATTTGTTCAGGTGTGTCATAAGGAGTGTTTCTATTGCCTAAATTATTTTTTACATATCATTATTTGTGCATGTTTCCTTTCTATTTCAATTGTTGGGAGTGTTGTGGGCATTTGCATCAACGGCGGAAAAGTTGGGCTACTTCTTCAAATTGGTATACCAGAAGTTCTTTATTTCATTATCTGTATGCCTCGGAAACATTGACGCAATCTATGACCACCTATATTTTTTTGATAGAGTTCACTTTAAAATGAAATTTTAAGTTAGTTTTGAAATAAATATGTAATATAATTGAATGTTGGGTAAAGTATGGTTGGGATTGTATGTTACATAGAAAAGTCAGATGTGTGACAAATAGGGGAAATCATCATGTATAATGCATGTGCATGAAAACAAAAATATCTGCATAGCCTATGACCATGCCAACCACGTTGTAAAATATGCCTTACAATTTTATTTTAGATAACATTAATTATGTCCACGGGCATTCGTATACAGCCACAACATGGAGAAATACTTCATGTCAATAAAAAATCTTGCTATTTAGATTGATGTCTAGGTTGTGTTGAGTGAGTGGAATAAGTTGGCAACCAGTATGTTTCATATGTGAATAAAAATAGAAAATGGGTCAATTTATTGGCAGTTATGCATGTGAAGTTGCTCAATATTTGATGGTTCATGTGCATGTATGTGCATATTTTCATTGTATGTATATATAATGAAGCAGTAGTAACAGCTGGTTACTTTGATCTTCTATCACAATGATTGGAACACAATAGCAGGTAAATCGACTTATGATCATTCTTCAAATGCTCTTTTACTGAAATTAGATTTGATTGTGCTTCTATTCCTCACAGTAAACACAACTCTTCATAATCTTCAACAAACCTAAAACTAACATCAATGCAGCACCATTGACAACAAATATTAAATTACTGATGCATTGATTGATTTTTGGAAGTAAAGATCATTGTGGAGACGAATTCTATTAAAGCCACCTAGATCTAAAATCAACATGTTGATATTCATAATTTTGATGGTCATACCAATTATTTGTTTTGGTCAATTAGCCATCATTTTGTATGGAAATTGTGTTGAATATTTTTCCACAAATTGTATGGAAGAATATGTACTTTCAACAAATGATTATCTGAATTAAATTATGATCATATTATTATACGACCTTACGGATAAATTTTCTAATTTGATCAATTTTTTATGATTATTCTGAACAGCAAGAAATTTAATGATGCCACAGATTAACACTTGTAATTAATTTCTGTGTGTTTAAACAAGGTAGTGTTCTAATGTTTCTTTTTTTTTCTCTGACTGACTTTATGCAATGCAGGTCTGGGATCACCCATAAGTTGAAAGGGAATTACAGAGATCTTGGCTAGGGAGTATTCTGAATATGGACAAATGTGTGCATTTTAGACTGGGGATGCTTAGGATGGCCAAGGCAAGTCTCAACAATGCCTGCTTCACAAATGGAACTACAGTAGGCAGATTCAGCTCCTGCCAAATTCAGACAGTACCAATTGGGCATGCTTGGCAGCTATTGAATGCGTTTAACATAACTGATTGAGAATTTGCAACCACTCATAATGGAAGTGGAAGTGGTCCAATGCTAAAATGGTTTGTTGACTAGAGATCTTTGCAACTGTTTGATAACCTTGTGATGCTTAACCTTGTGCAAGCATAAGCATCAATGCTATAGCCCAAGAATGTCATCTATAGTTTGAGAAAAATTTGCATTGACTATAGGAATAGTTTAGACTACTGTTGAGTGGCATTTCATTGTATAGCAATTGTAGAGATCATTGTAGTGATGTTGATATTGCACAGTGGTCTTTGGATGCTCCATAGTTGAGCTTGGCTTGTATTCTTGCAAATTTTGTGATTTGAATTGAAAGTACATAAAATAGACAAAAGCATAATTGTTCTTCCACTCTGGCAGGAATGTGTTTTGGGGGTTACATTAGGAAAACTCCTAGGATAAATTGTCTCTCACTGTCTCTCACCATGGTATTAGAAGTTAGTAATTTCATGCATCAAATTTAGATTCATAGCTGTGTAAAAAATTTTGTAATTGCAAAATCATATCAAAATGACATACAATAGTTTTATAGATTTTAAAATATTTACCTAAGTAATACCAATTTTCCTACATACATACATACTACTAATGATCACCTTTAACATCTATCACCATATATCTATAATAAATTTTAAACTAAGTACAATTATTACATTCATTTCATTTTCAGATATTAATTTTAATATATATTCCAATACCAACTCATACATGTAAATTAATTAGTTTATTTTAGTACTAATTTATTGTATGAAGGTGTTTTATTCATTACAATAATATATCTTATAAAAAACAAACCGCTTATAATCTATCCTTTATGGTTTAATTTAAAGCGAGATTTATTATAATTCAAAAATAGATGGAGAGTACAAAGAAATCAATTTGAATGTGCAACTACTCTCAATCTATCGCAACAATTGTTTCATTCAAGTAGCAACCAAACATAAAATAAAACTATACAATCATCAAATGTTTAGTTAAACAGTTAAAAGCATACATAGGCTGTAGCAAGACTCCAGTAAGTAACAATAGGACAGCTAGATTTCGAACTCAGATTATTATCCTGCCACTCAGATGGTTAGCCCGAAGATCAATCTTCTTCAATTTGGGAAGGTTTAGTAAGCCTTTAGGAATGGACCCCTTCAGGTAATTCTCACGCGTGATTACTGTAATAAGAGACATACAACTGCCCAGTGCTCCAGGGATGGGGCCAAATAAGAAGTTGTACTCAAGTCTCAATATTTCCAACCTCCCACCAACGCATACATCCAGTGAAATTATACCAGTAAGCTCGTTAAAGGAAAGATCCACGATCTCCAATTTACCATTCCGTCCAAGCTGCGGCGGAATCCAACCAGTGAAATTATTGTTATACAGGCAGCAAACTTCGAGTTTGGGCAAATCCCCTATAAAGGAAGGAATGCTACCATGAAGCGTGTTGACGAACAGTTGCAGCAGGGTCAACTCCTTGAGTTTTGAGAACTCTTCTGGTATTTCTCCACTCAGCTCGTTCTTTGAAAGATCCATGTATTTCAAGCTCAGGACGCTCCCCAACTCGGGAGGAATAGGTCCAGATAACTTGTTTTTAAACAGGAACAATGTATCGAGACGCTTTAGATTCCCAAGCTCGGGGGGAATGGGACCAGACAACCCACTATCTGCCATATCCAGAATAACAAGGTTGCACAACCTCCCTATCTCGGCAGGGATTCCACCATCAAAATCATTGTAATGTCCTACATACAGCTCACGAAGCCTACTGAGATTTCCAAGATCTGCAGGTATTTTACCGTCGAGATCATTTGTACCGACTGCAAGGTACTCTAGGTGCTCCCACTTACCATACTCTGGAGGAATACTTCCAGAGAAATAGTTTCCTCCCAGGTGGAAATATCTGAGATTAGGAATGTGATATACCTCCAAAGGCAATGGCCCTGTTAAGTTATTGTCGTTAGCGTCCAAAATCTCCAACGCTTTCAATGTTGAGAAATTGGAGGGAAATTTCCCAACAAACATATTATGGGAGATGTTGAAGGATTTTAGACCTACGGCATTGGTGATGTTTGAAGGAAATGAGCCTGTGAATTTATTGGCTGCAACGGTGAAATTGACGAGACTATGAAAGTGACCTAATTGGGGCGTAATTTGGCCAGAAAGATTCATGTTTGAGATATCCAGGCTTATGATACGATCAAAAGCATCACATTGAACTCCAGCCCAGAAACAATAGTGGCTAGAATTAGCCTCTCTCCAACCATCCAGAAACCCAGCTGGATCAACAATGGCAGATTTGAGGGACATAAGCAGCTTGGCATTAGAAGAATGTGAAGATTGAGATGAAGCCACATGAGAAAGAAAAACCAGGACAACCACCCAAATACCCCCTTCCATGTTCCAATCCAAAAGACTCCTGAAAATTACAGGACTCTAAAACAGTTCTGATTCACTCTCTAAAATCACAAAGACACACTACAAACGTGCATAATACTTGTCACTACTCACACAATACTTGAGACTTGAGAATTCCAGTCTATGGCTCAAACCACAAGATCGGACATGAAAAACAACACCATTGTCTCTCGTTTTATTGCCTCGACGAGCATATGTTCCTCAATTTCCTTGAAGTGTAAATAGGTTAAGAGTAAATTAATTGTTGACCATGACTTAGTTAACTACTATAGACCAACGCACTCACGTCAACCTGCAGTTATCAAACTTACCCGATATTTTAGATCCAAAATCTTTCCGTGAAACTACATTTTAAGTATCAGTTTTTTAAGGTTTAAGTGATGGAAGAGTCAAACAATTAATAATAAATTTAGTTTAATCCTTAAAAAGATTATTGTAGACTAATTTCTTTAACCTATAGTTATTGTTACTGTCGGTCGCATTGTAGATTCGTGAAGATGCTTTGCATATGGCCAATTGCTGTCAATTGCATTGGGGAGGAAACAAGAGCGACGAATTTCATTTCTTCGAAAAAGATGGGCACTCAATTTTCCTTCTTTATTCTTGTTACGTGATAGAAACGGACATTGAATTTCATTTCTTCCTCCTTGCTGCTGCGAAAATTTCGAATAACACTAATCATTTAACAATTCTGGATGTAATTTTTTTTTTTTTAATATCAATCAAGCATTCAATAGATAATTGAGAAAACTTGTACTATTTTCTTTGACAACATTCTAATTTATAATGAAATATGAGAGGAACATTTGAAACATGCTGTTTGGCATTCTAGAACAACAATCATTTACACTGAAGAGTCCAAATGTAAGTTTGGGTTCATTCTAAATTTATGACATATCATAGGTTTTAAGGGAGCGTACAGGTTCAATTTTTTTAAAATTTAGCAATGATTTATACAATCAATTCAACAAGTTTTAGAATATAATAGTGTTCCAACGTTAATGTTCACATCTATGGATGCAATTCAATTGGTCTTTATAGCCTTTCAATTTTTTTAGATTAAATTATATGTTTTTAGCATATATCTATATTACACGCCTTTAATGCTATAACAGAATTTTATTGTGGAAAAAAAAATAAAAAATTATTATAGAATGAATGTAGAAAAGAAAAAATTAAATGTCCAAATTTAAAAATTAAAAGATACAGCCAAGAAGTTTTTCTTATTACTTCAACAATAGTTTTCTTCAAATCAATCTTCATAGATCCTTCAAATCAATCTTCATAGATCCTTGAGGATGATCTCAAGACAAACATGAATAATTGATTTCACAAAAAATCCATGTATATTTTTAAATTCTTACAATTTTAGAAAATTATAAATTATGATCATCCATAGAAAATTCAAGATTGAAACTCTTTTTATTTGTGTTGAAAATCATTTAATTATTGATAGTATAGATTAATAGTTATTCCAATACTCCCTGTTAATTTCTACCAAAAGTTATTTCTCATACCTCAATGTCTCATTATCCAATTGGAGATACTTTGTGGAACAAAATCATAGAAGAAAATTATGAAGAGTTGGAAATGGTGATGGCTCTCACTCGCGGGAAGAATTACTATGTTGAAAGTCATGGCAGTTGCAATCTCGACTTACATGCTTTCTTATGTCGAAATCACCAAAGGCATGGCTAAATTTTTTTTATTCCAACAAAGGAAATTTATATGATAAGGATCAAATGACAAGAAGTGAATTCCATTGATTTTTGGGAGGAAAGAGAAAAACCAAAAAGCAAGTGGCGGTGTCAGCATTTGGGATACACAACTACAAATCATTGCCCTAGGAGAAAATCCAGTTTCTTGAATTTACAAGAATCCTAATGCCATGTGGTGTAAAGTTTTACCAAAAAAATATGCCTACAGAAGACACACCCAATCAAATTCTAACCATTGCACATCTCTCATATGGTTAATCTATTTGGAATTTTATGTCCAGATGCAGGAGCCTAATCATGGATCACATAACATGGAGGATTAGGGATGGACACAAAGCTTCCTTCTGGATCGAATTGTGAAATAGATACTATCCACTATCTTTAGTCCCCAATTCAGAAGCTACCAATCACATTAATAAAATGGAATACAGAAGCAAGATACATGATCATATAGGAATATTGTGGAATGGTGGCTCTGGATCATTCAAATGGGAAAAATTTAAAATGATAAATTTAGATAGTCAGAAAATATTTAAGAAGAATTCAATAACTGGCATGTGATACTTTCAAACAAAGAAGACAAAATAATCAGGTGCACAACAAAGATGGGCAAATACTCTACAAGGCTTAGTTACGAAGTTGCAACAATGGATTGAGAGACTTGTCCCTGGCCCATAGAATTATGTTGGGATAAGAATATTCTTCCAAAAGTAGGTGCCTTTACATGGACCGCTCTTCACAATCAAATTTAAAAGGGACAAATCGATGAAGTTAGGATTTTCTGGTTGATTCATATGCCCAATATGTAAAGCTTGTGATGAAATGGTGGACTACTTCTTTGTCCATTGTGAAATGGCCCAAGCTTGCTTGTCCAAGTTTCAGTGAATGTTAGCCTTGCAAGGTCCCCTTCCCAACACATTTGGGAGATTTTCTCATGTTGGCCAATTTTGCATAGTGGCTCCCTATGGGATGGTGTAGTTCTGACAATTGTCATTTGGTAAATTTGGAAGTAGAGGAATATGAGAAAATTTAAAGAGATAAAGTCACTATTGAAACCAAAATTTGTGAACACCAAAATACAAAGGTAATCAATAAAAAAATGAAGTACTTTTCAACTTGTTATGAAATGACAAAGGTTTGGAAGCACCTTATTCCATTGAAATGTGGTTTTATCAAAACCAAGAAAGATAAGATGGACGCTCCCTCTTTTAGGAAGGCTAAAACTCAATTTAGATGCAGTAAGATGGACACTTCCTCTTTGAGGAAGGTTGAAATTCAAATTTGATGGTGTCTTTAGGGGAAACTCTGGAGCATTAGGATCCAACACATTGAAAGATGCAGCCAATAACAACATAGAATTTTCAGAAATATTAGAAGGCCTCAAAAGATATAGAAAACATAATTTAAACCACATTGACATTGAGTGTGACCCTTTCATAGTTGTGAAGGAAATTATATCAAACCATGCCCCAAGTTGGAAACTTAAAATGTTGATAAATTGCATGTGAGTGTTTTTGGAAAGGATATCAAATTTTCAATAAATAAATTTTCAAGGAAGGAAACTCAATTGTTGATCTTCTCTCTAAATTGGTCATTGACCAAAATTTCACAAATGTAGTTTTAGACAATTTCTTGTCTTAAGGATCTCTCTAAGAAATTATGGATCAAGATGGTGGGGATGATATAGATGGATTTCCATGATTATAGAAATGACAACAATGGTAAAGAATTGAAGCATATTTGGTAAGTTGAGTAGAAATGTGATCTATAGATGAATAGATGGGATGTTTAAATGATAAAACAATGACATCCTCCCATCGGCTATACAATCAATGTGTTCTTTGTCTTTATTCATTTTGGCCATCATTTTATATGCAACAATAATTAACATTTGGGCTAATAGGTTCAATGCAATATGGATCACTACTTCTCTGAATAAAAATATGTTGTATGATGCCTTTGCCATGCTGTGTTATGCTTTGACAAGGAATAACATGGAGACCTATCCTTACTTCATTAATTTCAATGTATTAACTTCCAACTCAGATTGAAAGAACCCAAAAATTCATAGAAGGCATTAGAATCCTAGTACTCTCTCTATACATATAGGAGCATGTTGTAAATTTATCTATATTTAATATAACTGGAGCTACCCCTGGTAGCAATTTCCAAAAAAAAAAACTTTGTATTAATTGAAATCTAAAATTTATGATTATTGTGCACTAGTGACTAAATTAAGGTAATGGGATAAAAAATATATATATATTTTATTTAAGAATCTATAAGAAAAAGAAAGATAAACAATAAATTCATTTATGCCCTTGAAATTGAGGTTGATGAAAAGAATTTAAATTTTAACATTGAGAAAAATAATTGTGTTGGGGACTCTTAACAATCTAGTCTCTATCTATAGTCATCTCTTGGATGAATAGAATTTTGCATCTTTGATCCTCATAAATAACAAGATACCATAGAAAACTATTATTTCTCCACAACGACTATCATATGTCACAACATATAAGACACTCGATTACAAAATTGTCTTAGGATTTTAATTTATTGTTACAATGTCTATAAATATGTCAATAATTTAAGATGAAATGAATAACCAGTTAGACATATTATTCTAGGTTATTCAATTATGAATGATTAAATAGATTAGATTTCTATAATGTTGCTCACAAACATAATAATTTTAATTTAATTGTCATTATATTCAATAGTAATGATATCACCCTAACCCCTTAACTAGAGTGGTTACCCAATTAATTCCAATATTAGTAAATCCACGAGTATCCTTCTTTATATAAATTCAACCTAGTTGAAGTGATCCTAATTGGTTTTTATAGATACTGATAACTCTATTACTATTTTCCACTTTCTTTAAGACTTAGGACACCAAACTACAAAATGTGCTTATGCCTTTTGTTTATTATTACAAAGTCTAAAAATATGCTGAACTTTTAAAATAAAATGTATAATTGATTAGACCTATATCATTCTAGGTTAGTCAACTATGAGTGATTAGAGAGTTAAGATTGCTATACTATTGTTCACAAACATAATCATTTTAAGTTGATTGGCATTTCAACCAATATTGATGATGTTAACCTAATAATTTGTAATAGTATTAATTCCATTGGTATCCTCATTGATTGATTATGATAAGTCAACTTAATTTAAGTGATCATAATTGATTTTTCTAGATATTCATAGCTCTATCACTATGTTTCATTTTCTTATGTTGGCATTTGGTTACTATCAACTCAATCTAATATAATATTTCAATAACCACTAATATAATATAATGTTAATAAAAACACTCTCATTATCACAATCAATTATTCACCTATGATAATATTGTATTCTAATTAATACTAATTTTTTCAACATAATAAGAAACTACTTTTTCAGTTTTCGGGACATGTAGTGTCGCAGTCAAAACATTTTGTTGGTGAAGCGGCCACTAAGGTTCAAACCCCTGTTGGACCATTGTGTCAATGGCGAGGACGTGTCATACTAGCGTCACCAATCATGTTAAAAAGTTGTTTATCAGACATTAAATTAAAAAATAAATTAAAAATTAAAAAAATAAAAAAATATACCTTTTCACGTCTCTCACAAAATATTTACATTAAATTTCTAACCAAATACTATTATTTCAGTCCATTTTAAACATTTATTTCAATAACATATATATCTAGTTCTAGTTCTGTCACTAGTCTCTAGTTAGTGCTTATTGGTTCTCTGCTGTTTTCTGTTTTTTGGGGTTTTGTCCACTCAGATGGTTATCCTGCCACTCAGATGGTTATACCGAAGACTAATATTCACCAATTGGGGAAGGGTACCTAAGCCTTTAGGAATGCCACCATGAAGCATGCTCCTGGAGAGATACATCACGGTTAACTCCTTGAGCTTTGAGAATTCTTCTGGGATTTCTCCTGTCAACTCATTGTGTGAAAGATCCATATGCTTCAAGCTCACCAGGTTCCCCAACTCTGGAGGAATGGATCCCTTCAGCTTATTCTCACGCATAATTACTTTAATAAGAGACACACAGTTGCCCAGCGCTCCAGGAATGGTGCCAAACAACAAGTTGTAATCAAGTCTCAGTAACTCCAACCTCGCACCGAAGCACAAAGGAATTAAACCAGAAAGCTCGTTAAAGGAAAGGTCGATCTCCCGCAATTTACCATTCCATCCGAGCTGCTCTGGAATCCCTCCAGTGAAATTATTATTCCACAGGTACAAAAATTGGAGGTTGGGCAAGTCCCCTATAAAGGAGGGAATGCCTCCATGAAGCATGTTCCAGCTGAGCTGTAGCAGAGTCAACTTCTGGAGCTTTGAGAATTCTTCTGCTATTTCTCCTGTTAAGTCGTTGTGTGAAAGACCCATGGATTTCAAGCTCGGGAGGCTTCCCAACTCTGGAGGAATAGTCCCAGATAACTTGTTTCGCCACAGGTACAATGTATGGAGATGCTTTAGATTCCCAAGCTCGGAAGGTATGGGACCAGACAACCCACAAGATGGCATATCCAGAATAAAAAGGTCTCTCAACTTCCCTATCTCGGGAGGAATTCCATCATCAAAATTATTGTAAAAGCCTACATACAGCTCATAATGGGGAGGAATACTTCCATTGACTGCAAGGTACTCCAGGTGTTCCCACCGACCATAATGGGGAGGAATACTTCCAGAGAAAAAGTTCCCTCCCAGGTGGACATGTCTCAGATTGGGTATCCGGCACACCTCCAAAGGCAATGGCCCTCTTAAGTAGTTGTCATAAAGACCATTACAAACCATCAAGAACAGATACCTATTGTTGCTCAACTCATATAATAAACACAGCCAATGACACAGAAAGGTTAAACAAACCAAGCCAGATACAAATCATAAAGACCATTACAAACCATCAAGAACAGATACCTATTGTTGCTCAACTCATATAATAAACACAGCCAATGACACAGAAAACGCTCTGACATTTGGTTGCAAGTTTCTAAAACCCTTTCAACAAATCCATTTTGTACATCCTGGGATAATGGCATTTTATCAAGCAATTCTTGAAGGCATTCTGTCAAACAGTTCATGTTTCTTTTCTATGCTTCCACGTTTGGGATACATGTCTACTAGGCTAGTTGCAGCTACAAAATCCTCTTTGCTTTAACCTGTAACGATTGCAATAAGGGTTAATCATGTGATTGAATTATGCACAGCTCTCAGTCATTAAACCCACATGGCTGCATGAAAATTCACAAGCAAAGCTTACAATGTTAGAATGTGTTTCAGAGTACTTTCATTGAATCAAAGAATTAGAGAGCATCCTTACGAAATCCATTTTTAGCATATCCTACAATCATTGAGTGAGGCATTATGTCAAACAGTTCACGCGCTTCACCCATGCTTCCACACTTTGCAAACATATATACCAGAGCGTATGAACTTTAAAATCTGGAAAACAAGACCTTCTATTAAGCTTTGAAAGATGTCCATATCCTGATCGAAATCTTCTGTTTTGGGACAGGCAAGGAGAATGCTGGAAAAGGCTGCAGACCGTGGCTTTACACCTGCCAATTGCATTTGCTTGAAAGTTTCTGAAATCCTTTCAACAAATCCATTTTGCCTATATCCTGATTTATCGGGACACCATTATCAGAAGCTCCCCTTGTAGTACGGGCTGGAAGCGACTGGGCACGTGGAGTACTGCAGCGCGGGAAGAGTAATGATTTTGAATTTTGTTTGGCTTATGCGCGCGATAACGGGACTGCTCACGGGAACAGAAAACGGAAAAGGGCGTAGATGATTGAATGGACCCCACAAGAGCCACCTAAGCAATCTGTCAGCTTAGTGTGTGCTGTTTAAGGGTGGCCAGAATCTCCAGGGCCTTCAATTTGGAAAAGTTGGTGGGAAAATTCCCAACAAACATACTACTGCAGATGTTGAAGGATTTTAGACCTAAGCCATTTGTGATATTTGAAGGGAATGGGCCTGTGAACTTATTCGCTGCAACACTGAAATTGATGAGACTATGGAAGTAACCTATCTGGGGTGCAATTTGGCCAGAAAGATTCATGTTTGATATATCCAGGCCGATGATACGATCAAAAGAATCACATTGAACCCCAGCCCAGGAACAGTAATGGCTATAATTTGCCTCTCTCCAGCCATCCAGAAACCCAGATGGATCAACAATGGCAGATTTGAGGGACAGAAGCAGCTTGGCATTGGAAGAATGTGAAGATTGAGATGAACCCACATGACTAAGAAAAACCAGGACAAACACCCAATGACCCCCTTCCATGTTCATATCCAAAAGGCACCTGAACGTACAAGACTTTTAAAATGTTCTGATTCACCCTCTAAAAACACAGAGACACTGTACAGACGTGCATAATATTTGTTACGACTCAAACTATAGAACACAAGATCAGACAACAAAAAAGTATCTCGTTTTACTGACTCACATTTGAAGCTCAGAACACAAGATCAGACAACAAAAAAGTATCTCGTTTTATTGACTCACATTTGAAGCTCAGAACACAAGATCGGACATTAAAAAAAAGAACTCAGTATCCCGTTTTATTGCCTCGGTGGGCATAAATTCCTCAAACTTCCTTGAAGTGTAAGTGGACCAGCGTTCCAAATAAATCATTGATTTGTTGACCATGGTTTAGTTGACTACTATAGACCAACGCACTCACTTCAACCTCTTTAATATAAATATTTGAATTATATAATTAATTATTTTGATATAAAGAAAATGTAAATATATTACAATATTTAGGCTTTATTAAAGCTTCTATTGCAAGCATTTATTTGTATAATTTATCGATGTATTAGATAGTTTGATATTTTTAAATTAATGATATGATATTTTTATGATAAATTAAAAAATATAAACTCTTTTAGTTATGAATTTACGAATTATTTATATATATAATTAAGTTTTTATTTATATTTATAGAAAATAATAAAATATTATTTCTTTTTCATAATTGAAAGGATTTATTTATTCAATACTAATATTTATTTTGCTCAACTTTCATTTCACATTATGACTGGATGGATGGATGGATGTTGGGTAGAGTCAATTCATGCACCCAATGAGTAAGAACAAGTGTAATGCTTGATAAATGTTACATAGGAGTCAATTTAAGTATCGTAGAGGTTAAATAAATGTTATACCCTACCCTAACCCCAACACTAACCCTAACATTGATCCTAAAACTAACACTAATTCTAATTTTAAATCCAATTCTAATTGTAGTCCTAATCATATCCAGAGTTCTATCTCTAACTACAACTGTAACCCTAACCCTAATTATATCTCTAACCATAACCCTAAGTTTATCTCTAACCCTAATCCTAACATTAACTTTAAACCTAATCCTAAGTTGAATTCTAACTCTATCCTTGATACTAACACTATTTATAGCCATAATGATAACTATAACTTTAACCCTAACCCTAACAATAATCCTAATTGTGAGCCTAAAACTAATACCGATTCTAATCATAACTCTAATCGTAATGCTAACCTTGACCCTAAAACTAAATCTAATCTTAACCCTAACAATGTCACTAGCTCTAACCATAACCATAATTGTAACTCTAACCCTAACAATAACCCTAACCATGACCCTAAAAATAAAACTATTTCTAAATCTATCTCTAATCATAACTCTAATCATAATCCTATCTTGACCTTAAAACTAAATCTAATCTTAACCCTAACACTATCACTAGCTTTAACCATAACCATAATTGTAACTCTAACCCTAACAATAACCTTAACCATGACCCTAAAAATAAAACTATTTCTAACTCTATCTCTAATCATAACCCTAATCATAACCCTAACCCTAAAACTAAATCTAATCATAACCCTGACACTAAGACTATTTCTAACCATAATCATAATTGTAACAATAATATTTAATCCTAATCCTAACCCTAATTTTATTTCTAATTGCAACCCTAACCCTAACCCCAACCTTAACCTTGAACTAGAACTAACTCTAACAGTATTTGCAACAACCCTACACCAACCCTACCCAAACCCTAAATATAATGTTAATTGGTTTAAAAAAAATATTACCCTAACCCTAATTATATCTCTAAAACTAATTGTAACCCTAACTATAACCATAATTCTATCTTTAAACCTAATCATAACTCTCATGTTAACCTTAATGCTAGGCATAACCCTAACTAAATTCAACTCTAACTCTAGAATTCTAAATCTAGCCCAAACCTTAACCCTAATTTTATCTCTAACACTAACTATAACCCCAACTTTTATTTTGCCATTAAGCATAATCCTATCCCTAGCCCTAACTTTAATTAATGAAGGGGAAATTCTAGGCATATAACGATAATTTCTAAACAACCCAAAAGAGAAATCTATGCAAATGAGTATTTAGAATCCATACCATCAAAAGATAACATGAGTATTACCCCTAGAAAAAATCTCAAGTGTGAAAAATCCAACCTCCAAAAGTATCCATGCTCAATGTATTATTTAACAATAAATATTACAATGCATCTTCATTGTCCCCATGAACACCTCTTGAACATAAAGCCTCTCTAATGCACCTCCCATGTGTCCAAGCATTAATCCAAACATCCCATGTCATGCTTCACATATACACTCCCTAGAAGAAGAAACAAAACCCTAACTAGCCAACCTTAGACAAACTACCCTTGTGTTTGTTTTTATAGAATAAAACCCACAAAAAACCACCAAGTGGTATTACATAAAACCATGTGACTAAAACCATGTGATTACTAAACCATTGACCCCTTATTTAATATTGGGTACTAAAATTTCACTTTATTAATATTTCCCCAATATTAAATTAAATACATTTTCCCCATGTGAGATCTCACATTAAATATATTTTCTAATATTATGTACAACATAACAAGTGGCCCCAACATGCTAACTCCTCCTATGCAAGTGCTTGTAGGTCCCCCTAGGTGTACCACACACATAATAATAAATTAAACACTATAAAAAAATATCCAATGTGTACAACACTTAATTCCTAACAAGAAGCATACAAGCAAACAACAAATTTGTGGGTCATATCTTCTTTGACATATAACCATTAAACATTATTTCAAGCTATTGAGGACTTACAAAAGTTGGTTAATATTGTCCGGTCATAATGTGAAACTAAAGATTACTAAAAGAAGTATTGTTAAATAAATGACTGAAGTCCAATCCTTTTAACTATGGAGAAAAATGATGCTCTATTATTTTCAATGAATAATAATAAAAATTTGAAAATATAAATATTTATTAATACCAAAATTTATTATACATTTATAATTTATACATATTTTAAAATTTTATAAAAATATCATATAATTAATTTAAATATGTCAAATTATCCTAATACATAATAATTTTATAAAATTCGTCAAGTAAATGTTGCAAATAGAAGCTAGACAAAGCCTAAACATTGTAGTGTGTTCACATTATCTAAATAAAATAATAATTATATTTAAAAAATATTTTATATTAAACTTAATCGTTGTTTCTTTCACGTAACAAGTTAACGGGGGGAAATTTATGTAGAACACAAACAAATTCTGATAGGGTGGGGGGTGAAACAACATATATCAATTTTCATCTATTCATTAACTTTTAGAGTCATTAATTCAGATTAGCCAAAATAGAGATGAAACACAACATTCATAGCACAGAGACACCAACATTAATTACGTGGAAAACCTAAAGAAGGAAAAATCATGGTGAAGATTAATTCAAAATATATGAAACATATTGTTACAATGTTTATTTATAGTGTTAACAGCAATATAATTATCATAATGAATTATTCATCCATCATAATCTTGTGACCTAAACATATGTAATTGTAAATATTTAATAGTCAAAACTGTGACATAATATAAATCATAAATTTAGAGGTGAATTGAGAAATTGGAGGGAAAAGCATCAAGAATTATTCTGGCCAATTACTTCGAAAAAGACTGGCACTAAATTTTAAATGTTTCTTTCCGAAAATGATTGGCACTAAATTTCAATTCCTTTCCATGTTACGCGAAAGAAACGGGCATTGAATTTCACTTATTTTCCTTGCTGCCATTCATTGTCATGCGAAATTTTCGAGCGACATTACTCGACCACCAATTCTAAATGTATTTTTTAAAAATAAAAATTATTAGTTTATTAAATTTAATATAAAATATTTTTTAAATATAATTAATTATTATTTTATTAAGAAAATGTGAGCATGCTATAATATTTGGGCTCCATCCACTTTCTATTTGCAAGCATTTACTTGTAGAATATTTCTATGTATTAATAGATAAAAAAAAATCATTTTCTCTCTTGTTTGACTGCTGCATGTCTTAGGGCGTGTTCCCATGCGGTTGCTTAGCTTATTTTGGCTAGCATCAGCTGCTCAATATTTTTAGGAATTATTTGTGGAGCAGCTAGCCCCATGAATATTTATCTTTTATTTATCTTTGCTGATTATTTATAAACAAAACATTTTAATTTCTTATTAATAGTATTAATACTAATTTGTGAATTTAAAATTTGAAAAACAAAATAGAAATAAAATCTTAAAGAGAGAGAGAGAGAGAGAGAGAGAGAGAGAGAGAGAGCAAATTGTGGAGCCACATGACACTTTTATTAATAAGCAGTCACTGCTTATTTCCAGCCCCCCCCCTTTTCTTCCATGGCTTATTTTTAATTCCTAAACAATAGTTGCTCCACCAAAGTAGGGAAAGATCCTAGATTATCCTTTTTTCCACAATTTTAAAGTTGCATGGGAACACTTAACTGCTTAAATTTAAGTAGAAAATAGAGTTAAGAAGCTACATGGGAACATAAGGTTAGTTTCAGATTTCAAAATTTAACATTTGGAGGATCAAGCTTAAGAAGCACACCTAAGTTTTCACTACTTATGTGGCATTAGTCCATTCTTTTTTTGAACATTCTTTTTCATTCAATCAATAGTCATCATTAATATTCAAATTCAAACTCTATTCTTATCTAGAAGTTTGGGGGATAACCGTATGTGTTTGATTATGTAAAACAACGTATACCTAGCATTTAGTGGGAAATAGTTGTTGCAATGAAAAGACGAGATGGGTATCCTCATGATGTAGTCACACCATTTCACCATATCTAATAAAGAAGTTTCTAACCTAATTAGTTTAACCTAATTAGTTTTCATCTGTTAGCATACTCCTAACCTGTGCAAAAATGGGAGCTCTGGAATAGGGTATGGATATTTGGCAATAAGTTGGGATGATGTTGGCAAATGAAAATTGTTTGGGCTCGAAACTTGTCTATTGAATATGGTGAAATGATATGATTACATCACAAGGATGCCCAAGTCTTCTATTCATTATAACAACCATTTTCCATGAGACATATGTATATGTTGTTTTATATCATCAAATACTTATAGTCATCCACCAAACTTTTACATGAAAACAAATTTTGAATTTGAATGGTAATAATGGTTATTGTTTGTATAGGAATAGATGTTGGTGAAAGGAATGGGCCCACATCTACCACCCAAGTGGTCAAAGCTTATAGTTTGATCTTTAAGTATAATGGGAACTAATAGAAAATTGGCCAAAGGTTTTAGGCAAAATAATATTACACGAGGTAATGTTGGGCTCCTTTCATTCAAATATATTAAATACTTATAGGATTCCAAAATCCTATTTTATAGGAAGCCTCTTATAACAACTCTACTAAATATATGAGTTTATTTAACAACTCAACTTCCTACAACCAAGTATGTTCAACCAATATATTAGCTTATTAACAAACCATGTGACTAACAATAATATTAAGTTGTTTTTCAACAACTGAATATTAATATGACACTTATTTAAACACATATATCAACACCCCCCTAAATATTCTAGGCTTAATTATTTATGCATCCTATGATGCAATATTACCACCTATGTGAACACTAATTCCCAACAAGAACTACTATCCAATATTGTGGATTCGTTTATAAAATTAAAAATTATTATTTTATTAGATATAAAATATTTTCAAAATACTTGAATAATTATTCTTTTATTAAGAAATTGTGAACATTGTAAACTATATTGACTCTATTTGCAAGAATTTAACTGTAGAAGTTATATATGTATTATTAGATAAATTGATATCTTTTATATAAAAAAAAAGATATTTTTACAATTCTTTAAAATATATATAAATAATTATAATTATAATTGTATGAATTTTTTTGGTATCAAGAAATATATATATATAATTCTTTTTCAAAGTTTAATCAATATTAATTAGAAATTATGTTAAAATGGAGTTTTCCAAAATTTTACTATTCTTGACTAGATTGACTTTAACTTGCATAATGTAAGCATGAAACATTGAATTGTTGAACACTTCAATTATTTTTATAACTATTAGTCATGCTTTTTGGTTGTCAATTTAATCGAAATATTTTAATGTTATTTTGAACACCCTACATTTTAAAATGGATATAAAGGTCAAGGATTAGGAAAGCATGAACAAGGAATGAGAAAGCCAGTTGAGCAAACAATGAGGTCAAAGTATAAGGCCTTGGGTATGTCATAGGTAAAGAAAAAATTAATACAAGTGTTACAAATTTAGGCAAATCACTTAAAGGAATGTACACAATATACAATGTTCTACTTGTAATAGGAAAGATCATACAAAGGATGCTCGTATTGAGATATACATCCTTGTACCTTATGTGTATTCAAGAATCATTGTAAAAAGACATGTTGGAACAAAGAGTTGAAGAATGAAAGTATGACAGGAAGCATGAAAATTGATTATGGGTGGATCAATGGATTTGGTTGGCAAAAAGATACAAATATGTTAAAAAGGTTGTATAAACCTACATGTTCACATGTTCATCAAAATAGTGGTAAAGAAAGGTTTGAATGCTTGAGACAAATGGTTGATGACTACTTGTTATGATTAGCACATTGAAAGAGTGTCATGAATCTTCTTTGTGTTAGAGAAAGGAAGGGAAAAAATTTTGATCTCTCATGAGAGAGAGAGAAATGAGTAAATGGATACTTGACTTCTACAAGAAGCTTACTAAGTGGGTCTATAAGACTAGGAAAAATAGTGATGGTAATACCAAATACTGCATTGCAAAGATTCAATTTGTGAATTGTGTGTTTTCTCAGCATCAAAGAGGAGTATATTGGACAATGATGTTGGCCAAGCGTGCAACCAGAAATAAAATTACTAATGGCAAGCATGTAGTTAGAGTTTTTAGATAGACTGTCTAAATTACTTTTCAGTAATTTTTTGCTAACTTTTTATGGATAGTAATTTTTATGTTTTTAAGAGTTTTAGTTGCTTTAAAAGTTATGCATGAAAATGCCAGTTTGTTGTTGTTATCAAGTCTAAAATTTTGATGTGTGTGTTGAGATGAAGATAAGACTTCTATATCAAAGCATGATGTAATTTGTTTTGAATGAATAAAATAAATATTTGTATATAAAATCAAATTATGTTTGCAATTGCAAATTCTCTAGTTAATATAGCAACCTATATACATTTGCATGTATTTCAAAACCTACATGGATGATCTTTCATGGTGATAAGAATAATTACGTTTGGAAATTTGTTAGATTACCAAGAAACTATTTTGAATGGTGCACTATTCATAGTCTACGCAACAATAATTCTTGTGTTGAATCCCCTATAAATATGAATAACATAAATATCAAAACATTGTTCTCGTAGGAACAACAATATCATACAATCATACGATCAAAGAGCTTGCAATTTCATCATGCAATTTAGTGGGTTGGCGAAATTTTACTATTAATGCAAAGTGATTATTTTGGTTGTGAGACAGATGGTCGGCAATTTGCTCGGAAGAAAGAAAGAAAGAAAGCTTCTTTTATAGTCTACAATGTCAGGAGGTTTGTATATGGGTCTAAAAATGGCTAACAAAATTTTACTATTAATGCAAAGTGATTGCTTACTAGTTGTGAGATACATTGTCCATAATTCACTTAGAAAAAGAAAAAAAGAAAAAAATCTTAGACAGTCCACAATGTTGGGTGCTTTGTATATGGGTCTACAAATGGCTTAGAGCAAAGGGCAAGTGCAAGGTAATGAGTCACAAATTCGCGTAAGTCCATGCATTGGAAAACGTGCTCTTATAAACGGGGGCCCATTTTCAAAAAACGGGGGCCCGTTTATGCTTCGGGCTCCCGAGCCGAAAGGTAACGGGGGTCCGAAGCAAAAAAAAAATGGGCCCCCATTTTGTTCTAAAACGGGGGCCTGCTTTTAAACAAAACAGGGGCCCGTTTTTTAGAAACGGGGGCCCGTTTTTAAAAATGGGGGCCTGTTTCTAAAAACGGGGGCCCATTTTGTTTAAAAGCGGGCCCCCGTTTCTAAATGGCATTTTTCCTTTTTTTCCACAAGCCGCCCTTGTTTGAAAACGGGGGCCCATTTTGTGGAAGTTGATTCCACAACCCGCCACTTGGCTCGGGATTAGGCCCGGGATAGGCCTGGGATGGCCACACCTGAGACATGGACCTGCAAATTCAAATCTCCATGAATGAAAGCACAAATATGAACTTCAAAAATAGTTTACGTGCCTCTAATCAGAGAATTTTTATACGAAATTAAAACCCATTTCAGATTATACTGTCTAGATTCTAAATATGTAAATTTATTTAAAAATTGATTATTTTAACTATTTTTCATTTAATTTATACTAAATCGGGTCCATAAATTTGAAATATTAACTAATTTTGTTAATTTAATAACTTTTTTATTTTAAAGAATTTTGGAAAAAAAATTATATGTCATCAATCTACACAAAATTCTTTTGTATTTAAAAAAAAAAATCAAAAAATGTTAAGTTTACATCAAATTATGTGGGTCGTACACGTCAAATTTTTAAAAAGATAATTACGGCCATTAAAAAATTAATTAAAAAAAAATATTAGAAAAAAAAAATACAGAAAAATATGCTCATCAATCTTCAATGTGTTACAAACCATTTCCCAAAGAGGTTTGAGAAAATAATTTTAATTGTGTCAAAAAGTGTGGGTCGTACACATGCATGGTATGGTCCTGAAACAGGCATTTTTAAAACATAGTTTTCAGAACTCCATTCAAAAAGTTATTTTTTATTATGTGGGTATTAAAATAAATTATATATTTGGAAAGTAAACTCAGAGGGATATCTTTTATATTACTAACTTTTTCCAAGATTCAATCTCTAAGTGTTTCAAAATTTAAGCTCAAATGAGACAAAATCTGAAAATCAGGGAAAACACTTCCACTTTTTGGCCAAAAAGTGGACTCATCTTCTTGCACTGACCCCAAAATGGGATGACTTGATACCTTACCCCCTATGATATTTGAACTTGGGACCTCTCTTTCAAGACCACGAGTTCTCTACCACTAGACCAATCTAATAAGATTTGTTGTAATTATAGCCACAGCAACGAAATGACGCTTATAACACCTTTTTTCTATTTTTGAAGCATTCAATGAGAATTATATCCAACGACGTGTAAATGGGTGATGCTTATGAAAGTTTTGATTATAAATAACTTATTACTCATTATTTCTACCCATTTTTAAAAATAGGTTGTAAGCACCAAATATCTAGAAATATATTTGAAAAAAAAGTTCCAATAGGAATTTAAGTACTCTCAAAGGCATTGTTTTTGGATGCTAAAAAATATAAGTACTCTGAAACTCCTACTTTCATTTTTTTTATTTCTCAGTACTAAATTGGATTTTGAAAAGAGTGAGATTAAACATGAACAATAGATGTAGTGTGTATTACAAGTGTCTTTGACTTTGCATGTAACACATGTTTTAGGATTTCATCATCTTTGTCCTTGATGTATGCTCAAAGAAATTTGATGATAACAAATCAATTTGTTCGAGTGTGATCTCAACCTGAGACTGATAATATGTAACTAACACTTGTGCTAACTATCAAATCACATCATTCCACTATGATGGTTATTGTCTCTAAACTTCGTAGTAACAATAAGATTTTTAATGATAACATGAATATTAGTAGGAATATTTTTCACTATATCTAGATATTGCATAGACCCTCCTTTAAACTTTTGGCAGATCATTTGACATCCCACACTTATTTTACTGAATGCTAAGCACTTTTGTTCTTTCAATTTCAATAGTTAAGCCTCCATTCACCAATTTCAAACTAAATTTTTTTATACGTTTAATTATCTTCATTTAATATAAGGAATTATTAATGGTAGCTTAATATTTACTATAAAGCTAGATCAAATCAAAACTATTTTGAACTATGGGGATTAGTTCCAGGTTTCCTCAAAACAATTTGAAGTCACTTAAGTCTTTAATACAGGCTTGTAGAAAGCATAGCTCAATTCAACAACCCTTGTTTTGGTTAATGCTCAATGAAATGATTGTAATGTATAAGTAAATTAAGGAGAGAAAATAACTTCTTGTACATTAAATTCTCATAGTTTCTTAGGGTGTTGTGTTTCACTTTGACTAGGTCAATTAATTAATAAAAATTTACTTTTAATATTAATTGTGCATGTATTTCATGTTATTTGTGTATGACATTATATTATAAAACTCTAAAAAAAAAATATGCTTTTAAATTTGAAATTGTGAGCACCATCAAATAAATATTTTGAATATTTATCATTTTATTCACCATTTTCTCACCCATATGATCTATGATACTACACCACTAGTTATAATGATAAAAATGTCAATCTACTATGAAAGGTGAGATTATTTGCCTTTCAACTAGTCAATATGATATAAAAGAAATTGTATAAAAGTTCTATCAAACAAAGTGAGTATATATACATATAAGATGCAATTTCATGTAAATTTAAGTTTGAACACTATATATACATAAATATATGCTAATTTTATTTGTATACATATATAGTTGAATACATTCATCTTATTCATATATTTATCACACTCACCAATATACCCATCTTGATATAGTTGTTATCCACATATACCTAATCACTTACTCACTCAAGGTTGTTTTCTATGGTTGTAAGGTTAACTCTATAATCACAAAGTTGGACATTCCCTTTCTAAAATTTAATATCAACATTGGACTAAGTGACTCCCTTTCTTTTCATGTCTTGAGCCAACTGTAAATTCCAGAAGAATGAATAAAATGAAAAAAACAATAACAAAGAAAAATACAAACACAGATTTAATAGCGGTGCACCAAATTGGCTATGTCCACTTTGAAAGCAAGGGAAAACCTCTATTAATGTTATCTGGTAATACATCATACATGGGCATTTATACATTCATATTCATATATGAACTGAAGAGTTGGGGGAGCCAAAAGGTCATGTGACCATTAGGATTGACATTCCCAACAATCTCCCCCGTGAAGTCCAACTGACACAGCGATGCATGGTAACATTTCCTGCATCCACTTCAATTATCATATCAAAGCAATACCTAGTGAATATTTTAACTTCACCAAAATCTATTCATAGATGATGCGAATTAATCTTCTCCAAGTTAGATAGAAGTATAAAAACCTCATCTCCTATTACTGCACCCATTAATCTATACTAGGAACAAAACTTCCAACAAGTGCAAAATACACGCCTTCAGCGGAGTCTCCTGCTCCTGTGCTCCCCATAACAGAACATCTTAAAAAATTCCATCTGCCTTAGACACCCTCAATTTTTGAGCTTGAGTCGGACGCTGAGAACGCCAACGAATGACCCCAATCTTCTTAATGCCCCTAAACATTGTACCTAAAAAATAATCATATGTATCTTGTTTCGCTAGTAGAGCACTTGTTTGTGCATGTTCCCTAGTCGTTCTTTTATTAACTGACCAAGCTGCCACCATGCCCAGACCTTGCCATGCCATGACACAAACTCCAACACAAAATGATTCACCATGTTTTTATCAAAATCCTCGCCTCCCAAATGCGTATAACTAGTTGTGGCTTTGACTTCAATCACATATGTTTTAATGGCAGACTCTTCAGGAACAAAATCCGTGCACGTTTCACACTCCTCCTCTTGAATTTTCAATGATATTCTTCTCACTGGACCTCTTCGAATTCACTTCATCAAATGTGTTGAAAACCCAACAAGCCTATCCTCGAAAACAACAAAAAAAGAATAGTCATCTTGTTCATTCGAACCCTTTCTCTTTTCCTTAGGCAAAATGGCATGAGTCAGGTCGACAACACCCTTCCAAGGAAGCTTCATTGTTTCTCCAAGGCTTATGAGCCCCACAGCCAAAGAAACTGATTGCAGATTAAACGGATGCACCTCCACGTAAATCTCTTCCTTAACCAAGGTCTTCACTAGTTTGCCAAGGTTCAAAATTCCTCTCCTAACGTCTTTTTCAGCGTCTAAAATATGAGACGACTTCTCAATGTCCACATCTCAATTCATATCTTCTCCATTATCAATATCATAGTCATTTATCCCAACATCTGCGATGATTGTTCTGCTTCTTTCAGGAAACCCCAAATCAAGAGAATAGCCCCAAATCAAGGGAATAGCTAATACCACCATCCAAATTCAAATGGACATCTTCTGCCGCTGTCACTTAGTGGCGCTTGTCCATCCTGACATCCATGTCTTCCCTTTCTATTTCTCGCCGCTGGTGAGGGTGGTTATCAGAGTTTCCTTCTCCATTGTATCTACCCTCATAGGCTCTCTTGGCCTTTTCTATGATCCCATTGATCTCCATTCCCTCTCTATGATTCCTCCTATCTCTTTGTCATCTATGATATATTAAATAAGAATGTATGTGTTTATTGTCATTCTCAATATCGTGGGAGTGCCTCTTCATCTTTTCCAAGGCCACATCATCTATAGAGATTTTTGAAGCCACAATAACTCCTAGGCTTCCTTGCTTTGCTCCCTCACTCCAATCTGCATCCTCCTCATCCTGGGAGGCAAAATCAATAGCAGATTCAACTTGGGTTTCTGATGGCATACTATCTTTCTCGTGCAATCTTCTAAGTTCCTCCTCTTTAACAATCTTTCTCGTGCAATCTTCTAAGTTCCTCGTCTTCAACAATAACTTCTTTTCCAACATCTTTTTGCCAATAAATTACAGCGTTTACATAGGGATCATCATCAGTTCCAACCAAGGCATCATGGTGTTCAACCTTCACCATATGAATAGCAACAATTTTTTGGCCATTAACAGTTTCGCCAATACATGCCATAGTTGCCTCAAGAGAGGAGTAAGTAAGAATCCCAACATCCTTCTCTTTAGCTGAATTCTCCTCTTTCTTCCAACCATCCCACCAGTGTACACGACACTTCAAGCATAGAGAAACATGGAACAAAAGATTATCAGACATCTTCCAAATTTTATCTCCTTCTTCTTCTTCCTATATACAGTGAAATGTGATGATGGTAAACTATTGCAAAACCACAAAGATCCAGCAACAACAAACCCTAGTACTACATTAAAGCATTCACCATACACCAATGAAGATACCTAAGAATATGCAAATCAACAAATTGAACAATAATGCCATTCACATGTCAAGTAGGGTTTTAATCTCCATTGTCTCCTATCTCCATTGATCTTGTTTGATATATTTGCTCTCATATTTTGTATGTGCACAAGATCTCAACAAATAACGGATAGTGGTTGTGAAGTCGCTTGATTGCATAAAGTATTGATTAGGTAGATGCATTAGGTGTTAGAGAGAGAGAAAGAATCCTCTTATATAGAAGATGCTTTAGAAAATGGAAGGATAAGATTAATAGGTGAAAAAAATAAATGGTCGGCTAAGATTAAAGTATAGGTAGAAGAAATAATAAAATAATGAAGGGGGTAGGTAGAGGAAAATTAAGAGATCAATGACATTTGTCATGAAGATAAAAATCTAATGAATTAATTAAATAAATAAATATTTATTTAATTAATAAAGGAAGTGGGACCAATTAAATAAATAAAGTATTTATTTAATTTAAGAGAAAGAAAATTTAAATAAATAAAAATATTTTTAAATGAGAAAAGGGCTAGAAGAGGCTAAATGAATTAATTAAATAAATAAGAATTTATTTAATTATTAGAAGACTTAAGGATAAAACAATTAAATAAATAAAAATGTTTATTTAATTAAATGAGACAATTTTAGGCATCATCTCAAAGAAGATAAGATAAACTAATACAAATATGTCACAAGATGGGAATGATATGCCCCCTCGAGAGATTGGATGAAAAGAAAGTGCAAACAATCTCTCGATAAGAAAGAAAGACTACAAAGGACTAACGGAATAGGATGACAAAGTTAGACGGGATAGGATGAAAAAGTCAGATGAGAAAAAGAGGTTCACTCGGGAAGGAAAAAATGGAAATGACAGAGTAGGGTTGAGTTGCCTATTTATACAGGCTCAAAGGAAAGCATCCTCATTGGCATCCATAACACTCAGGAGATCAGAGTTGACTAAAGCACCTAGAAAGAAGTCAACAATACAGGAGAGATGACAGATAGGTTTCACAGATTTGATCGCGTCTGACGGTTCCAGTGGTTAGATGACATGGGTGAGTCGGTATGTACCCTAACCTAGCTTTGTACATTTTGCATTTATTATGCATTTAATGCCTTCTAAGAGTAGTTAGACAAAAATATGAAAGCAGTCTTTAGGTCAAAATAGCATCTAGGTTAGGTTTGAGCGCGTCTTTGATGAACAGGAATGTCTGGGTCACATGTCTGTGTATGTCATCGCGTATGCGATCATGTATGGTCACATATGTGATAAACAAATGTGTCTACGTAGAAAAATCTTATTTATGTAGAAAGTGTCACGTTTGTGATTAACAAGTGTGGCTGCAATGCCAAAGCATGTCTAGGTCTAGCAGTGTCGTGTTTGTGTTGATAAAGCACGTCTGTGGTGCCAAACTACACATAGGTTATATAAAATCGTGTCTTTGTTGCAAAAAATACTTCTATGTCTATAAAAGGGCCAAAAGTGACAGTTTTGTGATGAACGTATGCTGTCATTTGTTAAGATACTGAGAGGACTCACTCAAACAGGTGCCCTAGGGTAGAGAAACTAGAAACAAGGTTGGAATTGACAATTTTGTGATAAACATACATTGCCAATTGGATAAATTGTTGAGAGGACTCACTCAACAGGTTCCCTAAAGTAGATAGGTTTGCTAAGCTGAGTATAGGATAAGTCAGCTAATTGATAGAATTCAGTGAGTGCTCTAGAAAAAATAGGTTGTGGTGCTATGTGATAAACATAAGTACTGGGATAGATAGGATAAGATACGTAGCACTATGTGATGAACATGAGTACCACTAAGATTGACATGATTGGTTTGATCAAATGCAGGAGAACTTTCCCCAGCTAGAGTCACAAGAGAGATTCTCATTGACTCAACGATTACGACCAGAGTTGATTGGTGATGATCATGTCGCCATTGATGATATGGGAGAGGCATGCAATGTTTATGTCAGAGATTCGGACGAACACATGACTATTGACTACTCTTGGAGAGGTGTCACTCAGAGATGTGCACATTTCATTTGTCGATTGGCGAGATGTCAATCACATTAGAGGATGTATACATGATACTATAGATATCGATCTATAGAGATCTAGTAGTATATGACTGGGAGTGAGACAGGGATGCACTCTAACGAATCTTTAGAGACCCAGATTTAGAGCTCAGACCAGAACATTTGAGCTAGGATGTCATGTATTCCTATGGACAAACATTGGCAGCAGTCCTAGGGGGTATGATCAATAGGTATCTATGTCCTGATAGAGCAACATGGGGATTAGCCATTGGATGGGGGAGGACATTGGAGATCCTACTCACTAAGAGGAGGAGATTTGCTTCGGGACCCTATGTACTAGCACACCTATACCATGAGCTTCATTAGTTTGTTTGCCTTAGTGGTTGCAGGTTAGGGTGTGGGGTGACATTACTGCAAGTATGGGCCTATATTGAGCATATAGCAGTGACGAGGCCGATCCATTTCAGATTTAGGGGACAGAGATAGACATATATACATCTATATAGCATGATTACTTTCCAGCCACAGATTGGGAAGGTAGAGTATTGGCAATACATCATCGATGATATAAACAGTGTTACATGGCAGTTGTATATTGATTGTGAGGCCTGGGAAGAGGATGCCACAAAGCTATCATTTTTGTTTCCACAACAAGTATCTCATCGGTAGGACTCCTTATATTTTGGACAGGCATCTGATAGACAGGGTTACTAGGCAGTTCGACAGGACACAGTGGATGCCATGGGGGTCATGAGAGTTCGCATGGACTATCAAAGAGCAAGCTCACTAGGGGCCCATTTTGTCATATGATGTGACAGTTACCCAGTTCCAAGAGATGGTACCTATGCCATGGGACATGCTAGCAGAAGTAGTAGATGTCGAGATGGATGATGAATACAAAGCATATTTTAAGGCACATCCATTTCCACGACTGACATATCCTAGAGAGTCCATACCTACAGAGGAGGATGATGATGAGGATGGAGGTGGCCGACGGAGGAGGTGGAGGAGAGGAGGGGCAAGGATGATTGTCTGGGGGAGAGGAGGGCAGAGGGATGGAGGGAGGCTAGAGGGAGCACAGGGAGGTGGGGAGGGAGGCGGACCACCGAGGGCACCTAAGGGGAGGGGAGGACAACCATTATAGGTTCCAACTTAAGCACAGGGACAGATACAGATTAGGCAGAGATGGGGACAGGGACAGATACAGATTAGGCTGAGACAGGGATAGAGATAGGGTTGACATGTAGAGGGAGCCCAAGGAGGAGATGAGGAGGAGGATGAGCTTCTCATGCTACGAGAGCTCACTCAGAGACAGGTCGATGAGATCAATGATCTCGAGAGAGACGTGACTTGATTGAGGCGACAACTAGGAGAGATGCAGAGGGAGAGAGACAAGGCTATACAATAATATACAGTCGTAGAGGAGGCATTGATGGTAGGACAGGTTGCAGCATAAGGTGACTCCAAATCAAGATTTTCTTTTTGTCTAGAGGCAGGAGAGGAGATAGCATACTAGAGGAACTTATACTATGCAGCAGTTCCTCCACACCTTAGGGCGGATAGCTATAGGAGACCTTCCCGCATGACCACTATAGGTAGGGACAGATGAGCAGCATCTAGTGGGGGAGTTATGGGTGTAGACACCTAAAAATGTCTCATTAATCATGTACTAATTATTCGTCCAATTAGTTAAATAATTCTTTAATTATTTAATTTAGCTAATTAAACTTATTCTTCTAGATTCATATTTCTTCATCATCTTACTAATTATTATATTTTCAATTCTATCATCATTTAATCATTTAAACCATTTTCTAATGTTAATTAAATATTTATTATTTAATAAATCTTTATTTTAATCCTTCAAATTAAATAATCTTTATTATTTAAATAAATTCTATTTTCAATTTCTATCTCTATTCAATTAATCAATCGATCCTTTTCTAAATATTTATTATTTAATTAATTATGATTTAATTCCTTTAATTAAATAATCTTTATTATTTAATTAAATTCAATTTCTAAATAATTAAATAGTTATTTAAATTATTTAATTAAATAATTATTCCTCTAATTCAAATCCCAATTCCCCAAATTCTAATTTAATTTTATTTCATTAATTCTTCGAATTCTTCTAATTCTAATTTCATTAATTCTCCAAATTCTTCTAATTTAATTTAACTTTTAATTTCTCCTAATTTAGAATGCATGTGCATGATTTCAAAATTTAAATTGAAAATCAAAGTCAAGTTCTAAATATATTTAAATATCAAATTGAATTTAAAATACATTTAATATTTGAATTAAATCTCATGCAAAGATTAAATTGAAAATCCAAGTTAAAGTTCAAGCACATGCTAAATTAATTAATTCAATTATCTCTTCAATTCCTATTTCTATGTTTTAGTTAGCTTTTTCTAAATAAAGCTCTCAATCAGCTCTCAATCAGTTAACTATCTCCTCTTTATTTCCTCCAATCATTCTTTTTCATCCTTCAATCAGTTTTTTCTCAATTAATCTATTCAATCTATTTTGTTTCACCTCTAAATCAACAATTCAACTATGAGTCAACATGTGAGCTCACCTGAGTTCCACCTCTTGATCAATCGGTTCCACCTCAATCAATTCTCATCCAAAAATCTACAAAATGAGCATTCAATCTCTATTTCAACAATCACAATTTTTGAATCTTTGTGTCATTTGCAGGTTGCCAGCACGATATCTGAGAGCCACCATACCACAAAGAAGAGAAGAGCAATGGAAGCTATATACAGTCATGGAATAAGGAGAATCGATTGACAAATTTTACATTCATGTTTCTTGCTTTTGCATTATTTCATTGTGTTTTTGTTTGAATTCTATTAGGATAGGGATTGGTGATTTCCCTCTGATTTCTGGTTGATTACATTATGAATTTTAACATACGACATTTTGGTGAACCCGACGTGAACTAACAACAATTTAACCTTCTCTATTTTCTATGTGATTTTGCAGATCTTACATATTTTTTTCTTTTTTTGTAGGTTTGTATGGATTGCCTAACAGTCAGAATCACACAATTGCATTTATAAAATCATGCAATCACATAGACGGGATCACGCAATCGAGCATAAAGGGTTCCGCATTCATGCAGAGCCCATCACGCAATCATCTAGATACTGTCACACAATCGACCAGATCCTGTTATGCATTCGTTAGCTAGTTTATGCATTCTATTTTTCTGATTTTTCTCATTATCTGCATTCTATTATGTCTGGATTCTATAATAAATTTGTTAAATCTAAATATGGTTTATATTGATTGAATGCTTTAATTATGACATCTTATGGCACGTAAGGTACAATTCAAGATTTTAGGTGCCAGGAGGACGAAGGAACAAAGAAGACAAACCAGACACTATCAAAAAATCCTAAAGGCAGAAAAGAAGATACGAGATCTAGAGGACCAACCAGCCATTGATAGATACAACAGCCTAGTTCTCTCGTATAGAGTAAAATACGATTTGGTTAACATAGAGTGGATGATGAGAGATCTTGCTAGGGCATCACAATCTGTTTTGCAAGTTCAAGATCAGAATTAGCTTTGTTATTTTTATTTTTTGTTTGGTATGTTTGTGTATCATGCATTCTCCAAGATAGGATCACGCAATTGCTCTGTCAGAATCACGCAATTTCTCTGTCAGAATTATGCAATCCCTCACTCATAATTACACAATTGATCATACAGAATCATGTAATCATTCAGGCATCATTACGCATTTGTTTTTTTTAATTGTTAATCTTTTGTTTTTCATGGATTTTCTTGGGTTACTCATTATCTGTTTGCAGCATGTGGTGAATTTACATAGAGGATCGGATTATTACTGAATCATAAACACTCATGCTATCACACTTCATTTTTGGGCTTAAAATAAACTTGGTTAAAATGGACATGCATGTTATCACACTTCAATTTTGGGCTTAAAATAAACCTGGTTAAAATTGACATGCATGCTTTCACATTTCAGTTTGGTGTTTTAAAATTGACATGCACATGAATATCTCACACCTAAATTTGGGTTTTAAAATGAATGTGAATCGGGCTTCTCAATAGAATAACTCACATTTCATTTTTTCTTAAGGGAAATAACTTTTTATCGTGTTTGGGGTGGACCTATTGTTGCATCAACTACCTTTCCACCCCCCTTCGAGGTCTTGGGAGAAAAGGAGAAGGTGATAACAACACCCAATTTTTTCATTTTAGTAGTGAGGGGTATCTTTGACTGGGGATTTCATCACCCCACAGAGGTACTTCGAATTGGGATGCGTTGGGGATATCATCTCTCCCAGCGTACTCTCGAGTGGGTTTTTCGAGCCGCTATAAAAATATACTGGTCAGATGGCTAAAGTGTTGAGTGAATTCGACATATGTGAGGGTCTTCCCTATAGTAATAAGCTTAACTAAAGTCTTAAGTCTCTTGCTCTGAGAATCTGTCGTTGGATCGGGAACCCTCAAAATTTACAATAAGAACCAACTTAGTATCCCAAATCCCACATTCAGTGATTTCGGGAGTGCGGATCGCACCCCATAGATACTCCTCATGTACCTTGCATTATGAGATAGAAATCCCTTGGTGATAAGATCTTTGGATCTTCGAGGTAAGAGAGACAGGCATGCCCGAAAAGTGTGTGCCATGGAGTGGACCCAGTGCTACCAAACTCTCTATCTATTCATCTTGTTTCGGTATTTTGTTGCGGGGGCCTCATTGAATGGTGTCCACTTTCTAGTCTAAGATTGTATTATGTGCTTTTATATGTATCGTTGTACCATACCAATATTGAGTAATTTTTTGGGCTATTTTAGGCCCTGTCTTGCGTATCTCTAAATTATCAGAGTTGGTCAGAACACAGTTCAGTTAGCTATACCTATCTTCAAACAACCGTTCTCACATTTGGAAAACAAAAAACTTGTCCTACACATAGAATTACTGGAAACAAAGTTCATCTTGAAACATCAAATAGTCCTGCAAACTCAAAATTTTACATACTTGTGACCATAGGCAGTCCTTGCATAGTCCTTATAAGTCCTCATTTACGTCCTTATTATCTTCCTTAGAAGTTGTATAGTCCTCATTAACATCCTTATTATCATCCTTAGAAGTTGCATAGTCCTCATTTACGTTTGTATTATCGCCCTTAGAAGTTGCATAAGTCCTCATTTACATCCTTATCATCTTCCTCATATACATCCTTTAATTTGGTCCTTATTAGATTTCTTATACATCTATCTTAGTCTGTCATCATTTGCATAATCATCCTAGAAAGTCATAGCATGCGTCTTAATGGGTCTTCTAGGTGATGGTTTGCTCCCCTTTGAGCAACCTAATCTAGTGCCAAACGGCGGTCAATGAGAAATCATTGATGGTTTAGGTAACTTGGCCTGGAAATTAAAGAGAAACACAACTCATTATATAGGAGTCGAATATGAGCTAAATAGAGAGTATAAAATTTCCCATGGAATTGATAGAGAAATTGCTACAGAACTTCTAAGAGAAGAGCTTGAAAAACTTGTGTTGCAAAAATCTCAAAATACTCAACAAGTCTCACATCCAAATCCTCAATAGAGAGTCTGGTCTAGTGTTGCATATTCCATATTTATGTCTAGAGTCTTACATTATTGTCATCTTGCATTAGGTTCTAAACCATCCTCATATAGAAGTCTTAAATGCCCATCACAAGGTCACAAAAGGCAAAAAGTAAGATGGGCCCAAACAACAACCTGTCAATAAATCTAACTTGGAACATGGACATATCAAGTAGTTAACAGTCAAATCCTCAGGCAATGCCCACAATACATGAACTACAACAAAATTTAACATGCGAAGAGATTAAATCACCCCAACAAGACCCACATGTCCTTATGATCTTAGACGCTCTTATACATAATGATAGGGACAAATATCTCTCGTTGTTATTACAAAATGGGGCCAAATTACCTAAAGATTTTGATATCACAACAATATTACCACTAGGAAATACTTTAGCTCCAAATATTAGTCAAATACCACATATGACACAAAGGCAAGCGATGACCTCAGGTTTTCCTCAGAATGCACCAACATCATCTATACAAACAAAAGTCATTTCAAATGTGACTTCTCAATCAAGTGCATCATCTTCAACAATAAACGTTAGCGCACCAACACAGGCTCTACCGATAATGTCAAGTGTCTCAACACCTATTCAAACACAAGTTCCTCATACAACAGGTGCGACTCAACCTCCAGTTTCCTATTCTATAGGATCTACATACAATCATCAGAATACAAATCCAAGTTCCACTAATACAATGAGTAAAACCCAGTCAAACATGGGTTCACATGTCGCTTATTTCATAGTACTTAGCGGAACCCATAACACAGAATTATAATTATAGTACCTTTCAATGTACCTCCTAGTTATACTACCACAAATCCTTTTGTGGAAAGTATTGATGCGCAAAGTGTAAGCCTGAGCCAAACAGATATTATGTCCCAACAAGTACGGAATCTACAACAACAGATGGCAACTATGCAAACCGGTAATGATAAAAAGAGCTACACAATGCAGGACTTACCTCCTTATCCTTTTGATCACACATTATACATGCTGCCTTTCCAACCACATTTTGAAACACCAAAATTTGACAGATATCGAGGGAAAGGTGATCCTAGAGATCACATCAAACATTTTTTTACGTAATGTATAGAGGTTACGACTAAAGGAACTTATCTAATGAGATTGCTTCCTAAAAGTCTGGGAGGCTCATCCTTGGAGTGGTTTTCACATCTACCACCAACTATCACATCATGGGGTGAATTAGCTGAAAATTTCATTTCTAACTTCTCACATAACATTGAAACCCCAGTCACTTTGATGGACTTATGTACCACAAAACAATATGAGAATGAAACATTTGCGTCCTTCATACAAAGATGGAGAGCTCTCTATAGGAGATGCAAGACTATTATTCTCGAAACGGAGCAAGTTGACATGTTCACAATAAACTTAATTCCTAAAATCAAGTACCCGATACAAATGCAATGTTTGGCCACATTTAAACAAATCACTAAAAAACCCTAAAGTGTGAGGGGTCTCATAAAATATAACAATTAAACCAATAATAATAAATCCAAATTTTGGTCGAAAAACAAAAATGTGACCAACGATGGTGTTGTAGACGCCCGTACAGTGAACAGAACTCAACCGATTTTGTCTTTACAAGGCCCAAGTCAATCATTTATCCACGTATAGAGAATAACACTGTATCAACCAATATAAATGCTACGCAAACTATGAACACAAAATTCCCAAGGGTAAATACCCCAAAAAGAAATTACACACCTCTAGGGGAACCTATTGAATCAGTGTTAAAAAAGTTGATACAGACAAACATGATCACTTTTCCAGAAGTAAGAGTATATGAACCAGGTCCTTTCAAACCTACATGGTGGAATGATAGTGATTTCTGTGAATATCATCATACTAAAGGTCACAAAACTGTAAGTTTCTATAAATTGAGAAACTTAATCCAAGACATGATCGATCAAGGTGACATCACAATTGATACAAACAAAACTTCAACAGACACAAATCACACCATCTTTAAGGATCCATTTGTCAAACATGACAAAGGGAAGGCATCTATATCAGGAACACAAGACAATACAGCTAGCTACACAAAAGTCTCATATGACTGTACTATTCATGCCATTAGCTAAGGGGATGTAATAAATGATGATTCACAAGAAGCACTCGATAATGATGAACAATATCAAGAGACTTACAACTATGATAACCAAAATTGCATGCTATCAGAAGCACCAAAATATGATGAAGACAAGAATCATTGTCTTATGGATTGAGGGCATGAAGAATCATTTCATTCGGAATGGTTTAAAGATGAACTTATAGCACATATCATGGATGTAAGACTTGCACATGATGACTATAGGAAGGGATATGAAATAAACCTTGATAACACAGCATATGTTATAGATAGTTCCCTCACAAGAGATGATACAGTGGCTACAATCACGATAACTCCCAGAGATAGAAATTGTGCAGTAGTTACTCGCAGATCTAAAGTAACTTTACAAGGAGTACCATCAAACCCACCACTAGTAGTAGGGACCTATAATGTTGTTGAGAAACTCAAGAAAACCCCGGCATAGATATCACTCTTTGAACTATTGCATATATCACCAACTCATAAAGCTATCCTAGACAAAGCACTTCAAGATTCAGTAGTTGACAGAGATATAGATGAAAATGCCTTCCAATCCATGGTCGGGAATTTGGCAAATGGTACCCGTATTGCATTCACAGAACATGATATTCCCAGTAATAGACTTCTCCATAATGACCCTCTACATCTAGAAGCTTACATACATAAGAGAAGAATCAGAAGAGTACTTATAGATGGAGGAGTCGGTCTCAACATCTGTACATTAAAGTTGGTTAAGGCATTGGGATATTCTGAGCTTCACATTGATCCTTCAAAAAGAATAAACATCAAAGCATATGATGATGAAGAGCGTCCTTCAAAAGGTATAGTTGCTCTACCAGTGCAAGTAGGACTTATAACAACAGAGGTTACTTTCCAAGTGTTGGATAGAGAATTAGGGTACAACATGTTGTTGGGCCGCCCATGGATTCATACCATGCAAGTTGTACCATCATCATTTCATCAATGTGTTAAATTCTCGTATAATGGCATTGAAATCACCATATAGGTTATCCAAATCCATTCCAACACTATAATCAGTACCTCAAATGGAAAATAGTTATCTCTTTCTCCTAGGTCTTTTGGGAAGCCTCAAAACACAATAATGAAACAAGACAGAGGAAAAGAAATAGTCAGATACTCATATCTTCATTCTCTTTCATTAGGTGGGTAGATTTACAAGAAGAATCTTTGAATGAAGATGTCAATCACTGGATATATAGAGAAGAAGATGACATGACAATACCCAGGTTACCTTTAGATTAGTATGGCAATGAATTCAAGATGCTACAAAAACATGGGTATGATGTTACCACAGGCTTGGGATTACAAAATCAAGGAAGATTAGAACCCGTTGTACCAAACGAAAAATCCAAAGAATCAAGGGTTAGGATATAATTATGTACCAAATATAACAGAAGCAAGGCAACGTACACTAGATATATTGAACAAACCAAGGCTACCATCAGAGTACATATCTCAAAGTCAGTTGTCAACACGAGCATTTCCTTCTTCATCTCAAACAAGCAAGAAAGTACCAACATCTCCTAGTACGGAATCAAATGGTGAAGATATGAGACAACTTCTACAAGAACCTAGCACCGAGTCACCCAGCAATATAGTATCTAAAACATCCACACAAGAAAATATGGTAATAGCCACAGGCTTAGCACTAGTAAATGAGCCTAATCCTTGGTTGTTGTCAATACTTTTGCCAAGGAAAACAACTCAAGCTCCACCCAATGAATCAGATGAAGAAAGACTACAACAACTTATAGCTGGTTTAAGAAGGGTGACCCCCATACAAAGGAGGCCCACAAATCTACAACAAAATTAGATGCAAGTACAAGAGAAGATAAGTGATACAACCTCAGAAGCTGAAACATACATAGAAAGTGAGACATATTCTCATGACTATGAATTCCTATCTGATCATGATTCCAGCCCACGAACTTATATGTAACTTAAATGGACCAAATAACTATTAGTAATCATAAATGTGTGTTATCTTTAACTTTTATATCCAACACCAAAGGACCAATAGCTGAACACAAAAAAAATTTGTTGTTATAAAAACAACACATTATTATATAAATACTACTTATATTGAACACTAAAACTTTTGGGCAATCCCTCACATTTCATGGGAAAAAACAAGGTATTTATTGTGTTCACCTTTTATATTTGTGATAAGACAAATTATTAATATTAAATACTCTAATACATATACATTGCTACCCCAATAGTTGTACACATAAGAACTATATTTTTCACAATGATAAGGGTAATTGTTTAAGTGAGCATCTTATTTTATAAATGACACACTTATAGTCGATAGTTGTGATATTTTATTTGAAACAAAAAAAAAATTATTTCACTTGTTAAAAATGTATTTAAGCCTTTTTTTATATAATGTTTATAAGTTATCTAGTGGTCAAGTATGGGTCCATTTTGACCAACATTTGGTAATTTTTTTATTTAAATGTGGATTATTTATTTACAATACATAGTATAAATATGTGGCAAGACTGGATATTATAAGCATAACTGCTATAACGACTATTGGACCCCGTACAACTATTGGCCCCTCTTCCCTATTCATGCATGCATTGCATTCAATTTTCTTATTAGTTTAACCAATCATATCACAGAATTAAAATATTTGAATCAAACTTCTATAGTCTATGTTCACTTTTTATTTTATATGATTATATAAATATCATTTTTCTTGCTTTCTATTGATCGTGTTGTGAACAATAGATAAAAAATCCATTTTTTCTATTTTATAATGCATATTTAATTATGTCAAATGTCCAATCATATTAAATATATGATATACAATTTATTTATTTCCATGTGTAGTCATTGCACATATTTTTAAATGTAAAAGTACAAATTTACTAATAATAATGAGCACACAGTTCCAAAAAAAGGTTGCAAATAAAGGCAAGTCAGAATCCTTCCATATAGCATTTTAGATATTCGGCTTAGACCTCATTTCATATTTGAATGCATTTCGGTCTGCATATTTATGTGGACATTTAATAATATTTAATAAAATTTAATTCTTATTTCTATGTTTAGTTCCTACCAACAGGCAGGGAACTAACGCAACTATTAGATTCAATTTTCTTTATTAGAGCTGGCCAATCATTTTACAGGATTTAAGAATATTTGTTTGAATTTGTATAGTTTTGATTTTTTTCATATTTTTATAATAAAAAAAATATTATTTATCCGTGATTCTATTGGTAATTGCTACATAATTCATTCATTTTTATTTTAGTTTTAAAATTGCCACTTCACCTAAAAATTTTGTGGTTCATCATGAATTAATGTCACATGGAAGCTAGTTGTTTCTCTATAACTCTCTCTAAGATACTGGCGGCTCAATTCTGAATACCCAATCTAGTTGAAGACAGTTGTTTCTCCACATCTCTTTGGAAGCTATGGGCAACTCTGAATACTTGGTAGACAATTATTTTTGTACATCTCTCTGGAAGCTACATGCAGCTTTGAATACCTGGTAGACAATTGTTTTTGTACATCTCTCTGGAAGCTACATGCAGCTTTGAATACCTGGGCCAGTTGAAAAAGACGGATAGCTTTGAATACCCAGTCTAGTTATTCAAACTAATGCTGTTGCAGGTTAGGGAACCAGAAAAAATGTTAATTTTTACAACCAAATTGGTTGATGTATTGAGAAGAGTTGAAATATTCCAGTCCAATTTTTATGTGGGGGTTAATTATAAAGAGCATTATGGTTGCTAACAAGTGTCTAAGAAGATGCATTGGAAAGCATATGCCATAAGACTTCAAATTTGTATTCAACCCTAATTGAAAAAATCTTCAATTTTTTTTATGATTTCGTTGTTGTTTGAGTAATTATATTCATATGCACTTGTGTAGTATATGTGGTAGTGGTAGATTGGTTATGAGGCTTGATTTTTAAAAGCCTTCAATTGCAAAACATAGTTTCCATAGCATTAATTTCATGCCTCAATGAGATCAAACAGATTCCTCCACTGTTCAAAAAATCAAAATTTCAGCTGAGCTTAAATCCAAGTTTACTGAGGTTTCACACCCTTCAAATTCATAAAGGTAAAAACAAAATCCTCTTTTTTGTAGCTTTTTTTCTGGTTTATTGAAATAGCTTCATGTGTTGCACTTAGGCTTAGTTATTCATTTAGTACTGAACATTACAAGATATACAAATAGACAAGTTTAATTACATTGTCTCTTCTACATCTATATCCGTATGCTTTGGATCATTCTAGCTTAGCCAAAAGTGTGACAGATTGTATCTTTTTGTTTTTTCTCCACACCTCAAAAAAATACCACCTTGGTTGTGGCAAAGCTCTCCAATGGGATACAACACCAGTTGCTATAAACAATCGTGGTGACAGGGGAATTACACCACTTAAAGCCCGACAATATATTGGCTAAGCTGGAAGTTTCATCAAAATTTGAAATGTGCATTCTTGACTACACAAGGATCAAACTACTCACCATAAATATATCAAAACTAGGGAGAAAAATATTGTATACATGCATTTCATAATCTATGTTAAGTTAAACACTTGAAAATTTGAAGCCCTTTTCTAAAAATAAATTGTTTTGGGTACTTAATTGATCTCATCGATTATCTACAAATTTACAAAAAACCAAAATAGAAAAAATTAAGGGTTTGACCTATGTTTATAAAAGTCATGAGTCGTTCCTATTTCATCGCTACAAAGTTTCACCCTTTTTCTAAATGGACATACTCTTGTCTACCCATGTGTCATGTACATGAGAGAAAAATATGATTTTCTAAATTCAGAAATCATACAAGGAGAAAACCTAAAATTAGGAAGATTTGAAATAGATCAAAAGAAGTGGACTAGTGCATGGTAATAGTGTGCAAAACCGTCAATACTAAAACCCAAATTGTGAAAAATCACACCTGTTCTCCATTTTTCCTGATGATAAAATATGTTTCTTCTATGCAAAGCAGATGCCTGATGCTTTGTTTGGGTGTTAGGCTCAGGCTTAGTGCTTTTATAAAAAAAAACTTTGTAGGCTTCAAAACTTATCTGGCATGTTGTAATGGCAATCCTATTCTCTATTTTGCAATGCAGTTTGGGGAAGATCGATCGCTCTGTTTGTAATCGTAAGCATGTGCATATACATAAAATTAATGCCAAATGTAGAAATTAAGTCATCCTTATATGCCATGTGCCCACCTTTTTGCTGTCCAATGCCCTCAACATGTCGTTTCATTTTTTTGTCACGCCTTAATTCATTCCTATTTAATTCGTATGAGGTTGGAATTTTTAAACAAGAGAAACCAACTGACTCTATATTATTTTTATGTGTGGCCACAATACCTGCCCAATGAAATTTTAAAAACTCTATTTGTTTTTTGAAATTCTTTAATACCCGATTGGCCTATGCAGTGAGCTTTCATGCTAAAAAAAGGGAGGAAAAAATCATTCAAATGTCAGAAAAGCTTCCATTTTTTTATTTAAAAATAAAATAAAATACAGAATGGTAAATTATGGATATCGATTTATGCTTTGTTTCTTTTGCTTCTTTCAATAGTCCATCTTGTTGAAAAATAAGTATATTTATTTGCATGGCTGCAATTTTTTGTTGTTACATAACACAATGTTCTCAAAACTGTTCACTGTGAGCTATCCATCACAGTAATAGCAAAAGCATTACATTCGTCCTTTGTAAACTTTGGCAAGCTGATAATAAAATTATGCTCTCTAAAATATATTGATTTGTCATCAATAGTTATTTGAGAATCAAATTTGCCCTACAAAACATGGCCAAGTTGGTTCCCAGCTTAATGTGAGACATGAATTTGTTGATGCAAGTAACCCATTTTCTTGAAACTATTACACTTAGTAAGATTAATAAAACCATTTTTCAAATCTACAAATTCATTTCTGGCTTTCAGACATGTTTCCATTACCATTTCCAAACGTTTCCAAAAGTGTATGCCATTTCAAGTCTACCCATACCTGCTTCTGATACTCTAGTTTTTAACTTTAATTGCACATAGCTTTTCTACTTTAAGGGACAAAAATGAGCATTGATACTTGGATTCTCTTTGAAGCAACAAGCATTCTTGCTTGGAGAAGCTAACCACTAATTTACCTCCTCCCACCCACCCAACCCTAGGGCTCGATATTGACTTGGTCGGATGATGGAGTAACTATGCCCATACTCTGACCTGTTTCATACTCTAGCCTGGGTACAACTAGTAAATAAATTTGGATCGAGCCAAGAAAAATAGATGGGGGTCTCATTCATGTAAAACCGGGCAACTATAGTCTATCCATAATTTATTTATTTATAACTATAAAAAAACATTTGATCATTTGATAAGATATATTTTCTCCATTTCCTTTGAAAATAGATATGTTTTATTTTCCCTTTCTTGGATCTTGAGTCAAAAGGCATAGGTTTCAATTCACCCTGCACTTATTGCCATTCACGACATTAAATCTTAGCTACACTTTTTCGCAATTGTAATCTCTAATTATAGAATAAAGTAGCATAGCTCTTTTAAAAGGTGCAAAGTTTCATTATCAATTGCATTTCTTTAAATCATGAACAAAATGCAAATAGGATTTTTAATATTCTAAATGCACCTCACAATCGTGGAGATATAGAACACAGAAACATATATGTTTATGTATAAATTCTTTATGAAGTTATCAAAACCTTCTATTGTCAAAACAATTATCATTATTAGTAAATTGTTTTTTAACACAACAATCCATTACCTATTGTTTCACTGAAACAATAACATATACTTAGCATGTACATTAACCTTCTCTAGCTCCCCTCTACCGCCCATACATTTCCTTTTATCCGCTACTATCCACATTTCTAACTCTCAGCAGGAACATGACGCTTTGTGTCTCTTGTTTTATAATAATGTAGTTGCTAATTTTTCTCTTTAGAAACTTTAAACTCGTCTTACCTTCATATAGCTTTTGATTTGATGTTAATTTTTTATCTTTAATTGAATCTTGACATGTGTAATAAAATGAATTTTTAGAATTGGTTTAATGTAAAAAAATATAATTTAATTATTGTTTATATTATGATGAATGTATAAGTATTATTATTTTATTTTATTTTCAAATCAATATAAGTAAATTGTATAAATTTAGGCAATAAAAAAAAGATACCACCAACATTGAAGTGTGTTTTTATTAAAACATGTTATATAATTTAATTTATATTTGTTTTTTATTTATAGAAAAAAATCATTTCAAATTAGATGATTAATTGTATAAATAGGTAGTCATTAAATGTAAATTTAATTTTGGATGTATTAATTTTACCTCCACTTAGGTACTCTTGGAATTGAATTTAAGGACTCTTTGAATTCATTCTAAGATATTGAGAGTTGTCTTTAAATAATTGTTTTAGAGCATTAACTATTGTAGGCATCTAAAAATGGTCAATGCTTGTACTGACATACTTTAGCATGTCTGTGTTACCTTCTTTTAGGGTTTTTGCACTTATTAACATTTTCCTCTATGTCACACATTTGATCTTTATCATTTGTTGAAATTGTGCCATTCCTCTTCATTCTTTTCCTATTTCATTCCAATTGCTCGCATTTGAATTAGATCTTGTCAATACCAATCTTGATTCTCAATCAGTGATCGTGATCAACCTGCCATATCAATTGGATGTTGTTGAAACCCTAATCGGTGTCAACTAGGGTTTTATCCTAAATATTTGTCATTTGCAATATCAATCATCTTTGATCAATCATCAATCAGTTTGAGTCAATTTTCATTATTTTCCAATCTTCAATTATCAATCTCTTTGTCAGTTTTGATCTATTTGTCATCGATGTTTGTCATTGATCTCGTGTTAGTTTGTGAGTTTATCAAATTAAGTTCCTTTATCATTTTTGACCAATTTTTCATTGGTCTTTGTCATTATCAATTCAATCAATCTCAATTTCTTGTCAAATCACAATCATCGTTATTTATTTATTATATTAATTACGTCTTGACCTAATTCATTCCTCTCTTTTCTATATCCTATGGTTTTATGATTTAATCGTTTAATCCTTCACTAACATACCTTTAGGTTAAATCAATTAATTTTATGTCTCACGTTACAATTAAATTGGTTAATATTCCTATTTGTGGGCTAATTAATAAATTAAAAAAATATTAATTAGTGCCACCTAATTTCCCCTTAAATTCTCCTCTTTTTGTTCTCAATTTTGTCATAATCGTGAAGCTATTTTCTCTCCAATTTTTCATAACTCAATGGGGAAATTTTGAGGCTAATTTGTAATAGCTTGTCATAGAAATATGTCAAGAAATTTACATAGTAACTTGTCATATTCTTGACATAGTAATTCGTCATAATTTTGACATAGAAGTTTGTCATAATTTGTCATAATCATGCCTTTTCAAATCAATTTCCTCTTTCAATCACTCATGCCAATTTGATGGTTTGTCAATTTCTCCTATAAATTGAGCACTTCTCTCAACATTTTCAACCATGCTTCTGGTATCCTTATGTTGTTTATTTCACTATCATCTTTCCATCCAATTTGCTTTCAATTGCATTTGGACTTGTAGGTGAGATCCACAAACACAAATTTGAAGGAGAAAGAAGAACAATGGAGGAGCAATGAATGGAATACATGCTTTGCTTTAAATTTTTAGTCTTAGTATTTTTATCTTCATTCCTTTATTGAATGTGTTAGGATTACATTTCATAACATTTGGGCTTTTGTGGTTGTCTTAATTTACTGTTATGATCCTTATGCCTAATTCCTACTTCACAACTACAACTACATCAACATTCAAGAACATTACCACTACAATATATGCTTGAATTAGCATATAAATATATTGCATGGTGAATTTGATTTTGTATTCCAAATTATTTTAGAGCCAAAAGATTTTGTCTCTAAGCAAATGAGTTTTCAATAAAAAAAATATCTTTCCAAATGCTTTTTAATTTTTAACTCTAAACTAACCACACTATTGGTAGGAACTTGATGCATTGCGTCTCTTATTTAAGATGGTTGTCATTTTGGTTAAATTGTTATAAGTATCTTGATGGAGCACATGGAACACTTGGATGTTTTTATATTACATATTTTTTTATATTGATTTTTCTCTTGATGATTAATTTTACATTTGACCCTTTATGTAGGGTATAAAACAAGTGGAATAATTTTGGGGACTATGTATTGTACACCTTGTATAATGATAAAATAATAATGCTAATAATTTGTAAATAGTATTTAATTATGTTGCAACTTAGATATGTTGACACAACGTGGGTTAGAAATTATTGGAGTCACTTTTTGTGTTATATGTGATATTGGAATATATATTAATATCAATATCACAGTGAAGAAATATTTGATATTACAAAAATTAGTACCAAATAATTAATTTTGGGTCATGATTTAGACATAAGTGGTTTATATAATACTACTTATTGATTTTGTGTAATATTTTTTCTACTAAAAAATCACATGAGCATTTGTTTGGATTGACTTGTGTAAACTTTAACATGTTTGATATGTTTTGGTCAATCATCTCTTATAGGTTGCATATGTGAGTAGAAAAAGAATGGATTAGGATGTGTGGTGACATGATCTAATTTTCTTGTTTACATGGATTAATGCACCTAGGGTGCTTGGTGATTTAAAAATCTTACATGGAGACTCTACATGTATTGTAATCTTGTTCTTGAAATAATAAATTGTGTGGGCACTTTTAGGGACTAGTTTTTCCTAGAGATGGTTTTCCTATGTATATCTATTATCATCTTAAACTGTTTTATTTATTATATCATGTTGTGGATCTGGAATACTTATTTAAAAAGATATAATTTTAAAAAAATTTGAAGTGAATATTGAGACAAAGAATTATGTTGGTGACTCTTAAAAATGTAAACCCAATGTTAGACCATCTATTTAACAAATAGAGATACACGTCTCTGATTCTCCTAATGAACAAGATGACATATAAAGCCATGATTTTATCCATAGAAGTTTTCATAAACCTCATAATACCTGGGAACCTCAATTACAAAATAGTCATATGATTATAGCTTTTTTTGTTGAGTCTCCAAATATGCTAATAGTTTAAGATAAAAATACATAATTGACTAGAGGTATCATTCCAAATTATTCAACTATGAGCAAAGGGTTGGGATCACCGTTTTATTTCTCACAAACGCAATAATTTAATGCTAATTATCATTGTGTTCAAGAGCATGACAACATTATCTTGACTCCTTAAGTGCGATGTTTTCCTAGTAAGGTTCCAATATTAATAATTCCATTGGTATCCTCATTAGTCAATTTTGATCAAGTCAACCTCTTTTGATTGATCCTATTTGAGGTTTATAAATATTGATAGCTCTATTAATATTTATCAATTTTTTATGTTGTCATTTGATAACTATCAATTCAATCCGGTCAAAGTGATCAACCCATAATAATATTTCAATAAATATTGTCTATCATTATCATAATGAATTAGTAACCTTGTATTCTAGACACATATAATCATAAAATGTTTAATAGAGAAAAATATTAGATTCTAAGGTAATACAAATCATAAATTTGGAGGCGAATAAAATAAATAGATACTAGAAATTTGAAGTTTGTAGAGTTTAGTGTCATGCACCAAGCTTAGATCCACAACCATACAAATTATTTCTATAATAGCAAAAATAAATCAAAATGAAATACAACAATTTTGTAGAGGGGCTGAATGCAACCAGCAGCTTAACTTAGAACAAAGACTATACAATCATCAAAACCAGAATTATTCTCCTGGAGACAAAATAGGACGGCTTTAGTTTCAAGTCAGATTATTATCCTGCCACTCAGATGGTTAGCCCGAAGATCAATCTTCTCCAATTTGGGAAGGTTTAGTAAGCCTTTAGGAATGGACCCCTTCAGATAATTCTCACGCATGATTACTGTAATAAGAGACACACAGCTGCTCAGCGCTCCGGGAATGGGGCCAAACAAGTAGTTGTAATCAACTCTCACTTTCTCCAACCTCCCACCAACGCATAGATAAGGCGGAATTAAACCAGTGAGCTCGTTACAGGAAAGATCTATCACCCGCAATTTACCATTCCTTCCGAGCTGCTGCGGAACCCCACCAGTGAATTATTATTCCACAGATCCAAAACTTCGAGTTTGGGCAAGTCCCCTATAAAGGAAGGAATAGACCCAGATAAGTTATTTTCAAACAGGTACAATGTTTCCAGATGCTTTAGATTCGCAAGCTCTGGAGGAATGGGACCGGTCAACCCACAATTTGCCATACCCAGAATAACAAGGTTGCTTAATCTGCCTATCTCGGGAGGAATTCCACCATCATAGCCATTGTTGTAACCTACATACAGCTCACGAGCTTACTGAGATTTCCAAGTTCACCAGGTATTTTCCCTTGGAGATTGCTTTCATTGACTGCAAGGTACTCCAAGTGTTTCAACTTACCATACTGGGGAGGAATAGTTCCAGAGAAATAGTTCCCTCCCAGGTGGAGATATCTCAGATTAGGAATGCGGCATACCTCCAGAGGCAATGGCCCTCTTAACTGGTTCTCGTAAGCGGCCAGAATCTCCAAGGCCTTCAATCTGGAGAAATTGGAGGGGAAAGTCCCAACAAACATATTTTTGGAGATGTTGAAGGATTTTAGACCTATGACATTTGTGATCTCTGAAGGGAATGGGCCGGTGAAGTTATTGGCTGCAACGCTGAAATTGATGAGACTATGAAAGTGACCTATTTGGGGAACAATTCGGCCAGAAAGATTCATGTTTGAGATATCCAGGCTGATGATACGATCAAAATCATCACATCGAACCCCAGCCCAGGAACAGTAGTGGCTAGAATTTGCCTCTCTCCAGCCATGCAAAAAGCCAAGTGGATCAATAATGGCGGATTTTAGGGATAGAAGCAGCTTGGCATTGGAAGAATGTGAAGATTGAGATGAAGCCAAATGAGAAAGAAAAACCAGGACAAACAACCAGAGACCTCCTTCCATGTTCGAATCCAGAAGCCTCCTTAACAGTGAACATACAAGACTCTAAAACAGTTCTGATTAACTCTCTAAAAACATAGACATAGAACAAGCGTGCATAATCTTTGTTACCACTCAAACAAAACTTGAGGCTCAGAACAAAAGATGAGACATGAAATAGAACACCATTATCTCAATTTATAGCCTCAACCTGCAAAAATTGCTCAATTTCCTTGAACTGTAAGTGGGTCAAGGTATGAGTGATTTGTTGACCATAGCTTAGTCCACTACTACATGGCAACGCACTCACTTCAACTATTTACCAGATTTTTAAAGGATTCGATAATCAAAGAGTCAAACAATTAATAAATTTTTTATTCAATGCTTTGGCTATGGCCAATTGCTGTCAGTAGCGAAAAAACATGAGCAATAAATTTCATTTCTTCGATAGAGATGGGCACTAAATTTCCCTCCATTAACTTCTTTCTTTTAACCTCGCTACATTGTCGTGCGAAAATTTCTCACGACACTAAGCCAATAATTATGGATGTATTTAAAACTAGCAATTGCACCTTGGTGTGCAATGGGTACGCGGAATAAGCATAAAAGGACAATTGGAGTAAATTTTGAAATTTTTTTGCCTACATTTGTGTAGATAAGGTCATTTGGTTGACCATTTAGCAAGTAATGTTGTTTGTCCAGCATAGGTATGAATGGAGAAGTGTTAGCTACAAATCAATTATGCATCCACTTACATGATTGAAATAATGTTTGAATTAGGAACATAATCAGGTTCAATTACCAACAAGGTGATGTTATGCTTGCAACAAGGAGAAAGGAGGAATGAGGGAGAGATAGAGGTGTAAAGAGGGATATAGAGAAAATGAGAGGGAGAGATAAAGAAAGAGATAAGACAAAGAGACATAGATCTAGAAGAGATAAGTATAATGAGAGGGAGAGAGAGGGAGAGATGGAAAGAGATGGATCATGATAGGAAGTTATATAAGGAGAGGAATAGAGAGAGGAATAATATATGGGTAGAGTGATATGGAGAGATAGAGATAGAGAGGCAAAAACATGTAGGTATAGAGGTCTAGGAAGAGGGAGAGAGGGAGACATATCTAGAAATAGAGGGATGGAGAGAGAGATAGAAGGGGAGGTAAGGTAGATTGATGTAAGGAGATAGATAGGGAGAGATAGAGAGATAAAGAGATATAGAGGGAGAGGAAGAGGGAGAGATGGATATAGATATAGATATCTAGATGATGAGATAGAGTGATAGAGAGTAAAAGATATGAGGAAATACAATAAGATATAGAGAGAGGGGGGGAGAGGGAAATAGAGACAAAGAGATAGATAGAGAGACATAGAAATAGAAAGTAGAGATATATAGATAGAGATGGAGAGACAAAGTATAGAGAGGGAGAGAGAAAGAGGTAGAGATGCATAAATATGGGAGGGAGAGAAGGGGTAGGGATGGAGGGAGAGAGAGATGAGAGGGGAGATAGAAGAGGCTCAGCGAGGGGGAGAGAAATAAGTAGAGGAAGGAGAGAGAATAGGGGTGAGAGAGGGGGAGAGATAGGTAGAGAGAGAGGAGAAGAAGAAGAGGAGGGTGGACAGAGAGAGATAGATAAATATATATGGATATAGAGAGAGGGATCTCCATGAATAAAGAAGAAAAGATGGGGTGATATATAAAGGGATATATAGAGAGATACAAAAGATCTCAATGGATAAATAATAGGGTTAAATCAAATATGCAACTATTTATAAGGATTTAAACAAGACTAAAACAAAATCTCTGAATGAAGGAGACAATCAGGGTCCATTACTAATAACCTGATGTTATGTGTGCAATAGGGGGAGAGAGAGAGACAAGTAAGGAGATAGATATAGAGGAAGATATAAATAGAGATGGAGAGGGAGAGGGAGAGGGATATGGAGAGGAGAGGGAGAGATCAAGAGAGATGGATAGATACAACTGGAAGAGATAAATATATAGAGAGGGAGAGATAGGGAGAGAATGTGAGAGTGAGGGATATAAATATATATAGAGGTAGAGAGGGTGAGATATATAGAGGTAGAAAGATGTGGAGAGATAATGAGGTAGAGATAGAGGGAGAGATGGAGGAAGCAATATGTTGAAATAGAGAGGTAAATAGATGTAGATGTAGAGGTCTACGAAGAGAGATGAATAGATAGGGAGATGGAGACATGTTTAGAGATAGAGGAGGAGACAAGAAAGAGAGATATACATTATGAGTTCAATTCCTCTTAAGGCCCATACAACCTCATACTCTTCTAATGAATTTTATGTGTTGATAATAACATTTTAAAATAAATTAACATTAGCTTTGATTTTCTATTCAATAATCATATTAAATTTAATTTAATCTAATTTATTTTATTATATCTCTATATTATACAAATTTAATTATTAACTAAGAAACTCTTATTTTTATATTTAGAACATCATAATAAATTTATAAATAAATATAATTAATATTAAATTAATTTACTATTTATTCTATAGTATTAAATTTAATAACAAATTTATTTCTATAATCTATTCAATAATCATATTAAATTTAATTTAATCTAATCTATTTTATTATATCTCTATAGTATACAAATTAAATTATTAATTGAAATAACTATTACTATTATATTTATAACATATAATTAAATTTATAAATAAATAATTACAAAATAATATTAAATTAATTTATTATTTGTTATATAATATTAAATTTAAGAACTTAAATTTATTTTTACAATTATTAAAAAAAAATGTTAATAATCTATAAATTATAATATAATATTAGATAGAATGTAAATAATATTTATTATTAATTTGTATTTTAAATCTAATACTCTAATTTAATCGTCACTAATTATTTAAATAAATATTTGTAAATAGAAAAGGTCAAAGTGATGTTTAGACATTTAAATGAGTGAAAGACAAAAAATAGAAATGGTTAGAAAGCATATATACAACGACCTATAATTGTAATAGTGAAAATGAAATCTAACTGAATTGATATTTATCTTGATCTCATTTAATTAATTTTTTTTATTTACGAATAATGTTGTAAAGTAGATTCTAAATTAAAAAATGAAAAAAAAAATTACCCTAATGAATAAAATAAAATTATATATTAAAAAATTCAAAACAAACATATATAGATCACTTACGGCAATATAACAGCTTTCCTTTTCAGACATTTTACTCATAAAAAGATAACCATTAATCATAAGTAAATATAAAAAAGGTACGTATTTCTTTGAGCTCTGTTGTGTATTTATCATACAGATTGTGGTAATAATTACGATTTCTCAATCTCAAGCAAATCTAAAACAGTGGTCCCACAACTCTGCAATACGGATTTTAAAAAGGTTCAAGAACTGCAAGGAGTACACACTGGACATTGTCCTTCATTCATTCGCATGGCATCGTACGCAGATGGCGAAATAGGGTGAAGAGTGATCAACAGCTGAAACATTTCCAATCGTCTTGCACACCTCTAGTGAAATGTACACCGCCGATTTAATTTTTGAGGTCGTCCATTTCATAGAAAGAGACGCCTTTGGCATAAATATATTAATTTATTAAGTTTAATATAAAAAAATTAAAAGTCAAAACCCAAGATCTCCTATGTAGAAGGCTTACACCTAACGGCTACATTGTGAGTCATCCCAAAAAATTAAATATATAATATTTTTAAAATAATTGATTATTATTTTATTAAGAAAATGTGACCATACTACAATGTTTAGGCTTTGTCCAGCTTCTATTTGAAAGTCATTTACTTGGAGAATTTTGTAGAGTTGATCTATCTATTAAGATAATTTGATATTTTTAAATTAACTATATGATATTTTTACAGTATTTTAAAATGTGCATAAATATTTTTAGTTATAGATGTATTAAAAAAATTGTATTAAGAAATATTTATGTATTTTTATTTTACATTTTTTCATTATTCATTGAAAATAACAAAGCATCATTTTTTTGTTCATAATCAAAAGGATTTGAGTCCACTTATTTATTTAGTCGTAATAATTCTTTTACCCAATTTTAGTTTCACATTATGATTGAACATTGACCAACTAAATTGTAAGTCTTCAATACATGGAGATGTTGTTTAATTTAATACATCAAACTTGATATGGTCCACAACTTTTCTTATGGGAATTACCAATAAATATGGTAGATAGATATTGGTTAGATTTAATTTAAGAACTATGTGGGTATGATCAAGTTTAATGGTTGGTGGACGTTGCATACAAGTCAATTCAACTTTCCAATATGTTAAATCAAGTATATTGATTATAAATAAATTTAAAATAAGTATAAAATAATGAAAGATGAACATCTAAAAGTGTAGAATATGTACTTTTATCTCTTAAATTTAGCTCTCATATTAGCGTGTGTTTGCATCTACATGAACCATGCACTCTAAAGTAAACATGTAGTAAAAAATAACAAGATTAAGAAGGATACAATATTCATTTTTTTATGTCTCATTGTATTGACATAGAGCTACAAATAGCATCATATCTTTTCCTCCTACACATAATTCTTTAATTTTGCATGTATCTAGTGTTAGAACAAGAGACAACAATCATAATTTAAAGCATGCAAAGATGTAAGTCAATTCTAGATTATAACGAAAATAAAATAGAAAAAAAAAAAATAGAGAAAGATATCATGATACATATGACTAGCACAAAGATTAAAACTACTAGGCCAGGCTCACATATATGTTCATGAATTTTTTTAAAATTTGGATGAAAAATGGATATTATGGAGTTGAGAACCATGAGGTCCCTGTAGCATATGCATATTTAAAGTACCTGGTGTAAAGGTGTAATATCCCCTCTTTAATAGATTCATGTGGTAGACTTGAAGCTCAATTCCTTTATTTTTGATGAGCTAGGCTTGATTGATTAGAATGTCTTAAATTATCTAAGTATAGAGGGTTTTGTGTTCAAGTCTTTATATATCAGCATTTTGTCAATGTTTCAAACTTGGCCATTCTAGCATCATTTTCTATCAAACCTCAGTCCTTCCCTTTCCCTTAAATTGAAGTTTGAAATCATTCCCTTACTAGTATTTCTTTCCTCAACTCCCAATCTATGGCATGTTTCATGTAGTGTCAACCCCTGGACTCTCAATTTCCCACTTTTTGTCTTATTATTTTCACCTACCTCTCTACATAACATGAGTACCATCAATGGCCCATTTTGTAGTTGTAGCTTTATGAAAGAGGATTTTCCTACCTAAGTGAAATTTTTGATGTTTTATAAGGTGTATTTAATTGTATTTACAATGTATATGGTAGTAAATAGCTATGTTTCATCTAACGCAATGGTTGGAATCTATGCCTCTTAGATCATTATAAAATTTATCAATCATTATTTTGGGAGAAAATTTCATTTGACAATGGATCTTCATGTTATTTCTACTTGTACATGTGGATGGAGATTCATTTGACTATTTTTCATCCAAAAAAAATTGCTTAAAGTGTGCATTTTTTAAAATGTTAGATCTAGAATAAAAACCCTTAGATATGAACCATAGGAAAACAACCCTTTTGAACCAATAGGATGACTTTACTTAGAGGTCAAGAAGGCTCCATGATTAGGATTTCATTTCTATTTATGCATTTGTATTTTTTACACTCTATTTTAAGCAACCAACTAGTTAGTTTTAGTGTTGTTTGTTGTTATTTTAGTCTTTATACTAGCTACAATCCTAGCTATACTTTCTATTATCATTATTATGTATTACAATGTCATTTTAGACTCCATTATTAATCTAAAATCTCTGCAATTTTTTTTTGTTTATCTTCTCAAATTTGGGTTATTGATATCTTTAAAAACACTTGGTAAACCAAGATTTTGTCATGTTGGGGTTAATATTAAAAGATAAAGTTAAATTTTTAGGGATTATAAAGGAAAAAAATTGGGTATTTGTAAAACTAATTAAACTAATTAAACTTTGAGTTAGTTGACTTAAACTAACTGGTAGGGTTATTACAATGGTATCAAAGCAGAATATTAGAATACGTTTAAAGATGAAAGTTTATGTTTCTTTTTGCAGATATCTATAATGAGTTAATTTGACTAAAATTAGTTATTTTGAGTGGTATTTGTTAAAAAAATTTAAGAAAATATTCAAGATAAAATAATTATGTAATAATGATGTTTAATAATACTATATTGATATATTTTGAATGGTTTCTTATAATTTATCAAATATATAAAAAAGAATATTAAAAAATACTTGTGAGATTTGAATTTGTGACCTCTCTTTAAAGAGCACAAGTTCTCCACCACTAGACCAACTCAGGTTATACAAATTTAATATTTTTATTAACTCATTATAAATATTCAAAAACCTAAATATAAATCCTCATCTTTAAATCTATTAAAAAAATTCAAAAATCTAATTAACAAATTTTATATTGAAATTAACTTATTATATATATTTAAATTTTTTTCAAATATATATAAGCCCTTACCTTTGAATCATTGAAAGAAAAATTTAAATTATTAATTAATTTCAAATATTACTTTTAATGCGTTATGTTATTTTTGATATATAAGTGACAACTTAATGAAAAATTCAAATTATTAATAAAGCTCAAATATTACTTTTAATACTCAATATTACTTTTGATATATAAATGATAATTTAATGAAAAATTCAAATTATTAATAAGGTTCAAAGATTACTTTTAATACTCAATATTACTTTTGATATTAAAATGAAAACTTAATGAAAATTATTTATGAGTTTCATTTTTTTTTTAAATCAATATTCAATTATCTATTTTTCTAAGAACATTTTTTTCATAACGAAAAATTATGTTAGTTTTTAGTGGACGTGTGGATGTAGTTTCATTATCTGACAAACATAGGCGTAGATATATCAACATAAAGTATGATGAAATGGAAATGGAATTAAGAAATGGGCCCACAAAGGACAACACACACTAAGTCAATGCTTAGTGTGTTGTTTAAGGTTGGCTTAGTGTGTTGTTTAAGGTTGGCCCTCTGAATATCATTTTTGTTTCTGTAAGTGAAGCGATTTTACTCCACTTATCTATGGAGTAGAAAAAAATATTTTGGTCGATTTCAATTTTCCATTATAACTTAATAATATTTACAAATTTGTAATGAGATTTGTTGATCCTCGTTTTGACTGCATGAACATTTTTTATCAATATATCTATCATCGGGATGAGAGACCACATAAGGAGAAGAAAGGTTGATCATAGAATCAAAACGAGAAACAACAAATATCAACATAATAGATTTTGAAAATCTAATGTAATTTTTTGTAAGTCTAAAATAGATAGAAATGAGCTTTAATAATTTTATATGTCAAAGATGATATGACCCACAAATTTGTCATCTGGATATATGCTCCTACAATTTCTCTTTGACCATAAAAATGATCGATGGATATTGCGTAGAGTCGCTTCAAGCATCAAAGAGGTAAAGATCAAGTGTAATGGTTGATGGATGTTGCCAATTATATGTTAAATATTTAAATCAAATCCAATGGATATGAATAAAATTTAAAATATGTGAGAAGTGACAAATATGTAGTTTAAAAAAGCAAAATTGAGAAGATATAGTATTAGATTTTGGAAAATGTTTTATTGTTTTTACATGGGAGTGCAAATCATAGCTTTTGTTGTTACATATAAGTTATTAATTTTACATGTATGTAGTGCTAATATTAAAATCTATATTCATAATTTAGAGCATGTAAAGATGTAATCAATATTAAAGTATACGATAAAATTTATAGCAAAAATGAAAACTAGAATAGGATATCCTGGTGCTTATTACTAGTGTAAAGATTGAAACTATTAGGTACTCGCAACATATGTAAATGAAAATATGAAATATTTTGACGAAAAATGTACAATTTGTTTATCTGTCAGTTTCAAAAAGCATGAAATGAATGATAAATGCATGGACCAAAAAGAGCCCAATTTCAATCTATTTGTAGGGATCATTTTCTCTATATAAAGGTCACCTTGTTGTTGAGCTTGTTAATCTTGTGATGAGGAAAAGACCTTTGTATTGAGGCATGATGTATTCCATCCATTGAATAAAGAGTTATTTATGTGTGTGTAAAACAATGTATTTTCTATAGTTGTTTGTGTTTTATTTCTCTATGTTTCTTTGTTGTAGATGAGTGCAGTTTCTACAACCTGGAAGGATATACATTGCATAGTCACCATATCATCCTTCCAAGACCTAAAAAATTCCACAGAAAGAGCCTAGTTGAACTATTTCATGGCTTTGATATGAGGAGCTAAATTCATCACTATAAGGATCTCCCGCACTTCTTGTTAACTTTTGAGTAATTCACAGTCATAAATCCAAGTGTTAGAGACCTCACCATGCATGTTATAATGCAAACATATTTTAGGGAATTAAAAAAATGGTAAAAATGAATATTAGATTGTGAATTAAGCCCACATGCTCTATAATTCATTATATATTAGATTACTTGTCGTAATGTAACTATTCTTCAAAAAAAACTTTATTATTTATTTTGTTCCAAAATTTTCAAGAAATTATAAGAGAAAAATAAATCGAGGACACAAAAGTTATTAATTTTAACAAATAAAAATTATAAATCAATATCGTTAGGTATAATTTTGTGAGAAGATTGGATAATAAATTAAATTTGAGTGAGCTTGTCAAATGGGCTCTTTCCTATTTCTATAGTCAAGCCAAAGTGTTTGTTAGATCAATTTGAATCATTAGACAATATTGATATTAATTTATTCTAAAGACCCAATGAAGCAGAAAGCTATATATAATATCTAGTGATTCTCATAGCACAATAGAGGAATTATAAGAAATATTTGTTAAGAATGGAGAGATAAATGACCCTTTGAAGTCCTTCACAAATATGTCAATGTTTTTTGAAGAGAACTTCAATATTGATATTATTGTAGTAGATTCAACATTCTAATTAGATATTCCTCTGATGCCCCTGACTCCACTAATGGCTCCCATACCTCTTACTCTCCCACCCATAGAGAAAATAGGCTCAAATTCCTGGGAGATCTTAGACCTGAAGACCACTACTTCAAGCGTGATCAGGAATTTCCTAACGACATACTGGCAATAGCAAGAAATGAGGTGGTTGACTACTTCAGGATTATTAAGTGGGTTTTTCATGAGATAAGGACCTCAGCATAAAGAACAAGGTTGTCTCTAGAAGCTGGATGAAATGGAAGCCAAAGGGGTGCCTTAGAATGCTGCTGGAGTTTTGTGGACTGAAGAAGAGAACATGTTGATGGTCGAGTGCCTTCAAAGAACAGTTGAGCTCATGGATAAGATGAAGAAGGAAAACGAGAAAAAGATAAAGCATCTGGAAGGGGAAATTAGCAAAATCTAGGAAATTATGAACTCCATCATGAAGCAAAGCCATAGAATTGTGAATAACTTTGCTACTACAATGAGCACCTTAGTGGATAAGCTGGAAAAAACCCAACAGGGGACCCTGTTTGTCAACTTGGAATCTGACAAAGACAAAAGCTAGAAAGAGGATTTCGGCCCCTCAAAGAGGACTAGAGCCAACCTGAAGAGAAAAGCGGATTTTGTGCCTCAAGAGATCTAGGAGCTGAAGATGGTGGGTCAAGAGATGAATAACCTTGAAGCTAATGATTCTGATAACTTAAAGTCCTTAGGTTAGCTCTGTATGTTTGGTGTTGTATTTTTGCTGACTTCTGGTTCGTTGTTGCTATCCTTTTTTATCTATTTTGCATCTTTCGTTTCTTAGTGAACTTCATTTAAATATTTTATCTTGCTTGTAACTTTGTGGTTTCGGGTCCTTGTAAAACCCATTTTTCCTTAATCAAAAATATTCTAATTAGATATATTTAGCCTCCCTCTCCAATCACCCTTATTGGAAAGATTAGGACAAGAAAAAGAATTGTTAAGAAAATAAAAATTGTATCCAACAAATCCAATCTAAATTTAAAGAGGCATTTAGCCTTGCCCCTACGAGTGACAAGGAAGCAAGGAAAATTGGAAAAGAAAAAAAAAACCCTAGAAAAGCAAGAAAAATTAAAAATGGAAACCCCAAAAGAGGAAGGATATAGATATGGATTGTCAAGAAGGAAGAAAAAGGATATAAAAAATGACAATAATAAAATGAATTTTCTATGAGAACAACACCTACTTGTAGACAATACTATAAGACTAGTAACAAAAATTTTGATGTTATTTTTAGAACCCACACCCTAGAGGTTAGTCTAAATTTTGGTGAAGATAGTGATGGGAAAGAGTGTGACCCTAATTACCAATTCCCAATGGACCTATCCCTTGAAGATATCTTTGAATCATATTATCAACCCACTTAGGAAGAGGTGCTTGAAATAAACTTTGTATCAATGGTGTCAAACTCTATCCCACTCTTAGAAATATCACAAAGTATCAAGACCATTGGTTACATGGAAGAGGAGGGTAATAGAAACTCTAAAAAGGAAAAATAGGCCAATGTGGTGGAAAAGATTTGTGCTCTAGACAGCAAAATTTCTATCGTTATGTATAATTTGGCTAAATTTCTTTCTGTTACTAAGGAGCTCATGGATTTTTCTATGGTCCCCATAGCTCATTGGTAGGAGGATCTTGGTAGGAAGAACTGAAGACTAGAAGATAAGGTTTCATAAATCTAAGAAGGTGCTAAAGATGATCTAGGAGATGAAAAAAAGTAACATGGGTTTTTCTCTAAATAAATGGAATGAAATCTAATGAACGTAGAGGTGGAGTGGAATGCTTTCATTAGCCTCAACAATCTAAATTCTACTTGGTCATTTTTGTGTTTTGTTCTTGGCTTTGTTTGGTCCTACTTTGATGTGTTTCTATTAGTGCCTTCAGAATTTGTTGATGCAACAACCTGCGTTATTTTTTATCATTGTGTTTTGATGTTGAAACCTCTGATGTGAGACTCATTTCCCACTTTATCTAATTAAAACCATTCTTATTAACCATAAAATCAACAAATGATGTTGAGGTTTGATTAATCCTCGAAGCCTTTAAATGAAGTCTTATATAAGGTAAATTAAATATTTCAAGAATCTATCAAATAAAGAAAATCATCAATCTCTATAGATGGCTCAGTTGCTTATGCTTCAATGCCTTCTCTTACTATAAACAATCCTTGGAATTTTGGAAGTTATTATGCAACCACATAATGTTGAGAATGTGAAGTTCAACAGTCATGAACATTCCTTTCTTCTTCTCCCTATCTCTTCATATTCAAAGAGTTAAAAATTTGTATATAAGAATTGGTACAGGATTGTTGTAAGTAATATATTTGGAAACAATAATTAATATATTTCCCTACTTGAGGGTGACTAGCCTATTATGGTGAACCACTATGAATTTGTGTTGTGTCTTGTTCTTTCTCTGAATCTTAATTCTATTTTGAATAGGTTTATTTTCTCTTTTAATTAATTAACAATTGGAATCAAAGCTTGGTTATAGCCAAGGAGAAGTTGTGAAAAAATTGAGTAGAGATGGAAGAAGCTTGGGTATTGGATTTCAGAGCTTGCACCTTGTATATAGTAGAGAGTCACGTTGAAGTGGGAGTTGTTCATCATGTTTCAGATTTGCCTTTATGTGATATTTTGGCTAATCAGAAGAGGTTGTTGGATCAATTAGATGATATGGTTGATACTATATTGAATAATTCCTTAGCATGTTGGAACCTAATAAAAGCCTAATAGATTTTGACTATGATATGGAGTATGAATAGTAGAAGTGAGACTTGAAACCAAGTACTTTAGAGAATGAGGATTTGCATGTTTCGATAAAGGCTTCCTTTTCGAGTGCTTCTATTTTCAAAAATGATGTGCAAAGCCTAGAGTTTTTTATAGGTGAGGAGAGAAGGTCACCCATTTAAATTTGTTGGATGATACAAAAAAAGCCATTTTGGATTCGCAAAGGGCCAAAGTGAAGTCAAAGGTGCACAATGTTGATATCTATTACACTCCTATTTTCTAGAGTGGTGGGGAGTTTGATTAAAGGCTTGATGTAGTGAGCAATGATGAATATTTGTACTATGATGCCACTGGTGTTATTATCATGGTTGCATCTATTGCTTATCTTTATAGGCATTGGAAATTGGATGAAGATATATCAAGGTGTACATTGGATGGTGTAGAGGGTCCTCAATGGATGGAAGTTTGGGTTGGAGAAATATCAAATAAGTTAGTTCTACCACACAATACTAACTATAGTGAAGAAGTTTGGATGGAAATATAAGTCAAAGTTGTATATAATAAAGATGATGGGCTCTAGATGCTCTGTTCAAGGTTGCAGAGAAGGGGAGCACAAGAGAAGGTGACCAAGTTGTGTATGTGTTCAAGGGTTTTTTATGGATGGAGGAGAATCTTTTGAATCTACAAAAAGTGGTATTGATGATTATGGATTAATGGGCGAGTTTGTGTTTGGATAAGTAGTAAGAGAAGATGGTTTTGATAAGAGATATTTTGACTTTGCAATCACTCGGAGTGTCCTTGAATAGATTTTGATGAAGTTAAAATTTTATTTGGGACTAATTATGTAACTAATAAAAAAAACACAGGGGATATCATTGTTTGTGGTTGTATGGGTTGGACTTCAAGTGGGAAATTGTTGAGAATGTGAAGTTCAACAGTCATTAGCATTCATTTCTTCTTCTCCATATCTCGTCATATTTGAATATTAAACATTTGTATATAAGAACAAATACAAATTGTTGTAAATAATGTATTTGGAAACAACAAATAATATATTACCCTGTTTGAACCACTACAAATAGATGTAGTCTTTTATAATGGATCACTATTAAATTTTCCTGTGTTCTATTCTATTTAAATCACTATTAAATTTTCTTGTGTTTTGTTCTATTTTGAATAGGTTTATGTCTTATTAATTATTAAGCCGAGAGGCTTCTACAATGGCAGCAAATTTATGCGTTAACATTTGAGGGTTTTCAATTAATTTGACGGTCACTCGAGAGTTTTCAATTAATTTACATTGTTACTGATTAATATAAGATTAATATATTATATAATATATGATTAATATATTATATAATATAAGATTAATATACTATATAATGAAACGGTTATTGAGACGGTTTCACGGGATTGAGTGATTAAAAATTGTAGAAACCTATTGTTCGACTCTTCGAATTGAAATCTTGTGAATTTCAGAGAAGGGATCATTTACACAGCAAAAACATGTATGTGACTTTGTTTTAATAGAATTTAGTTTTTGACTCTCAGTTTTCTCAGAAACTAACTCTGTTTTTTTATTGTTACTAGAGAGGGTCTCCCGGGTGGCTTAAACAGCTTCAACATCCTTTTCAGATAGAGGTATTTGATTTTTCCTTGGGCATATATTTCTCCATTGCAATACTTCATAAATTCATCGTATACATCCTTTTCAGATAGAGGTATTTGATTTTTCCTCGGGTTATACCTATCATTTTTTGATCCTTTCTAAATACTTTATATTTGATGTTTCTCTGCCAATAGCCATCATATATTTCTCCATTGCAATACTTCATAAATTCATCGTATATTTCTCCATTGCAATACTTCATAAATTATTTCATGTGGATGAATTGTTTCATTTTGTATAGTTGGAGTCATCAATGTTGATATTTGTTTTATGATTTCAAGAGTGCGATTTGTGTGGGGTGAAGAGTGTACCCAGCCAAATATTTCCGAGGTTGGGTTGGTCTCAACCTCCCTTACCAATCCTCACGCTTTTTATCAATCTTGGTGCCCAACCAATTAAGTTTCCCCGGAAAAGGGCACCATGGTGTTCATCTATGCCTCCATGAACTCATATGCCTTATTCCAAGGCTCACACAATTATACAGACCATGAAGGATTCTTGGAAATGCTGACTACTTCAAATTTGTGTGGAGGTTTCTAGAACAAATACATTTTAAGCATATACTGCAATTGTGGTCTTCCATGAAAGCAGATTTCATTAAGGCATTCTATTAAACAACTCACAAGTTTGTGTATGCTTCCACGTTTTACATGCATGTCAACCAGTGCAATAGCAACTACAACATCTGCCTAAAAACATTTATCCTCTCCGTGAGGTTTAGGATAAATGTTTTAGGTACCAATTTTCGAATTACAATTTTGTGAACATTTGTGAAAATAATTTTAGAGAGAGAAGGGATCAATTAGGCAACTTCAACAACCTTTTCAGACAGAGGTATGTGATTTTGTTTTAATAGAATTAATTTTCTTCTCATTTATACTCCCATTTTTCAGAAGCTAACTTTTTTTTTTTTTAATTTATAATTTCAGGACTCTATTCCAATCACAGAGAGAGACTTGAGATTGATTACATAGCTTCACAACTTCAACATCTTTTTTACTATAAAGTACATAGGACAACCAGAAATGATAATGAGACCACCAAATCCTATTATTACATCAAATTTTAATGTGAAGAATGCTCGGCCACTGATATCAAATTTGTACATTAGAAAATCTATATGTCTTCACAATCATACTATAAATAATTTTTTGATTTTTATCAGACTGAACTGGATAATATTAAGAATATAGTCTATTGCACTTATATGGCAGGCTATCATTTGTGTTACATCATATATATAAAATAAGGACATTTGGTGATCGAAACTTTCATTATTGTGACAAACAAAAAATTGTAGTTCATGTAAAGATATTCTTGCAAAACATAATTAGATAATTCACATGTATTTCTCTCTATTTCATATATCCACATAAAAAAACTTATTACAAACTGCACCCGCATAATTTACGCCCCAGCCTTTGTTATGTAGGAAGCATCCAACTTCCTAGCCAATCAAAGACGTTCTCAGTTAATTTATATTATTATATTATATAGTGTTGTTGGCATTTGATTCTAGGGCTCATTTGTTGCATAGTTGAAATCATATAGTAAAGTTAATTTGGATGACTAATGTGGTACATGAAATCATATATTGCAATGATCATTCAGTGGTTTATTTATTTATTTTTTATGTTCATCATTTGGTTCATATGATAAACATCTGGTGTCATAAATAATATAATGGTTTTTTAATCAATTTGGAAGCTTTAGACATAAAAAACATAATGGTTTTTTTAATAAGTTTTGAAACTGGGTTGAAGTTATGCAAATGAGGAATAAAAAATAATTTAGTTATATATTAATATTTAAATGTTGGTTAAAATAGATTTTATAAATTTAAAAGGGTGAGGTTTAATTTGTTATGATTTAAATAAGATTATGATTAGGTATTAATTAGGGTTAAGGTTCGGTAAAATTTGAATTATCAATATGGTTAGGGTTAACAACCATTTCATTTTTTTTTAATTTTTTATATCTATATCATTAGTCATATTAATTTTGGACACTTTTCAGATAGTTCAAATGAAAAAAATTAAATTAAATTAAAAAATTATTAATGGTGTATTAAGGAGCTAATCAAATCAATTGTAAATCAGAATAGTATTCTATTTATAATTTGAGAAGTCTTATATGATTGATACTTCTTACATATTAATTTAAAATAAAGTTGAAGGCAAGGATGCATTATTATTATAATAAAATTTATCTAATGTTTTTAAAATAAAATAAAAAAGCATAAAACATAATAAGTCTATTCTTAATTCTAAAATCAACACTAACATTATAAAAGATTATACTTATTTTAATTATTATTATATTGTTATTATATTATATCAAGATTTTAGTCTTTATACTTAGTTCAAAATTTAAACCCCATACCTAATCTCAAGTATTATCATAGACTTAGTCGAAACCCCATACCATAACCCTAATCATAAAACAAGAAGAATTTTAGGCACTTTTTAGATAGTTCAAATTAAAAAAATAAAATAAAATAAAATAATTATTAATGGAAAATAAAAAAATTATTAATGGACTATTGGCGATCTAATCAAATTAATTGTCAATCAAAATAGTATTCTACTTACAATTTGAATTAATTTTCAATTAATAGAAATCTTAATTGTAACCCTAACCGGAGTTCTAACTAAAACTAATTTTAACCCTTGATACTAACACTAATATGTAAAAGTCCATAATGTTTAAGAAAGTAAAAAGAGAAATGTAATAATGGGGTTCAAAATTTAAACCCCATACCTAATCTCAAGTATTATCATAGACTTAGTTGAAACCCCATACCATAACCCTAATCATAAAACAAGAAGAATTTTAGGCACTTTTTAGATAGTTCAAATTAAAAAAATAAAATAATTATTAATGGAAAATAAAAAAATTATTAATGGACTATTGACAATCTAATCAAATTAATTATCAATCAAAATAGTATTCTGCTTACAATTTGAATTAATTTTCAATTAATAGTAATCTTAATTGTAACCCTAACCGGAGTTCTAACTAAAACTAATTTTAACCCTTGATACTAACACTAATATGTAAAAGTCCATAATGTTTAAGAAAGTAAAAAGAGAAATGTAATAATTTTATTTAAATGATTATCAAAATATAATTAAGTTAAATATGTGATTATCAAAATAAAATTAATTTAATTATTTATATAAAGTGTAATGGTTTGGAAGACACCACTTATTATATTATATCAATATTTTAGTCTTTATAATTAGTTCAAAATTTAAACCCCATACCTAATCTCAAATATTATCATAGACTTAGTTGAAACCCCATACCTAACCATAAGCATAATCTAATCATAATTGAACCCAACCCTACAATTAACCCTAACCCTAATCATAAAACATGCATAATTGTAAATCAAAATAGTATTCTACTTACAATTTGAATTAATTTAAAATAAAGTTGAAGGCAAGGATGCATGATTATTATAATAAAATTTATCTTTAAACATTTTTAAAAGAAAATTATAAAGGTTAGCATAAAATACAATAAATCTATTCTTAAAACATAAAATAAGTATGCTCTTTTATAATGTTATTGTTGATTTACAATTAATTTGATTTTATAAAAGACCATACTTATTTTAATAATTATTACTTCAATTCTCAGATTAATAGTAATCTTAATTGTAACCCTAACCCAGTTTCTAACTAAAACTAATTTTAACCCTACTATTGATTCTAAAATTAACAATAGTTATTTTAATTAAAACCTTGTCCTTGATACTAACACTAATATGTAAAAATCCATAAAGTTTAAGAAAGTAAAAAGAGAAATGTAATCATTTTATTTAAATGATTATCAAAATAGAATTTAAATATGTGATTATCAAAATTAAATTAATTTAATTTTGTAATCCTGACCCTAACCCTATGACATAAACCCTAACCCCAGACATAAAACTAACCATAATCATAAATCATAATCCTAACCACAACCTTAATCCTAACCCTAATCATGATGTAAATCCAAACCCTAACAATGATGTAAACCCTAATTATAACCCTAACTATCTATAAATTATAAACCTAACCCTAACCTTAACCCTAAATCAAAAACCTAACCATTAACCTAACCCTAACAATGATGTAAACCCTTATTGCAATCCTAACCCTAACCATTAACCTAGCCCTAAAAGTGATGCAAACCATAACTATAAATCCAAACCATAACCATAAGTATTAATATTAACCCTAACCCTAGACACAATTCTAAATGTAACCCTAAATCCTAAGCCTAACCATAATCTCAACCCTTTCCCTAACCTTAATCCTAACCATGATATAAATCTAAATCCCAACCATTAAGCCAACCTTAACAATGATGTAAACCCTAACCCTTAACCCTAACTCTAACCCTCTAATATAAACCCTAACCCTAACATTTATATATAAACCCTACCCCTAAACATAAAATTAACCATAATTGTAAATTTTAATCCTAACCTTGATCCTAATCCCATGATATAAACCCTAAGCCTAGAGATAATCATAACAATAACATTAAATCCTAACCCTAACCCTAACCTTAAACCCTAAATCCAAAACCTAACCATTAATGTAAGCCTAACAATGATGTAAACCCTCACTACAATCATAACCCTAACCATTAACCTAACCCTAAAAGTGATGTAAACCATAACCATTAGCCAAACCCTAACCCTAACCATGTTGTAACTACAAACCATACCCATTAACTTAACCCTAACATTTATATAAACCATAAACATAATCCTAACCTTAACCCTGTGATATTAACCCTAACCCTAGACATAATCCTAAACATAACCCTAAATCCTAAGCATAACCACAATCTTAACCCTAACCCTAGCCTTAACCCTAACCATTAACCTAACCCTAAAAGTGATGCAAAACACAACTATAACCCTAACCCCTAACCCTAAGTCTAACCCTAACCCTAACCCCTAACCCTAAGTCTAACCCTATTATATAAACCCTAGCCCTACACATAATCCTAACCATAACCATAAATCATAAGCCTAAACACAATCTTGACCTTGACGCTAACCCTAACCATTAACCTAAACCTAAGAATGATGTAATATCTATTTATAATCCTAACCCTAACCATTAACCCTAGCCCTAACCCTATGATATAAACCCTAACCATAGACATAACCCTAACCATAATTCCAAATATTAAGCCTTTGAAGCACAATCATAAACTTAACCATAACAATAACATTAATATTAAGCCTTTGAAGCACAATCTTCACCTTAACCATAACCCTAACCCTGATGCTAATCCTAACCCTAATATTGTGATATAAACCCTAACCCTAAATGTAAAACTAAACATAATCATAAATCCTAATCCTAACCTTGATCCTAATCCCATGATATAAACCCTAAACCTAGAAATAATCATAACAATAATACTAAATCCTAAGCCTAACAACAATCGTAACCCTAACTGTAACTTTAAACCCTAAATCCAAACCCTAATCATAGAGATAATCCTAACCATATACCTAAAATTTAAGCCTAACTAGAACCTTGACCCTTACCATGATGTAAATCTAAACCCTAACCATTAACCTAACCGTAACAATGATGTAAACCCTAACTATAATCCTAACTCTAACCTTAACCCTAGTCGTAATCCTCACCATAATGATAAATCCAAAAGCCTAACCACAATCAACCCTATCCCTAATCCTAATCATGAAGTAAATCCAAACCCTAATCATTAACCTAACCCTAACAATGATGTAAACCCTAACTATAATCCTAACCCTAGATCATAGCCCTATGATATAAACCATAACCCTACACATAATCCTAACCATAACCCTAAATCCTAGCCTAATCACAATCTTCACACTAACCGTAACACTAAACATTATGTAAATCCAAACCCTAACTATTAACCTAACCCCAACAATTATATAAACCCTAACTATAACCCTAACCCTAACCCTAATAGCAAGACAAAATGAACCCTATTCCTTATTCAATTAGGCCTACTATTTTAAACCAAATCAAATCCTAACCCTAATAGTAAGCCAAAATGAACCCTAATCCTGATTGAATTAGGCATACTATTTGAGATTGGAGCAAGGATTGGGTAGAGGAGGGTTGATCTGGATTGGGGTTGCAGAGGGAGTCTTTAGGCATTTTCTCATTTGTACATTTGGCTATTGTAATCATCATTTTCAAAAGATTTCTCTAATTGATCAATATACTCCATAAAATATTGTTATTAAACTTTTAAGGAGATTGTCTAGCTTCCTTGCCATTTGTTTAGAATATTGTTTTTCCAGGATCCCCCTCCTGTATTTTGTTATTCTCAGTCCAAGGGTATCGTCTCTGCATTAATTGTTTTCTCTTATTCTTGTATGCTCTATTAGCTAGTGAGAGGCTCTCCCACGTGGGATGGGGGCCATCCACTGCGTGGGGTGGTCACCCATGCCTTCTATATTCTCTGCAAGCCGCCATTCTGCTTTGTACTCCTAGCAAATGGGTTGTGCTTCCAACCAATCAGATTTGTAGTTGGCAGTCAAATTTTGAGCATAATATTTTAGGTTTTCTTTTTTATTATAGGTAAATATTTTGCCATGAATTTTGCCCAATCAAGAAGTTGAGTTCGATCCAATCAGATCATGATATTTGGTTTAGATTTTGGTTTTTATATAATGTTTGGTTTTGTTGTAAACCCTAACTATAATCCTAACTCTAACCTTAACCCTAGTCATAATCCTCACCATAATGATAAATCCAAAGCCTAACCACAATCAACCCTATCCCTAATCCTAATCATGAAGTAAATCCAAACCCTAATCATTAACCTAACCCTAACAATGATGTAAACCGTAACTATAATCCTAACCCTAGATCATAGCCCTATGTTTTAAACCATAACCCTAAACATAATCCTAACCATAACCCTAAATCCTAGCCTAATCACAATCTTCACACTAACCGTAACACTAAACATTATGTAAATCTGAACCCTAACTATTAACCTAACCCCAACAATTATATAAACCCTAACTATAACCCTAACCCTAATAGCAAGACAAAATGAACCCTATTCCTTATTCAATTAGGCCTGCTATTTTAAACCAAATCAAATCCTAACCCTAATAGTAAGCCAAAATGAACCCTAATCCTGATTGAATTAGGCATACTATTTTGATTCCAATCCTAGCTATAATTCTTGTAGTCACACAAATCTGTCCATTTTAATTAAATGAATATTTCGTATTTATTTGATTAAAAATCCACTAACCACCAGTTAATTAAATTAATATTTAATTAATTCATCCCCAAACATTCTTCTATTAATTAAATAAATTATTCAATTTATTTTAATTAATTCATTAAATCAAATTTCAATCAATTAAATAAATAAAATCAATTTATTTAATTAAAATTCCTTTTCCTCTTTTAAATAAATTAAATAAAACATTTATTTAAATCATTATCCCCACCCCACTTGCATTTTCCTACAAATGCAACTTGCACATATTTATTGAAATAAATGAATTTTTATTTCAATAAAATCCTATTTTCCCTCACCCACCAAATCCACTTGCAAAATCTAATCCCCTTCTAGATTCTTCTAAACCCTTCCTAATTAGCCTAAACCATTTCCTAAATATTGTCACATTCCTAAGCAAAATGGAGTCACTTCTCAAATGGCCCAAAGTCTTGGATAACCATTGAAGGTTTTCAACCTTCAACCACCAAAAACCCCAAAGTCTTTGAAAACCATTAAAGGCTTCCAACTTTCAACCACTTAATCCACAAAGTCTCCAATAACCATTAATGGTTACCTCAAACTCTCCCACATGGTTAAGACATTTGTTTTGACTCAACCTCTACCCAACCCAAGGGTCTCATCAAGCCTTCAATGCTTTGACCATGATTATCTCTTAATCATTTGCACAAAGGTTTATCCTTGGATTAACTCCTAATCCAGTGGGTAAGCTTAATTTAGACTTGACCCTTAGCCTTTAGATAACCATGAGGTCTTCTCAGGCCTTTAATGCCTCCAACCTCTTCTCTCAACCCAATCCTGTGTTGACACTTGTCACCATTTCATTGGTGCAAATTGTGCACATGGATCCCCAACTTTCAAGCTTGACCCTTGATTAAACCCTTCAATCCTGGCCATCCATTGCTCCATTTTTCCTATAAATAGAGCCCATTCCTTCATAATCCAGATCCTGAAAACTTGTATGCATTTAAGCTATAGGTATTTTAAGAGAGCATTTAGCATAGCATAACTAAATCTTGTCTTTTTAGTTAAAATACATCATTTTAGCATTACTATTAGCTTTTCATTTCATATTTGGAGCTATTATACAAATCTCAATCCTCCATAAGCATCCATAGTGCAAAAAGCTGCTGAGAGCTACACTATTTTGGAACTTGGAGAGGAGAGGAACAAGGGAGAAGAAGCTAAGGCCATGCTAAGAGGCAGTTGGAGATGTCTCATGATCATTTGTTCTATTTATTAGATATATTTAGCATGTTTCTTTCAGTGTCTCTTTTGGAATGCCTTCATGTTTTAGTTTTTGATTGACTAACGTTAACATCTTGTGTGTTTTGTTTTGATTGATCAAGAACTAACAATTGTGCCATTTAGGAGGGCATCATTTGGTGAACCCGACGTGAACCCGACAATGTAGAATCCACTTCCATCACGAGGGTAAGGGTATTGCCCCCAGTTTGTAGACCTGACTATGAAAAGGTGGGATGCTAGACACATGGAGTACTTTCTTAATTGCAGATCAAATAACAAGCCATGGTTGGGATAGATGGATGTATGTGTGCATGAATGTGATCGCAACGAGCCTGAAAGATACTGGAGCCATTGCCTTTACGAGTGGTGCCTGTTTGCCAGGTTTTCACCATCGCACTTACCCAAGGTGCCACCGGAGTGTTTGTTCACCGTTTGGATGCATGATTTTTCTTTACTTTTTTGAATGTTTTTGTATTTTCTTCAGGACATTTTCTAAATGTTTTTGATATTTTCTTGATATGTAAGGGGAGCCTGATGCTCTGTATACCTTAGGTATAAAACCGTTTGAGGTGCATGCTATTGATTGGATCTGCGAGCGGTTCTCCTTCTGAAGTAGCCAACTGATATGCCCCGGACCCGAACACAGCAGTGACAACATATGGGCCCAGCCAGTTTGATTCAAACTTACCCTGATGTTCTCTGTTTGGTTGGTTGCGAGGATTTTCTCGAAGAACAAGATCACCTACCTCAAATGTACGAGATCTAACTCGGTGATTGTAGCTTCTGCTCATGCGCTGCTGATAGGCTTCGAGGTGATTGTATGCAGCTTGTCGCTTCTCATCTAGTAACTCTAAGTCTTGAAGACGGGATACTCTGTATGCTTCATCATCGATGAGATTGTGCAATGAAACTCGTAATGATGGTATCTCAACCTCAATAGGTAAGATAGCTTCTGCACCATAGACCAATGAGTAAGGAGTTGCACCTGTAGGGGTTCGAATGCTAGTTCGATATGCCCATAATGCTGGATTCAATTGAACATGCCAATCACGACCGGCATCATTGACTGTCTTCTTTAGGATCCTCAATATGTTTTTATTGGATGCTTCGGCCTGACCATTGCCTTGTGGGTAATAGGGAGTGGAAAAGCGGTGTTGGATATGAAATTTCTCACAAAGTTCACGGACATCCTGATTTTTGAAAGGGAGACCGTTATCTGTGACAATAGACATGGGTACACCATACCGGCAGATGATGTAATTGAGGATGAATGAGGCGATCTGCTTGCCGGTAACTTGGGTAAGTGGAACAGCTTCGATCCACTTGGTGAAATATTCGGTGGCGGTAATAATGAATTTATGGCCATTGGATGAAGATGGATGGATTTTACCCACAAGATCAAGACCCCATTGACAAAAAGGCCATGGTGTTGTGATTGGTTGCAGTTCTTGAGCTGGTGCATGTATTAGGTCGCCATGAACTTGACATTTTTTGCACTTCCTAACAAAGTAGTAGGAATCCTTTTCCATAGATGGCCAATAGTATCCTGCTCGCATGATCTTCTTGGCTAGTGACGGACCACTTGAGTGAGTCCCACAAATTCCTTCATGTACTTCTTCCAAAGCCTTTGTTATCTCATCTTGTTCCAGACATCGAAGGAGAGTACCATCAAGACTTCGTCGGTATAGGGTTTCAGCAATAATGGTATATCGAGCAGTTTGGCGAATGAAGGTTTTACGTTGGTTATTTGATTGGTTGGGAGGAAGGGTGTGATCGTGGAGATAGGTGTAGAACTCACCGTACCATGGGGATTCAGAACCGACAAGGCGACATATCATTTCGGATTCGGGGATATCATAAGCGGGAATCCAAAGCTGTTCTACCAAGAACTCGTAGCGTGTTGAATTCTGTGGGAGATCTAGTAGAGATGCGATGGTAGCCATAGCGTCAGCAGCTCGATTCTGATCTCTTGGTATCTGCTCAAAGGTGATAGTAGTAAATGATGTCTTTAGAGTGTCCACCATTTGTTTGTATGGCATGAGTTTATCATCTTTGGTCTGATATTCATCAGTTGCTTGTCGAATGACCAGTTGCGAGTCGCCATATACTTGTAGTTCTTGTAATTTCCATTGTATGGCTAATCTGAGTCCTGTGATCAAGGCCTCATACTCTGCTATGTTGTTTGTGCATGGAAATGTGAGCCTGTAAGACTTCGGGATGCTATCACCTTGAGGTGTGATAAACAGAATGCCTGCCCCCGAGCCGTGCCTAGTGTATGAACCATCAAAATATAGTTTCCATGGTTGTACTTCTGTGATCATGAATATCTCTTCATCTGGAAAATTGGAAATGAGAGGATGATCGCCTATGAGAGGTGCATCGGCCAACTGATCTGCAATAACTTGACCTTTGATAGCTTTACGGTCCACATACTCAATGTCAAATTCACTTAGAATCATTACCCATTTGGCCAAGCGACCTGTCAATGCTGCTTTGCTGAGTAAATACTTGAGTGGATCAATCTTTGCAATGAGTTGTACCTTGTGTGTTAATAGATAGTGCCTCAGTTTAGTGGCTGCCAAGATTACTGCTAAGCAAGCTCGCTCAATAGGTGTGTAATTGAGTTCATAGCCAACCAGTGTGCGAGAGATGTAGTAAATAGCACACTCTTTTCCTTCTGCATTATGTTGTGCCAGTAGTACACCCAATGCTGTACTTGTTGCTGAAATATAGAGTAACAACGGTCTACTTGGATCTGGTGGCATCAACAATGGTGGATTCATGAGATAGTCTTTAAGTGCCTGAAATGCTTGCTGGCATCTGTCATCCCATTGAAAGCGTATGTTCTTGTGTAGCAGGTGTGTGAAGGGGTGACACTTATCAGCCAATTGTGCAATGAATCTTCGGATGGATTGAAGCCGTCCTTGTAATGTCCTTAGCTGACTGATATTCTTTGGAGGTGGCATGTCCATGATTGCTTTAACCTTTGCTGGATCGACCTCAATGCCTTTGCTTGAGACAATGTATCCTAGAAGTTTCCCGGAGGTCACTCCAAAGACACATTTCTTTGGGTTGAGTCGAACATGATATTGTTCCAGTCTATCAAAGATTTGATCTAAGATATGGAGATGTCCTTCTCTTGTGAGTGATTTTGCTAGTAAATCATCCACATAGTCTTCCATCATAGTATGCATCATGTCATGGAAGATGGTGGTCATTGCTCTTTGATAGGTCGCTCCTGCATTCTTTAGACCAAAAGGCATTACATTCCAGCAATATGTGCCCCATGGACATGTGAAGGCTGTCTTATGTTGATCTTCTGGTGCGATCTTTATTTGATTGTATCCTGAAAAGCCATCCATGAGTGAAAGCATGGCATGTCCTGCTGTCAAATCTACTATGATGTCGATATTTGGTAGAGGGAAGTCATCCTTAGGACATGCCTTATTCAGATCTCTGAAGTCTGTACAAATGCGGATGCCCCCTTTTGGTTTGCCAACTGGCACGATGTTGGAGATCCATTCTGCATAATCAATTGGTCTAATGAAACCAACATCTAGGAGTTTCTTGAGTTCTGTTTTGACTAGCACGGCAATCTGAGGATGCATCTTACGAAGCTTTTGCTTGACAGGTTTGGCTCCTTTTGCTACTGTGAGATGATGCATGACTAAGTCAGGGTCAAGCCCAGGCATGTCTGCATATGACCATGCAAAGTTGATCTGACGCTTCTGGAAGAACTCTATAAACTTAGGCTGTTCCTCTGGAGTGAGCAGAGATGCCAGATGTATGATATGAGGGTTTTCAGGAGTCCCCACATTGTATTCTTTAGTCTCCTCAATGAGGATCGTCGATCGTTCCTGTTGTGTACTTGCAGGGAGAATGTCAAACCCTTCATCCTCAGGCGCCTCAGAGAGGTTTTCACCATTGGATACGCTCTTTCTTTTTACTTTTGTCGGATCAAACAGTGCCACAGTGTGGTTTTCACTGGAAGATCCATGTTTTATTGTTATATTTTTGCAGCTGAAGGGTTTGGCATCCGCCCTGAAGTATGCTGCGCTATTAAGTTGAATGGCGAATCCAGCTTTGTGATCCCCGCTTGGTAGATTATCCCTTAATTCCAAAAAGTCAATGATAGCCTCATCGTTCTGGAAGAGGTCAAGACATGGGGGATTTGGTTGGTTCCATTCAATGAGTTCAGGGTGGATAATGGGCATTACTTCATCGATTAGGTTAAGTGCAGGAGATGTATCCGTGAGGGTTAAGACAGTGTGGTGAAGGTCGTTGATGGTACTCTCCCTGTCAGAATCAGGCGTAGGATGAGACGTAGGGTCTGTGGAAGATGTTTCCAGCTCAGGTACCCAAGTGGTCTTTATCTGTGCTTCTCCGTAAACAGGGATGTCTTTGCGTGGCGGAGGTGGTGATGTGTCTTCCTCATCTGAAGTGTTAAGCTGTACAGAATCAAATTCCCACTCATGTGAGTCGGTCTCTGAATCACTCTCCAGCATCCGATTACTATACCATACTGGGATGTCTTTGGAGTTAAATACGGCAGGTGTGATTGGTTTATGTATCTTTGTAGTGATCGGTGCTGCAGGAATCGTGATGGGGTTTAAAGGATTTATCACTGGAAGTATCGACAGTGTTGATTTAGTGGCTGCTGTTGGAACAGCTGGTGCCATAGATGTTACTGCGGGTTCTGATACAGTTGTTGCTACAAATGGTTTTATTGATGTGATTACTGGTGCGATTGGTGGTATGTTTGGCACTGGTGATGGTTGCAGTGGGGTTGTGAGCCTCGATGGGGCAGTGGGGATAGTGTTTGATGGTGCTTTGAGTATGAAAGGTGTCCTCTTTGTAGTAGGTGGGCAATATGGTTTGCTAGGTTTTCCTTTGAATCTGAGTTTAGGAAGGATCTCTTTTTCAAATCCTAGGCCTGTATTACCTTTGGGCTTGAACTCTGGCAACAGCGGTTCATGTCGTCCTTGTTTGCAGGATCCCAAAGCACTTTGACCATCATACCCCATTCTTTGCATAATGAGGAGGCCTTTGCCATACTGTTCTGTAGGAAGCGTAACTCGCAGTTTATCAGTGGTGATGGGATCTTTATAGATCCAGTCAGCTAGGTCCTCATCGTGTGTCTCTTCCTCTTGACTCTTTCCAAGGATGAAAGGCGTCAAGGCACATGCTGGTGTGATTAGTGGTTGCTGGAGTAACTGCTGTGGTTTACCATGTGTTCTAGGAGAAGTGGGCATTTGTCCCACACAAAAGAGCTGACTTAAGTTATATTCCCCGGGACCTTCCTCTGCGACTTTCATCTTAAGCTTTTCTTGCTTGGGTATAGGAGTGTTTGAACTGGCAAGAGAGGCGGGATTTACATATGATGTGGAGGAAATGGCTTCCCTATTATTAGGAACAGTAATCTCTGGTTGATGGCTGATATTATGGCAAAATGCAAAGGGATTTGCATCGCCCAGGATTGTGATCTCTGCACCATTATGTGGGAACTTGATACATTGATGGTAGGTAGATGGAACGGCTTGCATGGCATGTATCCAAGGTCTCCCTAATAATAGATTATATGGCAGAGGAAGGTCTAGAACCTGACAGATGATGTGCTTTACCACAGGGCCGACTCGGATTGGTAGTACCACAGCTCCTTTGGATGAACGCTCTGCATCATCATAGGCCTTGATGGTGATCTTCTTGCGAGGATCCACTGATTCTACTGCATAGCCCAATGCTGTGACCAACTGTAGTGTGCAAATGTTTAGGCCTGCTCCATTATCAATCAAGACTCGCTTGATCCTGTGTTGGTTGACAAAGCCTTCAATGTGGAGTGAGGCGTTATGAGGTTGCTGGAAGGAAGAGTTGTCACTTTCGGAAAAAGTGAGACAAGGTGAGGACTTTAGATTTCCAACCATGGCTTGAAATTGGTCTGTATTCAGGTTTGCAGGGACTGACGCCTCTTGGAGTGCTTGATCCAAGATAGTTTTATGAGAGGGTGACAGACGCAATAGTTCCAAGATGGATATAAGCGCAGGGGTTTTGTCTAATTGTTCCACAAGATTGTACTGCTTTGGGATGGAGGTGGTGCCTTGTGGAGCTGCCTTTATGGTGACCTTGCCACGACGTGTAACAACATTGCAATTTGAGGTGGGATTTTTGAAGGTGATAGTTGCAATTTGTTCACTGGCATCATACAGGTGATTGACAGTGTAATTATACGCAGCTTGTGTATAATCAGTGGTATCAGGACCTTGTCTGGACGTGGAAGGACCCCTTTGATCTTGCGATGGAAGTGGATTCTTGAACATCTGATGATCATTATTGGTTGTTTTTGGGTCATGTCCTTCAATTTCAATTTCTCCTCGGTCAATAAGATCCTGAATGAGATCTTTCAATCGATGACAATTACTTGTCTTATGTCCTCTTCCTTGATGGAACTCACAATGTTCAGTATCTCTCCACCATGCCGGTTTGACTTGAGGCTCATAATTTGATAACTTAGGTAAAGTGATCAAATTCTGAGAAATGAGTTGTCGCATCACTGTTTCAATGGGTTCCCCTAAGGGAGTGTATGTGCGTTTTTGTTTTTGTGGACGAGGTCTTGGTTCATCATGAGATGTGATGCGACCTTGATTAAGAGGAACATTTGTGTTATTTTGAGGTGGAGGATTTTGTCCTGCAAACCGAACCACAGGTTGTGCATTTTGGACAGTCCGAGCATCCACAACCCCATCGTTGACGATATTTTTATTCTTGTTCCAGAAGTTTGGTTTGTCACTATTGAAGCGCGGGCGAGGACCATCTTTTGGTTCATTAAAGATTTTGATGAGCCCTTTCTTGATGAGTGCCCTTTCACATTTTATACCCTTGGTGATCATATCGTTAAAGGAGTCTGTATCTTTGACATCCAGGTGAAATTCCATTTCTTCGTTTAAGTTGGAAATGAAAATTTCCACTAGTTCTCGTTCAGGTAACTGAAGAGAACGTCTGCTAGACATTTGGCGCCATCGTTGCAGGAATACTGTGAATAATTCACCTGGTTTTTGTTTGGTGTTGCATAGATCAGCCATGGTGATGTCGCGTTCAATATTATAAGAGTAATGAGATAGGAACTTCTGGATGAGTTCCTCAAATGTTCTAATGCCACCTGGTAGTCGAGAAAACCATGATGTGGTTGTTCCTCCCAAGCTTTGGGGAAAAAGGCGCATTAGGTATGTGTCCTCATAAGCCACTTCAAGACAAGCGGAATGAAATTCTCGGACATGATCGCGGGGATCTCCCTTTCCTCTATATTTTTCAAATTTTGGTGTTTCGAACCCGCGTGGAAAAGGTGGCATATAAAGATTCCTATCAAACGGATAGGGACAGATGTCGTTAAGTGAGAATTGATTGGTCTTAACACCACTATGAAGTTGTTGGGCGAGATTCTCAACTTGTTGCCGCAACATCTCTATTTCATTAGGAGGAGGAGGTGGTTGGTTACCTCGAGGGATGTTATATCTGATGGGATCTCTACGCCTTTCCTCCTCATGGCGACTTTGTCTTTCTGATGCTTGTCTTAATTGGGCAAGATCAAAGTCTGAGGGGAGTTTGGCTCCTTCTTGAGCGAGTTTTAAGAAGTGAGCATCTGCGTTGCTCCTTAGTATTTCATCAAATAATCTGTTAAAATGAGGGTTATGCTGAACCCTTTCGATTGTTGAAGGAGTGGGTGTACCTGGGTTTTCATCATTCACATTTCCTCCAAGTGCTTCTTGAAATTCATTGAGGTTGTCCTCTTCTTCCTCAATTTCTATTTCTCGCTGCCTTGATCGTGATCGGGTTTGAGCCATTTTGTTTGCAAGTTTGTTTTTGAAGTTGATTGAAGATGATGATGAGTGGTGATGAAATGAAAGATTGATTGGTTGGTGATTTGTATTATATGGGGGATCTCTAGCACTTTAAGGTAGATGTAACCGAAATTCCTTCTTTGAATTGCTTGTTTGTTTTGAGGAGTTTGGATGTGATAAGGTGTAGAGAAATCTGAGATGTGTTACAGATTTTGACTACCTAGCAATGAGAGGATTCACTCATGAACTAGTTTTAACCTGCGTAGATGTGTCTCTTAGGATGAGCTTATCCTAGATGTAGAAACAATCTAAAAAGTGATGTGATGTGTTTGATTTCAAGCAATATCTAAAAAGGAATCTTGGGACAAGAACCTCTTAATGTTTTGAGAGTTTTTTGGGATGGATTGATGATGATGATGTATGGATGGATGTTTTTGCTTTCAACTTCAATCTTTCAATAAAAACTTTGTGTCACAAACGGGACAAACTCTATCTCTTCCCTTTCAGGCGTTGGTGGCACTTCTCGAGCTGTGTTGTAGGTGATACAGATGTTTGGGAAGAAGTTGGGATTAATCTTTCCTCCTTGATTTTTGTGATAACTTAGAGCTCTATATTGCATAAAAGCTCTACGGTTCAATGATTCTGAATCAAATTCGTTTGTTTTACCTTGAAGATAGAGACGCATGCGATGTAGAAAGACTCTATGTGAGACAAAGATTTGTCTATTGAGATAGAAGAATTTCCTCCTTTTGATTAAAGCCTTTGAGCTTAGTGGTCTCCTTTTCAATGTGATACTCTGATGACACTTCTTCTTTCGCAAGATGTGAAGAATGGTCATAAATTTTTTGACTCTTTGTTTGTTTGCACTTTGTTTTTGATGTTTTTGGTTGTGTTGATAGATGTTGGATAAATACTTTGTTTTTGGGGTTGATTTTCTGATTTTTCTTTGACAAGAAAAACAAAGCAAGCACACAAACACAAGATTGTAGCCTTAAAGGCACAAATGAGTATGGGTCTAGATCAACCCAATCCTTGGACTTGTTTTTGACCCTTCCTTTTGATTTATTTTAAGGTATAATTCCAAAGCCTGAAGTCGGCTCAATTTGCTCTAGGTCTGTAAAATGAACACACTTCAAACACTCTTTATCCCTAAGGTCAAATGGCCAGTTGTGATAAATTTAGCCCACATCTTGATATTTCTTCGACTTTGGTACTACATACCTTATGAATCCCGCCGTGGCAGGTAAGGATGTGATATACTAAGTCTTGCACGAGCATAACAAATAGATGATCCCTATGATGGGGGAGTCACCACTTTTATCAAGCCACAAGTGACTTTTCAAAAAGCTATGTTTCTACTCAAGGAAATATGTATGGTGAGTATCTTGGGAGCAAAACCTTCTATGCTCTTGCACTAAATTATACCTCAAATATCCTCAATCAATAGAACAGGTGGGCTACTACTTAAAAGTGTTTAGTCATGTTCGATGGCTTTGGACATAAGTTCATTCTGCAGTGACTCACTTAAGAGCCTTGTAACTGGTGGTGGGGCCCATTTGTCCTTTCGGCCAGTTACACTGTAGGAACAGCTATACCCAAGGCTACAGCTTTCGCTCTCACCTGATTTCTATAGCGGCTCGAAGGATTTACCGCTCGAGGTCGTTCCCAAGAGTATCGATCCCTTGGCAGGCCTCTCTTAAAAAGATAAAATTTTGAGTGTTACTAACACTTTTCTCTTGCACCTAGGACCACGAGAGCCAAGGGAGAGGATAGTGTGTGTTAGAAGTAGGACCACTCGACTGACTTTTTGTGCACAAGCGTGCCAAACACGTAAAACACTTGTTCCTTTTAATCCAGCATTTGCAAATGTGATCTAACTATTTGGAGATGTTGCTCCAACAGCCATGGTGTTCATTTTTAGCTTCAAAGCAATATGTTTTGTAATCTAGAAGTTGAAAGTCCTGGTCAACTTAATGAAAAACACGATTGCATGAAGGAAAATTTGTTTTTGCCAAAATAAAGACAAGTGGATTGTTCTTTTTACTGCACCAAAAAAATTTGAAGTGTGGATTGTGATTTTTAAGTCCCAATTGATGCAAGAAATAAAGTTTGTTTGGTTGATTTTAAGCACCAAAACAAAATGTATCCCTAACTAGAAAACAATGAAACTATTTTTTTTGTGTTTTTAAGTTCTTTTTAAGCACTAAATGAAAAATTTTTGTGATTTTTTGTTGTGTTGTTAACCTGCACAAAGAAAAGAAACAAGTTAAGAAAATTAATGCTCACAGGGGAGGGCTTCCACAAGCCTAATTTTTGATTTTTCGGTTACAAATTTTACAAATCCTGATCCTGAAATGCCTTGAAATTTGACTAAGTCTGAAATTTGGAGGATCTTCCAAAAACTAGATTTTGCATTTCAACTCCTAGAGGTCTGAAACCCCTCTCAAACATCCTGAAAGTATATATGGAATATAACTTAAAGTATAAGAAAGAGAAAAGATAAGAGGAAATGTCACTTATACTTAAATGTTATATTCCATATATATTCTACCTCCCACAAGCCTAAAAAAACAAATTTTATTGGTTACAAGGCCTTCTTTTATAACGTTCTGTTGCAATAGCGCTAGTCTGTGTTTTTGCAGAAGCGCTGATTCATGCAATAGCGCTAGTCTGCATGAGCAGAAGCGCTAATTTAAACGGTAGCGCTGAAAGAAGAGAAAAATCCGAGAAGACAAAAGCGCTAGAAGTGTGTCAATAGCGCTGAAACTGTGACAATAGCGCTAGAATGTTTCCAATAGCGCTGAAACATTTTCAATAGCGCTACTTTATGGTCAATAGCGCTAAAAGAAATTTTTCAATAGCGCTAAAACGCATTCAATAGCGCCGAAGCGCGACCTGTGTGACAATTTCAACAAGAAAAATGTTAATTTCAAAAAAATCAATCAGAAGGTTGCGTGTTCGATTCACGTCAGGTTCACCAAATGATGCCCTCCTAAATGACACAATGTTAGTCTAAGATCAAAGAACACAAAAACACACAAGACGTTAGAGTTAATCAATCAAAAACCAAACACATGAAGGCATTCCAAAAGAGATACTAAAAGAGACATGCTAAATATATCTAATAAATAGAACAAATGATCATGAGACATCTCCAACTGCCTCTTAGCATGGCCTTAGCTTCTTCTCCCTTGTTCCTCTCCTCTCCAAGTTCCAAAATAGTGTAGCTCTCAGCAGCTTTTTGCACTATGGATGCTTATGGAGGATTGAGATTGTAGTATTGTGCTTCAAATATGAAATGAAAAGCTAATACTATGCTATTGATGCTAAAATGATTGATTTTATCAAAAAGACAAGATCTTAGTTATGCTATGCTAAATGCTCTCTTAAAATACCTATAGCTTAAATGCATACAAGTTTTCAGGATCTGGATTATGAAGGAATGGGCTCTATTTATAGGAAAAATGGAGCAATGGATGGCCAGGATTGAATGATTTCAAATCTATGTGAGGGCTTTCAACCCAATCCCAGGATGACAAGTGTCAATGTGAGATAGGTTGAGAGGAGAGGGAATAAGCATTAAATGCCTGACATGACTTTGGGATTTTGAGTCAAGGTTGGTTGAATGAATAAACTCTTTATTCAAAGAATAAAGCTTTTATCCAATGGATAAATTCTTGTGCAAATGTGAAATGGATGAATATGGTCAAGACAATAAATGTTTGGGGAGACAAGATTGAAATAACCATAAATGGTTATGTAAGAGCCATAAATGGTCATGTAAGAGCCATTAGTGGTCTTGGAAGACTTTTGGAGGTTGATTTGTTGAACACACAAAGCATTAAATGCTTTTCAAAGACTTTGGAGTCTTTGAGAAGTGACTCCATTTTGCTTAGGAATGTGACAATAATTAGGGGATGGATTAAGTTAATTAGGAAGGGGTTAGAAGAATCTAGAAGGGGATTAGATTTTGCAAGTGGATTTGGTGGGTGAGGGAAAATAGGATTTTATTTAAAATAAAAATTCATTTATTTCAATAAATGTGTGCAAGTTGCATTTGTAGGAAAATGCAAGTGGGGTGGGGATAATGATTTAAATAAATGTTTTATTTATTTAAAAGAGGAAAAGGGGGATTTAATTAAATAAATTGATTTTATTTATTTAATTGATGGGAATTTGATTTAATGAATTAATTAAAATAAATTGAATAATTTATTTAATTAATAGAAGAATGTTTGGGGATGAATTAATTAAATATTAATTTAATTAATTGATGGCTAGTGGATTTTTAATCAAATAAATACAAAATATTCATTTAATTAAAATGGACAGATTTATGTGACTACATTTGCCCCTCTTTGAGACGGTGCAGTTTATCGCATCGTTTCAAAGAAAGAAAAACTAGTGTGAAGAATTGCCCCATAAAATGTAAATTTAATGGGTGGTATGCCCCCTCGAGAGATGGGCCGAAAATTTTTGAAAAATCGGGCGATCTCTCGAAAAAGAATGAAAATTGGCAGGGTGATAGAAGGGAAGAAGTGAGGTATACTGGTGAAAAATAGAAGAAATCGGGAGAAACATGGAGAAATGGGGGGCTCAGGAAGTTCACGGGGACCACGGCGATGAGCGGGACAAAGTTACGGTGACGGCGGGGGGTATAAATGGGGTGAAAGGGGGTAAAATAGGATCATTTGTGACCGCGACCAGTTGAAAACTAGAGCTCTGACAGTGACATTTGGAGGAGCAACGAGGAGCGACGATGCCGTTTCCGATCACCGAGCACAGATTTGAGCGAGTCCGCCGGTACCAGCGCCCAGCCGACTATGGACCAGTGGTACGCAAATTCGAAAACCCACTTTTTATGCATTTTTGGTATGTTTTTAGCTAAGTCCAAGTCAAGTCGGAGCAAGAGCGCTGGAACTATGTTTTTAGCGCTTTTGCTCCATAAATTAGCGCTATTGTGCCGCAATAGCGCTTTTGTAGGCTAGTTGTAGCGCTTTTGTATGAATTTAGCGCTTTTGCAAGCAAGTTTGAGCGCTTTTGATAAATTAGCGCTACGGCAGGGTCAATTGAGCGCTATTGATTTTTAATAGCGCTATTGCATAGAGGTTTTAGCGCTTTTGATTAAAGAGCGCTAGGGTGTAGTTAATTGAGCGCTATTGCATTTTAATAGCGCTATTGTAGAGTGGTTTTAGCGCTTTTGTTTTTGTAGCGCTATTGTAGGTCTTTTTGAGCGCTATTGATATTGTTGTAGCGCTATGGCTTTAGGATACAAGATGCCCCAGTTTCGGACAAAATAAGACTCCGGATGTCTAACGATTGATGGATGGTGAGGTGAAGTGGGAGTTGTTTTGAACCATAGCAGCCCGATGAGACTTAGGTCATTTGTTAGGAGAAATGCCTATTGAAGTCTAGGCGGCCATGATTGCTTACCTGTTGAGACTGGAAGATACTTGATCAAAGTATCTGATGATAGTCTAGGTTTAAACTTAAGAAAGTTTGATAACAAAACAACTGATGGTGGTTTGATGAATGTCTATGTGCAAGAGGATCTACGCGTGTTGCAGTTACGCGAGCGCCACCCCGCGACACAGGGGTTGCGAGATCGTTTGACTCAGATCGAGATAGATTGTATTGCGGCTACTGGACTCTATGAGGTGATGCATATGCCCGTGATTCGGATGAATCACGGCCTGATGACAGCTTTAGCAGAGCGATGGCACAGTGAGACATGCACGTTCCATCTGGCGCAGGGCGAGATGACGGTGACTTTGGAGGACGTGTGGCGTATTCTTCGGATTCCGATTCGAGGGCAGCTGGTGACGTATGATCGATCCTGGGGGACAGTGTCTTGCCAGAGGATTTTTGACGAGGACGTATTCATTGATGATGGGTCGATTGCCTGGGAGGATATAGCGGCACTATATGAGCCCCTTCCAGCAGTTTTGTCAGGGATCGTGGGAGGACTTCTGTGTCCAGACAGGCAGTCACATGGATTGGCGGTCGGATGGGGACAGGTGATTGAGATGATGGTGACAGAGGGGACCCGATATGCCTGGGGGCCGTGCGTGCTAGCGCACATGTACCAGGAGCTGCACGAGGTAGTGTACCGGGGGAGAGGTTCGCTTGCAGTAGGCATGACGCTGCTGCATGTGTGGGCATGGGAGCATCTACCAGTGACTCGACCAGTGAGTCTGAGATTCCGAGCCGTAGACCAGCCCTATATGTTCATGTATAGTGGTATGATGAGCCAGCCCCACTTGGGGAAGCTAGAGTGGTGGAGGCGAGCATTAGATGACCTAGATGCAGTGATCTGGCGGCCATACTTGGAGTGTGAGCCATGGGAGGATGATGCGGAGGCACTACCTTATGTCTTCATGACCCGATTCCTCATTGGGAGGACCTCTTATCACGTAGAGAGACAGGTGCCAGGACGGGTTATGAGGCAGTTTGGACGGCAGCAGGGACTACCGAGCGGATCGGGAGAGTATGCTCGAGTGATTCGAGAGCGGTATGCATGGGGTCCAGTGCTACCATATGATCAGGCATTGGCAGAGTTCCGGACATTGCAGGCGAGGCCATGGGATCTACGACCGAGGGTCGTTGATGCAGGGGTTACAGCAGAGTATACCCAGTATCGGGCGGCGCACCCGATCCGATGGATATCAGATCCAGCGGAGCCGATCCCAGCGTTTGAGGATGAGAGGGGACGAGGACGGAGAGGAGGGCGAGGAGGAGGTGGTGGTGGAGGAGGAGGAGGAGGTGGTGGTGGTGGTGGAGGAGGGATGGGGATGCCGAGACAGCGGAGAGGGAGAGGGGGACTACCTCTGCAGATATCACAGGGACCGTTGATGCAGGGAGGAGTGCAGCTGAGTGGGAGGGGGATGGAGAGAGAGATCCCGATGGATACAGGTGCAGAAGAGGGTGGTGCAGGGGAGTGTGGTGCAGAGGAGGGACCTAGTGGAGGGGGTGATACAGGTGCAGCAGCCATGGATATAGGGGAGGGAGCGACTAGAGATCTGCGGGAGCACATGATAGGTTATTTGCAGGCCCGGGTAGAGAGATTAGAGGCGGAGGTAGCAGCTAGAGATGTGCAGCTATTTGCACGTGAGTCAGAGCTGACAGTGGTGCTGCGGGAGAGAGATACGGCGGTGGATAGTTTGGCGGAGCTGCAGGAGAGAGTCCGAGCAGGAGCACAGGGTCCATCAGGGGAGACTATGAGGCAGTTTGGGCGAGCGCAGGCCGAGATAGAGTACTGGCGAGGTTTATATGAGCAGGTTGTGCCATTCAGTCAGCGAGATCTCAGTTATACCCAGATGCGGCAGACGAGATCCGAGCGATCACAGAGGATGCAGAGCAGTGGGGGAGTGATGGGTCCTTTGCGACGGGATAGATCAGGAGATGCAGGAGGGAGTGGGGGTTCGATGAGGCCTCCACGGAGAGATGGATCAGGTGGGGCAGGTACCAGTGGTGGAGTAGGTAGGGGTGGGGCAGGTACAGCATCTGGCCAGAGCGGCATCTGAGAGAGCATTTTTGCATACATGTGTTGTATCATTGTCTATGTTTGGACTGTATCTTGGATGGCTTTTTGGTAGCCGATTTTGTAGACTTCATTGTACTCTGATATATGAGATGATATATATGAGGAGATCCCATTTTGTGATGATATGCATGTGATGATGTATGGATGTTTATGCATGATGATGAGTTATTGCTTAGATGTATATGTGTACATGTATGCATTTGATGAGATGTTTCTTTTATGCATGTTTTTATGATGTTAGATATTGACATATGAATGCAGGTTGATATGTGTATGATTTGTTTGATTTGTGATGTAATGCTTTATGTATGGAATGCCATGATGATATATGCTTATGCTTTGATGTGTGAACAGGATTTTTGATGTTTCCTATTGCAATGTAATGATGAGACGATTTATGTGACAATGTTAATGCAATGATTTGATGTATAAATATGCAGCTAGATGTGTGTTTTTAGATGAATGTAATATGGATAAACAAAATGTTTAAGTGCAAATGTTTATATTATAAATGCAGATGAATAAACAAATGTAAAGGACAAGTGTTTATATGATAATGCCTAAATGAATGCAGATGGATAAACAAATGTAAAGTACAAGTGTTTATATGATGATATTTAAAATGAATGTAGATGAATAAACAAATGTAAGGTACAAGTGTTTATATGATGATATTAAAATAAATGTAGATGAATAAACAAATGTAAGGTACAAGTGTTTATATGATGATATTAAAAATGAATGTAGATGAATAAACAAATGTAAAGTACAAATGTTTATATGATAATGTCTAAATGAATGTTTCTAAATGCGTTTTAAATATGTTGGTAAGTGCAAATGGGATGATATGATAACTAATGGGGATAATAACTGCACCTTAATGTAATGATAATAAATGCAATGTGAATGAATTCTAAAATGAACATAATAAGATGCTTATTATTATTAATGAATGAATGAATGCACTGTGTATCTAAAATGGATAAATGGATGTGTGTAATAATAAGTTGATAAGATGATAATGGATAATTTACACTGGATGAAATGTTTAGTTAAATGATTTAAAACAATCAAAGACAATTTTATCCCATGAATGAATCTAATTTATTTATGATTGGTGCAATGATGAAAATGATTTTGTTTAATGAAAACTAATGGCAACAATGAACTATATGCAATGTTTAAGTTTAAAATGACATGAATGGTCGCAATGCAAGATGCACCTATATGCAAGGATGATATGATTATGCAAGGTTGTTTTAAGACTTTGCATAATGCATTGATGATGTATCAGAGTACTCGGTCGTGATTGTATCCAAGACCAACTTTTATTAATCATTTTTACATGTAAAAGCCTACAAATGAATGGATGGGTGATATGCAACGGAATGCAAGATATAAACAGATGAGGTGAAATGACGATCCATAGTGCTCTATTTTCATCATTGAGCTTTAAAATGTTGGAAGAGAATACAAGCATCTTGACACAATGATTCAAGATGACCTGAGTATTTCTTTCATGGATTTTAATATAGCAAGTTAATACAAACGACTTGATATAAGGGTCAAGTCGACCAGAGTATTGTTTGCGGAACAGACAAGGATTATCTCCTTTCGTGCATGACTTGGATCGTCCTCCTTTCGTGCATGACTTGCATCGTTTCACGTCGGGTTCACCAAATGATGCCCTCCTAAATGGCACAATTGTTAGTTCTTGATCAATCAAAACAAAACACACAAGATGTTAACGTTAGTCAATCAAAAACTAAAACATGAAGGCATTCCAAAAGAGACACTAAAAGAAACATGCTAAATATATCTAATAAATAGAACAAATGATCATGAGACATCTCCAACTGCCTCTTAGCATGGCCTTAGCTTCTTCTCCCTTGTTCCTCTCCTCTCCAAGTTCCAAAATAGTGTAGCTCTCAGCAGCTTTTTGCACTATGGATGCTTATGGAGGATTGAGATTTGTATAATAGCTCCAAATATGAAATGAAAAGCTAATAGTAATGCTAAAATGATGTATTTTAACTAAAAAGACAAGATTTAGTTATGCTATGCTAAAATGCTCTCTAAAATGGCTATAGTCTAAATGCATACAAGTTTTCAGGATCTGGATTATGAAGGAATGGGCTCTATTTATAGGAAAAATGGAGCAATGGATGGCCAGGATTGAAAGGTTTAATCAAGGGTCAAGCTTGAAAGTTGGGGATCCATGTGCACAATTGGCACCAATAAAATAATGACAAGTGTCAACACAGGATTGGGTTGAAAGAAAGGGGTTGGAGGCATTGAATGCCTGAGAAGACTTCATGGTTATCTAAAGGCTAAGGGTCAAGCCTAAGTTAGGATTACCCACTGGATTAGGAGTTAATCCAAGGATAAACCTTTGTGCAAATGATTAAGAGATAATCATGGTCAAAGCATTAAAGGCTTGATGAGACCCTTGGGTTGGGTAGAGGTTGAGTCAAAACAAATGTTTTAACCATGTAGGAGGGTTTGGGTTAACCATTAATGGTTATTGGAGACTTTGGGGATTAAGTGGTTGAAAGTTGGAAGCCTTTAATGGTTTTCAAAGACTTTGGGGTTTTTGGTGGTTGAAGGTTGAAAACCTTCAATGGTTATCCAAGACTTTGGGCCATTTGAGAAGTGACTCCATTTTGCTTAGGAATGTGACAATATTTAGGAAATGGTTTAGGCTAATTAGGAAGGGTTTAGAAGAATCTAGAAGGGGATTAGATTTTGCAAGTGGATTTGGTGGGTGAGGGAAAATAGGATTTTATTGAAATAAAAATTCATTTATTTCAAAATGTATGCAAGTTGCATTTGTAGGAAAATGCAAGTAGGGTGGGGATAATGATTTAAATAAATGTTTTATTTAATTTATTTAAAAGAGGAAAAGGGGGATTTAATTAAATAAATTGATTTATTTATTTAATTGATTGGAATTGGATTTAATGAATTAATTAAAATAAATTGAATAATTTATTTAATTAATAGAAGAATGTTTGGAGATGAATTAATTAAATATTTATTTAATTAACTGATGGCTAGTGGATTTTTAATCAAATAAATACGAAATATTCATTTAATTAAAATGGACAGATTTATGTGACTACAATTCTAAATCTAGAATTCAACCAAATGAAATCCTAAATCTAAAACTGTACAAATCCAAAATACATAGCTATACAACAATATATAATTTGATATTAATTTATGTCATGCCTTTCAATTCACACTGCGACTGCTACTAGCTTATATATATTTAATAATATATATAGAATAAGCCGAGAGATATCCTTCTCGAGGCGCCTATTGCAATTTAATATTGATAAATTAATAAAAAATAGGCGCCTCTAGAAGGATATCTCTCGGCTTATTCTATATATATTATTAAATATATATAAGCTAGTTTTTATTTAAGCCATAACATAAAAACGACATTCACTTCAAACAAAATTGATATTAAAAAAATGGAAAACTTTCCTCATAAGCAATGTTGTACGGATGGTGCGAAACGTCTGTGGATTTAATCTGATGCTTTCATTGCACAATTTAAAAATTTAATCTGTTGTGACATAGGCACCTGTGCAAATGTTTTTGGGTATTGTCGCCAATTCTACCCCTAGTATAAAACGTATCATTTTTTGTGTTTTGATTGGGATGCATACAATCCTCATCTGGTCTGATCATTTGTTGCATGTTTTATTTTCATTATGTAGACTACTTTCCAACAACTAAATAATGGTGTTGCAGAATTTTTTATTGTTTCTCGTATTAAGTTTTGAGTTACTCTTCTATTTAGAGTGGCATCTCTTTTTGATAAAAATTTATTTATTGTGTTGGAATGGTGGAGGATGAGAAGGTTCTTATTTAAGATGGTTGTCACTTTGGTTATTGTTATAAGTATGTTGATGGAGCACATGGAACACTTGGATGTTTTATGGTACATATTTTTTTATATTGATTTTTCTTTATATGATTAAGTTTACATTTGATTCCTTCTGTAGGGTATAAAACAAGTGGGATATTCTTGGAGACTATGTATTGTACGACTTGTATAATGATAAAATAATAATACTAATAATTTGTAAATATTATTTAATTATGTTGCAACGTAGATATGTTGACACTACCTGGGTTAAAAATTCTTGGAGTCACTTTCTATGTTATATGTGATATTGGAATATATATTAATTTTAATATCGCATTGGATAAATGTTTAATATTACAATAATTAGTACCAAATATTTAATTTTGAGTCATGATTTAGACAAATAGTTTATGTAATTCCACTTAGTGATTTTGTGTAAGATTGTTTCTACTAAAATAACATGAACATTTGTTAGGATTGGCTTGTGTAAACTTTAACATGTTGGCTATGGTTTGATCAATCATCTCTTATAAGTTGCATATGTGAGTAGAAAAAGCATGGATTGAGATGTGCAGTGACATGATCTAATTCTCGTGTTCACATGAAGTAATGCACCTAGGGTGCTTGATGCTTCAAAAACCTTAAATGGAGACTCTATGTGTATTGTAATCTTGTTCCTGAAATATTTTTAGATCATTATAATTTGAATGGAAGTTTCGTAACTATGAGAAGGATTTTGCACATTGAATGTGTATTTAGGTTTTTTATTTTGTTTTTATTTAATATTATATTATATTGTTCATTATTAGCTAATAGGTAAAGATCATTTTGTAAATCACCTAGGATCTAGATCACAAGTAGATTATGCAATATGGATGCTCTTATAATTCTCCTTGAACGACTATGCAAGTAAGAAAGAGAGTCGGTTGATGACATGCAAATGAATTATGTTTATTCATCAAATTCAACAAGTTCTACTTCTACTTTGTAGTTTCAAATGTGGCAAGTGAAATATTTTTTACTTTATGTCAACACATATTAACTAAATGGAGGGAAAGAGCAGATAATATTTGAATTTGAGTTTAAAAATTGTTGGGTTCACTTCCACAAATATCATAACTAACTTACCTCAATCGCATGCATTGCAAATTTGAACCTCAATAGAAAATAGATAAATTGAGAATTAGACCACTCCCTAAGAATGACTACATATGGGATTAGGTTTGTCTCAATTTACGTGTTATCCTTTAACCAAAATCATGCTACTTGTAGATTTGTCATTACATAAAATATAATTGAATCAAAGTGAGTCCAAAGCAAAAGGCAAAAATGTAAGGCATTCATTTTTTTACCATTATAATTATTAAGTGGATACTTGTCTATGTATGTTGATTAATGAATTGGATTCCTTCAAAGAATTCAGTAGAAAACTAGTAAAGAATATATGTTGTAGAAAAGGATTGTGAAAACTCATATAAAGAATATATGTTGTAGCAAAGGAGTGTGAAAAAAATTAATAGTAATCAAGGGTAGTTATTACAATGATATGTAACAAAATAAGATAGATATCCTACCATTTTTCAATTTTATTTTAATTAAATTTTCAATAAGAATGTTTTTAATTCTTGTGAATTCAAATCTAAAATGTTAAGAATCTTTTTCTAAATTTCTCTATATTACCAAACTTATTCATTTTATTTTGATATCTAATTTAAAACTAATTACACATACATTATAAAATAATGATATTTTTATTTTTATTTTAATAAAAAAACACGCAAGTCTTCGGACATGTAGTGTCGCGATTAAAACACTTCGTTGGTGAAGCGGCCACCAATCTTTCCCTATTTTGGTGGAGCAGCTATTGTTTAGGAATTGGAAATTTGTGTGTGAAAAGAAATAAAAATCCATTTACTTCCATTATTCCTAAAATCTTATATAGATAAAAAGAATGTAAAATTTTTATAAACAATGATAAATTGGCAATACACTAAAAAAATCTTAAATTTACTAAGTAAATTTCTAAATTCACACTTAAAAATCTTGTTTATAATTAAAATAGAAACTATTCTAAAAAAAATTATTACAATATTTTAAAATTTAGAAATGATTATATCTTATCATTTCAATTATGAGAAGTTTCTAAATTGATATTTCAGACAATCTTATTAAAAACTATTATAAAATTAAATTGACAAAGTTTCTATTTTTCTATAAGAAAAACAATCTAAAAATTTATATAAAATTTATATAAAATTAGAAACAATTATATCTAAATACTACCATTTGAAAATATTCTAAATAAATTTATATTTTTAAGAAAATAAGATCTAATAGTTTTATTAGTTGTCAAATACGATCTAAAAGTGGAAAAACACCGTCAAATTCCAGGCGTGCCTCCCATGTACTCTTCTTCTTTGTAAATCTTGGGACCCCAAAAAAAATCCTCCTCTATTGAAGAAAATTCCAAGGGTCCACCATGAACGGTTTCTCGTGATAACCGAAAAAAATCCTCATTAAGATGAAGATGATTCCAGGTCACGGTTTCTTATGGCAACATTACAGCATTTAGAAAATACGTTCTAGAGAATATCGGGCAACCTACATAAAAGACACTTCAAATTCCTCGTGACCTCCGTTACAAACGACCCTTTCATAAACAATATAACAATCTGACAAACAGACAAACAGAAGGATAAATGCGGTTTCCAAATTGGGTTTCTATATAGATGTAAATAAATTCCAGTTTTCAGTAATTCCACAACAATTCTATATTTCAAGTGTGTCACTGGAACTTTGATAGAGAGGAAGGATGTCGTCAATCACAATGCCTGTGGCGCTTCCAACTGTTGAAGAGGACTGTGAGCAGCTAAGCAAGGCTTTTCATGGTTAGCAAATTTGCCTCTGGCAGAATGCCCAAATTGTTCAATTTTATGTTACTTCGGCTTCTTATGTTGTTTGCTTTATTGATTCTTACCTTTTTCCCTTTTCTATTGAATGCCACATTGATTCAGTTAATTGATTGAATGTGCTCTGCAATTGGGCTTTGCTCCTTGTGCTTGTTATCCTGATAATTTCATGAGTTTTATCTTTGTCCTTCATTGCTTCATGGAAGCTTTCTGGTTTCAGTCCTGGCAATATGTATATCCATCTCTGGGCCTCCATATCTGAAGGAACTAACAAGCACAAAAAGCAGCTGAGACACAAGGATGATTCAACCATGTCATTTGGGCATTTTCATTTTCATATGAAATCACTAAATTCTCATATCTAAACTACAAATTGATTTCAGCTAGAAATGCAACTGAACCTTAAACAAACTTCAATTTCTAGATGTATACATAAATTTGGTTTCTAATTCATTCTTTTAATTTTCCCTTTTGCTTTCTATTTCCACCTAGCCTCATCCACTAGGGACCTTAGATTTGAACTTCTCCCCATTCTAACAAACCTAGTTTCTTTGTTTTATATGGTTTCTTGCTTTTTTCTTTGTGTTTCAGGACTGCTCAATTGTTAAAAGGACTTTATATACAATTTATCCTCTTCCATTAGTGAATTTGGGAATTTGAATACAGGTCTCCACTATAAATGTTTAATGATTTATTAGATCTCCTCCATTTTATATTATATATTACTCTGCTACTGTGTTCCACAATTTTTTTTGGCGATGAGGATGATAGGGATGATACTCTAAGAAACTATTTCTTGACCTCCCATTCAACTGTTTACACATTAAATTACTTTATTATTTTATTTCATAACATTTTGGGGATGGTGATGGCAGTCTAGGGATATATATATTTGTGGGTTCCTGGTTCAACTGTTTACACATTAAGTCCTTGGTTAAAATAACCTCAAAAACAATCTCCATATTCATACTATCATCCGTGAGCACGTTAAACCAATCCCTGGTTGTAAGATATAACTTGCTATAACAGTTGTTTCTGTCCAGATCTACTCTGTTATGGCATGAAGCTGATGAGAACAGCTATGACAGATTACAATAATGTTTTCCGTCCGGGTCTGCCGATGTGGCTTTGTTGCTTATGTGTTATCCACTTTTCAACATGCTTTACATTGTCTTCCATGGCCTTAGTTGCTAGGTTGCATCAGGGTTGTGGAAGGCCTTGTAGGCCCCCATACCCATTTAAATTTTGTATTTTTTTTAATAAATCAAACTGATTTTTTTTTCAAAATATTAGGATTTGTTTCCGCAATGTCTCAAACATCCCAGGCACCATTCCACGATTGTTAGTGGCATCCCAGGGACTTTCCTAAAACTTCTTGCAGAATGGGTACAGGCAGGGGATGTCCCCTGCTGTCCTGAAGTCCTAGAAATGGCTATGGGGATGAGGATGGAGTTTGAGAGGGAGATGCTTGCTTTTGTAACACAGTTTACTACATTGTTTTCTTTCTCTTTATTGCTAACTCGTTGCATATGAATTTATTTTAGTGTTAATTTTTTTAATTAGTGTGGCGATTGGTTCTATGTGTTGTAAGTCACTAGTCTCTTATAAGTTTTCTTACCACACTTTCAAGCGCAATATGCTGCATCTTCGTATTTGTGCTGTTACTGCTGTAATTTGCAACCCTGATTATTTTACATGGCAAACCCTTTTAATAGTTTCAACTACAATTGTTTTCATTGAGGTTGGATAGTTAAAGACAAGCAAATAGTAGAAACCTCTTCCTTCTGACCAATTCCTTTACAGCCCAAACATGGACTAGCAGTGCATAATGGTGCAGAAGAAATATATTTGATCACTACAAAAAAAACTTTCCTGCACCCTGCAGAAGTGGGCTTTTTTGTTATACATCATGTGAGATGTAAGTCTCACAGATTAAATTTTTTAATACTAAAAGACTAAAGCTGTTTTCTACTCCAAGAGCATGGCCTCCAAATTTTTTACAATTTTCTTTTACTAGTTTTCCTTGATATTTCAACAAGCGTTTGCTTTCTATCCTCCTGTCATGAATGGAGTTGGCAGACCCAGCTGGATAAGTAGAGGAATGAATTTTTAGCATTTACTAGAATGGGATGATTGTTTCTGCTATTATGTGTAATCTTCATACCATCAAGATTGCTGGGCTTAAAAAATTAGGTCTTGGATTTTATTTACCAGTGTTCAACAACTTCCCCAGCCCTATTCTTGGGATGCATGGAACACTTGCAATTCCCACATTTTGGCCTAGAACTGATCCAGTAAAGATTTTAGATGCATTATGCATTTCTTAGCAGATGAGCATTAATTGATAACAACAAAATCATATGCCAAGATTGTTATTTAGTACTAACTAATCTATTTCCATGATAGGATAGAAATATATTGTAAGTAATATATATATCAATGTACTTCTTTGTAATTGATCTTCTGTAAATTCCGTTTCTTCTATCACAGGGAAAACAAAAGTCCTGTGCCTTTTGCCACTTTCATAGATTTCACTTCCACTGCTTGTTACTATAATCATCTTTCCAAAAATATTTTTCATGGGATCTTGTTGAGCCAAAAAAGGTTCCTGTTTATTATGTAACTTGAAGAGCTAACTTATTGAATTTGGATTTTTTTTCCAGATCAAGGAATAAATTTAGTGTCAATAATTAGTCTAGAGCATATGTATGAAGTGAATCTATTGTTTTATTTCTCATCTAATGACATGTAACGTGCTGAACTACTGTTTTGGCTTCTTTCAAGGATTTGGAACTAATGAGAAGGCAGTCATAAACATATTGGCTCACAGAGGTGTTTATAGGCGCAAGATGATAAAGGAAACATATGAGAAAATGTACAATGAGGATCTTCTAAAGCGGCTAGAATCAGAGCTTACAAGAAAATTTGAGGTTCTCTTCTTCATCTCCTCATTACTTTACTTTTCTTTTAATGCCATTTTTTAAGGATACTTCTTAAAGCCATTCGATATGAAAAGAGTATCTCACAATTTTTTTGTTTGGAAAGAGAGCTATGCTTCTGTGGATGTTGGAACCTGCTGAGCGTGATGCTGTTTTAGCACATGAAGCCATTAAAAAGTGGAGTTCAAAAGACTCTGTTCTAGTAGAAATTTGTTGCTCTCGATCTCCAAGTGAACTGCTGCTGGTGAGAAAAGCATATCATCTCAAGTATAAAAAATCTCTGGAAGAGGACATTGCTTCACATACAAGTGGAGATTTCCAGAAGGTATCCTAGTTCTATGCTGCCATTAATTCTTCATGTCAAAGCTAACTTCCATTAATGAAATTGAACATAAAGAATTTCTAAGGTTTAAGACAGATAAACACTTTGATACTATTCTTGGGCAAAAATGAGTTGAATTTTGTATATGTTTGTGAACATTGTTGATTGTAGAGGCGTGAATTCTTTACTTTTGTATATGTTTGCCAATATGATATTTTAATGATATAGTTTTCCACAATTCATAATTTTTCATGCTGTTATTTATTTCTAGAAATATTCGATTGTGTCAGCATGAAACATGGTATTTGGTATATGTTTGTAAATGGGAATGGCTGAAAATCGTAAGAAAGATAAACGATACAGATGTTTTATAAGATCATATGAAATTGAAGACGCTCACATTGTTGAATGTGTGAAATCCAACTGTCATCAACTGTGGTCTTCTCCTGCCTCTTTGTTTCTTCCTACCGTCTCTTCATATTTGGATATTTTAAAAACTTTTACATTAAGTGATGATGATATAAATTGTAATCTGCTGTAGCTAATAATAAAACAGAGATTGCTCTGTTTTTCCTATAGATGTAGTCATTAATGGTGAATTATGTAATTGCTGTGTTCAAAACAAAACAAAACAAAACAAAAATTTCAACAATTGTTGATTAAAATCAGAGTTTGTATTTATTTATCTGCTCATGGTTGAATCATTATTTTCTTTCAGCTGCTTTTTGCTCTTGCTAGTTCCTTCCGATACGAAGGTCCTGAGGTGGATATGCATCTTGCTAAGTCTGAAGCCAAAATTCTTCATGAGGCAATAAAGGACAAAGCTAGGACAGATGATATTGTCAGGATAATCAGCACAAGGAGCAAAGCCCAATTGAATGCCGCATTCAATCAGTTAAGAGATGATTTTGGCTATAGCATTAACCAGGTTCGATGTACTTAAACATCTTTAAGATACCATATGCTTTCTTGGCTTCATAGACATATTATAAGGTCTACTGCATAAGTTTGTCCGTTGCATACTCTGTTGATCAGAATTTTGCTAACAGTGAGTAAAATTTACCTGTCTAGCTTTTGAAGAAACATAAGTCAGAAGATTTTCAGGATGCAGTTCAAACAGCAGTAAAATGTATCCGCTGCCCCACTAAGTACTTTGCAAAGGTATGAAGCACATAATTTAAATTTTTATTATAATGAAGTTTTCAAGCAAATTGGTTGTAAATTATAGTTTCTTAATGTTTGTTGTTTTGTCTGATATCAATCCATAATACCTTTCATAAAGAAATATATTGACGAACCCATGAAAAATTCCTATGTAAATTCAGATTTGATATGCGTTGTCCATGACTTTGAATAGACTGCTGTGCATCTTCTATGTAGATTGTATTGGAAATATATTGTCCTTTAACAATATTGTTAATATCTATATTAATATGATAGGATAGTAGACTGATTTTTTATGTCCTGCAAATGTTTATCATTAATATTTCTCCAGAGTGTGTCATTCAAATATATATTATTTTGCTAATTCCTTGTCCCTGTTATTCTCTAATTCAGTTCATTAAAAGTACCTATTTATGTAATAAACATTATTATTTTTCCATAATTATGAGATTCTTTCTGAATTTATAATGATCAATTTATCAATATTATGATAAGAAAGAAAGATCAGGTATTACACATTGATATGGTATATTTAGAACACATTGATATGGTATATTTAGAAGAAATAGAGGCAATACAGAGTTCAAATCAATAATAATAATTTATAGATTGTATATAATATAAATATGTAAAATTTTAGTTTTGTATATTATGAAAGTGATATAGTATATCGTTCAACAAACTTTCAAGAAAATAGTATAGAATTAAGATTGAAACTACAACTAGAAGATGACTTCCAATCATCAATAGAATCTCTCTAGTATAATCGCAAATTCCCTTAGTTGAACTCCAATGTGTCTCCTTTAGTTTTTGGCACGTGAACCTAGATACGAAGCCCATCAAGTATAAAAAGTTGCCAATCAACTCTATATATAAAGTGGGGTTTGTAGGATTCGATTTGTCTAAAATTGACAACTAAAATTTAGTTTCAATATAGTTGTTGCAACTTGTTTGCAACCATTCATTTGAAATTTTTGCAGGATATTTGAAACATGCTTTTTCTGAGACATGAATTTTTTACCTTCATTCTTCCATATATCTATACCAATAAATTAGTGCATCCTACTTTGAAATTGTCATCTCAAATTCTATACTCATGGTTGCTCCAAACTTTGCAAATAAAGCTAAGTAATTCTTGGAATAAATAAGGCAATCCACATAGAGAACTAAGATAAGAATATTACCACCTAAGTTTTTAACATAAAGAATTGGATTCGACAAAAAATTACAAACCCTTGTGTTGTAAGTATAATTGAATTCTAAAATGTCATGCTTTTGGTACTTATTTAAGATCACAAGACACTCTTCAATTTGTGAACATATGACAATGTGATGGTATCCATCCATGCTACAAATGTAAATGTTTCAATGTAATCACTGTGTTTCTATTTAGTGTACCCTTTGGCTACCAAACTAGTCTTATTCTTAGTAATGCTTTCATCAAATTTGTACTTAGTTTTGTACACCCACCTCGTCCCAACAACTTTCTTACCAAGAGATAATTGGATCAAATCCCATATACTTTTCCTTTCAATTGTTTCTATCTCACAATTCATTATATCAACCCACTTTTCTTTTTTATTGAGCTTATTCAAAGTTTAATGGTTATTTGTATTCCATGATTTGAGTCGAGAAATCTTCACTTTTGCTTGTGATCTTTTCGTCATGTTTTTCAAAATTTGAGTCCAACAAATTAGTTGACTGATTCTTTTATTTCTTAATTTTTATATTTTTTTTGATATTATCGTATTCCCTTACTCAAAAATTCAACTTCTTCTTCTTCGATTTCATTAATTACAAATTAAGTTTTCGTTGTTTCAAAAATTCAAAAATAATCTTTAATATTTAAAACTTTAAAGTATTGAATAAAAGACATAGAATGCTTAAATTCAATGAAAGAGTTTTCTTTAACAAATGTCAAATTCTTTTTAAAAGAAATCAATACTAGGACAATTTTTTTACATATATTTAATAATATTCTTTTATTTATCATGTTATACTATATATTACTTTATTTTTTCACTTATTTTTATCATGCCTACAAAATCGTCTAAATTGAAGTCTTTGATTGAAATGCAGATTTTAAGGTCATCCATGGAGAGAATGGGAACAGATGATGAGGCCCTCACCAGAACTGTTGTGACAAGAGCTGATGTTGACATGAAGGATATCAAAGCTCAATTCATGACAAGAACCAGTTTGTCTCTCAAGACTGTAATAGCGAAGGACACAAGGGGAGACTACGAAGATTTCTTGCTTGCATTGGTTGGTGAATAATATGTTTTCAACTCTATTATTATCTGCCATGAAAAGAGTACAGGCCAACCAAACTGTTATTTAATTAGATACCAAGCGTATTACATAATGTTTTAGAATAAATTTATATGGATTTCTTATTGTGTATTCTGTTAAATTCGGTGGACAGAGATCTAAGTTATTATGTTTTATACATATGATTTATTTATGACTTCAAACTTCATTCCTCTAAAATGAAAATTTGTTTTTTAAATAAAATATTTGTTTTCAGTTGTTTTAAAGTGCTTAAATTGTGATTATGAAATTAAATTTAAATTCCTCCTTTTATTAAATTATGGGTTTTGTATTTTACATTATAGCATTTAGAATTAAATGACTGTCAAAATTGTATAAATATTTAAAAGAAAAGGGAGTAAGTGAAAGGTGGTATTTTAAAAAATATATAAATTAGTGGTTTGTGTTATTTTCTTGTAAATTTATGTTCTTGTAGGACATGGAATGATGATCTGGGTAGTCAACCTGCTCCAATTTTGATCGCATCTTGATAGAACTTTATATCTAATTACTTTCTAATGAATACAATCTTAGATCTTCACAACCTTGTATTACATTTTACGAATCAAAAACAAATTCACTAAAAAAAAAACCAAAACATAAACATCCAGCTACTCCTTGATTTTTTTTCCAATGACTATTCACACACAGATCACACACAGATCCCCTGTTCAAGGTATGGTGAAAAGGAAAACTACCCACCTTACAACCACTGGTTATTGGAAAAAAATAACCACTCCCCTTATTTACAAACACAAGCATAAAATAATGATCAGAAAGATGGAATGAAAAAAAAGCCCATCAACTAAAGAAGTTGCAATAAAATGCCTATCAATCAAATATGAAAGAAGTGATTTGAAAATATGCAAAAGAAGCTAAAGATGATATGACCGTGTCTTTCTGCCAAGTGTTGGTGTACATGTGAAGTGGGTAATTGAAAGGCTGTTGCAAACAGTGGTCCAAGTAGCACACAAACTCTTTGGCCTAGAAACTGGTCTCCCGCAGATGAAAATAAATCTGCCAAAATAGAAATATGCGCCTCTTTTGGAGGAATACTTGCAACAAGTATCTTCAAAGATGAAGAAAATTCAACAAAGTAGAACAATATTTCCAAAAAAGTGCACTGCAAACTCAAAAAGGCATGTGGAGACACTGTGCACTGTGCTAGTTGATACCTGGTATGGTGTTCTGTACAATTTGTGCAATAAGTTTTGGTATGGTGTTATGTATTTGTGTACAATATATTGGATGTATAAATCAAGTGATAAAACTATGAACTCATTTGAAGAGCCCAAAATGTCCATTCAAAACCAAATGTAGCTTACACATATGAGGGAACGTATTTCAATACTCTCCCACATGTGAAATTTCTTGGAATAGTATGTGACTCTCATCTTGTAAGGAATCTATAATAACCTATCATAGCAATCATGTGCTTAACTAATCTTGCATGTCATAAAATCTGTCTTAACTATTTTTTATATTATAGATGCTCTTCCACTAAATATAAGTAACAAAAGATAATTCTCAATGACAACCTATTTAATGTCACCTAATAATGCATATTCCAAGTCATTAGGAGAATAATAATTAAATATTTATTCTTCTATCTCATGTGGGACATCCAAGTTACCCTCTAAATAATTTTTGAAAATATATATATAACTATTTAATTATTAAATTAATAAAACAAAGAATTAATCTTATGATTTCAAGGTGAATATCACCTGGTTGTAATAAAATCCTAATATATATAATATCATAGATGGATACACAGTGAAGAGTGTATAAAAAAGAACCCCTAATACCTTTTCCATGAAGGGTAAATTGGAACAAGACTAGATTTCCAAAAGCTAATGCTTTCACCTAGGACTTAAGAGAATTTAAGGGAAAAAGGATTTTAAGATCTTCCCTACTATACTTTTTGTAAAAGTAATGAGGGAAGTGCTTATTATTTTTTGATTCATTATCAACTTTCTTAGCAAATATGAAGCTATTTTATCTTAATATTTAAGTTTTTGTTAGGTCTTTCCTCATCTTTGAAAAAATTGCTTCTATCATGACAAGTTCATATAAATTCTCCACCCGTAACTCAAATCTTGAGTAAAATTCCTAGTATTATGTCTTAGAACATTTAGTTAGAGAGGAATAAGAGAATATTTTAAAAATGAAGATGTTAGAGAATGTAATAATTGGAAAATAAGAAGAGCAATCAAGAGAGGTGTTGAGCATTTGACTACCAAAAGATGGTAGAACTACTTCCAATGATATTATTACTAGTAGGAACCGGATTGACATTATGCAATATATTCCTAACAATATAATTCAAAGATTTAGAAGTAAAAATACAATAATTTCAATGGTGCCCTCTAATGAAAGGAAGAATCCACCCTAACTTTGATAATATAGCTAGAGAATACCAAGTTGGCTAGTGCTTAGAGTGTTTTTATAGTCAATGAGAGAAAACATTTTAAAGTGCCTTATTTCAAGGCTTTGAGGAGAACACTAACGATTAGCTAAGACTAAATCTTTGTGGTAAAGGCTACAAATTACAAACAAATAGAGAAAAAATGAAAGTGTGAAGAGATTCTCATATCATTGTGAAAGAGTCAAAGAAGGGGTCATCAAATTAGTGGCAGATAAATATTATTATATTAAAAGAGAATAATTAAAATACATTAATAGATTGTATGGCTAATTTAGGAGTCAAATTAAATGAATCTAAGGGAAGGGAATCTTACGTAATACTACTCAATTTTCTCAAATTTGAAAGAAGTAATCAATAATAAAATAAATAATTAGTGAAGAATATCTCCCATATGAATTATAAAAAAAATAATGTTGAGTCAATTTAAATGAGTTGGAAATCTTAGGTATTACTATTGAAGTTTCTCTTTTTCAAAAGAATTAGCCAATAATAAAAAATAGATAATAAAGAATATCCTCTATATGAATTATGAAAAGTAATATTGAGTCAAATGAAATGAAACTAAGGAGAGGACCTAATAGAAATAGTCAATAACAAAAAAAAAATTATGTAATGAAGAATATTTCTTATGTGAACAATGAAAAGTAATGAAGTCAAACTAAATGAATGTAAGGGGAAGGAAATCTTAGATATTATTGCACAATTTCTTTACTCTAAATAATCAATAACGAAAATATGTGTTCTAGTTTTCCAAGAGATTGAAATTCTAAAAAGTAATAAGTAAATAAAATTAGATAAATCAAAAATTTGAAATTCTAAAAAGTAATGAGTTAATAAATTAAATAAAAATTAAAATTGAAAAAGTAAATATTATAAAACTATAAATTGATGAATTAAAAATATAAAATTGAGAAAAAAGTTAATAAAACTATAACTTTTTTATAATATTTAATTACGTAGTTTTTGGCACGTAATTAAATTGTGGTGTTGTTATTTTTGCCGTCAAGATTCAAACCTCTATTAACGTGTTATTAATAAGTGTTCTTGTTGGAGACTAGGTCCCTATGTATGTGGTCTCACCAATTCATAGCTCCAAACAAAAACACTTACACCTAAATCCAAAAAAAAAAGAAATTACATAGTTTTTAAGTCAAACTAATTGACCCTTATTTTATTAAAAATCGTTCAAATCAACCCATCTCTCATGAACATGAATTGTTTGCTTAGCACTTAATGTGTCTAAGTAATGAAGAGGTGAAGCACTATTCATGAATTTATGCGAACCACTTCATATGAACTACGGATCAATAAATTTAATTTACAAACTATACTATTGAATCTCGATAAAACAATACAATTAATTAAATTAATTTAAAAAATTATAAAATTATATAAATCATTAAAATAACAAATTAATAAAATTAATTAGAAATTAAGTTATAACTTAACATGATGCAAATAAAAAGGCATGGTCAGTATAATTTACCCTCTAGGATTATGCATGCCAGATCTCCAAACAAAATGACACTGTAAAAAAAACTTCTAGATCTGTAAATCACAGTGTTTTTTCGTCCAATTTTTCATGATTTTACAGCAGTGGGGATGCAATCATAAAGATTAAGCTACTGAAAATTTTGCATAAATCTGTTTTTACAGCAATAGAAATGCAGATCATAAAGATTAAGCTACTGAAAATTTCACAGAAATCTATTATGTTCTACAGATTTTAAAAATTACCAGACCTCCATCCACAATGACAACAAAAAGGAGCCTGGAGAGACAGAGAGAAGAAAGCAGAAAAGCCATGTGGAGAAGACAACCAAATGTAGACAAATGGTAAAGATATGAAGAATATGGGAGGCATCAATCAGGATTCGCAGAACAGCAGGATAGAAATGGGCTTTGCGACCAGGAAACATTATCACACTGCCAGAAAAGGAGACACGTTTTCCAAACGGACAAAACTCTTTTTCAATATTTGAAGCGTGACCACTAAAATTGGGATTAAAAGCCCCTGGACCAAACATGGAGCGAGGATCACGGGAAGAAAGCAGATGGAGACTTGATTGACAAGGAAGGATATCAAACTCTCCGCCGACACTGCTCTTCTTTATATATTTGAATATGATTGGCTTGGCTTTCGCTCACTTGGACGGAGAAGAATTGGGGAAAGGAAAGGGAGAGAGAATAGAGTTTTTTTTTTTATAGTACATCATGTGGGGATGCCATCATCTACAGTATAATTTTTTTTATAGGATTTAAATTTGTGACCGTTCTTTCAAGAGTGTAAGTTCTACATTATTAGGTCAATTCGAGTGGAGGATTTATAATTTTAAATGGAAATGTAGTTTTTATAGCCTACAGTAGTCTGTTTATAGGTTTAAGATATACCTTACCTCATGTAGGATTTGAGCTTGTGACCTCTTTTTCAAGAGTACAAGTTCTCCACCATTACTTTAGGAAAACACAAGGTATGGTGGACTTTCTTTCGCTATAAGAGTCATGGAACTCATTTCTTGAAATGTTAGGGTCCTCGATGCCTCTAATAAAAAATGTCTCCCCATGCATCAACTAAAAGTTTATAGAGGAGAAATCATTATTGTAGGAAATAAATTTGGTTGTTTAGAGAGTTAACAATTGGATTGAGAATAAATGAAAAAATTTAAACAATCTATTTGTAGATGTAAATGGGGCTTTAGGGGGACTTGGCATCTATGGTCCCCTTTGTGTCATTGATCACACACATTCGAAATGAGCCTAATGAGCAAGTATATGGGGTCTATATCCATAACCCTAACATTGTGTTATCTATATTGTTTATGGTCCAATTAGTGTGTTCCAAAAGAAGAGAATGTTGGAAGGTTCAATTTCAATAATAAAAACCTTTTAACATCTATCTCATAATCCTTTAGGGTGACTTCAATGTAATCTCCTACCAAAAGACAAACATGGGGGGAGTTTGCATCTAATATAGTCAGATAGAGACTTCACATAATTCATTTGTAGCAACAATCTAATTGATTTGCACCACAAGAATAGAAAATCATCTTGGATGAATTGAAATGAAGGCTTTAGATATATAGCAAAAAGACTTGTGCGTTCTTAATCACTCATAACTAACCTAGTTTCTAGCTTGAACCATTTCCCCCATATTCATGTCCATCAAGGGAGATGTTGTCCCCTTCAACTATCCATTTAATCTTGAACTAATGTGGCTAAGGGATCTACAAGATACAAATGAATTTTGATTGATGATGGAAGCCTTCCCCTTGTCAAGGGCGACAAAAAATTCATCTTTGCATAGAATTTGAAACACGTTAATTTTTATTTTGAAGAATGCAATACTCAACACTATAAGAATGTCCAAGAGGGGGAAACAATTAAGGAGGAATAAGAGTGCTTAGCATTGAATTCATTAAAATCTAACCCTTTCTCTTTGCCTATATGTAATGTGTTGATCAAACTCAACACACATCTTACTAAACTCTTACCCTATTCTAAAGACTTTCAAGGGAGAACGGAGAGGGAGACTATAGAAAAAGAAAGGTGTTGATGCACTAAGACTTAGTTTGCTCAATCTTTCCTTAAAAGCGTAAGACAATCTTTAGAACTAACAACGAAACATGCAACTTCTAAAGAGCACTATTAAGAGGTAAAACATGAAGAGGATATATCTACAAGCGGGGTAAGATGTATACAATTATGTTTAAATTCAAAGAAAAATCCCCTACACTTTTACATTGGATTTAAGCTTGGAAATCTAACTATAAGCCTTGGATCTACAGGTATAATTTCATAGTAGCATCTATTAGTAAAATTGACTTTGTGGTTGATGCCTTTGTTTTTTAATTTTTTTTAAATAATAAAACCCATTATAGATCAAAATGTTTTTTTTTTCAAATTTTTACCTATAAATTTTTGAACTTTTGATAAGTCATTTCCCTCTGCTATTTTTCCCATTCGCTCTTGTTGCGGCCTTTCTAAATTTCCTAACTTTTGTCGTGAGGTTCCCAACTTATAGAATTACCTGATTACCCGACATGCTTAGGGAAGTTTGCATGAAGTCAAAGCCATTAGAAAGTTGGACTTGTGGTTGCCTTTGAAAGAGTTTGATGGTTGTGAACTTGTCCGATCTTCCAACTTTCTGACATCTTGTGTTGTGATTAAGTTTGGGCTTCCTCGAGGCTTTAAGGGACATCTTCGATTTCAAAGTAAGGACATTTTGGTGATGTAACCTCAAGCTACTTCTGTAACCTGTTTGGGTGGCCACACGAGTGGGAAAAAGATAGAATCATACTCGAATGCTGTCGGGATTAAATGAGCCTGTCAGACCAAGAGAATAACTGCTTCTTGTTGTTCCTCTTTTTGCCTCAACCATTGCCACGTCATGCACTACTTCCAAGGAACAAATCAAGGGAAGATTTACAAAGTGTTGTCGTTAATGGCATTTAAGCAAATAAGGACACGAAAAAAGGTGGCGGCATGCGTTACTACCTTCAATAGTGCCATTTTTGTAGAAGACACTAAAGATAGTTTTAAAAAATAAGAAATTGTCATGATTTGCCCGTATCATAATGCTTTTGCCTTATGACAGTGAATTGCCATTTCACAACCCAAGTTTGAATTGGTTAGAGAAGGAGCGGGAGGATATAGTCTGACAGTTACGGTCTTTTGCATGGAAAGCACAAACTGATTTCAATGAATATAGGAAGGCTGCCACTATATTAGAAAAGATTGCAGAGGCAAGCTGAAAATCATGAACAACGCTTGCAGGGCGAGCTTGCAACAGGAAGGAACCCGGATAATCACGTTCAACAAGATGGTGCTTAAGGCTAAAAAGGGTCCCCTAATCTAGCAAGATGTCGAACATTTGCAAGATGATATTCTTCTTGACATGAGTGACTACGTCCAGACAACTATACTTGATGAAGATAAATTTAATGAAGTTTTATGGGTGTTGATTGAAGAAGAAATGAAAGCGGACAGGATTGACCGTCAAATTGCAGGACAAAATCCAGTGCCTGATGAAGAAGAATGAGTATGAAGTTAATAGTTCATGAATTGGGCTTATTGAGTGAATTTTGTTTTCTTTAAAAGCATGTTTAAAACAGTTGTTTTCAAAAACCATTATCTTTAAGAAACCATTTCTTGAAAATAGAAAAGACATGGAGATAATTATAAATTAGTGGTTTGGTAGATCTTTAGGGATCTTTTGGGCAAACTTTGTTTTACTCTGAAGACCAGAAACTTCTTTAAGAATATTTTTGTTTACTATTTTGAATATAGATTGTTGGTGGCTTCAGATATTCGTAATCTTTGAATTATGATGTGTGAATTCTTTCCGTTCTTTTGAATAGTTATCAGTGGATGCTTTTACATTTGAGATGGTGAATGGTTTTAGTTTTCTATTGCTGCAAAGATATTATCTGTGAATGATATTTTGTGGTGATCTAGTTGATTCAAAATCTTGAAAAATCCAAAAAGAGTTTGTATTTTATGCATGCCTTTACAAATCTTTATGCTTAAAAGCTCTTTCCTTATTTGCTTTCTACTTAAAATCATTTCAGTTAATCCTTTATTCATTGAATATCATCTGAAGGTAGCTACCACCTTGTAAAATAAGCAAAGAATTAGTCAGTAGACAGTTTATTTAGACTAGTTCAACTGTGGTTACATTTGTCACCTTTGTGGGCATGAGAATACAGAGTTAGGTGACAAATCTGTTAACCAACACAAATATATAATTTTTTAAATTTTAACCTATTATTTATTATTTATGTTAGGTGGTAGAGAGCTTAATAGAACTTTTGATACATGGAGAGAAGTTCTAGGTAGCTCTAGTATGACACATTGTGGAGTATCTCATCTACCATAGTTCTAATCTAGATGACTAATTTATTTATGTTTGGACTATGCTTTGTGTATTAATTCCTTTCTTTTGCCTAGTAATCTTCTTTAGTAAACCACTTATGTATGGTGTAAACCCTAACCCTTTTAATAAAACCCTACATAAATAGTATTAACTAAATCTTGTGTGTGCCTTCATGAAAGACAAATGTAAAGTGATAAATTTATATTTAATATTTTTACCCAACTTCCTATCCCTTTCATGTTGTAAACCCCAACCACTTCTACTATCTTATCACCAGTACCCAAGAAAAAATATTAATAAAATTACCCTCTACCCCTAATATATAGTGATATATCTATCTTTTTTGTAATATATAATACCCCATATTGAACTAAGATGTTATGATATTGTCTAAGTAGCAAAAAAAGTCCAATTATTTCTCCAAGTGCTTGAGAATGATACATGAATAATATTTTTTTAATGATAATGTGAAGATCTAAATGATCCAAGGTTGGTCCTTTTTATACAAAACCTTAGCATTAAATTTGAATATCTCAAATGTAAGTTAGCATGACTGCCCTTGGTCTCCTTGTGTTGTGTAGTGGAGTGCTTGGGCTTGTGACATGGCTTAACCGCCTCTTGTGGATTCTATAAGTCTAGTGGTTGTATCGAGCATTAACAGGCCGATCTTTTGGTGCAACGATAACTGTACTTCTAACAAAGGGTTAGGCATGCACTTTTCACCTCTACAATATAAGTCTATAGAGAATGATATGTTGCCAACAAATTTAGGGCGTGTATTCTCCACATGCCCACCATATGTTACTTTTATTTTAATAAAAAATAAAAAATCCTTAAACTCACTTAAACGTTTTGGAGGATTGTGCATGTGTTTTAAAATATTTTAAAATAGTGTACACGAATAATTATTAAATTCACCTTATTTTTCTCAATCTAACAAAAATTTGAAAGAACATAAGTAAAAAGAAATGAAAAACTTAGTACGCAAACCAACTATTTTAAACAAGAAATGTTTTAGATTTTTCATTTTCTTTTTATAATTATTATAACTTAACATTAATCAAAATAAAGTTGTCGTTGAAAAAGATCAACGTTTGTAGATTGACTCACACAAATGAAATTTGATGTTTAGAAAAACAATTACTAGATGTATATCACATACATATTGCATACACTTTTCCTAACATAAATTAAGTTTGTAATCATTTTTTTTTTAAAATATGAAAGGAATTGCAAGTCGACATCGAAGAATCAAATGAAACTTGAATTACAAACTCAACATCTAAAAATCAAATGAAACACAAATTACAAACCCAACATATAATGAATGAATGAAAGATTTTAATGACACCCATGAAACTAAACAGCGTATGGACCCGAAAAAAACATCCTTAATTTATCTTCACGCTCTTTTCAATATCGAACCTCCTACTATTAATTTTGACAAAAAAGTTGATCGTTTGATTGATCTTTTCTTCCTCAAATAATTAATAACATATTGTTTCCTACCCTCTTCATACTGAATATGGATAAAAATCAGTAATCAAAGAGTGCCCTACTCCCCCTTCTCACTAGTCAATTAAATGACCAAACAAAGCATAGGTATTATTATCAACATAACCATCATCCCCAAAAGAATTCAAACATACATTATACGTGACAAATACTCAACAACAAATTAGACAGCTCCTCAAAATATCTCCATACAACAAGAAATGGGACCCACAAAAAACTTATGGCCACAGTTCCTTGTAAACCTACTCACGAACTCCAATTGAAATAAAACCCCACATAGAAAATGACACGTGGCACTCAACTAAACAGTCTCCGTAAAATCCGTTGTACTAGTAGTCATACCTTTAAAGGCTGCGAGTAAGCAACGACCACATAAACTTAGCAGATTGATTTTAACCTTTTTGTTCAATGTTTTTAATTCGTTTGTTTTTTACATTTGACAAAGTTGGGGGAAAGATTGGATGGTTTGAAATTTATTAATGTCTTTAATTGATATTATTTTATTTTTATTTTATTCTAATATTTAGATGCCATTTTACTTTCAATAGAAAACTAAAATATTATTAGAGAATATACATTTAAATTTAACTTAATTTGTTAAAGTCATTCATAATTTTAATTTGATGTAATTGTATTTCTAGGAGATTCAAATCTTTGTAGATGACATGTTCAATGAACATATCATCATCTCATCAATTGTGTTCAACCAATTGAACAATCTGAATGATATTATGACTAACAAGAGCATTAACAAATGATCATTTTTCTCTTAAATACATTTCAACTAGTGATAATATTAGACTTGCCTAATAGGGTGAATAAATTAATAATTATTGTTTGCAAGAAAATTGAAATGTTACTACTAAGTAATCTAGAATGTAATTTATGTCCTAAGTAATCTAGAATGTAATATTCCTTCATAGATATATAGCAAGAAATTGCCAAATGGAACAAATTAGAGTACTTAATTTCTAATTTCTTTTTGGTTATTATAAGAGTCCAATAAGATATCTGTTTGAGAACATTGATTGATAGAATTGTGCTCATTATCATTTTTTTATATTATCATTCAAATGAGATGAAATTTGGAGGCTCTAATGTATAAATATATCATGTTCATTCTAGCACATGGCAACTCCTATTATTCATGGAGATAAGTCATGGCAATGTGTGAGCTCACCCATTAGTCATTGACTCTTTATTGCTTTGTCCTATCATAGAATCGTGTAAAATATTATTTACATTTAGCTACTTTTGTTGGTTTCATATATTTAGTTATCTTTTTTAAAATGTTTAGGTGGAGGTCTAATTTTCTAAGGATTCCTAATACAAATGTAAGATTCATCAATTGGAAGGGTTTGTGGGCTAGAAAGGAAGTCATGAATAGAAGGACCATGATGGTGTTTGAATTTTCTCTTTTTATAGATTCCCTCCCTCCCCCCCAAAATAGAGAGAGAGAGAGAGAGAGAGAGAGAGAGAGAGAGAGAGAGAGAGAGAGAGAGAGAGAGAGAGAGAGAGAGAGAGAGAGAGAGAGAGAGAGAGAGAGAGAGAGAGAGAGAGAGAGAGAGAGAGAGAGAGAGAGAGAGAGAGAAGTCCCTCCTAAAGTAGACACTTGTTGCATCACAAGCAAAGATCACAAATGAAGGAACTTGCTTTCAATGAAGGGTTTGGTGAAGATATTTGCAGTCTATTCTGATGTAGAACAATACTTAATATCAATGATGCCTTCCGGAATGAGCTCTGGAATGTTGTGCATATGTATCTCAACATGTTTTGTCCTTTGGTGAAGAACTGAATTTCTTGAGATCTATATAGCACACTGATTAGAATTCCAAACTCGGTGAGAATATTTTGAAGCCAAATAGCCTCAGTGGTGGTATTAGCTACCCCTCGATACTCAACCTCTATCGATGAATAAGCAATTACGGACTACTTCTTTCTCGAGCAACAAGTTGGTCCGAAACCAAGTGAGAAGCTTTATCCTGAAGTAGTCTACAATCTTGAAAATCACATGCCCACTTTGAATATCCCACCAAGTCAATATCCATGCATGTTGCATATTGAGCTCCATAATTGTGAGTACCTTGAATGTAGCGGAGGATCTACTTAGTTTCTTTCTAATGCATCTCATGTGGCTCTTACATGAATCGAGAGACCATGCCCACAACATATGAAATGTTGGGTCTCGTATGAGTCAAGTAGATAAGACTCCCAACCAAGGGTGAAGAGAACTTAGCCTCAATTTTAAACCCTAACAAAAATGGATTCAATGCAAGCTTACAATCAACCATGCAAAATCTAGATAGAATATCAAACTTGCATACTTGGGTTGTCTAAGGAAGATACTTGAAGATTCTCAATAGTCGTCTCAATACCAAATAAGTAATGCAAAAAACCCAAGTTTGACATCAAAAACCTATCATGTAGAGCGGTTATTACTGTCTTGATGGTGGATGATTGACTCCCTGTGATCAACAAGTCATCAACATAAAGAACTAGAAATGTGAGAGTTTCATCTTGCTATAGGATATATACGTTTAGATTTGAATGACATTGAATGAAACCAACTATCAAAAGGAATGAGTCCACCTTGGCATACCAAGCTCAAGGAGCCTATTTGAGGCAATAGATTGATTTTCAAAGTCAGCACACAAGTGAGGGCTATAGAATGAGCCCTTCCGGCTGCTCCATGCCTCTTAAATGTCACCATGAATAAAGGCACTCTTCACATCCATCTGATGAACTACCCAATGATGGGCTACAACTATAGCAAGGACAATTCTGTAGGATTTTGCCAAGATCAAGGGCACAATGAAAAGCATAAAAGAGACAATAGAATGACAAGAACAAACTGTATTCTCATCAATATGCAAAATGATCAACTGGATTAACCAATACAATGAATAGAGGCCTGCTTATATAGGCAAGGCCATATGGATGTATGAGCACACAAATATGACATGTGGCTCAATGAGAAACAAGGGTAGGTAAGAAATACTAAGGGTAGGTAGGAGAAATAATATAATATTCCACAAGAGGTGGATGACCCACCGAATGTGGAGTGTAACAGCAAAATAAGACCACAAAAGGTGGAATTTCTCCTATAAGCTCTATCCCTAAGTGCACACTTCCCTAAGTGTCTCAAATCCAAACTACGAAGAGATGCATTATCCTAAGTTAACTTAAGTAAGTGTAATAATATCCAAAATGAATATTTATTTACACCAACAAATTCAAATGGAATTCATCTTAACAACTGATGCGAAAGTTTAAGAGCGGTCCATCTCGGGAACCTGGGAGAATCCTTTTGCTACCAAGCAAGCCTTATACTTATCAACTGATCCTTTTGTTACATTTTTTGTTCAATAGATCCACTTGCATCAAACAAGTTTCCTTCCCTTAGGAAGAGGGACTAAATCCCATGTGTGATTTCTTTCCAAGGAATTGAACTCTTCCTACATTACAACATCACACTCAGGAATACCTTAAGCTTCTCAAAAATATTGTGGAAGTTGAAGCAATGCGGCAATTGTAACCTTGTTCTTCTAGTATATGACGGATCATCAAGCCAGTCACCTATTGACTCAAATATTTTTTGAGCCCAAAGAGGCCTTGAGGCTAGAAATTCTAGGGGAGAATTGATATTAACCTCTAAATGATAACTAGGAGAGGAATGTGAATCTTCATCTTCATTGTTACCATCCAAAGTGGAGGAAGAAGAGTCCTCATCAAAATTAGGAGGATTAGGATTCTCTAAAGAACTATCATCATGATGCAATATCTCTAATTTAACAATGGATGGAGAATATTTATGAGAAGAACTAGAAGAAGTCTCCTCAAACAAACACTCCTCTCAATGAAAAACTCATCAGTAGAGAGATGGATAAATCTATACCCTTTAACATCATTTGAATACCCAAAAAATATGCAAGGCTTGCTCTATGGATCCATGGCCTTGTATTTCTGTACTGGAATGTGGGCCCATGCAAGAGAACCAAACACTTTGAATTGCTTAACTATGGGTATTTTACGAATCCAAGCTTGAAAAGGAATTCCCCCTTTACAACTTTGTGAGAATTTTGATTCTAGATGTAACATGCACAGCTAATGGCATCTACCCAATGTTGGGGTGCTAAAGACTTGGAGTGAATCATACAATTGGTCATCTCCTTCAAGGATTTGTTCTTGCATTCTAAGACACCATTATGCTAAGGGATATATGGAACTATGTTGCATGTTGATACGTTTTGAAGCACAAAATTGTTCAAGTTAATTGTCAACATATTCACCCCCATTATCTACACACAAAATCTTAATGAACTTCTTGAATTGTTTCTTTGCAAAAGATTTTAAATCTAGAAAATTCGCAAAGATCTCAAACTTTTGTTTGAGAAAGTAAACCCATGTGTATCTAGAAAATTCATTAATAAATGTCAAGACATATCTATCCCTATTGAAGGATGGTTGTAGAAATGGAACTCCTATAGCTGTGTAGCTCTCCATGATTTTCCTTTATCGTACTTATCCTTAGCATTCTTACCAAGAATGCATCCTTGGAAAATTCCATCTAAAAATTGAATAGAAGGCAACCCTGAAACCATTTCTTATTCACTGAGTTGTTGCAAGTAATGGTCATTCAAGTGGCCAAATTGTTGATGCCACAAACAAGTCACCTCATTTGCATGAGTGAGTAATACTATCGAAGGAGAGTCAAGAACAAAGTGAGAAAACTAATACAATCTAGATTGATAGTTTTCGCTCCCAACAAAAATAGTAGACCCATTATGCATTTCATTAATTGCCATTGTATCTAGTGTGAACTCAACTTACTTAATAGAACCAGTGTGAGTGATCCGATAAGAGATTAGTTGATAAAGATGAAACATAAAGGCATCCTCAAATGTTCCTTCTCCCACATCAGTAGACCCTCTCTAATGCACTTCAACAAAGAGTGCCATCACCCATTAGTATGGTAGACATAGAACATGGTTGTAAAGAGGTACAATAATATTCTAAAGAAGCCATGTGGTGCAAACCACTTGAGTCAGTTATCCAAGAATTTTGTTGTAAAGAAGAAACGACAAGGGTCTTACCCTTTTCTTTCCCCTTACTCTTATTTGTGTCCTTAGAAGATCCTTATTATGAACTCGGCCGGACTAAATCAGATACCTTGATATTGTTCTTTTCTAGAAGATGTGAAAGGTAATCAGTTTTTTTCTTTAAATGCTTATATTCATCATGGCTAGGACTCTTACAGTAAGAACACTTGACCTTCTCATTCTTAGGTTGTTCATCTTTTGATGAATAGGTCTAGTTATCTACATTTGAAGTAGCTGACTTATGATCTTTCTTCTTCTCTTTTTGGGTCTTTTGTTTCTTATCTTTCTTGCTAGACCCTTTTTGTCATTTTGTGTCTTTAAGGTGCATGACATAGAGGGTTCTATTGTACCCATTTGAATCAATTTGTCCAACTCCCTAGTGAGTTCTATATGCAAATTCATTAAAGAAGACATTTTGAATGTGCAAACTAGGGCACATTTTGTAGCATAGAATGTAAAAAACAAACACTTAATAGCTAGGACCAATCTTACAAATAATACTCAAGATCAATTTCTTATCATCCTTCTTAATTCCCCATTGTTCCTGATGCTCTGCGAAATGGACAAGTGTTAGATTAAAGCCTGTGGTGGAATAACAGACAAAAACAACAAGAAACAAGGATCAAAGTTAGTGTTATTCAACCAAAAACTAATCTAAGAAGGCATATCAAAAGAGACACTAAAAACATGCTAAAGTATTTAACTGTGGAAACAAATATCACAAGGCATCTCCAAATGCCTTCTAACATGCTCTTAGTTTCTTCTCCTTTGTTCCTCTCCTCTCCAAGTCCCAAATTAGTGTAGTTCTCAGCAGCTTTTTGCACTATGGATGCTTATGGAGGTTCAAGATTGTAGATGATTAACTATGATATGCAAATGTAAAACAAACTAATTAGATATATTATGAAATGAACTAAGATTTATTTTAGTCCAAAATAACAATATATGTGATTTATGCTAAATGCTCTCTCTAAAATTCACTATAGATTAAATGCATACAAATTTTCAAGATCTGGATTATGAAGAAATGAGCTCTATTTATAGGAAAAATGGAGCAATGGATGGTTGAGATTGAGTAATCTCAATAAGGGTCAAGATTGAATGATATTCAATCCATGTGAGGATTTTCAACCTAATCCCAGGATGGCAAGTGTCAATATGAGATAGGTTGAGAGGAGAGGGAATAAGCATTAAATGTTTGACATGACCTGAGAGTTAACTTGGGAGTTAAGGTCAAGGTTGGGTTGAGTAAATAAATTCATTATCCAAAGAATAATGATTTTATCCAATGGATAAACTCTTGTGCAAAGGTAAAAGGGATAACCATGGTCAAAGCAATAAATGCTTGAGGAGACACATGGGTCACATGAGGGTTGAGTTAGGGGTTAACCATAAATGGTCATGTAAGAGCCATTAATGGTTTGGAAGACTTTAGAGGTTAAATTATTGAACACACAAAGCATTTAATGCTTTTCAAATACTTTGAAGTCTTTGAGAAGTGACTCCAAGTTGCTTAGGAACGTGACAATAATTAGGGGATGGATTAGGCTAATTAGGAAGGGTTTAGAAGAATCTAGAAGGGGGTTTAGGAGTGCAAGTGGATTTGGTGGGTGAGGGAAAATAGGATTTTAATTAAAATAAAATTAATTTATTTCAACTTGTGGTTGCAACTTGCATTTGTAGGAAAATGCAAGTGGGGGGGATTTTATGATTTAAATAAATGTTTTATTTAATTTATTTAAAAGAGGAAAGAGGATTAAATTGAATAAATAGAATTTATTCATTTAATTAATTGTGAATTTGGTTTAATGAATTAATTAAAATAAATTGAATAATTTATTTAATTAATAGGAGAATGTTTGAAGGTGAATTAATTAAATATTAATTTAATTAACTGTTGGCTAGTGGGTTTTTAATCAAATAAATAACAAATATTTATTTAATTAAATGGACATATTTATGTGACTACAGTTCCAATTGCAATCTTACAGATAATTTGAGTTTTGTGAAGGAGTCTTGAATGGTGTCAAAATTGGTTGGACTCAACCTAATGAGTTTATTATCCAACTCATGACTTCTTAGCTCATCTTGCTTACTGACGAGGTTTTCCAAAGTCATCTAGACTTCATTTGGTGTAGTGGTAGATTTAATGTAAAAAATAAGGTCAGGGGAGATTGGCATACACATAGTACCAAAGGTTTCATTGCATTTATTGAACCTTTTTATCTTTTTTGCATCATCCTAAGGTTTAGTTTCAAGTAACATTGTAATACTATGATATCCATGTATTTTCAGATATATTATCATCTTAAATTTCCATTCAAAATAGTTATATTGTGTTAAAAAGGGAATTGTATATGCATCCATAATAGCAGAAAAGAAGATTACAAATAATGAGGGAAAGTGCAATAATAAGACACACAAGACAGTCTCCTTTCCACTAGTCTCAAAAAATTACACCGCTCCAAATATTACAAGGATGGTACTTTATAATTAGTGTGTTTACAAGACCTTTAATGGCCAAAATTAAAAATTTTGATATAAATAAATATGATACAAATTTTTTTAAAAAAAATTTATCTCTATAATACTCTTCAATACCTTTCTAATGCATATTTGTTTTTTAAAAAAGGAGTTCTAAGGCAAAAGAAATGACCTATTGAAAAGAAAAAGTGCATTGGCTTCAACCCATAATATTTGATAGAAAATGACAAAAAAAAATTAATGAAACTTGCATGGATGGAAAGTGCTTCTTTCCAACTTTCTCTAATGATACAAGATAGAATATTAATAAGGAATCCAAGTTAAAAAATGGAATAATCCTCCATTTGAGTTCAAAAATGTGATGTCACACTTGAGTGGGACTCACTATTGTGGGTTCATCATATTTAGATGACCTCTAAAGAAAATTTTCAATCTCTTTATGCTTAAAACACCTCTCCAAGTATCAAATAAACTAGGGATAGCCACTTGTTATTTAAAGAGCTCCATGATATTCTTCAAGACTCTATTTGACAATACAAATATATATTAAAAGATCAAGATAATTCTCCTAAATGAGGGCAAGCTTAACAAGAGTGTCTCAAGGTTGTTCCCATTTAGCCCTCTTCTTATTCGCAAGATTTTGTTATGGTCAATTGAGCTATCCATTACTTATGTGCATTAAGTTATCCTTACTATTGCCAATGATAAAACCCTCTACTATGATGGTTTTCCTTATGACTTTTATAAGACCCCGTAGATTATTTTTTAGGGGATCCTCATAAATTTCCCTGTTTGATCAATCAAAAATAGCTAAGGGGTCGCACACATATGTATTAAATTATAAAAGTTTTACAAGTATTTGCAATATATCAATAATACTGGTATTCACCTTCTATCTTCATATTCTAATCAAGCCAAAATGTCTCAAGAGTCTAATATAGCATATGTTATATGTATGCCAGAAATGTTGATCAATTAATTAGCAAAATGACTAACATAACAATGAGATATTTATATCAAGGAAATTAAAAACAACAAAACAAGTGAAAAGAGTAATTCCTAAATGGTCATCCCATTGTTCCCTATCTCCAAGGACTCCTCAAGTTTGATTATTGCTCTCAGATCATTGAGCACTAAACCCTTAGAATGACAACTCAAAGAATGGGTGCTATGATGAAGGGACCTATATGCTAATGCAATTAAGATCTATATGATGATAACGATGTTTGTCTATGATTAATCTATGATGTTAAGATGTTATGATAGCATAAATTGTAAGATAACATGGACTATTACTATGGATAACGATCTAAAATGCTTAAATTGTCTAACTTGGTAATCAAAGCCTTGATAATGGAAGCACAATGTATATAGCACAAAGTAAGTAGTCTCTTGATAATGATCTTGTGTATCCCCTTGATAATGAGAGTCACGAGCTCTATTTATAGAAGAAATGGGCAATTGGATGGGTTAAGATTGAATTATCTTAACAAGGGCTAGGATTGAATGATCATCAATCCATGCAACACTTTCAAACCAATCCCATTTTGACAAGTGTCAACATGAGAAGGATTGAGAGGGGAGAGAAGAGGCATTAAATGCCTGAGGGAACATGATGATTACCCTAGGGGGTTTGGTTAGGGTTAAGATAATGGATAATTATTTTATCCAAGGGATAAAAGAATGCGCACTTGGGTTAAAGGATAACCATTGTCAAAGCAATAAATGCTTGAAGAGACTTGAGGGTTAGATGGATGGTTGAGTTAGAGATAAAGTCTCTAACCATGGGTCAAAGGTGAGCTAGCCATTAATGGTTTGGGAAGACTTTGGAGGTTAACTTGTAGAAGGGATAAAGCATTTAATGGTTTGAGAAGTGACTCCTTCCTAATCTTTTAGTTTGGGAATGTGCAAATGTTTAGGAGAGGATTAGGCTTAATTGGAAGGGTTTAGAAGAATCTAGAAGAAGGGTTTAGGTATGCAAGTGGGTTTTGTAGGAGAATGCAAATGGGAGGGATTTTTGGATTTTAATTGGAATAAAATTAATTTATTTCAATTTATGGTGCAACTTGCATTGGATGGATTTTTAAATAAATATTGATTTATTTAAATGTGTAAAGGGTATTTAATTAAATGTGGAAGGGGGATTTAATAAAATAAATATGATTTGTTTAATTAAAAGCTAGAATTTGGCTAAATGAATTAAATAAAATAAATTGAATAATTTATTTAATTAATAATAAAAGGGTGAAAAGGATTAATTAATTAATTATTGAATTTAATTAATAGTCAAATGGATTAAATAAATATAAAATCTATTTAATCAAGTGGATAGAGATAGGTGTCTGCACTATCTATGCCCCATGTTACTAACATACTTCCATCACAGTGGAGTATACATAAAAACCAACCTAATTACTACACCTACTTACATCGCTAGCTTGTCAAAAAGAACAAAACATAGAGATGTCTACTCCTTCTATAGCTTGAACTTGATTGAAAACCTCACCTTCACTGGGCATGAAGGACCACAATCATCATGTAACACTTGGTCTATTAAATCATCTAGAGAACCTGTGTTTCCTAATACAGAGGATGCCACCCTACCACCTTCACTCATTGCACTTCTTTCCATCAATCTTCCTCTAGCACCAGGTCCAATAACTGCTTCAGAAATAGAATGCTCCTTTCAAACTCTAGTTTCCTACAAGAGAAAGAGAAGCAAGATTCACCATAAAGATGAAAGTATATTCCTCGACCTCCCTGCCTTGCCTCTAAATCAAGCAGTAATCCCTCAAAAGAGGAACACCAACCCTCATAACCACACTCTCTAGCACATCCTCAATTCCACCTATATATTTCTTCCTTATCACTCCTTGGAAAATTGAGTTTTCCATTTTTGGGGATTCACTCAAATTGAGCAAGGTAGCGAGAAACATCAAAGATATATCAATGCCAACAAATAAGTTGTGCTCTGACTAGATAAATTTGTCCCATAAGACCATTTAAACTGCATGGGCTACCAAATCATGCTTCAACTTATTCACATCCCCAAGGAATGTCATATGTCATTTTTTGCATAATATTTGTATTGCGATGTCCATCTCGCATACGCACCTAACACCTCACTTTGTTGGGCAGTGTAAATGTTTAGAGTGTGTGAGAAGACAAGCTGAAAATTCCATATAAGGCCAAGGGTACATAGCATGATGATGACTCTCTATCCTTGGTAATAATGGCAACTTCATCCCTCAATGATTCCATGAGGTGGTAGCATTCCCATTGCTCATCAATCCCTTAATTTTTTATCTTTTCAGTACCTCACTCCAACTATCATTGCCATCACCCAAACCCAAACACAATCTAGAATCATGCAAAGTGCTTTGAATATCACATTGATCCCATTTAATTGTTGTGTCTATTGCAATTACTAATTTTAGGGATTTTTGAATTTGGGAAGGTACAATCCTTTCTTAAAACATAGGAGATGGTACATTACCCAAACAAGCCTGTCCCATCACCTTTTGTCATAGATTGGTCATGATTACCCTGTCCACCATATGCCACCCTGTTGTCTCAGGTGGAAAAATCATCCAAGTTGGATGACCCATCCACCACCTTATTTCCTTCCCTGTAACTATGTGAAATATTAAAATTTTCAAAGCTCCCTATCACATCCCAAATCAATTGTATTCATTTTTGCAACTTCTAATTTGGTGTGTATTTATATTGAATATCATTGACTACAATTAAAAATATTCATCCTCCAAATACATTTTGGGAAGTTTAAAGTCTCTTTTGCATTTCAATCCAATCAGGGTTGCCTTTAATTATACCTCATTATTCGTTGCTACCCCCAAATAAACTAACTTCTCTACCAAGGTCCTACCCAAATGATCCCTAATCATACATCTAGGTCTGCTCAATTTGAGTTTTCCTTTGGTATTATTTTTCCATATGCTTCCAAAGAGTGCCTTCCTCCTTAATTTTATACATATGTGAAACCAATCCTTGATATCTTGTACCAATGGGTATGCCCAATTCAGTTTATTCATGAGGGTTTTTTAGTAGTATTCTGCAGAGGGACTATTGAGAAGTAGATGATTGATTGTTTCTTCAACTTCTTTATACATAACATACCTGCTAGGCATCGAGATCCCAAGCTTCCTAGGTTTGTCCTTCATTACAATCCTCTTTTGAAAGGCCACCCACAAAAAGATGCTTACTTTGGGAAGAATTCCCTTGCTCCAAAAGAGGTGTAGTGGCCAATTTAGTTTATTTGCCATAGCCTCCTTGGTTCTATATCCCAACTTAATATTATAACTTTCGGTCTTCGAACCACACCACCGTATCACAACATCCTCCTAAGAATTGGAAATCTTTCTTTGTTTTAGAATTCTTCTTAATTCACGCTTCTAGTTTCTTGAGGCATCAATATCTTGTAGCACCTTCTAGCTCCAACTTCTACTCCCACCAAATTCATTATATTCAACATAGTCCCTTACCTTGTGTTCCTAATCCCTAATCTTTACATGTTGCTTCCTTTATCTCTTCTAGATCTTGCTTATTAATAAGAGGGGTGACCATCCCATGATTATGTCTAGAATGAAGTTGATCTGCCACTTTGAATATCTCATGTGACATGTTTTGAGATGATATATTTTCACTCTAATTTGGAGCTCCATATCACAAATTCCCTTGAAGGATCCCTAGTAATTATGATTTTGGTCAATTCATCAGAGTCTAAATACTTCCACCGAAGGATTGAAATCCAATTCTATTTTTCTTTTGTGAGCATTGCCCAAACTAACTCGGCACCCATCGCAAAGTTCATGATCTTCAACTGTTGAATCCCAACACCCCGAACATCTTTGGGTGAACACACCTTGGTCCATGCAATTAAGGGAATTATTTTTTTTTACCAAATCCACTCCAAAAGAACCTCCTCATAATTTGTGTTAGGAAATCATCAACTACTTTTGGAATACTCATATAAGACATGGAGTAAATAGGGATAACATATAATATTTGTAGCATCATTAGTCTCTCATCCAATTTGATCCATTTCCTCTTCTAGAACTCAAGTCTTATTTGGTGCAGGAGCACCCAGAAGAATAAGCAATCAACACTAACAAAAAAAAATTCTTCAAATTTTGGTTTTCTTTGGTCTTATCTGGCATCTCTCCTAGTAGCTTTGTAGAGTTGGAAATCATCATTTGTGATCTCTACTATGAATATTTGTGTGGCAATGACACCAGTCTAGTTATTCTTAAATCTGGCCAATGAAAGACACTCCTAGTCAGTATATTTATTGGGAGGTTGTAGCATCTTAAATTGTAATCGGTATATTTCACACCTCATATTTGTGCTCCTACTTTAGAATGTCTTATTTCATCCCCCCTAGGCCCATTTTTTGCCCCTTTTTACTCCAAACCTTATGTCACATGCTAACACTACTGAGTGAGCTACATCCTAGAGTTGTCCTCCCTCATTTGCTGATTTGTTGGTCCTATTTTTGGAGGACTAGGACGTGGTGGCACCCTAGTCTAGATCAAGGCATCCAATCACCCTAGTCTGCCTTAATTAGGGTCCAATTTGAATATGGGCGATCTCTCTCCATCCTTGATAAATTTTGGTCATCGTGGCTCAATTTGACAATTGGAGGTCGGTCTAATTAATAAATTTACCTGGGTAACCCTATATAAAGACATCCTATCAATTCATTTTCACCTAGAAGCAATCGAAGACTCCATACCCTAGCATTCATGCATTCAAGCATTTTTAGCCATTCAAGACAACATTTCATCCTTCAAGCATTATGGAGCAAAGTTACATCAATCTTCATGCAAGCATGTGTGTTTGATTAGGTCTTTCATGTTAGTTTGTTTGTCATCCTATTACATTCAACATTTATGATCATATCTAAAGAGAATTGCATCATCAATCTTCTTATCAACCATTGCAAATATAAGGCATACCTCCTAGCATTTAATTTAGTATTTACATTATTCAATTCAAGGTTAATTCTAAAACTGAGGTTTCACCTAAGGAAAACCCCCATCTACAACATTTTTCATCTCCTTCTCTGTGTAGGAAATTGGCTCAGGAATTTTAATCAAAGATTTCGACATAGTTGACGATGATGAACATGTTCGAATTTTGACAAAGCGAAAAGTAGAGGACCAAGGTGACCTACTTACCCGATCCCAAAAATTCTACCCGAGATTTCTATAGTGAATCTAGTGCATCTCCCTGATCTAAAATAGATCCTACTTATCTGTCTCAAAATTAAAGGACCAGGGTGACCCACCTACCCAATCTCAGATTATTAGCTTGAACTTTCAGGAATAAGTTCTAATCTTTTTCTCTTGCACAAATCTCATTTTGTGGTCTATAGTAGTCTGTTGTTACTTTTTCATTTCAATTGTCCATTGCTTCATCCTTTAAACCATACAATTCAAATCCAATTTCAACTAAAAGAGGGTGGTAAATAAAACAAGTCTAATCAGAATTTCAGCCCTTTTCCTAATTGAATTGTGGCTAGATCTATTGGACTTACCCCTCTTTTAATGTATTGTTTCCTTAGGTAAGATTAGTGGTTTTATCATCTTAATTGGTGAAACCCTAAATTTTACCAACCATTACATTTTGGTGGACCCGTCACTCTTACATTTGCATTAATTTTGATTTATGTTCTAATTTAGGGTCTTTCACAATGTAATTTACTAAATCTAATTGGTTTACTATTTCACATGTGATTACATTGCTTCTTAGTTATATTTACCAAAATCATGTGTTGGATAATGGTTTTTTTCACTTTACCTTAGTTATTTTCATTCATAATACTCTTGCATATGCCATAATTAGAATTCTAAAGATATTTCCTACTTGAAAATCATATCTCAAAGCTTTTATCCATGTTCTATGTTGTTTTATGACGATATTATTAAGAAAATGCATTATATATGTAGATCACATAAAAGCTTTTGTAGACAATAATAATCCTAGAGATGAAATTAAAAAGGCTAACACTTGTACCGCTCATAGGGTATCTCATGAGAATGAACAAAGAGTCAATACTCCTATCAATGATCTCTCTAATGGAGAGAAAGCATTGAAGAGCAACATGACACCATCTTCATCTCATACACATACTCTAGTGCAAGGGGGGAAAGATCAAAACATTGGTTTATCAATCTGTCTAGATCCCCCTTATTCTCCTAGAGCTTATCTTAATTGTTGGTGTAATTAATTTATTTTATTTATCTTATAGGATAAAATTATACTTTACTTAAGCTTACTTGGGGAATGGCATAGGATTAGTTGGATGATTTCCACTTTAGGTGGACTTATCCTTTCCTAGGATGCATAGTTATTTGTGTTGGGTGGTTGAGTTCTAACTAACTCCTACATACCCTTGCATTTCATTGAGCCACATCTCATTATTATGTGATCTCATTTCCTTTTGCCTTGCCTATATATGCAAGCTTATGTACATTGTTTATCCATCCACCTATTTGCATCATTGATAGGAATACAATTTATTCTTGTCACATTTATTCTCTCTTGTTTATATCATTTTCATTTGGTCTCTAGATCTTGGGTGGATACCTTCATAGCCAATTCTTGCATGGTATCAGAGCCAATAAGGTGCCTTTGGATAGTCATATTTTGATATTTTTTGGTGCAATTTGAAGTTTTGGATTAGTGGCTTTTTTGTTGGATGGTCAAAATTGAAGCGTGGTGGGCTAGATTTGAGGCCACCATTGGATTCAAGAAGTTTGAGAAAGTCATAATTGTCTTTGGTTTCTTCCAAATCTGACTCCAATGGCCAAATCTAGAGCCATTTGAAGTTTGGAGGTTTGATGGCGATTCAGTTGTTTAATTATGTAAACATTTTTCAAACAATTATATCTCAATCATCTAGACTCCTTTTTTCGAGTAATTTTTTTTATTTAGGGTAGAATTTTGTGCTCTTCATAGTGGTGTAGGATTTTTCTAATTTTCATACACGGATCTTTCAGAATCTGCGAAATCCCTATTTTTACAACTTTTGGGGCATCATTCAGGCTCATATGGACTCCTTTTCATGTGTAATTTTTTTTCAAAGTACATAATTTTTTATTTATTGTATAGTGGTGCTATCAGTTTGTAGTCATTGTGATAAAAAAACATATTACTTTCAACACATGGCCTTATTTAGCTTGTTTTTTGGCAATCGTAATGCTTAGATCTTAGTTTGGTCTTTTGCATTAATGATTTGAGTCTTCTATAGCTTATTTGTGGTAGTTGTAATCATTGAATCAGAAGCCTACTTTGCTTTGGCTCATTGTACAAAACTAAGTATAAAGTTCCAAATCATCATTTTGGGAGGGTTCTTTGATTGAGTGAATTGGAGGGGTGTCTTGTGTGATTGTGCCTCTCTTGCTCTACTTGTGCTCTTTTGATATTCAGTTATGGGTTCTCCTAAATTTCCACTTTTAACTCCACATAATTATGCAACTTGGAAAGTAAATGCATGGAGTAAGCTCGTGGAGAAAGGATTAACTCATTAGATTGATGGAACCATTTTAGAACCATCAGATGCTAATTTGAAAATGGATTGGCTCATTTAAAGTACTATGGCTCTTGGAACATTAAGGAAATATGTATCAACTAATCTTATTTTTCATATTGATAATTATAAAACAATTAAGGATGTTTGGGAAAACATTGCTCAGTTGTATGGAAAAGTTGATGAGATTAGAGGTTACAAGCTTGACAATGATCTCACCAATTTAGATCGCAAGGATTTTGATACAATCCAAGACTATGTCAATAAGGCAAATGAGCTAAGCGCACAACTCAAGGATTGTGGCATTAATAAGAAGAATGGACAATTGTTCTTCAATTTGTTGGACAAGCTTCCTTCAGAGAATGCAATTTTTGTTTCTATTTTTCACACTCATCAGTTGACAATGGAAAATGCCCATCTTACACCATCCTTTGATTCATTCATTGATATGTCGATGCTTGAATAGTCAAAGTTGAACACAATGGGTATTCTTAAGTCATCCAAGTCACGTGTTTTGGTGGCTAATCAAGGAAAATATTCCAACAAGAAGCAAAAGCAAGTAAAGCCAGAGCCTCGAAAGGATAGAATACAATCTTCCTCTCCTCAACAAAGAGATTCTACATCCTCTCCTAAAGTGGAATCATCTAAGAAGGAAAATATTACTTGTGCATATTGCAAGAAGTTAGGAAATGATGAACACCATTGTTACAAGAAGGATATTAATGAATCAAAGTGTCTTCTTGAGAAGACTAGAATCAATTTACCTTCTAGAATGTCTAATTCAACTTCTTCTTCTAAAGAAATAGAATTTGATAAGGGAAAGAGCCACAATTTTGGTACAAGTAAAGGACAAGATCTTTGTGCTATTACAAGTCATGATTTAGGGAGACGGTATCTAGATTCAGGAGTTTCTCATCATATGGCATCTTTCCAGTCTATGCTCTCTTTATTTGAACCTTGCAACATGCCACCAACTTTGATGGGCAGTCATACATATATGAATGTAATTGGGAAGGGATATATTGATATTGGGGATGGCACCTTCAAGGATGTGTTGTGTGTACCTCATTTGACAAATAATCTTCTTTCCATCTATAAAATCACTCATGGTGCAACAAGAAATATTGTGGAGTTTACACCCGATTCAGTTATCATTAGAGACTTGGAGACTAGAGCTATCATTTCTACTGGGGTGGTGCATCATGCATCTTATTTGTACTCCTTTTCAGACTTTGTTCCTGTTTATGACTTTGATTATTTAGATGATGATCACACTTCTTGTGTAGATTCTGATATTAAGGAGAACTTTGGTTACTTGAACTTGGGTGTTCTCACATGTGATCCAGTTCTTGGGCCTTGCATTTCATCTCCTCTTACCGATATCACGCCTACTGTTTCTCCTAATGATGCTTGTGAACTACTATAGTTTTGGGTTCTTGTGATTCAGTGTAGCAGGATATACATTGTCTTCCAGATATAATTCCTTGGGATGATTACTTGACAAACATTGCAGGTTTGTTTGTGGAGTCCTACATTATAGATTTGGGAGACATCATTGATGATATTCATCTTCTCTTTGATGGAGGTGATCCTTCTTCAGTTGTTCCAAGGGAGCACTCTGACCCTCTTGTTCATTCTCTACATGATCATTCTTTTGAATTTAATATGATTGTGGATACTTATGTTCAACATTTGGAGTAGGTCTCTTTATCTTTAGAGGAGACACTTGAATCTTTGGATAATGTTCTACATTCATCTTCACTAGATCTTAGATTGTCTTTTTTAGCAGTGTGACCTAGTACACATGATTTGGAGGGGGAAACTTTCAACATTAACATGGGGACACTTGAGTAACTATTAGAGTTTCCATACATTTTGAGATTTCTTCCTACATCTTCTTTTCTGTATTGGGGAGACTCCATACATACACCTTTGGTTTTGTTTCTTCCTAAGGGGAGGAATGTTGTTTGACAATTGTGGTGTAGCTTCTCCATTCAATTTAGAGAGTCTACCCTTGGTTCTCATTCTACATTGAGGGGGGTCTTCACGGTCTCTCTTCTTCTTTCTTATGGGGGGGACTTTTTCCTCACATGGGGTTTTGTCCTCCTCATACTTATTCTTTGAGAGTTATTTTTTATTTTCATCTCTCTTTTGAGAGAGATTTCTTTTCCATTGGGTTTTCTCCCTTTCTCCATTTGTGAGAGATTGTGTTGCATTTGTACATGGTTACCTAACATGGCCTAGTAGTTGGGATAACATTGTTAGCTTGAGTCTACACTCCCCTAAGTTGCACTTAAGGGAGGGTGTTGGTGTAATTTATTTATTTTATTTATCTTTTAGGATATAATTATACTTTACTTAAGCTTACTTGGGGAATTACATAGGAGTAGTTGGATCATTTCCACTTTAGGTAGACTTATCTTTTCCTAGGATGCATAGTTATTTGTGTTAGGTGGTTGAGTTCTAACTAAATCATGCCTACCTTTCATTTCATTGAGCCATGTGTCATTATTGTGTGCTCTCATTTCCTTTTACCTTGCTTACATAAGAAGGCGTGTGTACATTGTTTATTCATCTATCTATTTGCATCGTTGATAGGAATACAATTTATTCTTGTCACATTTATTTTTTCTTCTTTATGTTTTTTCCATTTTGTGTCTATATCTTGGGTGGTTACCTTCTTAGCCAATTATTACATTAATCATCAACATATTTGTAGGCAAGACAATGTTATGCATTTTATTCGTGATCTTTATCCTCACACAACATTAAGTAAAGATGAAGCCTTAGATGATAAAGACCCTTCTTTCCAACCTACCAAATAGGACATGAATAATTATGATAGAAAGGAGAATCACCTCATAAAGGATATCCCTTTTTCATCTACTCATCCCTTTGGTCCTTCAACTTGTCCTTACACTACATATTTTGAAGAAATGCATAATGAAATCCCTCCTCCTTTGCAATTAAGAACATCTTATTAAGTTGGATATGATATGCTTTCAAAACAAGGCTATAGATGACAAGGACTTGGAAAACATGAAATAAGCATTAAGATTCCCGTAGACCCTCCCACATAATTTACTAAGGAAGGGCTAGGATATCCCAATTCCCAAACATCTATGGAGGATTCTTATAACGTTCAAATTCTTAAGGAGTATTTTGCAAGACAAAGAAATTACCACCCATCCAAACATGCATCTACATCAAATAATCCCTCTCCTTCTTTACTAATTATTTTTCCTTAATAAAATAATCCTTCTCCTTCCAGTAGCACACCTTGTCCTACTTCTCAAGGGACAAGACCTATTCATATTGATTTTCTTGAAAAAATAGCTACAAGAATCTCTTGGAGATTGAAGTATGATAAGCATGTTGTATTTCCTTTCATTAAATTTAATAATAAGAACAAAGAAGGTGACGAGTATTATCTTTCTTATTGTTGTTATTCTCATTCTCTTGAAAATTGTCAATATTTTCAATAATTTGTCCAAGACCAATATGATCGAGATTGCATAGCTCTTACAATTGATCTTGCAATTTTTCTTGGTGAAGAGGTAGTGCCTTAACACTCCATTCACCCTATTGTGTTGCTCCTTACCCTATGCCATTAGTAGTTAACTTCACTAGGGGATCTTTGTCATGAGTGGTGATGCATCTTCAATTCCAATTATACTTGGATAGAAACATAATTATTCCTTGTCTCCTCGCTTGGGGGGCATGGATAATACATTCAATTCTCTCTCTTTCCTTTTCAAAGATTGCCTCTTCTTTTGAGTTGTATTTTTTATAACTTGATGTCTTTTCTTGCACTGAATTTTTCTTCATGAGAGTACATTTGTGTTCCTCTCTTAGGACTTATCCTTTTCTTGAAATGGTACATCTTTTATGTGTAATACCTCCTTAGAGGGAGTGCAATTCTTCTCTTTGTCTGTATGCTTGGGGGTATAGATTCTATCTTCTATCTCCTATCCTTTCTAAGGATTCACCTTTCCTATGATGAGTGGTGTTTGCTTATGATATGATGTTATTCCTTGTGTGAAATTGTTTGTTTTCTCAAGGATTCTCTCATATGTAAGAGGTGTGTATCCTTGGGTGCAACCTCTTCTTCACTTGATGATGTATGTCTATTATAAACAAACCCCTCACTTAGGATCAAAAGTATGTTATCTTTCATCAAGAATCCCTTTACCTAGCAATGGGAGGAAGAATTATTGTTCTCCTTCCTTTCTTTTGGTCAATGATGTTATTTTTGTTCAAAAACCTCCTCTTGGAGGTAGATGTCTTTGAGAAAAGATCTCTTCCTCTTCTCCTTGAAAGGATTCCCTTTACACTTGTTGCAAGATATCTCTTTTACAATTATATTTTCCTTGCTTATAAGTCATGCCTCTTTGGATTGAATTTATGTACATTGTTTCCTAAATGATATCTCCTTGGTGATGAAGGTGTGTATCCTTGTCTCTAGATTCCTTAATACATCAACATACCTCTACGTTGACATCTTAAGGGGGGGCATGTTGGCATGATTGGTATAATTGATGATGATGTTGACATATCAGTATAAGGACCGTTGGTGATGATATGTTGATATGTTGAAGTATTGTTGGTGATGATATAGTTGATATGATAAGGAGAATGATGGCATGATGATGTATGACCACTATAGATTGAGATATTGGTTGGTGACTTGGTGATCAATTATTTGTGTTGTCATTGATGGCAACTACGGCAATTGTTTTATTCTTGATTACTTTGTCATCTAGGTTTATTGGTGTAACCTAACCGGTAATGGATTAAGTTGGTGAGATGAACTATGTAGCTAACAGACAAACTGTCAAATAGGACTTTAACCGGTAAACATAAAATAGTATTATACTTAAGCAATTGGTTCTAAAGATTGATGAGGAATTAGGTGTTGTGGTTTGAAAAGTGTGTTTATAAGATTGTAATAAGTCTATGACCAGAACCACATCATGTTTTGATAACCAGAAGTCATGTTTGTGATTTACTATTGTATTTTCAGTAGGGTTTTAGCAGGGTTTTAGAACCGGTAACAAGATCTCTTAACCGGTGATGCTTTATGGTTTGGCGGTAAATTTCATTATGTCCATAACTTGATGATGATGTGTCACAACCCGTGTGAGAAATTAAAATACTGTTTTGGCGTGATTAAGGATGGAATTTATTGGGAAGCAGTGAAGTGCTTAGCAAAATGTTTTAAGGGTGTGACTGCTTATCAAATCGATGTGCGGTGATGTGTTATGATCATTCAATCATTGTAATTGTCTTGAAATTTGTTGTAATGATCTGTATGATGATTTGTAATGATCTATGATGATCAATGATGTAAATTCACTTGAATCTTGATGTATCTAGGGTTTTGTAACTGACAAAAATGTAAAGTGTATTTAGGTCAGTTTTGATGAAGTTTATTGTGTCGGTAATTTGAGAAAAGAGTGTGTAGTCGAACCAGAGGTGTGTGCCTGCAAGAGTGAAGCAGATTGTAGCTGAAGTGGATCTGAACAAACAAGTAGGAAGTGTTATTTCTAGATCGGTCATCTGTTGTTCCCTAATAGTTGTAGGAGGTTGAAAATCCCTTAACCGGGTAGGTCCTAATAGGCCTTGTTCATGTAAATCCCTTAACTAGGTAGCTCAACAACTTGAGTTTAAATCCTCTTGCAAGGTTGCTTCTAATAGGGCAAAGCTCATAACAGACCTCATATTGTAAATCCCTTGACCAGGTGACTCCTAATAGGGTCTTCTCCTAACCGAGCATCATTGTAAGCTCTTAACCGGGCTAGGCTCCTAACAGGGCGTATTCCGAAAGAGTGCATTATTTTGTGGGTACCAATTCCCGCCATGGTTTTTCCCATTTGGGTTTCCACATGAAAATCTTTGTGTTCATATGGTGATTAATTTGTGTTTGTGTTAAGTTGATATATTTCTATTGCATGCATGATATGGAACACTTAAATGAGTAGTTTGGTAAATTTGATTAGTAGATTGATTTCAGTGGCTACCAGTATTGGTTATGATATCCGTTTGGTTTAAGATTTCAGTTTCTTGTTAATACTGATTCACCCCCCTTCCCAGTATTAATTTGATCCTCTAAATAACATGGCATACATCACACCCTCTTTGTACCATAGTTTTTTATTTTGTGTGTCCTATATGGGATGTAATATGCTCGAAACTAGACCTAACTCCTAGATTAGATGCTTCTATAGATTAGGAAAATCAAATTAATCATGAAAACCAAAACACAATCAAAGCAAGTCACAAACTACCTAACAATTATGCTAAATTATCCTAATCTAACCAATAGAGACATTGAAATGAAATGCAAATAACATAAAACTAAATAACAGATATCACCATTCCTTTAATGTGCCTCCATCATTCTTCCTTTCTCCTCTGATTTGATGTCACTCTCATTGTGCAGGTGCAAGTATGAATGAAATCAAGGAATACTCAAAAATGTGACTCTAAGATGAAATGATTTCAAAATAACAATGCATGAAAACTAGATTATTAGATGATTGGGTAGAATGATAATACTTAAAAACTAGATGATTAACTGATGCAAATGAATAACAATACTTAAAGACTAGATTGCTAATTGATTTGACAGAAGGGCGATGCTAAAACTCTAGATGATTTGATTAGTGAAAGAGCCCCCAATTTATAGAAAACTTGAGACTTGACGGACGAACAGATGGACAGACTTGATTGAATGCACCGCAAAGTTGTCATTCGAGGAACGATGAAGGTACACCAAAAAAAGGGGAGAAAAAGGAAAAAGCATATTTTTGAAGATGCTTACCCCATTTTCAAATTTAAAAGTGAAATTAATGAGATATTTCCAAAAATATAGATTTTAAAAAATCAAAGAGGATATTAGTTTCCCATTTTCAAAAATTAGGAGGATTTGGGGAAAATCACATAAAACAAATAAAATATTTGTTTCTATTTTGAAAATTAGGAGATAAATAATTAAAGATATTTATTTAATTATGATGACATAATTAGCTAATCAAATAATTTAAATAAACTATTCAATTATGGTAAATAGAAATTGAACATTTAATTAAATAATTAAAATTATTTAATTAAAGTGTGAAATTCAAAATTAACTAAATAATAAAATTATTTAATTAATATTAAAAGGAGATTATTAATGGTGAATAAATGATTAAGGAATAATTAGTAAAAGGGGCTTAATTAATTAAACCTAAAAGGGCAAATTAGTCAAACTTGCATCTAGAGACCTTTATGTGGTCAAATTAAGTCAAAATTGGTCAAAATGGGTGAAAATGGGAAGAAAGGGGAAGGTTCAAATAGAAAATGGAAAGAATTGAGCGAAAATGGGAAAATTAGGTCAAACCACGTAAAATCGAGTAAAAGTAGGTAAACTTGGTCAAAACGGGTCAATGGACAAAGAAGGGATGGATGCGACGCCACGGGGTAGGAGACGAGGTCAAAATTATGTCATAAAATAGGAATTGGGAGAAAATGATGCCTAAGGGGCATAAAATGAGAAGCAAGAAATAGCACGACCAAAAAGGAATCAAAATGACTTGATCGAAGCAAACTTAGGGAAAAAATCGACATCACCATATCAAAAAGGGAATGAATTGACATCAAGGGGATGGAGCTAGGGAAAAAATGATATCATAAACTTAAAATGGGGAGAAAATGATTGTAGTGCCCCTATCGATCCATCCTTTGAGATGGGATGAGTAAGTTATTTATGTGGCTTTGCTTTGAGGTTAGAATTGTTGTTTATGCCATGATCTGTGTTTATGATGTAATAAATCCTAATTCAGTTGTAGCTTTATTTTTCTTATCAAACTTTTCTATTAGAATTGGATTTCAAACCTTGCCTGAATTGGATGACTTCTATGATATTATTCTTGGCTTCTTAATTTGCAGTTTGTATATTTATGTATATATTTGTTTGTGTTTCTTCTATGCTCTCGCACATAATTTTTTCTTATTTTATTTTTGTTTGTGGGGGTGGGCTCTGAGGACCTCAACCCACGGTCGTGGGAGGCCTCTACCCACAGCCGTGGGGAGGCTCTCTCCCATGTATGTGGGGAGGACTCTCTCCAATGTCGTGGGGGACCCTTCCCATGCCTCAGCACCTCCTGACTTAATTTCCAGCCAATGTGATTATTTTGGCAGCCAATCAAATTTGTTTTAGATTTGGTTTTTGCTGAGATATTATAATGTTTTATTATGATATTAAAAATTAGGGTTTATTGTTTATTTATATATAGATTTGGAAATCGTTATATTTCCTGGGTGATAAATTGTCTTATGTTATATTATTTTGTATTGTTTCTAAATAAAAATTCCAATCATAAATGTTTGGATAGTAATAATTAATTTTTTGGGGGTTGATCATGAATACCATTTATTAATCTAGTAATATAATTAATAGTTACGGGTTCAGGTTTTAAACTTTAAGGTTTTCCTATATTTATAATTATTTATTATAAAGTTGTGTTAAGTGATTTCTCAAATATTTTGATATATGTGGGTACTATGTACATATTTGGGGTATATTGTCAATTTTCATCCTTATATGTTCGGTAATGTTTGGGTTGTTAGTTATTTAATTGGTTTTATGTTTTTCTTGAATTTTGGAAATGAATTTTCTAGTAAATATATTATTGTGCAGTTTACCCAATAACCTCCATGTTACTTCTTGATGAAAAAAAAATTGGGATAATAAGTTTTTATTTGCTAAAATATTATTGTTTGTATAGTTATGCTATGTTTGAAGTGGAAGTATTATACTTAATATTTTATTTGTTTATGTGTTATATTTATATATAGTTGTGTGGAGTGGTATTTAATGAAAATTTAATAAAAGGAAGTTTAATTAATTACATCAAATCATGTTTGATAAAGTGGTTAAATTAATAATAATTACCTTTGTGTTTTTCCTGAGGGTGTAATTTGGATGATTACTATTTGAAAATTATTTAATTAATCTTTATTTTAATATGTTGACATAAATCAATTAATTTGTTTGTTATTAAATTTATTATTTGTGTATAAGTTCATAATTATATTGCATGGTCATATAAGGAAAAATAATTAATCGTGGGCATAGGTATAAGATATTTTGGTAAAAAATAATTGTGATTTATTAGCTCATTAAGGAATTTATTACTTTGTCGAGTTGTTGTAATGCTTGGGGTGGAAAATGTTTCATGATATAGTTTATTTTATTTAAGTATTTTATGGATTGGACATTTAATAAATTATAGTTTATTTAGCAGTGATAATTAATTAATCTATTAATATTAAAATAATAATATTTAACTGAGAGGCCTGCTAATGGGCTTTTGAGGGCTTATCCTCCTAGGGCTATTGAAAAAAGTCATGTGTGGATGCCCCCGGATAGGGGATGGATCAAAATCAACTTTGACGGGGCATCCAGGGGGAATCCTGGGATCTTTGGTGCATGGGTCATTGCTCGAGATGAGAAAGGTAGTATTTTAGCATTTGGAGCAAAGAGATTGGTGGATGGCACTAACAATGAAGTTGAGTGTCAAGCAGCAATTGAAGTAATTCTTATGACGAAAAAATTGGAGGTGAAAAAACTACACCTTGAAGGGGACTCCCAGATAGTGGTGAATGGCATCGCTAGGGGTAGGATGGATGCTTGGCACCTGGATAAACATATCAAAATAATACATGACCTCCTGAATGGGTTCGAGGACTTTAAAGTATCACATGTTCTAAGGGAAGTGAATGCAGAAGTTGATGTGCTCTCGAACGTAGGTGCAAATGGTTCCTTGGCTGAACATTTTAATTTCTTTGAAGACTTAAGGGATTTGGATCCCTTAGAATTTGTTTGAAGAAGTGTTGAGTATGAAAGGGGAACCTGAGAAGTTGTGAAAAGCTATGTGTGAACCCATTTTAGATATGCATGTTGAGGGGTGGGGAAGGCTTATGTGGATTGAGTACACTGCAATGGCAACAAGTAGAGAAAATGGCGGCGTAGGTACAATTATGATAGTGAATGGAACTTTGGATTTGCTAGCGATGTGCGGTGTGAGGTGGTGCGTGTGGTGTAATAAGGGTGGTAGCGTTTTGTGACATTATGGTCCTCAGTTTTTGGCATTTCGAAGAGGGATTGCAATTTCCTTTGCAAGTGTTGTTTCTTGGTTGTATGGTAGGGGTACGATGGAAGATAATTACTCGCTGATCACTCTAGGCCAAATGCTTGCCTTTTGAGGCCCTATTTCAAGCCATCATATGAAGAATGTATTTAGGGTGGACGAGGAAGAATTTTGGAAGGCTATTCGTTTGATGTTTGGAGACGAATTCCTGGACACTAACTGTCACCCACGAACTAATTTGGGTGTATCATCCCTATTTGTGGCACTAGCACTGATGGTGGGAAGTTCAAGGGAGGAGGTGACACGGGTGGCATCTCTAGTTCTAAGACCAAAATGGTCGGTTGGCCTGGCAGAGTTGGTGGAACATGCGGAGATTGGTGTGGGTTTGCGAATGGAGCAAGGGTCGTGGAGGCGCTTAAGTAGGCGGAATGATGCAGTGCAACCTCTGGTGGTGTGGTCGGCCTCTCGCTCAGTTGAAACCCAGTTGGAGGATGCAAGGAAAGGGTGGCGGGATCTACTGGACTTTGTGCGGAAGATGGGTCCGATGAGGTGGGTGAAACTGTGTGGCAAGCAGACCCCGGTGAATTCGCAGGCTCCGATTGGTGAGGATGGGTGGCCAATGGTGTGACATCAAATCCCATGGAAGATTGCGAAGATCATGAAATGCAGCGAGTTGCGAGGAGGACAACCAGGAACCATGACCAGTGTTGGGATGGCGCAATATAATGCAAGACCCAGTCATGCCATCCTCAATTTCTCCAAGGAGGAGGCCCTTGGCTAGTTCCGGTAGGATGCTTTCGTGAGGAATTTTCTGTTAGTAGGCAGTAGGTTTTTTTTTGTGGTTTTTCACTGATGTAAGGAATGTAACCTTATTGGTAGGCATAGTTGGTGTTGTTTTTATATCTTGGGTTTCGTTTTGAGTTTTGTAGGGGCGAGACCCCATATAGTCTTATGACAGTGGAAAAGCTGCAGAGCAATTGAAGGCATGTAATTTTCTCCTTTCAATCAATACAAATATTAAACCAATTATCGATCAAAAAAAAATTTAAAAAATTAACTGAGCATTATTGTTTTGTTATTAATGAGGTTATTATATATTATGCTCTTTCAATAAAAAATAAATATATAAATTTAATAACAATTATTATTATTTAAAACTGTATCCTTATGTTTGTTATTTGAATGTATTCCCTAAGTCTGTTATATTGACATTAGTATTGTTCCTTTATTAAATTATATCAAAACCCCGACCTATAATGTTATAGTAGCTTGAACCAACAAGTTTTAGGGTTTTGCACCTTTCATGTTGTTGTGGCCCGGATGTCTTCCGGGGCTCCAGAGATTGGGCTATGATCTTAGGTCTTGATTGGCAGTGTTATCATGTTCATATTTTTGTTTGGTCTTTATTTATGGATGCTTATGGTGGATTATCAATGTCTTAGTGTTATTCCATTTCTTCCCTCATGGGATTGAACCTTGTTGTGTTCTTTGATGGAAGATTTTGTACTTTATGCTTATGGATGTTATATTGTCTTCAAAACTTTGCTATGAGGCTCTTTGGAATCATATTATGAATTTCATTGGATGATGTTTCTTCTTATGCCTTGTATTTCATGTTGAGTGGGCGTAGTGTCATGAGGGGAAGTTTCTCTCCATGGGGGCTAGGATCCAAAAGTGATCGCCAGGATAACCCATTGGGAGGGTTTCTTAATAAGTGAGAACCTTAATAATGAATTAGGGGGTTTGGTAGATAATCACATTAATCAAGATAATGTATGCCCCGCTCATGGCTTGAGTGCTCGTTTAGGCTCAAGATGAGGTGGGAAGGCCTGTAATGGCACAATAAACTGCCTTGTCCTCTTGAAAGGTATGTTGGTTCTGCATGAGCCTTGTATGGGGGTCGAGGATTGGGAGAGGCTACCAAGACAACCCAGGATGGGGATCGGGGCCTATGGAGACCTTCCAGGACAACCCATATTGAGCTATATGATGACACTCTCCCCTTGTGAGCACTAGTGTCCCCGTCATGTGTTTTGTAGCCTCTAGAGTATCCTTGTTATGAGATTCATCTTTGTGTAACTTGATTGTTTGGCCTTACCCGATGGAAATAAGTTTAGACCATGCATTGTTTATTCTATGTTTGTGTGTTTGTGGGCCATATGTCTATCTCCTAGCACGGGGGGTGGTCCTTCAGTGTCCACATGGTCAGGTAGTAGATGTCTTCCTCCATCTGGGATATTGGATATGTTCATGCGTGGATTGGCTTCGTTCATTCTCCAGTTGCTTCTTTGGGATATGGTCAGCATAGTGGATTAGGTGAAGATTCATTCATCTTTCATACTATGTTTATATCATATGTAATTGTATTATGTGCATGCCTTCTAGGAAAATGATGTAACTATGTTGTAATCATGATGTAAATGTAATGTGTTTTAGATAATGTGATCTAGTAGGACTTATGTTAGAAAAATGAAATAATAATCTTATCTAATTTGAAATGCGTGTATATTCCTTATTCACTATCATGTATGTGGTAGGAACTTTTGATATTGGGTTTAAAATGAATCCAGTCTTAGAAGTTAATTTGAAATCAATTCAATTCCCTAATTCAGTAAATGTGTATGGATGATTTTAATTATGATAGATTTCTTATTTATTCTCATGAAGGAATTAAATATTAACTAAGATTAGATCCAATTTCTTTTATGTGTTATGGTGGTTTAGTAACATCGTTGAGAAACCTTAGAGGTAGTTTAATAGTTTTACTCTCTGCTTGTGCGATAAGTTTGAATTGTTCCTAAATAGTATTAGGATGCACACTTAATGTTTAAGTGGAAAAAAAATATTTCACTCTTATTTGAGTTAGTTTAGTTAGTTTAGTTTAGTTAACCTAATCATGCTATAATCTTCATTATTAGTTAAAAATGAAGAACGTGGGTGTTTACCAATTTTTAGTGTCTATAGATTCATTCCCAAAACCAAACATAGTTCCTTTCATATGTCTTATAAGGGGTATACATGCTTGAAGCCAAACATAACTCTTATACGAGATGCTCCTAAAACCAGACATATTTGTTTTTCAATTATAAGTCTTATATAGGTTGTTGCATGCTTGAAGCTAGACCTAACTCTTAGACGATATGCTTAACTCCTGAAATCATATGGTGACATATGTAGCAGGGTGAGTTGACTAGCATAACATAGCTTGCTAGACCTTTTAGCTCTTCCTTTTTCAGCTTCTTTAAAGTAGGTTGACTAGTATAACACAACTTGATAGACTATTCAACCCTCCTTGTGTAGAATTTTTCGAGATGAGTGAAACTAGCATAACACAACTTGCTAGACTATTTTGGCTCTCCTTCTCTACATGAATCACACAACATAACACAACTTGTTGTCCTATGAGTATTCTTGTTCCCATGGATCACCTAGCATAACACAACTTACTAGCTTATGAATTCCATGGTCTCTCTTGCTTTTCTTCTCATGGATCACCTAGCATAGCACAACTTGCTAGCTGATGTCATCCATGTTCCCTCATTTCTCCTCCCCATGAGCTCATATCTTTTCCACTTGTTGGATCATGGTTCATCTCTTCATTTGCATAATTGTTTCTCCTCAAAGATGCCAATTTATTGTCACAAATGAGGAAGTAAATTGCCTTATATATGAAACCCTAGGTTTGAATTTGATGAAAATCCAACCTAGATTTATCATTTTTTCACACGGAGTAGGATTTGAATTGATTGGGACCGCCAAATTATCCTCCCAAAATGCAAGCAAAAAAGTGCAGGACCGAGGGGGTATGGTTGTCTTGGTCCCAACAACTTTATCTTGAATTTTTAGGAATGTAAGATAACAGGGTTCTAACCATGATGTATAGATATGCGAAAAGTGTTTTGGAAGTTTCAATTGGGGTAAGATTAAGGATAAATCAGGATAAAATTATAAAAGGGCACCCCTAGGATCAAGACCCAATTTATAGCGTGTGGACGCAAATTTTAATTAATTTATTAAAATGCATATGGAAGTCCTTTAATGCATAGTATAATGAGACATACCAAAATTACTGCTAACTAAGCATGGAATTGGACACCCTAAATAAAGGTGTACAATTTACGATGCTAAGTACTATATAATTAATAGAAACTGGAGCATATATTCATAAATAAAAAAATGTAAAAAGCTTGTAATTAAAATTGTATGATTTTCTCCTTTTGAGCTCCCTCGTATCTTAGATGTAGCGTATACTATTTTTTCTCATAAGTCTAAAATGGCTCTCCATATACTCATCTATACTTACCATCATGCTTCTTAAGATTACACTTGTTAATTTTTTTAATAACAATTCTATTCGTAAGGTGAAAAATGCCTCGCACATAAAATAAATTAAATGAAAGATTATAGGCTCATAATGGTCGATGTTTACTAAAAAGAAATTGTTATAAATATAAGTAATTTTTAATGAATATCTTCTTATTACCCATGCGAATAATAGGAAAAAGACATAATATTTAAATAAATCTATATGACCATCTAATTTAAGTCTCTACATTTCATTTAATCCATTAATTATTTTTCACTTTCCACCAATGTTTATATATGTTTGATATCCTCATTATGAGATAAAATTTGTGAGATCAAACCTTAAGGGATATAATGTTTGAAATAAAATGAATCTAAGGTGTAAAATATTAATTAAATACTTTTGAAAAGTTTTTTGTTTTATATTAGGTTTAATGAATGTAACAAGTAATTAATCTAGAATTATGACAACTTATATGATAGAATTTATAAATTTTAAATTTGGAGTGAAAGTAATTTATTGCTTTCACGAGGTAATAGATTTGTCCACTATTTTGATCATAACTTGTGATCTATAATTGAAAATCACTAAAATTTAGATGTGTCAAATTTATCTTGTATAAATGACCAAGGTCATTTTTGTGCACACGGATTTAACCTAGAAATAAGAACTGATATTCTAAGAGCTAAAAAATGTTGATGAGATAATTTAGTTTGTTTCTAATGGTCAAGTCAAAAATATGATCAATTGGAATGCTAAATTGGTCAAAATCAAGTCCCAATGCATGTATTTAGGACTTATATGTAAATGTGGTGTAACCTGAAGGATAAAAATGCAAGGAGTACACATTTTCCATTATATTTTCCCCCACTTTGGTATACATATGGATCTACATGAGTGATCCAAAATTTGTAAAAGTGATAATTAAATGCAACTAGAAGTAAAATAACCAAAATAATTATTTGAAATCTATGTGTGAATTGCATAAACTTTGAGACTATTTTGTAATAACATGTCCCCCTTTTTTGTGCATACCGCTTAAGGCATCCATAAAAAATAAGGAAGGGGAGAAATTTTGGATCAAAACAAATAACATTACAATTTAAAATGAATCATGAGCATGGTAAATTGAGCATGAAGTGTAAGCATGAGAACTATGATATACAATTAGTGAAAATCAAAGTTGATAACTCAATGTTGAACAATAAGTACCAAACCAGTACTGAGGGGGGGGGGGGGTGAATCAGTACAAGCACAAAGACTTTTCCCAAACCAGTTTGACTGCAAACATTGCAAATGTCTGATAGACAGTAACACCGGTCTGAAAAGAGTGCAACCGGTAAGAATGACTGTGACAAGCATTAACCGGTTAATCACTTAGCTTTCCACTCAACTTAATACTACACTCCCATTTCACCCTTATGCATGAATAGGTAATCTATCATCAGAAATATAATAACAACTAGCTCAACAGGATTTACCTTTAGACACAAATCACTTAAATCATCACATGAAAAATACTACACATGACACACAGATTTTTTACGTGGAAACCCAACTGGGAAAAACCACGGTGGGGATGAATACCCACAAGCTGCTTTTGAACTCTTTAGAAGTCCTCTCTGTTAGGAGCCTAGTCCGGTTAGAGACTGTTACAACAGGTTCTGCTAGGAATCGATCCTGTTAGAGATCACCCAGTTAAGGGATGGCTAAATACCCGGTTAAGGGTTAAACCCTGTTAGAGGTTACCTTGTTAGAGGATTTCAAGAACTCAATGAGTTTGAGTCACCCTATTAAAGGATTTACAGCAAGCTAGTTAAGGCTACCAGGTTAAGGGATTTTCCAACTGTTGAAGTGGTTAAAGATCAACATGTATTACAATGATCTGATAATAGCACTTAATGCCTAATGCAGATCCGCTTAAGTTCCTTCCTTCTACACACACATTATGCAGGAATCAATCCTCTTATCTCATCTGGTCTGGCAAGAATCATGCATCTCTGCACTTAGATAAACACACACCATTTGCCAATAGCCTAAACATGAAACACAACATTGACCTTATAGAAAACAGATAGGTCGGTAGCATAAACCCTAAACCTTAAACATTTAGGTTTACCAATACAGTCGGTTCAATCTTGACCGTTAATCACATTTCATTGAATACAACGGTCTTGAACAGATCTCAAGACATTCTCCATCATTCGTTCTTCACCGCTTCATGAATGCGATAACCCATCACGCATTCTCCACCATTTACAGAGACTTCGCACATTCCCGAGGTAGATAGGATCGATCTCCTTCATGCAAGATCCTTCACGTGCTCAAGCTGACGTGGCAACATGATCTGATCTTCATTACAATGCTAACTCATCACACAAGCTTGGAACACTTCAACCGGAAACCCTGAAGTTGAGACTACCAACCGGTAGTCACGCAAAACCTTCATATACTGGTTCTCATACCAACGTACCGGTTTACCTCAAACAAACATACTGCTTCACCTTTTCACATATACCGGTTCACAATGTTATACCGGTTCTCACATATACCGATTCTCGGTGTCATACCGGTTCTCTTTGCTTGTTGCAAACTTCAATATACTAGTTCACTCTTCAGCATATTGTCATCAATGACAACATACAATATCATTATGTCAACATATTCTACACAAATGCCAACACTCTCCCCCTTTGGCATTGATGGCAATATACAAAGATATTACCTAGCATCACATCTTCTGCTGCAGATATCTTCTCCCCCTTTGACAACAATGCCAAAGTGGAGGCACAAGTTTTCCTGTTCCACTATGCTGCTCCCCCTGAGGAGTAGCATCCTTCAACACATCAATCTTGAAAAATATTGGACACTGCCATACCTGACTGATGTGGAGCACATATTTCTGGTTCACCTCTTGAAGGGGCAGCACCCCTAATTCACCTCTCAAATAGGTAAATATGGCCTTTGGTAGAGGCTTGGTGAATATGTCTGCTAACTGCTCCTTACTGGAAACATGTTCCAACACAACCTCCTTGTTCTGAACCTTCTCCCTCAAGAAATGATACTTGAGCTCAAAGTGCTTGGTTCTAGCATGCAAAACTAGATTCTTGGAAATGTTAATTGCACTTGTATTGTCACAAAATATGCTTACCGGTTTAGATACAGGAACTTTGAAGCCATTTAATACATGCTTCAACCAAATAGTCTGGGTGCAGTTCATAAAAGTTGCAACATACTCAGCTTCTGTTGTAGACTAAGAGATACAACTCTGCTTTTTACTCATCCATGAGACCAGTCTACCACCAAGGAAGAATGCACCACTGGTTGTGCTCTTCCGGTCATCTACATTACCAACCCAATCAGCATCTATGAACACTTTCAGGTTGAAATCATTATTGTATGGATACCATAACCCATAGTCAACTGTTCCCTTCAAATATCTAAGAATCCGCTTGACTGCTACCAAGTGGGATTCTCTTGGGCTTTGCTGAAACCGAGCAGTAATACCCACTGCATGTGCAATGTCTGGTTTTCTATGCACTACATAATGCAACTTACCAATCATTGATCGGTAATCCTTCTCATTTACCAATACCGAGTCATCCTCTTTTGATAATTTACAACTGGTCACCATTGGTGTACCAACCGGTTTACTGTCTTCCATGCCAAAGGTCTTCAACACCTCTTTGACATACTTGGACTAAGTAATAAAGATTCCATCTTTCATTTGTTGAATCTGCAGTCCAATGAAGAACTTAATCTCCCCTATGAGTGACATTTCAAACTCCATTTTCATCTCATTAGAAAATTCATGACACATCTTGTCATCACCTCCAAAGATGATGTCATCAACAAATACTTCACAGATTAGAATCTGATCCCCTTCTGATTTCAAGTAGATATTGCTATCTTCACTTGTTCTTTCAAATCCAATCTTCACAATATGGGAGTGCAAGCGTTCATACCATGCTCTAGGTGCCTGCTTCAATCCATACAAGGCTTTATGTAGCCTACACACCATGTCACTATCTTTTGATAGGGAAAACCCATCTGGTTGTTCTATGTACACCTCCTCTTCAAGTATTCCATTTAGGAATGCAGACTTTACATCCATTTGATATACCTTGAATCCTTTAAAAGCTACATATGCAAGTAGCATACGCACTCCTTCCAATCTTTCTATTGGAGCAAAGGTTTCTCCATAGTCTTCTCCTTCTTCTTGGGCATATCCTTTACACACTAGTCTGGCTTTGTTCCTTACCACTGTGCCATCCTCATTTAGCTTGTTTCTGAAAAACCCATTTGGTTCCAAGGACACTTTTATGCTCCGGCCTGGGTACCAAAGACCATGTACCATTCTTCTCTATCTGGTCAAGTTCCTCCTCCATTGCCTTGATCCAGTCTTCATCTTTATGTGCCTCTTTGAATGATTTAGGCTCAAATTCAGAGATCATACATGAGCTTTCTCTTACCTTTCTTCTTGTAAGAATTCTTGCATCTTTGTCTCATATGATCTGCTTTGGATCATGATTGAGTTTGACATACTTAGGTATGTTCTTAATAGATTCTTCTTGCTTTTCTTCCTCATCCTCATCTTCATCAGCATCAGCATCCATCGGTGTAGGAACACAATTACTAATACTAGGCTGATTTGCAACCGGTTCCCGGAAGGTTACTACCGGTTCATCTCCTACTTGCTCACTGTTGGTTTCCTCAGGTTTCCCAAAGTTTTCATCAACCCTAACATTGATGCTTTCAGCAATTCTCTGAGTCCTATTGTTGAAACATTTGAGAGCTTTACTCTTGGTGGAATATCCTAGGAATATTCCTTCATCACATTTTGCATCAAACTTGCTCTGATGTTCACTCCTCTTGATATAACATTTGCTACCAAACACTCTAAAGTAGCTTACCACTGGTGTCTTACCTATCCAGTACTCATAAGGAGTCTTATCCTTTCCCTTTTTGATGAGTACCCGGTTCATTGTGTAGACTGCAGTGCTCACCTCTTCTCTCCAAAAGCTGTGAGCAACTTTTCCTTGGATCAACATAGTTCTAGCTGCTTCAACCATAGTCTGGTTGTTTCTCTCTACTAAGCCATTCTGTTGTGGAGTCTGAGGGGCAAATAGTTGCCTCTTGATGCCATTCTCTTCACAATATTTGTTGAATTCACCGGAAGTGAATTCCCCTCCTTGATCAGTTCTAAGGCATTTGATTCTTCTACCACTTTCCTTTTCTACCAATGCTCTAAAAGCTTTGAACTTTCCAAAGGCTTCATACTTGTCCTTCAAGAATGTGACCCACATCATTCTTGAGCAATCATCTATAAGAATCATAAAATACCTATCTCCCTGCACACTCCTAGTTTTCATAGGACCACACAAATCAGTATGCACAAGATCAAGTAAGTTGTCAGCTATGAAGGATTTACCTTTGAAGGTTGAGGAAGACATTTTTCCCAGTTGACATTCTCTGCACAAAGGATTTTTCGGTTTGCTCAGCATCGGCAGTCCTCTAACTATCTTGATCTTACTGGCCTTCACAATGTTATCAAAGTTTACATGGCAGAGTCTCCTATGCCATATCCAGCTGTCATCAAACTTAGCCATAAGACATGTACTTATATTTGCATTTAGCTGAAATAAGTTACCTTTGGTTTGCATACCGGTGGCCATCAAATCACCATTCTTTCCTTTGATTTTGCACGCTCTATTTTTGAATTCCAGAGTGAGACCATTGTCATTCAGCTGGGCAACACTCAATAGATTGTGTCTGAGACCTTCCACCCAATACACATTGTCGGCACTTCTCTTTCCATTCAGAGAGATGGACCCTCTTCCTCTGACCATACATGGTGCATAATTACCAAAGCGAACCACACCACCATCATATTCTTCCAGAGATAGAAAGATTCTTTGGTCACCAGTCATATGATGAGAACAACCACTGTCAATAATCCACTCATTGGAATTATCAAAATGGGAGACAAGAGCCTTCTTGTCTGACACATCTTCCTATACTGCAACAAATACAATATCTTCATTCTCTTCATCTTCTAATTCCTCATCTGTGACACCTTCATCAACTGCAACAAAACAGTTTCTCTGGTTTCCTCCTTTGAATTTCTTGAACCTCTCTGGTTTATCCTTGTTGTCACCATTAGGATAGTTTATAGCAATATGTCCTATCCGGTTACAAGAAAAGCATTTCAAAGGGAGCTTACCTCTGTATTTACCGGTTCCTTTAGGAAGTTTCCTAGCAAGAAGAGCTTCAAATTCCATCAGGATCTCCTCATCATCCATTTCTCTGCTCTGTCTTGGTTCACCACTAGTGCTTTCTTCTTTTCCTTTTCTGGATGGTACATCAGAAGCTCTAAAAGTTGATTTAGTCTTTTGAACACTGCCATCAAAACTATTTAGCTCATAGGCTGTCAACTTTGCAATGATGGAGTCTAGGGATGCCTTAGTCTTGTCTATTGATCTCAACTCCTGAATAGCAACAACCCTTATTGCATAGACCAGTAATAAGGATCTCAGGACTTTTCTTACCACAGTGGAATCTTCAATTTTACCACCTGCACTCTTGATATCTCCAACAACAGTTTTGATTCTTATTTCATACTGTTGAATGGTCTCACCTTCAACCATTTGCATGTCTTCAAACTTCCCTCTAAGGCTTTCTTCCTTAGCTTGTTTTACATGCTCATCACCACCATAGATATTCTCAAGAGTGTCCCATACTTCTTTGGGATTATCTTTATCCTGGACATCAATAAACTCAATGTCAGATAAGCTGCTGATTAGGGCTTCCATGACTTGCCCATTCTCCTGTATTTCTCTCTTTTGATCATCGATGAGAGTACCAGTAGGAATAACAAAAGCATTTTCAACATAGCTCCAATGTTGAGCACCCATGCTTCTGATGTAAATCTTCATTCTATCCTTCCAAATTTTTAAGTTATCTCTGTTGAACTTTGGACCTTCTCTCTTCATCATTACAATAGGATCTTTCCCTCAAGCGGTTAAGCTTACAACACAGAGGACCTAGAGGACACTTTGATATCAATTGATAACTCAATGTTGAACAATAAGTACCAAACCGGTACTGAGAGGGGGCGGTGAATCAGTATAGGCACAAAAACTTTTCCCATACCGGTTTGACTGCAAACATTGCAAATGTCTGACAGACAGTAACACCGGTCTGAAACAGAGTGCAACCAATAAAGCTAAGAATGACTATGACAAGCATTAACCGGTTAATCACTTAGCTTTCCACTCAACTTAATACTACACTCCCATTTCACCCTTATGCATGAATAGGCAATCTATCATCAGAAATATAATAACAACTAGCTCAGCAGAATTTACCTTCAGACACAAATCACTTAAATCATCACATGAAAAATACTACACATGACACACAAATTTTTCACGTGGAAACCCAACTGGGAAAAACCACGGTGGGGATGAATACCCACAAGCTGCTTTTGAACTCTTTATAAGTCCGCTCTGTTAGGAGCCTAGTCCGGTTAGAGATTGTTACAACAGGTTCTGCTAGGAACCGATCCTGTTAGAGATCACCTGGTTAAGGGTTAAACCTTGTTAGAGGATTTCAAGAACTCAATGAGTTTGAGTCGCCCTATTAAAGGATTTACAGCAAGCTAGTTAAGGCTACCCGATTAAGGGATTTTCCAACTGTTGAAGTGGTTAAAGATGAACAGGTATTACAATGATCTGATAATAGCACTCAATGCCTAATGCAGATCCGCTTAAGTTCCTTCATTCTACACACACATTATGCAGGAATCAATCCTCTTATCTCATCTGGTCTGGCAAGAATCACGTATCTCTGTACTTAGATACACACACACCATTTTCCAACAGCCTAAACATGAAACACAACATCGACCTTATAGAAAACAGATAGGTGGGTAGCATAAACCCTAAACTCTAAATATTTAGGTTTACCAATACAGTCAGTTCAGTCAGTTTAATCACATTTCATTGAATACAACGGTCTTGAACAGATCTCAAGACATTCTCCATCGTTTGTTCTTCATCGCTTCATGAATGTGATAACCCATCACGCGTTCTCCACCATTTACAGAGACTTCGCACATTCTCGAGGTAGATAGGATCGATCTCCTTCATGCAAGATCCTTCATGTGCTCAAGCTGACATGGCAACACGATCTGATCTTCATTACAATGCTAACTCATCACACAAGCTTGGAACACTTCAACCGGAAACCCTGAAGTTGAGACTACCAACCAGTAGTCGTGCAAAACCTTCATATACTGGTTCTCATACCAACATACTGGTTTACCTCAAACAAACATATCGCTTCACCTTTTCACATATACCAGTTCACAATGTTATACCGGTTCTCGATGTCATACCTGTTCTCTTTGCTTGTTTCAAACTTCAATATACCGGTTCACTCTTCAGCATATTGTCATCAATGACAACATACAATATCATTATGTCAACATATTCTGCACTATTTTGTAATAACATGTCCCCCTTTTTTGTGCATACAACTTAAGGCATCCATAAAAAATAAGGAAGGGGAGAAATTTTGGATTTAAAAAAATAACATTGCAATTTAAAATGAATCATGAGCATGGTAAAGTGAGCATGAAGTGTAAGCATGAGAACTATGATATACAATTAGTGAAAATCAAAGTTGCATACCTGAAAAAATTATACCTTTGAACATGAAAAATGAATTATGAAGGATTCCCCTACTTTTTCTCCCTATTAAGACAATCATGAGTTAATATAACCCATAAAAGGAAACACCAACACTACTTCAAATGGAAAGACCAAGTGAAAAGAATAGAAGAACATATAATAACATGTGTAAGTTAACAACATAAAGAAATACATATCAAATGAAACCATAAGAAGTGTCACCTAAGTTATTTCCTCCAATGGGACCTTTATATTTATCATTTGAATAAAAAAATTATGTAATGAATGAAGCTGGATAACTCACTTTTTTTTATCTTAAGATGTATCATTTCCAAACATTACCTCACTCGGATTCTCCTTATCTACCTTGGTAATACCACCATAGATTGTTCCACTTATGTGCACATGGATATAAAATTGGTCTTACTCTTCACGTTGTGTGGCATGTGATGTGCTAGATATGGATGCCTTATTAGTATCCTTCGAAGAATCCTCTTTATCATTACGAGGTGCAAGATAATCATGTATAATAATTATTGTCCCAATTTTGTACTACCTTTTTCTCAATAAGATCTTGAACTTTGTGTTCGAGGTTTATATATCTACTCACAATATGTTTTTGTATTCTATGGTGCCTGGACAAAAGTAACAATAAATTGGTCTCAATATATCAACATGCTTGATAAGAGGTAATTTGGTACAACATGCTTGCAAAATATATTTCAAAATATTGTACAGAGAATCCACCAATCTAGCTTACTTCCTTTGATTTTTTCCTTATGGTGGTGTGCTCAATAGTGTTCATTAACCTAGTGTGTAAATCATGCTTGTCCTGTTTCTCATATGGAATAGTAGGATAACTATATGAAACCACATGATACTCTTGATGTTAGAATATGAGTTTGGTCCTAAAAATACTCATGAGGACTATAAGTAAAATTTTATATGAAAGCGTAATAACGTGTAATATTCACCCCCTCAAATTGCATGTATTCATTATAGTAGATATGATTTGAGGAGAGGAGATAATTGCAAAATGGCCAATTATGAAAATGTGTTGACCTAGTGTATTTTAAAGATAAATCATCATACTATATATAATTTGAGGAGAGGAGAGTATAAAACAACCAAATATAATAAATTTTTGGACCTCTTATATTTATATCATCTATAAATGGGGGACAAATGATTTTACCCCCAACTTTGAGGATAAGTCACATACAAGAGATACATTGTCAAAGTGCAATGCAAGATATCATATGTAAGATAATAATATAAGCAAGACATATGTGCAATAATGAAAGGACGCATCATATAAAGAAAATGCAAATGATGATATAAGGATTTCATCATAAGGATCACATGGGGAAGATACCATATAAATATGTGAGTGTGAAAATATGGTATAATCTAAATTCGTATTCTCTCCAAGGAGGATATGTAGATTGTTATAACGGTGATTTCCTCTATTAGGGGAGAAAATGACTTGAGTTTCATAAAAAGTGAGGTAAATTTTGAATGAAGAAGTAAAATGTTTAAGTAGGTGAAGTGTGACAAACAAGGTGTAAACAAAAGGGCAAATTGAAACCATGAAACAAGAAGCAAGAAGCAAAAAGCAAAGAAATATCACAAAAAATATGATACAAGAAGAAGGACAAGTAATAAATACATGATAAAGGAGGAGAACAACAATCATGGCCCCATAAAAAAAGCAAGGTAATATAATAAAATAAAAAAAGTTCAAGCTATGCTTTTTTATCAACATGATGAGAGTGTTTTTGGAGTTATTTATAACTTTTCATCATCAACACTAATAAGAATCATACCAACAAAATAAAAAAGCAAAAAAATGTTAACAACCATTTATGTCAACATGCACCACTAGAGGTGTCTTTGTGACATCTACATACTAACTAAAAACATGGAAAACATCATAAAAAATAAAAACAAGAACAAGGAAAAAGATCAATCTAAACCAATAAGATCTTAATAATCCTCTTCCACTAGAAGACCATTATCACCCTAATCATTAAAATAATATTGTTTAGTAATAATGTGGGATTTGGATGAACCTAGACTGCCATGTCAAGTGGTACCTTTTACAAAAATTTGGATAAGCCATGGCATCCAATTTTGGTTTAGGAACAAAAAAATTTATTTCTTTTATTTGCTTTACATTACCTTAACTGTTTGATATTTCATTGCACTAGGTTTTAATTGTGATTCCTCTCTTTTTTTTAATTTTCTTGACACCTTTCTTTGCCACATTGCTTGCTTGATCTTACACTTTAGTTTTATCCTTTTCTAGGGTGGGTGGTTTTTCAATTGTTATTTTTTATTTTTCATTATTATTATATTTATATATTTTTTCTTTATTTTGTTGATATTTTCTAAAATGTGATAATTAGAGCTTTAAGAAGATTAGATTTGGCTAAAGATTTATCATATTTTATTTTTTACTATATAGGCAAGGAAGGGAAATGATTCCAATAGTATGAAGACAAAATAATAGAAGCTACTCCATGATAACCCAGACTAGATCTAACATGAACAACACTAGAAACAACCAACAAAAATAAGAAATAGGCATGTAGGCCAAGAGATACACAACCATAATATAAATAAAGGCGCTATGGCCAAGAGTCAAGTAACTACTACTAATATTCTCAGAGACATGCAGGTCACGATACCAAAAAACAACACTGAGACCATAAAATAGAAAAACAACAAAACAACAAACCATAAGAAAATATTAATTTTTTGGACCACTAATGAGGTCCCAATTCTATATGATGGCAGCACGAAATTCCATTCATCCAACCTTAGCCTTCTTATTATTGTATTTTCTTGTATCTTCATCCTTAGAAGTTTTTCCTTATTTCTTCAATTAAATTCTAATCTTGGAATGCCCTGACATTGATCTCATCAAAACTTTTTTCATAATACCATCTATTATTGTGACAATGTTGCTAATTGCATTCTCCATCATTTTGAATTTCTACTTCATATTTGTTACTTCAACCTTTGTTTTTAGATCAGCCATTTGCACATGTAAATCTGCAATGTGCACTTTAAGAGCATGTAATGCCCGCAAAAATATCCTAGAGAAAATAACTAATCTAACTAACAATAGAGATAAAAAAAATTTAAACATTCACTAATGGCACACATAATGTTACAAGTACTCATATGCATTAGTCATTTCATTACATGAATGCATAAACATCTTATACATAATCATATTCTTAACAACATAATATGCAAGCGGAAATAACAATACAACAACTATCCATCCCTAGGGTACCTCAATGCCATTACTTAACTAACAATAACGCATAAGCTCATCCATAATCATGATACCATTAACATCCATTACATTTAGTTTCTAATCAATTACTTTCTTCCTAACATGAGTATTATGAAAGTTATCAATGAAAATCCTACATATTCTCATTAACTCTTGAATTCGTTTTAAAGCACCAAACCAAATGTTCCTATTCCCCTTTTCAAAACCATCTAACATGGTATCATCTTTTCCATGCAACATCATATAAATTTAACCTAATTCTTTTCCTTTAAGTTAACCATACATGCATACAAACCACTCATGCATATTTATACTCAAGAGGAAACCAATAATAGGGAATAGCATCATTTCCATTATAAAACATCTACCATAATTCTAATATGTGCATTCTCTTTACATCCATATAAACACATAAGATAATCTAATGACATTACTCATTCATTCAATTATTTCCTTCCAATCCCAAACTACATACATAGTGAATATCCAATTACACATAAGTGTTACAATGATTACAACAATCATAACCTACTACATTACATCATGATTACAACCTACTACACGTCCTAACACATATGATTACAAGATACATAATCATGATACATAGTCTCTTTACAACTACATCTTTCCTCATGACATAAGATACATAATTACAATCTCAATTATGTAGAATAATATCCAAGAATCCATCCACATGAAGAGATAAATTCCACATCCACGCACACTAGCTTTCAATGAAGAACATCCCAATGGAAGAAGGCATCAAACCACTCGACCATTTGGAACAAAAAAGGAACCACCTCTCATGCTAGGAAATAACATGAGATTCCAACTTACACTCAAGACCTAGGCTAACACCTAACAACCAAGGAACTCAACATGACATCCACAAAGACACCAATCAAGGATACAATAACCAAAACACATCATGAGGCTGACACAAAAAGCAACAAACTCCCAGAGGAATAATCAACAATCAAGGCATAAGGATAATGGACACATGTAGGGAAAGAGTGTCATCACATTCTAGCCTCATGTGGAATTTGTCTCAACCTTGGAGCCAAACAAGGGAGATCGGTTCACCGAACCAACGGTCTTCCCAATCTTAGATCCCAAAACAACCTCCCTGAGACTCTCCATTCGGGCACAAACTCAAATTCATTATCTTGATTAAGTGAATCCTAATCACCCAACCCACTAATCAATTTATTAAAGTTATCACTTGCAATTACATTTAGAAAAACTCTTCATGTGCTTCCACCTAGTCTAGATCCCCTCTTAGAGATCTATTGTTCATGACCCTAGTCGTACACATGCAAGAGCCCACTCGCCCTATCCATGGACCAAAACCTTCAAGTAAAACATAAACACAATGACATATCAAAGCTACATCATGAAGGCTCATCACGAATTGAAATCAACATCATAACACCACTGATACAAACTAAGCACAATAAGAACCTTTAAGCTAACATATGAAGCAAGAGCCTTCACCAACAAAATCATAGCAATAAACACAAGTAATGTATCCATTCCTCCTACTTAAATAAGCCAAGAACATCCTCAACAATGAGGTACAATCCTCTCACTGGAGCCAACAAAATATATCCCTCAACAGAAAGGCTTTCATCCTCTTGCTAGAGATAAGCATCACATATGCACAACCCTCAATGGTAAGGCACAAATCATCCTACCGAAGCCAAATAAAACATGAAAGGATCAATATGAAATCAAAACCAACTCTGATAACGTCAACAATAAGCACAGAAGCCTCTGGTAAAAGGTTGACATCTGAAAACATGATCAAACAGAGCAAAACTGACAAAACCAATTGAGCAAAGAAGACTAGCACATACAAAGACCAATTTAGCGCATAAGGAATGTAGATTAGCACATACACCCAAAAATATGGTGCATGTACATCAAAATTTAGCACATCTAAGGTTCAGAATAATGTATTTGAGGCAAAATACAAAAATGAAGAATACAAGGCAAATAAAGTGACGAAACTGTCCAAAATTGCATATAAACTCACAAATTGGCCAATTAATACCCCCAAAATGTGTGGGAGGACAAAATTATACCAAAAGAACATTTAAAAATAATAATAAGATCATACATAGATAATTTGACATCATTTCCCTGCATCTCGTTCACAAAACCAGTCACAAACTACACATAATTACTCCATACTCACACTGCAACTCAGGGAGATGTAAAAGAACATAATTAATTATAAAAAAACAATTCAAAGGCATTCTAAAAGCCAACAAGACTACAAGGAAGGGGACTCTCAAATTTATAAACAAAGAGCGCATACATATATACTCCCGACAACACTCTATTTCCAAAATTGCCTTCCAGAATTACCAATAGCACTCACAAATAATATTAGACCACAAATAATATAAATAAATAAACAAATAATTAAATAATAATATCCTCGCAATCACAACTCCGAAGAGGGCAAATCATAACAAGGGGTCGGTACAAAATAAGGCAAATAAATAATTAAATAATCAAAACAATAAATAATTAGATAAGCAATAAATAACCCAAAAATAAATAAATAAATAAACAATAAAGAAGATAAACAAATAAATAAACAATAGACAAATAATCAAAATGGATAATAAATAAGTAAATGTACGACAAACATAAATACCCAACCAATAATTAAACAATAAATAAATAAATAATAATCCAATAAATCAAAAGCTCAAATAATAAATATTCAATTAAACATTAGACCATAAAATAATAATAATAATAATATAAAATCATCAATTAAATACAAATTCATGAAATAAACATCAATACATAATAAATGTCTAATAATAATTCACACATTAATATCAAATATTAATGTCATCCATTAATTTAATTTAATACTAAATAAACTATATAAACTGATTAATTATTAATAAATAAATAATCGCAAACTCACAAGGCAACCCAACATAGGGTTGAACAACATACCACATGATGCAAACTAACTACTCAAGCCAAGACACTAACTGACAAGGGTACCAACTTAAGTTAGAGTGTGTAGAGGAAACTCATGCCATCTCCAATCAACTTACCATTGGGATTAAGACATGCTCAGACATGTGAGGCCAAGTGGAGTCGATGTCTAGTACCTGCAAATCCTACAACCACCAATAACCACGAGGCAACATACACCATAATATATATATCATAAATGATTAGGCAAGTGAGAGAAAATCACAATGTCATATCATTCTCGTAAAGAGTGGCATGACATCGTCTCTATCACGAATACAGTAGTAAGACAATTGCAATTAACAAAGCATCATCTTGTCCATTACAATCATAAAGTGGGGTGAGAAATAATAAGATGTCACCATATCCTCATAAGCAACATAATCGATACATGAATAATGAGTGCATCTAAATCACTACACAAAAGTTTGATCATCATATTAGTTCAAGACATAACTTCATCCACTTAAATCATAATGAATCCACTAATGGCAAAGAGACTATCAATATAATAATGATATAGATATATCAAAACACACACAAACCTAAAGTGTTTATCACACCCTCTCAAAAGGACGAGTCAAGGAGGGGCACTATTAAGCAACACTAGTATCATTATCACTTTTCAACTCTATATAAGCATCCAAATTCTTCTCACCTTTATTTGTGTCTTCCTTGTCCTAGAAAATTCAATCACATTATCTTTAGTAGTATCCTCTTATCATTCATTTATCTTCTCCCCATTATTATTTCCTTTCTTTTGTTCCTCATCATGTTCCATTTCTTCTTCATTGTTTTCCTCATTCTCATTCTCCACACTCTCATCTTCATTAAGGGGGTTATAATCTTCTTTAGATGACATCTCTTCCTCCTCCTACACAGGTTTCTTACCTTTCAAATCTTTACTTTTATCTTATAAAGTGACATGGGCCAGATGACCAGACTGGAAACCCTCTGACTAAGTAGAACCAAAGCCCCCAACACCTTTACCGTTCTTACCATTATTATGCTCTCTATCCTAGTCATCAATAATATCAATTGTAATACCTTTTTTTATTTGTCCCTTTATAGTCGAATTTCCTCATTTTCGAAGAACCTAGGAGGAGAGAAGAGGGTTATCTCTTCTCCCAAGAGGGAGGAGAAAAGAGGTTGTCTCATATCCCAAGTAATTTTTAGTAATTCTTCTTATAAAGAAATAGGGGCAGCTTCAATTTTCAAAGGGATTTTGTAATTTTTTCCTTGAGTATTTTTCCCCCTCGAGGCCAGATTTTTTTCAAAAAGCATGGGGTTTACTCTCAATTAGTTCAATTTTAACAGAGCTACCTTAAAGAGTGCTAGATTCAATGACAGACCCAAAGACACTGAGAGGGGGGGTTGAATCAGTGTCTAACCTGTTAGTGGAATATTTAAACTTATTTATATCTTTGCAACCCAAAACAGTGTACCAGTAAACAAGAAATAATGCAGTAAATAGAAATAACAGAGACAGCATAAATGCACACCATAACACAAGATTTTTAACGAGGAAACCTGGTGTGAGAAAAACCTCGGTGGGATTTGTGACCCACAATATTTACTCACTGGCCAATATGAATAAATATTACTTACAATAGGGGCCTGCACATGCAGGAAGGCCAACAACCTAGAGCTCACTGCTCAATAGAAGAGTCTCACTGACTACAATATGGATAATTAAATCCAATACAATGTACTACTCAAAATAGCATCTCTAATGCCTAGTTCAATACTGATTTAAGCTCGGTCAGATACCTTAACCAAAAACCTTTGTTGTCCACTATATCACCTCATACAATAATCTCCTTTATTACAATTTATCTCCATACACAACACAAAATGACCTATGAGATCTCATACATATATGAGTCTTTACAATATACCGAGTCGTCTTACAAAAGATAATTATATTTATAATACAATTCACATAAACAAAACTTGTCTCATGTCGGCCCGAGTGTTGGTATACTTCATTTCTGGTGTAATTTGAATGCCGGTGAATATGCCTGTCGGTGTATGAAGTCTGCGATGCCGGTGCCTGTGTAGAAACCTGTTGTCGGTTGGTTGCTAGTTGGTTGCCACCAATGACAACATCAACTATTCTCATTAAAGTATAGAATGCCAACAAAGATTAGGGTTATTCTACGACCTTGAGGCAAGCACAAATTTATACATTTCCATTATAAGGCTTTGGTGTAGGGGAGGAGAAGCCCCTTTCTCAATGAATTGTTGGAGGAACAAAAATTGATAGAAAGGGATGTTATTTTTTCATCATGTCTAATATGGTTCATAATAGGGAAGTGATAGCCATGCATGGCCATAAAATGACCCTCAAAAGTAAAGTTATACAACATATCATTTACTCATATTGTTTTTAATGATTGGATTCATAATGTACATTATAAATTATATATGAAAATTAGTCCCATCATGTAGAGGATTTCTAGAAAATTATTTAATATATCAATAGTGATATTTCTAAGTTTTGAGAGAGGTGGATAATTATCTCTTGATACTTTGATTACCCTTCCATTATGAATATAATTTTTGCATTGATATAAAATATTATGGAAACTTTCAAAATTATATATCCATTGGCATACAAGAGTAAGGATAAATCTATTAGAGGTTGAAATAATGTCAAAAAAGAATATACTATTCTCTTTGTGCAATTTGAAAGCTTATGATGATACATTCAAGAGTTTTGAAATATAATGCTTGAAAATTTAAGAGACTTCCCTAAATGTGCATATATGCTGATGGGAATGATTAGCAAGTAGAATTGAAATGTTAGTAAAATATTATAGTATGAACTTGATCCGATATAATTCATTTGGTGTTCTTATATGGCATATATTAGCAAAAATATAGAGATGTCTATGGTACCTATTATTGGAAATTAAATTATGAGAAAATAATAATAACTAATGTGTCGTGTTGGTTTCTAAAACCACTACTTGACAATCCTAGAGCTCTTCTCATTATCAAGGCTAGGGATATGCCTACAAAAAGATAAAACAAAAGCTCCTCAACAAATTAAGGAGGGTTAAAGGCCAATTGATGAAAGTGAATAAACTCTCCTACACTTTGAGCTTACCTAAACCTAGGAGGGTGTTCTTAAAGGTGACCTTAACTAAGTTTTTTTGTTATAGATAAAAAATAAACATGTAATAAACAAATTGTAGTGAAATCCATATGCAGGTTTTAATCCCAAATCTTGTCACTAAGCTAATACTCCCCACTATTGTGACCTCTTATATAGCAGATAAGAAAATCATTGTAGGAAATGCCAGATGAGGGTACATGGACATGATTTAGTAAAATAGATAAATTGATAACGCTCACAAATTGTATTTCCCTATTTAAACTTGTTAAATCATGGACTATAGAGGAATTTACTCCTAATCTTAAACTATTGATGAATGTTTGTTATTTTTTTATAGTATTATTGGTCAGATATTTCCAACGCTGGTGCCTATCCATTGGTAAAATAATTCATACTTTAAGAAAGAAAAAATAGTTTGAGACCACAAGGAATAATAAGTAATTCATTTACATACACCAAATATTATGATAGTAACAAAAAAATGCTTAATAATCCACCACAAAACCTCATAAATCTATGTATAATATCGAAGAGACCATTACAAGAGTTACAATGCATTAAAATGTTATCACAATCATCAAATCCATTATTACACTTATGCTAGAAAATGTAGTAAGGAATTAAAACCTACCTATGACTAAGATTACAAACATCACTTATAATATTGAATGTCCTTATAATTTCATAGACATTCACCTCCTTAAAAATATTGCACTAGCATCATTTGAAAATCTAGATAGACATTTGGCACATGTAGGTGTCAACAAAATGAACAACCTTTGAATGAAGAATGAACATGTATTTGTAGCAATGAGAAATTTTGTCCTTGCCACCTATAAGAACCAACTTTAGATCTAGGTGTAAAAAATGACCTACTACATTAATAGAAGTCTACACAAGCGATCTTCATCCAATCTATAAAAATGCATTTGAAATCACACTTTAGATAGGACAACATGTGTTTAAATTTTGTAAGAACCAAATCCAACATTAATGGAGTAATCGAAAAGGTGTTGGAGCAAGTGAAAATAATTGTTGAGGGTTTTTAAGATGTAATAGGCCCTTCATTATGTTTTTTAGTCTAGGAAGGACCTCAAAATGAGGTCCATAAGTGTAGATAAATTCTATAAATCTAGCAAGAAAAAATACATTTGTGATTTGTGGGAGCCAAGAATCTAGAGGAATGAGAAAGTCAATAGAAAGTTTAGACGAGGAACATAAACCAAGACCCAAAGAGATCAAGTAATAATAAAAGGTATGAATCAAGGAGTGGGTCCTTGGAGTGAAGTGAGACATAAGAGGAAGGGATGTGGATCAAGATTGGGAAAGGACCTATTATCAAGACTAGAGGGATGGGAAAGAGAATGAGTGGGATCCGTTTCCTAAGAGGGACTAGGGATTAAGACCCAAAGGGATGTGAGGGTGGGGGTTTACTTAGAGTAGGGACCAAGGGAGCATAAGAGGGAAAGCCACAAGGACAATGAATGAGAAATTGGCATTAAAGAGGAGATGCAAAATTTCAAGGTTGTCCTAGAGGTTGAGACTGTAGGTGGATAAAGAAGAAACCATAGAGAAGATGGGGGATGGAGCATCAAATGAACTTGGCACTAAGGGATCAGGTGCTAAGTTCTAATGTCCATCCATAGGATTGAGGTCCTATGGGGAAGGGAGAAGGAGAGGAAGGCAATGTAAAACAATAGAGGTTGGAGTTTTGGGGGATCCTTAAGACTTGGTCCTTAGATCTTAAGTTCAACCACAATCATGTAATGCAAGAAAGGATATGGGAAGACTGAAACAACAACAAAAACATATATTAAACCTACACAAAACAACTAAAAACTGTACAAGAAGAGGATCAAATTGGGATTCCTCTAATCAAGTATTAATGGTGGGTAAATAAGGGAAATAAGAGGAAGGGAAAATAAAAAATTTAGCACTATAGGATTGAGCCCTAACAAATGGAATGGAATGATTTCTTTAATTAAATTCCTCATAAATTTTTCTTGAAAATTATCAAATAAAGCGAAGATTTATGATTTAGAATTTTCACAATAACTAGTAAGAAACTATGAACTAAATAATCAATCTACATCCTACTTGGATTTTCAAATTTTAGTAAAAATTGGGAGAATTAAATATCTTACCAAATAAATTTGAAGCATTGAAAAACTTGATAAATGGTGAGAAACCTAGTTGGCGGAGGTAGATGCTCTTCAATTAAAATGTATTACTTAAAAATACAAGTACAAAAGTGAATTTCAACTTCCATCAAACCTATTTCATTTCTTTAGTTGTTTATTCTACTTCCTTAAATACACAACTATTCAATTCTCCTCCTCATTTTCTTTGGTTTATCTTGCTTATCATAAATTATTGTGTTATCCCTAGGTATGATCACTTCCCAACCACATATTGGGAAGCTAGAGCATTGGTGATGACTAGTTGATGATATGGATAGTGTGACATGGAGGTCGTATTTAGATTGTAAGGCTTGAGCGGAGGATGCTATAGAGTTACCATTTTGTTTCAGCAACAGGTATCTGATTGGGAAGACTCCCTATATTTTGGATCAACATTTGATTTCCAGAATGAACCGATAGTTTGATAGAGTACAACAGATGCCACAGGGATCATTATAGTTTGCACATACAATTAGAGAGAAGGTCCATTAAGGGCCAATTTTGTCTTATGGTGCACTCTCACACAATTCCAGGAGATGGTTTCGATGCCATGGGATATTTTACCTGATGTGGCTGACACAGGCATGACAGAGGACAATGCAACCTGTTTTGAAACACATCCATTTCCACGATTGACAAGCCAAAGGGATCCAACACCAGGATTGGATGAGGATGATGATGATGAATATGGGAGCAGACAATGGAGGAGACAATGGAGAGGAAGGGCTAGGAGGATTTTTAGAGGTTGAGGAATGTAGAGAGATGGAGGGGAAGGAGAGAGAGCCCAGGTTGGAGAGGGAGAGGCAGGAGAACCATCGAGGCCACATAGAGGGAGAGGAGGATAGCCACTACAGGTTGCACCTCAAGTACAACTATAGGATGGAGTAGGACAGGAGGTACATGGATAGGAGGGGAAGTGCAAGCCTATGGAGGATGCCCTAAAGAAGGTTAGACTGAAGGAAGGAGGAGCAGGAGGGGATGAGGAAGAGGATGAGTTCCTTATGCTTAGAGAGATCACACAGGGCCAAGCCGATGAGATTGACGATGTCAAGAGAGAGAGAGAGGTGACTCAATTGAGGCGAAAGATCCAGGAGGTACAGGATGAGAGAGACCAAGCAATCCAACAATATACAGTCATGGATGAGGATCTTAAGATAGCTCGGGCCAGTCTAGGAGGTGACACATCTTTTGGATTTGTCTATTGCATCCGAGCACGAGAGGAGATAGAGTATTGGAGGAACCTATACATGGTAGTGGTTCCTCCTCATCTCAGAGTACGCAACTATAGACGAGCCTCCCGATCCACTAGCACACGATGAGACAAACATAGAGCATCTAGCGGTGGGGTTATGAGTCCTCCACCACCACCACCACCAGGGTCTACAAGTAGGGGCAGGCAAGATGATCCAAGTGTTGGGCCTTCAAGTGCTCAGATTTCATAGAGGCCTTTCGACTTTGAGGGAGGATCTTCATCATAGCTCTCTTGGATCCAATTTTTTGTATCAATTTTGTTTATATGATGATGTAGACACCTTCGTGTGATTTTGTAGCCATATGATGTTTGACATCATTGTATCATGACGCATATTTTATATATATATATATATATATATATGAGATGACCTATTCTTTGTGGCAGTTATATACATGTGTTTCTATGTGATGCATTTACTTTATGATGTTTTTTATATTATTTATGATATGCTTATGTATGGATCATGAAATGTTCTTATCATGCATGATGCTTGTAAAATATGTACATGTAGCGCAATATGCTTATGTGATGATCTCTTCTATGGATGAATGTATATGATTTTATGATATTTATGTTCTATGTGATGCCTTTATGATGATTATGATGATAATGGAATACAATCTTTGTGAATGATGTGATGCATTATATTTTTGTACTTTTTATGTTTATGTTATGTATGATGCAAATATATATGTATTGATGCAAATGGATGATTCTTATATGATGATCATGATGATATGAAAATGAATGATGTATGCAAGATGTGATGCTATTATGATTTCTATATGCATGTAAGGAGATGTGCTAACACGTGCTAATGCAGATGAACCCTACATGAGATGCAGATATTTTTGAGATACAGACATTTGATACACCAGACTATATGGGACTTGAAACAAACAATGGAGGACAAAATGGATAAAGGGGATAGAAGGTAGAAGAATGGAAGTGAAAGAGCTTCTTGTTCTATTATCATCATTCAGATTTATTATGGCAAATAAGTTATGACCATCTAGGTATAGGTTCAACCTATAAATTCATTGTACCCCTTTGCATGGAGATCAAACAGTCATAAACAAGGAATGCCTCAATTCACACTAGACCCACAGTGTCCTATGCTTGGACAAGTCATAGTATTACTAAGAGACAATCCACAAGCATCCAAATAGGTGAACATATCCCATCCTCGCCTTTATAGTCAAAGATATACTGGAGATAGAAGCTCTAGTTAGAGACATCCTGGAAAAGCTAAAAGACATGTCACATCAAAAGAGAAAATCAAAGACTTTACACCAACATCCAATAAAATCCTCAAGTTATTAGTGTTTCTTGCCACATATATTATCATGTTTGATCTGCTCACAATTTTATTATCCCAATAAAGGACAAAAAATGCTAAAAATCATGTTTTTGCCAAAGTCTGCCAAAATATTGGATTTGTTGAGAGCTCATTGTTCTTTGCATCTCATCTGAAACTGATACTTTATTGTGGAGAAGAATAGAACTTTATTATGGATCAGTGATGCTAGTGATATTTATTACGAATAGTGTGCGAAAAGGAGGAGTGAAAAGATTATGCTCCTCAAAACATGTGATGCTCAAGGTTCCACTTCCATCACTAGATTTAGGATTTTGCCCCTAGTTATAGATTGGACCTAGTTTATTATGAAAGGACAAGGAAGGATGAAATGGAAGGGTGAAGGTTTATTATGGATGGTGAACCAATCTCTAGTAGATAAATAACAAGCCATGATGGGAATGGGTAAATTTATTATGGAATGATGGGTTGTGAGTGTGTACAAAGTGAAAGGGAGAGATTGAATCCTGAAGGAAGGAGGAGCAAAGTCTCTACACATGGCGCTGGTAACCCGTTTTTCACCATGGTACTTTCCTAGGGTGCCATCGAAGTGGTTTTTACCGTTGGACGAATTTATTTCTCTTTACTTCTTTTTATTCGCATTTTTTGTGCCACGAGGTACCTATTTGCTAGGTTTTCACCATGGTGACGATTTTTTATTATTATTTTATATTTGTTTTGTATTTTTTATTAAGATACTTTGAGAAACCATGTATAAATCCTGCAAAGGTGCATGCTATTGATAGGGTCCTCCAAAGGATCTCCATTTGGTGTTGAAAGTTGATATGCACCTGATCTATTTACTATGATGATGATGTAAGGGCCAAGCCAATTTGGTTCAAACTTACCTTTTTTCTCTTTGTCTTATTGATTCTTAGGATTTTCTCTGTGAACTAAGTCACCCACCTCAAATGTGTGAGGCTTTACCTTGTGATTATAGCTACGAATCATTTATTTTTTATATTCCTTGAGATGATTGAAAGCATTTTGTCTACACTCATCCAATAATTCCAAATCTTGCAAGCAAGAGACCCTGTAGTCTTCATCAGTGATGAGATCATGCAAAGAGACCCATAGGGATGGTAACTCGAACTCAATAGGCAAGATGACTTCTGCACCATAAACAAGTGAATAAGGAGTGGATCTAGTAGGTGTGAAAATACTTGTGCGATAAGCCCAAAGTATGGAGTTGATTTGAATATGCTAGTTACAACCAGCATCATCGACTGTCTTCTCGAGGATTTTGAGGATAGTTTTATTTGACGCATTGGCTTGACCATTACCTTGAGGGTAATATAGAGTGAAGAAGCAATGATAGATATGGAATTGGTCACAAATCTCATGAACATCTCGATTCTATAAAGGATACTTGTTGTCAGTGACAATGGAAAGGGGACCATCGTATTGGCAAATGATATAGTTGAGTATAAAAAATGCAATCTACGTTTTGGTGATTTGGGTGAGAGGAGTGACCTCAATCCATTTTGTGAAATACTTTGTGGTTGTGATGATGAATTTGTGGCTATTGGAGGAAGGAGGGTGTATCTTTCTCACGAGATTGAGTTCTCATTGGCAAAAGGATCATGGAGTAGCGATTGGTTCAAGTTCTTGCATTGGTGCATGAATAAGGTCTCCATGAATCTAACACTGCTTACATTTTTTGACAAACTGATATGAGTCATTTTCCATAGTAGGCCAATAGTATCCAGTCCTCATAAGTTTCTTGGCTAAGGTCAGACCACTAGAATGAGCACCATATATACCTTTGTGAACCTCACGTAACGTGATTTGAGCTTCGTCACTTTCTAAACATCTAAGGAGAGTACCATCTACACCCTGTCAATAAAGGGTGTCGACTAAGAGGACATGGCAGGAGGATTGGTGAATGAAGGTATGATGTTGGTTCTTGGAAAGGGCAGGTGGAAGGATATTGTCATGAAGGTAAGTGAAAATGCTACCATACCAAGGGGAATCAAGACCAACGACACATATCATTTCTATAGGAGTGATCTCATATAAGGGAATCAAAAGATTGTCCAACAAGAACTTGTAGTGGGTATCATTCTGAGGCATGTCAATCAAAGAAGTAATAGTAGCCATGAAATTAGTAGCTCAATTATTATCCCTTGGAATCTGCTCAAAGACTATCTATGTGAATTATTGCTTGAAATCATCCACCATTTTCTTGTATGGCATTAACTTTTCATCTTTAGTCTAGTAGTCATCATTTTCTTGGCGAATCACAAGTTGAGACTCTCCCAAAACATGAAGTTCCTAGATCTTCCACTGAACTGCAATTCATAGGCCTGTTGTTAATGCTTCATATTATGTTATGTTATTTGTACAAGGTAATGGTAATCAATATGACTTAGGAGTGGAATCCCCTTGGGGTGTGATGAAGAGGATACTTGCTCCTGCACCATGTTGCGTGAACCATCAAAATATAACTGTCAAGGCTTTGAATTTGTCACCATGAAGGTAGATTTTTCTGAGAATTATGAGACAATGGGAGCATCGCCAATCATAGGTGCATCTGCTAGTTGGTCTGCAATGGCTTGTCCTTTAATGGCTTTTGTGTCCACATGTTCAAAATCAAATTTGCTCAAAATCATGACCCATTTAGCCAATATATCGGTGAGTGTCGCCTTGTTGAGAAGGTATTTGAGTGGATTAATTCTTGCAATGAGCTTGGTCTTGCGACTTAGCATGTAATGACACAATTTATGTGAAGCAAAAACCATAGCAAGACATGCGCACTCAATTAGAGTGTAGTTAAGCTCATATCCAATTAATGTGTGACTGGTATAGTATATAGCTCATTCTCTTCCATCATGATCTTGTTGTGCCAATAATGCCCCTAGTGTTGTTTGTGTAGTTGATATGTAGAGTAATAGGGGTTTTCCTTGAATAGGTGGCATCAATACTAGTGGATTTAAAATATAGTCTTTGAGTTCATCTAAAAGGCCTGTTGACACTTATCATCCCATTTGAAGTTGATATTTTTTTGAAGTAGATGCTAAAAAGGATGAAATTTATATGCAAGTTGTGTTATGAATCTACATATTGATTGAAGTCTTCCTTATAAAGATTTAAGTTGGCTAATATTCTTTGGAGGTGGTATTTCCAATATGGATTTGACTTTCGCTGGATCTGCTTCAATTCTCCGAATGTGTGAGATAATGTATCCAGTGAGTTTCCCAAAGGTTACCCTAAAGACACACTTCTTGGGATTTAATCTAACTTTGTCCTTTTCCAAGCGATAAAAAGCTACTAATAGAATGTACAAATGTGTTTCCCTTGTTATTGATTTGCCCAAGAGTTCATCAACATAATCTTCCATAGTGACATGCATGAGATTGTGAAATATGGTTGTTATTGCTCTTTGATATGTCCCACCAGGCATGCCAAAATGTATACGGTGAAAAATGATGATGGCAAACTATTGCAAAACCATATAAGATCCAACCACGACAAAACCCTAGTTCCACAATAAAGCATTCACCATACACCAATGAAGAAACCTATGAACATGCAAATCAACAAGTGAAGCAATAATACCGTTCACATGCCAAGTAGGGTTTGATCTCCATTGTCTCCTATCTCCATTGATCTTGTTTGATATATTTTCTCTCAAATTGTGTATGTGCACAAGAGCTCAACAAAGAACAAATTATGGTTGTAAAGTCCCTTAATTGCATAAAGATTGTTGGATTGATTAGGAAATGGAGGGATAAGATTAAGAGGTGAAATGATAAATGGTTGGCTAATATTAAATGGCAGGTAGAGGAAATAATAAAAAAATGAAGGGAATAGGTAAGATAAATGACGTGTCATGGAGGGAAAAGCTAATGAATTAAATAAATAAAGATCTATTTAATTAATAGAGGAAGTGGGACCAATTAAATAAATAAAAATATTTATTTAATTTAGGGAAAAGATAATTTAAATAAATAACGATATTTAATTAAAAAGGGAAAGGCTAGAAGAGGATAAATGAATTAATTAACTAAATAAAAATCTATTTAATTAGGACATGACAATTTAAGGTGTCTACAACTATGTTATCCCTAATTTCATCTTTGGTGAAAAAATGGGATAACCCTACAAATTTTGTCCAATTTGTAGCCCATGTGCTTAAGCACATTGATCGAGCTAAATTCCCATTTTCCTCGTTCACATTTTGGTCCTCGAGAAATCATCTCGATTTGAGTCTCAAAGTTGTCAATTTGGAAGATTGAAAATGAGTCTTTGGGAGTTGGTTTTTATTTTTGTGTTTTTTCAAAGTTAAACTCCGATTTTGCACAAGTTTTTTGACTTCATGCATTTAGGGGTTACAAACCCAAAACACACATAGTCATGTGCATTTTGGGTTTGTAACCCCGAAATGCTCATATTAATGTTTTGACACAAATTGTATTTATTGCTAAGCTTTTGTGTTGGAGTTGATTTCTTTGTTCTTTTTTATTCACTCCTTTGCAGTTCATTTTCATCATTTGTGCCCTTTAGCTCATGCTCTTTCAGTGAAGTGCACCCTATATGTTTGGTGAACTATTGAACACTCTACAAATCGGATTTCTCAACACCTTGTTTGCGGGTGAGTCGTCTTTCCTCCTTTTCTTTTATTTTTGTGTACATTTTATAAATGTGAAATCTATATCCTCTTTGTGTTGCTTCGGTTTATGATACCAACATCATTAGGGTTTTTAAATGGTTTATGAGTTTTGTGTTTTGAATCACATCTTCAATTTTTATACTTTCCTTATTTTATTTTTGTTGAGATTATGATATTGATGTTGTTGTTTGGACTTACAAGTCCGAACAACATCATTCTTCCTCTATTATTGCACTTCTCAATGTCTTGCATTGCATATTGATATCAAACATGTAGTTCAAGCTTACAAGTCTGAACTACACATAATTGTTTCTTCTCAATGCAGTTTAGACTTTTAAGTGTGAACAACATGTTTTGTTTCTTGAAATATCCTTTTGGTGTAGATCAGAGTTGTAAGTCTGAACTACATGTTTTACTGAAATTCTATCACACGGGTGTAGTTCAGAGTTACAACTCTGAACTTACATTGAGGTCTTTCCCCTTTATGTGTAGTTCATAGTCATAACTCCAAACTACACCAAAATACCTTTGAACTTTCAATGGTGTAGTTTGGGGTTACAAACTCGAACCACACCCAAAGCATTTTACCTATGTGTAGTTTGGGTTTATAACCCCGAACTACACCTAGTTGGTCTTCACTTATAAACAAAGTGTAGTTCGAAGTTATAAACCCGAACTACACCATTTCAATTATAAGCTCGATTTTTATTAAGTAAATTGGTGTTATAAGGTTGATTTGCACCATTGTATTTTCAAGGCATAATTTAGGTTTTTAAATCCAATTCGTCTAAATCCAAGGCATGATCGTGAATAATCTTCCTCAAGACAGTAGTTCTAATTGAATAAATATTTCTCATGGGCTTGTTCCAAATAATGTTGTAGTTTCATCTTCCTAATAGATGACAGAGCTATCTCCTAGTAAGAGGACCATGAAGTTCAAAAAGTAGGATCCTCATCTAGTCTTTCCATCTTCTTCAATGTCATCAAACTTAGATAATATCAGAGACACTGAAATAGGTCATGTGGATCTTGAGGAGTTATTGAAATAGGTTAAAGAGCCTCCATAATACTTCAGAATGGAGTCAACCATAAACAACAATATTCATTTTGTTACATTAATTTCCCGTGTTTGCAGTGGCTAATCATTTTGATCCTGAGAGTAGGAGTGTAAAGGATGTAGATGGTAAAAAGGTCACTAGATTGGATGAAGATTTCTTTGACACTATCTTCAAATGTCCAAGTATAGACAGATATACTAACATAGATATGCAGACAACCCAAGCTTATGATGATAAGCACTCAAACAAGTATGGAAGGAATATAAATGATAATTTACTAAAAACTCCAAGGTCCACCATTTCCAGATGGTCCAAGACCACACGTCAGGGTGATTTCATAGAAGATCTGAATTAATTTATCACTCTTCTCAGTAGACTGAAAGGTCTTCATGTCTCTGATACATATCATGAATGGATGCATCAATATATCCATATCATCAAGAAAAAAAAGGAAAATATTTTATAGGGTAAATAGATAAGTGATACATTATGTGATCAACTCACCAAGGTACTAACCACTTTGAATTTTTATATGACTTCATACTTGGTGTATGTTGCAGCGTTGATGAGGCATTTTCCAGGTTTGTCCTTAGAGGGAGATAGAAGACAAGTTACAATTCATGAGTATTACTCCCAACTAGTTCTAAAGAATAGCATGCACCATTTTAGGAGAGTTAATGATGCCTTATTCTATTATTAAATATGCATGTTCAATAAATATCTACAAAAGAAGAACGTATCTAATGAGGCCTAAAATGTTGTCAATCAATATGGGTGTATGTTCTTACAATTTCCTACCTTCACCTATCTTAGGGTGAGATATTTTGATGATCAACCTTTCATGCTTCCAAGGTATCCATCTAATAAAATTATTCTAATGGATTTGGCCCAACAAATGGTTGTAGTTCATGAACGACAATCAAGTTCTCATAAATCTAGCTTCAAATTCTCATTCATTGGAAGGTATTCTATTGCCTCAATCTCTAAAGCTAAGGAAATGGACGAAGAAATGAGAATCAGTTACAATGAAGTTTTTCAAGTCCAAAAAAGACTTCAATTATAGAGGAATGAATAACAGGTTGAAAAAGAGCTATACTCATGTGCATCGCATAAAGGACATATGGATTGATTGCAGGTCAGAAGAAGATATTAGAAGACTTGACTACTCATGCCTTACCTTGGAGCAGATAGAGAACCTCAATCTTGCAGATATTCTTGAAGACCCAGAAGATGATGGGAATATTTTGGATCTTGTACATGAGAGCAAGAAGATTGTTGACACACCACTTTCACACATTCAATGGTGTGAAAAGGAAGTGACTTCAATAAGAGCCAATTTCCAAAATATGCTTGCAAATACAAACATATGGTTGACACCAAAAGGGATCCAATTGAAACCTCTTACCACTAGATCAGAGGATGATATTGTCAGACCTATTGGAAAGAAATTAGAGCTCAGAACAAAGAATAAACAAGATCCTGCTACTTCAGAGAAGATTCCCAAATATAAGTACACTATGGGAAAAGTAGAGGTAAGGATCAAGGTGAATCCTCGACTCAATCTGCTCAACAACAAAAAAAACCAAAAGAAGGAGAGTTTGAAGATAAACCCACTGATGAAGAACAACTAGAGGAAGAAGACCAACTTAATGAGGAACAAGAAGAGGAGTATGATGAGGAAAGATTGCCTGAAACTCCTAAAGATCTTCAGCTTGAAAAGACATGGGGCTCCATTCCTTAGGTTTCATATCTTGTTCCAACTACAACACCTCCACAAGTTTCTACTTCTGAGTTTGTGCCTTTCGGCTCTATTATTTCATATACTTTAGTTGCTCCTAATATGGTTGTCTATAATATCCCTTCCTCTACCACTAGTGAGTCTACTCTAGACACTTCACAAGACAATATTGAAAATGTGTTTTCTTCCTTCCCAAATTTGTCTAAAGTGTCTACTACAATGGTTGATAATTTTGACAAGTTCATGTCAAAGACTAGACCCATGCCAAATGTGTCAACCATGGATATTTCATCTGCTTTTTTGACTTCCACACAAACTATTGTAACTACTACTATATAGGGACAAGAAACTCCTTCTCAAACATTGGTTGCAGGTGTTGAAGATGATTCTTCCTTGCTACCTTGGCTACTTTCTAACACCCCTAAGAGGAAGAAACAAGCCATCTCCCCAAATGACTTTGACTTTAGCCAACTTGTTCATGTTAAGCCAAAGTCTACAAAGAAAGCTAAGATCATTTCAAGGGTTAAGGTGGAAAAATCCAAAAATAAATATGTTGAGTTCATTGTGCCTTCTATTGACATGAGCATTAATAAGATTCAACCCATGGATTATGCCATAAGAAAAATTGAATTGGAAAAATAGACTCATGAGAGTATTGAGGAAAATGCTTAGGTAGCTTTTGATGCCCTTGTGACAAGGTATGATGAAGATAAAATCAAAAAAGATAAACTTAAGGCACAAGTGGAACACCTCACCATCATGCTAATTAATATAACTAAATCTTCTAAAATAGTTAAGCCAGTGATTTCATTAGTGGATGAGGAAGCCATAAAGCAAGCTAAGTGGGTCACATCTCGAGGTAATGCAGTTGGTGATTGGATGGAAAATATGCTTAGTCAAGGGACATGTCTTTTGAACTCTGTTGATGCTTTAATCAACAATATGAAAAGTGTGAATTCTGAAGTGGACAAAACACTAGATCTTATCTCTCAAGAATTGGAAACAAGGGAAAAAGAATTTCACATCTGGTTTAAGTTAGATGATTTTGAATTAGATGTTCTAGTTAACAATGGAGTACTTCCCACTCGAAACATGTACATTGAACAATGGGAGGCACTAATTAAACAAATGAATACCCTGAAGTGGCTTATCAAAGATATGTGGAAAGCACAAAAGAAATGTATTGATAAGGAAAAATAAATTGTTGAAAAGATATCAGAATTCCCATGCACATTCCTGCATGAAAATCAAAAGAATCTTCATGTGGATGCAATCATTAAAGAATTTAGTTTACTAGTAAGTGTAGAGGTTGACAAAGAGGATTTTTCCACATCCTCAATTGACAAGCTAGTAGATCTTCAAGTAATTCTAGATGATTTGGGGTCTCTCTTGAAGAAACATAAAAAATGTTATATTGGTTTGGGGGATTCTATCACTTAGGTTAAGGTCATCACTAGTCACACCCAAGCTCCTAATTAATCCTAGATGAAGATTGCTTTGAAAATGTTTGAAGAGTTTCTTAAATAAGATCAAAATGAACAAGAAGTGCCTGATGACACTTAGTTAATTTAATTCTTTTTAGTTGTAGATGCATTTTTGTTGTTTGAAATCGACACTTTAGGTGTCTTTTTGTATATACAATTTTACATATAGGATTGCACAAGTCCTAAGTCAAATAGAATTCTACTTTTGACTTAGTCATAGTTAGTTGAAATTTTTCCTAGTTTTTCTCATAGCCCATCCTCTATATAAATGAGGGTGCTCATTGTAAATATTCATCTTTATGTATAGCAACAAAACTCTACCAGTTTGTGTAGCAACTTGAGACTTTGAACTTATTTTGCAAATCAATTTCAAGTTAATAAAAGGACCAATTATGCATTCAATCTTTGAGTTGAATCATTTCTTATGTGATTGCAGTATGTCATTGTGGTTACATAACCTGAGTTAAACTTGAGGTATTGTGTTGTGGATATTGAATTTAAAGTGAGTTTAAATCTGATTTTGATAGTCTTTGAGATGAAATTTTGGGTTTAGATATAGTAATCAACAATTTACTTGAAGAGAATTTGAAGTCTTTGAGATGCAAATGATCTTTCTTTTATAAGTTTGAATCTTCAATATACTCGTGAGTCTTTGTACTGCTATATATTTTAACTTAGTCATTTAGTTTGCAAAAGGGTTGTAAAAGTCTTTGATCTTGTGCAAACTCTTTACTTATACTTTGCACTGGTGCTAGACGGGGCTATTCCTTTGTTTAATCTCGTGGTATCAGTTATTATTGTTTATTACCATTCATATTTATAAGTTTTAAAAGAAGAACTTATTTTAAAATAAGAGAGTAAGGGGAGCGTCAATCCTAAAATAAGAGGAATTGATGAAAGTAACATCCAAATCATTCGTTTAGTTCTATTTCCTAATCAAGAGTTATTTGGTAGTAAGAAATAAGAAGGCAACCTCCCCTCTATGAGGAGAGAGATTTAATATCACACATTGTGGTTGAAACTACAATTTTTAAACCTTCCCAATTCACAAAATTTTCACCCAACATACTAGAAAATACTAGATGTGTGTCCAAGGCCTTCTATATAAAATTTGAAGAGACAAGGACTCGTTTTTACCTAGAAGTTGTTTTCTTTCTATTGAGATGGAACTTCATATTTATTATAGGAAGACATTTTGAAACCACCTCTATATATAGTCAATAGTTTCATAAAATTGAGTTATGAGAAAAGCTTGCTAAAGTGTTTTCCTTTAAGGGTGAACTCTTGTCCTAGATCTAATACAGAGAACATCTCCCTTCTTAGAGAGATTTGGTCCCACAAAAATTATACAAACAAAATTAGAATAAATCATCCCTCCATCTCTAAAACCTCTATGCAAGATTCATTCAAATTGAACCCCTTCATACATCTCCTTAGTGAAAACCAATTGATGTTCCATACTTAAGTGCCTTGATGTAGAGGGTAGTGGTGCTCTTAGTGTGTATGGGAATTTTATTCTTGATAGAACAAAACCACCTCACATATTCAATATGATACTAATAAAGAGAGTATTATTATGAGGTAGAAGGTGGTGATGCTCTACCCTACTCTTCCATTAGAACCAAACCCGTCATATCTTATATAATGGAGAAAAATTAGGGTTTCCATAATTAGATATATGAAAACTATCAATTTTTGGACTTAGGTACCACTACATTAAAAGAGGGGAGTAAACCCAATGGATCTAGCCACAAACCAACAAGGATAGGGGGTGAGAATTCTATTGGATTTACTAGGGGCGGAATTGATTTCTCTCTTTTAAATTGAATTGTGAAAATGTTGAAATTAGGGTAAATGTGCTAGAGTTGATGTAAAAACACATAAATAGCGAGCTACAGTTGTTGGATCAAGCCACGAATCTGGATTTGAGGATTGTAAGAGTATTCAGACCTGTTCCTAGAAGGAGATCTTGATTTGTTAGGACCGAGATGATGGTCTCTCTAGTCCTTCGCACTTTTCGCACTCTAAGAGTCCAATGGGATATTGATTCGTCATTGCAAATAAAGCCAATTCTGAAGATCCCAGCTCTGTACCTATTCTTATGCACAATAGAGAAGTGAAATAGGTTGGGAATATGGGTTTTCCTTAGGTCAAACCTAAGTTTTGGAATTAACCATGAAATAGAAATGAAATATGATTGAATTGCAGTAATGGAAATGTTATCCTTTTGAGGGAGATGTTGAATAATGACTAAAAACACAAATTTTATACCTCCTTGTGAATTTTTAATTATCTCCACATGAAATTAGGGTTTCATGAAGTCTTTAATGACATAGAACATGAATGTCAACTCCAATGCTTGAATATTGACCTTATCTCTACTCTAATGCTTGAAACAAGACTAATTGCTTGCTCACTTGATTGATTGATGTGTGTGTATGCTCAATTGAATTGAATGTACATCAAAATGAGAGGGGTAGACCTCCTTTTATACTTTCCCATTGAAAAACAACTTAATTTTTTGACATGAGCCGACATGGGTTCAAGATTCACGCCCAAATCTTATGACCATTCAGGGGCCCAAAAATGGGTCCTAGTTGGGAGGACCAGGGTGTTGGGAATTTTGTCCTAAGGGACTAGGGTGCTAGCGCCCTACTTCTGACCAATCAAGCACCAAAAATAAAGGGCAACATGAAGTGAAGGGTCAAAACTATGGCAAATATGCATGGTATGAGCAGAATCAAGTTTCTGATCAGGCTTTGAGACACAAACGCCAAGGTGAGGGCCAAAATGAGAATGAAATTGTAAGGGAGTACAATTTAGGATGCTACATCTTTCAAACGATTCTCAACATGTGTAGATTTATGAGCTATAAAATGATAATATTATACATGTATATAACCTAATTGTATTCCCTTCACATGAACAACTCTATGGTGGCCACTTCTTGAACCCCCTTGTGTTGAATACTATGTGGGCACAATGATTCCAACCAAGGTGAAATGTCATTCAAATGATCTTGTGTGGGGAATAAATTTCCCCACTTGATGATTCCAACCAAGGTAACTTGTGTTGTCTCAATAATTGTAATTTTTTCTTTTATGTTCTCAATATGTTGCATATTTTTTCTTGTGTTTCTAATATTACAATTGAAATGGGACAATTGATAATAATTAATAAACATGTTAACATGCATTTTTTACGTGTTTGGGAAAGGCGTCAATAAATAAGTTATTGTTAATAGACTATTAGATAATATCTCTCTCAATTTATGGATCAAATGGATTTGTCCCTTGGAAAAAATTACTCACTCAACGCAGTCTTCCTAATTCAAACCCGTTTTCTTAATTTCTCAAGCTAACCATTTCAAATAATTGACTGGACATATTACATGTCAAATTGTACTCCTAATAAATTGAATTGGGCACTAAGGATCATACATTTAAGGACAAGCCATAGGTCACTAACAACCATCAATAGACTAGAGGATTAATCAATCAAATCTTCTTCATAAAGACAAGATATCACATCAACACCTACATAGAAATTAATATATTATTGATTTATTATTTGAGAGTCATCTCATAGTAGTGTGTCCCACATGCACGAGATGAGGCACACAAATGAGTTTCATAAGGAAAAAAATATTGAAATTTTTTTAATGAAGGTACTTTATTTAAAGGTAAAATGCCTATTATGTGTTAATAACCTTCAAATAACCTTCAAATCAAGTTTGTTACTTGTTTTTAGTTGTCACACATTGAAAATGATGATAAGAAGGAAACATTTGAATATCATTATGATGCTTGAGGTCCTCCTTCTACTCACATGATTTTTAGAAGTTTTTTATTTTTGAAGCAAGGGTTGTGTTGGGTCTCAAATCAACAAATTGGATAGGTTCTAAGGAAATGCCAACTCCTATGCTCAAACCATCCAATTGACTTGGCCAACTTATAGAGTGAACCTATTTGGTTACTAACTCTCTCACTTTAGGCTCTGCAGGACCTAGACGGGTATACCTACTCACTAGTTGTTCCTTCAACTAATGTTTTTTATAGCAGATTTAGCGTCTTGATCTGAATTCCTCCTATCTCAAAATGGCATAAGCTCCTAGGATGGAGATATAGCAGATGAGTTCAATATTGTTGTTGTAGAAGCTATTTGATCTTTGTGCTTGAAATATATATATATACACACTATTGCTAATTTATTCTAGAATTCCTACTTAACTACTCCTATTACTTTTAATGTGAAAGTATGAATTGATGAGTTGTATTTTATAGATGACCAGTGCCTTTCTTTGTTGTTTGGGCTACAAAGTCTTTATATCTCTTTAGGACTTATTGTGTAAACTTATGAGACGGTTTCTAAACCCACCCCCTCTCGATGAGTCTGTCAGTTACTATTTCTTATGAGCTCTACTTCAATGTCTATATTGTAAACCGCCTGAATGAATTTAACTCTAACCTTAAGAGACCATCCAAGGAAGAAATACAAGGAACAATTACAATTCGCAAGTAAATCTTTTTTATCCAAATCTACAATATGAAACACATAATTTTACTAGAAGAACACAAATAACCTTATCTCCTTTAGATAATATCATAAGCAACTACCTGCAGAAAAATGCAGTAATCCGCAACACATATGCAAAGGAAAAACAATTGATTATATTATATATATTCACCAAAATTGTACAATGGTAAGCCTGAGGCTATAATCTACTCCCTTCTCTCATTAATGATTATCCATATTACAAAAGATCCCTCCTTTATATGAGAGTATACATTATCACCAAGCGTTGTGGCTTTTCAACATATAACCGTTAACTAACACTTTTGTTTCGAACATTACTTTGACTAGGTATTTTCTCCCTTCATCGAAATGCTGCATTTGGTCATTATGGTTGTCTCCTCACCGATACCTATCTGATATCCATCGGGTTTTTATGTCGAAGAAACCTTGGGCTTCGGTGACCTCCTTTATTTTTCATCGAAATACCTCTTCCATCGATATCACTACGCCCCATCAATGAATGGATCTATTGTCTCACCGAAGCCTTTCTTTATCCTCTCTTGTCGGCTTCCACCAATAAAGTTGTATCAGTGAAACAACGCATATCAGAGACATGCCTTTGAGCCTCCTCGAAACCTATTTCCTCATCAATATCTTTTATCGATGTAACTTCTTTTGTTTTGATTGACCTTATTCTTTTGATGAGAATGTTTCTTTTAGTGAGTCCCTTTGCATCGATGGTATTATCTCCTCGAAGACCTTTTCCCGTCGATGAAAACCGTCTCTGCTTTCTTCGATATCCTCTTTCGGTAGAATCATTGCTTTCGATGAGTCCCATTTAGAGTTCATCGGTGTTCCCTTTCCTTCGATACCTTTTTTATATCGATGAGACATCGCTGGGTCTCATTGATATTATTTGATTTTTGGATATTTTGATAGAATGCTATTAGACTTGTTCGATAACTTATGGGTTATTATGGTATCAATGAAAATGATGATTTCTTCTAAAGATAGATGGCTTCTATGATTTAATTTCTCAAATCAAGATATTTTACTTAATTCAGATTTGATGCTCAACAATGGCTCTAACTAGGGATGGGGGTATGCTACAGATACCTTCAAGAATCTAGACTCTCTAGTTTATATAAGGGAAAGGAGATTTGAAAAAATGTGGCTTTTTTACAATGGCAGTGAGACCTAAACTATTGTACATGAGGATGGTTCCCCCTTTTCCCTTTAGGAAAATATTTTTTTTAAGAATTGTCTGTGTACTAGCAGTTCTTAGACTTCTCCTATAACATTTTGGAGAAAATAGGAATCCTCTCCTATTCTATCCATAATCTTATAAGGTCCAAGCCATAAAGCTTCAAACTTACCATGTTTACCTTTATCTTGACTCCTAGCATTCCACATCAAAACCAAATCACCAATTTGAAATTTCCTATCTGTTGTTCGTTTGTCATAAAACCTTTTCATCTGATTCTGGATTTTAATGTTTTGTTCTTGAGCTTCTGCCCTAACTTCATCGATCTCTATCAACTGCATCAGCCTTTCTTGTAAAGGGTCATCAATCTCTATCCCTTCTTGTGTTATGAATCTATATACCGGTAAGAGGTTATCCAAAGGGAGTCTAGCCCTTTTACCATAGACCAGTTCATATGGAGATTTCCTTGTAGTTTTTTTTACTGTCACTCTATTTGCCCATAATGCTAAATTCAATTTTGAATCCCATGCCTTCTTATTTTGTCCTAACATCTTTTTGATGATTTTTAGGATGTTTTTGTTACTTGATTCGGCCTGCTCATTACCTTGAGGGTGATATGGGGATGAATGAGATATTATAATGCCATAATCCCTGCATAAAGCATTGTATTCTTCAGACCTAAAGGCCATGTCATTCTCAGAGATGATCCTTGTAGGAACACTAAATCTAGTGATGATATTTTCCAGTATGAATCTTATCACCACCTTACTGGTAGCCTGTTTAGTAGGTATTGCTTCCACCCATTTGGTAAAGTAATATATGGCGACCAAGATCCATCTATGTCCCCCACTCGATTTCTCTGATATTTCTCCTATAAAGTCTATTCCCCATTGTTGAAATGGTTCTTCAACTTGCATTGGTCTTAGTGGGAGTGATCCTTGATATTTCATTTTGCCCAAAAATTTTTGACACGCCTCACACTTCCTAACATAAGCATAGGAATCATTGAAGACTTGTGGCCAAAAATAGCCAGCTCTCAATATCTTGTGTGTGGTAGTTTTGTCTGAGAAATGACCACCACAAACCCCTTCATGCATCTCTTGTAGGATTTTCTCTGCTTGATGTTCATCTAGGCATAACAATAATATCCCATCCCTATTCTTCCAATACAAATCTCCATTGATGATCACAAATCTTGCGGATTTTAATTTCAATGTTCTCTTTTGATTATCAGTCATATCATCTAGACATTTTATGTGTTTGAGATAGTACATGATGTCTGTATACCAGGCTGTATTTTCAATACTGAAGCTGGCTTCATCCATGCCAACCTCATTTACTTGAAATTCTTCAACCTCTGCTCCTGCCATAAGTTTAGCTAGTCCCTGGCATTTGATAAGTTGGGAAATTTTGAGCTCAATATTGAATTCTTGAATCTGATTGATCCATTTGCACCTTTTCCCTGTGACCTCAGTCTCCCTGAATATGTCTTTTACCGCTGCATTAGGAACATGTGCTATGACTTCTGCACCTACCAAATATGGTCTGAATTGTTTTACTGCTTTTACTAGGGCATAAGCTTTCTTTTCATTTAGGTCGTATTTAATTTCAGATGAATTTAGTGACTTGCTGAAATATGCAATAGGTTGTTCATAATTATCCTAGTTCTTTTGTAGCAAGATTGTCGCTACTGTATGGCATGATGCAAATGAAAAAACCAAGAAGGGTTTATCAAAATCTGGGGATATCAATACTAGTGCCTCAGATATTGCCCTCTTTATGTTTATAAATGCATCTAGTGCCTCTGCATCCTAGTCAATTCTAGCTTCCTTTTTCAACATCCTCACTATAGTTTTTATGATATCTACAAAATTAAGGATGAACCTCCTGACAAAATTGATTTGTCCCAAAAATGATTGAATAGCTTTGACAGTCTTTGGGATAGGCACTTCATTTATTGCAACTACTCTTTCGAGGTCAATTTTCACCCCTTCCTTGGATACTATGTGTCCCAAGAGCTTCCCTTTTTTAACTGCGAAGTGACATTTCTTCGGATTGAGGGAAATCCCATATTCCAGGGCTTTCTTGAATATCTTCTCAAGGTGACCACAATGGTCTTCAGCCCTTTTTGAATAGGCTGTTAAATCATCTTGATACACTACCATTATTACATCAATCAGTTATGCAAACGCTACATCCATTGCCCTCTGAAATGTTGCTCCTACATTTGTTAATCCAAATGGCATTCTTGCATACACATATGTGCCCCATGGTGTTGTGAAAGCTATCTTATATTATTCAGCTTCTTTAACTTTCACCTGATTATACCCCGAGAATCCATCCATCATGGACAATAAATCACATCCAGTTACTTTTTGCAACATATTATCCATGTTTGGCAAAGGATAATTATCTTTTAATGATGATATGTTCAGATTTATGAAGTCCACACATAGTCTTATGTCCCCATTTTTCTTTCTGACAGGCACCAGGTTTGAACCCAGGTAGAATATCTACAAGGTTTGATTATCCTTGCATCTTTCATCTTTATTATTTCCTCTTTCATTTTAGGTAGTAAAGTCGAATTTATAGGTCTTTGTTTTTGTCTAAATGGTTTAGCATCAGGTTTGAGCGGTATCTCATGTTGGAAAAGATCTTCATTGTATGCTTTGAGGTCATCATAAGACCATGCAAATACATGCTTATATTTTTTGAGTAACCTTACTAACTGCTGCTTCATTTCAGGGGTCAATTTATTACCAATAAAAACATGCCTTGGTGATTCTTTGCTTCCCAAATCAATCTGCTCAACATCAGTCTCTTTGACTAAGGCTCCTTTGATCTCGACTTTGTCCTGTATGTTGAAAGCTCTTGCTAATGCAACTAATCCTCTAGATATCTTATTAGATTTTAACTGTATGATTTCTTGTCCCAACAAAGTCTCCTTCCCATTTGTCATCTCTACAAAGTTATTAAAATTGATAGCTTGTGCTTGGTAGTGATCCACACAGTGCAAAAACTTTAACAAATCGTTGTAATCATGAAAAACTTGCTAGTTGTACAAATTATCCGGAACAGAAGGCCTGACTTTTATTTCCATTTTTGAGACTCCATTCAATGTTATATCATTCTCCTTTAAATCAACATTGGCCAAGAAGTCAGCCATGATGTTCTTTGATCTGTCAATCCATTTTATTTGGAAAGCATCAAATAGTTCTATGGTATCCTATATAGCATCCCTGTATTGTTTCAACCTGAGATGTTTGGAGGCATACTTTTGTTTGATTTGAGATATTACTAGTTCCGAGTCTCCAAAGACACTGAGCAATTTGATTCCATGCTTGGTAGCCACATTTAGTCCAGTGAGTAAAGCTTCGTATTCTACAATATTATTTGTACACTCAAACATCAGTTTAAAAGAATATTTGAATGTCTCTCCATCCAGTGAAATAAATACAATCCCAGCCCCACTTCCTTCCTTGCTACATGATCCATCAAAGCACATCTTCCATACTTGATCTTTACTCTCCTTGAATGTAGACTCTATTGGGGTCAATCCTCTCAATTTTGTTTTCATCAACTCTACTTTGAAGTTGTCCATATCTGACTGGATGAAACATACCGAATCAACAGGTTCCACCTCCTCGATGATATATTCAGAGCAAGGTTCTCTCTCAATCCTTACCTCCTGTCCATTTACTGGTATAGTAGCATATGATAAGTCTAACTGGACATGGCCTCCTATCAGATTCAACCATTATCTTGACAATAACATACCATAGTTAGGAGGGACATCAACCACAGTGATGTCTGTTTTATAAGATGCTTCTGGAGATGCTGCCAATTTGAATTCAACATCATTCATGACACCAACTACTGGGACGGAATGGTTATCCATGGCATAGCATTTACCAAAATTTGTGTCCACTGACATTCCAAGTTCCCTCATGACTCCTACTAGCATAACATTTATAGCAGCTCCTGAGTCAATCATGCAAATTTTTATCATCTTGTTATTGATCATTAGGGTTACATAAAATGGGTCTACTTGAGAGGGTTTTTTTCTTATTGTTGACCCCAAATATATGGTTGGAATAGGGTTATCATTATTTTGGCTATTTTGTTTATGTTCTTTGGTCTCTTCCTTAGATACACCATTGATCACCTTCAAGGTTTTTTCTCGATACTCCGGGAACTTCATCATCTCAAGTAGTGGGACAGAGACCTTCATTTGTGTCAAGGTGTTGGAAATATCAAATGATGTTGTAGTAGGCAATACTGAAGTGTCCATCATCCCGTCCTTATCACCCTTTTGCATCCTAGAATCTTGCAACTCCTTTTCCTTAATTAACTTTGTGTTTTCACCCTGGGTTCTACTCGGCTTAGTTATCAGTTTAGATGTTTTATTAATCTCCTTTATGAACATGCCTGATGGTTTTCCTTGTTCAAGGTTTATAGTTTTGTTTCTTAGCATATAAGTCCTTTTGGCTTGTTCAACAACAGTTGTAGTAATCCTCTCTCGTTCTTCTTTAGTAGGGATCCTCAACCTGACTTCATCTTTCTCATCTGAGAATACTTGTTGCATACAACACTGCTGATTAATCCGCCTAGAATTTACATCATTTCCTTCACTCCCCTCAGATGAGTCACAATCCTCAAAGGATAGTAAGTTTATCGCATGATCATCTGCATATTCTTCACATTCTTCCTCTCTTCCCTGCAACTTCATTGGCACCGCACACTGGTAAGGAGAATGAGGCATATCACACGCTAAGCACCACATATCTTCATCAACCACCTGGTTCACCACTCTTCTCAAAGGATCTGGTATTTGGTTACCTTCTTTCGAGTTCTTGTCCATTGGTTTTCTGTCTTTCCATGCGGTATTATAAGGCATATCATGCAATTTGGGCCTATCATGGCGATAAAACTGTTGTTTCTTTGTTTTATTCACTCTGATAGACAAATCCTTGAGAACATTCAACACCTTGTCCAACTTGTCATCGTCCTTTGTTTGTTTAGGGGCCTTTGGATTGAACAACCTTGCATCCTCCCTTCTTCCTATAGTTCCAGCTGCTTTTCTATTATTCTCTATAGTTATGGCCGCTTTCATGACTCCTTCAAGGGTTGTAGGATTCTTTGTCCTGAGCTCATAGTTTGTTTTACTGTCAAAAGCATTCATGTAGTACAAAATGCTAAGTTCAGGAACCAGTTTTATTCTATTAGGGATTTTATTCATAACTCTATTAAATCTCTTATTGAAATCGACCACTGCTTCATTTGTATCCTTCTTGATGCTTATGATCTCATGTGAGGCAAACTCTGGGCTATTGTGGTCTCCATATTGTTCAAGAAAAAGTCTTTTGAATTCTATAAGGTTGTTTACTGAAAAATCTGGCAGTGCTCTGAACCAATCTCGGGCGTCCTTTGTCAATGATTGCATGAACAACTTCATCTTGACATCCTCATATGGGAGACAGAAATCCTCCATAACCATGTCAAAAGCTTTGCAATGTGCTTCCCTTGAGATGGCATTACTCCTAGTGAACTTTGGTATTGCAGTCCTAATTTCATTAGGGATAGGATGAGGATACACCATCATCCTTGAAAAGTCGAACTGCCTGATGCATTCTGTATTCATCAACCCGTATCCACCTTGGAAAAAGTTTCCATAGTTTGGTCTCACATTGTTATTACCAGGAAAAAATTGGTTTTGTGGTTGAAAGTGGTTTTGATATGTAAAGGTATTGAACTAGTTATGCTGATACTCAGGAGGTAAATTGGGGTATGGGAAGTTGTTGGGCCTAACATCATATAAAGGGTTTTCAGATACTCTGTAGGTGTTGATTTTTGCACCAGTCTTATCTATGTTGCTTCTTCCTCTATTTGGTCCTTGGGCCGCACATTCACTTCTCGCTCTATATCTCTCCAAGTCATGATTAATATCATCTTCATTGATATTTATACCCAATTTAGCACATAATTCTACACACTCCTGCACTCTTCCATCATCTCTCATCTCAATGGTTGCTTCAATCATTTGTTTCATCAAGTCTGCCATACGGTCTGATGCATCCACCTTGCTCGAGCCTAAGGAGATCGAAGCCCCTGGCCTTGAATTTGGACGGTGATTCTCAAAGCCAGGAGGGTATTTCCCTTTCCGCGCTCTATCCACAACTACCAAATCCTCATCCCTAGAGTATGTGGGAACTGTATAATTTTGTTTACTCAAGGCTGGATGTGAATGGTTTTCAGAATATTGTTGATTATACTTCCCATTCATAAAGTCATTTTTAGGTTCCATCGGACTATCTATTGATTTCTCCTTTGGATTTATTTTACTTCTCTTCTGATCAAAGTTTAATTGGACTATGGGGTGGCCTTGTGTTATTGACCTCCTTCTATACATAAAATTTCTTATTTCAGAGTCACCACCTTTCTTCTCGAAAGGAATTTGTATTTTGTATATGAGTTCCTTCCCACAGTAGAGTACCTTTTAAATGAATCTCCCCAGTAGAGTCGCCAATCTGTTGGGTCTCAAATCAATAGACTGGATAGGTTCTAAGGAAATGCCAACTCCTATGCTCAAACCCTCCAATTGACTTGGCCAACTTATAGAGTGAACCTATTTGGTTACTAACTCTCTCACTTTAGGCTCTGCAGGACCTAGGCGGGTATACCTACTCACTAGTTGTTCCTTCAACTAATGCTTTTTATAGCAGATTTAGTGTCTTGATTTGAATTCCTCCTATCTCAGAATGGCATAAGCTCCTAGGATGGAGATATAGCAGATGAGTTCAAGATTGTTGTTGTAGAAGCTATTTGATCTTTGTGCTTGAAATATATATATACACACTATTGCTAATTTATTCTAGAATTCCTACTCAGCTACTCCTATTACTTTTAATGTGAAAGTATGAATTGATGAGTTGTATTTTATAGATGACCAGTGCCTTTCTTTGTTGTTTGGGCTACAAAGTCTTTATATCTCTTTAGGACTTATTGTGTAAACTTATGAGACACTTTTTAAACCCATCCCCTCTCAATGAGTCTGTTAGTTACTGTTTCTTATGAGCTCTACTTCAATGTCTATATTGTAAACCGTCTAAATGAATTTAACTCTAACCTTAAGAGACCATCCAAGGAAGAAATACAAGGAACAATTACAATTCGCAAGTAAATCTTTTTTATCCAAATCTACAATATGAAACACATAATTTTACTAGAAGAACACAAATAACCTTATCTCCTTTAGATAATATCATAAGCAACTGCCTGCAGAAAAATGCAGTAATCCGCAACACATATGCAAAGTAAAAACAACTGATTATATTATATATATTCGCCAAAATTGTACAATGGTAAGCCTGAGGCTATAATCTACTCCCTTCTCTCATTAATGATTATCCATATTACAAAAGATCCCTCCTTTATATGAGAGTATACATTATCACCAAGCGTTGTGGCTTTTCAACATATAATCGTTAACTAACACTTTTGTTTCAAACATTACTTCGACTAGGTATTTTCTCCGTTCATCGAAATGCTGCATTCGGTCATTATGGATGTCTCCTCACTAATACCTATCTGATATCCATCGGATTTTTATGTCGAAGAAACCTTGGGCTTCAGTGACCTCCTTTATTTTTCACCGAAATACCTCTTCCATCGATATCACTACGCCCCGTCAATGAATGGATCTATTGTCTCACCGAAGCCTTTCTTTATCCTCTCTTGTCGTCTTCCACCAATAAAGTTGTATCGGTGAAACAACGCATATCGAAGACATGCCTTTTAGCCTCCTTGAAACCTATTTCCTCATCGATATCTTTTATCAATGTAACTTATTTTTGTCTGATCGACCTTATTCTTTTGATGAGAACGTTTCTTTCGATGAGTCCCTTTGCACCGATGGTATTATCTCCTCGAAGACCTTTTCCCGTCAATGAAAATTGTCTCTACTTTCTTCGATATCCTCTTTCGGTGGAATCATTGCTTTCGATGAGTCCCTTTTAGAGTTCATCGGTGTTCCCTTTCCTTCGATACCCTTTTTATATCGATGAGACATCGCTGGGTTTCATCGATACTATTTGATTTTTGGATATTTCGATAGAATGCTATTAGACTTGTTCGACAACTTATGGGTTATTATGGTATCAATGAAAATGATGATTTCTTCCAAAGATAGATGGCTTCTATGATTTAATTTCTCAAATCAAGATATTTTACTTAATTCAAATTTGATGCTCAACAGGTTGTACCATGAAACATATTCACCATGACATAAGATTTTGCAAGATCATAACTCTTAATATAAGCTTTTCAAAAAAATACAGTTTGTGATATAATTTATTTTTTATATTTATTTTATATTTTCTAATGAGCATAGATATTTTTACCAAACACAAAATTCTATTCTCAACAAAAAAAAATAAAAATAAAAGTACAAAAAATATCTAAAATACATCCACACTTTGTATTGATGTTGGAAGGAATTAGAGGTTCAAAATGTGCTTCCTATACTAATCTATGAGAGGAGCTACATGCAAAAATTAAATCAATCATATGGTTACAAAGAAATAAACACAAAAAATAATATACTAAATAACATAATGATTACACGGGTAAAACACTTTTGGTAGAAAAACTCCACACATTAAATCAGTTCAATGTTTTATTGTGTAATCAAATGGTTACAATACACTTGTGGAGTCTAAGCCCTTACAAAAGTCTCGAAAAAGGGATCTAAAGTAATTTTCATAGCATAATGGTACCTACAAAACTCACTATGAAAACCTCTATCTCAAACACCCAATATGTGGCAACCAAATCTCTAATCAAAATTCAACACTTAAATCCAAAGATGAGTCACAAGCTAAAAATAGCACATTCCTTACAACTATCATGAGGATGTCATAACCCACTCACCAACTTGGGTGATCCATTTTGGTTCCATTATCTTCATTCAAGATTCCTTATGATATATCATAACATTTGTCATAAGTTGGTTAACATGTATAACTCTCTCCTACAACTTCCTTATGTGACATAAATGCTCTTACATATTTTATGTATGAAGCCCAACTTTTGGAGGCCACAACTTTTGATCTAAAAATTTGTTAAGCCATTTTTTTTAAATTTATGATCTAAAAGAGATCTATGTCACTCTAACTAGCTTACTTATGGTAAGGCTCATTTCAACATATTTTTTGAGGTCAAAATCAACCTCAAGAGACCTCAAATTTTAATCTTTGTGTTTTATAGCCCAAAAATTGTGTGTGTGTGTGTGTGCGCGTGCGCGTGCGCATGTGTGTCCTTTTTTCAAATTTTTGGATATATACAAAAAATAATGCATCATGGAATACATTATTCTAATTATAACTAATCTAAAATACAAATTAATAACAAATAAAATATACAACAAAACATTATGAAAAAATATTCATGCATTAGATATTGACATTAGTTATCTATGTTTAAGAAATTATGAATTTATCTCATTCTTCAAAAGATGTGCATTATTGAAATATGTATCACTCATTAAAAATACTATAAAGTATAAAACAATTACTTATTAAGAAATGTTTAAAAAATGGTATAAACTATTTAAATCTTAAAATATATAATATTTAGAACGTCTCAATTCATATCATTTTCAAACTCTTAATAATCTAGTTGTTATAAGTAAAGAAAGGTAAAATTTTGGATTAAATGTTGATTTCAAGGTCTCACTTAGATCGAAAAGTTCAAGACATGCTATTGTGGGATCACACCTAAGCATCTTACATTTATGCTCGACATGTATTTTATTTTGTTCATGAGCAACATTGATTGGCAAGTCACTAAGGAAGTTCCATACTTTTCTTATGCACACTTATAATCTCCGCAAGGTGCTTCTCAACACTATACACAAGCATACTGCTATTAAAAAAACAAGAGAGAAGAGGACATAACCACTCTGGGAGGACAAGACTATGGGCTTGACCCAATCCACAAAAGGCCAAACATTCTAGGCAAAGTTGTATAAAATGTATGCAATGTCGATCTAATTTGAAAAAAATAAATTTCAATTATCAATCATAATCTATATTTAAAAATCAACTATTGACTAAACAAGAGGAATCAACAAGACTAAACACATCTTTACGCAATGTTCATCAATCTTAACTTTACATTTAAGTTACTTTACTAATTATTTTTAAGATCATAATGAATTTGTGAAGGGTCATTTTCTTTCCCTACCCAAACAAATATTTGATTTTAATGAATATATGATCCACAAAAAACATAATTTTAAATATTATACATCATAACACATAAATAAACAAACTTTATCATCATTAAAATGATATGAAACAATTTTAATTATATCCATAAGACCAACCAATCAATTTATGGGACCACCCCTATTGCTTTACAATCACTAAAAATATAGGATATTATTAAAAAGGTAAATCCATTAGCCATTATCCATGAGCTTTTAGCTTATTATGCTTATTCAAGTGGACTTTAGGGCTAAACATAGAATACAACTAATTTTACAAAAGTATTTGATGGATAATAAGCATACAAAATAGGAAAGTGTGAGGTGTCCACCTTATTATATGCATACATTTTGCTACCATCCAACGAACGTGTGGCCCAAAATGATATTAAATTATCATTTGCATTAATTATTAATAAAAGATTTGTTTTCTTAATAAGGTATAAATTTTGTGGGAGTTGAGTGATTTATATATGTAGGCAAAGATAAATTATTTCAATAAGTTAAAAGCTCAAAAAATAAATAAATCAATCAATTGAATTATTAAGGAGATGGTAGTTTTTTTTAATATATTACATTATACATGTTTTATTACGATGTAATTGTAGATTTTTTAGTTAATTTTATTAATAATCGGGGTATTAATAAATAGACTTAATTTTGGGGAATTCTTATGATTAATTGTGTTTGAGGTGGAATAGTAGTGGGATGGGTGACTTTTTGAGTTATAAAATACAAATCAATTAAGTAAAATTGACTCAAAACTATGTAATTAATTTACAAGTAATGAACTACAACCGCAAAATTTCAACATATTAAATTGATGAATAAATAAATGCACCAATCACCCATCTAATAAACTCCAAATTTAAGTTAATTCCAATATCTTTAAATAGACTACCTTGTCACATCCATTCTGTTCTCTCAAGATTTAACCTTATCAAGAAATATCATGAAGTAATTCTCCTAATATGAAATTCCCACCACCTGTACTTTTAAGCACTTGAACAATAGATTGAATAAGACAAAGCTCCCAATGAACAAGAAGATGATACTCTCTCATTCGTCACATGCAACCATCAATTTTAAGCCATGAATACCATCACATATGCCCCAAGACCCATAATAACTATTTGTAGTCCTCACATCCATCATACTAAGGGGGAAGATCTAGTAGATGAGCACACTCTAATAGTTGATGTGGTATTATGTAGTACTAAGCTTTTCTCTTAATTTTAAATCCTTACTTGTAAAGTTAAGTACTACTAGTTCTTACATGTGTGTCCAAAAAATGAACAAAATGTCCATTTTCACAAGTCATGAATCAATCATATATGTCTTGATACACATGTACTTTAAAAAGACGTGTTTTCAAACAACTTAATATAAATATAAATATGAATTTGTGTAGGCTCATTTTCTTTCCCTACACAAATATAAATATATAAATATTTGATTTTGATGAATATGGGATTCGATAAATCAAAAAACATTATACATCATAACACATAAATAAACAAACTTTATAATCATTAAAAATCATATGAAATGATTTTATTACTTCCATAAGATCAACCAAACAATTTATGGGACCACCCCGTTGTTTTACAATCACTAAATGTATAGGATATGTTAAAAATTTAAATTCATTAGCCATTATCCATGAGCTTTTAACTTATTGTGCTTATTCAAGCGAACTTTAGGGCTAAACATTGAATACAACTATTTTTACAAAACTATTTGATGGACAACAAGCATATGAAATAGGAAAGTGTGAGGTATCCACCTTATTATATGTATCCATGTTGCTACCATCCAACAAACGTGTGGCCGGAAATGATATGAAATTATAATTTGCATTAATAAAAGATAATTGTCTTTTAAAGGTATAAAGTTTGATGGAGTTGAGTGATTTATATATTTAGGCAAAGATAAATCCCTTCAATAAGTTAAAATCTCAAAAATTAAATAAATAAGCCAACCGTATTATCAAGGAGGTGATATTTTTTTTCAATATATTAAATTATACATGTTTTATTATAATGTAATTGTACAATTTTTTAGTTAATTTTATTAATAATTGGGGTAGTAATAAATAGACTTAATTTTGAGAATTTTTTATGATTAAGTGTGTTTGAGGTGGAATAGTAGTGGGGGTGGGTGACTGTTTGAGTTATGAAATATAAATCAATAAAATAAAATTGACTCGAAAACTATGTAATTAAATTCTAATTAACCAATTACAACTTACTACAACCACAAAATTTCAACATATTAAATTGACAAATAAATAAATGTACCACACATCCATCTAGAATAAATTCCAAATTTAAGTTGATTCCAATATCTTTAAACAGACTACCTTATATTAAATACTTTTCTTAACATCTCACATCCACTCTTTTCTCTCAAGATTTAAACCTTATCAAGAAATATCATAATATAATTCTCCCATATGGACCCACCACTTGTACTTTTAAAACACTTAGTAAGTTTTAAATTTGAAGGTTGCTTATGGATGTCAAGTAAGTTTTAAACAAACATTACTTTTTACAATTGTTTGTCACTACACACACACATACTTGAAGATTATATTTCATAACTAAAAAGTTCAATTAGTTAGAAAATTTTTAAAATTAAATATTTTATAATTAAAAATAAAAAATATTTAATATTGACAAACTTTTAAGCACTTGATCAATAGATTCAATAGGACGAAGCTCTCAATGAACAAGAAGGGGATATTCTCTCATTTGTCTCATGCAACAATCAATTTTAAGCCACAAATACCACCACTTGTGCCCCAACACTCCTAATATTGAGGGAGAAGATCTAGCAGACGAGCACACTAATTGTTTTTGTGGTATTACATAGTACTAGGCTTTTTTCTTAATATTAAATCTTTACTTCTAAAGTTAAGTACTAATAGTTCTTACACGTGTATCCAAAAAATGAACAAAATATCCATTTTCACAAGTCATATAAAAATAATGAATCAAACATATATGTCCTGGTACACATGTACTTTAATAGGACGTGTTTTAAAACAACTTAATAAAAATGCATAAGTCATTGATGTCCAAAATACTAAATAATAATTTTAAACTCTTAACTCACTAATGAAAATATACTAAAAAAGTCACATAAATTCAACACACCATTTAAAGACTTAAAAGTCTTTTACCCTAAAAAAAAAATTAGTTTTAAAATAATATTCATGTATTATTGAGTAATCAAATGGTTAGAATACACTTGTAGAGTCTAAGCCCTTGTAAAAGTATCTCTAAGAAGAGATCTAAATTAATTTCCATAACATATTAGTACCTATAAAACTCACTAGGAGAACCTCAATCTCAAGCACCCAATATGTGGCAACCAAAACCCTAATAAAAAGTCAACGCTTAAATTCAAAGATGAGTCGCAAGCTAAAAATAACACATTCCTTGCAACTATCATCAGGATGTCATAACTCACTCACCAACTTGGGCGATCCATTTTGGTTCCATTATCTCCATGCAAAGATTCCTTATGACATGTCATAAAATTTGTAATAAGTTGATCAACATGTGTAACTCCCTTCTACAACTCCCTTATGTGTCATAGATGCTCTTACATTCTTTATGTGTAAAGCCCAATTTTTTGAGGCCATAACTTTTGATCTAAAAATTGTTAAGCCATTTTTAAAAATTTATAATCTCAAAGAGATCCATGTCACCCTAACTAGCTTACTTATTGTTAGGCTCATTTCAACATATTTTTTGAGGTCAAAATCAACCTCGAGAGCCCTAAAATTTATATTTTTGTATTTTATAGCCCATAAATTATACATATAGCCCTAAAATACTATGTGTGTGTGTGTGTGTCCTTGTTTAATTTTTTGGATATATACAAAAAATAATGCATTGTAGAATATTATTTTAATTATAACTAATCTAAAAAAAATCAATAATAAATAAAATATACAACAAAATATTATGAAAAAATGTGCATGCACTAGATATTAACGTTAGTTATCTATGTTTAAGGAATTATTAATTTATCACTCATTAAAAATACTATAAAGTATACAAAAATTAATTACTAAGAAATGTTTAACAAAATGGTATAAACTATTTAAATTTTAAAATATATTATATTTAGAACATCTTAGTTCACATCATATTCGAATTCTTAAAAATTTACTTGTTTACAAGTAAAGAAAAGTAAAAATCTGGTTTAAATGTTGATTTCAAGGTCTCACTTAGATCGAAAAGTTCAAGACATGCTATTGTGGGATCACCCCTAAGCATCTCATATTTATGTTCAACATGTATTTTATTTTGTTCATGAGCAATAAGGATTGACGAGTCACTAAGGAAGTTCCATACTTTCCCTATGCACACTAGTAATCCCCCCAAGGTGCTTCTCGACACTATACACAAGCATACTACTATTAAAAAAATAAGAGAGAAAAAGACATAACAACTATGCGAGGACAATACTATGGGCTTGACCCAATCCACAAATAAAATAAACATTCTAGTCAAAGTTGTAACAATGTATGCAATGTTGATCTAATTTCAAAAAATAAATTTCAACCGACAATCATAATCTATATAAAAAAAACCAACTATTGACTAAACAAGAGCAATAAAAAAGACTAAACACATCCTAACCCTCTCGTTATCACAGTGCTCATCAATTGTAACTTTACATTTAAGTTACTTTATTAATTATTTTGTATGAGTTAATTTGATCATATTGAATTTATGTAAGTCACTTTCTTTCCCTACACAAACATAAATATTTGACTTAGATGAATATGTGATTCAATAAGTCAAAAAACATAGATTTAAATTTTATACATCATAACAGATAAATAAACAAACTTTATCATCTTTAAAATGATTATTCCTTCCATAAGATCAACCAAACAATTTATGGGACCACCCTCTTTCTTTACAATCAATAGGATATTGTTAAAAACTAAATCCATTAGCCATTATCCATGAGCTTTTAACTTATTATGCTTATTCAAGTGGACTTTAGGGCTAAACATAGAAACAATTATTTTTACAAAAATATTTGATGGATAATAAGTGTAAGAAATAGGAAAGTGTGAGGTGTCCACCTTATTATATGTATCCATGTTGCTATTGTCCAATGAATGTGTGGTCGAAAATTATATTAAATTATAATTTGCATTAATTATCTTTTAATAAAGTATAAAGTTTGTGGGAGTTGAATGATTTATATATTTAGGTAAAGATAAATTCTTTTAATAAGTTAAAAAGTTCAAAAATTAAATAAATAAGCCAACTGAATTATTATGGAGATGGTAGTTTTTTTAATATATTAAATTAAACATGTTTTATTATAATGTAATTGTACAGTTTTTTAGTTAATTTAATTAATAATTTGGGGTAGTAAGAAATAGATTTGATTTTTGGAAATTTTTATGATTAAGTGTGTTTGAAGTGAAATAGTAGTGAGATGGGTGACTTTTTGAGTTATGAAATATAAATCAATAAAGTAAATTCTAATTAACCAATTACAAACACAAAATTTCAATATATTAAATTGACAAATAAATAAATGCACCACACATCCATCTATAATAAATTCCAAATTTAACTTGATTGCCAATATCTTTAAATAGACTACCTTGATATAAAATACTATTCTTAACATCTCACATCCATTCTTTTCTCTCAAGATTTAAACCTTATCAAGAAATATCATGATATAATTCTCCCATATGAAATTCCAACCATTTGCTCTTTTAAAACACTTGTTAGGTTTCGATTTTGAATGTTGCTTATGGATGTCAAATAAGTTTTAAACATCCATTGCTTTTTATAATTGTTTGACACTCCACACACATACTTGAAGATTATATTTCATAACTACAAGTTAAAGTAGGCATAGAAAAATTTTAAAATTAAAATATTTTATAGTTAAAAATAAAAAATGTGTAATATTGATGAACTTTTAAGCACTTGATCAATAGATTCAATAGGATGAAGCTCTCAATGAACAAGAGGAGGATACTCTCCCATTCATCCCATGCAACCATCAATTTTAAGTCATGAATACCACCAGTCGTGCCCCAACATCCCTAATGACTATTTATAGCCCTCACGCCCATCACAGTGAAGGAAAATGTCTAGTTCGCGCACACTATAATAGTTGTTGTGGTATTGCATAGTACTAGGCCTTTTTCTTAATTTTAAGTACTACTAATTCTTACGTGTGTATCCAAAAAATAACAAAATATCCAATTTCACAAGTCATATAAAAACAATGGATCGATAAAAATGAACAATATATCCGATTACACAAGTTATATAAAAACAATAGATCTATCATATATGTCCTAATACACATGTACTTCAATAAAACGTGTTTTCAAACAACTTAATAAAGATGACTACATCGTTGATGACTTTACCTAAATCTTTTTTAGTTTTAAAATAATATTCATGTAATAGGTACAAGAAAAACATTTTCTCTCACCACTTATTCAGATAAAATAGTCAATAAAATACACGGGGGCATATCCACACGCTAACCTTGGAAACAAACTTGGAATAAAATAAACAAATTTGGGCCACAAACTTTGCACGAGATGTAGCTCAAAGTTGGGCCCACATGATCAGTAGAGAGAAAATGTAGGGCCCACATGATCAGCCGGGCCCACGTGGCGGTTACACGCGTCCAAAAAACTTGTGGCTGCAAATGATATGAAAACCCAGCCACTAAATTTTTTCCACTCTGGCTCATGCGAACCACCATAAAACGTATCGAAATTAACGCACACTCCGGCAAAATGAAATGAAATTCATCGTTGGCCAATGAGAAGACTCCAGTAGATCGGATCGCTCGCGGAGTCTCTCGTCCACCAGATTTGATTCGCATTGACACGTGGAAGCAAACTAAATGGTTCAAAAATAATACGTGGCATGCCCACTACCAGTCTCTGTATAATGTTTCCTCTCAACTCATTTTTTTCGAAGCAAACATTAAACCCCAACACGAGATAAGTGGAAGGAGGGTTTTCAGATTCTTCTAGAATTATTTCGCGGCTGGTTGCATCGTACAGCTTGTTTGATCCGAATTCCTTTTGCGATTTCGCTGCGTCAAATCTTAGCGCTGTTGGTTAAGGATTGAGAGAGTTCTGTGAAAAGTATTGATTACGAGGTTGCTGCAATGGAGATTCAGGGTTTCGTCGTTTGTTAATCCGTTCTGAGACGGCTTTTTGTTTGCGCAGGGATTTTTGTTGTCGCTGTGACTCGAAACAGCTGTTTTGGCATTTGAAGCCTTTGATAAACATGTCAGGTTGGAGCATAGATGAGGTAGATAACCCTGTGTTTTTCTGTGTTCAACTCTTTTCTTTGTTGTAAGGTAACCCTGTTTTCTTTTTGCTGTGAGACATTCACCAACTGGGCCTCAAACTTAGGACCTCCCATTGTCATTGTTGGTAGGTGGATTCGCCATGCCTGCTTTGCTTTGGAGCTTGGTCATGAGATCGAAACCCAGGGAATACACAACTTTGAACAATATATCAGATGTACAAAATTTGAACAGTATATAAGGTAAAGTAATATGGATGAGTGACCTTGTTGCCTTAAAGTGGTCTCATAGGCCAGTTTAGCAGCTTGCTATGACATAAAAAATCACCCTTTACCTTTGCATGACATAGATTTGGCCCCCGGGTCATATCGGGTTGGGCTTATGCAGGAGGTGTATTAATTGTACAACACGTTTAATCTTGGAAATCCGCAGTTCTGCTGGAATTTTTCACTTAAAATGGGGTTTGTAAAGAAGTGAACTTAGAAAAAAGGGTTTATCACGCAGGGATTTATAAGATCAATAAACGCATGCAAGACATCTACATTTTTTAACGGATAGATCTCAAACATCAAACAGAAGTAATACTGTTGGTACAGTATGTTTTACATCGTTCCTTCCTCTGCTGAATTTTCCTTCCTAAACACTTTTTAACTTATTTTAAAAGATTGCACAAGGCAACGGTCACATGCAGAGGGCCTATCAGTGTTTACTTAGGTGTGTAAAAATTAATAGTAAATTGCTGTGAAATGATCCCATGAAAACGGAAGTTCTTGCTCTTCATTGCTGTTTTTCAAGATCCACACTCGAAAGTTCAAAACTGTGAATGATATATTACTCGCAAAATTTTCACTGCACCAATGCTACGGTTTGGGAAAGCAATATTCCTAAACTATTTTAACAGGAGTTTTAAAGTTCTAGGCCCCATTTGCAGCAGTAGCACAAAGTTTTCTGTTAAAACTAGAGCTGCCGTTTTCAGGAGAAGTTTTTGTTTTTATACAGTTCTTTCAGTTTCAGTTTTAGAGGTTTAATGTGTCAAAACATACCGAAATAAGGTAGCAGTAGTCCCTTTCATTGGAAGGTATCTTAAGATCAAAGCTGCCGAGTAAAGAGAAACACATGTAAGCAAAAACTCTCTTAGGAGCAATCCTTTCAACTATGCAATACTCAAGCATGCCCTTAATTGTAGCCAGGTACAGCAGCTAGTTTACTCAAATGTTTCAGTTTTAGAGGTTTAGTGTGTAAACCATGCTGAAATAAGGTAGCAGTAGTCCCTTTCATTGGAAGGTATCTTAAGATTAAAGCTGCCGAGTAAAGAGAAACAGATGTAAGTAAAAATCTCATAGGAGCAATCCTTTCAACTATGCAATACTCAAGCATGCCCTTAATTGTAGCCAGGTACAGCAGCTAGTTTACTCAAATAATTATAACTACTAAATTGATTTTAGTATGCTTCTGCACCAGATTTGGACCAAGTCAACAATTAAATGTTTCATTGAGTGAGATTAATAAAACTGTGTAAGATAACCCTTTCAGCAGAAAATTTCCAAAAAAATAGAAGCTTATGGGCAGCTACCAACCGTCCAGAATTGGATTCCAACTGGTGGATATGGCACTGGTTTCTGATTTTTTTATTGTTTGGTGCCTCATATGCCCGACACTTGTGGGCTGATGGCTGGAAATAGTCTTCTCTGCATATAAACACACACCCCACATCCATCACATGGTGTGCATCTTCTAGACTTGGACACATCATGTTGCACAAAAGGGCTGCCTTTTTCTCCAAAGGCATGTGTCTTTATCCTTGTAAAGAAACAGGGAAGTTACAACAATCAAGCGACAGAAACATATTTGAAGCCTTGTCCACTGAAAGCTAGAGCAGCTAACATCTAAACCTTTGTCCCGTGAGGCAAAGATTTCATCTATGTCTTTCTAAGTTTCCAGTTCTAGGAGATGGGAGGACATTATTTCTGTTTCGGCAATAAAATTTGCATTTAGGTTGGTAGAGGGACAGGACACCTCAAAAAATATACAACGTATAGTTCTTTATTTGCATACTTGAGCATCACTTAAGATTTTTCAGAGCTGCAATGAAAGAATAAACATAACATTCACTGAATTGAATATTGAAAATGGAAATGAGTTTGATATACAAACACAAAATTTCAAATATCTAATTGTAGTAAAGATAATATAAGTCATGGATAAACAAAAATGGAAAATATAACAATCATATTTGAGCCATGAATAAATGCTAAACTGCAAGGATGAAGCAAGAAGCCTGATAAGCAAAGTTGTCATATGTTGTATATGTTTTTTATTTTTTTATTTCTGAAATCTAGTAGGCTGTTAGGAACTTATAGGCATAAGAGCATGCTCAAAGGGCACTCCTAGATATCTTCATAAAGCCAGTAAAAGGAGACATGTGGAACAACTTCCTAATGGATCAAAATATTTCAAGAATATCATGTACAAATTTCAAGAATCTATGAATACCAAGGGATGTCTCCTCCCTATTTCCAAGTTATTTGAAACCAAGAGGAAATTCCCAAGGCACCTAGATGGCTGGTGATGCATTCTCATGAAATAATGAAGTACATGCAATTCCCTATGCCAACTTATCATTTGTTGACTTGATTCGTGAGTTTGATTTTTACATTTTGCAGTCCATGCATGTATTGGGACCTTCTCTATGATAGGGATTGCTTGAGAGAGTTGCTTTTGGATATTCCATTTGAGATCAAATGTGAAGACATTTTTTCTTAATCATGTATTTTTTAATTTAAATACTGTAGTATCTTTTTCCTTGAGTATAAGATTGAGGAAAACCCAGAATCATTTGTTACCTTTTGCAGCTTTTCAGTCTTCAACATGCAGAATAGACCATGACGAACAGTGGATTAAAAAAGGGGAATTGAATATTTGCATTGGCTTTTCCTTCATCTAAACCATAGGTTAAACATGCCAACTTTGCATACACTCTTTAGGCCTAAAATATGACTTAGACTCAAGACTAAGCAAATACTCCACAAATCTTGGCAATATTTTTTACAATGTAAAAAACACATCTGTCTACAAAATAATCTTAAAAACTACGTAAACTGAATTTAGAGAACTGCTATGTAGTTTTTTCGGTTCTTTATGGATCAAAAAATTGTTCAAAACACATCATAGTTATATATGATCATAAATTACAAATACATGATCGTTATTGCAACTGATATTCTTAAGGAAGATATTCTTTTTTTTTTTTTTTTTTTTATTAAAAAGTAAGTGCTATCATTAATTGGGATAGCTCCCTATATTGCATAAATCTTAGAAAAATTACATATTTTTCTTGAGGAAGATAGTCTTAGTAATATATGATCATAAATTAAAACTTCTAGGTGGCTATATGGATTCCCTTGATATTGACAATAATGATTCCTTGATGAAGAATATCTTCCTTAAGAATATCGTGTGCAATTACATCCACTAAAGTCCCAACGGACACCTCACCTTCCGCCTTCTCTTGTGCTGCTACATTTGCTGCATCTCTTGCAAGATCAGCAATCTCATGCGCAGGAATCATGGGTTCCACATCATCAGCAATCCGATCTAAATATGGATACTTGCTATCAAGGTCAATGGCTTATTGTTGACCCCCTTTCTCCACCTTTTTGGTATGCAAATATTCTATCACTCAGAAACAAAGTCACTCCCCTTCTTTGCACCTTTTTGAGTCAACATGTTGTGAATGGTCTTATATGTGTTCCCCTTCTGCTCACATCCAGAAGCACCATAGGGCTGGGACAAAATGTGGATAGTGAGTTTTTGAAGGTTAGGTATTTTTGCACCATAATCTTTTGACCACAAATTTGCAAGGACAAAATTTATAACTTTGTAAGCAACTTAGTAAATTGAAAGAAAAACTAAAATTTAAATTTGTTAAACTAAAGTCTTAGTTACCAATGAATATAATTTTTGTACTTGGCTACAAAATCGTTTTTCTGCATACATGTAGAAGTGAAGAAAATAGCCTCCCTTCCTCAACCTTGTAAAGCTGTAATCATCCAATCTATATTATTACATTTTATCAACTATAAATTATTATTCTGATGTTTCTGTCCCAAATCTATGTCATCCTTAAAGCTCTATTACTCTTTAATTGGATTTGCCTAAATATAAAGACATTGTGAGGGACAATCAATCCTATAGTAAACATTTCCTTTATGGGAAGTTTCTTGACACCAATTCGCTCTTTAATATTCTTGAACTCTAGGTTAAAGCAGGTATATGATCTAGAGGGAGAATATAAACTCTCTTTTGGGAAAGAGGATACTTATGGTGAGATTCTTTCATGGAGACCCTTACTTCTATGGAAATATCAGGTTATGCCTAAGAGCATAACCCCTATACTTTGACCTTCAAAAGGAATCTCTCTTGCATCTTAATTTGTGTCAGGCTTCATCCACTTCCTCAGGACCACTGAAAGGAGGATACTCATAGGGGGTATAGAAAATATGCTGGGACATTTCTGATGGTACTTAATCGAAAAAAGTTTACTTCATATGCTAGGATGTGTACCAAAATGGACATATCCAAACATCTACCTAAAAAAGAATTTTTACAAGTGAAGGCTATACATGGTAACATCAAGGGATTATGAATGGTTGCCATGAATAGGGATATCTCTCAAGAACTTGCTTAAAAAAACTAACATTTGAAAATGAGCTAAGATACTAACTTTGTGGGAAACAGCCAGATTGACGATGGACTCCAAATGAAGGAAAAGAAAGTCAAAACAAAAACAACAATGCAAGAATTCCAAAATCGCTTGCTGTTATCTCAAATTAGAACTCCTTTATGTCCTACATGAAAATACTGATCAAAATGAAGAAGATACTATAATAACAGAAACTGCTGGCCCTCAAGGAAGTGCAATGAATGTGACTATGAAGGAGTCTTAGGGGCTATTACCCTTGCTGGCAACTCTGGTATTCCATCTTCAGAAATAGAGGATCATGCCTAATGTATAACACAATTTCAGGTTTGAAAAGATAAAAAAGAGGAGCGACTAGTTTATCCCAACCAGTTTGAAATAAAAGATTTATCTATTCAAAGAGATCTAAGAGTCACGTGCCAGTCAGAATTAACTTGGGAAGTTGAGAGGAAACTCAAATGGGATGCAACAAAATTCTTCTCAAGAAGGTGCTAGATGTAGCTTTTAGCTTGGAATATCAGAGATCTTGGAGGATCTCTAAAGGAAGGAACTCTGAATCAATTTATTTTTAGGGTAAATCATTCTTTAGTTTTTATAGGCTAAACTAAAGTTTCAACGGAAGAAATTCAAGAAGTGTTAATTCTAAGTTACCGGTTCCGGTTCGGATTCGGGTACAGGTTCGTGGATTCGGCAAAAAAAATAAAAATTTGGGTACGGTACGGGTTCGTCCGTACATATATATATATATATTTTAATTTTTTTTAATATATATATATATATATATATATGTTCAAACTTCAAACATCAAAATTATATATGTTCACAGTTCAAACATACAAATATGAAACATCAAACATACAATGTAACTTTCCCATACAATGATACATAGATGATAACAGATAAATCATAAATCTATAATTGCCAATGCCAATAAATATTCTGAATTAATGGCTTGGGTTGGATGCTTCAGATGAAGATGAATATGGAATTTAAATCCCATAGATGGCTTGTAATTTGAATGTTTAACTTTATACTTTATTGTGTCATGACATTTTCACATTTTGAAACTTGAAACTTGAATATTATCTTTTTTGCAAATTATGAATATGATTAAAAATTTTATTTTTTTTATTGTTTTTAAATGCTTGCTAACCCGTGGGCCCCGTTTTTGGGAACCCACGGGCTTGGGTTCACCCGGGTCCTCCTGGCCAGCATGCAGGACCCACAGGGAACCCAGCCGCCTGGGCAGAACCCGGGTGGGACCCAGGGTGAACCCAGGAGGACCCGGGTGAACCGGACCAGGACCAGGACCGGGCACGGACCAGGACCAGGACCCAGCCAAAATAGGGGAGAACCGGTATCTGAGTGTTAATTCAAAGGAGAATTAATTGCAATTCCATTGGCACTAACAGTTTTATGGCAGTCTTCAGAAGTAAATTAAAACCCATTCAAGGAGAGCAAGATTGTCTAGCTTGACTCTTGGAGAATTTCAAATGAAACAAGTTTTTGGAGTGGTCACTATCTTCAGTCATCAAGTAATGCATAAACTAGTCTTATATTCCACCACGTAGTTCATCATGATAGATCCTAGACTTTCCTAATGTAATTTTATTGCACAAGATGCTGTTCCTAATGCGGAAAAATGGAAAACAGTTCCTACAGCTGAGTTCTAGAGTTGTGGAAAGCAAGGAAAAATGTAATTGAAGAATGCATCTACAAGAAAAGAGCATAAATCAACACTAAGAATAAGAAATAACAGCAATTCGACTTGGAGAAACCCAATTTGAGGAAAAACTCCAGAATAGTGTGTTGATGTTCCTCTTCAAGCCACTATCTTATTAGCTATTACAGTGGTTTCTTGCCTAAAACTTGCTTTCAAAGACTTCCTTTTCCTACAACACCAATATCACACACCATTCAAGCTCTCGAATCAACTCACTATGACTCATAGGCTGCCAACAATATAGTCTTTATAACCAACTTCTCATGAACACTAGGAAAACTTTCCTCCGTATAATGACCTTGCTCAGAGACAATATGAGTTACATAAGAGTTGAAGAAGGAAGCTCAAGCATCATGGAAATTGAAATGATTTTTTTGGATGCACTTTTGGAGCTCTCAGACGTTGCAATCCCCTTCTCTGTCACATTTCTGACATGTTCAACCACAGCCAAACCTGATTTGTAAAATCAGTTCTGACAAGGATGGTTTCAACTGGTCAAATTAGTGAGGCATGTTCAACTGTGGTCAACCCTCACTTCTGTTTTTTCCTTGGATAGGCTCAATACTATGTGTAAGCAATTCCTTAAGTTAACTTTTTCCTTGTTCGTTTTGGCAAATAGCTTCTGCAACTCATGTCATTTTTCAAGTTGTGTTAAGTAAAAGGGACTAGCTATAATGAGGTCACTAAATGACCAAGTTAGCCTGATTGACTAACTTAATTGATCCAATTTTGGTCACCAAGCAATGGTTTAGATATGTCAACTTATCTTGGACCTTGATCTGATTTTAACATTTATCAAATTGACAACTTGGCTCTTGGGATGATTTAAACCTCTTAATAAATATTAAATATTTATGAGAAATTTGATTGCCATCCCATAATTTTTAGCCAATGCAAGCCTTTGATAATTTCATATGATAAGCTTAAATCCCTCGAATCCTACAATCGATGATGAAATTTTTACATGGTCCAACAGAAGAAGAGGATCTTTGTTGATTGCAGAAAGAGTAGATCATTTCTTATCTCACAATGTTTGATCTAGGAAAGTTTAGTTCTACAATCTAAGAGATTGGAAAAGCCTAGATCTGCTGGTACAGAAACAAAGACAATTAAGGCAGAATGGAGGACTGAGGAATCCATTGCTGGGAGTACTTGAAGCTGCAAGCATTCTACCATATTAAGTGCTATATGGCATATATTTGCAAGATAGCACAACTAGCACATCACACATTTGAAGAATGATGCCATTACTAGCAGAAACTAAGGTATAAGCTTTAACATATGGATTGTTATCCAGTGTAGAGGTAACTGTTTGTGTTGATGATTTTTGTCATGAGTTTTTTCTGTCTACTTTAATTTAGGTGAAAGTCTTTCTGATTGCATCCCTGCCACATCATCTTTTTGCATATCATATTAATAGATAGCTGGGTGGCATTTCTTTCCCCCATGCTGTTTCAAGCTGCATTGTAAACCAATTATGACCACAAAGGAACTTGACTATTTTTGCTAACTATATCAGATTCAACCAAAGATGTTAGGCAGATTTTTTATTTGCTTTCTATGCCTGATTGGGAAGGTGATCAGAAATAAAAATGACAATCTATAGGGAATTTTCTATATTTGATGAAGTGAATGGTCCGTCGCCTATCCAAGTTCCAGTTAGTTTTCCTAGATTATATCCAATGTATTAGTAGCCAAATTAAACTAAGTAAAATCAGGTTGGAGTGGTAATGAATCTTTTAGACATAAATCAATGTACATGTTAACCATTACAAATGATGTGTTGTACAATTCTGTGAAAATTTTGATTAGGGTACATGTTTGTAAGAGTTCCCTAAAAGAGAAAGGAAAAAATTGTGGAAGTTTATTATGAGTGTACTCCACAGGGTAAGTACAAGGATAATTAAAAATTATTCAACAAAGGAGGCATCTCTGGTGAAGAGAGAAAGCTTATTGATGCTGTTAATCTTTTTAATCTATCGATCTAGTGTTGTCCTGGTGTTTAAGCTCACACTAAGAAGATTTCTATGGAGAATTTTTTCCAGTGGTATGAACTTTTTGAATTGCCTTTAGTTGTCTAACCAGAATTGCCTTTGGTGGTTGGTGACAAGAGTCATCCTCGGCACTTTCTGATGAGAGTCATGTTCAGTCGGGTGCTTGCTCTAGAGAAGTGAAGAGCATAGAATGTATCTGGAAGATGATGAACTGTGTTTCGTAAAATTTGCTGCTTTGTTTTTGTTTATAGATCATTTTGGGTGGAAAATGCTGGAATATGGAGACAATGTACTCCAGCAATGGGATTTCTAATTTTAGTTTGAGCATATGATAGGTTGACGAGATGTGTTCAGCAGTTGAACTTTCCAACTACATTTGAGTCAAATGAGTAAAAGTCAGTGTTCCAGGAACTATCCTATCTGGTTATTGTTTGGAACTTTTTACTTAGGGGTGTTGAATGAGAGCTGTAGGGAACCATTAAAAGTCATCTCAAAATTGAGGGGGACTTTTTAATCCTCCTCTCAACTTATTTGCTTTACTCTCAACCTGCCCATTTTTTGTCTCAAATCATTAAATGTGGAACTGTATCAAACATTAGTGAATGTTCTTTTTGGTTTGTAGACTTCTATTTGTGTGCTCTTATATGTTTTCGACCACATCATAAATATCTTTGTAGATACTCATACGTTTGACTTCATTTAATGATCTAACCATGAATTAGAAGGTAAACTGGTCATTCTATTAAGGCACTAGAGGGTGCAATGGCAAAGATTTTACCTCTTCCTGCGAGAATCTAGAAGCATCCGGAGGGAAAGTAACCCCTCTACTTGAGGTTATATAAGAATAGTCACAGAGTGTCTTTATAGATCACGTCCTCCACCTCAATTTCCCACATACTATGATGACAAATTTTAATCAGGTCTATTAACCTATAGAAATGCATTATTACCCTTTCCAGCTGTTCTCATAAATGCTCACACTAATAAGATTCAGATAGCTGTCTGTGCACTAAAATTATTTTATACCTCAAGAACTTGTTATTTTCCATGAAAAATGTTGAATCAATTAAGTTTATAAAACTTTCCTTTCTTTAGTTTGTAGAATTGTAAAACCTTAATACAGAATTCTTATATTTGCAATGGATATTGGTTTCAGATGGATGATATGTTTTGGGATGAGTTCAACCAAACTAAGGACCATATTGTACCTGATCCTAGTGGTGCAAAAGAGAGTACATGGACAGGGAGTGGAAAGCAGTGGAAGAAGTTACAGTGTCAAAATTCCAATATGCTGGCTAAGAGTGCAGAGCAGAAAATGGTAGGAGTAAACAATGTCTTTGAGGGTAAGGTTTCAGATCTGTCTTGTTCAGATAAGAAGGGTGAGCTATCATCTCAGCCAATAAATGTGGATACATGGGTTATTCTACATGATGAAGACTTGGCAACAAATGCATATGATCCCATGTGTGACGACTTGTCCATGGGAATTGATTCTCAAAAGCAGGGAGTAAATGGTGGTTACTGCAAAGATTTGAAATCAGTCAATGGTGACCTAATTCTAGGGTACAGTAAAGAGGACCCTTTGTTGTCAAGTAGAGATGCAGATGCAGTGACTAATTCATCTCATTTCTTATTGAGTGATATTTCTCCAACAGAGGGTGACCTTGACATTTTTGAAGGGGATCACAGAAGTGAAACAAGCAATAGTATACTAGAATATGATTGGGAAAACATGGGCAACTTTGAGGAGGTTGAAAGACTTTTTCGGTGAGTTAACGCCTTATGTTTCATTTTTCTCTATCAAGGGCTCCTGATTTCTGACTGTCTTAAAGATTATATTTTATCAATGTGTTTATTTAGTGGGATTCTTATCTCCCACCATTCATATTAATTCCTATCCCAAGGATTATTATCTCTTAACAAGTGTTCCTGACTTGTGGCAGTCCTAATTCTTTTTTATTTATAATGGTGCTTTGTTTGCAATTGCAGTGTCGTTTTAATGTCACATCATTACTCATTTAAATTTTTGGTTTTGTCATATTTGACCAGAAATAGCGAGTCTACCTTGTCAGAAGCAATGGACAACAGTTCAGATGAATTGATATGGCATACAGCTTCATTTGTCTCAACTAATCATAGTGATCCAAGGAGTATGTATCAGGGGATGAATTCATCAAATCCAGAAATGACGAACATGGGAAGATTGCAACACACTGAACCTAAAGTAAAGATGGAGTGTGTACCATGTGACAGTTCATCTTCCCTTGTTTTCAATCAGAAAGATGACTCAGATGTTGAGCGTGCCCCTCATAATGACCAGACTTCAGGTCATTATATACCTTTGAAGAAGCCATCTATGAGTCACATGCTGGCATCACGAGGAAATACAGAGAATGTGTCTGGAACTTTATTTGAAGAACAGGTAGCTAAATACCTCTTTCCATAGCTTTGATAGATAAAAGATAATTCTACTTAATAGATATGTTAGTGATGTATATTCAAGTATATGTTGCATTTATTGCATTTTTAAATTGATAAAGGATGTCTCTGTATTTAACATTTGTTATTTTATGGCTAAGATTTTGTAAGATAAAAGCAATAGCATACTTAAATTGAATTTTAGAAGAGCTTAATTTGTTGGGTGTGTGCTTATTATTTTGTTGAATATGCTGATTGACAGAAATCAAAGGGTGGTGGGATATCAGAAGAAGCTATACGCTCTCAGTCACCATGTCAAAATGAGCAGACATGCACAACTTATCAGTATACAAATAAAGTAAGCCAGTTGGTGCTTAGCATTTTTCAGTTGAAAAGTACTTTTTAAGCTTGTGTGAACCAGAATATATCTATCATACCATAGCAAGTTAGTAAGTCATCCATTGTATCGTTGAAAGAACAAACAAATTTATATCACAGGAAGAAGTGTATTTCCTGTGTGACATCATCATTAGACACTATTTGGTAGAAAGAGAGATATGCTAATAATTCGGTGACAGTGTTCTATCTTTAGTCAAAATGCAAGATTTATTTTAGAAAGCCAAATTTTTTGACTTAGCAATTCCTATTTTTTGAAGATCAGCTGCCTTTGATTGGCAAATCATATAGCAATCCAAGTCTAAACATGCACAGATTATATACATTGCTATTAGCTATTCTTCTCCTGATTTGGTTAGAAAAGGAAACAAATAGAACTAAAACTTGCGAGAGAATATTGTCTAAATCAGATTTATGGAATTTTTACATTTAGAACAACAAGAGAAAGGAGTAATCATTGCCAGCAATCAAGTGCAGCTTGCACTTTTTATACTCAGAAAACATCGTATCTGTCTTTGGATATTGTTTCTATATGCAAACATACACATGGGGGGAAGATTATTTTAGAAGCTTCTTTCCTTTGTTGGTACTTATTCCAAGTTGAGCTTTTTTCCATATTAACTTTATTTGTACTGCAATGTCATTGTGCCAGGTTAACTCAAATCTAATGCAGACAAAGGACCAGATAAAATTTGCTGATGATGACATGGCTCTTAATTCCCAGAAGGTATTTTCTTAATCTCAAGAATTGGTTGTATGTGGCATATGCAAAATTAATGGGTTCAGTTTAAGCTCTACAAGGTTTTGTTCTCCACTACATGTCTTGTAGAAGTCACAATTGATTTAATTCTGCTGTACATGTGCACCCTCAGGTTCCATACATCCATAGCGGCTATGGATACCCATTGCATTGTCTTCTTACTATGCCATCCTCCAGTCCAGGGCCTCATGGACGACAACCTCAGCCATATTTTGCTGCATACCAGCTGGCAGAAGGTACATCCAAGGAACACCAAGCTTTGAAACAGCATTTTGATATGATCTCTGCCCCACCCATCATGACACCACAAGATAAAATTGAAAAGTTAAGATGGTGCCAACAGATGCAAGACAAACTGGCTATTGATCATAAACAACAGATCAATTCTATGGAATCTTCTTTGCTTCATAAACACCCACAAAAATTACAATATCAGCATGAAGATGTGAAGCCACAAGAAGTTGTAGACAGAATTTCAGAAACATCAACTGGAGAGTTAGATCAACAGGACAACACGTCTGCAGATTGTGGATCAGCTTTTGATAATGAAGATTCCTCTATGGAGGCAGCAATGCTTCATCAACTTCAGACTTCAGTGATGGAGGTATGAAGATGAATGTCAAAGTCTTGCTATCTTTGAGGAATTATCTTCATTGATCATACAAAACTTATATCATGTAACGTTAATTTAATCTTGTTTTCTTCTCACAGTTAGACATCGGCACAAGGCTTAATATACGAGATGCTTTATACCGTTTGGCCAGGAATGCCGTGCAACGGCACAATGTCAATGATACCAAGAATAACAGTGTAACCAGAGGAGAGGATATTGAAACATGTCTCCAGGAGACATCTTGTATACAAGCTGACAGGTTTGACATCCTTATGAAATAACTTAGTAGATAATGTTTTCATGAGATTCAAATAGTTTTCTTCATGATGCAATTAATTTTGAAGATTATGTTGTTTGCAATGTAGGAGCCATAAAAAAACATGTTTTAGATTTTGTCAGGAAAGCCAGTTACTCAAGTTTTTTTATCCTGGTAAAGCTTCATTGTAAATTTGAAGATTAAATAATACTCACATTCCTGATTAGATATTCTTCTTGAAGAATATAATGATAATTACATTAATTTCTGGGGAATGATGCCAATTTGGTGGCTTGATTTTGCATCAAATATTCTGTCCTACTATAATTATTAATAAATTTATTTTGGCAATTGCTTGGAAGTTGTCTGATATGACTCCTTGATATATAATTAGGACTTGAACAGCTCTCCATAGTTTTCAGAACCAGTCAATGCAAATAAATGCTAAAATTTAGTACTTGTTTTAGGTTCAACAGCTTGTCATATTCTTAGGCTAGTTCTAGTTATGCAAGCCGTTTTGGCTTGTGTCTTGATTGCTACCATTGCCACATTGGTCATATTTTCACTCTTAGCATTGTAATGTCTTGCTCACATTCCCACAATGAATGTATACTAGTTTTGAGCACAGATACATATGTAAATTCACAGTTCTGATAAATTTTGTAGAGCTGGCCTACATATCATCTGATGTGGAATATTTTTCTCTTTTACCACAAGTAATGTTGAATTAGGTTATGTTTAGGAGTCTTAATGCTGCCCTCAGATTGCTTTGTCCCAAATCAATGGTAGTGTTGGCTGTTGCAGTATTGTGGGCCATTCTCTTGTGCCATCCCGCAATTACATATCCTTTCAGTGAATGAAATATTCCATAATTTCATCAGTACCTTAGTCCTTGAGTTATCAATTTTTTTGTCAAATTGGATAAACGTGTCCATCATCTATGGAGAAGAAAAAGAAATTGAAATTTTAATCCTTTTCCCTTTCCCTTTATTCAGGCGTGAGAAGTGAATGCAACCTGTCCCACTTTGAGGGATTTTTATGAGGCCTATAATATTATAACCAAAGTTGCTCCACTACCTTTGAGAGAATTTTTCTCTTAAATCTGTAATTATAAGAAGGCTCAATATCCCACTTCCAATTTGCAATTGATGCAGTGCTGGTCTTGTTGGGATTTTACTGTACCTTGAGGGCCAAATTGAGCTTGTCTTCAAATTGCTTCAATATTTGTTGGCTTTCCTCCAGAAAAACTTCTAATTGTTGGAAATCAAGTATCTTCAATGATTAAAATGAAAAATCATTTAGTAAAGGAGGGTCGTAACTGTGAAGGGCCCTAAATGGTAATACTCCATTCCCACAAAAGGGTTTGTCAGTTTTCCGCTATTGCAATTTCCAACTTTCCTTCTCTGGCCTCTGCTAACTATCTTCTTCACTACAACTCAGCTCTTTGTCCCCTTCTATATATTTTTATAATCAATGTACACAGCTTGATTTATTTGCTTGATGGAGTCCTTTAATGCAGTTATGGGAGTCTTTACAACCTCTTTTGTAGAAAATCCTATTTTCAGTTTTAATTTATCTTCTCTATGAGTGAAACAAATTACCGAGTTAAAGCTGATTGATAAAAAGTTGAACTCAGAATTTTTCGTATGCTACTGCCATTTTCAAGGAAAGCTTTCAATTGTCTTGGTATAGGGAACCTTTCCTAAAAATAGACACGAGGTACTTTACTCTATCATCATGGCTCTAAATTCTAAAATACTTTATATGGTTGATATCCAGTGAAAGCATGTTGCACAATCTCCAGCGGCCTGGGAATGGGTATAATATGGAGATCCTTGACTGTATTTGTAAACTTAAGAATCATGACTCTGCATTTGTCAGTGGCTTTTTTTTTTAATTTTCAATGATTTTTTCCCGTGTTTGTTCATGTAGCATGTTCAGTAAAATTCTTTGAGGGATTATCTCATCCTTCTTAAGTGAATTCACTCTTTTTGTTGTTCACACGAACACCAGGATATTTGATGGGAAGAGTCTTCTAAAATGGCTAGTATTGTGAATGTCACTTGAAAAACTGAAGTTTTGTTCTGTTTTCTCAGGGTGGTTAAGATTAATGATTTGACAACTCTTTGATTGGCAAATTAATCCATCGTTTACTTTTCAAAAATGCTTTTATTTGGTTTCTGAATGCTTGCTAGAAATATCATTGTTACTTTTCTTCACTAAAGCTGGGATTTTACATATCTGATATTCCTGTCATTGTGTGCCATAAATGTAGGTGTGCTGGCATTTCAAACTTTGAAACGGAGACTAATGCCATTGATCGCATGGTGGCTCATTTACTTTTTCATAGATCTCCAGTAGCTTCAGGTGAAGGATCATTTACAGTAACAGAAGCTCCTAGTGATGTAATGTCTTCAGTGAATTCTGAGACTCTTCCAGCAACATCATCCTTGTGCTTATGGGATCCTTCAGCACCTCCATTGGGTATGATGCAGACCACAATTCCTGTTCAGGCTGTGACACCCATACAAGACACTTGTATGGGAGTCAGTAATCAATGCATAGTTAATATGCAAGGTAGCTCTTCTTTGACCAGATCTTGCAATGCTGCTTCTCTTCATTTTCATTCTCAAATATGTGATCCTCTTGTTTCTGGGGATCTCCATAATACTGCTAATGGGTCCCTGTCAAAACATCAAGGTGGTTCACAAAATAATAATCATGCTTCTGATGCTAAGTGCAATCTTCTCACCCAAAAATGTGCTGTTTTGGAGAATGGAAAGGGTTTTGAATCTTTTGATTTACATGGCATGAAGAAGATAGAAGTTTCAAAACCAAATGATGGGAATTATGCTGAACGGGACTCTTCAGAAAACATGGACATTGATACATGCAACATGTCTGCCGATGTTTTGGTTGCAGAAGAATCTTCAAAAGTTGGAGTGAACAAAGAGAATAACAGCTATATGGAGATTGAAAATATGGAACATGTAGTCCAGCCAATTTCTCCACCAGCTAGAATCATGCTAGTCCACTAAGTAGGAAAATGAAGCTACTTTTAAGACTGAAATTTGTCTTATGTTGGCCGGTTCTTCAGTTTGATCAAGGTCCACAGTCCAGACGGCAGAAAATTATGAAATTGTATATATGAGTCATTCACTACATGCTTACCAGAAAATTTCATTTTCTTCAAAGTGAATGCTCAGGTGAGAAAATGACTTTGAAAACAGCTTGAAGTATCTGGTGTATGGGAAGACTGTATATAGTTGCCAATGATAACACACCTCAGGTAACTGTCACCTAACAATGATGTTTCAAGCAGCATCTATTTGGGGGTTGGATTTGCATTTGGGGATGACAAGAGTTTTGAACCAGTCTGCAATCTACAAGTTTTTCTCGTGGGGGATTGGTCTCCCACATGTTTGTGTAATTATAATGCTCTGCGTCAAATCCAACCACTTTCTAAAAATATGCATGTGTCTTAAATATAGAGATCACTGACCATATTTTTATGTAACTACAGTTTTTATATGTTTATCTTGTGTGTTGCTGCATTTCTTAATTAGATGAATGCAGGCTTGCAGCTTTTCCATTAGGTGCTCTGGGTGCTTTTCTATCGATAGTCAGTGACCCTAGAAGTATAGAATTATTCATGACATCAAACAACCCTAAGAGACGGGAAATGGGGATCATTGATTTTTCTGCATTTGCTTCTCTTTCATTATTTATGTAATGATTCAGATGTGAATTATCTATGTGGTATCTGTGTGTTCAAGCATTTACTCATATCCCTCTGCTTTGTATGCCTGATATTTTCAGTCTGTATAAAGAAAACATACAAAGGTTGTGAAACAATGAATTCAAAAATCTCTATCTGTATGCTATTAGTTTCAACCTTTAGAGAAGTGGAGTAATTAAACTTGTGCCTCTGGAATGCTTAGGTTTTTTTTCTCTCATTTGCTCTTTTGCTTCGATCTGTTCTATTTTTACCTTGTAGATTCTTATTTCACTGGTTATACTGTATCCCATTTACCTATTTTGGTTGTTTTTAGACATTAATATTTCTTTATTTCCCGATTCACTTAATAAAATGCTCTGATCGTAAAATCATATAAAATAGTCCATAGTCTATATAAATGAGTCCTCTTTTTTTCAGAGTGGATAGCCTTGTAACTGGCAACATGTTAAGGGAAAAAATGTTAAAAACTCCCCAAAAAGCTGAAGCATGTGATTGTCATTGTAAATTCAGCACATTGTATTCAACTTTGAAAATTTCAGCTTCTTTTTGTGTCTTTTAAGTTTTTTAATATCTGTCCCTAATGTTTTGGAAAAAAAAATATGCTGCTCCCAAAAATGCATTCCCAGACCCCGCCCCCCCTACCCCTGAAACATTGAGAAACACTGTTTTTAACACAACCCGTGATGAAATATTTGGCTTAATTAATTTGAGCGTTGCATGAATTTGTTATTCACATTAGTAGCATACATTTGGCTACACTGAATATTTTATGGAACCAACAACTAAAGTTAGAGAAATATGCTAAATTATTGGATATGGTCCAAAAAAATAGGCACAGCCAAAGCTTGATAATAAAAAGTTGATGTAAGGCTGCTACCAGCACTAGTTAATCAAGATAAGTAGTTGCTTAGAAAGTTGAAGTTAAACAAACTGTAAATCAGATTTGGCATTGGTCATATATATAATAAAATATTATACCATGGAACGCCAGTATTTTATCTCAACTTTAGGGAAGGCATTCCTGGTTTAAGATTTCATTACAATGCCCTTGTGTGGTTGGATTCACCTCGGTACATAATGTGTACAGTTTTACGGGCTTTTGTTTTCTTTTGAATTATTTGAACAACAAAAGGAAGTCTATGGGCTATAACAATTGGGCCATATTGAAAACTTGATTTGATATTCATAAGAACAGAAAGTTCCAATATAAATCTGGTTTCTCTGCATATGGTAGAGAGTTGTTATAGTGTAATAGTGTTCAATACATAAACAATGGAAGTCCCATTTCTAAATGGAAAAAGTGTGCCAGTTAATAACTTGTGACTTTTTTAATGTAAATAATGATTACTATTTCCAATGTTCCATTTACTCGTTTATTAAATTGTCTTTTAATGTTCAACTATTCTTCTTAATTCTCACGTATACAGCATGTTCCATATTTTAATTATAATGCGATCTTAACGGCAGTACATAAGAATTAAAGAAGATATGGTTTGACAAAGAGACGCAACAAAAAGGAGAAAAAAATTAACTCGAGGAGAAGATGGATTGTTTTTTATATTGACCGTACAAGTAGTCCATTTAAGAAGAAGAAAAAGAAGATATTTTCAATATCCAGAGGCCAAAGATAATCAATGGGACGGTAGACCCTGCTATTTTACTTTGTGAAGTGTTGATTTTTTCTCATTCGGTTTGATGATAACTTTCATTCTCTCATCCATCTCCTCACTGTATAAATTTTGAAAAGAATTTGCTTTTAAATTATTTATGTACTTGTCCCGAATGTCTTTAAATTGTACAATCCAAAATAAAAACAGTTCTGCAAAAGAGACAACCTCTCTTCCCATAATTCTTTTGGTCTCACCATCTCTCTGTTTCACCTGAAGATGATGCGAGTTAGTCCTCAATAAATAAATGAGAATAAACGTGTCTAACTAGTGTTAGAAATAAAAAGGGTGAGAGTTAAAATATAGGCGGATCGATGATATAAATGACCTTATCGAATAGTCAATCTGTGATATATCTCACATTTAGATTAGATGGGTATAATGGACAAGTTTTAGGTATTTTTTGTTATAGGTTATAATTGGTAATTAGTCTATCTAATGTGCATTACCGTATGGTTATTGAATAGGAGGTTATAGGGAATATTTGTTACTGTAAATTATCATGGATTAAATATATTTTGAATTGAATATTGGTTATTTAATAAGAGGTTATAGGTGATATTTGTCATTGTAAATTATAGATTTTTTTAATGGAATATTGAGTAGTGTATTAAGCTCGAAATTTTATGATGAAGATATTTTTGAGCTGTTTTTGACGAAAATTAAATTATATAACCCTACTTTAAGGGTATTTCTTTTATAAAAATTAAGATTGGGATACATTGGCATGACATACATTTTTTTTATGTTGGTTATATAAAATTTTGTTCTTTATATGAATATTAAAATCTAGACAATTAAAATGGAACTGACAAATTAAGTCAAGTATGGTTTTTGGGGCTTATAACGAATAATTTTGTTGTTTCTTTTCAAACAATCATTTTAACTTACGAGGTTTGTGCTCTACGCACTTGTGTTAAATTAAAGTGATTCCCACACCATTAGAAAGTCTATTTTGTAATACTTCTAGTAGGTGGTTACAACAATGATAACTTTTTGACCAATCATGGTTCAATTTTTAAAAAGTAAATAATCTTGTAACTCAAGCAAATAGTGTTAACATCATTTTTTTGCATTATGAAAGATGTTTTTATATTTTTGAATCCTACATGAATATCTTGTTTTCAAATTTGTTGGGAGAGTTTTATTGAAAATGCCAATACTTGTGTATAAGACCTCTCTTGAGGGAAAATCATAAAATATTATTTTATAATTTAACATATTTTTAATTAAGGTATATAAGCCTATCTCCTTTTAAATTAGAAAATGTACTTGCTTGCCTTATATATTGTTCAATAAGGCATGTAAATCTACCTTCTAAATTAGAAAACGCACCTCCTTCGTGCATACTCTACATCTTGAGCATTTGGACCATTTGTATTACACATTGATGCGTAAATAATGTCAATAAAGTAGGGATAACTTTAAGAAACACTACCTCGAAAAAGATATAAATTCTTGGCAAATCTTTCTTTTTTTTGGAAAAATATTAATTTCTACTGGCAAATCTCTATTTTTTGAAAAAAAATAAAAATTAATTTGTGAATTTTTTAAATCACAATTTTTTTTAAAAATATTAGTGAATCTTGGACAATAATAGGAAAATGCATTAATTACTATGGCAAATCCTTCCATTAAAAAAATAGAAAAGTATAGAAAAGTATAGGCCTTAAAGTAGAAATCATTAATGGGTTTAAGGGGTAGACTCAATAATATTTAGTTGCTATCATTAATTTAAAATTTAATCTAACAACCTTCATTGTATTTTATGAGAGAAATATACCTATATTTTGTAATTCTGATGGGGCCCAAAAATTTCTTTAAGACCATTTATTTCCATTGAGATCAACAATCCAAAAGAAATTTTAGCCCCTATGAATATTACAAATTAAATGGGTACATTTTACCTCATGGAATACAACGAGTACCATTAGATTATGTATTAAATCAATGGTGACAACTAAAGATTGGTGATATGTCTCTAAAGTAACTAATAATTATGATATATTATTCACAAATTAATTAGAGTAACTAATAATTATGATATATTATTCACAAATTAATTTAGACTTGTACAATAACTTATAAAATTTAGGTGAATCTAATCTAATCATGTATCGAATACTATGGTGAATCTTTGAGGTAACATTTTTAATAAAATAAATTCTTTGGCAAGTTAAATAAGACTTAACTAAAATTTTGTGAAAATGTGGCGATTTAGGTTGCCTTAAATCTTGAACTATTGGCCAAATTTTGATTCCCAAATTTCAACTATTAGCCAATTGGAAAATATTAGCCACTAAAAAATCATTGCAATGAAGCTTGGTATAAGGAAAAGAACTTTGACGTTGTAGAGTATTTACTCAATTTGCAATAGGAAAGTACAAGAATTTAAGAAACTTGGAACTTGTAACTTGGAAGGAGCACAAGAAATTGGAACTTGTAGAGGAATATCACAAGCTTCATCTGTGCAAGAGCTAATGTGGGTTATGGAAGACTAAGATCAAGGGTCAAAGGTAGATAAATAGTTTTTCTACAAAAGTTACTTATCAACATCCATATAACCATTAGAGGTGACAATCTAAGAAGCATGAAGTGCAACATCTTAAGATAAATAATGAAGGGTATATATGTATTCATAAAATCAAAAAATATAGATACTCTTGACATTAACAATGAATGTCAATATTTATTAAAGAAACGACAATTGTAGCCATGAACATTAAAATATTGACAAGTGCAATTTTACAGTATGGAGAGCAAGTATAGCATCATCAAATATTGTCATCTATCACAATCACATATAGATGGTTGGATGGATGACTAAGCGTGTGTAGATTAGATAATATGATATTACATGGTTGTAGAAGTTGATGGTACAACCACAAGAGCCAAGAATCCTCTACAAGAAAAACACCTATCACACAAAAAAGATCAAGCAAAGATTATATGTTCAATGACAACTTGAGAATTATGTGTTATTGCACATACAATTGATTGATTACAATGAATGAATTGATCCTTACAAAAGGATGAATGAAAACACTAGATGCAAACCCTAAAGGCTGGATTAAATTAGCATGCACAAAGTGTCACAATCATAATGAATGAGGCAACTTAAGCTATTATTAGCCTAATTAAATAAAAGTTAAAAAGACCTAACTTTATCTTAAGTTGAAAAGTAATTAAAGGACCCAATTAATAAATAATCAGATAAAGTGTCCTAATTACTCCAACACCCTCCCTTAAGATTAACTTAAGGATAAGCTAAAGATGAAAGCAAAATGCATTCACAAATGAATCTCGAAAATGAAGGCCTAATCAAGTACTCGTGTACAAACCAATGCAACTCAACAAATGGAGAAAAGGAGAAAACCTAGTAGGAGAAAACTCCTCTTCAAAAGAAAGAAAAAGAAATTTAAAAAAAATACATGTCACAAACATGAAGGACTCTAGATGTCCCCCCAAGCCCTGAATCCATCACATAAGTACAATCAATATTCTCCCCATAAGAGAGAAAGGAAGAGACAATGTATCCTCCCCAAATGAAGAAGCTCCAATGCCTAAGATGAAGGCTCAAGGACAAATGTTGATGAAGATCTAAGAGCGACAAATCACGTTCCTCCCCTTAGGAAGAAACAAATCAAATGACCAAGGCTAAAATAACTCCATGAAAGGAGATGTAAGTAATAATCTCAAAATGTGTGCCATGGAAGATTGCTTAACTATCCAACTATTTGAAACAAAAGATTTCATATCAACAAAAGTCAAATCCAAATAGTTGTGAAGATACATGATGAAAAACCTTTGAAGGCACTAAATATGGGATGATAAGAATGCTCAAATTTTTATTGATGAGGAATGGAATATCCTTAATCATGTCCCCAATTTTTGGAGTGTGTGATGTATCAAATAACCCTTCAATATCTAGCAAGTTCTCATCCCACTTTGTTGAAACTAGAAGGGAACAGTCAACCTACTAACCTAAACCAATCTCTGAAGAAGCAAGAGGTAGAGGAGAATCAACAAAAGTCTCAGGAACCACTATGGATGATTGAAGCACAGATAGGTTCAAGTGACCAAACCTCTCCTTAGATACCTAATCCACTCTTGATGCATGAGAATTAGGACTAGTCAAAGGAACTACACACTCTATGGGAGAAAAATGAGAGAAGTCATAACTATGATGCATGATCAACTCTACCAACTACAATAAGCTTTCTACTGTGCATTCTCCAATGAGCACTAAATCAGGGTTGTACTACTTTGAGTAATTTGGTAAATGGAAAGGAGGTTGGAAGACAAAGAAGGGACACAAAGAACATTATAGAACGTGTCACCGTCAACCTCAATAGAATCACTCCAATTAACACTTATGTAAGTGTTATTACTCATCAAAATCTATTGAAATGGATGATGCTCAAAAGAAAAGAACATACCCTTTGATGATGTCATATAATGCGAGGTTCCTAAGTCAATAAGCCACTTGAAAGATCGATGTGTGGATGCTAAGAGAGTGTGGCCCTTCATCTTGTCTTCACTATGTTCTATAGAAGATGACCCAAAATGTTCAGGTATTGAAATGGTCGAAGAAGATGTACTAGATGAAGGCGATTGAATATTATGGTTTTGTAGAAGATATTTCAGCTCATCAATCTTCTTTGCATAAAATCAATGTTCATCATGTTCTGTCTTAGTGCAATATGCACACTTTGTCTTATCCTTCTTCGATGATGAAGCCTTGGAAGAGGAAGAAGAATCCAAAGAATCGTGTAATTGTGTGTCCTTGGGTTGCTCATGTGACATGGAATCCTTATATTTTTGTTTCTTGACTTTATTATGTGAAGCCTCCTTATCTGTAGTGCCTTGAGAAGCAACAAGAGCTTGTGATTTAGAAGACTTCAGTTGACCCATTTGAACCAACTTGGTTTTCTCTCGAGTGATTTGATAAGCAAACTCATCAAATGAAGGCACCATGAAACGATCTCCAAGTGCATCCTTGGTGGCATAAAAGGTAGAAACAAAAATTAAATAATTAAGACCAAGCTTGGGAAGGATAAAGAGAATCAATTGAGTCCTTCTTAATACCACATTGTTGCAACTGTAATATGAAAGATGAGTTTGGTGAAGAATTCTTGGATGCTGTAAAAATCTATAAGATTCAAGCCAATAAGCTCATTCTCCAACTAGAAACCCCTCAATGTATCTTTCTTCCCTAATAGGGACTCCAATGTAGTGCAAATCTTATTAAATGTGGTGCAAGACTCAAAATGAAAGAGAAGATCTAGAGACATAGACATGAATAGTATCCCAAAATCCTCATCACACCTACTATACCACTTTCTCTTCTTAGCAATAGTTGTAGGCTCAAAATTTGTACCCATGGTCACTCTATATAGCCCCTGTTTCTTTAAGTGTATCTCCATTTTTTTTATCAACCATAGTAGTTGAATGGAGTAAGGGGAGAAATGTGATTTGTATATCCATGATAAATTATAAAAAAGGTACCAAAAATGGACTAATACAACAATATGTATCCTCTCAATGCCAAAAAAAAATCACTTGAATCACATTAAAATTAACTAATTTGTACGTTTTTCAAGAAAAAACCCAAAGGGACAAGATTGAGATATCTAAGTACCTGATGAATATTATGCAAAAAATGACCTAAGATCTGGATAGAGGACTTGAGAGATATTTTAGAATATCTAGTTTTCATACAACAAAGTTTGAATGTGCAAGATATGGCCCTAGAAGTACAAAACTAAAGACTGAGTTTGGAGGCTTAGTTCAAGAAACTAGTTTAGAATTTGAGAAAACCACTTGCAAATTCGGATCAATGTCTAAACCAACTTTCCAATGATGTCTCATTTACGCATTTTCAAGCACGTATGATGAAGTTATGAGAAAAAAAACTAATTGTAGGTTAGAAAGCAAACTAGGTCCAAAAAATATGCCAAAAAAAAAGAAGCCAATTTATTTTAAAAATATGCCTTTTTTTGGAATATTATCTCCATAGATTCTCCTCTACTAAAAATAGCTAACTTTGCTAAAATTAGAAAAGTAACAAATATGAAGAAAAAATCCTAGTGTTAATGACATCAGCATGTAAAGAGGTGTAGGTACGCATGGGTTGTTGATTTTTTGGTGCAGGAGCACCTAGTCACTCGTATGCCTAATGGAGGATTTATTGTAATGGTTTCTTTGAATTTGTCTTGTGGAAGAATAAGAAGGTCCTAATTACCAATTGGAATACATACAATTTCATTTGCAAGGTCATACAATTCAATTTGTAAGGCTTTTAAGTCAATCATCATATGTAGATCAACATGGGCCAAATGTGGTCAATCATGGTCAAAGTACTCCAAGTGGATGGAATTGATGTAATAAGTCCTTTTAAGTCTATTTTAACATTTACAGGGTAATTATAGGTGGTTTTGAGTCATTTTGTTGAGTTTGAACAAAGTTGTCGACTTTTTGCAAAAGTTGTTATGCAACTTTCACAAAATTGTCATGTTAATGAGCATTTCTTTGTAACCGACGGTCACCTATTAAAAAATCAGTTAGGGACAATTGGAAATGGTTTAAAAAAATTTTAAATAACCTCTTTTAGGTCAAGGCATGGTTGTTGGTGAGTTTTTAGTCAAGGAGAAGATGACTAATACAAAATTAAAGCCTTGTTTCCAGAATTTTCTATGTTTTTTGTTGCTATAATGTTCATAACTCCCTTGTACGGTCGAATCAGGATGTGAGACTAGTGCCATATGAAATATGGTTGAATCACCTTTCTAAAGACACCAATTTTATAATATTTCATTAATATTTGAGTATTTTGTGAACGTTTATTTCTAAAATTTGTCCTGAAACCCCACTTCCAAGGGTTTGATCAAAGAAATACAAAAATCTCTCCATTCCATTGAGGGATATTCATCAAACTTGGTAGAATGTTAGGGATGGGTCTTTTAAGGGTGGTTTTTTATTTATTTTTGTAGGGACCAAGGTTGGATGCATCTTTGGAGCAATGAATGCCTAACATCTCTATGTGTTAGGCCAAGAAAGTGTGGGTTTGAGTGAACCTATGTTAAATATGATTGTTTGGGTACCCAAAACCTATTTAATTGTTGTTTTGGGGTTGTTCTACACGTGTCCATGTCATTTTTTTATTTGTGGAGTGTAAAAATAAGGTACTTGCTTTGTAAAATTGGGCTAATTGGGGCTCTAGAGCAACGGTAAAAGTCATTTTTTTATACATACCCTCCAAAACACCATAGGCTCATTTTGAGATATGTTTTATAAATCCAAAAATGGTATCCAAAAACCATTTCACAATCTTGAAATCTATTCTATATCAAAATATAGTCATGATTGTCCTAAAAGGGAGGGCTACTAGGAATTTGGGGTGGTTGTGAAGCATGTCATTATTTCACATGTCAGAGAAATTTTCCAATGCATGGGAAGGGTTTGTACCAATTTCCTAAAAATTGTTTCCTTTGATAATCCAAGTGTTTTGTGATCCCTCACTAAGTTAGTTCAGTTCTGACTAGGTCTAGGGAACCTAGTGTGTTGGGTGAGTTGGGAGAAAGAACTCCCTATGTGATTATCTACCTTGAAAACTTGGAACCTGTTTGGAGATCATTGTAAGAATCCTCCCATCCTTTGCATCATTTTTAAACTTGCATAATCATGCGTACCAATTTCATTGTACCCACTTTGAAAAGTCTTCAAAACAATTTGAACCATTGCCTCTTTTGTGAAAAACATTTTACACCTACAAAATTTTTGAATCAATCTAATTTTTTGACTCATGTGCAGGGAAGAGTGTTGAAGTAAATTTTGTATGGTGTACTGACTAGTACGGATCCATACGATCGTACATATTTTCGTATAGAAAAGTCAACTCCCTTAAAAAAATTTAAAATTTTTCAACTACTCAAAATTTATTGATTAGATAGGTGATTTTAGGGTTCTTGAGCTTTCTAAGCATGATGGTGGTATTCGTTTTGTACCAAAGTGCCCAAAATTTTTAGCTACCCTCATATTTTGCCTCAAATTTTTGTGCCCTCAACCAAATTGACCTAAAACATCAATTAATCAGATTTTGATGAAATGGCAATCGATCTTAGGGTTTTGGGATGCTACAATCATGATAGAAACCTCCATTTGTGCCCAATATACATAAAATAATCACTCAAGGTTGGATCTCTCAAACATTTGGATAGGAACCACAAGAGTCAAGAATCATCTGCAAGCAAAACACCTATCACAAAAGAGATAAAGAAAAGATTATACACTCAATGACAATATGAGAATTCTGAATTGTTGCACACACAATTGATTGATTATCACAAATGATTGAATCCTTATAAAATAATGAATGAAAACCCTAGATAAAAATCTTAAAGGCTACATTAAATTAGCATGCACCAAGTGTCGCAATCATAATGAATGGGACAACTTAAACTATTATTAACCTAATTAAATAAAAAGTAAAAGAACCTAAATTTAGCTTAAGTGAAAAATTAATCAAAAGATCGAATTAATAAATAATTAGATAAAGTGTCATAATTATCCAACAATGGTGTTTTCTTATATTTTGGTAACAACTCATTTTAAGAAGGGTATTAAAATAAAATAAAAGGATAATATTATACACCTAGGACTACTAGATTAATATTTAATGAGGCTATTGAGTAACAAATTACACTTACAATCAAAGTGTTTGTTACTCCTCATTTTTTAATTATACTTAATTAAAAATCAGTCACAAAACTTACAATCAAATAAAAAAGTCATTTTTAAGATCTCGCATAACTACCTAGAATTAAGTGTGGATTATATGAGTAGTGAGAGCCATGAAATGGTAGCTTTACTTTGTTTCATTACTTGCCAGTTATTTTGATGAGTTAAAGAGGTAATTTCATTTCCATTCATTTAAGAAGTGATCATAGTTATACAATATACAACACCATGGTGATAGGAGTTATTCATGGCATAGATGTTGTTCAATGTGATCAATTTTAAGAATAACACTAATTAAAATATTTTACTTTGATCTTAGGTAGAATCTCATATGAGTGGTTCAACTATTGTAGAAAATTTTTGTTAGAGATTATAAACATTAAATGAAGCTTAAAAGTTCATGATAGTTATTGGATATTGATTTTTATCTGCAAGCTAGTATCAATATCACATTAATAAGAAATCGTCAATTTCATTGTTTAATTTTGATAATAGAATTAAAAGAACAAACCATATATGATTAAAATTATGGCAAGGATGAATAAAAATCATCAATAAAGGTTCAATTAGTTTAGTATAGGTAGATTTTATACCTTTTTTAAAAAAAAAACTAAAATAAACATTTGGAGGTCAAAGGAATACAAAAAGACAAAAATAATTGTTCTTGATAGCTCTCTATTAGATATGTGCAAGATGTTCAAGCATGCAAAAGGTACAAAAATTGTTTGACAAAATTCCTCAAAGAGATGTTGTCTCATAGACTATGATAATTGTATTTTATCCAATAAATAGTGGTGTCGACAATAATTTAAAGATTTTCAACTTTGAAAACCATATACACATCTTAGAATTTATGCAAACTTATATAATATTTCATTTAAAAAATATAGACGCATTCTAAACTCCATATCTATATCAAGAATCAATTAGCAAAATTTGATCAATACATAATCAGTAAGAAAGATCTTTTCTTCAAGGGAAACTCAAATAGCCAAAAAAATTTGGGAATGAATCTTGAGCTATAGTTGTGTCATAAAAAAAATTTAGATCGTAACATTCATTTTTCTATTTGTCACATAGAAAGTGAATTGAGAAGTATTCCAAGAATATAAAAATTGAGGTCCTTGATTAGTTTGAAGGAAATTTTCCATTCAATTAGTAGATAATCAAGAATCAATAATTTACCTCAATGAAAAAAATCAATAATTATATATTATGAAATCTATTCCCAAACTATATCTTTTCCAACATCATTTATTAGGTTATATCAATTGCTCACATTTTTATTTTTAATAAAAGCGCAATGGGCTTGCCATAAGTTTTCGACAAGACAATGTATTTGCCACAAGTCTTTCGTAAAACATTACAACCACTTTTAAAAAATCTCTAGGGAAAGTTGAAGAGCTAACTTTGGTTTCTTGTCTACTTATTCTAGTAATTTCAAAAAAAAAGAGATTGATATCTTGTTTTGAAGAGACTCCAATTTTTTGCAACAACAATAAAAAGAAATCTAGCAAAGAAAATGGATGGTGGAATGGATGCATACTCTATCACATATTGGATGCATACTCTATCACATATTTTTGGCATAATGGGTAGAAAACTTTGTGAAAACTTTGTGAGATGAATAATTACTACTAATGCAACCAAATTTTCAAAAAACTAGGGAAGTTGATGTTGAGGAATAGGGAGAATTCTTCCATCTCAACCATATTCGAAGGGTTAGAACAATTAATCAAGCTTACTAAGAAATTGATTGTTATTAAAAGGGAAATTGGTGATCCTAGCAAATCCTTTGAACCTATAACAGATAAAGTTCTAGAATATGCAAGTTCCTTTTTTCTTTAATTTTTTTTGTGGGGTGGGGTGTGGGGGTGGGACAATCTCATTCATTCTTATAGTGATCTAAAACAATACGTTCACAATGATTAGGAGTCCTAGCAACTTTACTATTTTTTAAAGGATGGTAAACTGAGAATTTTGTTTAACGCAAAAATATATAATTTTAGGTACTCTTAGCAACTCTATTACATGGTTAGAAAAGAGCATGCTTGACAATATTTTTTTTAAAAAGCTTATTAAAACAATATCTAAAATGACTTAAATCATTTTAGATATTGTTTTACCAAGGATGACATAATTAAAATTATGAGATGTTTAAATTTTATAAGACAAAGATATCAGAATTTATGTTCTAATTCTAAAACACTGGTCTAGTAATTAAGAATGAAATCCAAACTATTTGTATATAAAAAAAATGTTTTTAATACTATGAAACACTAAGATCTCAAGCTTAAATATAAGTATTGCAAGTAAATGAAGTAAGTTTGCTTACAATAAATGGTCATCAAAAAAATAAAAAATAAATCCTTCTTTTAATAAACAAAAACTTTCCATAGAAGGTCTACCTTAAAAGGAAACAATGGCAAAAGGGAAATATAGTCCCTTCAAAGACCTTATTCAAAAAGATGAAAACCTAAAGACTTGAATCATTTTCTAACTTGTTTTTATGAGCTCATGTACATTGGAATTTATTGGAAAAAATGTTACATAGATAAAATTAAGAATTTTCTAAGACACCAAAGAAAATAATTGTGAAGTCTTTCGCTTAATTGCAAGCAATACTTAACCATTATATAGACAAAGGAAAAAACTATTGGTCATTGTGTACAATATATGCTAGAACTTTATGGCATTTTTCTAAGATGTTGTGTTTGTGTGCAATTTGAATAATCATATTTAGAAGATGAAGATGATGTCTTTGAATGATCAACATTTTGCTTCATTTTTAAGGTACATTATCAAAATATTCATCCATCATATAAGATATAAATTGGTAAAGATGTGTCTAAGAAGATACAAATTTATAATATAGAAAGAATAGATTATTTATAGTTATATTTTTTGAGTTTCTTAATAGTACTCCTAATACATATTGAATAGATAATCTTATAGATTGAAAATTTTATTTTTAGAATTTGAATTCATTGTGTGAAGCACGATCAATTTGATGTTTGGTAGACACAAGATCTACTATAACAAAGAAAACTAGAAAGTCCTTTTACTCGTTTAGTTATGAGCGACTTTGAATATTTCTCTAAGTCTTAGTTTTCATCATTTGAATTTATTCAAAGGGAAAAAATTTAAATTTATATATATCAGATCTTATTAAGAAATTGATATCATTTTTGGATTTCCATGTGTGATTAAAATTTGGACATTACTATGTACTTGCAATTATTTTAGAATAAATGTAATAATGGCTCAACACCATTATTTTGAAGAAAAATCATCCTATGATTGTAACAAAGGATCCATGGAAAATAACTTTTTTTCAAACATTAGAACATTTTTTGGCAAACAATCATGTACTAAATGCTAAGCAACAATAATCAGAAGATTATTTGAAATTTTGGAGTTTCATCCATAATTTATGATTTCTTTTGTAAAGGGTCAATTTTGAGTCTTACCAAGTGAGTAGTGAGTTGAGAAAATCATAAGCTCAAAGAATTAGGATTTACTAAAAAAATATTGTTGTAAGAGAGTCACTAAACAAATGCACAATAAATATAAGCTATCATTTAAAGGGTTCTAATGTAAAATAATAAAAAGGTTGGATGGTAAAATTATATCAACCTATCTTCTAAGTTTTGTAGATAGGTCCAAAAAATTCAATAGGAGAGATCCTCTCTTGTTTAGTCTGACCTACCTCAAAACTAGCTACTTTCTAGCTTTTTCCCAACCAAAAGTGTCAAACATTATTAGAAAAAAAAGGATCAATTCAAACCAAGTGTGATGTAAAGGGAAAATAAAAATGCTAATAGGGACCGAATAATGGAGAATATAGATAGTCATGCCAACTAGGTTTTACTTGTGGCAAAAAGTCCAGAAAAGGGACCAAGCTAAGGAATTGACGGATCAACTATAAATGAAGGAGATGTTAATCCCAAAGGTTTGGTTTTGTTTTGTGTTAGTTCACCCACAAGCAATGTTAAAGCAAAACCATAGGAAGCAAGATTTGGAGGTGGTAATTTAGGAAGGAAAGTATATAATGATATAAACGAGACAAGGAGGAAAGCATCCCTTGTTCTTTGGTCTAGGACATAGATGGGTTGTAAGCTAGATTTTTAGAATGGGAAGTTATGACCCTTGCCTCTCACATCAATAGAATGTTTAATTGCATCACACAAGACAACTTTATGGAGGAGTAGACGACTAGTATCATCATCCCTCTCTATAAAAGCAGATATATGAATAACCCATTTAACTATTGCACTATTATGGTCAATCCTCTTCTAGGCAAGGGTTTTAGAAGCACTATAGAGAATAGAATCAATAATTTGGTAGAAAAGAGGGGAAAATAGTATAAGGACAACCAAGCTTTAGACCAAGGCACTACCATTGATCATTGTATCACCTTTAGACACTTAATTGAAAAAAAATGGGACACCCAAGCTAAGTAAGCCTTATATTACTTTAAATTTTAAAATGGGTTTTGACACAACGCCTAAAGACACATTGTGGAACACAATGTAGGAATTGGGTATCTCAAATAAGTATAGAGAAATAGCGCATAGACTGTATGAGCGAGTCAAACATAAAATCAAAACAAGAAAGGAAATATTTGAATGTTTTAGTAATGAAATTGGCATTAAACAAGGATGCCCTCTATCCCCCAATTTTTTTGGCCTATGCATCAACAAATGTGAACAATGGTTAAGAAAAACAAATGGGGAGTATCCAACTAGAAGGTTATGTGATAAAATTACTTATATATTGATCCCTTATACTTCTTGGTCTTGTATGTCATATCCTCGTCAAATGCCTCCACAACGGATGTTGGGGGAATATAAAATATACAAATAAAAGCAACTAAATAATATAGATAAATAAAAAATAATAGTCAAAACCAATTTAATGAGGCGGGGAGCTACATTGCTAGCTTGTTGGGTAGGCATTAATGGGAGTGGACAATGAGATTATGGTGCTAGTGTGTAAACCAGGTGAAGGTATGGGACTCCACAACCTGAGGAGAATGTAGCAATTTTCATTGAACAAAAATAAATGTAAAGGAATGGGGATGAAGAATTATTCAAGTGTTGAAAATTCAAGAAAGAAGAGTAGAGTGGTAATGTTTTGAAAAGGTGAGCTAGTTGATGAAGAATTTATAGGCGTTGTCCATGTTGTGCAATACCCAGGTGGACCTCATTATATTTTTAATAAAGTGGCAAGTTCTATTCTTTCAACATACCCAAGTACACTCTCTACTTCTAACTCTTTTGCCCACATATCATACCAAGTAGTTTTCTCTTTATTGACTTGTTATACAAGTTATATTGTATGAATTGGATATTGTTCATAGATTATAGATCTTCTTATGCTAGTTTCGATTGGTAAGTAAAGTAGAAGGAAATGAAAGTGAGAGGACCCAATACCATGTAAAGTCCCCTTCTAGTTTTACATTAGAATTTGCCCTAGAATCACAAATGTAATAAAAGAAAGAGATAAGATATGGTTAAAGATATATATTTACCCAACAAAATATCCCTTTTAACAAGATAAACCTTTATTTAAATCCTACAACCACAACCAATGATATATAGAAATGTACTTTTCAATCATCAATGTTAGGTGATAATAATATAATTATTTTAAATAAATAAATAGACAAAATCTATTTTACTCCCTACTATTCAAACACATTAGGGTATGGATGAACAAGCATGACAAGTCTTCCCAAATTCATCCTCATACTAAACCCAAGAGTGGACACTCACCATCTTTTCCCCAATGGCAAACACAATGGACATTCACTCGAGGTGGTCTACCTAGTGGGGTGCTCGTACCTATTTTCCCTATCTATGCCTCATCCCTTAAGGGCAAATATTCAATCACTGTATGGTTAGGAGAGGAGATTGTAATAGGAGGCCTCTAAATCTTCCTATCCAAGCCCAAGAGAAAATCTTTTCCCTTTTGGCCCCAATGGCAGGAATCATGGACATCCACTCGGAGTGGCCAACTTAGATGGGGATCTTATCATTACTCCTCTTCCTTACACCTACTTCCTTCCCAATGTTATTGATTTTTTCAAATAGATTCATAATCATGTATATGTATTTTATATTCAACATATGTAACAAATTATGCATATAGGAGCATATAGTGCATAGGTTAAACATATACCACAAAAATAATTGTTAATGTTGTTATTTGTTTATATAACATACCTAAATTTGATCAGTTATAGGTCTGATCTTGATGCGTATTTGTTACCCACACTAGTCTTTTCTTGATTTGGAATTGTGCTCTTTTATTGATTGTTGCAAATGCTTTTATCTACCTGGATTAATATCCGACTTCATATTGATGCTTCTTTCCATTTCATTGATCCTTCTTCGACTCAATTTAGGTCTCCCTCAAATTTGCACATTCTACCTTTCAAATCTACTCAATAATATATTCAAGTCTTTTCTAATGATATATTTTTGTCTACTGCAAGGATATATTTTTATCTAATATATTTATCTTTGCTCCAATTCGAATGTTATTTCCTTCATCCCCTTCCCCTTGAACATCCCATTTTAACTCCTATTTATATGATCTTCATTAGCCAAAGGAGGACTATACCCAAGCAGTTAGCCTCTTCCTACATAATTAAATTTATTTTATTTGCAACTTCAACATGAGTCGGCCCAAAAATATAACAAAATTTAAATTATTCAATTACTCAATAGGATGACACTAAGAAAGACATGGGGTGGCTATTCTTAATAGGGCCAACCTCATAAAATATTAATTTGAAATGTTTTAAAAAAAACTTATTTAAATTCTTTCTAGTCGACCTTTCATTTAAAATTTTCCTTTACTCTTTGGTATAGCCTAATTCCTATAAAGGCTATAACCTAAGTTTTTGAAGACTAGTATTTTTACCTTACAAAGGTTGGCATCTCATATTTAATTACATAGATTTGTGACCAGGTTTCATGACTATTGCAAGTATGGTTTTATTGTTGTTGTGACTAGGGTTTATGATGGATGCATGACATACCATGTTAGAATTAGGATCACTAAGAATTTCTTGGTATCAAATTTGGAGTATACTGATAATGAATAATGGTGTAAAATAGGTAGATTGATTGGGTTGAATCAAAAGTTGATCCCAACACTCAATAAGTTGTGACAAGTAAGATCTACCAAGTGGCAAAGAAGCGGCAACATGTTTCTTGGACAAGTTTGACCATCTCTCCAAGTAGCCACATAACCTACCTAAGTTGGCTTTAAGCAATGTGTAGAATACATAGTGTATATGGTGAAAATGGATAACAACAATATTGAAAGGCTAAATGAATTCAACCACAAAACCCTAGCCTAACAACAACAAAGATCCACCATAACATATGAAGATTACCTAAGACAATGCAAATCAAATGAAATCACAAAGATTATACCATCACATGTCCAATAGGGTTTGGATCTCCATTCTTCCTATCTCCATTGATCTTGCTTGATATATTTGCTCTCAGATTTTATATGTGCACAAGAGCTCAACAAAGAACGGAAATGTGGTTGCAAGTAGGCTTGATCGCATATGAAAGTTCGAAAGCGTAGTTGGGTCGTCAATTGATCATAATAGATTGATTCGGGTTGATAATGAAGGAAGTATCCTCTTATATAGAAGACACTATATGAAATGGAGGGATAAGATTGAGAGGTGTAAAAGATAAATGGTCGGCTATGATTAAAGGGTAAGTAGAGAAAATAAGAAAATAATGAAAGGGTAGGTAGTGTAGGAATTAAGAGATGAATGACATGTGTCATAGGTAGAAAAGGTTAATGAATTAATTAAATAAATGGAGATTTATTTAATTAATAGAGGAAGTGGGATAATTAAATAAATAAAATATTCATTTAATTTAGGGAAAAGGATAATTTAAATAAATAAATATTTATTTAAATGAGAAATAAGGCTAGAAGAGGATAAATGAATTAATTAAATAAATAAAGTTTTATTTAATTAATAGAAGAATTAGGCTAAAGTAATTAATTAAATAAAGATATTTATTTAATTAGACATGACAATTTTAGGTGTCTACACATAGAATAATTACTTATTAAAAAATAAGTAAAATATATTATACACTTGCATACCACACCCCCTCTTTCTCTATCATTTCTTAAGATTCGCTTGAACATATATCCAATACGTTAGAGATGTCGAAGCTCCAAATGGAAGACCTACTCGAAGAGCCCCCTTTAAATGTATAAAACTTGAATTTCTAATATCTATTACCCATAAAAGCCTACAAATGAACAATGACATGAATTAGTTAACCTATTCCAATAAAGAACCTATTATTCTTTCAAACAATGCGATCAAAGGAGGAAATCTTCAACCAACATTAACGAGAATTAATATGTATTATGGCGTGTAGGAACCAAAGTTTAAGCTCTACAAACCATAGAAAGGGGGCATGAGATAATTAAAAAAATTTAAAAATTAGGGATATTAATTGGGTAATCAAACATATTGATTGAACAATAGGCAGATGAATTGCTTTATAAAATTTGGTAAACCTACCATTTCCTTTACTGTTACTATTCTTCCAATTTAGTGTTCCATTGTTGATTACTATAATGTTAAGAAAGAAACATTGAAGCAAGCATGGGTGAGAGTGTTCTTATGATTCCATTATTACTAGTGCCCCAATTAAACTCCAAATGCTACAAAAATAGCACAAAGAGATCTTTACACCATCCTTTAAAGATTATAACCGATAAGAGGTATATGGTAAATGAATCACATTCAATTATGTATAGTAGGATTAATTATCACCATCAAGAGGTTGATATATTAAAGAGGTACACAAAGTTTCTTGTTATCCTCTATGTTATGTTCCAACTAAGGCCTACTTCATCCATAAGTCTATAAAAAAATTGTATGATCCTAAGCATAGGTCCTTAGAAGGCTTGGAAACATTTTATATGCTTATGTCTGAGTTATGACTGAAGGTTGAAGATATACTATGTTTTGAAACAATTATTACAAATTGTATCATTGTTGTCATACATCCATTTTATAATGATTATTACTTATAAGCAGTGCACCTAATAACTAAAACTATTATGTGGTAGATACTCAAGAAGTGGATTGTTTTATTACATATCATATAACATCGATGAGTGAAATTTTAAATACAAGTCATGGTGTTCAAAAATTATATTTTAAAGATCATTGGTAGCTTGATATGTTTTGTTTCAAATATATAGGATGTTATAAATTTATATGGTTAGGATAATTGATATCACCAAATCACATTAGAGTAAGACTTCACTTATGGGGTTCTTTGCATAATGGTTGCATTGTGAAGTTATTATGATTGATGTCTATTGATTTGATATGGTTAAATTCATTTTATTTTGAATACAATGTTAGGCATTAGTACATGTAGCATTTCATCCCTTATGGGAAACTCAAAAAGGATGGTGTACTCCTAAGATGAGATATATGGGAATTGGGTTCGATTTCCATGCTTGTTATTAAACATGATCCTTTTTGAAGATCGCATAGATGAACCCTATTAGGAAAGTGGGAAACAATGAAACTTGACTTTCATTTGATAAGGTTGAATATGAAGTTGGCATTAATGTAAGTTGAGTCAAACATGCATCTAGAACTAACCCTAAGAATTTGTTAATGTCATCATAACAAGATAAGATAATAATCATTTATGTTGTTATCAATAATATTAACATTGAAAAGACTTAAAAAATATGATTAGGGTGTAAGAAACTTATAGACACCTAAAATTGTCATGTCTAATTAAATAATTAAAAGCCTTCTATTAATTAAATAAATCTTTATTCATTTGATTAATTCATTAGTCCTCTTCTAAGCCTTTCCTCATTTAAATAAATACTTTTATTTATTTAAATAAATCATTTTCTTAAATTAAATAAATATTTTATTTATTTAATTGATCCCACTTCCATTATTAATTAAATAAACCCTTGTTTATTTAATTAATTTATTAGCCTTTTCTACCCATGACACATGTCATCCATCTCTTAATTCTTCTCTTACCTACCCCCTTTATCATTTAATTATTTCCTCTACCTACCTTTTAATTCTAGCCGATCATTTATCTTTACACCTCTTAATCTTATCTCTCCATTTCTTACAGTGTTCACTATAAAAGAGGATGCCCTCTTCCTTTTCAACCCTAATCAATGCATCTAAACACTTATATGCAATCAATCCTTCATGCGATCAAGCTATCAACCACAATCTGTTCTTTGTTGAGCTCTTGTGTACACATAAAATCTGAGAGCAAATATATCAAACAAGATCAATGGAGATAGGAGACAATGGATATTGAAACCCTACTTGACATGTGAATGACAATATTTCTTTATTTTTTTTATTTGCATGATCTTAGGTATCTCTATTGGTATTGGTGAATGTTTCATTATAGGACCTAGATTGTTTGTGGTTGGATCTTTATGGTAATAGTTTATCATCACTTTTCACCGTATACATTTTGGCACGCTCGGTGGGACATGGATTTTTGTTAGATCTATGTTTTTTTTCAGGTATTTCTAAACCTATTTTGTTGTTTTGTAAAACAATTTGGAGAATAACCTTATGCAGCTAGGGTTTTGGATACCAGATTAAGATTTTGGAGAGATTTGATTAGATCTCACAAATGGATGGAATTTTTAGATCAAATTATTTTTGCAAGTTGGGAACAATATTAGGAGTGCTCGGTCCAAAATTCAAATTTTTTTAATCAAGTTTGAATTCTTTATTAATTTTTAATGATTTTTCATTAAAAAAAATTATTTTGGGAGCAAATTGGCAAAAAAATTGGATTTTCTTACATTTCTGCAAATGTCTTGAAATTATACAAGTGATATGTTCTTTATTATTTTAATTTTAATGCAAAAGAACTCGTGGAAAATCATATCTTTGGATTTGTCAAAAAACGTATTCCCCCCCTTTCACATGGATTTGGATTTCTAAAATTTACCTAATTAGTGTGCTTGCAGGTGGAGGTAATCTATCAAAACTACTAATGATTTGTTGTAGGGGTAATCTAGTTGTGTGTCTTTGTATTTTTAGTCTTATTAGGGTCACACCTCCTTTTCATTTGGGGCTAACGAACTTGTTTGAAGTGTTTGGTGCGTTTTGCACATTTTATGTTTATAACCCTAGAGTTGATAACAAAAATATCCTCTCCCCTCGCCTTACATTGGACCTTAGGTGTAAGATAAATTGTTATCATCTTCTATTTAGTTAGGAGGGTCTTCCTCCCGAGTAGCCTATAAGGCAAAGTGAGAGGGAACGACCCAAGTGGTAACAAGCTAAAGTCAAGCTCTTCTAAACCACTATAAATAAAAGTGTTTGTGATGAAAGTTGCAAGAAACGAGTGTTACATGTTTCCATAATGATGTTATGACTCACCCAATGTTCATGTGACATGTAAAACCTTATGGAGTGTAACCTCTACAAGACCGGGAGGCCTTCCTTAATGGAGCGTAACACGCTACTGATTATGGCCACTCAAACGGATGCCCTTACTAAAAATCCCTTGTTTTAGAAGCCAAAAACCTTCTAGTTGTTGGTATAGGAGGTTGGACCTCTGATGTCGTCTCACATTCTTACGGTTCTTAGTAGAGATACAAAGTTCGCCATGGGGAGTTTTCATGGGGACTGGTGCTTGGAAGCCCTAGAGAAGTGAGTGATGTGGAGTGGAGGTAGTGGGGTCAAGCATCTAAGTATCCACTTTGAATAAGAGTAGTTGGGAAACCAAGTGAGATCCAACAACTATTGTCTTGGCTAGCGTTAGGATTTGTGCTTGCATGTTTTTGTTTCAAATCAGACAAACACACTTTCAGACATTGTGTTTTCATTGTTTGTTATGTCTTCTTTCCACAAAAACACTCAACATTGAGATTTGGTCACATTCAACAACTTCATAATTGGACAGAATTGCAAAACATTTTCATAATCACATCTATGTCACCTAAAGTTGTGTCTGAGTTGAGAAATCAAGTCTGCGTAAAATAGTTTTGCATCTCCATTTTAGAACAACATTTTGCAAAAATTGAAAAGACAAAAACGGGCTTCAGTTTTGAGATTTAAAGAGCTTCTAAAGCATTTCCTATAGGGATTCATCATTTTCAGTCAACTAGTATTGGTCACACATTTGTCCATCATTTCCTTTCACTTTCAATCCCTCATACATATTTTCCAAACTAGAGTCAAAAGGTTGCTTTGTTGTCCTCATCTTATCTTTTAATCTTTCTATAACACATCATTAAGTGGTTCCCGCATCAAATCTATTGTCTTAGGGTCCCATTTGGTTATCTTTAGTCAAGGTCAACTTACCTCATCAATAGATCTATCTTCTCTTTGGAAGCCACACCTCACTTTAGATTCTACATATCTTGAACCTACATTTTGGACATTGCAAGACAATCTAAGTTCTTCCATCTCATATCCTTTCTTGGCCTTCCATAGTCTTCACGTGTCCTTCCATATTTTATTTTAGCCAAGGTCATGTTCATGGTTGAAACCTGTTCCCAAAGGTCTAGAAGAGAATTCAAAGTATCTCTAAGTTCTCTCAATATGAGTACCTATGAGTTTGTTGGAGATGAATTTTACAATCCATTTAACAATCGTAGTAATATACCAGACAATAATAATTAGAACACCAATGATAATGAAAATGTATATGTCACTTCCACAGACATTGAAGAGAACATCATAGATCCAAGGTTCAATACATTGGTTGAAGAAATCATGAGAAGAGATAGACAATACTTGTTTCAAGTCATGGCGCAAAGTGGAATGAAACTACCTCATGATTTTTATGTGTCACAAATTATAGAAGAGGACCCAAATCAAGGAAATCAAACAAATGCAAATCCTAGAGGACATAATGGTGGTAATAGGAGAGAGCATTTCGTGTCGAAGTCACATTCATCCTTATTTCAAAAACAAGAAGTTTTCAATACCTATGCTCATGCCAATTTTACTAGGAACTCTCATGAACAACCTCACAGTTGTCATTTCCCATGGAGGAGAATTACCAGTACGCATGCTCATGATGATACCCAAGATCATACCAATGCATACAATTACACCCAAGCAAACATTCAACAACATGACACGAGGAGACCCCGTGTAAGATTTTGGGGAAACACTCAAGATCACTCTTATGATACCTCCCATCCTCATAGTCATGACATGTATAGTCCTAAACCTAGTGCTCCTCATTACAACACCATACCAAGTGGTCTGCATCCAAGATATAACTATATCCCTCCTCCATAAGAACACATATATGATCAATACCATCCATACATTCATTATATCCCTCCTCCTCCACCTAGTGGCTCAGGCATGGGACTAGCTCAAAGAGAAAAGACAGCACCCAAGGATGACTTGCAACAACAAATCAAGGATTTGCAAAAGAAAATGGAAAACATGAATACACCAAAGCAACAGTACACAATGAAAGACATATGTCCTTACCCATTTGATAGAAGTATTCCAGTACCTCCATATTTTGTGACGCCAAAGTTTGACAAATATAGAGGCAAAGGGGATCCTAAGGCACACATAAGAGAATTTTTCACAGCTTCCATTGAGGTAGCAGGAGAAGAAACATACCTGATGAGATTGTTCCCACAAAGTTTAGGTGGACAAGCTATGAAATAGTTCTCCCAACTTCCACCTGGAATCAAATCATGGAGTGATCTAGCAGAGGCTTTCATACAACACTTCTCACATAACATCGAAATAGGTGTGTCAGTAACTACCTTGTGCAATACTAAGCGAAAAAATGGGGAATATTTTGCTTCATCTTTACAACGATGGAGAGGTCTTGCTAGTTGATGCTTTTGTGATATCCCACAAAAACAAATGGTAGAAATTTTCACTCAAAACGTCAACAAGGATATTGGATATGAGCTAAGAAAGGCTTGTTTATCTACCTTTAAGGAGGTCATTGAGAAAGGATTGGCAACAAAGAAAGTCCTTATTGAACAAGGTGTCATTAAGATATTCAAAGAGAAAAAAGAGGACTCAAATGGGAAAGACAAACCCCACTTTTGGAACAAGAATAAGAACACAGTTAATGATGGGGTAGTAGATGCAAATGTTGTAAAACCAAAAGTAACTTTCCCCATTGCAAGTTCATCCAATACAAGCAATCAAGTGAACACTCAAAGACCATCAAAGCCTCAAAGAAAATACACCATTGGGAGAGCCACTTTAGACAACATTCAAGAAATTGGTTGCAAATAAGCTCATAACACTACCAAATAATCCACCTTATGAACCAAAAGTGAAACCTGCATGGTGGAATGACGATGAATATTGTGAATATCACAAGAGCAAAGGACACAAAACTAGTAATTGTCATAGATTAAAGGATGTCATACAAGATCTTATTGACAAAGGTGACATAGAAGTTGATGGTCATACCTCCAATGAGGAACATGTGATGTTTAAGGAAACATTTCATAAACATGATAAAGAAAAAGCCAAAACAGATAACCAAGCCAATTATACTAAGATGTCCTATGATTATGACTCGGTTGTTAACCATATTTCAATGAACAATTATGTTTCTACCATTATCATAAAGGACAAAACTCTTGAAGGTTCTATCTAGAGGAGTAAAGTTGTTTTAAAAGGCATTGGACCATCTTCCTCATCCTCTAAAGATGAAACCTTTGAATGTAATGTCACAACCCATCAAGGTAAAGTTACCTTGCAAGGATGTTCCATCCAAGACCACGGCCTCACCATGTACCAAAAATGAATATGACCTTGTAGATCAGTTAGGGAAGACACCTGCCCTCATTTCCATCCTTGATCTTTTGTGCATATCTCATTCGCATAAGGCCATCATTTACAAAGCATTGAGAGAGACCTTTGTACCCACTGGTCTGAATATGGACCAGTTTCAAGCCATGGTGGGATACCTTTCCACTCAACATTACCTTACATTCACAGAAGTCGATGATGTCTCCATATGCCAACCACACAATGCACCCATCTATATTGAGGCCTTTCTCCACAAAACCATATCAAATGAGTCTTGATAGATGGAGCAGAAGGTCTAAATATTTGTACATTGAACACTATTAAACAATTGGGATATTTTGAACAAATTAAGAATTCAAAGAACAAGATCACCATTAAAGCATATGATGACGAAGAACACTCATCCAAGGGAATAGTCACCTTACCTTTAAGAATTGGGCCAGTCACGAAGGATGTGGTTTGTCAAGTCCTTGATTTAGATCTCACATACAACATACTTTTAGGATGGTCGTAGAACATGAAATGAGAGCAGTACCATCAACACATCATTAATGTATCAAATTCCCGTACAATGGAGTTGAAGTAACAATAAAAGGTGATCCAAGTTCGTTCATATATTGTAATAGCCTACGTCCGAGACCAAAAATAATAGTTCCAGTCAACCGAGAGGCTATTCCTTCATCAACATATGTGGATCTAGAATCCTTGAAAGCTTCTACATCAAAGCAAGTAGAGATCAAATAAAAATTCAAGGTTAAAGGCATGGGATGTGGTGATTATATCTTTCATGTTGATCAACTCCCAATATCTCCTAAGACATTTAGTCAACAGGAACAACCTACAAATAATTTTCAATATCAAGGAATTGGGTGTGGACCACCTAGTGCTTTGGCTACTAAGTTTGAATACGAATCTCCTCTAGTGGTGCAAGAAGCTCTTGATATCAATACTCCTAAGAGTGGTTCCAACAAAGAATCTGTTGAATATATCGCCAACCCTCTTGAGAACTCCTATAGCCTTACCATTTCATCTACTCATTTCATTTCTACTCCTCTCCTACACTTGGATCAACAAGAATCACAAAAGCCCTTACTCATTGGGGATCAAAAATCAAGCCTTGAAAAGAAAAATCTAAAAGTCAAAAATAAAGAAAAGTCCTTCAGTCCAAATCAAAATCAAAAGCTATTGGACTCTGCAAAAATCAAAGTCAAGGATAAAAATCCTATGAAGAAAAAAGAACAAGAGTTGATCTCCCATAATATCAAAATAATTGGGGGCAAAAGTTCTATAATTTCAAGTCAAAAAGAGTACTTGTTGATCCTGAGTCTCCATCATGCCATCCTACTTTCACTTCTTTTCACAATCATAAGCCTTCATAACTCATCCACTTGTTCCACACATCCATTCCCTTTTGGCAATACATCACATCAATGGACGTTTAATGGAACTTTATTGAGGGACTTTGTTATCAGGGATGCCCAAACTTCTTTAGGTGACACGCATATGGGCAAACGTAGTCCACACATTAATAATTCTACCATAGTTCCTTCATCAAGGAAGAAAATCAAGGAGCAACATATCATTCAGTCAAGGCACAAGGTGAAGCCTTGCACATTTGATGTGGATGACTTAGTTCTCAGAGAAAATCCTAAGAATCAGAAAGATAGAGAAAAGAAAGGCAAGTTTGAACCAAACTAGCTTGGCCCTTATGTCATCACAACAATCTATGGATCAAGTGCATATCAGCTCTCAACACTAGATGGAGAATCTTTGGAGGATCCTATCAACAACATGCACCTTCATAGGTTTTACACATAGTTTTTCAGAATATCCCATTATCAAAAATACAAAAAAAATCACAAAAATATCAAAATACAAAAACAAATCATAAAAAAAAAATCGTTACTTGGTGAAAATCTAGAAAACAAGCACCTTGTGACACAAAAAAATTGAAAAATCGAAAAAAAGTAAAGAGAGATAAATTTGTCTAACGGTGAAAACCACTTCGGTGGCGCCCTGGGCAAGTACCATGGTGAAAATTGGGTTACTGGTGCCATGTGTAGAGACATTGTTCCTCCCTCCTTATGATTCAATCTCATCCTTTCACTTTGCACACACTCATAGCCTATCCATCCATAATAAATTTACCCATTCCCATCATAGCTTGTTATTGATCTACCTAAGATTAGTTAGCCATTCATAATAAACCTCCCTTTTCACCCTATCCTTCCATAATAAATCAGGTCCAATCTACAACTGGGGCTAAAATCCTAAATCTAGTGATGGAAGTGGTACCTTGAGCATCACATGTTTTGAGGAGCATCATCTTTTCATTCCTCCTTTTCGCGCACAATCCACAATAAGAAGTCATATGCATTGCCAATCCGCAATAAAGTTTCGATCTTCTTCACAATAAATTATCAGTTTCATGGATTCAGTCAATTTCAGATGAGACACAAGCAGCAATGGGCTTTCAACAAATCAAATCTTTCAGCAAACTTTGGCAGCAACATGGTTTTCAGCATGATCTATCCTTTATCAGGATGACAACATTGTGACCAAATCAAACATGTTAACATATGTGGCAAGAAACACAAATAACTTGAAGATTTCATTGTGTGTTGGTGTCAATTCTTGGTATTCTTTTGATTTTATCTTTTGGTGTCAATTCTTGGTATTCTTTTGATTTTATCTTTTGGTGACAAGTCTTTTAGCTTTTCTGGGATGTCTCTAACTAGAGATTATATCTCTAGGATGTCTTTGACTAGAAAGGCAAGGATGGAATATGTTCACCTACTGTTTTGTTATTTGTGGATTGTCTCTTAGTAATGATATGACTTGTCCAAGGATATGAGGACACTGTGTCTAGTGTGAACTGGGTCATTCCTTATTTGTGACTATCTAATCTCCATGCAAACGGGTACAATGACTTTCTAGGTCGAACCTATACCTCGATTGTCATAACCTATTTTCCATAATAAAGCTTGATGATGATAAAGAACAAGAAGCTCTTTCACTTCCATGTCTTCTATCTTCGATCCCCCTTTCGTGATTGACCTCCATCGCCCTTCCCTGAGTTCATGTAGCCCGCTATCATATGACTAAGTATAATGACACGCCAAAAATATCTTCATTTCATGTAGTTTGCACCTGCATCATCACATGTTAGCATATCTTATTTCATGCATACATATAGATATCACAATCACATCACATATTGCATATATCATTGGTTAGTATCTACATTCTCATATAAAACATAAAATGCCAAAATAATAACACATCATGCATCTCATCCTATAAATAATCATATCATATCATTATCATACATCCATCTACATTTAGTACATTCAAATTTGCATCATGAAAACATAAAGGAACAAAAATATATTGCATTCCATCATGTACATATTTGCATCCATATCATAAGCATCATAAAATCATCATAAAGCATATAGAACATCACATAGGAACACATGAATATAGTTGTCATAAGGATGGATCATCTCATATATATATCAAAAAAAAAAAATTGTCATGATACAATGATGTCAAAATCTCATAGGGCTACAAAACCACCTCTAGGTGTCTATATCATCATATAAAAACTGATGCAAAATGGATCTAAGAGAGCTATGATGAAGACCCTCCCTCGAAGCCAGCTGGCCTCGAAGGAATCTAAGCTCCCGAAGGACCAACCCCTGAATCATCTCATCTACCTCCTCTTCCAAACCCTGCAAGACCATATTTTCACCAAAGCAATCAAAATTCTTGTGTTTGCCCAAATCTCAGGCATATACATAATGTGTCTCAATCCCATCGCCTTGATCACGATGCGGTCCTCAGGAGTCAAATCTATTCGTAATCTCTATGTCATAGAGAATCGCTCTATAAACTCAATATGGGGTAAGTACTCCTGCATCCAATCAAATCAATCATGTCATTCCTAGTGGTACTCATGTTCATCACATAGTGCTTTTTATTTTTATCCTATCCTATCCTAGTGGTACCTATGTCCATCACATGGTGTTGCTCATCAGGCTTTGTCCTAGTGCTTACGTCTATCACATGGTACTGCATCCTAGTGTATATGTTTGTCACATTGCACTATATCCTATCTTGCTAGAGTACTCGCCGGATTTTATCAACTCTACGACTTATCCTATTCTCAGCTTAGAAAACCTACATGTTTTAGTGCACCTATTGAGTGAATCCTCTCATCAGCTTATCCAATTGGCAACATGTGTTTATCATAGAATTGTCAATTCTAGCCTTGTTTTTAGTTTTCTTCCCTAGGGAACCTGTTTGAGTGAATCCTCCTAACAGCTTATCCAATTGATAACGTATGTTCATCCAAAAACTATCAATTTTGGCCTTTTAAGACAGACACATGATTCTATTGATTCCTCTTGAGTCGGTCTTTTTCTTGCGTGACCTTGCCACCATATCTTGTTAATTCTTTCTAGCCTTTCTTTCTTGTTGAGAGATTGTATGCGATCTTTTCAGACATTTTCATCCAATCTCTCGAGGGGGCATATCATTCCCTTCATGGGGAAACTTTTTATCAATTCATGTTGGCATTGTGTTGTCACTAATGTCAACCGGTATAGAAGGACAACCGGTATGGGAGTATAGTTGATGTGCAGTCATTGATATCAACTAGTGTTGCAGGTCACCGATAAGGGAGAGAATGTCATTCGGTACAATGACCATTGGAGCCACCAGTACACAAGTTAGTGCCTAACTTGTTTTGATGAAATGGATAGGTTACTGGTACAGTCTATCACTGGTAAGGAAAGGGTGTCAACTGGTAAGTGTTGTGTTGACAGTGAGTGGTTGCCAACTGGAAATCTTATGACCAGTGTACAAGAAAGATGAGCAGGATGTTGAGTTGTTGTTTGTGATGAAGAGGCGAAATGTTACCTAAATCACATCAACACTAGAGAAGGATGTACAGGTCATCAGTATGCTATGTGGATGCAAAACAGCAGGGCTCCCACCGGATAAAGATGCAGTCACCATGTGAAGAGATGACTGACAGTAAATGTGCCCACACCAGATCAAATGTGCATGTTTGAAGATATGTTGCACAAACAAGGAAGCCACATGAGCGCATTGCAGGATGCAAATGACAAGGATCCACTATCACTAATAAGTGGAGCTTATCTCCCATTATGCATAGTGTGCATCATAGTTCTATGAGATAAGGAAGAAGAGTTAAAGGTAGGTGGTTGAAGGCTCACACAGGATCTACCAGTAAATCACAAAGATGCCTCAAGTGCATGAAATCAGGGATATGCACTGGACCGACAGAGAAGGCATGATGAGTTGTTGGGACAGATGAAGAGTGATGGGTTTTTCACTTTGACAAATCGGTTGAGATGATGTTCAGACTGATGATGAAGAAGGCAAGGCTGAGCAACTGCAAATAGAGGGTACAACCAGCATGCAGATGCCTCGGATGGAATCAGTTGAAGTTTGATGACTTGGTGTCATCAAGGGTGTTTACCAATAAGGATGTCCACCAGTAATATGGACAAGGTGCAGATGTGGAAGACTCCCATCTAATGAGGATGTGCATAAGGTTAGCAAGATTGTTGACTGGTTGAGTTTTCCACCAGAAGAGAAGAAGAGTGCAAGATTGATGACCGACCGGTTAAGGGTTTAACCGGCAGGGTTAGTAAGCCGGTAGATGAACTCGATAATGGAGTTGGTCGGTAATCCCATCCATACCGACACAGATGACCTAGCAGAGGTGGATGCCGACACAGGGGCCATGTGGAGGTGAAGTGGCATGTATGCACAGGTCAGTGTGTTGAGTCAGTGAAGTATCAAGCGGCGAGGTAGCTTGGGATAGGTCGACATTTATGTTGACTGCATGATTCATGGGATGTGTTGTAGGGGTTTGCGGCTCGAGTTCAGATGGACAACAAACATCCAACATAGGTTGTTTGAGAAGTTCAAGGTAGGTGAAGAAAACCGCAAAACTATTCTTGGAGATTGACCAAGAAATCCGTTGACAGGTTAAGAGCGGGATGCTAAAAATAGGTGTGTTTTAGAAGGTACGATAATGGTGGGGTTGATTGGAGAGTTATAGTTCATCAATCTAGGCAATCAGATTGAATGAGATTTGATTGGATTTTGTTTTCCTCGAGGTCGATGAGGAAATCCTAACCGCCCAAAATTTGAATTGGCTTTTGGCAGGAAAACTAGTTTATAAATATGCAAGCCAAAATCGATGAGGGTTGTTGCTGGATGAGAGAGTATTGTTGTTGAAGGAGTGAAATCAAACAAGTGTTAATCAAGAAGAAGAAGAAGAAGAAGAGACTGGGTGTGAGGAAGAACAAGGTTGAAGTGTTCAATCAATATTAGTGAAGCTACCGGCAGACAGCCATTGAGTCTGACAGAGCAGTGAACCAGCAGAGGTCAAACCGGCAGTGTAGTACCAGTGGAGAGCAGCGGTATAGCAGAGAGAAGTGCAGAACCGATAGAGAGAAGAACTGATAGAGAAGGAGAAAAGGTGGAAGCAGCAAGAGTGCAACAAAGAGTAAGGATGCAACAATGTGAGGGTTAGCAGAGAATCGATAGTGAACTAGATAGAAGATCCAGCAAAGAGATTTACATAAGTGTTACAAAATCCATTTGTAACAAGGCTATTAACTTGTAAATGATTATATTTATTGAAGACCACTGAGTTGGAGCTCGGTGCAGGGGTTGTAGCTCCTTGGGTTGGTGCCCTAAATCAGGGGCTGGTGCTCCTTGGGTTGGTGCCCTAAATCACGGGTTGGTGCTCCTTGGGTTGGTGCCCTAAATATTGTAATCAGAGATTCATTGTGAGGTTGGATTGGAGTAGTAGACTCCAACACCATTTCAAACCGAGGTTTTTCCCATATTGGGTTTTCCTCATATATACTGGTGTTATGTGATGTCCCCTTGTGTGTGATTGCATTGAGTAATCTCTCCTTAGCATACTGGTAGGTTATCTTGGCTTGAGTATATTAACCGGTACATATACTTAGGATAGTTAAAGGGAAAAGTTTGAAAACCAATGATTCACCCCCCTCTCAGTGGTACATTTTGTCTAACAATTCATCTTATCTTCTTTGAGCCAACACGGCAAGCTACATTGTCTCAAAGAGGGGCAAAATGTAGACACCTAAAATTGTCATGTCTAATTAAATAAATATTTTTATTTGTTTGTTATTTTATCCTAAGTCTTCTATTAATTAAATGAATCTTTATTTATTTGATTAATTCATTTATCCTCTTCTAAGCCTTTCCTCATTTAAATGAATACTTTTATTTATTTAAATAATCCTTTTCCTAAATTAAATAAATATTTTATTCATTTAATTGATCCCACTTCCTCTATTAATTAAATAAATCTTTATTTATTTAATTAATTCATTAGCCTTTTCTACCCATGACACATGTCATTCATCTCTTAATTCTTCTCTTACCTACCCCCTTTATCATTTAATTATTTCCTCTATCTACCCTTTAATCCTTGCCGACCATTTATATTTACACCTCTTAATCTTATCCCTCCATTTCTTACATTGTTCTCTATATAAGAGGATGCCCTCTTCCTTTTCAACCCTAATTGATGAGTCTAAACACTTATATGCAATCAAGACTTCTTGTGATCAAGCTATCAACCACAATCCATTATTTGTTGAGCTCTTGTGCACCCATAAAATTTGAGAGCAAATATATCAAACAAGATCAATGGAGATTGAAACCCTACTTGACATGTGAATGGTAATATTGCTTTTTATTTTTATTTTGCATGATCTTAGGTATCTCTATTGGTATTGGTGAATGTTTCATTGTAGGACCTAGATTGTTTGTGGTTGGATCTTTATGGTTTTACAATAGTTTATCATCACTTTTCACCGTATACAAAAATAATTTAATATAATGGGTCCATGTGAACCAATACACATGTAAGTCAACCAAATCACATTCTATACATGACATCATGTTTTAAGCCTAAATATAACCTTATGTTATATACTATGCGGTATTATTATCAAGGTACCAAACATGGCATGATATCCTCAATAGGTCATTGTAATGGGTTTCAGATGCCCACACTAAATTGAGGAATATTAATCGTGGTAAGGTCTAATTAGAAAATCTCAATGCCCTTAGATGAGATTGTTGTATTTTAGGCTTGTTAAATTGGGAATGGTGTCAAAATTACCTGCTTGTCATTGAGCACTATTAACTACTGGAAAATTATTAGACATAATTATGTGGTCAACTAAGCATGGAAAAATCTATTGTAGTGGAAATAGGTGTAATAAGTTCCCATGATGTCATTTTATCATCATTTCTTCATGCAATAATAATGCATGATATATTATTTTAGAATGATATTTGAATATATGAATACAAGAATAGATCAACCCCTTGAGAATGAGAACCCCTATATTGGTTCTATTACGTGAATCTTGAATGGAAATGATTCTATGTGTTTGGGTAAACCTAGGTAAATCCATGATGAGTAATAAGCCTAGCCCTATGTTGATGAAAAGAACCTTGGGATGTTCAATTGATGATTTTTGAATAATAAAAAGGGGGAATTTGATTTGGGTCCTTGATATATCCTTGAAAGTGACTATTATAGCACATGTTGCTAAATTGCAAACTTAGTGTTATTAATTGAGGGGAAACATTAATGAAACCTCAATTATGGGAACATATGTGTATGTGTTTCTTGAGAAACCCTGTGAGGAGAATTGCATATGACTTTGATTCACTTGGAAGTAGGTGTGTAGGTTGTTCTTGGGTGAAGGATGACCCTGAGACCTCAAGTCTACAAGGGAAGGGTCTAGGGGGGATAACTCCCAAGTTATGGGGTTGTTCCTAATTGGTTTGACCCTATCTCTCAACTAGGCTTCAAACGAGATTGAAATGGGTATTAGATGGTATGAAAGAGATATGAAAACTTGATAACTTGTATTTAATACATAATGTGTTTTTAAATGAGTTGAATGAAGCAAAGGGGTCGACTACCTTATAGTTAGTTTGTTTGTTTATTAAATGGAGGTTATCATGTATTGGATCCAAGTGATTATATGTGCTTGTGAAATTTAACCCTAAACCTATACATCTTTGTGTATATACTCCTAGATCAATCAATTTTGATCTACTTGTTCTAAATTAGTAACCTCTCTTCTAGTTATAGTGTTGAGCAGGGTATAGGCGCTAAGTTTTACGACTATAGGTGGAGAAAGGGCCCTACAAGGGAATAGGTAGAGGTTGTATACCTCTAATACGTAGGCTACCCTTCTCCATTTTAGATGATCACTAATGGAAATCCTATGACCTATTTAAAGATAAGCTTATCAAAGCTCGAAGAGTGTACACTCGAGATTGACAATAGTCAAGGAGCGACACTTGAGATTGATACTAGTCAAGGAGCATACTATGTCAACGAGATGTTGTGAGATTTTCACACATCGCCCCATTGCAAATGGGGAGTAATCTTTTCTGATGTCTGGTCATGTTAGTGTTGGCAGCAACAATGAAGGAAGACTGGGAGTCGGGGGGTGAATCGGTCTTCACCAAATTTACAAACTTAATCACAAATACAGATCTGATAAACTGCAGTAACAACAAAGATAAGCAAATTGAAAGCACAACACAAGACCATCCCAAGCAATATCCCAAAATATTAGCTCAATATCTGATCACACTGGAATATACCGGAGGAAATGTTGAACTCAGCAAAGCACCAAAACTACAAAACCAGATCATAAGATCTTCCCAATCAAACACCAGAGCAAATCACAATAATATGTTGACATCAATGACAACAACATATCCTTAGCAGCAGCAATGTCCATCAATATCCAGCAGTTAGTTCCTAGGGTTAGGGTGGCCGAGTATCAATTTTGAGCTCCAAAAGTGAATTTTTCCCTTCGGGTATGATTCAATCTCGAATTCTCTAAGTTGCAAATGTAAATATGTCCTAGGTTTTGTAGGGTTTGCAATGTCAAAACGCAAAAGATATTCATGAGAATCAAATTTCCATCCTTCCTTTGGACTTGAGCGATAGCTATAAAATCATTGCAACATTATATGAACTTAGTGAGGAAAGACCAATTTGCCCATATCGGATTTGAATTTCCACTCCAGATGGAAGATGAGAGGAAGAGAAACTAGTCTAAGGAACGATATGAATCAAAAAGTCCTTAAGAAAACGGAGCTTCACTATGATAAAATTCATAGTGACTAACTTGTCCCTATAGAAATCGATCCTTCACCTTGATATAGACTAGATCCAAATGAAATTTTCTTAAGGACATAATAGGGATCAAAAAGTCCCTATGAGGTTCGATTCTCAACTCCAACCATGAAAATCAACTTACCTATGAGGTGTTACGTTGAAAGCTAAGACAAAAAGTCCCTACTAAGGTCAAATCTCCACTCAAGGGCTAAACTTGCAAAATTTGGACAAAGTTATAGGGATCAATCAACTATAAAAGCAAATCAAATAGTCCCTATGACTATCGATTTTCCACTTAAAGTCTTGATGAAGATTCATAAGGACAGAGAGAATTTTATAGGGACTAATTTTGTCCCTATCCAAGTCGGATTCCCGAAAGACAAATCATGCTATTGGTAAGGCAAATTTTCTATAGGGACTAAATCAATCCCTATCCTTGTCAAACTTCCACTAATAAGCAACAAGTGATACAATCTTTCATTGAGTGAATTCCTCAAGGAAAAATGTAAGGATAAAAATAAGAGATTAAATGGTCTTGTGGCATCATGAATTGTCTTGTCAGCAGTCCAATTTACACCTCATGTTTGTGCTCCCACTTTAGTGTGTCTTATCCTCATGCCCTCTTTAGGTCAATTCAGGTCTGATTTTCCAAACTTGATGTCATGTACACCCTTATGTGGATCTCACAATGAGATACCCACCCCTTGGCTACTTGTTTTTGTCCTCTTTGCAAAAGGACCAGGGTATGGAACGCGCTAGTCTGGAGCAAGACACCCCAAAATTCCTTGGTCCCTCTCAAAGGGGCCCCAATTTGAAATGGGGTAGGAGCCCTATCTCCCTGCCAACATTTGATCCTCAAGACTATAAATGATTGTTGGAGGTTCCCCTGATCAATAAATTACCTAGGGAACCCTATATAAAGACATCCTATCAATTCATTTTAGACTTGGAAGAATGTCAATTAGAGTATTTGTGCATCTGTGAAGCATTCATTATCAAGCATCTTTTAAGTTTCAAGGCCGTGTATTCATCATCAACTATTGTGGAGAAAAGTTATGTCAATGTTCATGCAAGTATGTTTGTGTGATTAGGGTTTTTAATGTTCATGTGTTTGTCATGCCATTACATTCAACACTTGTGATTACATTCAAAGAGCATTGCATCATCATCATCAATTCCATATTTGAGGTATATTTCTTTAAACATTTATTTCAATATTTGCATTATTTCAATTCATGGTTACTTCCAAAACCGACGTTTGACATAAGGTAAACTCCTATTCCCAACATCTTTCCCCCTCTTTTTGTGTGTAGAAAACAGGTGCAAAGTTATATTCAAGAAATCCGGCAATGTCAACAGTGACAAATAGGTGGGCTTTCGACGATAAGAAATTGAAAAGACTAGGGTGAATCTGTGCTACTTGGTCCCAAAAAATCATGTCAAACTTTGGAGGATGGGTTTTAGACATCTCAGTTTGCTCAAATCCAAGTTGGTGGCTCATCTATAGCTTATTGTTTCAATCAGATCACTTCAATAATCCCTCATTTTACCCTAATTTCATAATCATTACAATTCAACTTAGAAAGAAGGAGATCACACACACCCCCACACAATTGGGTAAATGTGATCAGCATTCTCAGCGCTTTTTCTAATCAAATTGAGGCTAGATCTATTGGTTCTACCCACTTCTTTAAATGTATGGTTAATTTGGTTAGTCAGTAGTTTTATTTATTGAATCCCTAATTCCAAATTTACACCATTACAAGTCCCTGTACCAATCGATTTTCAACTTGACGTAGATATTCCAAAGAAACAACAAATATTCATAAGAACTAATTTGTCCTTATACCTATCGGACTTCCACTCAAAAATAAAACTACAAAATTCAATCAAATCTATACAAATCTATACAAATCAAGTTGTAGGTAAAACAAATTTTCTATAAGAAATAACTTGTCTCAATGAGCATCGATTCTCCACCATTTCATTTGGTGAAATGAAGTAACAAAAGGAATTTTCTTATGGACTAAATAGTCCCTATTCATATCGATTTCCCACTCTTGCAAGTACAATTTCAAAACTTAGTGCTTCTACATTGATAAATATTGCAAAGAAAATCGTTGGGAGGAGAATGTCGGCTTCACCAGAAATTACAAAACAAATTTAAATTTCGATTAAAGAAAATAGAAAATGTTTTTTTTAAAACAAGTCGGCTAAGAAAGAAAGGTAGAGGGATGTGATCCTTGAAAGAAAGACATATATATCAAAGGATAAACATACTATTTCAAAAATGAATTCAAACTTGCTCTACTAAGTTTGCACTCAGAAGAAATACATAGCAGATTACGTCAAGGAAAATTGTTTCAAAACCGTGGCAAACAAGGTTGTTGCTAATTCGCTTCAAGAGGATTGAAACAAGTTCGCTCAAGAGGGAAAATTGCTCCAAGTTCGCATAAGGAAGAAGTAAGAAAGTTCACATAAAGGGAAGAAGATAGATCATCAACATAAGGAATTGAGCACTGAAAGAGGAATTATATAAGAGAAATCATTTTAAGAGGATATTCAAGAGAGTTGATCAAAGATCAAAGCCCAGATCCTACTATACCAAGGGAGAGAAATTAAAATTTTGGGACAAACATTCAACATTCTGAGTTAAAATCAGAAACTTTCCAAGGGAGACTTGTGAGAATTTTCATTTTCAGATTTTGTAAAGCATGTTTCCTTCATTGAAATGACATTTAAAATGTTGAACTTTGATCTTAGGATTGAATTTTGAATTCAAAAAAAACAAAAAAAACAGAGCTTTCGAAGTCTTGAAATTGATTAATCTCATTGTAGCATTTTGATTGTTCTTCAAGGCTATTGATTTCAAGCTTCATACAGGAACATGTTGGGATCAAAATCAAGAGTAGTTACTAGGAAGATTCAAATGAAGAGTTGGAAGGATTCTATCCGGAATCCCAAATGTCGTCCAAGTGGAAGGAAATTGGGGATACCTACTTTGAGCAACTAAATATGGTTAAGATCAAGCAAAGGATGTATGGAACAAAGGATCAAATGACATCCTCTTTGACAGCCAATATGATGAGGAATGGGATATATCAAGCAACAAGTTTTCCACTAGCACTGTAGTGCAATGAATTGATGGTTGAGTGTGCTAGACATTATGATCCACAATCAAGGACTATAAAGATACCTAACTGAATAGTACTTGCATTTCTCAATGAAGATTCAATAAGGGAAATGTTTGGGATTCCTCATCATCAAGGAATGATAACTCGGACTAAGGAAGAATCTCAAGTAATGTTCGAGAAGAAATTGGATGCATGTATGGCTCTCATCAATAGTGAATGGGTTAGCAAACCAAGGAGACATCATTCCAAGATACCGAACAAACTCACAAGTATAAATTTCAAGGAAGAATATGGTGACATGATATTCTTATTGAATAGGATTGTGGGGGCTCCTCAAGGTGCATTATTTGAAAAATGGATGTTCGACTTTATGGAGGACATTGCAATCAGGTTGGTAATGATAAATTGGGCAAAGATAATAAGTGACAACTTGGATATTTAGCCAAGGAAATTATAAAGAACAAAAACATTTTATGAGTTCCTACATGGTATGTATGTTGGCTAGGCATATAAAGTATAGTGGGCTGATATGCAAAGGTGAAGTGGGAAGTAAGAGAGGTCAACTCAAGGTATACAATTGATATCCTCAACTGCAATTGTATGAGAAAGGACAATATAGAAGAGTGAATTGTATGTTAGCAATGTATCTCACTCGTTTGTTACAATGAGGATTACATAGAAGATTTTCCAAGGAGATGATGACATTCATAGAAAAATATGGACCATGGTTTATCCAATTCTCAACTTTCACCTACATAAGGATTCAAGGATGCTCAAATAATCCTTATAAGCTTCAAAGGTGTCCAACATATAAATTGGTGTTGCTTTAGGTAGTGAGACAATTGTCTGCATTTGACTTCATTCAGAATGAGAAGCATATACCCGGTGTTAACTTTCTTATAACACTTGGGAAAATGTCAGAGATATGCCATACAGCTTTGGTGGCAGAAACAACTAATCTCGAATTGCAATTCTATCAACTTGGAACATAGAAGTTTAGGACACTTTGATTCTTTTCATAAGATCCTCGCAGCTAAAGGAAATAAATACAATCATAGAATTGATCTAGAGGACTATTGGGTGAATCTCACTAATGAATTTGGAGTTAGGAGGAAGATGTGGTCAAGTATGTATGTGGACTTCATGAGGAAATGCAGTCTCTTTCCAATTCCTAATCAAGTGAAGGATGGTGGGAATCATATACATCCTAAATTTGAGAAAGAGAAGGATAAACCTATCCCCGCACCTAGTTGGTCACAGCCGAAAAAGACAGACTTAAATACATTGATAAGAGAAGTAATTGGTTACTCAAGAGAATGGGTAGATCAACAAATCAACAAGTTGAGGAAATAGAGTACCCCTTTAACATATGGAAAAATGGAAGATGATGAATCTTCCTTTAATGAAGATGAAATGATGAAAAGCAATGAAGAGATAAATAGCAAGGGGGAAATTCCGGTTTCTAAAAAGACGAACGATATAGCTAAAAGTTCACAAGCAAAGAACTAGGAGGTTCCTAGTCAAGAATCAAGGCATAAGAAGCAAAAGTCCAATCTCCCCAGTCCACCATGAGTACTTCACCCATTAAAGTGATTGATACACAATATAGGAAGTGAATCAATATGGGAACCAAAAATAGAGATGCTACCTCAGAGGAATTAGGATGAGCATATATCATCGCCATCAGTAAATCATAAAAATCAAGGACAGGGTTTAGCTTCTCCAACTAGATGTCATCTTGAGACTGAGATAGAAGAGAATTTGGGAGAATCCAATGATCCCAATACTAATGAAGAGGTGGATAAGGAAATCATTTCAGCTTTGAGAGGAATTAATGAGGATAAACAACTTGAAGACGGAATGGAACTACCCAGAACTCCTAATTGGTTGAAAAACAACTTAAAGAAGAAAATAGTGGAGGAAGTTTAACCAATTGAAGATATAGATTATTTCCTAGCTCAAATTGGCAAAGCTAAGGAGCAAAAGAAAGCTAAGAAATTCTCTCAAATTACTAGAGACGGTATTTTGATCACACATCTTACAAGTGGCAGTCCCAATAGTTGATAAGTCGAGGGAAGAAATCACTCTTGTGGACTATGAGACCAAGACACTTTGACCTTGGGCCATCAACAAAGAAACAAGACTTACAAGAAATTTGTGATACCACCAGGACAATTGAGGCAAGGTTTCATAAAGTTGGAGAGAAAAAAGAAAGGATGGAATTGGAATATATGAGGTTGAAAAGCTACAATGTTTGATGAACCCAATGAGGCAAGAGGATCATACATTTGTTCCACCAACATCTATTCCTCAAGAATCATTTGATAGTTATGAGACAGGCAAGTTGATGAATTCCTAACTAGACTCATTCAAGTATAAAATAAGACTGCAATATGCATGAATAGAATATACAGATTGGATGGAGTGTGGGAAGATTTTCAAATGGTCCAAGGTAAGGCAATTCCACATCTTATAGTGAAGAAAATTCCTATGACAACCTTGATTCAAGAAAAAGTAATTGAGGAAGGAGATAGATCTGATTTTGATCATTGGTATTGTTCTTTGGTGATGAAGAAATCGGAATTTGATAGAGCTAAGGAAGATTAAATTGAGATGGAAGGATCAATTAGGGAAATACAATCAAGGGCCCTTACATCAATTAAGGAATTATTGGGTCAAGAAGTCACTACCACAAGTGGTTTGGACTTAGCAGAATTGAAAGAAAAACTAAAGGTTGTTTACTTTTGAGAGGTAGAATCCATCAAAAGAAATCAATTGGATGATTTTCTTTCCCTCGTGATCTACATCAACAATTTTCATAAGCAAGAAGCTGTCTGGGAAAACATCTTTGATGCTTGTTCAAAAATCTTGGATGTGATAGAGTTTCAGCAAGATGCCTTGCCAAGTGTCACAATGGAGGAGCTTGAATTGTTGATGTCCAGATTCATCGAATATGCCATCAAAGAAAGTGATCAAGGCAACCAAATTCTAGAAGATAGTTTGCTAAGATGATTGAGTGTCATCTAGTTGTCTCATTGTCTTTTACTCCTTGTAGTTGGTGATGAGGATTATGTTCCACTTTTGTTGCATTGCATGTGATGATTTTGTTGTAAACCCTAATCAGGGCTTAGGTGGTTTGATCTTGGCCATTGATTTTAGATCAATGTTGGCCCTTCATTTGCAATAAGAGCTTTATATAAGCTCAAGTCATTTCATTTGTATTTAATATGAGAGGTTTGGAGAATTGATACTTTGATGCTGCCAGAATTGAAATAAATTATTAACTTGGGTGATTCTATTTGGCATTATGGAGTATTTGTATGGTTCTTTATTTCTCAAGTTAAAGTAAATTTGCTGAAGTAAAAAGTTTCATAGTTGCATGGAAGATATTGTTAATAATTGATGGTGAAACTTATGTTCATACCACTTGAAGTTTTTTGATTGCAAATTGCAATGTGTTGTCAAAGTGGACTTAATTAGAACTTAACTTCAATCATTGTACGTTGATCATTCATAACGTTGGTGTGCATAAGTGATGAGAAAATCTTTTATATACCTTTGAAGATTTGCACCATCTTTGCGTAATTGTTCCTAATGGTGAAGCAAAGTGTGGTTTGGTTTCACTAAGTTGTTATCAATTTCTTGCATTGATAGTGTTAGAATTAGATTCTTAAACCTTACCTCTTTTGCATTTTATTAATAAAACCTTGTTAGGATTAGGATCAAGCACTCATATTGTTAAATCATTAGTTAATCAAAATTGTGGTGATTGCATTCCTAAAGCTATTCGACCTTAAGTCGATCAATCCTAGAACAAAAACGTGAGTCCCTTTGTGTGCCTAGCAAAATCACATTAACCATTGAGTTACCCACACATCAAGACCTAACAATAGAAACCTTGGAGTCGTCTCAAATGATCATATAATTTAGCATCCGAGAAAATTTTGTTCAAGAGGGTACAAAACTTGGTATTTTATTCTGCATTGCATAGTGTCACAAAAACACATCAATGGAGATGTTAGTTGTACCACAGATAGCAAAAAGAATTTCACTAGGAGCATGCAGAAACGAATTTCACTAGGAGCATGCGGGCCTTGGGCTTAGTGGCATGCCAATGATGGATGTCCTTGGTTGTTTAGTCATTTGATAGGTTGAAGGGAAGGGAGTTTCTAATGAAGAATAGGTAGGTAATAATTCGACCAACCTCGTAGTATAATTTTGGGCATATCTTGATGTGTAAATGGTATACTTGACCTTGTTGGGATGAGGACAGACACTCAGTGTAGTATGTGATACATCAAATCATGTTCGCACTTGCTTCTTGGTGTAGAAGACTGGGTAACAGAAAGTGACCCGCAATGCACAGGCATTCTTTTTATATGAGATGCACTACAAACAAGTGATAGTTAGCCATTGTGGATGTGTTAGTCTCTCACTCTGCATATGTAACGTATTCTAGAGCTAGTCACTGTGCTTATTAGTAATTGACTGAGACATGCCCCCTTTACCAACAATTTAACCAGCATGAATGAAAAAGCATGCAGTATTTGTAGGTAAGATTTCTAACTTAACAAATTCTCTTCAATCTTATTAATATCAATCGGCATTATCAACCCATTTGACCATCATTCTATTATTGGGCAGGCTACTAGAATTTTTTATTTAATTTTAAAAAATCCACAATTAAATTTCCTTAGGCATGACCTTTGGGCAGCATTTAACATGCATGAACGTATTAACCATGCATCACTCCTCGTGAAATACAGCCATAATTTCCATTCTTGCAATGAGTGCAATCAGTGGATTACATTTAGGATTGTAAATGAAAAGACACATGCATCACAAGATCAGATTTAAGCTCTGGGAGAAAAGCTACTACTACTTCTCCATGTACTTCAATTCTATGCATTTTGTATTTTTTCAACATTTTTTACTACATGGAAGAAGTCATGCACTGAATTTCCATGTCACCTAGTTTCTTGCTGTGTCTCGAATCAACTTATTTACTTGGACCTCATTTTGATCTTATGATTAAATGCATAACTTGAGAACCAAAATACAATTAGGCAACAATGTTAAGAATCTTTATATATTGTTAAGAGCTCTTGTAACACTCAAACCTATCCTCCTGAATAAAGAAGACCATATTCTATAGCTGCTCCTATATTTTATTACTTTGTCATTTCCTGGTGTTCCTTCCACACAATAAGATGAAGATGTCATCTAAGGGCAATACAAAAAAAAAACTACCAGACATTCAAATTTATAAGTTATAGTTCTACAGTACAACAGTACAGCCCCAGCAATGAAATATCCAGGACGTAACAAGAATAAGTCTGAAAATAGCTTCTTTTATAACCAGCCAGATAAAGTTATACTCATACAAACCTGGCTACAGAAATTCCATATCAATTTTGCCAATCTACAATCAACCTAGTAGAAGGCCTCTCATATGACATACATTTGTTTGGCTGAAACTTCCGTTTTCCTGGCAAGCCAGCAGCTCAATGTTTTACTTGACAGAAAACTTAATCTTTATGTATGCTTGACACCTATAGCCACCTTTTATAAATTTTAAAATTCTTCTCCTTCACAGAACCATAGATGAGAGAAGACTAAATGGCCCCATTGCCTGGTACCAACACAAAGGACAGGTGGCAAAAATCTAATAATAAGGGGCCTATTAGTTGGCAATGTATTCATTTGAGGAGCAAATGAAGAGTTTAGACTGTTGTACAATAGTGAGCTGGGACAGGCAATTTTTCCCCTTCAATCTATCAAATACAATTCCGTAGCTCACATCATCTATTATTAGATTGTTAAATATCAAACACTTGATTTTTACATGCCAAAAATGGTCACTTCAACAAGAGTTGTAAACTAGATCTACAAAAACAGTGGCACCGTACAAAACACCAATGGGTACCAGAGTTGTTTAAAAGACGTCAAGGCAGGACATGATGACATCTTAAAATGCAAATATTATTTCTTTAAATTGGTACGTGAAAGGATTCTCTTCCCAAATGGACTACTTCGCAATGCTGGTAAATGTGGTCGGATGGCTTCAACAAAAGCAGAATGAAGAGCCCCCTGGATCCAGAAACAGAGGAAATTATTAGATTCCTCGTGAATAATCAAACTGAATAAAGAACAGAATCTATACCAAGTCTACAAAATAGTATCAGAAAATTGTTTCCTGATTCAATTGGTATGGTCCAGAGGAAAGAAATTAAAAGGTTTGAGGGGAACCTTCGAGGCATTAAGGGCAGATTGGACAACATAATTAGCATATGGATCTTGTAAAAGCTGCCCTAAACGAGAAGTACTGATAAGTTCTCGAATAATATCTGCACGTTTCTCTTCTTCAGAAAGTTTAAGACATTTTTCAACTACATTACTGCTGAATTTCTGCATAGAAAGGTGTGCATAGTGCCCTTCAAGTTGATCCATTACATCTTCAGTTGCCCATGGAATTTTAAGATCCAAAATATATTGTACAACATAGTTTCTGCAGAAAAGAACAAAAAATGATTTAGCATATCCAATTGTGAATATCTTTGCAGCTTGTGCCATCATGACACATTCATCTTAGCATCCAAGCAAGATACCATAAGCAATAAAAAACAAAGAAATCGGGGTTCACATCTTTCTGGAAATGCATAATAGCTATCTAGATTCTAAATCACTGTTTCATAACCTAAAGTTCCCAAATTACATCTGCACAACAAAAAGCCAATAGACATATTTCTCAATGTATGCTTAGGTTACCAAATACACTGAGCCCAAACACTAATATTGAATGTCAGGAAGATTTCCAAATTTGAGTATTACAGCAAGGCAATACTCTATTTTCAAATGCATAAAAAGATAAAGATATTACAGAAAAACAAGCCTTGAAACAATCCAACCTTTTAACAAAAAAATTAGTGAATTTGAAAGAAGCTTATTATGCATTACAGCAAAGACAATGCTCTAGTTTCAAATGCAAAACAAGATATAGAATCTAGATACTACAAAAGCATAAGTCTTAAAATAATCCAATCTTTTAAAATAACTTAATGAATGCTGCATAAAACCAGCCTGATAAAGATTAATGCAGAACAATTACCCAAAAGGATCCTGCGAAAGGACCAATGCATTGGCAGCTATTTCAGCTACCAAACGATTCCGCTGGGCTCCAGTTGAAAAATCAACACATCGTTGCAACACACAGCATCCATGGCGATGGGTTGCAATCTCAACACAATGTGCTGCTGCAGCATCAAAAAGAAACTGGCAACATAGAAAAGAAATTTTAATTCAATGGCAATATCACATTACACAGAACATTCACAACATTCAAGCTATTAAAATAGTAATACCATAGAAAAACAATATTCAAAAGAAATCATGGTAGAATTTGCATAAAAAATTACTAATATCACATCTCAAATTTCCTTTATGTGCAATAACAACAACAAGCCCTCATTACACAAAAACGTTAAAGACTTAAATTGCATCCATCTTCAAGTAAATCTGGCAGTCTTCAGCTATTGCTTCTAGATATTTTTTACCCCAGATATTTATAGATCCATTGTAACAATTTCTCCAATCTATCTCACTAATTTGATAATATCTTAATAGGCTAGAGAACATAATTACTCATAAAAGAGATTAAGAGGAGACTGGAAAGAGAATTGATACTGTCACCACCTTTTCTTTCTTGTCCCAATTTAATAAAGTTGAAACAACATCTATCGTAATGGGATTAGAAATTTACGGATACAGCAGCTTAGCACATTTTCTTCAATTAACTAGGAGTGATTCTCTTCAATTCAGAGGATCGGCATAAAGACAATACCACTTTGAATACCCAGCAAAAGCCCAAGATCAAATGTAAAAGATTAAGTCCAACTCGTAAACGTAACAACCCAAAGCTCTCACAATGTATGAAATGGTCCCTAAAAGGCCTACCAATAGTATTTGGCACTGAGCTAAATACTTCCTGGAAAATCTTGAAATAATTTTCTACATTCACTTTTATAATTTTATTAATGAAACTAGAAAATGCCATCATTAAATAATGAAATAGAGAGAGAAAACAATAATCAAATTTGCAATTTCAAAACTATTTTTAAATACTAAATTTCTAAATCAACATTCTAAGTACAACCACTTTAAGTTACTTTTAACTCCCAAACATCTGCACTAGTCATGCCAAATGAACCTTGAAAATCAAATTCAAGGGACTCTACAATCAACTAATTCTCTAATTTAAGCCGATCATGTGCACTTAAGACAACAACTCCTCTAACTTGTACATGGCCAGACAATTATTAGAGTTGAGCATTTATGGTAAGAATTTTGAAATGGCAAATTGATATTCACAAATGGAGACAAAAGACTCCATATAAAGGAAATTACATAACAATGTTTCTAAACGAAACAATTGTGAAATAAAGTGCAGAAATAGAAAGTTGCTAAACGAACTAATATTACAAAATGACCATTAAGTAAACATTAATAACTTTAATATCCTCCCTTAATGGTCATCCTATCAACTACAACAACTTGCCTCCTAAATTATACAAACTTGTCTAGGCAACGAGACTTGGTGAGAATGTTTGCAGTCTCGTCCTGAGTTGGAACATACTGCAAGACCATAGTTCCATCTTCAACAAGCTGTAGGATGAAATGACAAAGAAGCTCTACGTGTTTGAATCGCTCAGGGAAGATTGGATTCTTGGCAAGTTTCAGCACCCCTTGATTGTCACAAAACAAGGGTGAAGGTGCTTGAGACATTTTCATGTCAAAAAGCATCCTCCATAACCATACTACCTCACATGCTGCTTCAATAGTTCCCTGATACTCTGCTTCTATCAAGGAAAGAGCTACTGCCTGCTACTTCTTACTGGTCCATTTGACTGCACCGGTACCAAGACTGAAGACATACCCAAAAGTTGACTTCCTGTCATCAAAAAAACCAGCCCAATCTTAGTCTATAAAACCAATCAATCGAGGGTTTTTGCTTCTGCTATACAGAATGCCAAAGTCAAGTGTCCCTTTCACATATCAAAGTACACACTTCGTTGCAACCCAATGTTCTGCTTTAGGGGCTGTCATGAAACGAGATATATAGCTCACAACATAACTAAGATCAGGTCTAGTGGATGTATGATAGATGAGACTGCCAACTAGTTGCCTAGATGCCAACTCATTGACCACAGGTGGATCTGATTTGGCTGATAGTTCAACCTTTTCTCCACTAGTGTAGATGAAGGTTTGCAATTTGTCATCCTAAACTTATTCAACAAACTCCTGGCATACTTCGACTGAGAAATGAATATGCTACCACCTGCCTACCAAACCTCTACACTGAGACGATAATGCAAAAGTCCCAAATCTATCATATCAAATGCTTGACACAAATTCAGTTTGATTTGCTCAAGCAATTGTGCTGCATTACCAATAATGATGATATCATCCACATAGATGACAAGAAAAATGATGCCATTACTAGCACTTTTGACATACAAGTTAGGATCTAAAGGACTTCTCTGAAAGCCCTGTTCAACCAAGTACTGATCAATCTTGATATACTATTATACCATGCCCTAGGGGCCTGCTTCAAGCCATAAAGAACCTTCACTAGTTTGCATACCTGGTGTTCTTTGCCTGCAACCTTGAAACCTTGAGGCCGCATCATGTAGATCTCTTCCTCCAAATCACCATTAAGAAAGGTAAACTTCACATCCATTTGATGGACTTTCCAACCAGGCTGTGTTGCAATGGCTAGAACCAACTGGATGGTGCTCATCTTTATTGTAAGAGCAAAGGTTTTCACATAATCAATGCCTTCTTTCTGTGAGAAGCCTTTAACCACCAACCAAGCTTTGTATTTATCAAGTGTTCCATCAGCTTTGTACTTCACTTTATAGACCCATTTGCAGCCAATGAGTTTCTTCCCGGATGGAAGATCTAACAAAACCCAAGTGTTATTCTTTAGAAGACTATGATGTTCAACTTCCATAGCCTATTCCCATTCAAGTTTACCTTTCACCTATGAATAAGTCTGGGCTCATATACACTCTGAATGTTGGCCATAAGAGCAAAATTTATTAGAATAATATCTTTCTCTTTGTGTTATTAATGGTCATTTAAGTTGTTTCTAATTTCGCCTCTAGTGAACGATTGTTTCTTTTAGAAACATCGTCTTTGTAACTCTATTTAAAGGAGCTTTGTCTCCTTGATTAATTGAACAACATCAATTCTTTGAAATCCATTGCGTGTCTCGCATTGTTTTATGGTATCAGAGCCTTGGTTATTTTCGAAATAATTTTTCAATTAAAAATTCGTCATGAATTTTTAACAGTTTTTTTGAAAAATTTATTTGTTTATTCGAAATTGCTACTAGGGTTTTCTGGCTATTTTCTGCCCTCTCCCGCGACCCGTCTCTCCTGCATTTCGCGCAACCACGCGTCGCATTTTTTCCCGCCTGCAGATTTTTCTGCCATTTTTGTACGGAAATCTGCATTTTCGGCTAGGGCTTTGACCCTCCAGATTCGGTCGAAAAAAATTTCTGAGTACAGATTCGTGGTGGGTTTTTCGAGACCTCAACTGGGTCGTCATCAGAATTTTCTGGGTGCCTCGATTTTCGAGCCAACGGATCCAAATTCCGACAGCAGATTCGTTCTGGGTTTTTTCACAAGGATTTTTGGGTTGTCTTCGGATTTTTCTGGGTCAGCCAGAATTTTTTTCTTGAAATTCGTGCCCGTCGTACTTCATTTTTTTTAAGTTTGTACCTGCATCTGCCTCTGTTTTTGCATTGGGATTCGAATTTATTGAATTCTGTGCCAACGCCTCTTCTCAGTTTTTTCGTTTTCCGTGTATTCGGAAACGTGCAAGATGGCATCATTGACCAACTTGATGTTGGAAGGCAGTCAAGTTTTGTGCGCTTAGCATCTTCTCAGTACCTCGTTTTTCGTGCCTCAAAAAATGCAAAGATGGCTTATGGCCATCGATGTTTGTTTCAGTTTTTAATACTTTTTTACCTTAAAAAAAAATTCTGATGGGTTTCAATATTTTTTCCCTTAAAAAAATCTGTGGGTTTTAATAATTTTGTCCTAAAAATTATCTGTGGGTTTTTAAATATTTTTTGTCCCTGTAAAAAAAAAAAATCATGAGGGTTTATGATTTTTTCCTCAAAAATTGTACTTTGCTGCAGTCTGTTTTTAATCGCACCTGGAGTTGTTGTGCGAACATCAGCACTAGTCTCTTGTTTGCAGTCTATTTTTCGGGCATCTTGCTCATCTGCAATAGTTTGGAGGGTTTGCCGATTTTTTCCTCAAAATCGTGACAACTGTTCTTAGTGTGTCTCTAGTTACAGGGAGGAACAGTTCTCCAACATCAGGTTGGACGGTTGGTGTTGTTTTGGGTATCTCTAGAAGTTCTGCAATTTCTGGGAGGGTTGGTGGCAGACTCATCTCAAGTGGCAAAGTTAGTGGCAGGCTCTTGTCTTCTGTTGCAGCATGTTCTGAGAAGAAGGGGGCAGCCTTCTCTGTTATTTCTCTTGGTAATTAGAATGATGACCATTAAGGGAGGGTATTAGAATAATATCTTTCTCTTTGTGTTATTAATGGTCATTTAAGTTGTTTCTAATTTCGCCTCTAGTGAACGATTGTTTCTTTTAGAAACATCGTCTTTGTAACTCTATTTAAAGGAGCTTTGTCTCCTTGATTAATTGAACAACATCAATTCTTTGAAATCCATTGCGTGTCTCGCATTGTTTTAAAATTGCTTGTGTTCTTCTTGTTCTTTCCTCTAGAAGATCTACCCTCAACAAGCTAATCATCCCGAACATCACCGATAAGCTTTTCCCACAACTTAGGACGGAGAGCAAAACCATCTACTTCCAAATCAAATGTATCAACATGACTTGGGCTGACTAGAATAAAATCATCTAGATGTTGATCCAAATTATCTTGAGGAAACTCTGGTGGAACAATGCCATGCCTAGGAGATTCCACAACTTCAAGTTCAGAATCATCAAAATCCCTCCTTTCAGCAAAAAAGACCCAACTTCTTCATCAAAAAGCACATCTCTAATAAATGTGAGTAGATCAATGTCCACATCAATCAGCCAATAGGCCTTATGATTGTCATTGTAGCTTGTAAGCATCAACTTTTGACTTTTGGAATCCAGTTTAGTTCTCTTGGCAGCTAGAATGCAAACATATGCTATCAAACCAAAAACTTTGAAGTGGTTGAGTTTTGGTTTCCTCACAAACCAAGCTTCCTCAATAGTCATCTTCTTAATGGCCTGTGTGGGAGACCGATTTAGAAGGTATACTGCAAAATTTCTTAGGCACATTCTTGTTTTCTAGCATACACCAAGCCATCTTTGTTATGGTTCGGTTCCTCCGCTCAACAACACCATTCCGATGAGGGGTATCGGGTGTGGTAAATTGACACTTGATACCGTGTTTAGCGCAAAAGTTTGTGAATTCGATGGAACAAAATTCACCCCCACTATCTAAACTGAGAGTTGTGATTTGATGTCCTAACTCTTTTTCAACTAATGCTTTAAACTTTTGAAATTCATTAAGCACATATGATCTTGCTTTGAGAAGAAACACCCACATTTTTCTACTAAAATCATCGACAAACAAAAGAAGATACCTAACATCAGTGATCGATGTCGTACTCATTGGTCCACTAACATCTACATGAACCAACTTTGTCCAATTGAGAATGGAGTTTGATGCTTCTTCCTTGCTTGGCAAGCTCTACATACACCATGTGGTTGTTGTTGAATCTTAGGTAACTAAGAGAGATAAGATAGGTTGAGATGCCCATACCATTGATGCCAAAGAGTGTTGATGGAAGAACTCTTTGCAGCCATTGCAATCTTCTGAGACTCACCAATATCAACTAGCCTGTACAATCCATGAGAGGCCAACTGCAATTGTCTTCTTGTACTCCTTATCAACAATGTGGCACTTGTGTGCACTGAAGACGACATCCAACTTCGGACAATGTCGCATCATCTGACTAACCAAAAGAAGATTGAACTTCATGCCCGAAACATAGTATGCATTAAGAAATATGAGATTCCTCCCACCAGAAGTAATCTGAACATTGCCCTTGCTGACAACTGTATACTCTTAAACACCTCCTAAGATCACAGAATTGGAGAAAGCCTTGTACTCTGTAAACCAATCTCTTTTGTGTATGAAATGTCGAGGAGCTCTAGAATCAATGTACCAAGCAAATGATTTAACTTGGTCTTTTGGCCATAAATGCATAAAAGGCAGACTCCTGCTTAGTATGCTTTGCAACATTGGCCTTCCGCTAAGACCCTCCCTGGTTGGATTTTTCATCAATCAACCATTTTTTGCCCTGTTTCTTCATGTGGCCAAGCTTTCCACAATAATGACACATGATAACTTTCTTGGACTTGTCCTCAGTTTTGTTTTGTCCTTTTGGCTGAAAGGACTTGCCTTTGCCTTTGCCTTTATCTTTGGCTTTGGCAATAAACGCTTGTTTTGCAATGGATGGTTCGGTACAGCTCCCAAACTGTTGTTTCCATGCATCCTGCTACAAAAACTTATTGCATAGGTCAGCCAACTTCAGGTCAACATTCATGGATGTAATGTTGAACATTTCAATTAAGTGTTTGTAGGATCATGATAAGCTTTTCAACGTTATAACCACCATATCCTCTTCTTCCATCTTGCGACCAATAGCCTCCAGTTGATCACGAATATCCTTGATCTTCGTAAGATGCTCTTGCAATGACATCTTATCATTCATCATGATTAAAACTAACATATTCTTTAAAAAGAATGCTCTACCCTGTTTGACGTTTCATGAAGATCCTTCAGATGCATCCAAATCTCCGCAGCTATCTTGCCAAACAACACTTTTGCAAGCATGTCATTGGTGATTGACAACTTAATGAGCATAACCGCTTCTCGATTGCACTCATCGAAATTGTCCTAGTCTTTTCCTGTCACCGAGGGACAAGCAGTTTTACCTAGAACAATCTGGTCTAGACACTAGTATTCAAATATGGTCAGCATGAGTTGTTTCCACTTGTTGTAATTTTTGTCGTTGAAACGCTAACTGCTTTCCAACATGATGTTGGTCAACAACACCATCCCTCCCATATTCCAATGCACAAAAAATGAGGTAAAACAATAGCAATGAAACAAATTTGATTATTTTGGTCAAAACTTTGGCATGTAGCCCAAGGCACGGATCCTAGAGCAAAAAAACTAATTTTATCCAAAAATCAGTCAAAAACAACAGCCAGTTTGAGAAACCCTAGCAGTTAAAACTTCTGTCACATGCCCAAAAAACGAAGTCACAAATTCTGAAAACCCTAGCCCTTGTCAGGAAATAACACTTGACAAGGAAACCCTTGTCGAATCAGAAAACCCTTCTTCACAGAAAACAAAAGACTCTTGTCAAAACAATGAAGAGTCGCAGGAAGAACTGCACACTGGCAACAAACCCTTATTGCAGAAAAATGAGCAGAACCCGTCAATGCGAAAATAGAACTTGTAGAGAACTTTCTTCGCACATGGAAAAACACATGCACGCTGACAAAAATGTCTGTAAAAACGTCATGCACCAAAGAGAAATCCAAAACGTGTGGAAAACAGCAAAACCACTGCGGTAGGAGGAAAATACAATCTTTGCAGCAGCAAAAAAAAATGCGGCAAAAAGAAAAAGAATGCAACTAGAAAAAATGGCATGGCCCTGAAAGATTTTCGTGTTCCACAGAAAGAAAAGGCGCCCGCAATGAAACCCACGCGATTCTTCAAAAAAACAACACGAAATAAAACATGATTTCACACTTCAGAAATTCTCTACGAATTTTCGAAATCCTTCTACAAGTTGCTTCAATTTGCCTTATAAAAAAAAATTGTCATAAATACCTTAATTTTATTTAGAAAAAAAATCAAAAATAGAACTTTTGAAAATAAGTTTTCGGGCTTAACCACAAATTTAAAAAAAAAAATTGCCAAAAAAAAAGGTTTACCAGCTCTGATACAACGAAATGGTAAATTGATATTTCAGAAATGGAGATGAAAGACTCCATATAAAGGAAATTACATAACAATGTTTCTAAACAAAACAACGAAACAATCGTCAACTAAAGTGCAGAAATAGAAAGTTGATAAACTAGCTAACATTACAAAATTACTATTAAATAAACATTAATTACTTCAATAAATTTTACAAACTTAAAGAATTATAATAAAAGCTTCATTTCTCTGTGCTTATGATTGGAAATAAGAATATCTATTCCATTTGCAAGTGTTGATCAATTTTGTGTTCTTCCTGCCACATGTTTGGATTTTCAAATATATATCGATATGCCATCCCAAACCACTTGGGCGGCCAATGATGTTAATGAAGGCTCCTTATGGTCATATTATTCAATAACAAATCCTTGATTCCACTGCTTGTGAATAAGATAAATATGTTTTCATATCTTCAAATGATAAAGTTGGTATGGAAAAATATTTTGCATATCTACAAATCATCATCATCATGTTCTAAACTTTTCCATGTATGTAAATTTGTTCATCTTGATTCTTGACAGAAAAGAAGAAAAGTGTATTTCTTTTCGAACATGATCTTCTTGGAAAAGGAAATACACCATGGTGGCAAACAAATAATTGTCGTATCCCAAATTACAAAGCCAATCTCATACATACCCATGCTTAGACACAAAAATTGGAAAATGAAATCAGACACAAAAATATAATCATTATTTTTTCACTTCAAACATCACATTAAAAATGGTCTAGGAAAGAGTGAGCATGTAAAAGAAAATCTGATAAGCATCCATTTGTCCAAAAAACCTTTGCACCCTTCAGTCTATAAAATATAAAAATACTTAATTACTAAAAATATGTTAATGATAGATTTGAAATTTACATGTTACTATGCATCTATAAGTTTGGCACATATGCATTACCATGAAATAAAAAATCAAAGCACATAGATTGCCAAGGGGTAAGTGGTCTGTTTTTCAAATATAGCACCATTTATGCTAACTCTATGGATTCCAGGATTTCACTTGACTCACCACTGAGCAAACAAGAGCTCAAACAATCGGACATAAATATCTCTTGTTTTGCTTCTGCATATATTTTTCAAAAACAGTTTATCCGCAAACAAATGATGTGACAGGAAAGAAACTTTCAGGATCTGTATTATTTCCTTAATAGTTACATAATTGATGACACATTCTCCTTGACTCATCACAGGAAATGCCTTTAAAGCAAGGGATCTACTAAAATGTCTCACAAAAATCTCATCAAGTCTTTTTCCAGCATGAAGGAGAATATACTGCAGGCAGTCACTTGATCCTCTCAATCATGGTTGATCAGTTCAACAGTGAGCTACAGAGTAACTATTTTGCAGCAGCTCAATAGCCATTACAAGTTTCTTAACGGCCTCAGATGTCATGACAGTTTAGACTTTTCCCATCTTATTCACCATCTCCATTTTGTCTTGCAAATGGTCTGCATTGACATTCGAAGGGCTCTTTAGACTTTCCAAAGTTTCTTTCGCTCTCTAATCACCCCTCGTACATTCATTATTTTGCACTCCTTCCTATTGTTCCTATAGAATTTGGTTTATGCGAAGAACTTTAATTTTAATAACACTGCATTTGGGTAGTTTTTTTTGGATGTGCAAAACAAATCATATTTCTAACATAGATCTTTTATATATAATGAATTTTATAATATATACATCTAGATAAAAGAGTTGGTCCTGGTGAAAATGAAAGACGCTAAGAAAGATGGGAGCCACCTAGGAGGAACTGGAAAAACTCAATTTTGACAGCCTCTAAAGACAATCCAAGTAATGTAGGAGTCGGAGGTATAGTTGTGTAGGAAAGCTTCTGATAAAGTCCTATAGGCAGTGGCAGAATTTGCCTTGCAAAAGTTATTTGTAATGGAACAAAATTATGAGATGCCTCTCTGGTTCTTAAGATATATTAAATGGTATACTACAAGGAATTATATACAAATATACAACTGGGCTGCACTCAGCTGAGAAAATCCAAACATGACTGGTAAGGTGTAAACACAATCCATATAGTGAATTCCATACTCATTTTACACAAATTATACCTGACATATTTCCCACTTTTCACCATAGTTGAGTTGTGTCACAACACATTTTTTTTGGACTAAATATATTTCATTTGATTATGTTGATTTAAAACAATTAAAGTTAATTATGTTGATGAAAGATATATTGACATGTATAATATTGGATTTTATTTTAGGGATTATAACAAGGACTAATGTGTTAGTGTTGTTTTTATGAGTGTGACAGATAGGTCAACACACCACAAGGGAGAGAACATTGTCAGGAGAGAAAGATCCTAGCTTGTTGAAATCGTACGGTTGTGATGGAACACACAAAAACTTAGACATTATTCAGTGTCTTTGTGTGTGAATGGTGTATTCCTTTTCATGGTTGTATGAAGAAAGTATAGATTATTTTTATTATTAAAAGAATAGAAATTTTTTAAATCATTCTATTTTATTCTCTTATATGTTAAAAATTATCTTTTGATAAAAGAGAGAACTTTCTTAAATATTAAAAAGTTAATAACATTGGTTACAAATTAATGGAGTGGCTAAACTTAGAATTGGGGGGAGGTATCTCGATTGGGCGGGGGCAAATAGTTGTTCTAGAATCGAGCAGCATGGGGGCCCTATGAATGCACACTGAGGGGTGGGTCGGCTCCTACTATTCACCAGGGAAGTGAAGCAGGGTGGTTATTCTAGCTTATTCTAGCTATCTCTAGCAGGTTAATTAATTCACGGATCCTTAGAATAGTAGGGCACTGATGCCATTAAGTTATTCTAGCTCGATTCTAGAACTATTTTAGCGTTACTCTAGCCCCCTACTATTTGAATGAAGTGTATCCAGGCTAAAGATAGTCAGGGAAGAAAGACGTATCCACTCTTAGTGGGGCATGAAAACGTTCAAAGAAGACTCTTTTGAGGAGGCGAGCGAGTATAATGGGGGGCATTTTGTGTCTTCGTAAATTGGGCATTTTTTTGGAGAAATAAAAATATGAAGGTGGGAAAAAGAAGAGGGGAGGCAAAGAGTACGCAGAAGCTGAAAATCTAGGAGAAGATCACCATTGCAGGACAAATTATGGACTATACCAAAGATTGAAAACAATCATTAAGATAAGTGTTTGCTTAGTTTCTGTAATTTGTTTACTTTGTTGCATGAATATATCAATGGTTTGCATTGTCAGTCATATATGATTAACAATCTGCATTTTATTTCCATGATCCATGGGTATTAGAATATTGTTTGAACAACGTATTTCGTGTAGATGGTCATATCATGAGTTTTTGATTGGAAAACGCTCAAGACTTGGTCCCTCCAACCTGTAAATACTCTTGCTTTCTTTCCATGACTTGGTGATAAGATACAATCTTACATTGATCTACAGATCAACCAAAGACCCTCTATTTTACATTTGCATGAATGCTACGAAAGCTTTATCACCAAATCCATTATGTGCATACCCTGCATGCATTCCATATGTTTGTGCGCCTTGTTTGTGCTTTCACTTTTTGCATGCAATGTATTTTAAATACCCATACTTTGTTTAGGAATACCATTTTGGCATGAGTCGGTAGTTTGGGTAAGGTTTGCAAAAGTATGGCAGACTCTTGCTTGTTATGCTTTCTGATAAATTTCTGAAGCCTTTTCAAAAAATCCATTTTATACTTATTTGTTGCTCTCCCATTATCTCCTCTTGTCAACAGTTTGAACTTTGAATACTTGTCATGTTTTCATATTTTGTAAGCATGTCTTTCCGAGCAGTTTCAACACCAACTTTTGTCAACGATCCCATAACCTTTGATGGATGTCTTTGTTCTATTCCTAAGCTCCCATTTCGGCACAGGTAGGGGAAAATGCAAATCTTCTATTTCTTTTATTGCTTTCTTCCACCATTGAAGTCTTGATACGTTTGTATTTTCTTCTTTCCATGAATCTCTTCACAGGCATGTAAAATCCAGTAATATCTACCATGGTTTTTGAATTGTTTCACTCTTCAACAATGTCAGATCTCTTGCTAATTGTAGTTGTTGGAATTAATGGGTTACGACTACAAGTCGAATGTCTATGCTTCCACATTTTGCATGCATGTTGAGCAGATCTTAGTATTCATTTTAATTCTATTTTTATATAGGTGTCCTTACCCTATTGCAAAAATATCAATTTGAAACAAGGAGAATTTTAGGAAAGGTTTTAGTTTTCATAATTATCATTTTCTATTCAAAGCTCCTACTTTGGCTCAAGCTGGATGTACATGGTTAAAGTAACTGATCAGATTGGAAACTGATTGTTACATTTAATAAAATAGTTAGATTACTGTTGACGTGTATTTTATACACCATCATACACAGAATAAAATACCAATAGGCATCTTATCCTCTCTTGAGAAAAAGCCTCTAACTGCTGAAGATTCGCATAAAGGATCAGTTAGGATGACTCCAAGGTTCTGGTTAGTAGGGTCTCTACGTGTGGACAAGCTTCTAGCGGTATGATGTGATTTGCTGTTTCCTTCAAGGGGTCTTACGCATTCCGAAAGTTCAAGATTTTACTAAAACTAAAGAAACTTTTCAAAATAACAAAAGAGTAGGGTTTGAAAGAGGTCTAGTCTAATCTAACCCTAAGAATGACGTCGTGTAGACAAGACTTGGCAAGATTCAACCAATTTCAATTTTGCCATAAGGTAACAACTCTATTGAAATTGATGCGATCTTCTAAGGTAACAAAATGATATTCAATGCATCAAAGATCAAAGACACTACCACGAAGGTACATATCCAAGATACAATAACGATTGAAGATTAAGGGACTCAAAGTATTCTCCAGTCGACCACGCAAGGCGTTCCTACAATCAGCAAGAAGCTAGTGGTATGGAAAGCGAATCCTACCAAAAATCAAGTCTCACACTATATCCTTCAAATTAACACACTACTTTGATTGAGCATGATTCAAGTAGATTAAACAACCATGAAGATAACCAAGAAAGTTGCAACGAAACACCATAACTTCAATATTTTATTGATTTCCAAGTCATCATGTACAACAATTGCTTGAATTCCTCTCTTCAAAACTCAATCTTGCTACAAAATAAAATTGCTTCTAACTCTAATCTCTCTAATACAATAAACTCTCTGATATCTAACCATTTCCAAATGAAATGAAAAATGGGGGTATAAATAGCATCCCCAATTACAATGAAAGGTCCAGATCGAAAGTAGATCAACGGTCAAGATCATGACACCTAAACCCTAATTAGGGTTTGTTACAAATGGCCTCCTTTTTACTGAACAATATTAAATACATAGCCAAATATTAAATTTGGCACAAAAATCTAGGAGACATAAACCAATGACAAATAAGATGCCATGTCATCTATAACAACCTTTCATCTAGAATCTTATTCCCTTTCCAATGTTCTTTTTTGGCATATGCAATAAATCTTGTCACGATTCCTTCGATTTCTGCAATTGGAATCTCGGGAAGATTCTTCATACTCTCTTCCAAGTGGATGACCTGATCGAATGCATCTAGAAGAGCTGCGTCCCAAGTAGATTCAAGTTCCTTTGTTCTTTCAATCAAGAGCATGGTGGCAAACATCTGATCATATTGTTCATCTGTAACATTAGCGTCCTTGCAAAAGATGACCTTGATTCTATCCTCTAATTCCTGCATATCCACATCTGTCTCGACCTCGATCCTTCTGCCAAGAATGGTACGAAGTACCTCAAATACTCTGTCCTGGATCGGATTGATCACCTCCTCAACTTGGCCACATCTAACACTGATGTCCTCGAAGAAAACACTCTTCATATGGAGTAAGGTTGACCACTGAAACAAACTGTGAGATTCTCCATCCAAGATCTTCTCTTGCGCTAAAACTTTCCTTGATGTGTGTCTAATTACCTTCAAGACAGGAATGATGACATCTTTGGTATGGGCAAATGCAGCTACTGTTATCATCAAATTGTGGATTATCTCAAGAACTTGGATAGCTTGATGAATAATCTTCATCATCCTTGTTACAAATTCTATGGCCACTGTATGAGACCTATCCATCCAATTACTTGTACGTTGGACCATGTTCCTGAATCTTTCTGCCTCACTGATTGATTGAAGTGGAAGTGCTTGCACTGGTGATCTAGCTGGATCCTGACGTCCCAAAGGTTCATTGATGTGACTGAAATAAGTCCTCCATGCACCGACCTCTCTCTCAAGCTTTCTGTTCTTCTCCATTTCTTCTCTAAGCTTGTCTTTCAATGCCTCAAATGAATCGGTGGCGTCATCTAAAGTCTGCTCTGCTGTAGATGGTCCTAGCTCAAATGTCTGTATATCATATTCCTCTGCTAAGATCTCACCTTCATATTTGTCTACTGCCGGTGTAGCTATCTGCAGTTTTCTGGATCCAGTCTCATCTCGAATCATTTTGGACATCTTGGTAGCCTTTCTCTTCTCTGTTACTTCGTGTGAACGTCCAACAAGGCTCTCTAAATCAATTGCACTATCTTCGTCCTCTACTACAATCACCTTGGTTAATCTTTCCTTCAACCAATCTGGGATGGCCGATCTTGTCTCTTGAACTTGTATTTCTTTATGCACTATTTCTTCTTGTCTGGGAGGAGATGTCATCGCATTGTCTTCTTTATCTTCATCTAACTCATAGTCCTGGAGAGATCCATCTGGTGAACCATGCTGTGCCTGTCCTCCTTCCTGCCTGTCATTCTGTACCATAGACTCCATGGAATCTTCCACTTGAATTGTTCTCTTCTCTGGTCTAGAAGATGTACCGGATGATCTATCTCTGTTAGCCTCTTGTTTCTTCTTGGAAGATTCTCTCTTTCCAGGTCTCTCTTTCCTCTTCGAACCTCTTAGATGGAGATTGCCCTCACTGGCACATCGAAGGTTTCCTTCACCTGAATTTCTAGGATTAGGATTGCCTTCACTCACACTAGCTCCACCTTCGGCAGGTTTCTCTTCCAACGTGAAAGACATAGCTATGCCTTGTTCTCTCAACTTCTGATGTTGTATGTCAACCCATCTGCGAGTACAAGACAAGACTGGAGCCATCAAAGTATCTAGATCCACGACCTTGGGCTCATTCCAATCTAACCTTATGGATTTGCTTTCTCGATCATAGGATGACTGGATATGCCTGCCACTGTCCTGAGCTTGGTCGGCCACTATAAATCCTGCATTTCCTGATGAAATCCAAAGGCAATCTAGAATGCATTTTCCGTTTCACTTCAAGATCATCTAGGAGATTCATCATAAAATCTTCTATTTGGTACTCATGCCTAAACCTTCTGCCGACCGTCTCCTCTAAATGTCCATGTGGATCAAAGCTTTCTCTCAAAGCAAAAGATGAAAAAGAATACAAGGCTAACTCCTTCTCTGCGTCATCCATGGCTAAAGCATTAGGACATACCTCAACTGAATTACCCAAAATGATAGGTACTGGAACTCCATTCTGATGTCTGTGTCTGAATGCCTTCGCATATGCTGCCAACTGTCTTGTTACTTCAAGTAACACAATTCTGTCTGTCGGATATCTCGGCAACATGTATGGAGGTAAAGGACATCCATGCACTCTAATATAAGTGAACTTCGGAAACTGAATAAACCAAGCACCGTACCTCTTGATTAATTCCTGTGCATCTTGAGATAATCTGTTGTGAATCCCACCTTGCAACGTCCTTGTGATGTTCATCGTGAAGGTATCATTAACTAGCTTGTAGTTGCTCCCTGGCGGATGATGCAAGTAGGCATAGGAATCACAAGCTTTGACCTCGCCGGGTCCTCTTCCAATCACTCCTCTGTGAGGTAGTCCTGCGTACTCAACACTCCTAATCAAGGCATAGATGACGTATGAACTCATGTGGAAGGACTTAGTAGCCTTGAGTCTCCTCAAGTGTACGTCTAAGCAATGGCTAATCATCCTAGCCCAATGTATCGTACCTTTCCCTTGAACAATCACCTGGATGAAGTAGAACATCCACTTCTCAAAATAGAAGGCGTGAGGGGCTCCTGTAACTCGGTTGAGCATAGTAATTAAATCTCTGTACTCCTCCTGGAAATCAATCCTGTGCGGTGTGTTCGGGACCTTGCTCAGACGGGGACGGCTCTTAAGTAGCCAGTTCTTATTGATAATGCTTAGACAAGCATCTGGATCATCTTCGTACATTGATCTGGCTCCTTCTATGCTCTTGTATATCATGTCCCTGTGTTCTGGAAGATGGAAAGCTTCACTTATAGCTTCCTCTGAAAGGTACGCCAAAGTGTTTCCCTCTTTGGACACGATCGTTCTGGACTGTGGATCATAGTGACGAGCACACTCGATCATCAACTCATGGCACTGAACAGCTAGAGGAAAGCCGGCCGCCTTAATGATGCCACTCTCGATTATTCTCCGGGCGACAGGTGATGGTTTGCCAATGTAAGGGACCTCTCGAAACTTCTTAGTGCTGAAGTTGCCTAAGTTTGTATCTCCAATGTTGCTCCACTTGGACACGATCTTAGTCTCCACTTCTTCGGTCTTCTGATCTTCTTTCATGAGAGCTGAACGACTGGTCGATGCTCCCGCCTTTGGGGTTGCCATACCTACACAACATTTCATAATGAGAAACTAGATCTTGCAATAAATGACATGGATTAGAGAATATTTTAGGAAACTTCATGATAAGTCCTTGAATTATCATTTCCTAAAATAAAACGATTGGGCTAGGAATTCAAAATTCAAAATTCAAAATTTAGACTATGACGATTAACGTTCAAAATTAAAGCAATAAAGCAAAAATCGCCATACCTCAATAGAGAGCTAACTCTAGAATGCAAAATGAATAAAATTTGCCTAGGCAAAATTGATATTTCAACGTGATCTTCAAATAAATGTCCTCCTTATCAATATCGCCACCCTTCAAGTCTTTGACGTACTCTCTAATGCCTTGGCAAATTCGCCACCTTTGGTATGTCCTTGACGTGATCTCTTTTAAATGATCGATCCTTTATCAATTCGCTCAAGTGAAAACCAAGTTCGCACCTCCTTGGATGATGTTTGCGCCTTCCCTTTGGATATGAATTCGCACCCCCTAACTTGAAATGAAATTCGCACTTGAACTCAATTTCGCACTTCTCCCTTTGTCTTCCAAATCGCATGTGAAATGGCAAAAAATGATAATGTGAAAATGAAGATTTTCACCCTCCTTTTATAGCGCTTACCTCTCACCCCCATATAGGCCAACTTGGTAAATAATAAGGCAATTTAAACGATTTTTTAAACAAATAACAAAGCCGACCTTTATATACCAAGCGCAATATTTAATTTTTATTAATAATTTAACAATTAATTATTAAATGCCTTCATTTTTAATTAATAGACTTCGATTTTTACAAGGCAAAATAATAAAATAATACCAAGCGCAATATTTAAATGCCATTTAATTGAATTTTCAAAACATATCGAATTTTAGCATTTAAAATAAATTCAAAAATATTTGTTTTGGGCGCCAAAATTTGAAAATGAAATATACATACCTCATCGCCCTGGTCCCTGACTGAGGGACAGGAGCGATCCATCAATTTGGTCTTGATCTTTGCATTTTTGACGTCCAAAGTCTTCATCTCCACGTTCAAATCGACATTTTAGCTGGGTCCTTCGAGTTTGATTGACTTGTTTGTGCGAAGGAATGTCTTTAAATGTGATATCGCCCTGGTCCCTTGGAGAGGGACAGGAGCGATCCTTGTCTTCTAGCTTGAAATTCATCGTTTTTGATTCTAACTCTTCGTTCATTGCCTTCCAAATGGCGTTTTAGACCCTTTGCAACTTGTTTTGTTATGATCTTCGAAGGATAATAGGTGTTTTGGCAAATATCGCCCTGGTCCCTTGGAGAGGGACAGGAGCGATCCTCATAATTCCTCCTTGACCTTTGTAAATTCGAGCCTCAATCATCTTTGTGAAGGACAAACAATGCTATTCTTTCATTCCATGCTCATTTCGCTTGAATTCCACAAGACATTTAAACATTGGAAGGATCATCGCCCTTGTCCCTTGGAGAGGGACAGGAGCGATCCATGTGTCTTGGCTCAAATTTGCAAACTTTTGATCTTGGTTCTTTGTTCATTGCCTTCGAAATAGCGTCCTTGATATTGCCTATCCTTGCCTTGTCTTGGTTTTGACGGGACATGAGTGTTTTAGTAAAAATCGCTTTGGTCCTTGTCCAAAGGACAGGAGCGATATAGGCCTTTTGTACAAATTGGTAGCATTTTAACGTTCAACACCTTGGTATATGACCTTCAAAGGACGCCTTGAACCTTTTACGACCTTGTAAAGTCTTGACTTAACGTGATTTTTGCATGAATTGGCCAATATATTCAATATCGCTCTGGTCCCTTCCTGAGGGACATGAGCGAACTGGGGGTCTTGATGTAATTCGTTCAATGTTGACGACCCTTGATGCTTTGTGCTTGATGGAGATGCCTTAAGACGTCCTTGCCACCTTGTTCTTCGTCTTAGAAAGTCTTGAATTTGGAGGAACGATAGTATAATCATTATATCGCCCTGGTCCCTTGGAGAGGGACAGGAGCGATCCTGGCCTTGTGGGCTTCATTTCACTTTATCATCTTCGAAAACTATCTTCAACGGATTCGTAATGTTCCATTCCATTCACCCATGCCTTGGGGTCCATTCAAATTGAGCAAGAAAATCATCTAAAGTAAAAATCGCTCTGGTCCCTCCCTGAGGGACAGGAGCGAACTTAGGTATTTAGGTCCCTTGTTGACGTTTCATAATCTTCAATTTATCTTCAACGGGTTCAACTCACCTCCTTTCTTGCCTTCAAACTTATAACTTGCTTGATTTCTGCCGGAATTTTGCCTTATGAAGAACTTCGCTCTGGTCCCTTTGAGAGGGACGGGAACTACAAAGAACTTCGCCCTGGTCCCTGACTGAGGGACAGGAGCGATCTTTACATTTTGAGTCATTCTTATTCACAACGGCACCTCAAGTTATATTCATTTGGTAAAACATATCTCCTTGGACCTCTTCAAATCGTCAAATCATTAAAAACCCTGCAAGGACGAAGCAATATTTGATTTGTAGCTCCGGTCCTTCACTAAGGGACAGGAGTGATTTTGCTCCCTGGGGCATTTCCGTGTTCGTGAAATTCTTCAATTTATATTCAACGGAAAGATCACGCCCTTCCTCATCACTTCCAATTCGAAATTCATTTTGACTCTGCAGGGACAGTAAGATATTTGAAAACGAGCTCCGGTCCTTCACTGAGGGACAAGAGCGATTTTGCTCCTACAGGCCAAAATAACATGATTTCACAAGTTTACTCACTTCACAAGGCGAAAACAAATCATTCCCCATGCCCGGGATCAAAAATCAAAAAAGTCAAAATTTGGTCAAAATTACTCATTTGGATAAAAATTCACACTTCATCTTCAACACTTAGACAAATTTAAGCTCTGCACTCAAAAAAATTCCAATTGAAAATAGACCATTTTGGTGAAATCATTGCATTCAAAATTGCATCCTACAAAAGGAAGCTCAAAAGCTCTCAAAACTGACTGAATTCTGTCCTGAAAAGACGGCAATTAAAACCCTAAGGCTTGACCCTAAATCCAGACAATTGACTGACTAACAAAACCCTAGAAGCGAAGCGAAAAGCGAGCGAAAAACGAGCAAAAAAAAGAGGGGGTCCCCATTTCAAATGGGGCGATGTGTGAAATGGTCACAACAATTACACACGATAATGTACATGCCTTTTGCAAGCTTCTATAGTCATAAATGCATAGAGGCTTAATAAAAAGGGTTGATATAGATTTATTAAACACCTTATAATATCTATAAAGGATTAATATTCTAGGAAAGATTATAATGTATGTTAATCTCTTTCTTGATAAAGATTGGAGAGTATTAGAAAGGAATGGTGTATTACAAGACTATGTCTCTATTTTAAGATAAATATCTTCTTTACCTAACTAGCAAGGATATAAATGCTATCTTGACTTCTCTTACATGAAATAGATTATTCATATAAAGTTATTTTAAAATATATTTATGTATATATTTTGAGTTTATTTTATTTTTTTCAAAAAAAATATTTTTTATGAAAAAAGCTAAATTATGGTTTTATTGTTAATAGTCTGGTTTTGGTGTTAATGATGACATGTCCAGGCCATAATGGAAAACTTATTATCTTTTAGTAAGGGTTAAACTATGTCATTTTTTTAGAAGTCGTGAATCTAAATTAGTTTTCTTTTAAGAGTAAATTATGTTTGGACGAGTAACAGCAAAATGATAGGTTTCGACTTTTAACCTATCTACCAATAACGGCTTAAAAGATGCTTTGGCCAAAGCTTGTTAATCATTAATTAATAGTTAATATACCATATCATCATACACTAGCATCTTTTTATGCATTAGAATGTTAAATATTCATGTTGAATCCATCACACGTGCAGTTTCAGTATGCCAGGCCCTTCATGTAGGGTCGAGAATTCTTCAATCGAAGAATACCAATCAAGTGTAAGCTTCATGGTTGGGGTGGTAAAACACTCTAGTGATGTTCCCGCCTTTGTGAGATCCTACAGGAAGGAGTACTAAATAGATTTAATCATTAATGTACGTCTTGTCAAAAATACGTATTCGACCTTATGGTCTATTTGTAAAGGAATTATTTTCCTAATGTAATGTATCAGACATTTCATGTCCAATATGAAAATTATTGTCTCTATTAATATATCTTTTGAACAAGTCGGCTCAATATGTGTAATTTCTTATTTTAATATTATGGAGGTCATTACAAGTTGCAGAGCACATATTAGGCATGCAAGAATAGAAAAAGCAAATGCATATTTGAAGTCCAGTCCTGAGGGATAACAATTATTATGAACATACAAAGGAAGATAATGATAAACAACCATAGTAACAACAAGGGCCATGTCTCCACACTTTGAAATCAATGTGTGATACTCTGACTAAAAGTTAAGCTGCAACTTCATTGAAAACTAAGATAAATTCATTTAGCATAACTCCTCCTGATATGTTGATGGAAACTCAACCTCTAACAACAAATGGATGTAGAAGAGAGAAGGAGACCATGGAAACTATGAACACTTTAAGAGATGACATGGAGATCCACAGATGAGCACAAACTATGAAGACCATGATGTAAGACAAGTGACTGAGGGTGATTTTGAAATCTATATAAAAAAATTATGCAACTATTGGTTAATGAAGAAGGATATGATTATGATACAAGACCAGTTTTTCCAAGCAGTGCTTGGTGTATAATGTGGTACACACCAGCAATGTGGTTAAAGTCTGCAGTACATGAAGAGAAAATAGACAAACCAGTTGATGTGGTTGGGTTGAGTAACTTTATAGATCAGTTGTGCAGAGTTAGAAATACAAGAAACATTGGCATGGAAGTTAGTAGTTATGACCTTAGAAATCATAAAAGAGATTCAGGGCACAAATTTGATTGCACCACCACTGCCAAAGAATGGGGATATAAACCAGATTTATTATAATAATTATTCCTTGTTCAATAAGGCTAGCCAATATCATATATTGAATGATATGATGAAAGGCAAATGTTCATAAACTAATGGGAAGGGAGTTTAATTCGACACAGCTACAACCAACTTCACTCAAAGGAAGTTTGTGTACATCAAAACTGTCATCAAAGATGTGGGCAAAGTATCATGTGGAACAGGAATGCATGGTGCATGTTTGTCGACCACCCAATTTACATTGTTTGTTGCTACCCTGAACTAAAGAGGAGTTACAAGTACCAACAAAGAGATCTAATAGAGAGCACATCCTCAAGTGGTATGAGAGCAAAATCCAAAGACGAAGGACTAGAAAGAGAAAATAAATGAAATCATTGAGAATTATCAAGAATGCAATCAACATGTAATCTAGTGAACCCAAAGGAAATTTTTGAGGCTAAGAATAGCTATGATTTACCCACGACAAAACAAATGGATAAAAGAATATGTCAAGAGTTCTTCAATGGACTAAAACAATTGTATCAAACTGGTCAATTGCAAGTGAAAGCAAGGATACTTGGAGCACTATTGACAAGACCAATGAAACAATGTTTAAACTTTAAAGAATTCCATTAATTCTAGAAATAAATTTGAGGGTTTAGACAGCCCAACCATGGTAACAGTATTGACGAGAGGCAATTCATGTTGTGTGTACCGAGGCATTTCCTATCCGGTTCCCCCTTTGTAGTGTGAAGTTGTGAACAATGCACCAAGTCATTAGTTAAGTCCCATTCATGCATGTTCACATGTTAAGTTTACTTAAGACATTAGGAATCTTTTCTAGAGGTCTCCAATACATATGTGATCTTATCTCTAGTTGTCTCATGACAAAATATTAAAACACTTGTAACAATATTGTCTTGTCCTATCTCTCAACCTTGACTATATAAGCAAGGTGTCATGTACACTAAGTAAGTACTATTATTCATCCATTATTGATTATTGTTCCATTATAGCACAATAATCAAGCAATCTATCTATCATGTTGCTCTACAGTATTGCAGAAGGCTATCTTTGGTTTGGCAAGTGATCCTAGGGTGTTAGAGCCAACTATCAACTCTTACATGGCATCAAAGATCCCAATTTGTAAATCCTTGATTTGAGCATGACCCTATCCTGAGTGCATTTTGATGCAAAAAGGACCTCACTATTGAATCTAAAGGGCCCAAAAACCCCTATTTTCATATATGGCACTTTAAATTTTGGTGATTGAAAATTTTCGACCATTTTTTGTTGGGGCTTAAAAAAATATGTAGATTTTGTCTGTATAGCTGTATAGATATATACCATTTGTATGAACTTTACAACTTTGCAAGTGTACAATCAACATCTACAACGAATATTCTTTTGACAAACATAATTTCTGCATAATCAAGTACCTCTTGCATCAATCTAACATTGAATTGCATGACTATTATGTCAAGCAAGTACAATTTCTATTTTCAAATTGCTTTTTAATCTTGTGTCAAGTTAGCGCTTGCAAATTTGGCACATGGTTATACGACTGGTTCTTACCAACTATGCAAGTTGTATCAACCAATGAGGACTAAAAGGTGAGCAATTGCAAACCCACCACCAGTGGTGCACAAAAAATTGTTGCTTGAGCAAACAAATCCATCACTCCATTTGCATTTATCACTACAATGCCACCAGTAGCAGCTTGATTAAGCTCACTATCGAGATCTCCAATGCCCTACCATTTTCAACCACTGAAGCCAACATCTCAGAAGGACCATGTACACAATACCCCAACCCCTTCTTGCTTGCATATGATGCTATTTTTTTCCAAGAGCTATAACTTTCTACCTAGGCATTGAATTTTTTACTTCTTATAGTTGTTGGAAAGCTAGTTTTATGTACTTTCCAATGGTGTAGATCTCAATATCAATTTTTTCTATGGTACATTTTATTGCTGATTGAAGTCCAGATCCCTTTTTAGACCTCTAAGCTCATAATTTTATGCTCGTTCATATGATTTTCATGATTCTTGTGGCACAAAGGTGTTGAGGAGCTTTTCAAAACTATTCATGCACTTCTTCCAAATTTAGCCCCAAATACCTTTAATTTAGTTTGTTGCAAGTGTTGCACTCTGATTGATATCTTGGACATCTTGACACTTGAAGAAGTTTTGTCTTTTTGGGGGGGCTTCATTTTCAATATTGATTCAGATCTGGAAGCTTTCATAGCATATTTTTGCAATGTATTGTCTATTTTTCTCTTGATGCATGTTGCTCACATAATAGATTCAAATTCATTTGAGCTAATTACTCCTCACAATCACCACACATGCGAAGTCAAAATGCATTAGTTGCTCCTTTCCAAGATGATATTAAGCTTGAACTAGTACAAAGTATGAAAAGTTTTATCACAAGAACAACATTGCATGTTTCTAACAATTACTTGTTGTACATTGAGGAGTGCAATACACCAAAGCAGGTTTGGGAGAAATACAAAGATTGTTTGCTACAATTAATAAATTTTGTGCTTTGCAAATAGAGGCATAATTGGCATCTCTTTCTACTAATACATTTCCTTCCATTGAGAATTATATGGTTAAGTTCAAATCATTGAGATCTTAATTGGCTCATTATGGAAAGATAATTTTGATAAGGAATGTATTATCTTGATTTTGTCTACTGATAAGGAATGTATTATCTTGATTAAGTTAAAAGGACCATTTGCAATCTTTTCTTCTACCTTTTATTTCACCATGGATGCCTTAGGTGAAGCATTTAACATGCCTTCTTTTGAGACACTTTGTGAATATTTGACTATAGAGCAAACTTACCTTTTGCACTTCCCAAGAGTCAACAATTGTTAGTACGAACACCCAAAGGCAAAGGAAAGATGAAACCCAAAATTGAGATAGCATCTAATAAACCTCCCACCTCTTCTAAAAAGAAGAAACGTAAGAAAGAGAGACCCACATGTGCATATTGCAAAAAACGAGGGCATGATGAACATAAATGTTACCAAAAAAATTAGAAGAGTTGAAGCATCTCCTTCAAGGTCACAATATTTCATTGCCTTCGATGTCTTCTAGTTCATTCTCTTATTCTACACCATCATCATCTAAACAATCAAGGACAATAGTATTAGGTAATGGAGAATATAAAAGTGCCAAGTTAAAAAATATTGCAATGCCGCTGTGAGGCCTGTGGATGGTCCTTTGCGCAGAGATTGGATCTCCTGGGCTTATGTTGCAAGGAATGGGTGTTGTCGTAATGCTATTGCTGCTGCATCCAGTCGTGTGAGAAGTGGTGGACTGGGGTTGGAGTTTAAGCGGAGATGGGGGTTTTGATGCGAGGCAAGGTCTGGGGAAACGACCTCCAAATGGTTTTGTCGTAGAGAAAAGATGTGCTAAGGGGGAAAAGAGCTGGTATGGGCTGAATGGGAAGATGGTTTTGTCCGAGATGCAAGGGGAGTTTTTGTCTCACAAAGCCGAGACTTTGGCTGGGCCTTCAACTTTGAATGGACCAAAGACAGTTAAGCCTGTCATAGTTAATATGACAGAGGAGGTGGAGAAGGAGATGGGTCACCGCGAAAGGGTTTTTTCTGGGCTGGGGCTTATAGGGCGTTTCAGAGGCTTGTGGCCAAGTTTAGATGAACTGCATAAATGGATTTCGGTGCATTGGGAACCCATTGTAGAAAGTTGTGTGCAGATTTATCTGCATGCTAGAGGACTTTTTGTGGTAGTTTTTGAAAACATGATAGATAGGAACAAAATCCTCAGCAAATGTCAGTGTTCTAGGGAGGATAGTTGTCCATTGATGCTGAAACCATGGCATCCGGCTTTTAATCCACTTTCGGAATCTTTTGACAGGATCCGTCTCTGGGTTAGACTCCCTAATCTTCCAATGCAGTTTTGGTTTGATTCCTGCTTTGAGGTTGTTGGTAACTCTTTAGGTAATTTTCTGATGACTGGTGATGACTCTCTTAATTTGTTGCACAGATGTTTCCAAGGAACTTCCTTCGGAGATCTCTCTAAAATCTTCAAGAGGTAGTTGGGTTCAGCCGGTGGACTTTGAAAGGGTCTCGTTTAGATGCAGGAGATATTTTAATATTGGGCACATTGCTGCTGATTGTGACAAGCACAGAGTAGTGCGACCAGCTTCATGGTGGAAGGAGGAGGCTCCTCATCATTACACGGTGGAGAAGGTGGTGGCGAATGACAACAACCCCCAAGCTTTGAATGGTAGGCTCAATGATATCAATGTAAAGGAGACAGAGATCAGGGACAATTCAGATCCTTCAAAGATTTGGGAGGCAGAGCAGAGTAAGGCTGGGGTTCGGGAGGTTGCGGTGAAAGATGTTTCTAAGATGGGGTTAGTCACAAAGGAAATTGCTACCAATCAATTTGTTATGCCTCGCCTGGAGGAAGGGAGGAAGGAAATGTTGGGAGGTTCCAACTTGAAGTTACTGGAAAATGCAAGGGAGGAAGGGTGGATTGAGGTTAAAAGGAAGAAGGATAGAAGGGTCAGGGATGAGAGTATAAGCAGGGTACTTTGCTCTCAAGAGGAGGGGGTGTTAAACCAGCAATGTAATCACTAATCTTCTTTATGGTCGGTCTCTATGGGGAGGGACTCCGTGGATGTAGCCCCAACTGGTTTGGGCCAGCTCAAAACCTGCTTCCTCAATAAAATCAACTATTACCAAGCAAAAAAAAAATGGACTATATAAAAGTAAAGTAGTTCTTGCATCTAAAAGTCTTGAGTCAAGGAGATGGTTTCTTGATTCACAAGCCTCGCATCATATGCCTTCATCACAAGGCATGTTCTCTTCATTTGAACCTTGCACCATACCACACATTTTAATGCGTAACTATAGACACCTAAAATTGTCCTTAATAATTATTCCTCTAAATTAATTAAACAATTGTATTATTTAATTAAGCTAACAATATTCTTCTAAAATCAAATTTCAAATTAATTAAATATTTTATTATTATTAATTAACTCATTCTTGCACAATAGTTAAATAATCTTTATTATTTTATTCTTTTTCTTCCTTTCTCATTAATTAAATAATTTTAATTATTTAATTAATTCCTTTCTCATTAATTAAATAATTTTAATTATTTAATTAATTCCTTTCTCATTAATTAAATAATTTAATTAGTTAACTAAGTCTTCTACAATTAAATGAATTTTTTAATATTTAATTATTCAATTTTCGAAATAAAATTCTTCTAAAACTAGTATACCTATTTTTAAACAAATATATGTAAAGTACATCGAAAGATATCATATTTGTTAATTATTCCACTTAAAAAATATTATATTATTATATTATATATTGCTATATTTTTATTTCTTTATATTTCTATCAAACTCTTCACCAAAGGAAAAAAATCTATTGACTATTATTAATTTATTATTATTATATTATCATATCTTTATATTATTATTAATATTATTATAATATTAGATTGACATAATTACGAAGTTAACTATTAGTATAATGCAGATAGATAGAATTAATTAATAGTTAAACTCAAAGTGAGTGGGAGTTGAAAGGAGAAAATAAATAAAATATATTTTTTGCTTTTCATGCAATTAAATGTCACAAACCCATCAAATTTAATGATTCTAGTTTTTATCAACACATATTTGTGTCGAGTGAGTTCCCCATGGTGTTCTTTTTAAACACCAGCAAAAGACTCCGTTCTAGAATTTCAGAAATTCTGGAGTTTGAGCCAGTTGAGTTCCCCATAACTTATCTTGGCGTCCCTCTCTTTGCTGGAAGAGTCGACAACAAGTTGTGGGAAGCGATTATCAATAGATGCCACCTCAAAGCGGCCTCCTAGAAAAACAGATGGCTTTCTCAAGCCGGGAGAATTCAAATGATTAAGTCAGTTTTATCGGCGGTACCCACTTATTACATGTCATGCTACCGGTTATCAGGTAGAGCCTCCTCGTCTCTTGACGGTTTGCTTAAGAAATTCCTGTGGGAAGGTTCTAAGGAGGACGGGAAGATTCCTTTGATTAATTGGGACACTGCATGTATGATCAAGGAAGAAGGTGGGGCAGGCTTAAGAAAGATGAATTTGCAAAATCTGGCTTTAGGCGCTAAGCTAGCATGGAAAATGTATAGATTCCCCAAGAAACTTTGGTGCAGAATATTGGTTGCTAAATATTTAGATTCAAATTCCCCTGACAGAATCTTGACGGTGGCCAATTCAGTCCGAGGTTCGTCGTTTTGGAGGTTCATTTGGGAGAGTCGCAAGCTCATCACAGAGCACCTAACTTGGAAGACTGGCAATGGCAAAAGAGCGAGGTTTTGGCGCAATTCTTGGAATGGGGACGAGCCATTAGCAGATTTATTCGAAGACAAAGACTGGGTCAACCAAATTGAATCATCTGTAGGCCCGTGGGTGGCAGATTATTTTCAAACACTACCCAATTCTTCCTACTCTCTGTCGTGGAGGAGTGTGGGGGATTGGCATCAAATCAATCACAGACGGCTCTCAGATATCCTTCAGAGCAAAAAGGTGTTTCCCACAAACGAGGTAAACAGCTTGCTTTGGAGTGCATCCAAATCGGGCAAGTATAGAGTAATCTTGGCTACGAGCTTCAGAGGAAGAGAGAGAGGAATAGTGATTGGCCCTCGATCTTGTGCTGGGGTCAGTGGACTTTACCGAAAGCGGGGGCTTTCCTATGGATTGCTATTCACGGCAGGATCCTTACTAGTAGTAGATTGAAATCGATCGGGATTTCGGGGCCAAATTGGTGTATCATGTGCAAGCAGGAGGAGGAATCGGCCGATCATCTTCTCTATAGGTGCCCATACGCCAGTGATTGTTGGGATTGGCTCCTAGAAATGTTGCAATGCTTCATTGCCAAAAATCAAACTTTAAAGGATTTTCTCATTTCTTGGCCAATTAAAGGGAGACACTCTAAATGGGGAATGCTCTGGTTGGTTGGTCCCTCTTTGTTGGTCTGCCATGTTTGGAAGGAACGCAACAGAAGGATTTTCAAGGAAGAAGCATTGGAAGTGCAGTTCCTAAAGGCAAAAATTAAAGGTGCAATAAAGGAATTTGTAAACGGAAGAATTCAAGGGAAGAATTATAAATTCCGATCGAAGTGGGACTTCGAAATGGAGAAACTTTGGACTTTTAAGCACAGTGGTGATTATAGATTAAATGACAGAAAAGAAAAAAGAAAAAATGCTAAGTGGCAGGCCCCGCCATCAGGGTGGATGAATTAAACTTCGATGGTGCAAGTAGGGGGAATCCGGGTCGGAGTGGTCTGGTAGCTATCATCAGAAACGAAGTTGGTGAGGTGGTGCGTGCCATATCGGGTCCGGTAGGAGTAGTTACCAACAATGTGGCAAAGATCTCCATGCAGAAGGCAGGGCTTCGGTGGTGTGTTAATAATGGGATTGTCAAACTCGTAATTGAAGGTGACTCTCAGGTCATCCTTAATGGAGTGATCAATTCCGTATTCCAAAACTGGCGGTTGCAGAGCTGGATCCCGAGGATTAATTTGCTTTTGAATTCTCTAGGTGATTACCATATTCCACATATGTATCAAGAAGGCAACAAAGCAGCAGACTATCTAGCGAACATGGGGATTGAGGAGGATCTTGCCAAAGATTTTGGCAGGGACGACATGATGCCGATTGGACTAAATGAGATCATATCCTTTGATTTGTTTTCAATTCCAAAGTCTGGAATTGGATAAGTTTAGCAACTTTTGACGGCCATAAGCAGAGGGTGATGGAATCCCAGATTGGAGTTCTCTCGTAAGCGAGGAAATCATGTGGACAGTTTCATTTACTTTTTACACAAGGAAGTATGCTTGGGAACAAGGCAACTGACAGTCAAATTGTCCCAAGCTTTATAGATTTGGGTGTCGTTGATGCTCGGGCAGAGGGGAGGTCTATTTATGGACTCATATTCAACCTTGTTTTAGCATAAGGGATAATGGCAGAGCATTTAGGCATCGTCTGTAAGTGCAGCAAGGTGGTTGGTTTGGAGGAATCGCCCGAGGAGCAGGTAGAGCGACTTTTCATAAAAGCCAATGAACAGGAGAAAGAGACCATGGTTGACATTCTTGGACCCGATTACTGGTCTGGGGGTCATGTCCACGACGGAAGGCTGATGGAAGATTTGTTCCAACTGATCATTCAGGTGCTGGGCCAAGCTCTGTCGACAAATGGCATTCTGCGCAGGATGGTGGAGGAAGGGATTTACTTGGAGGTGATGAGAGCTTTGGATGGGATTGTCTCCATTCCCGCAGATGGGTGTATGCTGGGATACTTCAATCTGCAATCAGTAGGGAAAAAGAAGAAGATGCAGAAGGATTGGTCCATTTTCAAGCCTGGCATAATGAGGGAAAACAGTATGGATAGGTTTGTAGCCTTCCTTCAGGAAAATGATGATCTCTTTCCAGAAGGAGTAGGAGATAGGATGGTGGTCATAGGTAATGGGATCAAGTATCTTTATAACTGATCCCCTATGGATGTTAGTATAAGGAGTGGCATCTCCTTCAACCTTTGTAAAGTTTTTCTCTTGGAAATATAATGGGTATTGCCCCCTAGGCAGAACATGCTTAAAAAAAAACACATATTTGTGCATCTATTATGTGAGTGTAATACGCCTTCAATGTAATAAATAAAATGAAAAATCTTTATTTTATTTATTTATCTCTCTCATGCACAATTAAATAATCCCTACTTATTTAATACTAATTAAGTCATCACTTTCACATCTCCAACTCTCACTCACTTCGAGTTCAACTAATCAATCAATTTTGTGTATCTGAATTATACAGTTGGTTAACTTTGTAACTATCTCAATTAATTCTTCTTCTCATCGACTTATTTAATACTAATTAAATCATCACTTTCACGTCTCCAACTCTCACTCACTTCGAGTTCAACTAATCAATCAATTTTGTCTATCTGAATTATACATTTGGTTAGCTTTGTAACTATCTCAATTAATTCTTCTTCTCATCGAATATGGTGAAGGCTTTGTAACTAGACTTGGTGTTGTTCAACAAGATGGTGAAGGCTTTGTTCTTTTTCTTTTCTCCACTTGTATGGGATTTCATTCCAATAATCAAATGGAAGCTTGGGCAATGCTAGAGACATTGCAAAGAGCTTATGCTATGGAGTGGAGAAAAGTTGTGTGAAACAAACTCTATGATTCAAATTTCCTTGCTCAACAACAAGAATTTCCAAGAAGTTTTCTAGAGATTGGCTTTGGTTGCCAATCAGATCCTATGCCTCTAATTTTGAGGTGACCTCTTTCATCCATATTCCTAGAGAATGGAACAAAGTAGCTAACTGTTTAGCCAAATAGGCCTCTAAAGGAAATCATGGCTGGAATGTTGTTGATGGATGATTTAGAGCAGGTTAAATCTCAGCAACTCCTCAACTTTATTCATGAAGATCAAGGAAGATAAACCTTTTGGGGTTAGAAAATAAGTGGAGACTTGGAGTTTCTATAATTTTTACACGGTTTGCTTGTAGGATCCCATGGTGGACCCCACTTATGTTGTATGTTACAGTGGCAATGGCCACATGGAAATACTTAGGTAACCAATAGTACTAACAACAACAAGAACTGCAACAATACTAATTCTCCACCAATGGTAACGAATAGGACTAAACTCTTAATGTTTATGAAGGATACTAGGGATGTTCAAGAAAACTTATGTGTTAGAATCTTACTAGAGGAGAATGGGAATTATAGATCCACCAGTGACACTCTTTTATTTGTAAGACCTTAAGGACAATACTCTCAAATTGTATATGAAGATTCACCCAAATCATACTCTTGCTTGGAATGAATTGAAAGCAGAATTCAAAAATGGCTTCCATTTTATAGACATTTTTAATGAAAGTGTCAAAAAGATGAAATTGATCTAGAGGGAAAGTAATGATTACAAAGAATATGATACTAGATTCAAGACTGCAGTAAGCTGGAAGAATTATTGATGACAAAACAAAACCTAGATTGATGTCTTATTTAAGCGCCGCCATGGATGGAATAGCGTTCAATACTTTTGTAGAAGCATTAGATCTAGCTTCTAGAACAGAAGCTCAACCTTGTAAAAAAAGAAAGACACCAATAAAGGCAGAAATGGAGAAAAAATAAACAAGAGTTGGTGCAATTAAGATTGAAATAGAAAATCTTAACCAAAGAAGATGCTAGAAGATTCGGTGCATTATGTGATGTACTAAGGGACATACTAGAAACAATTGTCCACAGCATGAAGGAACCCACTAGGCAAACGCTCTACAAGAGTAGACACAAGTGTACCAATGACAGATTTAGCAGGAAGTTATCATACAATATATGTAGACTATGAAATCAGCATGAAACATCTATCTGCCCCACTTACCACATAATAGATGTACTATACTAATTGCAATTTTTTCATCTTCCTAGAGCCATAATGGGTTGTTTTGTCCTCCACCCACATTTCTCAAATTGAGAGCTTAATTGTTTGTTGTCCTCACATTAAAGTCCCCTACTATCAAGACTTGCCCCAAAAGTCTTGAATACTGACATGTCACTATTTAGCGACACATAAGAATCTTCATAGTCTAAGTTCCTTTTCTTAAATGTCTTTGAATGTCTTGATGAAAAGTAGCAAGCCGCTAGCCTGATTGTTAACTCATTTTCCATTATTTTCAGCCATATGTATTTGCTTATTTGGGTCTTCTTTCTTCACTTTTATAGTTCCACACCATGTTTCTCTAATTAGCATTGTTTAGTCCCTCATGCCCCTTGCCAATATCAATCCATTCATTCCAAATTGATGTTTTCCTACATCCTTCAAAACTTGATACTTTGTAAGCATAATTTTGATGTATTTCTGTGAGAATGATAATTGTTTTTCCCTTTGCTTCGAACCCCAACCCCATGACCTCTCCTCCAAGGTAAGTTCCTCTACAATTCCAATTTGCCATGGTCAAGCACACCCAAGAATCCCCAAATCTCTATTTCTTGCATGTCATTCAATAGTTGAATTGAGCCTTTCCATTCTATAGCCATGCCCATTCTCTTGCATTTCTTGCTGCCTTCACATACACAACCTAGAAATGATTTGATTTCATAGGCCCCATACAACTTGCCACAAAGAAGACTCAAAAAAGGTTTATTCTAACTATAGTATAGAGCATTTAACAAATTGGGTAGAAGCAGTTACCACTAGAGACTGTACAGCAAGAATAATAACCAGCTTTATACATGAGAAATAATAACAAAATTTAGTTGCTTTCTAAGCATAACAAGTGACCAAGGCAAACACTTTACTAATGAGACAATTCAAGAGATTTTACGAGACTTTGTGTTTATTCATAATTGGAGCACTCCATCTCATCCACAGGTGAATGGCACTGCAAAAGCTTTTTAAAAAGTGTTATAAAGGATATTGACTAAGATTTGTAATAACATGGTACAAGATTGGGATGTGAAGATACCTGCAATACTATGGGCTTACCATGATCTATAAAAAGACTTACAACGTATTGTCTCGATTAGTCTATAGATTGGATATAGCTTTACACATGGAGTATATAGTATATAATTTGAGGTTGCCAATAGTATAGCAATTAAATTAAGAAGCTTCGGTCAAACAACGATTGATAGTATTGCAAAAGTTGGATTAATAAGGTTATCAGTAGCTAATAAAAATAAAACACTTATGACAAATGATAAAGTGCTACAATATGACAGTAAGGTCAAGAAAAATGGAAAGTTGATGATGCTGTGGCTTGTTCCATGTGTCATCATCGATCACATTTTGGAGACATGAAATTGAGCAAAAAAAATTATGTACAGTGATTAAGAGGACATATGAGGAATGTATATGTCAATGGGCAAGGTTGAAGTCCTACATTCATTTAAGAACAACTATAAATGCATGCATGTATTATAGTAGATAGATAATGTTGTAGGATAGGCTAACATATAAAATAAATAAGGAAAGATGGAAAATCATCAATTAGTCATCCAGTTATTATAGAAAAATACATGATGAAGATCTGGTTGTACGAAGAATAAATTCTCTAAAATGGTAAAAGTGGATGAATTAATAAAAAGCAACCAGAAGAAAAAGCAAATGAAGTAAATGCAATGTCATACAATGTTTAGTTCTAGCTGTTAGGAAAGTTGTCATAAATTTGCATCCTGATGTTAAGAACCAACAACAACGCAATTTTCAGGCAATAAAACATAAAAACTCAGTTTCTATTCTATAGAAGCCATTTTAGCCATGAAAAGAAATCAAAATGGGCCATAACCGGTTCCCTAGTTATAGGGACATAGATCCAAGATATTGGTCCACGTATTTAGGGATATCAAAATGAATTATTGACACCACTTACCCACAAGATTTCCACAACGACGGATGAGCTCAAGGATATTGAAAACCAGTTTCCAAAAAGCCCAAGGCACTGTTACAAAATACTTCTCATACTCTTTAAGTTGGGTCACTTGCATCACTGCTACCAGGCAACTCAAAGAAGAATCGGACAACATCAAGAAGCGGCTAATTATTGCTTCAGCAATATACAGTAAAGATTACTCAGGATACTTTCAAAAGGCCCAAATAATTAATCAAATAAATGAGTATGGCACCACCATTGGCGACAATGCAACGAACTAACCAATGCACTTCGATTTCATCAGAGTTTAATGGCCCTATATATGCAAAACACTACCTTCTTTTTCACTTGCCGATGACAAGTACATTGACACATTGAAAATCAATTGTTAAAATCTAAGACTTGTTACAGAAATAGCAAATGTCCTACAAAATTTGAATGCTCAATATCTTCTCTAATTCTTTTGGTGCACATTTTATTTCAATCCAGTTTTTAAAAAATTGCTCCACCCAACCCACCCAATTGCAAGATTCTTTAGCAAAGGTTATCTTGAGGACTGGACAAGCAGATAATCCCAATACTAATGTTGGAAGGATACTTCAGCACTTTTGGGGCAAGATCAGCACAGTTTTCAGTACCAGACAGGCAGGATACCATTGGCAATTAGCTGTGTAACATCCATTAGGTTTCTCCAACATCCTTGTGCCACCAAACAAGCTCATATTTAAGAAGGGACACATCCTACAGGTATGTCCCTACACTCTTTTGATGTATATGTCTTATCATGTCCCACTTTGAAAAGGGATGATGATATGAGATGTCAGTAAGGGTGATAGTAGATGATAATATATGTGCATGTATATATAAAGAGATTAGAGCTAGAAAACAGGAATATAAATGTATATATATATGGACAAATAAATAGAATATGTAATGTATACAAGAATATCTATGCATGGGTATCTAAATATATATTTAAAGTAAGGTACAAACAAAAAACAAATTCTGAAGAGTGAAGGCAGTTAGAAGATCCATGCAATTGGTAAAAGAAAAGATACATAAGTGAGAATTCCTTGAGAATTATGGTTTAAACTTTAAAGCCCTATCTGAAATGAAACCATTCAAGGGTCCACCCTAGAGTCATTAATGGATCTGAAATTCTGAACATATGAGAGCAAAGAGCAAACAAATCCTGAATCCTATTGATAGGGCAAGACTGCAAGATTGTTTAGGGATGGGTGGGAGAAGGCGGTGCCATTGACAGTGCTCAGGAGGTATCTTCAGCACAACAGTGTGCAACACTATTGTACCAAAAGAAGAAGATCTTGCAATTCGCAGATGACCAAGAATAAGGCAGCAGTGTTTGACTCACCATTACACTAGGTTGAAATATATCTCATAGAGATTGCAAATTGTCCTCAAAATTCAGTATTGGATTGATGGAGCCACTATTCTTAGCAAGAATTACACCTGACGCACATGCCTTTTTTGTCAGAAAAAGAGAGAGTTGCAAGCTAGCCATGCCATTCATGTATCCAAGCATAAGAAAAGATTATTGCTCTAGGAAATGTAACAGCTTTTTACAATGGAAATTATCTAAACAAATGTAGACAGACATAAAATGGCATGCATACAAGCAACCTTGCAAGCAAGCAAATTGAAAGAAAGAAGATTGTACAATCTCAAAGCAATAAATAAAAAGGTGACTGAAACTTGTCTTGAATCCAATAATTCGAATTGAAGGTATGGTTGCACATCAAAACTCATAGTCTAGTTCAACTTCAATATTAAGTCACCTCGGGATGATTCGGAAGAATGAGTTTAGGGATAACAAGCATTAAGTTGGGATTATAACCTTGCAATGTAAATCAACTTAAACAAGAAACACTAAGATTAAGGTGGGAATTGTCTTGCAGGTGGAGACAACAATCAAAATTAGAAACTCGATACAGAGGAAGTTTGTACAATATTGAGAGACTCCAAAGAAAGCTTTAGTAAGGACAACAATTCCAACACCCATACGATAAAGTCAAATAAAGACACCAAATCCAAGAGAAGAGAAGATTAAATGTTCAAGAACCTTTTATACTTGAAGCAATGAAAGTCCATGTTGAGGACCAAGTGTAGTCAGTAAATAAATAAAATAAGTTGTTTTGTAATTAAGAAGTTAGTTCTTGACAATCTGTTGTTAGTTGTTACTTGCTGACAGTTAGCGTTCTCAACCATCGTCAGCTTTGCTATATAGTTCTTATTGTACACATAATCAAGGACCACATGTATGAACTCCTGTAAGTTGGCTGTAATTATTGCATATCTGATGAATGAATGAATATGACATATCTTTCTAGAAATATTGTTGTGAATGATTATTATATTATTTTATTTTGTTATTCCGCTTGCTCCATGTTAATCATCAAGTAGAATTACGAAGTAAACATTTGGCATCATCACCTCCTTGAACCCTAGCAAAGTATAACTTATGGGTAGGAATAATAACAATGTAAAAGGACAGCCCATAGACAAACCTGTACAAGCCAACAAGGAACAGGAAGACTAGCTAACACAAGACCTAGTGAAGTTGTGCGACATCTCATTAAAGGAGCATGTTCGGAGGGAAGCTCTTAGAAGAGAGGCCCCTCAAGATGCCATCCAGGACAACCTAACCGTCAACGAAGAGGTTGATCGTTTGCTGCACAAATTACCAAGACTCATTGCATGCCATTTTGTCATCCTACAAGACCTTCAAGCCAAGAGGGATCAAGAATAGCACAGACAACAAATACTGCAACGATAGGAAGAGAGGATCCAAAAGCAGGAGGTATATAACACTAGTAGGAGACGTACCCACGAGAATTAATGCTCTACAGCCCAATCAAGGAAAAAAACATATTCTGAGCATCACAAAGCCACAAAATGATCAGTGAGAAGATCCCTTCGACTAAGAGAGCAAGGAGAACGATGAAGGAGACTAAGGAGAATTACCGAAGACACAGAAGGATTTCTAACAAAAAGTCCAAAAGCCTGCCAAGGAGCAAAAGCAAAAGCATCAACCAAAGTCATAATTGAGAGGAGAGGAAAACTTTCATCAAAGAACATATGAAGGGAGAGTGGAAGGAGAAAGCAAAACACCCACCACTCCATGACAAAGCATACAAAGACCTCACTAACAAAGCGAGGAATCCATCCAAACAATAAGCATTGACTTAGAGAAGGGAGAAGGAGTCCCCAAAAAATAAACTGAAACATTTGAGAATAACATACAGTGCATCAAAGAGCTATTCATTGACTAACCTCTATATAGTGAATTTGTCCTTTCCCCAAACAACTATGCCTTGGTTATTATGGATCTCTACATGTGACACATAGCTTTTTCCTTCGAAATTTATTCTCAGCACCTCTCCTTAGTTTGGTTTAGGAGGTAAATCCTTGGAAGTGCTCTTCTAAACATGTCTCTTTGATAGAATAGGCGATGCTCGCATAGAATAAAATTTGTCCTTAGTCACTAAATCTTCAAAATTTAGAGCACTTTTGATGACTTCTTGCAATGAGCTCGGATCAAATGCCCTTAAACCTTTAAGGGATTCAACTAGGCCTTCCACGAAGAAGACTATGAGACTTATTTTTGTCACGTTGGAAATCATCACCACAAGCCTCTAAAAATCTACTACAATAGCCTTCCACCTTACCCTCTTGCTTCAATTGTGCCTAATGATACCCTTCTAAAATGAGTTTTTGGATCCCCTCTATCAAACCTCTCTGTCACCTTTGGCTGAAGTCTTCCAAGGTGGTGATTGAATCATGCCCTTGGGTTACCATGCCGTGATACCACCATTCATGAGCCACTCCTTCAAAAGAAAGGTGAAAATTTTGATAGCCTCATCTTCAAACATTGGATTCAAGGAGAAATATGTGTCTAATTTCTACAACCAAGCCCTTGTTAAGGACCTTCCAAATCCATCAATAGTAGTAGTGGTGATCTTTCCTAAATGGTGTTGAATGTCTTTCCTCTCTTCATACCTTCTACTCCTACACCCACTCCTTATCTTCATCTCATAAAATTTTGTGAAGGTCATGTCTCTATGTATGGTGACACTTAAGGCATTGTATTCATCATGAAGCCTTATTGTCTCCTCTCTACTTGCTGCTCCTTTTTCCAGAAATTTGGCCCTAAAAGTTTTTGTATTTGTTGAGGCCTTCTCACCACCAAAGCTGCTCCATTTTGTATAGGTCTCTCAGTACTCAGTTGTTGGTTCAATCCTCTTAGAAGTTGGATCATTTCCAGCATGGTATCCCTCATACTGGTCTGGAATTATTTGGTCTCCTAAATGAATTCTTGAGGATTTGCTTCTTCTTTGTCACCCATCACAGCCTTTCTTTTCTCTCTGTCAATACCTCAGATCTCTATCACTCATGAAATAAACACAGGCTGGCAGGATGCCAAGATCTAATATCACTATAAGAAACTTGATTTCTATATGAACCCAGAATATGAAGTTATTGCTAAGCCTGCAATAATGCCCCTTTGTGTGTCCATTATCGGGTGCTTGATGAAATGTGATTAGGCACCTTGAAGTGGCACCATTGTTTCAACTACGCGCTTGGTTATCCCTGAATTGCAATTCCCCCTTCTATGTAGGCACTCTCTTCCTCTTTAGAACCTTGTCCGGACAGGTGATGGATGTGCTCAGATGTGGCGGATAGTTGAGATAACAATATTGCAATATAACAACTCTACAAGTAAGGGTATCGTCCCACTTGGTACTGCTCCTGAGATTGTCACCCCAAGAAGCTATTCATGCTTAACAACAAAACTTCTCAAAATAGTGGTGATTAAAATGAGACTCCAACACCCCTTAAATAGGCACTTAAACAAAAGAGTGCTCCAAGTCAGCCAAAGGTCAGCTCACGAAATAGGTCGGCCAACAATGAAAAGAAAATGATAGTTTTGGGGAATGTCGGCCTCCCAAAAACTAAAATATTAAACATTTATTAATTTATTTGATATCCTTATAAGAATATTTAATACTATTATTACTTAATAGTGTTTAAAAACACTTTATTTTCTACTTCAAATCAACAGCAATTATTTGGGGACATGACAAAGCTACGAAATAAACCTGTGAGTTTCTAGTGTTTGGGATACAAAGACGGTAAAGAAGAAACACTAGCACTAATCTAACATGGATGTGGTGGCAATAGAAGGAGTCACCAGATTTTGCTTTCCACCATACACAGATGTGGCCCTTGCATGTGACACCAAGGAGTGTCCACCTAGAAAGCAACCTTATCATCACCATGTTAGCGTCAAGTATTGAGATTGGTTCATTTTCTGCCTTAGGAGAGCTTCAACTTTCTTTCGCTGGTTGCTTAAGGTATTTTTACTTTCTATAAACTTTTCTAAACTTTTTTTCCCTATTAAACTTGTGAGATTTTGCCAAGATCAAGAGCTCAATGAAAAGTACAATAGAGAGACAAAATATTGATAGGAATAAACTATATTCTATCAAGATGAAAATACTGATCAACTGGATCATCAATCAATCAAAATTACATACAATGTAGATGAGCCTGCTTATAAAAGCAAGGCTATATGGATATAAGAGCACACAAACATGACATGTGGCTCAATGAGAAACAAGGGTAGGTAGGAAATAGGTGTGGTAGGTAGGAGAAACGATATAATATTCCAAATGAGGTGGATCACCCACCGAATGTGGAATGTAACAACAAGATAAGACCACAAAATGTGGAAATTCTCCTACACACACTATCCCGATGTGGCACAAACACCCAAGTGTCTCATACCCAAACTACTATGATATGCATGTACCTAAGTAAACTTAAGTAAGGTGTAATAATATCCAGCATGAATAATTAATTACACCAACAAAACTTGCAGATTTTTTGGGCCATGGACTTATGACAACCTTTCGACCAGCCACAAATCCCTTTTTGGATCCTTGAACTCCCCCTTACCACCATTTTCTATGCAAAAATAATCAAGTATTTTCAGATTTGTAAATATCTCAATGAAATAAAAGAATAGATTTATCTTTCTGTTATCAGGTTCAGCCAGAACCCTGACAAAACTCAAACTAGTTCAGAATGAGCACAAACACCAAGTCCAAGTCAGGCCAGATTCTGCCCTGGCCCAGTAGGATTTCTCTCCCTATCATTCAATAGAGATATTCCCATCAGCCCTTAAACAAAGGGAGTGAAGGTCAGAATAGGGCATATCCGGGAAAGTTTGTACCAATTGGTAGAAGAGATTACTGGAGTTGGCCAAGAAGCCTTAAATTGGTAAGAAGACTTATGTTCTACAGCTCACTCACTGCTCTTCCTTGCAGATCAAGGGCAACCATCCAACTATCCATAGTTGGGAGGGAGCAAACATTTGTGCTTTCTTAGTCCACAAAGGGGAAAGAGTGGGAGAGCCATTCTCAACTAACGGTCACCTCAACTAACAAGCAGATATAAAGCAAATATCTTCACATATTTATACATATTTTCTGTCCTATGTTCTGGTGAAAACAGACAATAACTTCCCCAATTAGTCCTGAATCATTCCTCTGTTGCTACCAGTTCCTAGGCCATTGTTTACAGATTAAAGAAATTCTACTTTAAAAATATTCAAGGTAAGTGGAACCCACTCACTTTTCTTTTAATCTTTTAACTTGGACGAGCAGTGATTTGTAGTGAAAATAATGCTTCCAATTTTCAACAATCTAAAGGCCCTCCATGACAGAGGATTAACATTTATCATGAACCTCACTTAACAGGAATTGAGCCAAAGATCTGATCTGAGATTTGATTATTCTTGACAAAGTGCTCTCATCTTTGTCTTCACTTACAAATATACAGGTGTTTCTTTCCTTCAACATGTTCCATATTATGAAAATCACCCCAGCCAGATGATGTAATTTCTCTATCATTTTCATTTTCAATTAGTAGATTGATGTCTGTGCAAAAGAACACTTGGGCAGGTTGGCTTATAATTTGTTTTGCTGAAATATGCAAGGAACATGTTCCAAACGCTGGAGAGTGGAGATATAACCTTCAAAATCTAAGGAAAGACAGGGATATCATCTAATTTAAATAGATGCTAACAAATTTGTCAAGGCCATTCTCAAAGACATCGTTCATCAATTACATGAAAGTGGCAGGAGCATTTATCAGCACACAGGCATCATTAGCCACTCAAAAAGAGGCGGTTTGATCTTGAAAAATGTCTTCCACGTGTCATCTGACTTAACTCTGACCTGATGATAGCCACTCTCTAGATCAATCTTGGAGAAACAATTTGCACCTTGAAGTTGTTCTAGCATGTCATCAAAGTGAGGGAATGGATATCGGTTGTTTACAGTGATCTTGTTCAATGCCCAAAATTAGAAAAGAATATGATAAAGCTACAAATGAAAATAACAGCAACAGATAGCAAGAAAATGATGATTTCATATTCTAAAAAGAGTGTACATAAATTTAAATCTATAGACTAACCTTTTCAAAATGATAGTAATTGACTTATACAAGTATGTTTCAACAGCTAAATCAAAACATGGTTACTTGGTAACTCTAACTAAACCAAATTGCCCTCTAACTACTTACAAGAATATAGCACATAGAAGCAAAAATCTGGAAAAAAAATCATGATTAATCACAAATCACTGCAGTTCCAATATTCCCCACACCCCCCCCCCCCCCACAAAAAAAAAATTCTAAAGAAATCAGAATCAGCAATGTTTGATCATTTTTTCACGCTTAAATTGCAATCAGATTGCATTTGGAATGCAGTGCAAATGTCGCTGACCAATTTTTCAATGCTTTCTTTACCAAATTTTTTGTTCAACTCGAGATTTTTAGGGGTTTAGGGTTTAACCCACTTCTCACATGATATAGTTTGGCTGTCTCTAGAGATTATGTGTGGAGGGTGACACATTGTGTCAATAAATTGAAGTGTGAGGGAAAAAACATCAATGTGTCAAAGGTGAGCAAGTGATCGATTCATTAGCATAATCATATGCCCACGATGCAAAGAATGCAAATATATAAAGAAGTATGCTCCTCCAATCTAGAATCATAATTATTTGCATCATTTCAACTTGTGATCAACAATTTCACGAAACAAATCAATGTGTGGATCAATTAACTACATATTACTCCTAGTGTGGCAGGAATATTGCATCGTAAGAAAACAAGATGTGCCACAAGTTCACACAATCTAAAATAATTGGCTACCACATTACGAAGAGTCAAAATTATGAGGGGGTTGACGAGAGCTGATGGCACAAGTAGAATCAACGCAAAAAACTAATTCAACCAAAAAAAATGTATTTTTGCAAAATAAATAAAATATACTTTTTCTTCATTTACAACTTTGCATTTTTGTTCAACCCTCTGTATCCCAATGATGCATCCCCCCTATGTTACATCGTTGACTTAAAATCAATAAGATTAGGCAAAAATGGCATACACCCTGAAGGTTTGTGTGGACTCAAAAGGCTTTAATTTGGACTTGGTGGCAGGCCCCTCAAACTTGCCCTGTATCACAATGAAGAGTGCATTAGGGATGCTGCCCCTAGACTCCACTTACAACTTCATATAGTCAATTAAGAAGAATAAACTTTATCTCTAGGTGATTGAAAATTTGGAAAAGTTGGTGGCCATGCATAGTGCCTTGCAACTTCAAAATCAATAGATTCCAAAGTGTCATGTTAGGATGTTGATTCTAAAGATGTCACACAGGTTGATGAGGAGGAGACACAGAAGGAATTGGTTGGAGTTCCATTATATGAGGCTGCCCATCATAGTGGTAGTGATGCAGATTTGAAATTCAATTTTGATGCAGAGTTAGAAAAGCTGATTAGGGGCAGTGGCATATTTTCTATGTTTTGTCATTTTATAGTTGAAACTTACAGCCTTTGGACATTTTGTTGTCCTTTTTATTACACACACACACACATTGACAATTAAAATAATTAAATTTTGTTAATTTCTTTGTTGACTCATGAAATCTCAATTCAATTGTTATGTTATCTATTAGGGTTCTATAATATATATGATGAATGACTTATATCATATGAATATTTGAAATTTTCCTATATTTTTAATTTCTCCCTATTTTTTAATAGGACCTCTATCATCCCCTAAAAAATGAACTTCCCAAAAATCTGTCCTAGAAACACATTACCCTATGCCTTGCCATCCCCATCCCAAAAACTTGGTGTAACATAGATTAATATCTAATTATCATGCATGTGCAATCCAATGTAATCAGCAATATGGACATAAATGAAAAAAATCTATATTCCACAACACTCATAGACTAAACTATCATGTTATTTGTTCTCTATATATCTATGCTATTAAAATTCCTTAAAATTTAAAAAAGTGGTTTTTCTCTTATCTTTTTCTATTTTCTATTTTTTTGAAAATCTGATCTATCCTATTTTTTCCTAATTTTTGAAAAAATCTTATACTTTTGGTTTGCCATTTTTTGCCCAAAAGATTTTTGCTGCTACAATACAGCACTGTAAAGAAGTGCCAAATGTTCTTTCTGAAAAAAAAAAGCTTTATTTGAAAAAATACAAAAACACAAAGCTTCAAAAAAAACAGATCATAGAAATTTCGAAGCAAAAAATAACACTATCTGAGATTAGTATTTTTAGGGAATGAAAAAACTCTTTAAAATTGCCTCTTATATGTTGCACTCTTCAAGAACTTATATTAATACCAGGCCTCCCAAAATGCAAAAAAGAGATGTTGTTTAACAAACTTGAGAGCATGTTGTGGCTATAATATATAGTGAGATGCCAACAGATAGCACATTTTCCAATTAGCACTTCAAATTTCTCATTTAAAGGATACTGCTTACCCAAAAGTAATTAAAGAATACTGCTTACCCAAAAGTTCACTCAAAAACAGTATATAAACCATCACAACACAATTTTGAAGAGATGTATTCTTACTATTACATATGCATATATCAAGGTGCACCGGCCTTGATAAATGGTTATAACAAGCTTGGAAAACTAAGAACTTTCCAGTTAAATATGTTTGATCTTGGATATAGTGCTTCGTGTCTATAAGATGTGTTTCACACTTGGCAAGGGGAATTGTCATATTGAATAGGCCAAACATTGTACCAAATGCATTGAAGAGTTTTTCAAGTAAATATGATGGCTACTCTTGGAACACAATTTGTTTCAACCAATTTTAATTCGTTCAGCACTTTTTCCTTCAATTATTATTTTCCTCCTTGTAATTTTCCTTTCAGCATTTTTTTCCATATTCTCCTACATTCCTTATGTGTTCTGGCCACAAACAACTCTCAGCAACCTACACCTGCCATTCTTCACATGCTTGTCTGAAGATTTATAAGAGCTCATGAGGGAGCAAAGGAGAGCAAAGCCATGGAGCGTCACTAAGTCACTTGATGCTGCCACTATAAACCCCATGTTTTCAGAAGAAAATGTTCACAAATGAACTCAAAAGCAATTAGAGATGCTGAATTTCATACAAAAATACTTCCTCCCAGTCGTCTCCTCTCTTGGCCCATGTGAATGTTAGACTACCAGGAACTAAGTTTATCACTTTTTTTCAAGTATTTAATCGACGTGAACACCATGAGACTTAATATAATATTATTGGTGTTGTAATAAGTCTCAACTTCATTTATAATTTTTCATAGTCAACATAATACTTTCATATTTATACACATATTTAATGCATAAATTCCTCCATCTCAAAAACTTGGTTGGTTAATAACTTGATAGATTACAGTACTTTATTTCCCTGCTTAACAATTTTATCACTGTACCAATCACACCTCCACAACATGATAATCATATCACAAACATATTAACTAGAACAATGGTCTTATACCTTGTAAAACTGTTCTAAGGAAAACAAGGGAGCCAGTCTTATCATGAAAATGATTTTGATGTTGAAATCAGTAAAGGGAAATACTCCATACTTGTACATACATACAAACATACAATTATACTGAAATATAATTGTGTTTGAATTTTAGGTCACAACTAAGTTAACTAACCCACTGCAAATATTTAGCATTGAAAGCAAGTAAACAGTGAAATTGCGAAAGCATAATGAAAATATATCATTAAGAAAATTCTTATCCAACTATAGCAATTCAGAGATTGAAGATCTTTTACAAAGGCATTGGGTTTTTACCTGGCTGTCTTCATTGATGAGGCACTGCAGGCAACGTTGTACAACATGATTGCCATTTAAGTCCTTTATCAGAATCACAACACCTGGTTTAAGAGATGATATAACCATGGAAACCTGCTCTGTAGTCTTCAGTGTCTCAATCAACTTCTGTACAGCCCGAGTACTGGATCACCATTTACAAAATATGTAAATCAATATTTGAACTTCAAACAATTATTTCCACCATACACCCCATTTATTATTTGCTTGGACCAAAACTCAACTCAAAAGTGTTTTCAATAAAGGAAACTCACCCGTGCATATTGAGTGATATATTGACAAGCTCTCCTTGATTACTGGTAATTGCATGAAGTATTTGCATTCTTTGATCTTCATTGCACACTTCCAAAAGTTTTTGAACAAGATAATTTCCAAAAGGATCTGTCATAAGCTCGATTATGTGATCAATGATCTCGATAAAAATCTTCTGCACATCTTCAGCATTTCCCTCATCAAACTTTCTTTGAAGAAAACGACAGCCATGTTGATCTCTAGCTATAATATATATCCGACCTTCTACCTCTTCTAAGGAAGTGTACTTAAACTGTTGCTGCTGCTGCTGTTGAGAACCAGCTAACGTCCTAGTGATAAGTTCACACTCTATACCCTCTGGCGAAAGCTCTCTAGAATGCCCTTGATTATCTAACTGAAAAGACCCAGAACACAAAGCAGATGTCTGATGCCCATCAGACAATGACCTTCCACTGCTATTACCATTGCTTGGGGAATCTTTCCTCCCTCCTGGTGGACACAGATTAATGGTCCTTACAGCACTTACTCCTCGAGATCGAGTTCTGGTCAAAATCTTTTCAGGGAAGGCTGACTTATCCTCTCCATTAAAACTTGAAACCCCTGATGGATCCTTGTTTAATGTTGAACCAGATGCAAGGCTTCTCCCGGTAGCTACTGTTTGAGCCTGATCATGAGAAAAGGGGCAACTTTCGCCTCTACTACAAAAACCTTGAGCATGGTACCGACACACATTTCCAGTCTGCAAAGGAAAGTCTGCAAAATTAATGGCTGGTGTACCTGCAATTCCAGGAATCAAATGGCCATTCCAATCTCCTTCAACAGTAGGCAAACCTTGCTGATGGTATTTGTAAAAGGGTTGTTCGAGTTGGGAAATTGCCATTGAAGGCTGCATGCCTTGTTGCCTGAAGCTACGGTCCAAGGAACCACCCACAATACCAGCACCTGGTTGATTAGGCATGCCACTGATTGCCTGAGCATGAACTTGTTGCAACAACAAGTACTGCTGGTGAACTCTCCTGTATCTCTCCTCCTCCATATGCTGCCATGTCAAATGCATTCTATTTAATTGTGGCTGAAGTGTGGCTATAGGAGGCCCACATTGTTGGGGTTGCAAGTATGTTGCAATCTGGGAATCCATGTAGTATTGTTGTTGCAGACCAGAAATTGGAGAAATCATTTCTGCCCCCGACATAGATGCATTTGGCAAAACATGAAAGCTTTGCATTTCGGGTGCTGCAGGAGTTGGTGCAGAATATAATGGATATGGTCGCTGTATATCATATGGTTCTGTACACAAATCATCTGATGGCCAACCCGGATTATTCCTATAATTGTTTGCACCATTAACATTAGGTGTGAAACCTTTTTTCATTGCTATGTTTGATATATCATCTGCTGTGGCTTGGAAATATGCAGCCACATTTCTATATTGAGAAGGATATTTCACACCATACATATTTGAGAAAGATGCATTTGATGGAGAAGCCATGGAGTTCAAGGAACCAATGCCATTGAATTGACCAGAAACTGATGCACTTCCAACATCAAAATGGGAGTATATTTTAGGAGAGCATCTCGTCTCCTGCCCATTTGCCGAAGGAGGTCCACAAAATCTTCCATCTGCAGACTTTCCAGATGCCTGCACACCCTGACCCAACACCATATCCTCTTTAAAGTTTAGCTTTACAAATGCACTTGTCAGAGACTGATCATCAGCGAACACTTGCTTGGTTGGCAAGGTAATCCCATTGAGATGAATAGGAGCATTAGATTGCAATTGTTCTTTCTCGGTATTGGTCTCTTGATGTATTTTTCCTTGCACTTTAGTTTGCTGCTGCTCTGGTTGAATTTGTGAGGAACTTCCACAACCAGGACCATCAAAGGTTAAGCCACCATAAAAAGCGGGAAAGCAACTGGATGCTCTCGGGGAAATGGAGATATTGTTGCCTTTTGGCGATGCAGATATATTCTTTACTCCCTGATAACCTTGATAAAAGGTATCATAGGCTTCTGGGGTAGATGAATTCCTTGTATTCTGCTGAGGTGAAATGCCTTCTCCTTTCGGAGACACATCAGCTCTCTGAACCTCCTCTAGATGTGAAGGACCAGACGTTGCACTAGGAATTTCCTCCAAAAGCATTTCAAACTCTTCGTCGTCCTGTTCAATTCCACCTTTCATATTGAGCTATCCGGATCAATCTCAAATAGCAGTAATGAAGCCAGCTCTACAAGCTATCAAGCTCCAAATGCCAAACCATAGATGTTATTACAAGTGCATTTTCAAGCACTTCGGGACCTCAAATTTGGCAGTGTGATTGAACTAGCTGCCCCCGGCATGCTAACCCACAAAAGACAAAAGCGATTTCCACATCATAATCGGTATACTGAATTACAATCCATTGGAATAAATTGCAGCTCCAAGCAAAATTCACCTAAAATAAGCTACTAGAAAACATCCCTTATGTCAGCCAAGCAAACAACTGTTGAAAAATAAATCAAATTCAGCATTTAACTTGAATCACTCTCAGTGAAACAGCAAATAAACAGATGCAGAAAATCCCCACAATCAACAACTAACAACTGTTTTTCCTAAATCACCCTCTTGAGCCAGCTCATAGTGACACTGGATCAGCTCTAAGAAGACCTTGGAAGTGGACTCCGAGATGGACCACCTTGAAAAGGTAAGAATAATAACAAAGGAATTTTCTGATCAAATCAATAGAAGAAGATCCAACCTTCAGATTGAAACAACAATGTTGGCAGTGGACTACGTATTGGGGCTCTGTGAAAAGACAAAAACAAAGAATATAGGGGAAATTATAAACAAAATCAACCGAACTTCAATCTTCAGCGAGAAGCATCAATATCATTCACACCACTTCAAAATCCACAAAAGTGGAGTAAAAAGCTTTCTTTTGCTCGAGATAGAAAAACTTTTCCAGCAAGCTACCACATCCACACTTATACATTCACCATACATTGGATAAAAGTAAAAACAATTAATACCAACTTGCCAACTGGAAGAAACCAATTAAACAATCAGGCATCTCAGCGCCCACCTATTAATTTCCCACGGCCCAGCTTCGCCTTCAATCCTTCATCATCCTAATAACGACCCCATATTAAACCTACATGAAAAATCAATTAGCATACAATGTACAAAAACTACAATTGCAAAACCACTAAGTTTGGATGATCAGAATGCAGATGCAGCAACCGACTAATAAACTAGCTTAAATTAAAAACCAAAATAAATAATTAAAAATTACATTTCAAGAATTCAGCTTTCAACCTAACTTAAATCCTAAAACCCTTATACAAACTAAAACCCCTAAACCTCACTAATTACAATAAACAACAAATATTAAACATCAACACCCATAACCAGAATTGACAAAATTTAACCTCGAATATGAAGCCCTAGAACAATCTAGGAACCTAGATCCAGCAGATGAACCTGATGATATTGCATGACGTGGGAGAGAGCTTACCATGAGGTAAAGCCGAAACTAGAAAAACCCAAATCCTTCCTTATATTACTCTGCTAACCCCCATTAATATAATCAGAAAATTGGTGCCAGAAAAACACGCCTAGCTTCATATTCAACCATGATATGTGAATAAGGCGAATGAAATGTGAAGGGCAGATGATGAAAACTATGCGGAGCGGAGGAGGAAGAAGCGTGGAGAAGAAGCAGCTGCAGCTTGCATGATCTTATAGTGTCTATCAACGATGCTTAAGTTCCATTAAACTACTTTTAAAACCCAACTGCCCAATTTATTTGTTGTGTGTATAGAAAATTTATATACATACATTGTGTATAAAGATTTTCTTACTGACAGGGAAAACACTCACCAAGCATGTCTGCCATTGTCTTTTTAATATAGGCTTGGGGTTGTTCGTGTGGGTTTTTTCAACCTGTAAACCAAAATGAATGTTTGATTGATGGGTTTTTTAATTTTTATCGGTTATTTTTTGTTTTGTTTTTTTAATTCTGAAGACTATTTCGGCAAATAGTGAAATTTGGAGTGGTCGTTCCACCAAAGAGATTGGTGCTTGAACTTGAGTTCTTGAGAATATGTTTCGTTTTATATGATGGGATGGGTTTAATTTATATGAAGGTTTACAGTATTTTTTAAGTAATTATTAATATTTTTTTATGGCATTTTTTATAAATAAATAAACAGGTTATATGATTAAATTTTGAGGAAAATTGTAATAATATTTTAAGATGTGTTAAAGTTAGTGATAATGAAGATTTTTTTTGGTTTTGTGTAATATTAGAGTGGTATATTAAGGTCTTTATTTTCAAGATGTTTTAAGAGATAAGTTGTATATAATTAGTGTATTAACAAATTGATTGGTGGGAGTAAAGAAATTTGTGAGAATGGATCTTTGGATATATGGAAGTGACTTTAGCTAATGAAAATAAAGGAATAATGGGATCTAGATGTTGATTCTAGTGGAGAAGAGTCATAATTTGGGCTTTGTTGATGTTGCTTTATTGTTCTATAAGAGGATTTCATTCTTGATAATAGCTTTAGTGTAATTCATTTGTGTTTTCGCTTTGTTTTTAATTTATGTAATAGTGATGGAGATCTTGCTTAGAGGCATCTTTATGTGAAATTTCTCTATAAAGCCTACATGAGACCCAACTCTAATTAATGGAGAGCTTTCTTATATGTATATTTATGTGAAATGTCTTTATATTACTTACATTAGAATTTAAAATAATTATTCCATGTGTTTAATATGAATGGTTGAATATGTTAATATCCTAATTTGAGTACTTTATTTCTCGTGATACATTTATGACATTATGTCCTTGTTATGAGACACCTAAACCTCCCACCTTATGTCTCTAAAATCGATGATCGTTATATGTATCATAATACGACATGTTTAGATGTATATTTATTTTTTGTGTCAAACATTACCTTTTTAAGGAGCACATACCTCTATTGATATAGTGTATAATGTCTTGTTATGGAGCATTTGTGATTTGGATTTGGCTCTTTGTGGTCAACATGGTTAGCTCCTTATGGTAAGCATATGTTACCCTTATGTTGGGTTAAGGTTTGAGAAAACTGGAGCAATAAACAATATTAAATATAATATAGAGTAAAAGAGGAAAAATAATGATCCACAATAACATGAAAATTTAACATAGTTCACCCAATGTGGGCTACATCCATTAAGAAACACTTGACCACTTTCTTTATGTTATCCAGCAAAGAGAAAATTACAATATAACGATATTTCACATTCTACACCCACTTATTTATCAAGCCTTTTAAGCGATTTACAAAGGTCGATTTACATACCAAAAAATAATAGCCAACTCCTCTATTAAATAATCAGCAATTTTTGTTTCAGGGTGATGCCCCAAAGCCCCTGACTCGGGGTGTTGTCCCTAAACCCTATTGTGGGCTCCACCCCTGGGCCCCTACTAGAGGATTCCTCCCCTTGAGCCCCATAGTAGGGGCTTTGCCCCTACACTCCCCCATAATTAATCAAGGGGTGAAATGCGACTGACAAAATCACCAAAATTTAAGCCCAACAACATGACTAGTTGCCACATACCAATAATGAGTTCCATGAAAACCTCCTCTTCCAATTCCTTGTCCAAATCTTCATTTTCCTCTTTGGTTACCATTTATTTCTCATGAGGGCAATAGGAATTATCTTCTTTCCGGTTTTGACTATTGCTAGCTTCCTCATTCTTCTTTTGTTCTTCATTTCATCCTCTATGTGATCTTCCACCAATCCCTCAATCATGACCTCTTCCTCTTTTCTTGCATTCAAATCTTCTATTCAACTTCTCTTCCAACTTTAGGGCCAACTGATAAGCATCTTCAATAATAGTCATCCTAATCAAATTTAACTCCTCTTGAATATTTGGTTGCAACCCATTTATATAATAGGCTACCTTCTCCTTGTTGGCCTTAGAATGGCCTATTTTGATTATGACCCTATAGAACTCTTTTGTGTACTCTTTGATAGACTTGAACAAACCTTGCATCTTCTTCAACAACTCTAACTCATAATCAACATGAATGAATTTTCTCTTCAACTTTACCATCAATTGATCTCATCTTGTTAACTTTGATTTTCCTCTTTTATTTGTGTCTAGTTGTACTTCCTTCCACTAGATACTAGCATGAGCTTTTAGCTTGGTCTTTGCAAATTTGACTCTCTCACGATCTTCCACTTCCTTGTACTCAAATTACTTCTCTATATCATTGATCTAATCAATTAAATCTTTTGGGTTAAGATTTCTTAAAAATGTCAAAAATTCAATATTTGGCATTTTTCCAATTTTGGAGATGGCATTTAAAAATATGGCATTCTCGAGGTCTCTATTGCATCTTGGAGATGACCTTTAACACTCTATGCATCTCCACTCATAGTGCTTAAACTTATCTATGTGGGCTCTAAAACCCTCTTCTATTACAATAGTGTTTCTTTTACCACCATAGTTTCTTCATGGAGGAATTTTGATCACTTTTCTCACAAAACAACCATAAGTCCTAGTGCAAATCATCTCATTTTGATGATCTATTTGCACACTCAAGAACTCTTGCTATAATACCACTTGACGAAGGGCTACTCTACTTAGCACTCACATACAACACTACAATGGATATCAACATAAAAAATGCAAGAAGGGAAACAACCCACTTTCAATCTCTTCGATAAAATGAAAATACAAATTCATAAAATACAATTCTACAACCACATAAGCTTAACTCAATATAAAGAAAATCAACTCTCTAAGAAAACTCTATAATTTAGATCCACAATCTACGCTAGATGGGAATTGTCTTCTATAATCTTAATTCCCCTTTTTATTTGTCATCAATAACCACCTTAGAATTTTCTATAAAGTGTAACCATTCATTTTCTCACCTAGGCAGATATTTCATTAGATATCTAAATTTTGGTAACACAACTTCCTAGGCCTTAACTTTTGACTCAAGTGATTGATTTACCATTGTAATATATCATTGGAAGCTTGTGAATAGATCTACAACATCAAAATGATTTAAAGATCTTTTAGTATATTTTATGATCTTTTACAACCTACTCATAAGGGCTTCAAATTTGAGATTGAAATTTCATAGGAAAAAATTCCTAGGGTGAAAAATTTAATATATTTCAAATAGTACAAGATATTGAGATGATTCTTTCACCATTCACTTCATTTTCGAATTCCTTTCCTTGGGTTAAGTATTCTAGGTCCATACATGCTTTTTTAGGACCACTTACTATAAATAAAAGGTGAAAATTTTAGCCTTGTTAAATTCTTGATCGTCTAACGCCTTCAAAGTATCATCGTGGGTTCCAAAACAACTACATAAGTCAACAAAACAAAAGAAAAATATAATTTTTTGGGGTGATGCAAGATTGATTTTACACCATAAATGCTTTTGCATCATCCTTCTAGACCTATAAGTGCATGATGAGTCCCTCCATAGTAACCTCTCATTTTTGTTAAAGCTTGATACCTTATGATCATGCCAAGAAAAAGCTATTCTTGCAAAAAAGTGTCATTTAAGAGTAGTATAAAGGTGCAATAGAAATATTTCATGGTTTGAGAATTGTGGGGCCAAATAGACTATGCCAACATGTTTGGGTGGGTAGGTGAATTATAGGGGAGAAATAGTTCATTCCACCAATCTTCTAATCCTTCCAAACTACATTATTCTTAGGTAGTCTCTTAAGAGGCCCAAGAGCAAAAAATTGTCATTGTATGATGGAGTAATTCATAAACGTTATGGCACCTATAAATGTTTTATTTGAACCTAAAAGTGGATTTGGGGTCCCTCTATAATAACTTGTCTCAATTCTTGTCATATCAATGCTATTTAATCATTTCCAAAAAAAAATCCAATCTTGCAAAAAGTATCATTTAGGTGTAATGAAAGGTGTCAATAGAAATGTTTAATATTATGTGCATCATGTAGTTGAATCAACAATACCAACATGTTTGGGTGTGTGGGTGAATGTTATTAGAGACGTTGATTCATTCCTCGAGTCTATTGATCCTTCTAGGCTACATTATTTTGAGGCATCTCTCAAGAGCCTCAAGAGAAAAATTCTCAAATTATGACAAAGCCATTCTTGGAGTTTGTGCCATGTATAAATCTTTTGGATTAATATATAGGTGGGTGTGGGATACCTCTAAAATAACCTCTCTCAACTCTTTTTAGCTCAACACCAATTGACTTCACCAAAAATGAATGTATTCTTACAAAAAGCATTATTTGAGAGCAATGTAAAGGTGTCAAAATGCATATTTTGTGTTCCGTGCATTATGGGGCTCAACCTATTTATGTCAAATTTGAACCTATTTGTAAACCCTAATAAAGACAACCACTAAACCCTAGATCTACATACTAATTCAACACAAAATCAATGAAGAATCTATCAAGCATGTAAATACTACTGAAATAAACCAATATACATTCACATGCCCAATAGACTTGTCTCCATTATTCTCCTATCCTCTATGATCTTGCATGGATGGACGTTGCTCTCATATTTGTGTTGCACTACACAATAGCTCAACGAGGAATGGATTTGGTTGTGATGATGCATGTTTATGATGAAGTATTCTAGAATTATTTTGACAAAATGTAAGTATGATTGCTTGATTATGGATCCTCAAAATGGAAGTAAGAATACTCTTTATAGAAACCTCAAAGAGAATCAAGGGTTTAGATTAAGACGTGAGATTCTGAATGGCTAGGATCACATAGATGAAAGGGAATGAATATAATTTGAGGGTAGGTAGAGATGAAGGGAGATTGAAGGACAAGAATGAATAGTATTAAGAGGTTAAATTGAAATGAAGGGCTAAGACTAAGGAGTAGGTAATTTAGGGGGACATGTTATCATGTGGGTAAGAAGAAAAAAGACAAATGTATTAATTAATTAAATAAAAGTATTTATTTAATTAATAGAAGAAATGCCACATAAATTAAATAAATAAAATATTTATTTAATTTGGGAAAGAGGGATGAGATTAAATAAATAATAAATATTCGTTTAAACTAGAAAGAAGAGGCTTAATGAATTAACTAAATAAATAAAAATATTTATTTAATTAATAGAGGAAGATGCTAATGAATTAATTAAATAAATAGAAATATTTATTTAATTAATAAAAGATATTATGACACTTTCGTGAGATTGAGATTGGAGGATCTACTCTGATGGAGCGAAAAAAGGCAGGTTGAGGTGATGAAAAAACTAATGTCAGAAGATTTTGCAAAAAACATAGGGGAGTTTTTTCAAAAATTGCAAAGTTTGTTGCGGTTACAAACTTGATCCCACTTGGATCGAGCCAAAATCAGCCACATAGACAATGGAAGGATAGGCAGAAACAAAGTGGGAAAAATAGAGGATTTCAGCAAAACTAAGGATCCAAAAACATTTAATCCAACCATAAGCAGGAAGAAACTATTGTAGATTGGGATAAAAAACCAATCAGTCATAGTGTCTCAAATGGCAAAAGGAGAGAATTGCTTAACAGGGTCGTTAATGAAGGTCCTCAAGTTACTTTTCAGAAGAATAAGACACGGGGGAATTAGAGATCTTTGAAAATAAAAAGGCAAGGGTGGTTTGCTCCGGATGACAATAACTTCAAATCAATGGTTATTCCAGTGAAAATTTTAAAAACTAGTGTGGGGACTGTATCTTGAAGACTGTGGACTCTTTATGAAATAGACAGGAGAAATTGACTAATGGGAAGATATTGCAGAATGGTGGTTGACACAATTCGAAGGTCGGGTAAGTGTTTGAACCCTAGAAAATGGCTTCTTGAAAGTTTGTATAGATGAATGCCTTAAAAAGGAAATTTTGTATGGGAAACCCATTTTCTATGAAGGCTCATGCTTCTATCGGATAAATTGGGAGCCCAACTTTGATCTGATTAATCATAAACCTAAAAGATTTTCGAGATGGATTAAGTTGAAGAATCTACCAACTAAATACTAGAGTTTGGAGGCTCTAGCGATGATTGGTGATGCCCTTGGTTCTTTTATAGGGATAGAAGAGGATTTAATTCATGGAAAGCCAAGTGTGGAAGCCAAAATCATTGTTGATATAGATGGTGAACTAAATATCTAGATAATCTGGAAATCATTATGGAGAAAGAAAATGGAAACAAAAGATTGAAGTAGATTTGAATGAAAAGGGCGACAGGTGTATACTTGGGTATGGATATCATGCTAGTTGTTGAAAGGAATTTGAAGAGGATAAGGACATTAGGATGAAGCTCCCCTCCCCTGATCCTTTCGATAAAAATAAGATAGAAAAACAAAATCCACGATTAGATCTAGTATTACCAGAGATGGAGGAAGGAGAATGAATAAATTCTAAACCAATAATCCCAAATTCCAAGCAGGAAATGGGATTTGATTGCCCTTTGGAGAATCATATAGAACTCAATGATGATGGTGAAAAAATAAGTGAAGATGAACTATTATTATTTAAAAAGTTAAGTTGTAGCCATCTAAGGAGATATTGACTGCAGACTGCTTGCTAGATGGAATGAACCCAATCAATAAATTCTAGTGAATGTGGATGTGGCTTCCATGTATCAAGATAAATAAACAAAGTTGTATGGGAGGAACTCTATAGAAAATGGTAGCTTCCAAATTTTTGGAGAAGATGATAACAACTCTAGGGGGAGTGAATTAGAGGCAATTAATGAATTCCTTGGCATCACCCAAACTTTGGAACAAGAGGATGAGGACAATTTTAAAGAAAAAAAAAAGGTGATTAGACAAATCTTAGAATTGGATGAGTTGGAGAAGGTAGATCAAGATGCTTTGTTTGGGAGTGAGTAAACTCCTACAATAGGGGAGAATGTTGGCAAAAGTGGTCCTCTTCAGAACTTGGCCAATAAAGATAAACCAAATTGTGGTATGTCCTCGAGAAAAAGGAAGGGTAGAAAATATCTATTAGAATTGAGATCCAAAGATGAGGAAGCGGAGGATCAGGCAAAACACACATCACTTTTGAAATCAAGGAAGTGCAACACCCTTCCTCAAGGGCCATGATGCTCCTAACCTAGAATGTTAGTAGACCATGGTCAAGCATTGGATTTTTGCTTCAAAAGCAAATATTATTTTACTACAAGAGACAAATCTAACCAACGAGGAGATGTCTATGTTTCTTAGGAAACTTGGCAACTAGAAATCAGAATGGGTGTAGGCAGATGGAGCATTTGGGGGCATTTTCATTCTATGGAAGTTTGGAGGGGTCTCCTTTGACAGACTAGCCAATGGGAAAAATTGGATTGGAGGCAGTATTAATAGTTTATTCTTGAATTTAAAATTCCTTTTGGTTAATGTGTATGGATCGATATCAAACATTGCTAAGAGGGATGTTTGGGTGGAATTGGACCTTTTCTTATCTTACTACCCTCGTCAGTGTAGATTCATGGATGGAGACTTAAATGCAATTCTATGCTCGACAGATAAAAGAGGGGGTGGTCAGAGTGTAGATGAGGGATACAAAATTTGTTTCTTGGTCTCAAAATCCCTGTTATGAGCCAAAGACTCGAGGATGTAAATTCAACATCATGCAATGGAGCATTCTTTAAATGAATACAAATGAAGAACAATACAAAATAAATAAAACTAAATGCATTCATCAGCTATCTAACTCCATTGTTTCTTTATCAACCAAAATCTTGGCTTCGCTCTCAAGTTTTTAAGCAATTTGCACAAGAGGCTACGAAAGAACGACATAGGTTGATTGATGCAAATGATGAATGATTCACAAAGATTAAGTATGCAAAAAAAAAAAATATGACATTACGACGCCTTAGTTTCAAGAAGTGAGAGAGAGACTTATAAGAGGGGCAAAGGTTTTATAGGTGTCCTCATGAAGAAAACTCATTGTGGGAGAAATGTGGGATAAAGAAGTTAGTTAGAGGCTATCATTTGTCCCACATTCTCCAAGTGGATGCGATTAGGGGAGGTGGAAGGATATAAGTAAAATGAAAAGTGACAAGGATATGAAATGAGGAAGGTTAGTAATTTATGAAATGGTAGGGAGTAAATGGATAATAGGTTTACTAATAAATTTAAATAAAAGAGTTTAATGAATCAAGCGAAAAAAAATATTAATTAATATACAATGATATCGATTTAATCACTAGAAGAATTTAAGATTAATCATGAGGACACTTTAGTGGAAATTTTTACATGTCTACACAAAGGACCAATGAATCTCAATAGGGTTTTAAGGAGTAGGTATATAGAAATAAACTAATGGATAGTGAGTCTAGGGCAAGAGTTTTCACCTAGAATAATAGGAGGATGGGATTCAACAACAAAGTTGAAAAGTTAGATGGATTTTTATTCCAAGGGGATCTTTCCACCTTCCCCTTTGAACTCAAGGCATCCATTCAGCCTTGCTTTGGCTCGGGTCATTTTCTAGTTCAACTTATTATCATAGGAGATAAGAAATTGGTGGGATGCCCCTTTAAATTTGAAAACATGTGTATGAAAGACATCCATTTTTTGAATTGATGGAAGGATGGTGCTTAGAAGATTATTTTTTGGGTTCTAAACTTTTTTGTTTCATGGCAAAACTCAAAGCAATCAAACATAGGCTTCTCAAATAGAATATAAAAAACTTTAAAGATATATTTGCAACTAAAAAAGATTTAGAATTTGAACTAGAATCTTCGAGTCATTACCTATGATGGACTTAGGATAGATTCATCAATGAGAGAGAACTGTTATCAAAGTATGAGGATGTTTTGACCAAAGAGGAAATATTTTGAAGGCAAAAAATACAAGGAAACTTGGTTGGCAGAAGGGGATAAGAATACAATTTTTTTTTATAATTCAATTAAACAGAGGAGAAATATCAATAGAATCATAAGTTTGAAAAAAGATGGAAACATCATAGAGGATCCAGAGGAGATTGTTAAGCACTCAATCCAATTTTCCACATAGATTCTTAACAATTGGGAAGGATTTGATTGGCAAAATCAACAATCCTTCATTGATATTATCCCTTAACTTATTACTTAGGATTAGAATTATATGTTAGTAAATAAATTCACAATTGATGAGATCAAGGTCACCTTATTCTAACTTCATCTAGATAAGGCACCTAGACCAGATGGTTTCCTTGTAGGCTTTAAAAAATGTCGGTATACCTTGGGGGAGGAGTTAATGGAGGCTATTGAGGCTACTAGGAACTCAAGTAGATTTTTTAGGGAATTCAATAATACTATTGCACTCATTCCCAAAAAGGAGGCGGTTGAGTTTAGATGACTACAAACCTATTTCTCTCAGCAATACCGTCTATAAAATCATGTCCAAGGCTATGGCTAATAGATTAAAGCCTATACACTTCCATATATTATATTTAAGGAGCAATCTGGATTTGCTCCAAGAAGATCAATCATGGAGGGAGTTATTATTGCTCAAGAAACCATTCATTCCATCCAATAGAATAAGTCTATAAGTATGCTTATCAAGTTAGCTATTAAGAAGGCTTATGATAAGGTGGATTGGAGGTTATTATGTAAATGCTTAAAGGCCTTTGGTTTCTGCAAACAGTGGGCGAATTTGTAACATACCTATTGTTCTACCCATACATTTTACTAAGTTTTAACCCAGAAGTGAATGAAATAAATTTCCAACATACAAGTAATAAATATTTTCCTTTCCCATTTCATAAACAAGATGCATCTTTGAAATAAATCCCATTTCAATTTATCCATTTCATTATAAATAATATACAAATATAATTTTCATAATCTTATGAAAGTATTTACATTTTTCCTTTTCAAATTTCCATTTACTTTAGGAATATTTGAATATATACAAAGCATCTATGAGCTTAATGAAACATAAGTAATACAAATGGTCCAGATATCCTTGTTGGCATACATCCTTAAATATCGTTCACCAACTACATGAGCAAGAGCATCAGTCAAGCACTTTTCCACCCAACCAAGACTTTACAGTCCCCCATGCCTCTTCTAATAGAAGAGACTTGACCCTTCGACGAAGAGATTGGCTTGGTGACCTCAAAATAATAGCCTTATGAGCATAGTGTTGTGTCCTACATAACTAGAGCTACCGTACATTGGCTACAACCTACATGTATGATGTTCCCTGTCGAGTATGTAAACTTGGATCACAGTGAATCGACAATATAGATAGTGACAACCTACACTACTTAGGCCAAAGAATTCATCACCCAGTACTTTGACTGTGAGTCGTATGTCCACCCATTTCATTGCTCTATTTGGTAAACTGACCATTTATTCTATTTCCATAACATTCCTATAAGGTTGATAATAGAATGACTCACTGGGTTATTCCCATCCACAGATTATCCTAAACCCAGGATTAATCAAATCAATCATTCCTACATATTAAAGATACATATCATAGCATAGCACTATCCTAGCTATTACATATATATACGTAAATCTCACCACAAAAAACTTATCAAGTTTCTAACAACTCAAGAATGCATATCCTACAAGTAACTCAATTTCAATCATTGCTTTAACTAAGCTTCTATAATAACTTGCTCTATATACATACATATCTCAATATAAAAGAAAAGATAGAATCCTCGTGCCTGGTTTATGGCTTCCACGCAAATATTGATTCCTTTCCACAAACATGTTGGCTTCACAACTAATCCACTAACATAAGAATTCCCAAACTCTTAATGATAATAACTATTCTATTCTCTCACTATATGAAAACTATTATTTTCCTCTCACCAATGAAGATTAATGAAAACAATGAACAATAAGCAAAATGAAAAGAGATTATGAAGACAAAAAGATGAGATTTGATGAGATGAGATATGCTCCAAGAAAGCTCCTCTATTAATACAAAAGTTTGAGAAACTCAATGCTATAATTAAGTTCTCTGAATTGCCACCACTCTCTCTCTCTTCCATCGCCACCACTGAGACTATGTGGCTACTCTCTAACTATAAGGTTGACACATAACAATCCAATAAAATATTGCTATGAATCATCCCTAATATTATACTTAATCAAATATATGATTAGTTATCATTAATCATTTACCTAAAAAATTAGGCTTCTAACTCTAAATACCACATAGTTATTTACCCATATTTATTTTCTATGAGTATGGTTGTGCTTACACTTATGCATTTGCATTATTAAATGGGTTGATGCTTGGTCAAATGTATCAATCTCCATAATGCATCCTTCCCTTTAAACTGGGGGGGGGGGGGGGGGGTCAATGACACATAACGCTTACCTCTTATAGCGCTTACCATAGTAATAGAGAAAGGAAAAAGTGGCAGCTTTTACCACTGTTTCACCCTCCTTTGAAGTAGGGTGCGCCACCTTCCATGGTGGGTGCCCCTTTCCCATATATCCCTCCTTTGTATCGTGGCATGCCAATGAGGTGTTGACATGTATGTATGTATGTATGTATGTGTGTGTGTGTGTGTGTGTGTGTGTGTGTCTGTGTGTGTGTGTGTGTGTGTGTGTGTGTGTGTGTGTGTGTGTGTGTGTGTGTGTGTGTGTGACACTTTTATAAAGGAAATGGTCAATGTTGATTCAACTTTTTAAATTAAATCAATAGAAAGTGAAATATATGTTTTGAATTTTGAAATAATGTAAACTAATAAAATAAATATTATTTTGTCTATTTTATGTTTGTAATTTTAACAAAACTTTAAAAAATTATTTGAATGTAGTTTTTTATAAAGTAAACACTATAATTTAGTTGTTGATAAAATGCTCAAATTGAAGTTACACAAGCCACCACACTTTATTTAGTAAATTTAACCCTTTTTTCTTCATTTGTTTTGTTTATATTGATAACTTGAAACTTTAGTGCACGGATATATTTTTTACTAATTTTTATAGTATATTTTTTAATAAATTTGAAAAGTTGTGTGCGATGAAATATAACTCTTTCTAATTGCCGCCACATTTTTTCTTAATTATTTATCCAAATTAGAAAAGAATTATGTAATCTTGACATAGATTCTTTTCTCTACTGTATCATATTTTTTTCAAAAAAATTAAATAAATTCTAATATTTTTCCTTGACAAGATAATCAATCTTATATTTTAGTGATGATGACCTACTTTCAATAAAAATAAAATATAAAACATAAAAACTAATTAAAATATTAAAATATATATATTTAGGAAAAATCACTTATAGATTTATAAAAGGGTATTTTTACATTTAAAAAAAATATTATTTATAAGAGTAGGAATTGTTGAAACATCGAGTTTTTTTATTTTTTGGTAATTAGAGTCAAAGTGGTATTATATATACATTTAGTAGACATTTCCAATTGGAAAAGTTGTGGCCCATATATAACTTAGCTATAATGAATCTATATAGACCATATGTTTGACTAAAATTAATTTTTAGTTAGAATTACTTAAATTCACTTGTGCTGATAAGTTGGCCTGAAACGTGACACAATTTTGTGCTTTTACCCCCACACACACAGATGTGTGTGTGTGTGTGTGTGTGTGTGTGTGTGTGTGCACGCACACACACACACACACACACACACACACACACACACACATATATATAGTTCCACACTTAGGTTAGCACCCACCTTAGTGTGTTTGCATCTTGCATTTAAAATTCCCTTTAAATATTTAATTAATTGTGTATGTATATGTATATGTATATGTGCATGTGCATGTGTATGTGTGTGCGTATGTGTATATATATGTGTATGTGCGTGTGCACACACACACACACACACAAATATATGTGTATGCGTATGTGTATGTGTATGTGTGTACACACACACACACACACACACACACACACATATAGTTCCACACTTAGGTTAGCACCCACCTTAGTGTGTTTGCATCTTGCATTTAAAATTCACTTTAAATATTTAATTAATTCATTTAATTAAATCTAAAGTCTTGTTTTATCCCTCTACACATCATAAAATTGGGCCCTTTTACATTAGATGTGCCCTTTTTATTTTATTCTCTCAATAAATCATTTCATCAAGTAGCCTAATTATGTCCTATTTCGACCTTCAAGTCTCGATTTCGCATATCTAGACATCTCAAATTCCCATATACTCTTGAAATTTGTTCTAAATTCACAATATATTGCTTCCCCTAAAATTTGGCAAAAAGTTGGTCGAACCGTGTGTTCGGACCAAGTTGGTACCTACTTGGTCCCAAATTTTTCTCCCCGAATTTCGGGAGCATGTTTTAGCGGTATTTTAATATTCAAATCCAAGAGATTGGCAGCAAATATTATTTCTAGGTTGGCCTTTAACTCAAAACAAAGTTAGGGTCTCATACATAAATCTAAGGATCTAAGATCTAGAGATTGAAGGAGCCTCTTATGAAGTGAAAGTGTAGGTTATGTGAAGTCTACAACAACAAATCAACACATTCATCAAATATTTATCAAGCCTTCATCAATCATCTTCAACAACAATTAGGAGCTTTGAAGATATTGAAGAATAATAGGAGATCACCAACTACTGATTGGCTTGTACCTCTCCCTTAGGGTTTGGTATGGTTTCATGTTATTTTCATGTCTTTGTATGAGCTTCATTTTCAAATTTACATCCATGCTTTAGATCTCTAATTCATTTGTGATTTGAAGCATTTGCATTTGCATTTACATTTACATTTACAAGCATTTAGGGTTTGCTCTCCAAAGCGTAGGGTATAACTCTAAATTCTTTATTTCTCTCATTTAGTATCTTGCATACACACAAAATTCTTGCACACACATTTTCAATATATTATCGGCTATTTGTGGAGGTGGAAATCACCAAAGAAAGGGGTTTTACTAAGGAAAAACCCTATATAGCCACCTAGACACCCTTTTTCAAGTTGCAGATGTAGGTACAAAAATTAGGTGGATGCACGAATTTTGAGGCCAACGGAGGACATAGAGACAGTCTTAGTGCCAGAATTTGATCTCGGCTCATAGAGACAGGCGCGTGGTGCCCTATTCCCCAAGGTTTTGTAGTTTTTTGTGCCAAATCTGCATCTCAGACCCTTAGGACCTCAAATTCAAAAATCCAACCTTCTGTCAACAGAAGGACCAAGGCGCCCAATGCCTCGGTCCTACCCAATCTGCATCAGGTGCACCTCTGAGTCCATTTTTTCAGACTTACTTTATGTATCTTAGTTTCAGTTTAGACAAAATCTGCATTTTGGGTTTATGTGTGCTTCATTTCTCATCTCCTAGCATAGTTGATTGTGGCATCATATTTTGCATATCTACTATTCATTACAACAAAGGAATAGAAACCCTAAGAGATATTCCTCGACTCTCTCTTCCCTATAATAACTAGTCAAAGTGAGATATCTCCCTGAGCTCTTTTGTGTGTATATATGTGTGTGTGTGTGTGTGTGTGTGTACATACATATATATACATATACATATACAATATGTATGTGTATGTGTATGTGTATGTGTATGTGTATGTGTATGTGTATGTGTATGTGTGTATGTGTGTGTATGTATATGTATATGTATATGTAAACATATGTATATATGTATATATATATATATGTATGTATATATATGTATATATACATATATACATATACACATACATACATATATATAATCGAGTGTGCCAAAATGACGTTTATTAAAATGGTGTGTTAGTAATCAATATAAATCCATAGTTAAGTCTAACCATAAACCTATGGATTTAATTCATTTAACAACATATCAAGGAAGATTACCAAATACGGTAAATAAGCAAATACATGAAATACATTTCCCTCATATTGCTCCCAATGCCATTTGTTCTTCCTTGTCCTCCTCCTCTTCACAATCTCATTGCATGCAAAATTGTCAAATGAAGTTTTGGAGATAGTTGAGAATAAAGAATGTGGATTGCTCTCATATTTGCATAAGAAATGATAGATGAATGGATGTTGATTTTGACATGGTAAGAGGGATGTGGATCGATGGATAGATGACTTATGTAATCAAATTGACAACCTAAGAATGCAATGGAAGTGGATGATTTTCAAAGCAAGGGGACTCTAATTTATAGGATTTGGGGATTCGAAATGGATGGTCAAGATCGGAAGCTAAATGAAGGGTTGAGATTGAAGGTGAGGAGATGAGTTGGATTTGACTCGTAGCTTTGTGAAAAGTGTCACAAGGGGTAGACTTTGGGAAGAGGGAAAAGTGTGCTCACACATGTGTGAATACCTCCTGGGAAGAGCACTTGTCGTGGGGAAGAGGGCAAGATGTGCTCACACGTGTGAGAAAATCTTGTAAAGACCATGATGCTGACAAGTGGAAACACTTTTAGCAAAGTGTAAGGGCAATAGGAAGGGGGGTTATGACATGTAGACTAAAAGGGAAAGGTGTAGGGTGGCTCCATGGGGAAGAGCATTCTCACACATGTGTGAGCACCCATGGGTCAAAGGTGAGGTGGAGAGGAAGTGACTTGTGCATGCATGCAAGTAATTTATGAGGGGAGTCACATGTGGAGTCACGTGTGGACTTGTGTAACATTTTAAAAGGTGGGTTTGTAGGAATCACGATATTAATTGTGAATTAATTTAATTAATTGGGATTAGGAGGGAGATTGAGATATTGTTTAAAGGTTGTGTTTGATTTATTAAAATAAACCAAAATTTAAAGGAAATGACACATGTACAATTAATTAATAAATATATAGGGATGGAAGGTGATAATTAATTAAATATTAATTTAATTAATTTAGGAATAATAAAGGACTAACATGATTAATTAAATTAATTATGCGACATAGGGGAATTAATTAAATATTAATTTAATTATTTTTATGTGTCTACAGGATGCATCCTGAAAAATCACATCATTGAGTGTGTACATCATATAATTTGAAACAAAATAATAATTAAAAAATAATAAAATTCCCCAATGTGTAAAGAATGAAGTGTAGAGCAATATTATATATTTTTAAAAAAAATTGGAAAGTTGGTCAAAAGCTATTAAGAAAAGTCAACACATGTCTTTGAGAACTATGGAAACATTGGTGAAAGAAATTCAAAAAATATATTTTAATGTACTTCAAATCGAAAAAAAAAATGATTAGAGAACTTAGAAGACGTGTGAAATTATGGTCGTAATTTTAATAAAACCCATTATGCAATGTTTAAAACTAATGACATGCAAGTTGAGAAATGGGAATGGAGAAAAATTGTGTGAAAAGGAGGAAAATAAACAATATAAGCCTACAAGTATTTTATCCAAGCCTAATTCTAATCCAAGACATGCTCACATTTAGTGCAAGCCAAAAAGAGTGAGTTTTGTGGATGCCAAAAATGTGCTCAAGTTATGAGCTCCACAACATGCACTTGCATTTGCCATACACCAAATGCATCATGTTCATGAATATAACTTTCTAGATCTCTCTCCCTCCCTCTCCTTCCCAACTCTCTCTACTTCTCCCAACATCAATATCTCCCTCTATTCCTTCATCCCTCCTCCTATATCTCTTTATTCCTTTCCCTCCCTCCAAATATCTATATCTCTCTCATACCTCTCCCTCTCTCCCTCCTCCCCTTTGTACTCTTTTTTCACATTTATCTCTGTCTCCCTATTTTTAAATATCTAACTCTCTCTCTATCTCCTTCCTTGCTTTTCTACTATATTCTCATAGGTGTGAAGTATGGAAATAGGAGCTCACAAATTTAGGTATTGTAGGATTTTGCCAAGATCAAGGGCACAATGAAAAGCATAAAAAGAGAGACAATAGAATGATAAGAACAAACTGTATTCTCATCAATATGCAAATGATCAACTAGATTAACCAATACAATGAATATAGGCCTGCTTATATAGGCAAGGCCATATGGATGTACGAGCACACAATTATGACATGTGGCTCAATGAGAAACAAGGGTAGGTAAGAAATACTAGGGGTAGGTAGGAGAAATAATATAATATTCCACAAGAGGTGGATGACCCACCGAATGTGGAGTGTAATAGCAAAATAAGACCACAAAAGGTGGAATTTCTCCTACAAGCTCTATCCCTATGTGCACACTTCCCTAAGTGTCTCAAATCCAAACTACGAAGAGATGCATTATCCTAAGTTAACTTAAGTAAAGTGTAATAATATCCAAAATGAATATTTATTTACACCAACACCCCCCCTTAAGTGCAACTTAGGGGAATGAAGACTCAAGTCAACAATGCAAGATGGGTCCCGACTACTAGGCCATGATAGGTACCCATGTACAATATGCTAATGCAAGCAAAACTATGCAATGCAATCTCTCACAAACGGAGAAAGGGAGAAAACCCAGTGGGAAAAAACTCCCCCCCAAAAGAGAGATGAATGTACAAAAGACTCTCAAAGAAGAAGGACAAAACCTGAAGGAGGAAAAAGTCCCCCCCATAAGAGAGGAAGGAGAAGTCAGCTGACCCCCCCTAATGACACATCCTGCACCCCCAAGAGAGCTCACAACTGCTGGAACTTACTCTCAGTGAAAGGTTTGGTGAATATGTCAGCAACCTACTCTGCTGTAGGACAATACTGCAAATCAATGACCTGCTCCTGAATGAGCTCTCGAATATAGTGCATATGAATCTCGATGTGTTTGGTCCGCTGGTGCTAGACCGGGTTCTTCGAGATTGCAATAGCACTTTGATTGTCGCAATGTAGAACTGTCGGTCGTGGAGTGGTGAATCCAAACTCTGTGAGAATCTGTTGGAGCCAAATGGTCTCAGTTGCTGCGTTAACAGTGCCTCAATACTCAGCCTTAGTCAAAGAGAGAGCAATAGCATGTTGCTTCTTGCTCTGCCAACAAATGGGGCCCAAACCAAGGTGAAAACTGTAACCAGAAGTAGACTTACGATCATCAAGATCGCCAGCCCAATCGAAGTCTGTGTAACCAACCAAGTGAAGTCCTGTGCCTGTTGCATAGTGAATCCCATAGTGATGTGTACCCTGGATGTAATGAAGGATGCGTTTGGCGGCTTTCCAATGAAGCTCATGTGGTTCCTACATGAAGCGAGAAACCATGCCAACTGCAAATGAAATATCAAGGCGTGTATGAGTCAAGTAGATGAGACTACCCACAAGCTGACGATACAAAGTGGCATCAACTGGTGGAGAAGAACACTGAGCCTCAAGCTTGACTCTTGAAAGAAAGGGAGTCGGGACAGGCTTACAATCAGCCATATGAAAGCGTGCAAGTAGATCAAGAGCATACTTGGGCTGCAATAGTGTAATCCCGGAAGATGATTGTGAAATCTCTATCCCAAGAAAGTAGTGCAAAAGACCCAAGTCAGTCATAGCAAATCTGTCATGCAAAGCAGATTTGACCCTACTAATGATGGATGCGGTACTCCCTGTAATGATCAAGTCATCAACATAGAGCACAAGTATCAAGTGAGAGTCATCCTGTTGCAAAATGTAGACATTCAGATTGGAATGACACTTGGTGAACCCTGCGGAGAGAAGAAAGGAATCCATCTTGGCGTACCAAGCCCTGGGGGCCTGCTTAAGGCCATAGAGAGATTTCCTTAGTCTGCAAACCAAGGAAGTATCCTGGATGAAACCCTGAGTTCATCTTGGCTACAGGTGCAAAGGTCTCAGTATAGTCAACACCTGCAACCTGAGAGAAACCTTTTGCAACAAGCCAAGCCTTATACTTATCCACACTACCATCCGCTGCAAACTTGGCCCGATAGATCCACTTACATCGAACCATCTTTCTCCCCTTAGGGAGATGGACTAAATCCCATGTGTTGTTCCTCATCAAGGAACTATACTCTTCCTCCATAGCTTGGTCCCACTCAGGAACCCCTGATGCTTCCCTAAATGTCTGTGGATCGGAAGCGGTAGCAATGAATGCATGAGGTAGATCCTGAAGCTGTGATCGAGTTCTCCATGTATCTAAAGGATCCCCAACAAGAGAACTCATGGACTCAAGTGTCTGTCGAGCCCAACGAGGTCTAGGTGGAGGTGGAGAATGAGGCTCTTCAACTGCAAGTGGACCCTGCGGAGGTGTAACCCTACGAGTCGAAGTTGAAGGAGTCTCATCATCTGAATCACTAACATCACTATCCACAATGGAGGAAGGTGGAGGAGGTAGAGAGGCGAAGCTAGGAGAGCTTTCCTCAAAGTGAACACTCCTCTCAATGAACACCTCGTGTGTCTCAGGATCCATCAATCTATATGCCTTAACACCCTCAGGATATCCAACAAATATGCAAGGTCGACTCTGAGGTTCCAATGCCTTGCGTTTCTGTGGAGGTATGCGAGCCCATGCTGGACACCCAAAGACTCTGAAATGTCTCACAATCGGTTTCCTACCAGCCCAAGCTTCAAAAGGAGCAATACCTTGCAAAGCTTTGTGAGGAACCCAATTCTGGATGTGTGTGGCACAATTGATAGCCTCTGCCCAAAAGGCAAGATCAAGAGAACATGCATGTATCATACAGATAGCCATTTCTTTGAGAGTTCTATTCTTGCATTTTGCAACCCCGTTCTGCTGTGGAGTGTATGCGACAGAATGCTGAAGATCAATCCCCTCAAATGTACAAAAATCCTCAAGTCTTTTGTTCACATATTCCCTTCCATTATCTGTGCGAAGAATCTTGACCACTTTCCCTGATTGCTTCTCCACACGAGTCTTGAAGTCCTGAAATCTGTCAAATACTTCACTCTTATGAATAAGAAAGTAGACCCAAGTGAAACGGGAGTAGTCATCAATGAAGGTGAGGACATAGCAGGCCTTGCTAAATGAAGGCGATGGAAATGGACCTGCTACATCATTGTGAACAAGTTGAAGAACTTCCAGAGCTCTCCAAGCTTTCCCCTTATCAAACTTCTCCTCGGGATGCTTGCCCATGGAACAACCTGAACATACACCCTCTGAAAAACTGATTCGAGGTAGACCTGTGACCATGTCTTTAGTGTTGAGCTGCTGAAGATAGCAGTAGTTGAGGTGACCAAACCGCTCATGCCATAGCTTACTTTCTGAATTTGAATGAGTAAGCAAGGCCCTAGAAGGTGAACTTGGTTCAAAGTGGGAGAATGAATAAAGCCTTGACTTGTCATTGACTTGTCCCACTTCTACCAAGGCATCATCATCAAGTTCTTTTACCACAACTGAATTTGGTGTAAACTCAACCTTTTTCCCATTCCCATGGTGAGTGATTTGGTAGATAGAGAGAAGGTTGGTAGACAAGTTAGGAACATAGAGAACATTCTCAAATGTTCCATCATCCATGTCAACTGAACCTTTCCCTTCAACCTCTACTTGAGTATCATCACCTATGTAAATGTGAGGTACCTTAGATGGCTCCAATGAAGAAAAATGCTCCTTTGTAGAACCCATGTGATATGAGGCACCCGAGTCAAGTATACATTGCTGTGAAGAACCTGTTATAGCCACAAATGCTTGCCCTTTTCCCTTAGACTGTGAGGAAGAGGAAGGAGATGAATCCTTCTTTGTGTAGGTAGATGGCAAGTTGATGTTGTTTTTCTTAAGAAGATTAGTTAACTCATCAACTTGCTTTGTGTGGCATCGATGCTCATCATGACCATACTTCTTGCAATATGCACAATTTGGTTTATCCTTCTTAGGTGGTGTCCCCTTCGTGGAAGAGGATGAAAAATCGCCTTGTGATGGAGAGGATGAATGTCCTTTTTCCTATTGTGGCTTAGACTTAGAGTGCTTCTTCTTCCTGTTGGAATCTTTGCCTTGACTTCCTTGATTCCCTTGATTTGCCACCAAAGCCTTGGACTTTGAAGACTTGAGAAGTCTCATGTTCAACAACTTAGATTGTTCCAATATTAACATTTTTGTGAAAGCATCAAATGAAGGCATAACATAGGAAATCCCCACTGTCAAACGATGAGTTTGGAAGCTAGACACAAATGTTACATATTCTGGTGCAAGCTTGTCCAACAAGTTGAATATCAGCTGAGCATCCTTTTTGTCAATTCCACAATCCTTAAGCTTTGCTCTTAGCTCATTTGCTTTGGTGACATAATCTTGGATTGTATCAAAACTCTTGGGATCCAAGTTGGTGAGCTCATTGTCAATCTTATAACCTCTAATTTCATCAACTTGACCATATAATTTCTGAAACATATCCCAAGCCTCTTTGATTGTTGTACACTTCTCAATGTGAAAAATGAGGTCATCTGATACATACTTGCACAAAGTTCCAAGAGCCATGCAATTCTTAGTGAGCCATTCTAACTGAGCATTAGGATCAGCCTTAGGACTAGGTGGTGCTATTCTTGTTCCATCTATGTAATGCGTGAGACCCTTTTCCATTAATTTACTCCATACTTTAATTTTCCATGATGCATAATTATGTGGAGTTAAAGGTGGAAATTTATGAGAACTCATTGCAACAAAAATGAAAGAGCACAAAGAGAGGCACAATCACACAAGACACCCCCCCAAATTCACTCAATCAAAGAACCCCCCCCCAAAAGTGATGATTTGGCACTTTATACTTAGTGCGTATACAATGGGCCACTTGCAAAAAATGGCAAAGTGGGCTTTTGATTACAATTTTACAACTACCTCAATAAGGCCAAAAGAGACTCAAACTAATAATGCAAGAGATCGAAACTAAGATCCAAGCACTTTACAAGTACCTAATAGGCCAAATAAGACCAATATCTGAAAGTACAATTTCCACTCAAAATCTTCGAAATCTGATCATAGATTATGAAAGTAGACGAAAAAAACATGCACTTTCAAAAAAAATGGCACCTGAAAAGGAGGTCGTATGAGCTCAAACAAGGCCTTTGAAGTTGCAGAATTGAGGATTGGACAGGTACAACTGAGAGAATCCAAAAATTCTAAAAAACTTGTGCACCAAAATTAGAAAATAACCACACCACTATGAAGATCATGAAATTTTAGCCCATTTAAAAAAAAATTGCACCAAAAAAGGAGCAAAAATGATCAAGATATGGCCTTTCAAAGTTGGACTGCAAAACTGAAAAGCTCAATGGAGAGGGGGTCAAAAAATTTCAAAAGTCTGCTGATGTGGTGCTAACATCAGCAAATGATGGGCTTAAATTTGATGCCCGTCTGGCCATCACAAAACTTCACCTCCCCCCTGTGTGGCGTTCGTACCGTACGGACATGCTGACTGTGCACACTGATGTGGCGGACGTACCATAGCAGGTAGATGTGGTGTACAGATCTGACGTGGCAGAGATTATGTGTCCACGGGCCAGTGGCCTCCTACCATGTGGCAGACGTGGGTCACCAGTTTAAAAACTGCCGATGGGAGGGAAGCGTCGCCAGAAGGTGTGGGCGGCGGCCGGCGGGGTCTTGGCAATGCGGGTCCCAGCAGCACGGGAGCTGGGCGACGTAGAGGCTGGGCGGCGCAGGAGGTACACGGTAGCAGCGGAAGGTGCACGGCGGCGGCGGCGGCTCCGACAGCGCAGGTACGACCCTGCAACCTGCAACCTGTAGGATACTGCGGGGTACGGGGGGTCTGCGGACCCCCAAAAAAATAATTTTATTTTTATTTTTATTTTTTCAAATTTTTTTGATCGCTGTTTTTTTTCAAAATATATTAAAATTTTTTTGAAATCCGTACAATAATAGCCAAAATGGGGAAAAAAAATTTCTCACCAAAATAAGTCAACTTTATAGTCGAAATTCATGGAAACGGCCTCTCGTATTCAACGGTGATGTCCAAATCGCTGTACGACACCCCCCCCCCCCCCCCAAAAAAAAAAAATGAAGATCCCCAAATCCAAAAATTGAAGCCTTCCACGATGTCTCCAAAAACCAATCAATGAAGCCCCAATGGCTCTGATACCATGTAGGATTTTGCCAAGATCAAGGGCACAATGAAAAGCATAAAAAGAGAGACAATAGAATGATAAGAACAAACTGTATTCTCATCAATATGCAAATGATCAACTGGATTAACCAATACAATGAATACAGGCCTGCTTATATAGGCAAGGCCATATGGATGTACGAGCACACAATTATGACATGTGGCTCAATGAGAAACAAGGGTAGGTAAGAAATACTAGGGGTAGGTAGGAGAAATAATATAATATTCCACAAGAGGTGGATGACCCACCGAATGTGGAGTGTAACAACAAAATAAGACCACAAAAGGTAGAATTTCTCCGACAAGCTCTATCCCTATGTGCACACTTCCCTAAGTGTCTCAAATCCAAACTACGAAGAGATGCATTATCCTAAGTTAACTTAAGTAAAGTGTAATAATATCCAAAATGAATATTTATTTACACCAACAGGTATGAATTCACTTATTTCCATACAAGAAATTAAAGGGAGAATATAAACCCGAGAGATCCAACATCAATCTATTAGGAAAAGGGTTGAATGTAGATTGAGTTTCGTTCCCTTTTGATTGAGTTGAAAATGCAATTAAAGTGATATAATTTGAAGGCTAGATATCGGGGAAATGATGAAAAAATGACATAAAACAACATGAACAACAAGCTACATACATAGTGTAAATATACAAAGCTAATATGAGTAGAAGGAACAAAGAGGCAACCGTGACAACAAATTTGACCCAAAAGTGCAGGATCGAGAGACTTTGGGTGACTTGGTCATTCAATTATCAAATGCAGACAAACAAGAGACTTTCTGAATCAAAATGTCACTTAGAATATATTCCTAGAAGTTCGTAATAAATTATTGGCATCGTGTGGCTCTAGGTGTCTTGGTCCTCCAAATTTCACTCCTGCAAAAGCTAGAATTGATCATTGTCAAATTATATGCTATAATCTTTGTATGTGGCTCCTAAATCTGTCACCTGCACATAGAAAGAAAGGAAACGATGTTGTTGATAGGGGTTTTCCTAGGTCAAACACCAAGTTTGGAACTAACCCTTGAATTGAACTAAAATTGGAAATAGAAATACTGAGGTAAATGTTGAATGATGTACCTCATATCTACCGCAACTAATAACGGATGATGATGCAATGCTCTTTAAATGTAATCACGAGTGTTGATGCAATAACATGGCTTGACATGGCATGAATATGAATGACCTAATCAAACACACATGTTTGCACGAATATTGATGTAGATTTGTTTCTCCATGATGTTGATATGCTTGGAGTATATGGTGTGATGAAATGTTGCCTTGAATGTTTGACAATGCGTGATGTGGATGCACAAATGATGGGTGTAGATGAAGTTGTGAAAATGAATCAAAATGATGCTCCTATATGGGGTTTCCAGGGTAATTTACCAATTAGGATGACCTCCAACAGTCAAATTAAGACATCGAGAATCAAAATCATTGAGGAGGAGAAGTGTACCAGCATGTTCAAATTAGGTCATGCTTAAAGAGGACCAGGATGCCCTAGGCACCCTAGTCCACCAAAACATGGTAGTCAAGTGTGAAAGTAGAGTGCATAGCTCGAGGTACAGGTTCAGTTCTCTGTGCAGACAAATGACATCATGTTTGAGGTAAAAAGGGATAGAAATAGACCTAAGGGAGAGCTAATATGGGACACACTAAAATAGGGGCACAAAAGGTGGTGTGAATTGTGTAGGGTTACAATTTACAATGCTACATCTAGCCCCCACTTTAGCAAGAGTATGATCTTGTGCCTATACTCATGATAAAGTAGTATAATGAGAAAGAGAGAGATATAAGCAACTGGAAAACAAATCACAAAGAGATAAGACATCACTAAATAGACAAAAAGACAAAAAAAATGTTGAAAAGACAAACAAAGACAAAAAAAAATACACAAAAAGGGTTAGTACTAAAAATAAAGGCTCCAAGTGAACTAGTTGAAGAGAACTCAATAGTCAAAATGCCTCAAATGCTAATATCATTCTCAGAATGCTATTACAAGAGCACAAGTGATCACATAGAAAGAGTAGGAACATGCATCAAGTGTGGAGCCGTGATTTAATAACTAGCAAGGTATGTTATTCTTATGGTCTCACGGGGAAGAGAAGGAAAAAGCATGGATTCCATGGGCTAGCAAGTTGTGTTATGCTAGGTGATCCATGGGAAAAGGTAAGAGTGAACATGGATTTTACAAGCCAACAAGTTGTGTTATGCTAGGTAATCCTTAGAATCATAGATTCTCATGAGACAACAAGTCGTGTTCTGTTATATGATCCATGCGGGAAGGAATAGTCGAAGTGGCGAGTTGTGTTATGCTAGTTCCACACATCCTAAAAATCAAGGAGGAGTTGAAATGATTAACACGTTGTGGATTACTGGTCAACTCACCCTAAGGAATTGAAAAATAAGCCTTGAAAGGTCTAGAAAGTTGCGTTATGTTAGTCAACCTATCCCAAAGGAATAGTTGAAAGGTCTAGAAAGTTGTGTTATGCTAGTCAACTCATAAAAAAAAGATGCAAATTGAAAAAGTATATCCACGCAAAGCCTAGTGCCTATAATGAAATCCATAGCTTGAATTTGAAAAGGATAACTAGGTGAAGTATTATACGCAAGGAAACCCACAACTTGAACTTGAAAAAGGATAACCAAGCAAGGCAATCCACAATTTGAATTTGAAAAGGATAACCAAGCAAATTGTATGCAAGGAAATCTACAACTTGAATTTGAAAAAGGATAACCAAGCAAATTATTGTAAGCAACGCAATCCACAACTTGGATTTGAAAAATGATAAATAAGCAAAGAATTGTATGCAAAGCAATCAACAACTTGAATTTGAAAAGGATAACCAAGTAAAGCATTATACACAACACAATCTGCAACAAGGAGAACATGATGTATGCCCCCCCTTAAGATGTCAACATAGACCTATATGTTGAGCTCTTCAGGCAGAAAGATCAAAATAAGGACACACACCTTCATCGCTATGAGGATATCCTTTAAGAAAAAATGTATGCATAATTCCAAGCTAAAGAGGGATAACTCTTATGAGCAAGAAAAAGATAGTTGTAAAAGTGATATCTTGCAACCTGTGTAAAGGGATCGTTTTGAGGGATGCACAAAGGAAGAAATATTTATCCAAAGTTATCTACCTTCCAAAACTGGAGCCAGTTGTCATTCCTAGGATTGCCACTTGTCCTCCTTGAGGACAAGTGTTCAATTTTCCTAATCCTTTCCTCTCCTCCCTTCTCCTATTTAATCCATCCTCTTTTTCAATCAAATCCTCCACCTTCTTTACTATACATCATTATAATGTAGGATTTCTCTCACCATTGGCACATCCATATTGTCATAATGCCCAATTTCATCCCCACCTCATACCATCCAATCCTCGTATCTTGAATCCAATCACCATAATTACATCATGGAGAAATATCGAGCACTAGCTACGTCTTTAGCACACATCCAATCGTAGAATAATCAAATTGAAGCGGGCATTTGGTTTGCATTTTATGTTATCATTTTTATGCTTGGTTTGGTTTTATCATTATAATCTTGAGGTGTATGATGTATTGTGTTTGTTTGATTAATTAGCTTGCTTTTTAGTCCTTAGTATTCGCATGCACATTTTCTAGTATGGTCGATGGGACCCACTTCACGAGTCAATTTAATCATATTTGTAGGTTGTCATTTTTAGCAGGTTTCTAAATCTGGTAGTTTTCTATTTCCAGCAGGTTTCTAAATCTGGTAGTTTTCTACTTCCAGCAGGTTTCTAAATCTGGCAGGTTTCTATTTCTTGCAAGTTTATAAAATCTAGTAGGTTTCTATTTCTTGCAGGTTTATAAATCTAGCAGGTTTCTATTTTTAGCAGGTTTTTGTTTTTAGTGGATTGTTATTTTTAGCATGTTTCCATTTTTAGCAGGTTGTTATTTTTAGCAGGTTTCCATTTTTAGCATATTTCCATTTTTAGCAGGTTGCCATTTTTAACAGGTTTTTAAATCTGACAAGTTTCTAATTTTAGCATTTTTTTTGTTTTTAGTAGGTTTCTAAATCTAGCAGGTTTCCATTTTTGGCAGTTTTCCATTTTTAGCAGGTTTCAATTTTAGAATTTTTTTTTTAAATTAAAAAAAAAAAAAATCGATGTTGTAATTTTGACTTATACTACTAATGGTTTGTCTACAACATGTGGCAAGGATAACAAAGACGTTTTGATCGGCCAAAGACTTACATTGAAACTTCTAAGCATTTTGTTTGTAGGGGTGTTACGAGCGGTCAAAGACAAATCTGAAAAACTTCTAACAGTTTGTTTTGCAGGGATAACTTAGGAGTGTGTTTTCTTTTTAGAGTAAACAACTTCTATATAGGGATTAAAATGAATCTTGTGTCTTTCGTATTTGGCACACTTGTGCACTCGTAGGGTGGACCAATAGTTACACCTATTATCCTCTCCCCTTGCCTTCATAGAACTTGGGTGATGAGAAAGGTGGTTAACGACACCCATTTTTATCTTTATTAGAGAATCACCTCTTGGGGGCCTCATCACCTCAAGGGAGTGTTTCAAAATAGGGGCACGTTGGGGATGACATCTCTCCCACCACGACCTCGAGTGGTGTTTTTTGAGCCGCTATACAAATACCTGGTTAAACGACCAAAGTGTTGAGTGAAATCATCGTATGTGGAGGCCTTCTCTACACCGATAAGCTCAATTAGAGCCTTAAGTGGTTTGCTTCGCAAAATCGTTGTTGGACTAGACCCATTGAAAATTTACGACGAACCAATGTTTTAATGGCCTAATCCTTCTACTTGTTGGCTCGGGCATTGTGATACGCGCATGTCGAAGACACCCCTCATTTACCCCCCAATTAGAGAGAGAAAATTTCTCTAGATCCTTAGATCTCTAGAAATTCAAAGCCTGGCATGCTCTAGAAGTGTGTGTCGAGGGTGGAGTCAGTGCTTTCAAGATTCTATCTATCCTATTAGATGTGGTATTTTATGGCTAGGGGATTCAACAAGTATCATCTTTAACTGTCCTAGGAAAAGCATATTTTCTTTTCATTATCATACTTGTGTGTTTTCCGTGTTTGGTGTCGAAATAATCTTTGTCAAATATCAACTCAAAACATCAAACAATCTCATGTCACTAGGTTCTAGCTTGGTCTCATCCTTCAACACTTGTCCTTTTGATCTATCAATTTTGTGTCAACTGTCCCGTTACGTTGTCAAATTTTACCTAGGTCAAGTGTCAAAACAATTCATCTTGGTCTCATTTCAAATCAGACATTGCCACTATCATCTACTAAGGTATTTGACTTACATGATCAAACTTTTGTCATCACAATTGCTAAGTCATTACCTTGTCATCTATTTCAAACTTGTGTCGTCACTATTGTCTACTAAGGTCTTTGACTCGCGAAATCAAACTTTCATCATCACAATTGCTAAGTCACTACCTTGTCATATATTCCAAATCTTGCATCGTTACTATCATCCTCTAAGGTTTTTGACTTACATAATCAAACTTTTATCATCTTAATTAGAAGTCATAACTTTGGTCCCTCATTCCAATTGAACATCGCTAATCAGATATCGATTCTCACTAGCTTGCGTCATCATTATCATCCATCATCATTTCTCATCTCCTGATTCACATCATCGTTGCCTTCTTCCTAGGTCATCATTCCAAAAATCAAACCTCCCAAATAAAACATCAAACTTCATCCTCTTCCCGACTTCCTCAAAGTCAGTCCCTATTCTAGTCGAATCTTGTCATTCATCTCATTTTAAGCTTTGGTCTATCGTCCATTCTCGTCTTTCATATCTATCAAACTCATCAACTAATCATCATGTCACAATTTCATTATGATGAGTTTGGTCATCCTTCATTTTCTTCCATTTCACCCTGCGTTGATGATGATGAGGATATGGTTGATCAACCTGATGATACAAATATCCAAGTCATGTCTCAATTCTACTATGATGAGTATGGTCATTCCTCGTTTTCTTCTACTTCACCTTATGTCGATGATGATGAGGGTATGGTTGATCAGCCTTATGAGATAGATGTCCAAGTCATGTCGCAATCTTATAATGATGGATTTGGTCATCCTTCATTTGTTTCCGCTTACATCACTAATCTAAGTCCACCATCTCATTATCCCCAAATTCATTACACAATCCCTAATCATAGTCCTCCGTCTTATCTAAATTCTCCATCTAGTTCTAATCTCCCATCTTATCTAAATTATCCATCCAGTTCTAATCTCCCATCTTATCTCACTTCTCCATCTAGTTCTAATCTCCCATCTTATCTAAATTATCCATCTAGTTCTAATCTCCCATCTTATCTCACTTCTCCATCCAATTCTAATCTCCCATCTTATCTAAATTCTCCATCTAGTTCTAATCTTCCATCTTATCTAAATTCTCCATCTGATTCTAATATTTCATCCTATCTCAATCCCTCGTCTAATCCTAATCCGCCATCATTTGTCACTCAAGCTATGATTGGGGGCATGAATTACACAATTCCATTATCATTTGTGCCCTCACCCGTCCAATCAGTGCCACAAGTTGTCAGTGCTCCACAATATCAAACTCAAGTAGCATCATAGCCTATTGTTTAAAAATCGCGATTTAGTTATCTACAGGCACCGCCTTCACATGTTGTTGTGATGAACATTCATGAACAAGCACGTGGCACCCATCGCAATCCTTCACCTCACCTCAATCCTCCACCATCCACTTCCTCCTATCTCAGTCCACTTTCATCCACCCCATCTTATCTCAATCCTCCAGCTTCACTTCCAACTCCTGCACCTTTCATTCCTCACCCTCCTCCTAACACCATTAAAATTATCCTATCCATTGAGGTCGTTCAACCGCAATCTCCATCACCCACTCCTATCATCATTCAAACTCAATCCAATGCCCCCCCATCCTTTCATCCACTCCATCTCTCCCAGTTGAGAAACCTCTCATCCACTCCATCTCTCCCAGTTGAGAAACCTCTCATCCTTCCATCTACTCCATCTCTCTGAGTTGATGAATCTCGCATCCTCTCATCCACTCCATCTCTCCCAGTTGATGAATCTCTCATCCTTCCATCCACTCCATCTCTCCCAGTTGAAGGACCTCTCGTCCTTCCATCCACTTCATCTCCCCCAACTGATAAATCTCCCATCCTTCCATCCACTCCATCTCTCCTATTTGAAGAACCTATCGTCCTTCCATCCACTCCATCTCTCCCAGTTGATGAATCTCCCATCTTTCCATCTACTTCATCTATCCCAATTGAAGAATCTCTCATCCTTTCATCTAGTCCATCCACCCAAGTCATTGAATATTCCATCGTTCCATCCATTCCCCCTGAAGAGTCTACCCACTCACCTCTCGTCACACCATCCGCCCCAATCCCCTCATGCCAAGATCTTATTCCAAAGCATATTCAAAGCACATTTAATCCAAATCAATATCCTACCATTCCATCTCGTCCATCTCAAGATCCCTTATCATCCCCTCTTCCAAGTCAAGATCCTACCATTCCATCTCCTCCATCTCAAGATCCCCTGCCACTTCCTCTTCTAAGTCAAGATCCTCCTGTCACATATACTCCACATCTTGATCCCCCATTTCCTCCTATCCAAACCATCCCACCATCATTACTTTATCCCCTTGGTTCGCTTACATTTGTCCATGGCAGTTCATTCACAGCAGAAGAACACCTCATATGCACCACCCATTCTCCTCCATCTAATAAAGGACTCGCATCTTGTTACCCAGATAAAAAGTATCCTACTTTAAATAAAATTCTAAAAAAAATGAACTATCAAGGTAAATGCTTAGGCCTACATGAGCAAGGTATTTTGGAGCCCATCCATGTTAAAGCACATCTAGGATCTCCTGGTCTCGGTTACATATCCCAAGGCACTTCATCCACAAATATTGGTGCAACTAATGAAAAATCAAAGCATACTTCCAAACACACCATTGCATCTCCCCATTTTTCGACCAAATCATTTATCGCCATTCTCCCTCCCCCATCATATAAATCTAAAAAAACTATCCATCTCCCTCCTTCGTCCTCTAAATCCATTTTGGGTCCCTATAACCCAAAATTTACCTTCATATATCCCCCACATGCTAAATCCATTTTGGGCCCTTATATCCCAAAATACCATCCTCCATCTTTTCCTACTCCTTTCATTCCCAATCAGGATCAACAAAGGCACATATCCCCGCATTCCATCCAACATCCTACATCCATCACTTCATCCATATTTCCTCCACCCCCTACACCTCTGCACACCCCTTCCAAGGTTACTGGCATAAATTTGGATGCCAAATAAAAAATGCATAAAGCTAAACATCCACAACAATATAAAGATGACCATATCCACTCAAAAATACATGTTCCAATAGTGCAAAAGATGATACAAAAATGCAATGAATCCCAAAGACCACTAAAACAAAAGCAAAAACAATGTGGATTCTAAAGCATAAAGAAGCAAAGCAAAAAGAAGCAGTGCATCCAAAAGAAATACCTGCAATGGCATCCAAAATTTCCAGTCCACCTACTAAACATTCTCCTCCTTCATCTCCTAAGTCTATTTTGGGTACCTATATCCCAAAGCTCCCTATCACAACTCCTTCATCATATCCACATGCTACATCCATCTCCCCTCTACTAATTCCACTTCCTCCACAACATGTGCCAATGTTGATCCTGACAACATTTCCCCATCACGCTCACTTTCCCACATTCCATCCAAACACTTTCCACTACCATATCCCTCACACTTCCCATCAAAACCATCTAATCCAAGCCTTTGCATAATTCCTTCCTTCCTAATAAAGTTGTACCAACATCCAGTGATCACTCCAAATGGGATCCTGATACCTTGATATGGAACTTGATGCTCGAGTCCTCCATTCATCTATCCTCCAAATCCACTTATCCTCATCTAGCTCCATCCATGAATTTCCTCCCAAAAATCATAAAATCCAAAAAATAAAAAAATTCCCCCCCAAAAATAAAAAATCGTCCATTGGTGAAAACTTGACAAACGAGTGCCTTGGACAAGTACCATGATGAAAACCTAGCAAACAAGTGTCATGCATAATTCCCCTCATCCTTTTGCTCTCCGTACTTAGGGGAAAGTTCTTCTGGCCATCTAGCCATTTCCTCCTCCATCTCCATTTACCTACCATATCAATCATATCCAATCCATTTCACTTCCTCCACCCTCCTTTGGATCTTGATAAAAGAAAAGGCCATTGTGTATACATGCTTTGGACACCTCTTGGCTTTCGTTTCTCTATCACACTTTTCCTTCATAGTCCATGTCCACCCATTACCCTATCTTCCATCCACTTCCCTCGGCTTCCTATCCCTCTTTCGGTCATCTTATCATATCCATCCATCCACCAAATCCTTGGACCTCCCAGTTCCTCCATCCCTTCATCTGTAACCTGATCCATCCACCTATCCTTGGATCTCCCCGTTCCTCCATCTCTTCATCCATCACTTGATCCTCCACGAATCCTTATCTCCCTGTTCATCCATCCCTTTATCCATAACTTGGTTCCTCTCCCAATCCTCATTTACCTCCATCCAACTATCCTTCATCCTTTTATCTCCAAACCTAATCCATCCACAATGCTTCCATCTCCAAATCCTTTTCATCTTATCCTCCATCCCTTCGTCCCTCATCCTTGCATCTCCCAACCACTTCCATGGTGCTTCTATTTCGAAATCCTTTTCATCCTATCCCCCATCATTCCTCCCATCATATCATTCCATCACCTCTTTCATCCCTTGTCATTGGTATCTAGCTCTAGGCTACCCTCACGCAATCTAATGGCAGTCCATCCAAATCAATCCATCTACTCCTCACGATCCGCCATCTCATGCAAATCTTATCCATCTTCCTTAGCTATCCAAGGTCAAATGCTAATTTAATCATTTGATTGCTTTCTTTGTCATGTTCTCAACCTCGTTGCAATCCTTTATCGCTAATCCAATCATCGAATCGCATCCTTGGTCTTGTTCCCAGCCTTGCTATAGGCCTCAATCGCAGTCTTCTCATCATCATCAGGATGTATCATTCCCAATTATCATCCTCAATCTGTCATCGCTTTTCCTCTTGACTAGGGCAACATTAGGCTTGTCCCTCGGTCTTCCTCCATCATCCTTATCTCTTGTACATCTTGTAAATAGGTGTCACTGTACATAGGCGTCCATCAATCCTTTCCTTCAAGATCATGTCCTATCAGTTGGTTATTAAACAATTATCCTTGAACATCTTGGTCATCATGATCCTATCAAATCCCTTTGTCAATCATCATTAATCTTTTATCCTGGTGTTGTTCTGAGATGTATCCTTCTCACCAACACCCATCATTTGTCTTATACAGGATGTATCCTTGCTAAAAGTAGACATTTTGATCTATCTTAGTCTTATACATGATGTATCCTTCCTAAAACCAGACATCTTGATCATTTTTGTCTTATACATGATGTATCCTTCCTGAAACCAAACATCATCAAATCATCATCATCTTTTGACAAAAGATATCTGGGACACTTGTGTTGGCTTTGATTCTTTTTTATCTTTGTTTATCTTTTTAAGGTCCTTGGGTCCTATTTCCTCTTGGTCACCACAATCCTTTATATCATGGTGCGCTGAGAATGAAAAGGCTCAGGATGTGATCTTGTTGCTTTTGATTTTTGTTTGGTGTGTCTTTTGGATGTGTTCCTTGTTGTACCCTCATGAGGTCTCTGTTATCTCATGTTACATTGGGGCATATCTTCTGCTTGGGGTTATTCTAGCACCGTTGCCTACAGGGTCTCTGTAACTCTGTGTGGTGCTAGATTAGCCTATGTGTTTGTTTATATGTGTCAGTCCATGCATTGGTTGTGAAATTCCACCCTAGTTCCTTATACCTTGGTGACTCACAAACACTGCTAAATCAAAATAAGTGCTACATAACGTCCTGTTTTTGCAGGTGCTCACGCTTCATGATGTTTCCATCTTCATCTTCACTGCATTCACATTATCTCCTCTTTCTGTGCTTCTTGATTTCCATCATGTCTGTTGGGGCAATGTTTCTTTCATGACGTTGCTTGGTCCTTTCTCCTCGTGCACCCTCTCGAGGGGGCATCCCTAACTATTCCTTCGTCTCCTTGGGGCATTTTCTCACTCCCCCTTTTTTTTTCTTCCCTTGCAAGTGTCTTATTGTCTTCGCATCGATGCTATTCTAATGCCACCACAAAGAGGGGAAAAATATAGGCACTTAATTTTGGCTAATCAATTTAGTCAAATTTATTTACTTTAGCAATTTAATTAATTAAATATCTGAATTTTTTTTATTATTTTTTTGATAGGTAATAGGCCGTAGGCGCAATATTTCTATTGAATTTTAAGATTTATACCTCGGTTTAGTGTGGGCACTGGTAGGAAAGAACTGAGGCAAGAAAACCTCCAGTCTCACCCAAGGAATTTCTTCCTAGCATATAAGTTTACATAAAATTCCAGGTGGGTTGGTATATTGCCGTACATTAGTGAAACATGCTTTGTTTTTACAGTTAGGCTTGTACAACCGATTACATAAATACACAATACCTATTGTGTTAAATCTTTCACCAAGACTATTGTGGTGGTATTATTTATATGGCTTTAGAGTAGTGCCATGGTGCTTGCCTATTAAACCTCTCTTGGTACTCTTAGTTCCTTATGTATTTCCTCTTTTTCCTGATACCTCCTACACATAGCAAAAACCACAACACCAAAACACATATCCATCTATCAAATACAATTTGTTAGAACCATCTCCTCCTCAATATCCTGGGAATATGCAATTATTTTATCATATATATGCTCAATGTGAAAGGATCATACACCCCTGATCTTGCAAATAAATATCAATGAAACCTATTCAAATGTTGCAGAAAAATGCATAACTAATCATACATCTAAGACATTCATGTACCATGGTGAGATAGATACTTTCTTAGCATACTTCTGTGCTTGTTCAAGGTGGACAACATTTACTAATAAGAGAAAATAGGACAATCATAAATTTGTCTACTAACCTCCCTACCCAGCTGCACAAAAATGGTTAGTAATTTCAGAGGGGAGGATATAGAGTCTTGTATCCCGAAATCAACCCAGCAGGATTTGTCTGGTTTGCGTTGACTTCAGAATAAAAGGACCTCATATCTTCCCTTTAATGCCTGAGGCTATATCACGTGCTTGTATTTAAGGAAAAACATGAAGTTTAGCTCACCCAATACAAACAGATAGCATTCTATATGATAAGGAACACAAAACCTTCAGAACTCATTTGCCTTAAATAACAACCTTCAACATTCACAAGCTCTATTGAGAGTTAATAGAATAGACACCACGAGCCCCCCTACAAGCCATATCCTGCATGGATTATACTTGTCAATTTACACAAGCCCTAAATGACCCATTCCTATTTTTGATAGGGAGTCTTAGCATGAAGACCTTAAGTAGCAGAAAATAGGGCCCTGACTTGTCCTATTCTGACAATTTTCTGACAAGTTGGCCTATCTTTAAAATGATGAATATTTAATGCCTAGATTTAGTCTTATCTTATAATCATTAGTGTTATCCTCCTTAGCAATGCCCTTCCAATCATAATGTTAATACCCATGAGGGGAGTACTCAGCCATGAGAGGCTGCCATTGGAACAACTCGGGCAAGAAGACACCAAAATAATCATCCGCCAGGCACGAAGGGGCAGCAAAAATGGAAATGTCAATATATATAGTTATGAATATATATAAATATATAAAAAATATATTTGTGTATATATATCTATATCTATATCTATATCTATATCTATATGTCTATATATATGTGTATGTATATGTATATGTATATGTATATATATGTACATATATATATATACATATATACATACATATATGTACATATATGTACATATATACATACACACATATATATATGTACACACACACACACACACACACACACACACACACACACACACACACACACATATACATACATATATATGTATGTGTATATGTATATATATATGTACATATATATACATATATATGTATGTATATATGTATATATATATGTGTGTGTGTGTGTGTATATATATGTACATATATATGTACATATATACATACATATATATGTATATGTATATATATATATGTGTGTATGTATATATGTACATATATATGTACATATATACATACACACATATATATATATATACATATACATATATATGTATGTATATATGTACATATATATGTACATATATATACACACACACACACATATATATATATACATATATACATATCTTATCCATTCTTGGTCTTGCTTATCCTATCCATATCTTATCACTATCCATACACTCTTTTTTCATTCCTTGATCTTGATCTGACATAAGGATGCAAAATTTAAACATGGTTTCAAAAACCTCTTGACATGTCCCTCATGCCATGCCACCGCTTTACATTGTCATATCCAGTCTCTTGTCCTATTTGTCTCCATAATAAAAGACCTTTGTCTTCCCTCTATCCACCAACATTTCAACAAGCCTATTTATTCACCTGTCATATTCAATGCATTGCTAGACACTGGGGGCAAAATCATAAAAATCCAAAAAAATCAAATAAAGTCCTAAAAAAAAACCTAAAAAAATTAGAAAATGTCTTGAAATAATTAAAAAAACATTCAAAATTGTCCTGAAATAATCCAAAAACATCGAAAAATGTCCCCAAATAATTCAAAAACATTCATAAAATGTCCTGAAAAAAAAGTCCTAAAAATCAAAATGTTCAAAAACCCTAAAAATTTCAAAACATTAAAAATTAAAAAACAATCGCTTTTGTTTCATTTCACCAATAATTGTCCCTTTTGTACATAGACAAACAGATAACATGTTACAACACTGCGCTTAACAAATCATGCATTAATAGATGAACTTTTCAATCCAACCAAACATTCAAACTGATCAAAATTGTCATGTCAATCAATCAACATCAATATCATTTGTCCTTGTCAATATTATCATGGGTCTCATATAGGGTGTGGTATACTCGAAACCAGACTGTGTCCTGTCTTAAACGGGGTACTGCATTCCCTAAAACTAGACAACATGATCATCCTTTTATCACGACACTATCACTTTGGCAACGAAGATCAGAATGTTTGTTTGACTTGTTTGAATTTGCGAGTCTTATATTTTTATTGATTTATTTTTGGCTTCGACCATGTTCCTATGTTCCTCGATGATGTCACTAAGTATTTAGAGTGGTTGGGATGGCTCATGGTCCTTTATTGTTTTCTCTTCTATTTGTGGAGTGTTTCATAACATTCTGGGGCAAGTATGTCTTAGGATTTTTGAACTATTCCTTGTTTGTGAACATGTCTGTCTTATGCAAAGAGATTGCATTATCGCCCTGACCTTCATTGCCATGGTGCGCTGCATCCATTTTTCCATATCAAATAAAGGATCTCACCTATTAGTTGCATTTGTGAAAGCAATATTTCATCACATTAATCATTCTTCACTTCTCATTTGAATTTCTTTTGGCTAACATTTTTTTCTATCTCATGAATCCTTCTATCTATTCATCAAGTCAATTATTGTTCTCTTTGATCAATTGAGAATTTCTTCATTTGATATCAATCATCCATTGTCTACAATCAATTAGCATTCTTCACTTATGTTTAACCATTCTTCTCTTCTTTCAAGAGATCATATATTTCTTTCATACATAAACAATCTCTCGAGGGGTATCCTACCTCCATTCCTTAGTTTGCTGGGGCATGATCATTTTCTCAGTTTTCTTTGAAACAATGCTCAAAATCGCATTGCCTCAAAGAGGGGAAAAATGTAGACACTAAAAAATGGTCAACACATGTGTCTCCTATTTTTAACATATCATGCACATAGTGCCTCTTAGGTTTAATTAATTAATTAAACCCCCTTTTACTAATAATTCTTCTAAGTCCTAAATAAATAAAATTTAAAAATTTATTTATTTGTCCCTTTTGTCCATTAATTAAATAAATTCATTTTATTCAATTAACTAATTCATAAATATGAGCAATAAATTAATAAATCATTTTATTAATTTATCATATTTATCTTCCTCCAAAATAAAGATAATTAATAAATTTTATTTATTAATTCATCTTTAATTCCTGCTTTTCTTAATTTTTTATTCTTCCATTTTATCCTCTTATGTGGAGATATTTAATATTTTTTAATTATTAAATATTCTCATAAATCCTCCTAATTTTCAAATTTGGAAACATATATATTTCCTTGATTTTCAAAAATTAATCTTTTTGGCAATATCTCTTTAATTTTAATTTTAAATTTCAAAAATGAGGTATGCATCTCCAAAAATTTGCTTTTTGTGAGGAGATATTTTCAACTTTCTAATATGGTATTCATGAGAAGATAATTTAAGATTTTATTATTTATTCTCATAATATCTTTCAATTTGCTTTCTTCTATTTTCATCCTTTCCTGAATGGCAGCTCTGTTGTGCACTCAATCTTGTCCATTGATTATTTTCAGTCTCGAATCAATCTTGTCCATACAGTCAATCCCCAATTTTTCTATAAATTGGACTCTTTTATTCATCATTTTCAACCACATCTCAAGTATCCTTATGCTGTCAATTTCATCATTATCTTGCTTGCAACACATTTGCTTTGTAGGTGGCATCCAGAAATTTGAAGGAGAAAGAAGAACAATGGAGGTCAATTGAAGGAGAGTGTCTTTGGTTTGCATTTCTTTTTTATATCTTATCTTCAATTCTTTCATTAAATGTAATAGGATTTTATTTCATTGCAATTTAGCTTTGTGGTTAGCTAATGTTCATTGCTTTGATGTTTTTCCTGATTTCCTAGTTACAATATTTATATTTTTTTATAAATATGATAGTGTATTCAGATATCAACGGGAACACATAGTATGAAAATGTGTCACAATAGCTTACCTGTTATGGATACACCACCTTACCTGTTGGATCCCTTGCAAGTGATTATCCAGGAAACAACTTGCTTATAACATTTTTCTTATTTTTAATGCAAGGAATTATTTCTATAGAGAGGGTTAACAAAATTACATTGAGTATTATATAGTTAAGCATAAACTGGAATTATCGGAACAATTAAGGTTACGCTTGCAAAATGCACCATTATCGCCTGTTACAGGGCACAATAACAAACACTTGCCTCAAACTGCATATGTCCACACTGCAATAAACACTATATAACCTTAGCCTATATTAAACAGATTGTAAATTCAGAGTTTACCCAGACCTTGCTCTGAGATTTTTAAAACTTTGCTAATTGTCTCAGTTTGAATACACATGCATCTTATGTATAATAGTCTATTGGGATGATCTTCTTCTAGCTATAATATGCCTCTATTTTAGTATAAAGAGAGTTTATAAACTATGCAGAGTTAACAATAAGCCCTAGCTATACTATATATGACCAAAAAAATGCAAAAGAAAGAGGGCCCGCCTCGGGTATATCATCATTCTTTTGTAGATTCCAGGGTGTCGGGTTCCCCTTCAAGCTCAATGCCCTGTAGCTTGAGGTAGTCTTCAAACCACGTCACCTTCCTAGGTGCGCGGAGGTGGAATGGGTTGAGGAGAAATTCAATGCTTCTTTGTATCTCTTCTACCTTGGTGTTGAAGGCCTCATGGTCCTCAATAACCAATATTGGCTTTCTAGGAACTGGGTTGTTGTTTATAATTAGAGTGTCATAGTGTGAAGGTCTGGGAATGGTCATCTCATCACTGATATTGACCATAACCCTATCTAATTCATCCAGAATTAAAGCCTTGAAGATTGCCCTACATATGCCTATCGTAATATCTCTGTCCTTTTCAATATACATCGTGACCGCTAAGAGCATGGCCACAATGTCATTGTTGGCTCTAGTTCGATCTTCATTAGTTAAGAATTTCCAGGCAAGGATGCGTTCCATCGCATCCATCACCAACTCATGGGGAAATTTGATGATCCTTTTCAACCTATCCCTTGAAATTTCCCCAACGAAGGCCATTTGTCTTTTCAGGCTTTTCAGTCTTACTGGGGTATCCATGGTTTTTGTTTAAGAAGTTGTTATCAAAGGGAATTAGATAGTTTAGCAAGCGTCTACCATGAATGAAGATGGCTTTGTCTTGCTTTTTTAAGATAGAGGTGAAATTTCTAGATACCGCTATAATTAATGGGCACGCCTTTGATGTCAAATCATAATTATTATTAAGACAAATCTTTCCCATCTGCCAAAAAAGTGATCATATAAGTGCATCTTCCCATATCTTGGTAGGGTGTTAATAAGATCAGTTTCTTACTCCTTATGGTGTGAGGCCGACATAGTAATTAATTGACACCTCATCTTCCTCGAAACTATACTTTTGTGGTGAAGTAAATATTATCCATTAATGAGTATCATAACATGTGTTGAGTTTAAATGCTATCTTGGTGTTATATATAGAAGGGGCCTCGTAGTTACTTAACTACAATCCGATTGCCAATTATGTAGTGTATACTTCTTTTGGTGAGAATTCTAATTTTATTTTAATTAAAGGAATTACTTTGTAGTTTCTATTAGCAATTTTAGGTTCTATTAGTAATCCCTTGTTATTATTGATTGTTAAGAGGATCAACTTAGAGGTGTGTGGCTAGGTTTTATGTAGATACTAGGTTTTCCATTTGCACCTTGGTTTGCAAGATGGTCTGCCCTGGAGTTACCTTCCCTATATATGTGGTTGAAGGTTACTCCTTCGAAGGATTGGACCATACTAAGAATGTTATTTAGGATTGAATTGAGTTTCCAATTGGGCATATCCCCTTTCTTGAGGGTGTTGATAATGATGGCAGAGTCTCCTCTATGTTAATTTTGTCAACTTTCAGGATTTTACATAATTTAATTCCTTCCTCAAGAGCTCTAAGTAGCTTCATTATTTGTGCTAATTCCCAAAGGATGGGCTAGAGTAGCTATTTCCTCTCCCTTTGAGTTATGTATGTATCAGCCAATGCCCGCCACACCTGGATTGCCTCTAGAGGCTCCATTGAAATTGAGTTTAACCCAACCCTCAGTTGGGGGCATCCACTTACAGTGTTTGCATTTTTGAATAGCTCTAATAGGACCATCCCCAATAAATGGGGGAATCTTTAAGCCAGTCCATTTTAATTTCATTTTATCATCCCACTGTGTCATTTCCATGTTTTTTATCATCCCACTGTGTCATTTCCATGTTTTTAGGGTCTTTCATAGAGTGACTATTGATTAGTTCTAATATGGCCGCCTCTACCTTGTTTGTGAGTTGCTGCCATCCCAACTTGTTTTCTCTAAAAATTCTCCTATTTCTTTCTTTCCAAATCTCCCATACAAGCATTGAGGGAGCTACCACCCAAAGCCCATCATAAATGCTCCCTTTGTTCTTGATGGGCCATGCCTAAAACATAGGCATGACTGAGTCTGGGATGGGGGAGTACCAATTCATTTGTTTTCTAAGCCACCTCCAACAATTATGAGAGTATTCACAAGTAAGTAAGAGATGATTGGTTGACTCTTCTTCCTTCTCACATAGCGTGCATCTGCTTGGGCCTTCATACCCCATTTTTCTGAATATGTCAGCAGTTAGGACTTTATTATGTAATGCCAGCCAAGCATATAGCCCTTCTTTGGGAAGGCATCTCTTATCCCAACAAAGTTTTAATGGAATGTCCTTAGCAGTATCAGGCCCCTTTTTTATAAGAATGTTGTATCCTTCTTCTATGCTATACCTACCATTTTTAGCCCCTGCCCAGATTACTCCATCCTCATCCTTACCAAAATAAATTTTCCTGGACAACAGTTTCTTTTCCAGTTCTCTTAATTCATTGGCTGGTAAACCCAAATTTCTAAACGATTTCCACCTCCAGGCTTTTATAACCTCCACTGTTTTTTCCTCAATATAGTCAGCAACCTTATCTCCCCATAGTCTTTCCAGGATTACCCTTGAAGTGTCAAATTTGTTATCTTTGCCTATTACAGGGTAACCTCCCCATGAGTCTAACCATAATAATGCTTTCTTGCCATTCCCTAGATTTCATGTTAGCTTTTTTGATACTATTTCCTTGCAGTTCATCATGAAATTCCATATTCTGGATCCCTTGGGGAGTGAGAGTACTCTAAAGATGCTGGTTGGATCATTATTATGGAGATATTTGTTGTATATGATCCTAGCCCATTTTAAATGGGGATTGTTATGCATTCTCCATACCAACTTTTTCCCCAAGGGCTTTTCTCTGTAGAATCATATCTTTTATCCCCAAACCCCCTTTCTCTTTAGGTTTGCAGATATTTTCCTAGGCCATCAAAGGCATTCTGAATTTCTCACTAGCTCCCTGCCAGAAGAAGGTCCTAATGTATTTATTTATTTTATTCTTTTTTACTAAAGGAAGGTCTATACAAGAGAGTTGGTACATGGGATTAGCAGATAGTATTGATTTTATCATAATGGCCTTGCCAGTTGAGGATAGCCATTTCTCGCTCCATGAGCTAATTCTATTTTTTATTTTTGATATAATTTGATCCCACAAATTTTAGGATCTGCAACCTTTGTCCAAGGGGATGCCCAAGTATATGCATGGCATTATGCCTTTATTGAATTTGAAGGTTCTGCATATCTTGTCTACTAGTTTCTCTTCAGTATTGAAGAAGAAAATATTTGATTTTGTGGTGTTAATTTCTTGTCTTGACACCAATGAGTAGGTCTATAGAATTTGTTTAATAGCTTTGGCTTCTTGAACATCACTATGTCTGAAGAGCATGGTGTCGTCCACAAACTGTTGATGTGTAGTTGCTTCCAAGCCACTAGTAATTTTAATTCCCTGAATAGATGATTGTTTTCTTGTAGCATTTAATAGTCTTCTGAGGGACTCAACCATTAGTATGAAGAGGAAGGGAGAGATTGGATCCCCTTGACTCAGTCACCTGGAGATATTGAAGAAACCAATAGGAGACCCATTAACGAGGATTGACATTCTTGGTGTTGATATACACTCATATATAAGATTGATCCATTGTCTAACAAAGCCAAAAGCTTCAAGGCATTTACATAAGAAGTGCCAGTCAACCTTATCATAGGCTTTTTTTTATATTTAGTTTGATGAGCATACTTGGGTCTTTATTAGTTTGAATTGTATGTATCACTTCTTGGGCAATAATGATTCCATCATAGATTGAGCATCTTGGTACAAAACTTGTTTGTTCCTCACTAATTAATAGGGGGAGTAGGTTGTGGAGTCTGTTTGCAATGGTTTTAGTTAGAAGTTTGTATAATGTATTACATAAAGCTATAGGTCTGAATTCTTCAAAACTTTCAGCTTTGTCTTTTTTTGGTATCAAAACTATGAATGCATTGTTTAATTCTCTAAGGATCTTCCCTGAATTCCTAATTCCTTCTAATGCCTCTGTGACTTCATCCCCAATGAAGTGCCAACGTTGCTGATAAAAGGAGGCAGGGAATCCATCCGGCCCAGGGGCCTTGTCTGGATTCTTTTGGAAAAGAGATTTCTCAATTTCTATCTTAGAAAATTTAGCATTTAATAACTGGTTTTGATCCTTGTTTATTATCTTCGGAATACATTTGAGCACTTCATTCCTTGAGGTTAATCTAGAACCTTCCTGATTGTTAAAGATGTTCTTAAAGCAATCAATTTCTTTTGCTCTTATGGTTTCCTGGTTACAACTGAGATCTCCAGACTTGGTTTTTATTTTAGCCATTCTATTAACTAGTCTCCTCTGCTTTGTGCTATTATGGAAGAACTTGGTGTTTTTATCTGCAGACTCCAACCAATTTTCTCTAGACTTTTTTTTCCCAAAAGATTTCTTCTCTAGCCATAGTTTCCTCATATTCTATTAATAAGGATTTCTCCTTCATGTAGAGATTATTGTCCATACCTAATTTAATGACCTCCTCATTCGTTTATTTTAGAGCTTCCTCTATTTATGTTTTTTTCTTAAAGAGATTGCCAAAATGATTTCTGTTCCAAGCTATTAGATTTTGTTTTATCATTTTTAATATAGTGACTATTATGAATGGTTTAGATCCTATCACTCCAGATTCCTTCCACCATTTTTCTATTAATTTTAAGATGTTTTCATCTCTTAGCCACATTAGTTCAAATCTAAAAGGGCTTTTAGTAGAGGGAATGTTTTTAGAGATAGAAAGTTGGACCAGGAAATGGTCTGAACCTGAGAGAGAGAGAGAGAGGATTTTTGCCTCAAAGGTGTTTGATACGTTGGCCAAATTTCCTTGTATGAAAAATCTATCCAACTTTTCTGCAATGTTACATAAACCTTTCCTTCTATTGTTCCATGTGAAAGAGTGTTTATGTTTTAACCTCCATGAGGTTACAATTGAATATCCATTCTTTGAGATCAATGGTCGCTTGGTTGACTTTTTTTAAGCCCCTCATTTTTCTGATGGATCAATAATAGCGTTGAAGTCACCTCCCATGATACATATCTGATTTGGGACAGAGGTAAGAAATTGTTCTATCTCATCCCAGGTTTTCTTTTTATCTTTATTCTAAATAGGTCCATAGATATTGAATAAGACAAAATTTATATTGCTCTTAATATTATTGACCCTACCACACATCCAGTTAGGGGACTTAGAAAGTAGGTTAAAGGCCACTAACCTAGGGTCCCATATTACTGCTATTCCTCCCGAAGCCCCCTTGGCAGGGGAGCTTTCCAATCTCCTTATTCCCAATTTTTTGTCAAATATTTCTAACTCATCTTTACTTAATTTAGACTCTTGTATCATAATTATATCTGGGTTAAATTTAGTTATGCAACGTTTTAAAATATGCCGCTTGTTAGGGGCATTCAAGCCCCTAACATTCCATGTGAAGAGCTTCATTTCTCCTTGGGAAGGTCCTTCCCCTTCCCTGCATAAAAGAGATTTGTCAATGTAGTTTGGCCCTCCGTCTTGCCTGCTTTATTAATGAGTTATGATATTGATTTCCTTCCTCTTCTTTTTATCTCTCTTGCACAGTGTGGGGATTCAATAATATCCATTGTTTTAGCTAATCCCAACTCCTCATCTCCTTTTTCCAAAGAAGCCTCTACTTCTAGAATTTTAGCCTTTGTTATATTCCCTTTCAAGAGACCTGACATTAGTAGTCTTTTCTGATATGCAAGTTCCTCATCATCCGCCACTTCATTTATAAAGGAGTTAGTCAAATCATTAATTGTTTCATTGCCCACATACTCCAAAATGATTTTATTCTCCTCTGTGATCCTCATGGCAAACTCCTCCTCTGATTCCTTTGTATCTAATGTAAAGGGACTATTGGGTGATGACTCAAAGCCATCGTTATTATGTTTGGTATCTGGTTGGGTATCCTTTTCCAGGATTTGTTTTATTTCCTTAGAACAATCCATACCTATCTTTTCTTTTGAATGATCCCCCATACTCCAATTTAAGAGGGTTTGGTCCCACATGGGAGGCATCGGGATGTCTTGGTCCATTAGTGAGGGAATATCGGATATGCCCTCACTGCTGCAATCAATTTCCCCTTCCTCCAATTCTAGAGTTGGAAATTCACTAGGTGTTGGTTTTGCATCTGGTTTGCGCATTTAATTTATATCCTTTTCTTTTGAATCTGTGATGGTAGAGTTCATCTCCCCCAATGTTTCCAGGTTGATGTTTACCATATCCTCAGAGGGTATTTTTTGATCTTTTTTGTGTTGTTTAGGGCTGGGAAGGGTTGGACATGGTAAGATTACTTCAATTTGTTCCACACTTCCCTTATATATCTTTGGTCTTACCATATACATCGAATGGTTAGTTATTATTTTAATAGGTTCCAAGCTTAATTCCTTTATATGCAGTTTAGCCATTATTCTGGCTGTTGCAGAATCTCTATAATTTTCTTCAAAACCTTCGAAACCTCCCAGTGAATCCTCTATTCTAACCAGGCAGTGCTCATTAAGAAGTTCTACTGGGAGATTTGGCAGTTCTACCCATCTGGGAACTAAGCAATTCTCAAACATTTTAGGGGAGAAATTTTGCCTCCATTTAAAAAAAGAAAAACAGTAACCTTTGTGTCAACTTGAATTTCATCCTCAGAATGCTACTTGCAACAAGTTAGTTTCACAAAATATAAATGGAAATGCTACAGGAAATCCAAACTCAACCAATGAAACTACATGAAATACATATTAAAATAAAACATTATTTTTACCTTCATGGTTTATGTCTCATTGTGTCCTAACTCCACTTTTCCTGGTTGCAGATGGTGTGCTCTCAGACAATGCATTGATAGCTTCCAAAATGGCATATGAAGAATGGACTGATAATTGGTAGTTAACTAATAATATGATATGCAATACTACATGATTATGTTATTTTCTTCAAGATAAAAAACTCACGGATGCATAAGTTTTACAAATGATTTGCTTGAAAATGCTCTTGAAGTCTAACTCTCTCTCAACTTAAGCTCTTGATTTTATAGACTTTGAGTGGATGAGATGATGTGGCTTAGATCAACGGTCATGATCAGATCTACAGATTTAGATGGTTGTGAGCAAAGGTGAAGGTTGAGAGAAAGGGGGAAGGAGAAGACAAGTGTCACTTATCTCACTTTGACTGGGTTGCTGACTGAGGGAATCTAGGGATGGTTAGAGAAGATTAGGCATGACATGACAAGTGGACTCAAGTCCTTCCTAAGATGTAGGGGGTGTTGGAGAGAATATAGGAGATGGTTATGAAATATGTGTACGTACACAATATTCATTAAGTTTGGAAGTTGAAGATAAATGATGAATTAATAGTTAAGAAATATTAATTTTCTTAGCCACATGTTTGATGAGTTGGCAAAGGGAAGATGAAGTGGAGATGGAAGGTGAGTTAGAAAAGGGATTTAAATAATTTAGAGATTATTTAATATTTGAGACTATAGGATAGGAGAATAACTATTAAATATTAGATATTTAATTAACTTGGTTAGAGGAAGAATTAAATATTAGATATTTAATTATTTTAGAGAAATAGAATAAATGAATGAATTAATAAAATATTAATTAATAGAAAGACATGAAAAATGAATTAAATAAATTAATCTTTTCAAATTAACTATTTAATAGAAGAATAAACATTAAATAAATATATAATATTTATTTAATCACTCTTAGCCAATTTTATGTGTATAAATTTTGCCCCTCTTTGAAATAATGTCAAGACAACATTGTTTCAAAGATTAAATCAAGTCTTGATAATGCGCCTGATGAAAATGAAAATCCTGATTGTGTGCCCCCTCAGGAGATTGATCGTGAAATTGTTGAAAACTTTGGTTTGAACGATTGATCTCATGACATTTGATAAAAAATTTGTCAATTAAATTAATTTGTAAAAAACAAATTAAATTGCCCCATTAAGTAGCAATAATTACTCTTCAAATAGTAAATATAAAATTAACTAGGGCTAATTTAAACTTCATTATTATCCTTGTCAGCTTTGTGAAGAAATTTTTCTTGGTGAGGTGGCGAAATGGTGATTCCTGTGGAGAACCATCGATTTGAGCGTGTGTGACGATATCAGTGACCTCCTGAGTATGGGTATCCGGTATGTATCTTATCCCGAGCTTTGTTTTCAACTTGTCATGCAACTTTTCATGTTTTAGGCGCGTTTGTGCAATTTTGAATTTTTTGCACGATTTTCGATATTAAGTTAGCACATTTTGATTTTTATTTAGCGCATATGCATAGATTAGTGCTTATGATCATTTTGTTAGGGCATATGTTAAGTATGATAGCACATATGCATAGGATAGCGCTTCTGCTTTGGTTGTTTGCACTTTTGCAACTAAAGTTAGCACTTTTGCTTTGTTTTGCACATATGTTCATAGGGTTAGCGCATTTGATAAAAAAGACAGCGCATATGCTTTTATTTAGCGCTTTTGCGCAATAAGATAGCGCAAATGCTATAGTTTAGCGCTTTTGCTCAATAGGATAGCACATATGCTCAAAATTTGATGTTTTTGATAAATGCAAAAGCTAAAATCACTTTGATGATTATATTTAACGTGTTTAATGCGCATGTATGATGAATAAGGACTTGATTGATTGATTGAAGTTGTTGGATAGATTGATTTGATTTGTTTTGATAGAGTAGCTCTAAGAACCGATTTAATTTCTGATGCAAGAGCTTAGTAGAGTTTTGATTGAACTCAGTGATTGACAGAAAACCATGATTGATAGGTTTTAAAATGATTTGATAGCTTAAGTTGCTTCAGTTTGATTTGATAGCATAGGTTGCTTCAGTTTGATTTGATAGATAGATAGATTAACGATTGCTTTGATTTGATAGATAGATAGATTAGTGATTGCTTTGATTTGATAGATAGATAAGTGATGATTAATCTAATTCTCTTGATAAATAGGAGAAACTTGATGTTCTCCAGTGTCGGCAGAAATTACCTACAGTATGTCATTTAGTGCCAGAGCTGACACAGGCTGAGGTTAGACATATAGATGCCTGTGGTTTACGTCATCTGTTGTATATGCTTGAGATTACGCATAATAGAGGATTATTGACGACATTAGTCGAGAGATGGCACAGTGAGCATAACACTTTCCACTTGCCCACGTGTGAGATTAGTGTGACGCTCGAGGATGTCTATAAGATTTTGCACATCCCAGTGACTGGCGAGTTAGTGCAGTATGATTTTCAGGATCGTGTTGGGATAGAGGCTTGCAGAGCCGTTTTTGCTGATGATAGCATCGCTAGAGGAGAGATCCTATGGGAGGACATGGTGATGTATTACGAGACTCTCCCTGTGATTCTTGCTGGTTTGATTAGAGGATTTATTTGTCCTGATAGGCGATCATGAGGTTTTGCTATTGGATGGGGTGAGATTCTCCTGAGTATGATGCAACATCGTACTTGATATGCTTAGGGTGTTTGTATGTTGGCACATTTATATCATGATCTTCATCAGGTGGTGTATAATGAGAGTACTAGTTTGTCTACGAGATTCACTTTATTGCAGATCTGGTGCTGGGAGCACATTGCTATTACTCAGCCTATCCATCACAGAGTTCGTGGAGAGAGGTAACCATATATGTATTTTTATGCAGGTATCCTTACTCAGCATAAGCTGGGTAAGATCGAGTATTGGCGTTGGGTGCTTGATTCATTGGATAACATTACTTGGAGACCATATGTTGATTGTGAGCCATGGATGGATGAGGCATGGACATTACCATTTATCATGCAGAGTAGATATCTCATTAGTCAGACTCCTTACATTGTTGAGTGATAGTTGATTAGTCGCATTCTTAGACAATTTGGTATCATCCAGTCTATGCCTACTGGTGTGACGATATATGCTCAGTGGTACAAAGATATACAAGATTGGGGACCTTCCTTGTCATTTGAGATTGATCGCACAGAGTTTCTTGCTACTCTGAGAGTGGCTTATGATATGAGATTACACATTCTCGATCCTAGGGTTACTGCAGATTATGCTCAGTACATACTAGCTCATCCATTTCCTCATAATACTGATCCAGCAAATCCTCCTCCCAGCTCAGGAGATGAGGATGATGATTCAGATGATCTAGGTGTTAGGAGACGTAGACAAAGATGAGACCTCGGAGCTGCTCAGGAGGCTGGGGGAGGTGGAGATGAGGGTGGGGATGGAGGTGGTGGTGGTAGGAGACCTGGATGGAGAGGAGGTCGATTGAGAGTTCGTGGATGACCGTTTGGACCGGTTGGCAGGATTGGGAGACCACGTCCTATGGGTGGGAGGGATGTTGGATGGATTGGGAGGGTGCATGGCAGGGTAGGTATGAGTTCACCGAGAGGGTTTCCATTGATAGGAGGAGGCAGGGTGACTGGACTGGATGGGGGTTGCGGGAGAGGCATTGATTTTAGACAGATTTAGCCAGACCCTAGGGTTATTTCAGCTCATGGTGGATATGATGAGGATCCAGAGGATCATGTTCCCCTTATTAGATGATGGATTGTGAGAGCTACTCAGATGAAGATTCCAATAGTTAGACAGAGTGGTGGTGAGGAGGGGATTGGGGTTCATGCACCACAACAGGATTTGCCAGAGTAGGATGCACCAGAGCATGATATGCCAAAGCAGGATGCACTAGAGCATGATGTGCCAGAGCGGGAGACCATTGATAGTCTTAGAGCATAGATTGATCAGCTTTGAGCATAGGTGCAAACTCTTATGGCTGTGAGGGATAGAGCTGTTAGGAGACAACAGGATACTCAGGGCCTTCTTGATCATATTCAGAAAGTTGGATCAAGTACTCTCTCGGCTAACACGGTTAGAGAATTAGTTCGGGCCCGGAAGGAGACTTCCCATTGGTGACAACGATATGAGGAGGTAGTTGCAGAGAGCCAGAGAGCAGGTAGTTAACATACCACCGTGTTGATGGATACTAGCAGTGGTGGGGTCATGCGACCTCCTCAGAGGAGTGGTGATCATGGGAGACAAGCATTTGGAGGATCTTCTCACCCATAGCCACAGAGACGGACATAGTTAGGTGGTAGTGGTACAGGACAACAGTGACTTGATTTGGAGGCACTTGTATTATTTATTTGATATCATTGTATACTTGGACTTTTATTGTTTTTATGATGATCTATATGTAGACATGGATTCTATATGATGATGATCTTTATTACACATGTTACTCTATTTGATGATGATGCTTTATATGATGATTATATAGATGCATGATTAGATGGATGATGCTATTTATGCATGTTACTCTTTTTTATGATGATGTAATGATAAATGCTTTTGTTGATTTTTGATTTTGATGATCTTGGATGCAAATGAAAATGATTACTAACTTAAATGATATGTAAATGATGCAGATGCAATGATCTATATGGAAATGCAAATGAATGATTGCTTTAATGCTTATGATGATGCAAATGATCTATATGAAATGTTTTTTATTTTATATGTAATGTTTATGAATCTAAGTGCAAAGATGCAACTAAATGATCGTTAATGGAATGATAATGCAAATAATAATGATGATACACTACATGATGAATGAAATGCACTTAATTGAATGCAAATTAATGCAATGATAAAATGCAACTAAATGAAATGGATGATTATTAAAATGATTCTAAAAATGAATGCACCTATAATGATTAAATGCAAATTGTTTTTGTTTGTCCAAGTATACTCAATCTTTATTTATGACCGTTGATTTGTTAATGAAATGAAATGCTTATAATGTAACCGACAATGAATTCTTATAATGCAGACGAATAATGAGCCAATGAAATGATCTAACTAAAAATGATACTGCCATTCTTCATATGCTATCTTGTAACAGTGCTTTGATTTCATCATTGAGCTTTAAAATGTTGTAAGAAAATACAAGCAACTTGACATAATGATTCAAGATGACCTGAGTATTCCTTACATGGATTTTGATATAGCAAGTTAATACAAGCAACTTGATATAATGGATCAAGTTGACCCGAGCATTGCTTGCAGAACAGACAAGGATTATCTCCTTTCATGCATGACTTGGAACGTCCTCCTTGATCTTTTGCCGATCATATCCTAAGACAAGTTCATACCATAGCAAGAGATAAACCACAACCAGTAATCAAAGAAAATAATCATGCCCCATCATAGCTTCTCTAGTCATGGACATCCTTGAGGCGAATAGAGTACATGATTAGCAATAAAATCAAGATATAAACAATGAATCTTCCATGTCATTCACATGTTCTTATGGTCATTAACTGATATAATCATCTTGATGAATGATCTTTGATAATCCTTTATTACTTGCTGATCGATTCTTCATTTTCTTGAGTTTCACGATTCAGTTATTGATGAAATGCCTTGATCTTCATTGCTTTGTTGCTCGTTATCTATTTCAAAATCCTAGGTGTTTTTGATTTTTCTAAGTTTTCTGAATGTTTTGGGATTTTCAAATATTCAAAAGACCACCTTAGCAAAAGGAATTAGGATTTTGCCCCCAGTGGAAACAAAATTATTATGGATGTATAAATTGATCAAGATCTAAACCATGGCGGGATACAAATGCAGATATGATTGATTTTGATAGAATCTAAGACAATGACTACAACAAGTATGTCAAAGATTGATAATTGTTGGTAAGCTGCATATTTCTTTCTAAATGGTTCAGAGCAAATGGATGCGAAAGATGGAATGGATAAGCTACGATATATGGAAGTGATAGATACGATAGGATGGAGTAGATAGGTGCGCAAAGCGATCTCATAGATGGAGGAACTTAATTCTTAGATAGCGCCTATTTACCAAGTTTTCACTATCTAAATTTATTGCATTTTTTTTTTCATATTTTGATTTTTTTTTAGACTTTATATGCTTTTTGTTGATTTTTTCAGGTCTTTATATTAGAATTTCTTGAGATGGATAGAATTGATAGGTTCCTCAAACTAATCACCTTCAGGGGTAGATAACTTGTATGCTCCTGATCCATATGTTGCTACTATGACAAAAGGTCCTAGCCAATTTGGTTCAAATTTTCCCTTCTTTTCTCGATCTTGTTGATTTCTTGGATTCTCCCTTAGAACTATATCTCCAATCTGAAAAATGCACGACTTGACTATGTGGTTATAGCTTCTTGCCATTCTTCGTTGATATACTTTCAAATGATCTGTTGCATTTTGGCAACGTTCCTGAATCAGTTCTAGTTTCTGGAGTCGAGAGACTCATTGTTCTTCTTCTGGTATAAGACCTTGCAAGGATACTCATAGAGAAGGTATCTCTACTTCTATAGGTAATATAGATTTTGATCCATAGACCAAACAATATGGAGTTGGCCCTGTTGGAGTGCAGATGCTAGTTCGGTATGCCCAAAGAGCAGGATTTAGCTAAATGTGCCAGTCTTTTCCAGCTTTATTGATTGTTTTCTTTAAGATTTTCACGATAGTTTTGTTTGATGCCTCAACTTGACCATTTCCCTCTGGATAATATGGAGTAGAAAACCTATGTTGGATATGAAATTGTTCACATAGCTCCTTCACATCTTGATTTTTGAATGGTCTTCCATTATTAGTGATAATGGTCATAGGAACTCCATAGCGACATATTGTATAATTCAAAATAAATGATGATATTTGTTTTCCTATCACTGTTGTTAAAGGCACTGCTTCAATCCATTCAGTAAAATATTCAGTAGGTATCAGAATAAACTTATGTCCATTAGAAGATGAGGGATTTATCTTTCCTACCAAATCAAGGCCCTATTGCGAAAATGGCCATGATCCTATCATAGGATATAACTCTTGTGCTAGCGCATGAATGAGATTCCCATGGATCTAACATTGTTTGCATTTTATAGCATATGTGAATGAATCTCTCTCCATAGTAGGCCAAAAGTAACCCATACGAAGAAGTTTCTTATCCAATGTTAAACCACTTGAGTGTGTGCCACAAATACTTGCATGAACTTCATCAAGAACTTTTGCAGATTCTTCTTATTCAAGACATCTTAATAAAGTACCATCTAGACCATGCTTATATAAGATATCAGAAATTATAGTATAGCGAGAGGATTGGTGAATAAAATTCCTTCTTTGATTGCGAGATAAGTCAAGGATATGTTCTTTTAAATACTGATAAGTTTGACCATATGAGGATTGACTAGTTCCTGATATAAGGCAAATTCGGTAGGTATGCTAGGATTGAATGGTAGGGGTTAAGATATCTTCCATGAGAAATTCATAAACATTGTTGATTCTCCTTATTTTGCAAGAGAGATTCTATTGTAGCCATTGCATTTGTTGCTTTATTCTCATTTCTTGGAATCTGGGTGAATGATATTTCTTTAAAGTGTCCTTTAAACTCCTCCACCAGTTATTTGTATGGCATAATCTTATCATCCTTTGTTTTATATTCATCATTTACTTGGTTGATGATAAGTTGTGAATCACCATAGACATGTAGTTCTTTGACATTCCATTCAATAGCCATTTTAAGCCCAATAGCCAATGCTTCATACTCTGCAGTATTATTAGTGCATGGAAACCACAGTCTATATGATTTGGGAATTGTGTGTCCTTGAGGTGTGATAAAAAAGATGCCTACGCCTGATCCATATTGTGTATAAGAACCATCAAAGTACAATTCTCAAAAGTTTGTACTTACTGTCAAGATATCTGCATCAGGAAATTCAATGTGCAAAGGCATATTATTTTGTAAAGGTGCATCAACCAATTGATTAGCGATAGCTTGTCCCTTGATAGCTTTCCGGTCAACATACTCTATATCAAATTCACTCGGTATCATAACCCATTTGGCTAGTCTCCCTATAAATGTTGACTTGCTCAACAAATATTTGAGAGGATCTATCTTTGATATTAGTTTCACATAATGAATCAACATATAATGTCGCAGCTTTTGAGTTGCAAATACAACTGCTAGACATGCCTTTTCTATTGAGGAATAATTTAATTCATAGCCAACAAGCGTTCTACTGATATAATAAACTTCTCTTTCTTTTCCTTCATCATCATGTTGGGGTAGGAGGGCTCCTAAAGATACATTTGTTGCTGAGATATAGAGCAACAATGGTTTCCCTTTGGTTGGTGATATCAGTACTGGAGGACTCATAAGATATTCTTTTATTTGCAAAAAAGCTTCTTCACATTTTGGATCCCATTTGAATGGAACATTTTTATGTAGAACATGGGTAAATGGAAGACATCTATCTGCTAACTGAGAAACAAATCTCCTGATTGATTGCAATCTTCCTTGTAAAGATCCCAATTGACTTATGTTCCTAGGTGACTCCATCTCCATGATAGCTTTGACTTTTTTAGGATCTACTTCAATTCCATGAGTTGATATAATGTAGCCAAGGAGTTTTCCAAAGGTTACCCCAAATGCACATTTCTTTGGATTTAATCTCAATTGATATCTTTCCAACCTATCAAAAAAAAAATGTTCAAATGTTCGTCTTGTATGAGATTTTGCAAGTATGTCATCGACATAATCTTCCATAAATGTATGCATCATATCATGGAAAACTGTTGTCATAGCCCTTTGATAAGTCGCTCCTACATTGTTAAGCCTAAATGGCATAACATTCCAGCAATATGTTCCCCATGTACAGATGAAAGTTGTCTTTTCTTAATCTTCAAGTGCAATTCTTATTTGATTATATCTTGAGAAGCCATCCATTAATGAAAACATCTCATGCCCTACTGATAAGTTCACTATGATATCAATGTTTGGTAGCGGGAAATCATCTTTTGGACATGCTTTATTCAGATCTCTGAAATCTGTACAGACCCTTATGCTTTTATCTGGTTTTGATACTGGTACAATACTTGAAACCTATTCTGGATAAGCAACAGGTCTTATAAAACCCACTTCTAATAGTTTCTTCAGCTCGGTTTTTACAAGAAGAGCAATGTGCGGATGCATCTTTCTTAGCTTCTTCTTAACTGGTTTTGCTTTTAAATCCACATTAAGATGATGCATGATAAGATCTAGATTAAGTCCCGACATGTCTGCATAGGACCAAGCAACATTTATTTGCCTTTGCTTAAAGAATTTCATGTATTCATTCCTCTCTTTTTTTGATGATGAGGCAACATAATGAAGTATTGTAGGATCCTTTTATGTGCCAATGTTTACTGCTTCTGTTGGTTCTATCAGGATAGTAGATCTCTCCTGAAAAATATGCATGAAAAATGTCAAACTTTACATCTTCTGGTGCCTCAAAGAGGTTTTCACCATCATATACGTCCTTTGTTTTCTCTTTTTATTGATCTAGTGTTGCCATGAAATGGTTTTCAATAATAGGTCTCTTTCCTTATTTTATTTCACTTTTGTGATTGGAAAGTTTGGCATTCTCCTGACTATGAGAAATATCACTTGATTCTGCAATGGAAGATATCTTAAGTGGGATGGGTTCAACAACATTAAGGTACATGGCTAAGTCCTGATCATTGGAACAAGTTAGTTTCACAAAATACAAATGGAAATGCTACGGGAAATCCAAACTCAACCAATGAAATTACATGAAATACATATTAAAATAAAACATTATTTTTACCTTCATGGTTTATGTCTTATTGTGTCCTAACTCCACTGTTCTTGGTTGTAGATGGTGTGCTCTCAGACAATGCATTGATAGCTTCCAAGATGGCATATGAAGAATGGACTGATAACTGGTAGTTAACTGATACTATGATATGCAACAATACATGATTATGCTAAAATGATTATGCTATTTGCTTCAAGATTAAAAACTCACGGATGCATAATTTTTACAAATGATTTGCTTAAAAATTCACTTGAAGTCTCTTGAAGTCTAACTCTCTCTCAACTTAAGCTCTTGATTTTATAGACTTTGAGAGGATGAGATGATGTGGCTTAGATCAACAGTCATGATCAGATCTACAGATTTGGATGGTTGTGAGCAAAGGTGAAGGTTGGGAGAAAGGGAGAAGGAGAAGACATGTGTCACTCATCTCACCTTGACTGGGTTGCTGACTGAGGGAATCTAGGGATGGTTAGAGAAGATTTAGGCATGATAGGACAAGTGGACTCAAGTCCTTCCTAAGATGTAGGGGGTGTTGGAGAGAATATAGGAGATGGTTATGAAATATGTGTACGTACACAATATTCATTAAGTTTGGAAGTTGAAGATAAATGATGAATTAATATTTAAGAAATATTAATTTCCTTAGCCACATGTTTGATGAGTTGGCAAAGGGAAGATGAAGTGGAGATGGAAGGTGAGTTGGAAAAGGGATTTAAATAATTTAGAGATTATTTAATATTTGAGACTATAGGATAGGAGAATAACTATTAAATATTAGATATTTAATTGTTTGGAGAAGATAATTAAATATTAGATATTTAATTAACCTGGTTAGAGGAATAATTAAATATTAGATATTTAATTATTTTAGAGGAATAGAATAAATTAATTAATTAATAGAAAGACATGAAAAATGAATTAAATAAATTAATCTTTTCAAATTAACTATTTTATAGAAGAATAAACATGAAATGAATATATAATATTTATTTAATCACTCATAGCCAATTTTATGTGTATACAACCTTTAAAGAAACAAGGTTGATTGTTAAGTATATTCTCCCTTAATTATGATGAATTACAAAGAATAAATAGATAATTCTCCTCTAAGGTTGTGATACTTACCTGTCCTTTGGTGGCTGATACCAGCCACTGGATGATTTCTGAGGTGGAGGCGCCATATCCACACCATTTTCCAAATAGCCCCCGACTCATATATTCTTCCCAAAGACTATTTGTGTATTGATTGCTGATAATAATTATTTTTTGGTTCGATTTGGAATAACTTGTTGCTTGTTGCTCCCCTTCATATTTTAGTCTTTTATTTTCAGGGATGCTAACCTGAGGAGGGTTCACTGGAAGCTTTGACAGAGACTCAACCTATTCCGTCTTTCGTCTAATTTTGTCAAATTCGCACTAGTGGTGACAAATTTTCGAGGAGGAGATGACTTTTGTGGAGGCCGCCTATTGACCTTCCCCATTTTTGCATTATTATGGATACCTTGAGCTGGTCTAGGGTTCTGTTGTTTCCCATACTAGCCAGAGACTCCTGTGGTAGATGCATGGGTTATTTTTTGAGATTTCAAGATCTCTATATTGATTGGAGGTCCCCTTGGAACTCTAACCGCCTCCTTGCATCTTTGATTCAGAGAAACTGGGATGGAATTTGCTCCCGTGGCGTAGGTATTTAGGGCTTCGAATCTATTTGCAGACCCCACCTTATTACTATGGGAGATTTTTTGAGGTTTTTCTGCTTGCCATGGGGAGCGCTTAGTGATTCGATGATTTTTCTTCTGCCTTGATCCTTTTAAATTTGCAGTCGCATTTTTCTGTGTTCCACTTTTCGTGGATCCTGTTGGATCTCAAATCAACAGATTGGATAGGTTCTAAGGAAATGCCAACTCCTATAATCAAACCCTCCAATTGACTTGGCCAACTTATAGAGTGAACCTATTTGGTTACTAACTCTCTCACTTTAGGCTCTGCAAGACCTAGGCGGGTATACCTACTCATTAGTGGCTTTCGATGACTAGTGCTTTTTATAGCAGATTGTGTGTCTTGATCTAAGTTCTTCCTTGTCTCAGAATGGCATAGGTTCCTAGGATATGTAGCTTTTAGATAAGTTCAAGATGGTTATTTGTGAAAGCTATTCAATATTTGCACTTGAAAATTATATATTTACACTATTGCTAGTTTATTCAATATTTCCTACTCAACTATTCCTATTGCTTTAAAGTAAAGGTAATAAAAAGTTATGATTTGTGAATGACCAATGTCTTTCCTATTATTTGGGCTATAGAGTCTTATATTTGTCTAGGACTTAATGTATGATTTATGAGACAGTTTTTAAACTTACCCCCTTTGGTAAATCTGTCAGTTACTATTTCTTATGAGATCTGCTAAATGTTTATATCATAAACTACCTAAATGAATTTAACCCTAACCTTAAGGGACCATTCAAGGAAGAACTACAAGGAACAATTACAATCCACGAGTAGATCTATTTAATCCAAATTTATAACATAGGAACATAGACTTCACTGTAAGAATATGAATAACCTTATCTCCTTTAGATAATATCACAAACAACTGCCTACAGAAAATGAGATAATCCACAACACATATGCGAAGGAAAACAACTGATTGAATTGATGGTTCAAAAATAATACAGTATTATCCAGAGTTTATATTATATTTCTCTTCTATTTCCTCTTCTTTCATCTACATTTTTTAGCCACTTATATATGTGGTTGAATGGGCACCATACCCCTTTTGGGGTGAAAGGTCACCATTTTACATTAAAATTGACAAAACCCTTTGAAATTAATATGCAAACTAGTTAGTCAATAACCTTGCTTTAAGCTATCTTTCGGGTTTTCATTTGGTAGGCAGCCTTAAATTTTAGATACGAATCTAAAATTTTTTTAGGTGGTAGGAAACATTCACTTCTAAAATGGGTCTTCATCAGATTTGACATTTGCATACATTTTCATTCCAAGTCGACATCTTCTTTCATGAAGGTCGAAATAACAGGCTTTTAAGCCTTCTTACAGTCTTTTGTATGGTCTATAGCCAAAAACACATTGTACAGATCTAATATTTTTACTAGAGCTTGAAAACTTGATTTTCTAAAATGGGTATTTATTATATTTTCATGTTTCATTCATTTTAATTCTCTGTTCATATCATCTTTTCTACTGATCAAAAACACTAGTCTTTCATGGGGTCCATTGGAATTAATTTATTCATATACTCCTTTACTCTAGGTGTTCAAATCATTAATCATCCATTATGTGTCATTTCCATGAAGTGACCACCATTTTCACTATTAGGGTGCTTGAAATTACTTGTAAATTTGAAGCCCCAACAGATCCGAAATTTTGCAGAGCCATATCTTAATTACGCAAAAAAATGTTAGTAAAAATATTAAATATCTTAATTAATTAAGCCCATCCCTTGAATTAATTAATCTAATCAATTAATTCCCCCTTCCAATTCCTTGAATTAATTAAATTAATTCATTAATTCACCCTTTTCCAATCCTTGAATTAATTAATTTCTAATTAATTAATGCCCCCTCCAATCCCTTTAATTAATTAATTTCCCTCACCTCATTTAAATAATTAAATAATTATTCAATATGTCACATGTCTCCTAACATATAACTACCTAACTAACCCCCTTCTAACCTAACCTCCAACCCAACCCATGGGTTCTAACCAACCTTATCCCCCGAAACTAACCTTATCCTAACCTCCCCTCACATGTGTGTGCACACACACATTCCCTAATTTCCTTAATTTTAGGAAATTAAATCCTATTGGCTTCCTCCCATTAGAGACATGTGTCCTTGAGGATACATGTCATTCCTCCCCAAGACATGTGTCCCTCTTTTGGGCACTTGTCTTTCCCTCTTGAGCCACTTGTTGAGGACAAGTGTGGAATCTTGTTCCACTTGTCATTCCTAGGATTGCCACTTATTATCCTTGAGGACAAGTGTTGCATTTTCCCAATCCTTTCCTCTCCTCCCTTCTCCTATTTAATCCCTCCTCTTTTTCAATCAAATCCTCCACCTTCTTTAAAATACATCGTTATAATGCAGGATTTTTCTCACCATTACCACATCCATATTGTCATAATGCCCAATTTCATCTCCACGTCATACCATCCAATCCTCGTATCTTGAATCCAATCACCATAATCACATCATGGAGCAATATCGAGCAACTATTGCATCAATGAGCACACATATTACCATGGGACAATCAAATCAAAGATCAAAAATGGAGTTTTCATTCTTTTGTGTATGTTTTTTATACTTCATTTGCTTTCTTTTCAACATCCTAATCTTGAGGTGTTTGAGATAATTGTGTTTGCTTGATTGTCATCGTAGGTATTTCAATCTTCTACATTCGAGTTCGATTTTCCTTCACATAGGACTTTAATTCCTTGTTCCATTTTTCCAAGTCCTTGTCCACTATAGCCTTGTCTTGAAATAAGACCATAGCCAACCTCATAACATGTTTCCAATTTTTAAGGAGGACTCTCATTATGGATTTCTTTGAAATTTGTTGCGTAAGGACATGTTGAAGGGCCAAAGGGATGAATAGATGGGTAATTATATCCTTTGTAGAAAGATTATCCTTTCTATCATCATTATTCATGTCCACTTTGTTAGGTTGGGAGGGAGAATCCTTATCATCCTAGGCTTCATCTTTGCTCAATGTTATATTAGGAGATAGGTCATGAATAAAATGCATAACATCATCTTACCTTGTAATTAAGATAAGCTCTAGGAGAATAAGGAGGATCTAGAATGATTTATGCATAACATGTTTACCTTGCCCCCTTTCTCTAAAGTATCTTTATGAGAAGAGGATGGTTCAATGCTACTCTTTAATGTTGTCTCCCCTTTGGAGACATCATTGATACAAGTATTGATTCTTTCCTCATGGTATAAATATATTTTAGGGGAGGTACAAAAACTCATCAATGTTTAATCTCTAGAGGGAAGCTCATCGAAATGAAAAGTAGGTATGGCATCACTAGGAAAGGTAGCCACAATATCATCCCCTAGCACCCAATGATCTTTATGGGTGGGAACAATTATGGAGATCTTAGATTAAATTTGAAATTGAATTAGCATAGCAAGATAAAAACTTAATTTATCAAATCTATACAATAACCAAATCAATGTTTTCTCAATGTATGCAATAAAATTATGACAAATCAAATCTGAAAAATACTATATACAAAATATGCCAAATATTAGAAGCATCGGGTTCACTAAAATGCGAAGTATGGAAATAAGAGTTCACAAATTTAGGTATGAATTAACTTATTTCCATACAAGACATAAAAGGGAGAGTATGAACCCAAGAGATCCAACCTTCATTCTATTAGGAAAAGGGTTGAATGTAAATTGAGTTTTGGTTCCTTTTGATTTAATTGAAAATGCAATTGAAATGATGTAATTTAAAGGCTAGATCATAGGGTAAATGATAGAAATTTGACTTTAAATAACATGAACAACAAGCGATAGACACAATATGTAGACACAACTCGCTAAATATGAGTAGAATGAACAAAGAGGCACATGTGACAACAAATTCAACTTGAAAGTATAGGACTAGAAAGCTCTGGGTGAGTTGGTCCTCCAACTATCAGATGTGAAAAATAAGAAAGTTTTGAAAGAAAAATGTCACTCCAAATATGTGCCCAAAAGATCATTGGAAATTCATGGGGCAGTGTGGCTCTGGGCAACCTGGTCCTTTGAATTATACTCTTGCAAAAGGTGGATTTGATCATCGTCAAATTCTTTGTTGGAATCTTCATTTGTGGCTTCTGAATTTGTCACCTACACATAGAAATAAAGAAAGTGGTATTGTTAATAGGGGTTTCCCTAAGTCAAACCCTAGCTTTGAAATTAACCCTTGAATTGAATTAAAATTGGAAATGGAAATACTAAAGTAAATGTTGAACGATATACCTCAGATCTATTATAATTGAATATGGATGATGATATAATGCTCTTTGAATGTAATCACAAGTGTTGATGCAATAACATGGCTTGACATGAAATGAATATGAATGACCTAATCAAACAAACATGTTTGCAAGAAGATTGATGTAGATTTGTCGCTCTATGATGTTGAAATTCTTGAAGAATATGGTGGGATGAAATGATGCCTCGAATGCTTGAAGATGCTTGATGTAGACACATGAATGATAGGTGTAGATGGAGTTGTGAAAATTAATCAAAAGGATACTCTTATATAGGGTTCCCAAGGTAATTTACCAATTAGGTCGACCTCCAACGGTCAAATCAAGACATTGAGAACTAAAATCACTAGGGAGGGGAAGTGCACCAAAATGTTCAAATTAGGTTATGTTACAAGTGGGAAAGCAGAGTGCATAACCCAAGGTACGGGTTTAGTTCGTAATGCAAACAAATGACATTGGGTTTGAGGTAAAAAGGGCAGAAAATATATTTGGGGGAGAGCTAATATGGGACACACTAAAGTAGGGGCACAAAAGGTGGTGTAAATTATGTAGGGTTACAATTTGTAATGCTACAATAGGTATATCTGTATCTCTCTCCCTCTACCTAACCATCCCTCTCTATATCTCTTACTAACATCTTCTTTCTCTCTATCTAAATCTCTTGCTTCACCTCTCTCCCTAACTCTCTCTGATTCTCTATCTTTCTCAATGTCTATCTATAATTTATAATGCACTCACATTTCTAGGAATAAAATGTCTCCCCCACACTAAAAAATTCATCTTCACAAGAGTGGAAGTATGTTATAATGTGCTCACATCTCTCTCTCTCTCTCTCTCTCTCTCTCTCTCTCTCTCTCTCTCTCTCTCTCTCTCTCTCTCTCTCTCTCTCTCTCTCTCTCTCTCTCTCTCTCTGTTTCCATCCCTCTCTTTATGTTTCCTTGCCTCTCTCTCACTCCATCTATCTCTCTAATGTGAGAAGATTTATGTGAAGAACTTGGAGTTGAGGGTTTAGGGTTGATGGTTGAGAGTATATTGTTAGGGGTTAAGGTTTTAGCATTAATTATCAATGTAAAGTTTTATGGTTTAGTGTATAGGGTTCAAGGTTCATCTCCTAGTGTTTAGGGTTTAGGGTGTAGGATTTATGATCAATGATAAATGGTCTAGGTTATACATGCCTATTTATCTCTCATATCAAATCTTGTCCCTCTCTACCCTTCCCTCCCCCCCTCTCTCTCTCTCTCTCTCTCTCTCTCTCTCTCTCTCTCTCTCTCTCTCTCTCTCTCTCTCTCTCTCTCTCTCTCTCTCTCCCCTTAACGTGTTTAAATTATTCATGATTTAGGGTGTAGGGAATATGGTTTATGACTTATGATAAAGAGTTGAGAGTTGAGGTTCTAGAGATTAAAGATCTAACTATTTATGTTTTAATATTAAATTATTAAAGTTAGGTTTTAGGGTTAAGCATATAGGTTATAAGGTTTATGCCCCAGCGTTTAGGGTATAGGGTTTATAGTTCAAGTCTGAGTCACCCCCCATGAGTCTAGCAAACTCAGACTTGGCCGAGTCTAGGGGTAAACTCGCCCAACTCACCAACTCGACAATTTTGCCTAAACTCGGTGAGTCCCGTCGTGCAAACTCGGTCGCGTTGGGCATGAAAAAAGGCAACAAAAAACACATTTTTAAAAGTTTTTTTAAGTTTTTTTTTTTTGTTTTATTATCCTATGCCCCTAAAGGTGAACTTCATTTCATTCATTTGGTAAAATAGGAGGAGAAAAGTGAGTTGTGAAGAGAAACAAGGTTTCAGTGAAGAAAAACCAGCAAGGAGGAAGCTCAAGATTTCATCCATTCATCACATTGGGGCTGCATTATACTTTGATTTGGTGCATCAACAGTTGGAAAAGAGGATTTTGCAACTCATTTCAAGCTTGTTGTAAGAGGTAAGATTGATTTTTTGAGCTTTTTGTGTTTCTTGTATGCAAAAATTTCATTTTCTATTTATTTCTTTTGAAAGTTTTACATTTTTTTACAAAATGTTTTGTATGTTAGTATGTAGGGTTTGTAATTTTATTTTTTTTAAAGTAGGGTTTTAAATTTTGATCAAACCCTACATTTCAAAATTTCAAACCCTACATTTAAAAAAAATTTAAAAAATTACAAACCCTACCTTAGTTTTTTTGAAAAAAATATACAATGAGAATGAAAGTACTATTATTTTTTGTATTTGTAATGTCTTATGACTCTTATTGCAGCAACCTTCACTTTCTTATTTGCCTCAAGTTTTACAAAACTAGCATACAATGTCTTCTTCTAGACCCCCAGTTAGAAAGGACCTTGCTTGGAAATTTCATGAGGATTTTCTAGGGCAAAAAAAGGGGTAGACAAAGTGTTTTTTTTTTTGCAAAACGATATTCCATGGAGGCATATATAGATTAAAATACCATATTTCTGGTGTGCATGGGCATGATTTCAATCGATGCATTGAAGCAATGATTGAGGCCATATGTGAGTGCTATGTAACGATTGAAGTAATTGAAAACAAAAGGAAGCAAAAGGATGATCTTGTGGCCATTAGGAGTGGGACAAATTTAGGTTGTGTTGGAGGGCCTTCTTCCATGCCTCCATATCGTCCCACTCACCATGCTATTGCTAGTGCTAGTGCTTTTGCTTCTGCAGGTGCCACTACCAATGATAGTGGAAGTGTTAGCATTGGACCTAGAATTAGTAAATCTAGGTTGGATACCTTCTTTGTGCCTCACACTAATCTTGGGTCCCAATAGTCGCTTGAGAGCATGGGTTGGAACAAGGAGGTCCATGATGCCGCTAAAATGACAGTTGACAGGTTTTGGGTCTACGACAGTGTTCCATTCTTTACAGCCAGGTGAATGTTTTATGTTTGATTCTTCATTTTATTTTTTCACATACATACTTAACTTATCTCATTTAATTTATTTGTGACAGGCCTCCTTATTGGAAAGAAATGGTTGATGCCCTTACCATATGCGGGGCGGGGTTCAAATCCCCTTCTGAGTTTGATTTGATGGGACCCATTTTGACTCAATTGGTGAATGATGTGAAGAAAGAATTAGGTGAACAATGCCAGATATGGAGCACTAAAGGTTGCATCATCATGATTGATGGTTGGAAAGATAGGAGAAATAGAACTCTCTTTAATTTTCTTGTTTCTTCATAGGTGATTGATTAATTTTAGTTTCATTTAGTCATTATTTTCTTAATTTTTTCATTTAATGATTTATTGAATGATCATTGATCTTGCTTTATTTTTTTATTTCAGGGGGCACCGTTTTCATCAAGTCCATTGATACCTCTGCCCATTGCAAGAATGTCACCTACCTATGTGAGCAAATAGAGGAGGTGATTGATGAGGTGGGTGAGGAGAATGTGGAATAGGTGGTGACCGACAATGCAACAAATTATGTTGTTGCAGGTAAACTTTTGATTACAAATTAATTTTGTTTGCAAATTAATTACTATTTTGTAACTTCATTAATTACTATGCAAAAAATTATGTTGTTGCAGGTAGACTATTGATGGAGAGGCACCCATCTATAGTTTGGACTCCATGTGTCGCCCATTGCATTGACCTCGTGTTGGAGGATATTGGAAAACTCCCATGGGTCAAGAGATGTGTAGAAAGGGCGAGAAATGTGTGCAAATTTGTCTATAATCATTTGTGGGTGTTGGCTCTTATGAAACAATACACAGAGTAGAAGGAGTTAGCTCATCTAGGAATCAAAAGATTTGCCACAAACTTCATCACTTCACAGTCCATGATTTGTTGTAAGTCGGCCTTAAGGCGTATGATTATTGGTGAGCAGTAGTCTTCCTCATCCTATGCTGCCACCCCTACAGGAAAAGATATGACAGACTGCATTTTTTATGAGTGAGACTTTTGGATCCCTTGTGATGAGATACTAAAGGTAATTTTTTTATAAATTCTGCAATTTAAGTTTTTGTTTTATTACTTATTCATCATATTCTCTTATTTGTTCATTTTTCTAAATTACACAATATTTTCAATTTTGCAGTTTGTTAAGCCCTTGGTGGTTCTCTTGCAAGTTGTGGATGGAGAAAAGCCTGCAATGGGCTACATATATGAGGGCATGGATAGGGTGAAGGAGGGCATCAAATTGTCTATGGAGGAGATGAGAGGAAGTATGGTCCCATTTGGGATATCATTGATAGGAGATGGCATCATCGGCTTCATAGGCCCATCCATGCAACAACCTATTATCTGAATCCGACATTCCATTTTAGCCCTACTTCCAAGGCTGATGTGGAGGTCCTTAATGGGCTATACTCAATCATGGATAAGATGGCACCTGCTGGTTCTACTCGGACATAGATTATTTGAGAGCTTCAATTATTCTCAAATGCACAAGGGAAGACCTTCTCTTGTCCTATCGCCAAATAAAGTAGGACAACTATGATGCCAGGTAAAAATAAATTGTAAGGCTTAATTTTAGTTTAATTGTATATTGTTAAATGAGTTTATGAGTGAGACTGATTTTATTTATTTTTCTCATTTCAAACTCAGATAATTTGTGGAGCTTTTTTGACCCAATGGCATCAAATCTTCAGAAGTTGGCCATTCGCATCTTAAGACAACCATGCAACGCATCTGGTTGTGAGCGTAATTGGAGTATGCTTGAGCACATACACTCCAAGAGGTGCAATAGATTATCTATGGAGAAGATGAATGATCTCATCTTTGTTCACTACAACCTCTGCCTAAGAATAAGAAAGAATGCATTAGCGGGCATCTCTCCTATCATTCTAGATGAGGTTGATCCTGATGAAGAGTGGGCCACTGAGACAGATCTTGCGGCTATCTTTAGTGATGATGACACTACTTGGATCGACCAGGTAGATATAGAGGCTAAGGCTGTAGCCATGGCAAAGGAGGAGCAGAGAGCATGAGCAAATACAAGAGATTCAGAAGCATATAGTGACACAAATGTTCCTGATTTTGGTGAGCATGGCATGGTGTCACGGGGAGCGGCTATGGTTGTCGAAGCATCTAGGACCTACCTTAGACACCTTCGCAAGGGGTCTAAGTCAGAGGGTGCATGCTCCTTTGAGCCATAGGCTTGTAGCTGTATTTACCATTGGTATTTGTATGGAACATTTGATGATGACATGGATTTTTTATTCCACGAGTTTTGTAATATTGTATACATTTGACAATATTTAAATATCTATGTTTGTTATTTCCTTCAGCTACAATTTGCGTTTATGCTTATTTGATTGATGTATACTTGTGTATGTAATCAAATGAGCCGATTTTGATGATGTTATTATATCTTTAAGGTGTATTGAATAAAGGGTGCATGAAACCAGTTTTAAATATTTAAAAATCTCTAAATTTCTTGAGTTTTTCACTTTCCCGAGTCCAGCCGAGTTTGAATCCAAGTCCCAATGCCAAGTCTGAGCCAAGTCTGAGTCCCGTTTCTTTGGTTAAAAGTATATGGTTGAGATTTTATTATATAGGACTTAGGGTTCAGGGTTTAGGTATAGGATTTAGGGTTGAGGGTGTAGGTTTTAAGATTGAGTATAGATTTTAGGGTTGATTATATATGAAACTTAAGGGTTTAACTTTTTAGTTGTAGGGTATACTATTTAGGGATATGATTTAGGGTTGCTAGTATATGTTATAGAGTTTAGGGTTAAGTTTATAAGGTTGATGTTTCAACATATAAGCTTTAAGACCTAGGGTTGAAGTAAAGGTTTTAAGGTTGAGAGTATAGGGTATAGGTTTAAAGTTTTAACGTATATGATTTAGGCCCTAGGTTTGGGGGATAGGGTTTGGGGTTGAGGTTATAATGTTTAGGGTCAAGGGCTTAGCCTATAAGATTTAGGGAATAAGGTTGAGGGATAGGGTTTAGGGTTTAGGATCGAGGGTATAGGGTATAGGGTATAGTGTATAGGTATAGGGTATAGGGTATAAGGTATAGGGTATAGGGTTGAGTGTATATGGTTGAGGGTTTAGTGTATATTCTTTACCTATCTTGAGTTTGAGGTATATGGTTTAAGGTCGAGGGTATAGAGTTTAGGGTTGAGCATATATGGTTAAGGTTTTAGCCTATTGAATTTAGCGCCTAAGGTTTAGAGTATAATGTTTAGGTTTATGGATAAAAAGGTTTAGGGTAAAGTGTTTAGGTTTGAGGGTTTATCATATAATATTTAAGACCTAGGGTTGAGGGAAAGGGTTTAGGGCCGAGGGTATAAAGTATAGGATCAAATGTGTAAGGTTTCATGGCTTATCATATACACTTTAGGCCCTAGGGTTGAGAGAGAGGTTCTAGAGTTGAAAGTATAGGGTTTAGGGTTTATGGTTGAGTGTATAGGGTTTAGGGTTTAGCCTATAGGCTTTTGGGCCTAGGACCTATCTATAGGGTTTAGGGTTGAGGGTAGAGGGTTTAAGATTTAGGGTTGAGTGTATAAGGATGATGGTTTAGAATATAGGATTTATGGCCTAGGTTTGAAAGAAATAGTTTAGGATTGAGGATATAGGGTTTAGGGTTGAGTGTTGACTATATAGGGTTGAGGGTTTATCATATAGGCCTTAGGACCTAAGGTTCAAGGATAGAGTTCAGGGTTGAGGATATAGGGTATAGAGTTGAGAGTATAAGGCTCAAGGTTGAGTGCATATTGTTGAGGATTTATATCATATAGGCCTTAGGGTGTAGGGTTGATGGATATAATTTATGGTTGAGGGTATAAGGTATAGGTTTTAGGGTTGAGGGTATACAATTTAGGGTTGAGTATATATGGTTAATGGTTTAGCCTATTTGATTTAGGGACCAGGGTTGAGGGATAGGTATTAGGGTTGATTGTATGGGGTATCCAGGGTTTAAGGTTATGGGTATAGAGTTTAGGGTTAAGTGTATAAGGTTGATGGTTTATCCTATAGGTTATAGGGTGTATGATAGGGTCTAGGTTTGAGGCTCTCTATCTCACTACCTACCTTTCACTCACTCCTTGTCTTTATCACTCACATTTATCTCTACATATCCCCTGTCCCTTATCTCTCTCACTCTCTAACTCTCTTTGTACCTCTCTCTCCCTATAACCTTCTCTCTCTATCTCCAACTAACTCTTTTTGTCACTACCCTTTGTTGAGACTTTGAGGTGAAATTAGGGTTATTTGTGTTAGGAATTGCATGCAAAAAATCTCAATTATATGCAGATAAATAGTAAACACAAGAATGAAAAACACATAAATAATAACAACGAAGAGACAATATTTAATGTGGTTCACCCAATCTTGGTCTACATCCACCAAATAGAGAGTCCAATATTATTATCCAGTAAATCAAAACCGATTGCAACCAACAATCCCGTTGCAATTCAATACCACTGCGAAATGCTACAAAAAACCCCAACCCTTAGGCTTTTTATCGAGACTTATGTCGGTTACAAAATTAGGGTTATAACATGTCAGCCAATAGAAAAATAACACCCGCTACCCCTTGCCCCCACCTTGGGGTCGCTGCGCCCAAACCCCCATTGAAAAATATGGAGGGAAACTGCGCCGATAGAAGTAGGGAAAATATAACCTCCGAGTTTGATTAGGCTCCATATAACAACAATTTGCAATCATTCTAGAAAATAAAAGAAATTTATTATTTTATTGTTTTCAAAAAGTGAGAATTGGAAATGGGTAAAAAGGGAAAGGACTTGTTCATTTTTGTTTGCATTTTAAGAGAAATTAACATCGTGCAAAACCCTCCTTGAGAGAAATTTTGTTTTAAGGATTATGTGAGCAATTGGAAACCAAATTAGGTAAGATCATTTGCATTGGAATAAGAATCAGGAGGGGAATTTGATTGTGCATGCATTCAAGATTTTGTGGATTGCGCTTGGAGAACTTTTCATTTTAATTTCTTCCTAAAATCAAGGTATTGTACTTGTTTGTTTGCCAATACTTAATCTTTATCATTTTGAATGGATGAATTAGATTAGTGAAGTTGTATAAGCCTCCTGTGCTTTTCATTTCATCAATTTTGATGCTGCAGAATTTATAAAGTGATAATTTTGAGTTTTTTTTTTTCCAAAAACACTTTTATTGTGCCAATTGTAATGGGAATTGTTTAAAAATGGAATTTGGTGTTTTAGAATTATGATGTTTTGAGATGTGGAAACAAAGGTGTAATTTGTGATTTAAATGAAATCCATTGGGATTATGTCGTAATAAATGTTATAAATTTAGAAATTGTACATTGTATTAGTATTTGTGCCACATTCATTAGGGGATGTAATGAACTTGGGTTGTAGGTATTAGAGATGGTTATGGGAGTGGCTTCCAATTAAGGCTAGGGAACAAAGGGGACACTAGGATAACTCATTGGGAATTCATGATAATAGGTGAAAACTAATGAAACATTGGTAATTTTAATTATCTAAGATAATGGATGCCCCTCTCATACCTCAAATCATCATAAAGACTTAGGATGACTGGGGAAGACTTGGCCACTCATGAACCATTGATATAGTGTAATTGAATCTGCTTGTCTTCTAGGGAGGACAACTTGATTCCATGTAAGCCATGTATTTGAGTTACATGATGAAAATACCTCTCTCGCTTTCTAATATCTAACTCTTGTGTAGTTGAGTAGCACTTGAAAGATGGATTTCTCCTTTCCTTATTGGTGTTGACTTTATTGCATGTTTAGATGTGTATTCTTCATAATTGGATCTATGTGAATTCCTTATGCTTGGATGAGTGTATTCCCTTATCCCCATGTGTATTGTGTGTGTTTGTGTGTTTCATCCTTCTAATTATCTCCTAGCATTGTGTGAGTGGATCTTTTGATTCCATAATGTTGGACGACATGAAAATCACCATTGTGGACTAGAGGATCCTGGATCGAGATTGATCATTGTTCATCATCTTCATGTATTTAGTTTATGTATGTTAGATAATCTCATTCATAATAAAATTGTATAACTAAAGGACATTTGAGTCCTCATTGATGTAGTTGTAATATTCTTTCACTAGACCCTTCATTAAGCTAGGGTATTAACTTTTTCTCTTCAATAAAGTAAACATACTATTTTTAAGAGTGAATAGTCTCTTTTATAAGTTTATTTTGTAACCATTTTTCTTCTTTTGTTAAGAATCTATAGTGGCCACCTTGTTGGGGACCAAAGGATCATGGATTGAGATTGATCATTGATCATTGGTCATCCTCTTCATGGATTTAATTTATGTGTTTTAGATAGTTTCATCTGTAGTGCAATTCGTATAACTAAAGGACATTTGAGTCCTCATTGATGTAGTTATAAAATTATTTTAGTGGACTCCTCATAAGGTGGAGTGTAATTGATGTGGTTTTGATAGTGATCATGATATTGGTCGTGTGGCTCGATGTTGGAGTCAAGCACAATTAAATTATGGTTGGTTTATATACTTAAAAGTGGATAGGGTAAAATGAAAGTATGAATATTTCTTTTAGGTTTAAAATGAGTCTAAATATCTTGGAGTGATCTTGGGAAGTGTTGTAAACCCACTGTCCAATTGTAATATCCCTAGATACTTGTTCCTAGAATGTTGGGTCATTTTGAGTCATTCTAGAGTCTCTTGTGAGGTCTTGTAAAAAGAAAATAGTGTTGTAAATTCCTTCCATTGAGTCTTTTTGCTTAGAGAATGTGTTGGAGTCTTGGGATGTCCTAACACACCTCCCTACCTTCTCCTTTTCTTTTCGGTGGTTTTGTGTACCCAAGAGATAGAATTATCTTTTTGACCTTATAATGTTTTCATAATTTTTAGACTAAAATATTGTCTTGTGCCTTCTTGGGTGGTTCTAGGGTGTTTGGCATGTTCTTGGGACCCTACCCTATCTAATATTTTCTCATGGTTTGAAGACTAGTGCTTCATAAAGTCTATAGTACCCTACCATAACTCCAACACTAATATAGTACTCTAGTGCCATATTGGAACTAAAATGCTTGGGTTCTAGTGTCTAGTATGGGTGCTAGTGTCCCATTCAAGCATTGGTGTCCAATATAGATGCCAATGTCCTCAAAATGCCCAATTTTGTTGTTTCATCATCAAAGGGTGTTTTTGGGTTATTTATTCGAGAAAATATAAATAATAAAGTTGGTCCCCTTGGTCTCTTTAGTCTTTCCAATATTGTATTTCATCAACAAGTGTCACACATAAAAATTATGGCATCTCCTCGCCTTGAAATGTGTGTTGTCACTTGGAAGTGATCCATTACCCTTCTATTTGGTGGTGATTTGATTGTCCTAGTTAGGAAACCTCTTCTATAGGTTGGATTTTGTGTTTGAGGTTGCATTAGGTATTTGTTGAGAGGAATGTTCCTTCATCCTACTCGTCTCAAAAATAGATAATGTCTTCATCTACTTGAGTATTGTTGGGTCCTAGGAATCCTTTATTGGTGTTGAATTTTTTAGTATGATGCAAGTTTTTGTGAAGTGTTTTGGGGTGTGGATTTAAGGTTGATGATTCTATCATCCCATAATTGTGTGGTTTTATGAGAGAACGTCGTTGTTAGTTTACATACTTGTTTGCCTTTGGGATTTCATTCGCTTTGTATCTTATTGGTTCATTGTAGTTGAATTGTCCTATGATTGTTAGTCTTTTGTTGGTGCCACCTTGCACATGTAATGGCGAGGTTATTCTTATTGTCATTATCTCCCACTAGACCCATGTGTTCATGTTGTAGTGTAAGTGCAACATATCATTGTTGTATCTTTAACATTGTTTTTATTGTTTATAAAAAGTTATTCCATCAAGTTTTGCCTTGGTATTTCAAATAGGGGATTAGATATTCCATCACAAAAGTTCTCTCCAATTCTATAATTCAAAAAAATATATCCCATGATCAAAACAAAATAGATTGGACTTTTATCTATCACATATCAAACCTATATGCAGTGATTGGCTTTAGGTGATTTCGCCAAGGGGGAGTGTGCATGACACCAACTCATGGATAAATTTTAGATTTAAGACCTAACAGGTATAATATAAGACCTCTATGAATTATATGCTCCAAATTCATATCAATGTTTAAGCCCTATGGGCATTAGTAAGTCCATTGATTTTTTTTGTCTTATAGATATAAACTAAGAAATAAAATCATGAATAATCAATGAATTTAACCACACAAAACCCTCAAATTCACAACTTAATATACTCTACAAATGAAACATGTAAAGATGAATACACTAACAATAACAAATTATACCTCAAATGCATGCATACACTTTTCTTTATTCCATTGTTCCATCAATTTATCCTTGAATGTGTGATGATTTTTCTCTTATGTAATGCCCCATCTGAAGGACCAAGGCAAAGCCAGATAGAACAACTTTTTTTTTAAACAACACATTTCACTTGCACTACAAAACACACACAAGTGTCATATGGATCTTCACATTATGACACAAAGGTAAAGACAACCAAAATAACTTCACCATTACATACGCAAGGTGGCACCAATGAAAGACTAAAAAAACATAAGACAAAATCATTATGACAAACCTATGAGAGAAATGTAAACGATGCCTAAAAGATGATTATGTACAAACCCATGATCACATTCTCTCATGACACCACAAAATGATAAGATGAGAGAATCATCAACCTCAAATCCATACCAAATCACACTTTGAAACATTTATGACATACTTATAAATCAACACCAATGATGGTTGTTCAAGAACCAACACAACTCAACTATATGAAGGCACTATCATTTTTTTCTCAAATAAGGAGCGGGGTGAGGGAACTATCATGCATAGTACACTTAACAAGACCAAATATGATCCTCAACAAAAAGGCCAACATATACAAGAAGTTTCTAAATCAAGAGGCCTTGCTCCCTCTTGATTTTATCGAGCTTCGAGGGTTCAATGCTCACCTTGGCTCATTCATGAAATGAGCAAACCACAAAAGGGAAAGGTATAATGCCTGAGGGATCATCCTCTTGGAAAACCATAGATAATACTTATGGTTCAATAATAAAGCTTATCACTTACCCCCAACTTATAAGAGATGTAGGAAAAAAGATAAAAGTTTAAATTCTGAAGATTACTAAAGTACATCAATGTTTTGGATTACCTTTTTTGTAAAAATTCTAATTAGTCCTCACATGGATTGTGAGGAATATTTCATCATAAGATGCATATGATAATTATTAGGTGTGTTAGCAGATTTGTTATGGCTTGTTAAAATATCATGTGGAGGTTAGTGTAATATTGTTGACGAGTTTTTGTAGGGATTTGAGTTGTTAAAACAACTTCTATATAAGAGTTGTTATAGGTGCTCTTCCACAATATAGGACATGCCAATTTTCCTATCATGTGTAGGTTAATATGATATTATTATACAAGTTTTTGTAGGGATTTGAGTTAATAAAACAACTTATATATAAGAGTTGTTATAGGAGCTCTCCTACAATATAGGACATGCCAATCCTATAAATATCTAATACTATATTTATTTTGGCGTGAATTCTAATAACAACATCTTTGTTGTGATTTATGGGCATCTTGGTTGACCTCCATGGAATTTGTCACTCACATCATATAGAAGATAAAAATAAAATTATCATTTTTGAGGGCCCTTTTGGGTTGGCCAACCAAGCATGGTGGATTGTCCCTCTGGGGGAATTAAAAAATAGTTTTATTCAATTTAGATGGGCTAACCTCCTTAACATGATTGTCCCTCTTGATAAATAAAATAATTTTATAAATCATCATATGTGGCTGAGATTATGTTTTTAATATATCCCACCGAATAGTTTCTGACTTGTCTCATAATATCCAACTCATCATCCATGACCTCACAAAATGTTGACCAGAGGAAGGCACCATCTAGACCACAACAAAGCCCATAATCTCTATCAATTCTACCGAAGAAAATTTGGGATGGCCCTTCAACCATTCAATGGTTAATCTCCTGAATCCTATCAAACCTTATGGAGAAATAGGACCCAACTTATAGAAATGTAGACCATCGGCCACTACATTGGCCAATTTGTCTGCAATCAAATTCTCCTCTCTATAAATGTGATTGATATTAGAATCTTCAAAGAAATCCTGGATTTATAACACCCTTTCCAATAAAGAGCCCAACCTCCAATTTGGAGTGGATTTGGATCTCATAGCATTCACCACCACCATAGAATCTCCCTCAATCTCAATCTTACCAATTTCCAGATCCTTACATAGAAATAGTCCTTCAATCAATGCATATAATTCTATTATATTGTTAGTATCCTGCTACAGGGGAAATGAGTATCAAGCCACTATTGATCCATCCCACAAGTGTATACTCCCACCAACACTGGACATGCCTAGATTACCACATGAGGCACCATTAAATTTTAATTTAAACCAATCCACTTGGGGAGTCTTCTAGATACATCCCTCCCTTTCCTTCCTACTAGAATCCCCTCTAATACCAAAGAAGCATGTATCTTAAGTCCGCACCAAGTTTTCTTCATAACATTATCCCTCAGAAAATTTAATGCCTTTAGGTTGATGAACAAAATTTATACTATTAGCTTTCTCCACAATAGTTATTTATATTTTATTAATTAAACTTTCTCTAGGCATAGCCTTGTCTTGAAACACCCTTCTATTTCGCACTTTCCATAATTCCCATAAAAGGATTGATGGGTTGCAAATCCATCAAATCCCCAAAAGGTTTTGACTTTTCCCCTTTGCCCAACCTTTGAACAGACTTAGAATATCATTAGGGAGGGTTTGTGAATAGGGGCGACTCAAAAGGATGTGATCCACTACTTCTTCAATATTTTTGCATAAAATGCATCTAGAAGGACCTTCGAATCTGATTTTCATGAACTTCTTAGTGGTTAAAATTTCACCCTAAAGAGCAACCCATTTGAATACTCCAACCTTAGGAAGACAAAGTTTACTCCAACACAAATCCAAAGGAAGTTCTATCTTTAACCAATTTAGATTTTGAATGATATTCCTATAGCAATCCTTAGCATTGTATTGACTTATCTTAGAGCCCAACCATATTAATATGTCCTGACCATGTCTGAATGACACTCTTCTCTCCATCAAAATTTGTTTGAGTCTGATCAAATCTCTAGCGAGTAATGGTAGATCATCCATATTTCTCCAGTACCAACCCAAAGAAGGATGTTGTTCTATCATAGCAACATAATCCCTCACATATGTACCCCATGGTTGCTTAAATTAGTCCTTGATTCTACTTGTTTCCATTAAGTCATCAATGATGGGGAGACAAAGCTAGGAATATTCCCAAAATAATGCAAACCTACCATCCAGGATATCCCAAGATATTTGTTTTCATATAACCTCTCTACAACTAAAAATGAAGTTCCAAACCCTACAACCCCTATGAGGCTTTGGAGTTCTAAAGATCCAACAAGCCTCATAATTTTTCAAATATTTACGTTGGAGAATTCAACCCACTTCAAATTACGTTCTTGATACATCATTCAAACCAATTTAACCCCAAGAGCCTTATTCTGCCAGAGCTGATTTCTCAACCCAACTCCTCAAAGCTCCTTTGGGTTACAAATATTTTTCCAAGAGATCATAGCCATCTTACTCTCTTCCCCACATCCTTGCCAAAACAACCTCCTCATAAGCTATATCAATTTTGAATTTGGTAGAAAGTGGAAGACAAGAAAGAAAATAAATGGGAAGGGAAGATATAACTGATCTCAACATAGTAAGTCTCCTAGCCTAAGACAACCATTTACCTTTCCAAGAAGATAACCTCCTTTCCATCCTATATTTTAGTGGATCCCATAGCTTAGTAGATCTAACTCCTTTATTCAAGGGTAGCCCTAAATAAATGCATGGAAGCTTGCCCGCTTTGAAGCCACTTGAGGCTATAAAATTTCAATCTCTTTTCTAGATTCCACTGAAAAATAAAAAGACTTATGATTTCAATTGATTTATCTCCCGTCCTAATGCTAATGCATGTTGTCTCTGAATTTTCCTCAGTTATAATGCTTCACTCTTCCTCCCTTCCAAAAATAACATAGTATCATCTACAAATTGTTGATGAGTCATTGTTTGTAGACCACTAATAATTTTAACTCCTTTGATAAGCCCTCTCTCTTGAGAAAACCTCATAGCTCTCCTTAAATATTCAATCATTATAATGAAGAGGAAAGGAGATAGTTATAATGCTTCACTCTTCCTCCCTTCCAAAAATAACATAGTATCATCTACAAATTGTTGATGAGTCATTGTTGGTAGACCACTAATAATTTTAACTCCTTTTATAAGCCCTCTCTCTTTAGAAAACCTCATAGCTCTCCTTAAATATTAAATCATTATAATGAAGAGGAAAGGAGATAAAGGGTCTCCTTTCCTACTCCCTCATGAGATTTCAAATAATTCAATAGGTACCCCATTGATGAGAATTGAGAATCTACGATTAGAGATACAATAGAATATCCAATTCTGTTACATCCCATTGTGATATTACTATTTATAGTTGCTTTAATCAAAATTATTTAGCACATGAATACATTTTGAATGTATTTATCTTGATTATACATTCAATGATTGAATATGCAATCAATGTGATATTTTGAATATTATATGTTTTAATAACAACTGACTACTGTTGTGGTGTGCTAAGTTGGATGTAAGCTCTAGAAGGGAGGAAGAGTATCACTCAGGAGAAGAACTTGGTTCGGTAATCTTCTATATGTGCCTTATGGAGCTATCATACATTCACATCTTCGTTGGTCAAGTTAAATAGTAGGCATAGTGATAAGTTACCTTATGTCGATTAATGATGTTTCATAATGTTTTGGTTTGAATACCCTTGTTTGGAATGTTGGATTGAATCTTTATGATAGATTTAAATCTTTATGCTTTCATATCTATCTATCTATTTATTAATCAATGAATATATATGTATGTATGTGTAAATATATACATACATATATATTTATGTATATTATATATACATATGTGTATATATATATATGTGTGTGTGTGTGTGTGTGTGTGTGTGTGTGTGTGTACATCTTTATATATATGTATACATACATACATACATACATACATACATATATACATACTGATGCTTTGCAAAAAGGAAGGATTAGCGAAAACCTGGTTTGATAGCTAAACACACACAAGGAAACATAAGAGACAAGAGTCAATCATTAGTGTTAGTAAATCAAAGATTAAATACTATCCTAAGCAAACATATGAAGAAAGACACTACTAAACCAATAGAAAGCTTAAGAAATCTACAAAAAAGTAACTAAACTTCTCCATGTGCTCTCTACCATGCTGGTAGCTTCTCCTTCCTTGTTCCTCTCATCTCCAAGTTCCAAATTAGTGTAGCTCTCAGCAGCTTTTTGCACTATGGATGCCTCATGGAAGTTCAAGATTGTAGATGATTATGAAAAGTATGCAAATGCAAGCTTAATAACCAAATAAGGATGAGTTATCTAAATGTTATTTGTTAATTTTAACCAAAAGAGTGAATATGACTAAAATATGCTAAATGCTCTCTAAAATTCTCTATAACTTAGATGCATACAAGTTTTTCAGGATCTGGATTATGAAGGAATGGGCTCTATTTATAGGGAAAATGGAGCAATGGATGGCTGAGATTGAGTAATCTCAACAAGGGTCAGGATTGAATGATATTCAATCCATGTGAGAACTTTCAACCCAATCCCAAGATGACAAGTGTCAGTATGAGATAGGTTGAGAGGAGAGGGAATAAGCATTAAATGCTTGACATGACCTGAGAGTTAACTTGGGAGTTAAGGTCAAGGTTGGGTTGAGTGAATAAATTCTTTATTTAAAGAATAAAGCTTTTATCCAATGGATAAACTCTTGTGCAAAGGTTAAAGGGATAACCATGGTCAAAGCAATAAATGCTTGAGGAGACACATGAGTCACATGAAGGTTGAGTTAGGCGTTAACCATAAATGGTCATGTAAGAGCCCTAAGTGGTTTAGAAGACTTTAGAGGTTATATTGTTGAACACACAAAGTATTAAATACTTTTCAAAGACTTTTGAAGTCTTTGAGAAATGACTTTGAGTTGCTTAGGAATGTGACAATAATTAGGGGATAGATTAGGTTAATTAGGAAGGGTTTAGAAGAATCTAGAAGGGGGTTTAGGAGTGCAAGTGGATTTGGTGGGTGAGGGAAAATAGGATTTTAATTAAAATAAAATTAATTTATTTCAACTTGTGGTTGCAACTTGCATTTGTAGGAAAATGCAAGTGGGGGGGGGAATAAATGATTTAAATAAATGTTTTATTTAATTTATTTAAAAGAGGAAAGAGGATTAAATTGAATAAATAGAATTTATTCATTTAATTGATTGTGAATTTGGTTTAATGAATGAATTAAAATAAATTGAATAATTTATTTAATTAATAGGAGAATGTTTGAAGATGAATTAATTAAATATTAATTTAATTAACTGATGGCTAGTGGATTTTTAATCAAATAAATAGCAAATATTCATTTAATTAAAATGGACATATTTATGTGACTACATTTGCCCCTCTTTGAGATGGTGCGGTTTATCGCGTCGTTTCAAAGAAAGAGAAATAGGTGTGAATAAATGCTCCATAAAATGTTAAATTAATGGGTGGTATGCCCCCTCAAGAGATGGGCCAGAAATTTTGAAAAATCGGGTGATCTCTCAAAAAAGAATGAAAATTGGCGGGGTGGTAGAAGAGAAGATTTTAGCAATACTAGTGAAAAATAGAAGAAATCAGAGTTAAAATGGAGAAATGGGAGGCTCGAGAAGTTCACAGGGACCACGACGATGAGTGCGGGAAAATTAGGGTTACGATGATGGGTATATATGGGGGGAAAGGGGTGAAAATAGGTTCATTTGCATTCGCGTCCATAGTGAAATTTGAACTCTGATAGTGACATTTTGGAAGAGCAAGCAGCAGTCAGGATGCCGATTCCCATAGCAGAGCACCGATTAGAGAGAGTCTGATGATTCCAATGGCCAGACTACTACGAACCAGCGGTATGTGAATTTGAATTTTTGAATTTTGTGCATTTTTTATATGTTTTTTGCTTAGTCCAAGTTGAGTAAACACAATAGCGTTAAAAATGTGTTTCGACGCTATTGTCAACTAAATTAGCGCTATTGTGCCATTATAGCGCTATTGCATAGTGGTTTTAGCGTTGTTGTCAAAAGTTGTGCTATAGTATAGTTGTTTTAGTGTTGTTGTTTGTTTAGCGTTGTTGAGCAGTTGTTTGAGCGCTGATGCTGTGAAGTAGCGTTATGGTATAGTCAATGTAGCGCTATTGTTGGTTTGGCGTTGTTGCATAGTTGATTTAGGGCTTTTGTGATAGTATTAGCATTGTTGTGTTCAAAATAGCACTTATGTGTAGGAAGATAGATGCCCTAGGGTGTTTGAAAAAGTATCTCTTGATGCCAATGATGGATGGATGGAGATGTGAGGTGAGAGTTGTTTTGAACCATAGCAGCCCTGATGAGACTTAGGTCATTAGGATAAATCCCTGTTGAAGTCCAAGTGTGCCATGATTGCTTACCTGTTGAGACTCAAAGATACTTGATCAAAGTATATGTTGATAGTCTAGGCTTAAACTTAAGAAAGTTTGAAACAAAACAACTGATGATGATGGTTGATGCACGTGTGTAGGAGGATCTTCGCATCTTACAGATGCGTGAGAGGCATCCCGCCACACAGGTGTTGCGCGATCGTTTGACAGAGGCCGAGGTGGATTGCATTGCAGCGATAGGCCTGTACGACGTTATGTATATGCTTGTGATTTGGATGAATCGTGAGTTGATCACAACATTGGTAGAGCGATGACATAGTGAGACATGCACATTTCACTTGGCGCAGGGGGAGATGACAGTGACACTGGAGGATGTATGGCACATCCTGCACATTCCTATTCGAGGAGAGCTGGTGAGCTATGACCGAGAGTGAGGGACATTAGCAGTACAAAGATTTTTTGAGGAGGATGTCTTCATTGATGATGGGTCGATAGCCTGGGAGGACATAACAGTGTTATATGAGCCATTACCAATAGTGTTATCAGGGATTGTTGGGGGATTGCTTTGTCCAGATCAATGATCGCATGGACTTGTCGTTGGGTAAGGTCAGGTGATCGAGCAAATGATTACAGAGGGGACCCAATTTGCATGGGGACCGTGCGTGCTATCGCACTTATATCAGGATCTACATGAGGTAGCATACCGAGGGAGGGGCTCATTGGGAGTGGGGATCACTCTACTACATATTTGGGCATGGGAGCACTTACCAGTCAGTTTGAGATTCTGAGCAGTGGATTAGCCATATGTATACATGTATGGTAGTATGATGAGTCAGCCCCACCTGGGGAAGTTAGAGTGGTGGCGACGGGCACTAGATGACTTGGATATAGTGATTTGGAGGCCATATATTGAGTGTGAGACGTGGGAGGATGATGCAGAGGCATTGCCATATGTGTTTATGATGCGATACCTCATTGGTAGGACAACCTACAATGTGGAGAGACAATTGTCGGGCAGGGTGTTGAGACAGTTTGGGCGGAGGTAGGGATTGCCTAGTGGTTCAGGAGAGTATGCACGGGTAGTACGAGAGAGGCACTTATGGGGGCCAATGCTACCTTATGATCAGGTATTGGCAGAGTTCCGCACACTACAGGTGAGACCATGGCATATGAGGTTGGGGATGGTAGATGTTGGCGTGTCAGAGGAGTATATGCAGTATATTGCGGCACATCTGATTATATCAGATCCGGCAAAGCCGATTCCAGATTTTGAGGAGGATAGGGGATGAAGACGGAGGAGGAGAGGAGGTCACGGAGTAGTAGGTGGACGAGGGAGAGGGGATGGTGGTGGTGGGGATGGGGGAGGTGGTGATGGAGGAGGAGGAGGAGGAGGGGGTTTTGGAGGAGGTGGTAGATTCAGAGGTGGAGGTGGGGGTGGTGGACGATTACAGCGGAGAGGGAGAGGTGGGAAGCCTTTGCGACTAGCTCAGGGATCTTTTATGCAGGGAGGCATGAGATTAGGTGGCAGGGATGCAGGTGAGGGACAAGCTCCTATGGATACAGGGGAGGGAGCTACAGGAGAGGGAGCCACTAGAGAGGCACCTATGGATATGGGGGAGGGAGCTACAGGGGGTGGAGATCTGCGGGATCATATGATACTGGTTTTGCAGACTCGGCTCGAGGATATGGAGGCAAAAGTAGCAGTGAGAGATGTGCAGTTGTTTGCACGAGAGTCAGAGCTAACTGTAGTGTTGCGGGAGAGAGATGATGCAGTGGAGAGATTAGTAGAGCTGCCGAAGAGAGTCCGGGTTGGAGTAGGAGCAAAGGGTCCTACTAGGGAGGTGATGAGGGAGATTCAACGAGCATAGGCAGAGATAGAGTATTGGCGGGGGTTATATGAGCAAGTGGTGCCAGCTAGCCAACGAGCACTGAGCTATTCTCAGATGTTGCAGGCGAGATCAGAGCGATCGCAGAGGTTGCAGAGCAGTGGTGGTGTGATGGGTCCTCCATGGAGAGATAGATCAGGTGGTGTGGGGGCTAGTGGGGGAGTAGGCGGTGATGGTGGTGCAACATTCGATCAGAGTGGCATCTGAGAGAGCATTTTGTATGCATGTTTTTACATTGTCAATTTGGATTGTGTCTTGGATGGCTCCTGGTAGCCGATATTTTGGACTTCATTGTACTCTGATATATGTATATTTTTGTCGATATGATATGATATATATGAGGAGATCCCATATTTTGTGTTGATATGCATTTTGATGACATGTATGGAAGCTTATGCAAGATGATGATTTTATGATTTATGCTCAGATGGATAGTTGTACGGGTTATATGTATGTGTTTTATGAGATGAGTCCTATATGCATGTTTTATTATGCTTTGTTCTTACATGATGTCTATATGCATATTCTATGATGTGATGCTAACATATGGATGTAGGTTGATATGCATGATTTGTTGATGTTAATGCTTGTTTTAAATGATGATTTATGTATGCATAATGAAATGATGATTATGATGGTACTTTGGTTTGTATTTTGATGAGACAATGCAATGATGCTAATGTAATGTGTTGAATGAATGATTTATGAATGTAAATGTATCTAGATGGTTGTTAGATGAATGTACTATGGATAAACAAATGTAAAATACAAATGTTTAAATGATGAATGCATATAGATAATATATGAACCAATGTTGAGGCAGATGGTTTTATTATGATTCTAAATGGCGAAAAATATGATGAAGTGAAACGATAATGCAACTTATGGGTAACGAATAACTACACTTTAATGCAATTAAAAGGAGAATGAATGCATTGTAATGAATCCTAAACGAAATTAAATGAATGAGTATAAGAATATACTAAATGGATAAATGAATGCACTTAACTAATGGATAGATAAATAAATGTATGCAACTATGGAAATCTAAACAAATGTATGGTACACATGTGTTTAAATGATGGTAAATGCAATGATGAGGAATGTATAAATGAATCTACAAATGTCGTGATTTATGTAATGATGAAATGATATAATGATGACTAATACCAATAAATGATAATGAACTATATGTAGTTAAATTCAACTAAATGATATGAAATGCACTCTGTGCAAATGCAACTAAATGTAATGATGAAGATATGATCATGATAGATGAATGCAAGGTTGTACAAATTTTGCATGATGCACTGATGATGTATCAGAGTACTCTGTCATGATTGTATCCAAGACCAACTCGATTTGTACATAACTGCTCATATTAACTTCGTTCACACTTGCATATAAAACTATGCATATGAATAATGAATGAGTAGATGGATGGGCGATATGCAATGGAATGAAATATAAACAGATGAGATGAAATGACGATCCATAGTACTTTTTCATCATTGAGCTTTTAAAATGTTGTAAGAAAATACAAGCAACTTGACATAATGATTCAAGATGACCTTGTTGGCATATGTGAACCGGTATGAAGACATGATGACATTGTATGTTGTCATTGATGTCAACATGCTGAAAAGTGAACCGATGTATGGAAATAAGCAACTGGCAAGAGAACCGGTATGATACTAAGAGCAGGTATTTGAGAGAACCACTATAACATTGTGAATCGGTATATGTGAAAAGGTGAACTGATATGTTGGTATGAGAACCGGCTTATGGAAGTTTTGCATGACTACCGGTTGGTAGTCTCAGCCTTAGGGTTTCCGGTTGAAGTGTTCCAAGCCTGTGTGACTCAACCGATGACATTGTGTGATGAGTAAGCATTGTAATGAAGATCAAATCATGTTGCCACATCAACTTGAGCGCGTGAAGGATCTTGCATGAAGGAGATCGATCCTATCTACCTCAGGAATATGTGAAGTCTTTCTAAATGGTGGAGAATGCGTGATGGGTTAGAAGCTGCCATGAAAGCGATGAAGAATGAACGATGGAGAATGTCTTGAGATTCAATGCAATGTGTTCAATGGTCAGGATTGAACCGTTTGAATTACTTAACCCACATGTTTTAGGGTTTAGGGTTTATGCTACCAACCTATCTGTTTCCTATAAGGTCGATGTTGTGTTTCTTTCTGAGGTTGTTGGAAAATGGTGTGTGTGTATCTAAGTGAAGAGATACGTGATTCTTGCTAGACCAAATGAGATAAAAGGATTGATTCCTGCATAGTGTGTGTGTAGAAGGAAGGAACTTAAGCAGATCTACATTAGGCATTGAATGCTATATCATTGTAATACCTGTTGATCTTTAACCACTTCAACAGTTGGAAAATCCCTTAACTGGGTAGCTTTAATAAGCTTGTTGTAAATCCTTTAACAGGGTGACTCAAACTAATTGAGTTCTTGAAATCCTCTAACAAGGTAGCCTCTAACAAGGTTTAACCCTTAACCGGGTATTTAGCCATCCCTTAACCGGGTGATCCCTAACAGGATCGGTTCCTAACAGAACCTGTTGTAACAGTCTTTAACCAGACTAAGCTCCTAACAGAGCGGACTTCTAAAGAGTTCAAAAGCAGCTTGTGGGTATTCATCCCCACCATGGTTTTTCCCAGTTGGGTTTCCACATGAAAAATCTATGTGTCTTGTGTAGTATTTTTCATGTGATGATTTAAGTGATTTGTGTCTGAAGGTAAATCATGTTGAGCTAGTTGTTATTATATTTCTGATGATAGATTACCTATTCATGCATAAGGGTGAAATGGAAGTGTAGTATTAAGTTGAGTGGAAAGTTAAGTGATTAACTGGTTAATGCTTGTCACAGTCATTCTTAGCTTTATCGGTTGCACTCTGTTTCAGACCGGTGTTACTATCTGTTAGACATTTGCAGTGTTTGCAGTCAAATCGGTTTGTGAAAAATTTTTGTGACTGTACTGATTCACCCCCCCCTCTCAGTACCAGTTTGGTACTTATTGTTCATCATTGAGTTATCAATTGGTATCAGAGCATCCTCTAGGTCCCCTGTGTTAAAAGCTTAATAGCTTGGGAGAAAGATCCTATTGTAATGATGAAGAGGGAAGGTCCAAAGTTCAACAGAGATAACTTCAAAATATGGAAGGACAGAATGAAGATTTATATCAGAAGCATGGGTGCTCAACACTGGAGCTATGTTGAGAATGCTTTTGTTATATCTACCGATACTCTCACTGATGATCAAAAGAGAGAAATACAGGAGAATGGGCAAGTCATGGAAGCCCTAATCAGTAGCTTATCTGACATTGAGTTTATTGATGTCCAGGATAAAGATAATCCCAAAGAAGTATGGGACACTCTTGAGAATATCTATGATGGTGATGAGCATGTAAAACAAGCTAAGGAGGAAAGCCTTAGAGGGAAGTTTGAAGACATGCGGATGGTTGAAGGTGAGACCATTCAACAGTATGGAATAAGGATCAAAACTGTTGTTGGAGATATCAAGAGTGCAGGTGGTAAAATAAAAGATTCCACTATGGTAAGCAAAGTTTTGAGATCCTTATTACCGGTCTATGCAATAAGGGTTGCTGCTATTCAGGAGCTGACATCAATAGACAAGACTAAGGTATCCCTAGACTCCATCATTGCAAAGTTGACAACCTATGAGCTAAATAGTTTTGATGGCAGTGTTCAAAAGACTGATTCAGCTTTTAGAGCTTCTGTTGTACCATCCAAAAAAGGAAAAGAAGCAAGCACTAGTGGTGAACCAAGACAGAGCAGACAAATGGATGATGAGGAGATCGTGATGTAATTTGAAGCTCTTCTTGCTAGGAAACTTCCTAAAGGAACCGATAAATACAAAGGTAAGCTCCCTTTGAAATGCTTTTCTTGTAATCGGATAGAAAATATTGCTATAAACTGTCTTAATGGTGACAACAAGGACAAACCGGAGAGGTTCAAGAAATTCAAAGGAGGAAACCAGAGAAACTGTTTTGTTGCAGTTGATGAAGGTGTCACAGATGAGGAATCACAAGATGAAGAGAATGAAGATATTGTGTTTGTTGCAGTAAAGGAAGATGTGTCAGACAAGAAGGCTCTTGTCTCCCGCTTTGATAATTCCAATGAGTGGATTATTGATAGTGGCTGTTCTCACCATATGACTGGTGATCAGAGCAAGTTTCTATCTTTGGAAGAATATGATGGTGGTGTGGTTCGCTTTGGTAATGATGCACCATGTATGGTTAAAGGAAGAGGGAAGAGGGTCCATCTCTTTGAATGGAAAAAGCAGCGTTGACAATGTGTATTGGGTGGAAGGTCTCAGACACAATCTATTGAGTGTTGCCCAACTGAATGACAGTGGACTCACTCTGGAATTAAAAAATGGAGCGTGCAAAATCAAAGGAAAGAATGGTGATTTGATGGCCACCGATATGCAGACCAAAGGTAACTTATTTTAGCTAAATGCAAATATAAGTACATGTCTTATCACTAAGTTTGATGACAGTTGGATATGGCATAGGAGACTCTGCCATGTAAACTTTGACAACATTGTGAAGGCCAGTAAGATCAAGGCAGTTAGAGGATTGCCGATGCTGAGCAAACTGGAAAATGCTTTGTGCAGAGAATGTCAACTGGGGAAAATGTCTTCCTCAACCTTCAAAGGTAAATCCTTCATAGCTGACAACTTACTTGATCTTGTGCATATTGATTTGTGTGGTCCTATGAAAACTAGGAGTGTGCAGGGAGATAGGTATTTTATGATTCTTATAGATGATTGCTCAAGAATGATGTGGGTCACATTCTTGAAGGACAAGTTTGAAGCCTTTGGAAAGTTCAAAGCTTTTAGAGCATTGGTAGAAAAGGAAAGTGGTAGAATAATCAAATGCCTTAGAACTGATCAAGGAGGGGAATTCACTTCCGGTGAATTCAACAACTATTGTGAAGAGAATGGCATCAAGAGGCAACTGTCTGCCCTGCGGACTCCACAGTAGAATGGCTTAGCAGAGAGAAACAACCAGACTGTGGTTGAAGCAACTAGAACTATGTTGATCCAAGGAAAAGTTTCTCACACCTTTTGGAGAGAAGCGGTAAGCACTACAGTCTACACAATGAATTGGGTACTCATCAAGAAAGGAAAGGATAAGACTCCTTATGAGTATTGGACTGGTAAGACACTAGTGGTAAGCTACTTTAGAATGTTTGGTAGTAGATGTTATATCAAGAAGAGTGAACATCAGAGCAAGTTCGATGCAAAATGTGATGAAGGAATATTCCTAGGATATTCCACCAACAACAAAGCTCTCAAATGTTTCAACAATAGGACTCAGAGAATTGTTGAAAGCATCAATGTTAGAGTTGATGAAAATTCTGGAAAACCTGAGGAAACCGGTAGTAAGCAAGTAAGAGATGAACCGGTAGTAACCTTCTGGGAACCAGTTGCTAATCAACCAAGTACTAGTAATTGTGTTCCTACACCGGTGGATGTTGATGCTGATGAAGATGAGGATAAAGAAGAAAAGCAAGAAGAATATGTTAAGAACATACCTAAGTATGTCAAACTCAATCATGATCCAAAGCAGATCATAGGAGACAAAGATGCGAGAATTCTTACAAGAAGAAATGTCAGAGAAAGCTCATGTATGATCTCTGAATTTGAGCCTAAATCATTCAAATAGGCATATAAAGATGAAGACTGGATCAAGGCAATGGAGGAGGAACTTGACCAGATAGAGAAGAATGGTACATGGTCTTTGGTACCCAGATCAGAGCATAAAAATGTCATTGGAACCAAATGGGGTTTCAGAAACAAGATAAATAAGGATGGTACAGTGGTAAGGAACAAAGCCAGACTAGTGTGTAAAGGATACGCCCAAGAAGAAGGAGAAGACTATGGAGAAACCTTTTCTCCAGTAGCAAGATTGGAAGGAGTGCGTATGCTTCTTGTATATACAGCTTTTAAAGGATTCAAGATATACCAAATGGATGTAAAATCTGCATTCCTAAATGGAATACTTGAAGAGGAGGTATTTATAGAGCAACCAGATAGGTTTTCCCTATCAAAAGATAATGACATGGTGTGTAGACTACATAAAGCCTTGTATGGACTGAGCAGGCACCTAGAGCATGGTATGAATGCTTGCACTCCCATCTTGTGAAGATTGGATTTGAAAGAACAAGTGAAGATAGTAATATCTACTTGAAATTAGAAGGAGATCAGATTCTGATCTGTGAAGTATTTATTGATGACATCATCTTTGGAGGTGATGACAAGATGAGTCATGAATTCGTTGATGAGATGAAAAAGGAGTTTGAAATGTCACTCATAGGGGAGATTAAGTTCTTCATTGGACTACAAATTCAACAAATGAAAGATGGAATATTTATTAATTAGTCCAAGTATGTCAAAGAGGTGTTGAAGACCTTTGGTATGGAAGATAGTAAACCGGTTGGTACACCAATGGTGATCAGTTGTAAGCTATCAAAAGAAGACGACCCAATGATGGTAAATGAGAAGGATTACCGATCAATGATTTGTAAGTTGCATTATGTAGTGCATAACAGACTGGACATTGCACATGCAGTGGGTATTACCACTCGGTTTCAGCAAAGGCCTAGAGAATCCCACTTGGTAGCAGTCAAGCAGATTCTTAGATATCTGAAGGGAACTATTGACTATGGGTTATGGTATCCATACAATAATGATTTCAACCTGAAAGTGTTCACAGATGCTGATCGGGTTGGTAATGTAGATGACCGGAAGAGCACAACCAGTGGTGCATTCTTTCTCGGTGGTAGACTGGTCTCATGGATGAGTAAAAAGCAGAGTTGTATCTCTCAGTTTACAGTAGAAGCAGAGTATGTTGCAGCTTTTATGAACTGCACTTAGACTATTTGGATGAAGCATGTATTGAATGGCTTCAAAGTTCCTGTATCTAAACCAGTAAGCATATTTTGTGACAATACAAGTGTAATTAACATTTCCAAGAATCTGGTTTTTCATGCTAGAACCAAGCACTTTGAGCTCAAGTATCATTTCTTGAGGGAGAAGGTTCAAAACAAGGAGGTTGTGTTGGAACATGTTTCCAGTAAGGAGCAGTTAGCAGACATATTCAACAAGCCTCTACCAAAGGCTATATTTACCTATTTGAGAGGTGAATTAGGGGTGTTTCCCCTCCAAGAGATGAATTGAAAATATGTGCTCCACATCAGTCAGGTATGGCAATGTTCAATATTTTTCAGGATTGATGTGTTGAAGGATGCTACTCCTCAGGGGGAGCAGCATAACGAAACAGGGAAGCTTGTGCCTCCACTTTGGCATTGTTGTCAAAGGGGGAGAAGAAGTGAAGCGGAGAAGATATCTGCAGTATTGGGAGAGAAGGGATGAAGTGGACAAATATCTTTGTATATTGCCATCAATGCCAAAGGGGGAGATTGTTGGCATATGTGAATCGGTATGAAGACATGATGACATTGTATGTTGTCATTGATGTCAATATGCTGAAAAGTGAATCGGTATATGGAAATAAGCAACTGGCAAGAGAACCGGTATGATACTAAGAGCTGGTATATGAGAGAACCGATATAACATTGTGAACCGGTATATGTGAAAAGGTGAACCGACATGGTGGTATGAGAACCGGCTTATGGAAGTTTTGCATGACTACCGGTTGGTAGTCTCAACCTCAGGGTTTCTGGTTGAAGTGTTCCAAGCCTGTGTGACTTAAGTGATAACATTATGTGATGAGTTAGCATTGTAATGAAGATCCAATCATGTTGCCACATCAACTTGAGCACGTGAAGGAGCATGCATGAAGGAGATCGATCCTATCTACCTCGGGAATATGCGAAGTCTCTGTAAATGGTGGAGAATGCGTGATGGGTTACAAGCCGCCATGAAAGCGGTGAAGAATGAACGATGGATAATGTCTTGAGATTCAATGCATTGTGTTCAATGGTCAGGATTGAACCATTTGAATTACTTAACCTAAATGTTTTATGGTTTAGGGTTTATGCTACCGACCTATCTATTTCCTATAAGGTCGATGTTGTGTTTCTTTCTGAGGTTGTTGGCAAATGGTGTGTGTGTATCTAAGTGAAGAGATACGTGATTATTGCCAGACTAGATGAGATAAGAGGATTGATTCCTGCATTGTGTGTGTGCAAAAGGAAGGAACTTAAGCGGATCTACATTAGGCATTGAGTGCTATTATCATATCATTGTAATACCTGTTGATCTTTAACCACTTCAACAGTTGGAAAATCCCTTAACCGGGTAGCTTTAATAAGCTTGTTGTAAATCCTTTAACAGGGTGACTCAAACTAATTGAGTTCTTGAAATCCTCTAACAAGGTAGCCTCTAACAGGGTTTAACCCTTAACCGGGTATTTAGCCATCCCTTAACCGGGTGATCCCTAACAGGATCGGTTCCTAGCAAAACTTGTTGTAACAGTCTTTAATCAGACTAGGCTCCTAATAGAGCGGACTTCTAAAGAGTTCAAAAGTAGCTTGTGGGTATTCATCCCCATCGTGGTTTTTCCCAGTTGGGTTTCCACGTGAAAAATCTGTGTGTCATGTGTAGTATTTTTCATGTGATGATTTAAGTGATTTGTGTCTGAAGGTAAATCATGTTGAGCTAGTTGTTATTATATTTCTGATGATAGATTACCTATTCATGCATAAGGGTGAAATGGAAGTGTAGTATTAAGTTGAGTGGAAAGTTAAGTGATTAACTGGTTAATGCTTGTCACAGTCATTCTTAGCTTTACCAATTGCACTCTGTTTCAGACCGGTGTTACTACCTGTCAGACATTTGCAGTGTTTGCAATCAAACTGGTTTGTGAAAAGAATTTGTGACTGTACTGATTCACCCCCCCCTCTCAGTACTAGTTTGGTACTTATTGTTCATCATTGAGTTATCAGACCTGAGTATTCCTTACATGGATTTTGATATAGAAAGTTAATACAAGCAACTTGATATAATGGATCAATTTGACCTGAGTAGTGCTTGCGGAACAGACAAGGATTATCTCCTTTCATGCATGACTTGGAACATCCTCCTTGATCTTTTTGCTGATCAAATCCCGAGACAAGTTCATACTGTAGTAAGAGATAAACCATTATCGAGTTTGGATGAGGCAGTAGGAACTAAAGATGGAGTATTGTACCTATAAGCAAACAATATATATAAAGAATAAAGAATATGGACCCTCGATAATGGTTCATGTTCATATGGTCGAGGTATACACTGTAGTCAGCAAGCCATAGTGATCTATGACTGTATTTTGCATAAGATCACCTAGCTTGGTGAACTTCCCACGTAGACACCATTAGTACATGCCCCAGAATGTCATTGAAATAATTCGCAGAAGACATACAAACAATGCTGCAGGAACCATCTCGGCTACTTTAATCACTTGTGGATATCCCGGAGTAGCGTAGGAACCTGATATATATGAATGAATAACCTACAAATCAACCAAGTATTTGATAGCTTAAACAAATTTTTATTGTCAAAGAAAAAGTCATCTTGTCTTTGTTTTGGTAAGGAAGGATGCATCCTTGTTTAAGACAGTTTGCGTGTGTTGATGTTGATTGTTTGGTTGATCGGATAAGTGGTCATTTGTTTGAGTATTTCATAATGTTTTCTTGGTATCTACTTGAATTTTTATGTACAAAGTGTTGCCATGTTTTTGGTTGTTTGATGTTTTCTGATGTTTTTGGATTTTGTGAGATAGTTTTTCAATGTTTTTGGTATTTTGCGAGATAGTATTGAATGAAGAACTCAATGAATCACCAAACAATGTAGTATCCACTTCCATCAAACTAGATTAAGAGCATTGCCCCCAGTTGGGACATGACTTATGAAAAAGTGGGATGCGAGACGCATGAAGTACTATCCTTGATTGCAGATCAATAACAAGCCATGGTCTGGATGAATGGATGAATGGATGGAATGAATGTGTTCGCAACAAGTCTGAAAGACAATAGAGCCATAGCCTTTATGAGTGGTGCCTGTTTGCCAGGTTTTCACCATCGCACTTACCCAAGGTGCCACCAGAGTGTTTGTTCACCGTTTGGATGCATGATTTTTCTTTACTATTTTGATTTTTTTGTATTTTCTTCAGGACATTTATTTGAATGTTTTTTGGTATTTTTCCCGATATGCATGGGAGCCTGATGCTCTGTGCAACTTATGTATAAAACCTTTTGAGGTGCATGTTGTTGATTGGATCTGCTAGTGGTTCTCCTTCTGAAGTAGCCAACTAATATGCCCCAGACCCAAAGACAACAGTGATAACATATGGACCCAGCCAATTTGATTCAAACTTCCCTTGATGTTCTCAGTTTGGTTGGTTACGAGGATTCTCTCTTAGAACAAGATCACCTACCTCAAATGTGTGAGGTCTAACTCGAGATAGCTTTTGCTCATGCACTGTTGATAGGCTTTGAGGTGATTGTATGCAGCTTGTCATTTCTCATCAAGTAGCTCTAAGTCCTGAAGACATGATACTCTGTATGCTTCATCATCTATCCGATTATGCAAGGAAACCCATAGAGATGGTATCTCAACCTCAATAGGTAAGATAGCTTCAGCACCATAGAACAGTGAGTAGGGAGTTGCGCCTGTAGGGGTTCGAATGCTAGTTTGATATGCCCATAGTGCTGGATTCAATTGAACATGCCAATCACGGTCGACATCATTGACTGTCTTCTTGAGGATTCTTAATATGTTCTTGTAAGATGTTTCGGCCTGACCATTTCCTTGTGGGCTATAGGGAGTGGAAAAGCAGTGTTGGATGTGAAACTTCTCACAGAGCTCGCGGGCGTCCTGATTTTTGAAAGGAAGACCATTATCTGTGATGATGGACATGGGTACACCATACTGGCAGATGATGTAATTAAGGATGAATGAGGCGATCTGCTTTTTGGTGACTTGGGTAAGTGGAACAACTTCAATCCACTTGGTGAAGTATTCGGTGGCAGTAATGATGAACTTGTGGCCATTGGATGAAGATGGATGGATTTTACCCACAAGGTCAAGTCCCCATTGGCAAAAGGGCCATGGTGTTGTGATTAGTTGCAATTCCTGTGCTGGCACATGTATTATGTCTCCATGAACTTGGCATTTCTTTCATTTTCTGACAAAATAGTAGGAGTCTTTTTCCATGGATGGCCAATAGTATCCAATGCGCATGAGTTTCTTGGCTAGTGAAGGACTGCTTGCATGAGTTCCACAAATTCCTTCATGTACTTATTCCAAGGCCTTTGTTATCTCATCATGTTCCAGACATCAAAGGAGAGTACCATCAAGACTGTGTCGGTATAGGGTTTCAACAATAATGGTATATCGAGCGGTTTGGCGAATGAAGGTTTTGCATTGGTTATTCGATTGGTTAGGAGGAAGTATGTGATCACGTAGATAGGTGTAGTACTCACCGTACCATGGGGATTAGGAACCGATAAGGCAACATATCATCTCAGATTTGGGGATATCATAAGCGGGAATCCAAAGCTGTTCTACCAAGAACTCATAGCATGTTGAATTATGAGGAAGATCTAGGAGAGATGCAATAGTAGCCATAGCATCAGCTGCTTGATTCTGACCTCTAGGTATCTGCTCAAAGGTGATAATAGTGAATGATGTTTTTAATTTATCCACCATTTGTTTGTACGACATGAGTTTGTCATCCTTTGTCTAATATTCATCCGTTGCTTGTCGAATGACCAGTTGGGAGTCGCCATATACTTGTAGTTCTTGTAACTTCCATTGTATGGCTAGCCCGAGTCCTGTGATCAGGGCTTCATACTCTACTATGTTGTTTGTGCATGGAAATGTGAGCCTATAAGACTTTGGGATGCTATCACCTTGAGGTGTGATAAACAAAATGCCTACCCTCGAGCCATGCCTAGTGTATGAACCATCAAAGTATAGTTTCCATGGTTGTGTTGTTGTGATCATGAATATCTCTTCATCTGGAAAATTGAAAATGAGAGGATGATTGCCTATGAGGGGAGCATCGGCCAACTGATCTGTAATAACTTGACCCTTAATAGCCTTACGGTCCACATACTCAATGTCAAATTCACTTAGAATCATCACCCATTTGGCCAAGCGGCCTATTAATGTTGCTTTGCCGAGTAAGTATTTGAATGGATCAATTTTTGCAATTAGTTGTACTTTATGTGTCAACAGATAGTGCCTTAGTCTAGTAGCTGCCAAGATTACTGCTAGGCAAGCTTGCTCAATAGGTGTGTAATTGAGTTCATCGCCAACTAGTGTGCGAGAGATGTAGTAAACAACACACTCTTTCCCTTTTGCATTGTGTTGTGCCAATAGTACACCCAATGTTGTACTTGTTGTTGATATATAGAGTAGTAGAGGCTTACTCAGATCTGGTGGGATCAACAATGGTGTATTCATGAGATAATCTTTAAGCATCTAGAATTCTTGTTGGCATCTGGTATCCCATTGAAAGCAGATGTTCTTATGTAGCAAGTGTGTAAAGGGGTGACAATTATCTGCTAGTTGTGCAATGAATCTTCGGATGGATTGGAGTTTCCCTTGTAATGTCCTTAGCTGACTGATATTCTTTGGAGGTGGCATGTCCATGATTGCTTTGACCTTTGCAGGATCGACCTTAATGCCTTTGCTTGAGACAATGTATCCTAGAAGCTTCCCGGAGGTTACTCCAAAGACACATTTCTTTGGGTTGAGTCGAACATGATATTGTTCCAGTCTGTCAAAGATTTGCTCTAATATGTCTAGATGACCTTCTCTTGTGAGTGATTTTGCCAGTAAATCATCAACATAATCTTCCATTATAGTATGCATCATGTCATGAAAGATGGTGGTCATTGCTCTTTGATAGGTCGCTCCTGCATTATTTAGACCAAAAGGCATTACGTTCCAGCAGTATGTTCCCCATGGACATGTGAAGGTCATCTTATGTTGATCCTCTGGTATGATCTTTATCTGAATGTACCCTGAAAAGCCATCCATGAGTGAAAGCATGGCATGTCTTGTTGTTAGGTCCACTATTATGTCGATGTTGGGTAGGGGGAAGCCATCTTTGGGACATGCCTTGTTCAGATCTCTGAAGTCAATACAGATACGGATGCCCCCATTTGGTTTGCCGACAGGCATAATATTGGATATCCAATCTGCATAATCAATTGGTGTAATAAAACCAACATCCAAGAGTTTCTTAAGTTCTGCTTCGACGAGTACTGCAATCTGAGGATGCATCTTGCGAAGCTTCTGCTTGATAGGTTTGGCTCCTTCTGCAACGGTGAGGTGATGCATGACTAAATCAGGATCAAGCCCTGGCATGTCTGCATATGACCATGTGAAGTTGATCTGACGCTTCTGGAAGAACTTTACAAACTTAGGTTGTTCCTTTGGAGTTAAAAGAGATGCCAGATGTATGTGGTGAGGAGTTTTAGGAGTCCCCACGTTGCATTCTTTGGTTTCCTCGATGAGAATTATTGATTGTTCCTTATGTGTACTAGAGGGGAGAATGTCAAACCTTTCATCCTCCGATGCCTCAAAGAGGTTTTCACCATCGGATATGCTCTTTCTTTTTACTTTTGTGAGATCAAACAGTGCCACAGTGTGGTTTTCACTGGAAGATCCATGTTTTATTGTTATATTTTTGCAACTGAAAGGTTTGGCATCTACCCTGAAGTATGTTGTGCTATTAAGTTCAATGGTGAATCTAGCTTTGTGATCCCCGCTTGGTATGTTATCCCGTAGTTCCAAAAATTCAATGATCACCTCATCGTTTTGGAAATGGTCAAGACATGGGGGATTAGGTTGGTTCCATTCGATGAGTTCAAGATGGATAATGGGCATTACTTCATCGATTAGGTTAAATTTATTAGATGTGTCAGTGAGGGTTAAGATGTTATGGTGAAGGTCGTTGATGGTACTCTCCCTGTCAGAATCAGGTGTAGGATGTGATGTAGGGTCTGTGGAATAAGTTTCCAGCTCAGGAACCCAAGAGGTCTTTATCTGTGCTTCTCCTTAAACAGGGATGTCTTTGCGGGGTGGAGGTAGTGATGTGTCTTCCTCATCTGAAGTATTAAGCTGAATGGAATCAAATTCCCACTCATGTGAGTCAGTCTCTGAGTCACTTTCCAGTAGTCAGTTACTGTACCATACTGGGATATCCTTTGAGTTAAACACTGTAGGTGTGATTGGTTGATGTACGATTGTAGATGAAATGATTGGTGTTGCAGGAAGGATTATGGAGATCAATGAATCCGATATGGGGAGTATCAGTAGTGTTGACTCTGCTGCTTCTGTTGGAATTGCCAATGTCGTCGATATTGTTGGGGATTCTGATAGTGCCAGTGGTGTTGTTGATGTGGTTGCTGTGGTTGATGGGATTATCGGTTTAATTGGTGGGATGATTGGTGTTGCAGATGGTTTTGCCGGGATTCTTAGCCGTGATGGGGCAGTTACTATGGTGTTTGATGTTGCTTTTATAATCAAAGGTGACCTCTTTGAAATAGGTTGATATAGTGGTTTGTTGGGTTTCCCTTTGAATCTGAGCTTAGGAAGGATCTCCTTTTGAAAGCCTAGGCCAGTGTTATCTTTGGGCTTTAATTCCGGCTGTAGAGGTTCATGTCATCCTTGCTTGCAAGGTCCAAGAGCACTCTGACCATCATAACCCATTCTTTGCATAATGAGAAAGCCTTTTCCATATTGATCTATGGGAAGCTTCGCTTGTGGGATTTCTATGGCGATGGGATCTTTATAGATCCATTCTGCTAAGTCTTCATCTCTGGTCTCTTCCTCTCGACTCTTTCTAAGGATGAATGATGTCAAAGTGCATGCTGGCTTGATCAATGGTTTTTGAAGTAATTGTTGAGGTTTACCGTGAGTTCTAGGAGAAGTGGGCATTTGTCAAACACAAAAGAGCTGGCTCAAATTATACTCCCCAGGACCTTCCTCTGCTATCTTCATCTTGAGCTTTTCTTGCTTGAGTATAGTGGTGTTTGAACTAGAAAGAGAGGTTGGACTTACGCATGATGTGGATGAGATGGCTTCTCTATTGTTGGGAACGGTAATCTTTGGTTGATGACTGATATTATGACAATATGCAAAGGGGTTTGCATCTCCCAGGATTGTAATTTCCACACCATTATGAGGGAATTTGATACACTGATGGTAGGTGGATGGAACGGCTTGCATGGAATGTATCCAAGGTCTTCCTAACAACAAATTGTATAGCAGAGGAAGGTCCAAAACTTGACAGATGATGTGTTTTACCATAGGACCCACTCAAATTGGTAGTACAACAGCTCCTTTGGATGAACGCTCTGCATCATCATAGGCTTTGATTGTTATCTTCTTGCGGGGATCCACTGATTCAATTGCATATCCCAAAGCTATGACTAATTGTAGCGTACAGATATTCAGGCCTGCTCCATTGTCGATCAAGACTCACTTGATCCTATGTTGGTTGATAAACCCTTCAATATGGATTGAGACGTTATGAGGTTGCTGGAAGGATGTGTTGTCACTTTCAGAGAAAGTGAGACAAGGCGATGACCTTAGATTTCCAACCATGGCTTCGAACTAATCTGTATTTAGGTTTGCTGGGACTAACGCCTCTTGGAGAGCTTGATCCAAGATTGTTTTATGGGATGGAGATAGGCGCAATATCTCTAAGATAGATATCAGTGCAGGCATTTTGTCTAACTATTCCACAAGGTTATACTGCTTTATGATAGATGGGGTGCCTTGTGGAGCTACTTTTATGGTAATCTTGTTGCGATGTGTAACAACATTGCAAGTGGAGCTGGGATTTTTTATGGTAATAGTTGCAATTTGTTCACTGGCATCATATAGGTGATTCACAATGTAATTATATGCGACTTGCATATAATCAGTGGTATCTATGTTTCTCCTTGAAGTGGAAGGACCCCTTTGATCTTGTGATGGAAATGGATTTTTGAACATAAGATGATCATTGTTTGTTGTTTTTGGGTCATTTCCTTCGATTTTGATTTCACCTCAGTCAATAAGATCCTGAATAAGATCTTTCAATCTATGACAATTTCTTGTCTTATGTCCTTTCCCTTGATGGAAGTCGCAATGTTCAGTATCCCTCCACCATGAAGGTTTGACTCGAGGTTCATAATTTGATGTTTTGGGTAAGGTCATCAGATTTTGAGAAACCAACTGACGTAATATTGTTTCGATGGGTTCACCTAAGGGAGTGTATGTTCGTTTTGGTTTAAAATTTTGTTGACGTTGTTTGGGTTCCTCTTGAGATGTGTTGCGGCCTTGATTTGGAGGAGCAACTGTGTTATTCTTGGGTGGGGGGTTCTGTCCTGCAAATCGAACCACAGGTTGTGCACTTTTGATAGTTCTTGCATCCACGACCTCATTGTTGATGATGTTTTTGTTTTTGTTCCAGAAGCTAGGCTTGTCACTATTGAAGTGCGGGCGAGGGCCATCCTTTGTCTCATTATATATCTTGATAAGCCCTTTTTTGATGAGAGCTTGCTCACATTTTAAGCCTTTGGTGATCATGTCATTGAAAGAGTCTGTGTCTTTTACGTCTAGGTGAAATTTCATTTCGTCATTTAAGTTGGAAATAAATACTTCCACTAGTTCTTGTTCAGGTAACTGAAGAGAACATCTGCTAGACATTTGACGCCATCATTGCAGAAAGACTGAAAATAGCTCTCCTGGTTTTTGTTTAGTGTTACATAGATTAGCCATGGTGATATCATGTTCAATGTTGTATGAGTAATGTGCTAGGAATTTCTGGATGAGTTCTTCAAATGTCCTAATGCCACTTGGTAATCGGGAAAACCATGATGTGGTTGTTCCTCCCAAGCTTTGGGGAAAAAGTCGCATTAGGTATGTATCCTTGTATGCCACTTCGAGGCAAGCTGAATGGAATTCTCTAACATGATCACGAGGATCTCCTTTTCCTCTATACTTTTCAAACTTGGGTGTTTCAAACCCTCATGGAAAAGGTGGCATGTGAAGATTCCTATCAAAGGGATAGGGACAAATGTCATTGAGAGAAAATTGATTGGTTTTTACACCACTATGAAGTTGCTGGGTGAGATTTTTGACTTGTTGCCACAACATGTCTATTTCATTTGGAGGAGGAGGAGGTGGGGGATTACCTTGAGGAAGGTTATATCTGATGTGATCTCGACCTCTTTCATCCTCATTACGATTTTGGCATTCTGATGCTTGTCTTAGTTGTGCAACATCAAAGTTAGAGGGTAGTTTAGCCCCCTCTTGAGCAAGTCTTTAAAAGTGAGCATCAGCATTGCTCCTGAGTATTTCATCAAAAAGTCTATTAAAGAGAGGGTTGTGTTGTGCCCTTTCTATTGCCGCAGGAGTAGGAGTACTTGGGTTGTCATCATTTATGTTTCCTCCAAGGGCTTCTTGGAATTCATTGATATTTTCCTCCTCTTCCTCTTCCATTTCTTGTTGTCTAGACCTGGACCTGGTATGAGCCATTTTGTTTACAAGTTTTTGTTGAAGCTTGATGAAAATGATGATGAGTTGGTGATGAAATGAAAGATTGATGTTTGGTGAAGTGTTTTGCATATGAATCTCTAGCACTAAAGGTAGATGGTACCAAAGTTCTTTTCTTGAATTGCTTGTTGTGTTTGATTGACAAAGTTTGATGTGATAAGGTTTAGAGAGATCTGAGATGTGTTACAGATTCAACTACCTAGTAATGAGAAGATGCACTCATAGACTAGTTTTAACCTACATAGAAATGTCTCTTAAGATGAGTTTATCCTAGATGTAGAGACACTCTAAAAGTGGTGTGTTTATGTTTGATTCAAGCAATATCGAAAATAGAACTTAGGACAAAAACCTTTTGATGTTTTGAGAGTTGGAATGGATTTGATGAGATATGAATATGACAATGGATGAAATGCGAACTTCAATAAAAGCTTTGTGTCACATATGGGACAAATTCTTCTTCTTCTCTTTCGGGAGTTGGTGGTTCTTTTTGAGCTATGTTATATGTGATGCAAATGTCTAGAAAGAAGTCAGGATTGATTTTGCCTCCTTTGTTTTTGTGATAACTCAAAGCTCGATATTGCATGAAAGCTCTGTGGTTTAATGACTCTTGGTCAAATTCATTTGATTTCCCTTGAAGATATAGACGCATGTGATGTAGGAAGGTTCAATGAGAGACAAAGATTTGTCTATTAAGATAGAAGAATTTCCTCCTTTTGATGAGAGCCTTTGAGCTCAATGGTCTTTTCTTCAAGTTGATGTGTTGATGAAGATTTTGCTTTCTCAATATGTGAAGAATGGTCATATAATTCGACACTTTTGTTGTTGCTCTTGGTTTTTGATCTTTTGTTTTTGAAAATGTTTGTGTTGGAGGAATGCTTTGTTGTGGATTTTGTTTTTTATGATGTTTCTTTGACAAGAAAACAAAGCAAGCACACAAACACAAGAATGTTGCCTCAAAAGGCACAAGTAAGTATGGGTCTAGATCAACCCAATCTTTTGAACTTTTTATGACTCTTTCCTTCAAATGTTCTTTTTTTAGGTGTTTTTCCAAAGCCCAAAGTTGGCTCAATTTGCACTGGTCTTGACTCAAAAAATGAAAACACTTCAAACACTTTTTATCCCTAAGGTCAAATGGCCAATTGCAATAATTTCATCCCACATCTTGATATTTCTTTGACTTTGGTACTACATACCTTATGAATCCCTCTGTGACAGGTAAGGATGTGATATACTAAGTCTTGCGTGAGTATAACAAATAAATGATCCCTATGATGGGGGAGTCACCACTTTAATCGGGCTACAAGTAACCTTTCAAAAAGCTATGTTTCTACTCAAGGAAATATGTATGGTGAGTATCTTGGGAGCAAAGCCATCTATGCTCTTGCACTGAATTTATCACAAATATCCTCAATCAATAGAATGGGTGGGCTACTACTTAAAAGTGTTTAGTAATTTTTGATGTTTTTGGACATAAGTTCATTCTGCGGCGACTCACTTAAGAGCCTTGTAACTTGTGGTGGAGCCTATTTGTCCTTTCGGCAAGTTACACTGTAGGAATAACTATACCCAAGGCTACAACTTTTGCTCTCACCTAATTTCTATAGCAGCTCGAAGGATTTACCGCGCGAAGTCATTCCCAAGAGTGATGTGTCTTTTGGCAGGTCTCTCTTAAAAAGATAAAATTTTGAGTGTTACTAACACTTTTCTCTTGCACCTAGGACCACGAAAGCCAAGGGAGAGGATAGTGTGTGTTAGAAGTGGGACCACTTGACAAACTCTTTTTGCACAAATGTGCCAAACACAAAATACACTGGTTCTTTTTAACTTGTCATTGCAATGATATTCTATCTAATTGGAGATGTTGCTCCAACAAATCATGATGTTTTTTTTAACTTCAAAGGCAATATGTTCGAGTAAACTAGAATTTGAAATCCTGATCAACTTAATGAAAAACATGTTTGCATGAAGTAAAATCCTTTTGCAACAAAACAAATGACACAAATTGATTGTTCCTTTTACTTGCACAAAATTGAAGTGTTGATTGTGAATTTTTAATTCTTGGATTAATGCTAGGAAATCAATTTTTTGTTGATTTTAAGCACCAAAAGAAATTTTTTTGATTCCTAACTTGCAAGAAATAAATGTTTGTTTTGTTGATTTTAAGCACCAAAATGAAATTTGAATCCTAACTTGCAAGAAATAAAGATTGTTTTTGTTGATTTTAAGCACCAAAATGAAATTTGAATCCTAATTTGCAAGAAATAAAGATTGTTTTTGTGATTTTTAAAGCACCAAAAGAAGTGTTTTTGATTGTTAGTAACAAAAAGGGGGTTAGTTTAAAATCTGTACACAAAACGAACAGTTAGAAAAATCTGAAAACATGGTGGGCTTCCACAAGCCTAAAAAAGATATTATTGGTTACAAGGCCTTTCTTTTACAATATTCTATTACAATAGCGCTACTCTGTGTGACAACAGAAGCACTACTTAACACAAACGCGCTAAAATATAGACAAACATGCTAAACTAAAAAATTTAAACAACAATACACGTGCGCTACAATATGGAGAAAAGCACTAGTTAAGACTCAAAAGCGCTAATATACTGACAATAGCACTAAATTTGAGACAATAGTGCTATTGTAAAGACAATAACGTTAAAATATCAAATTGCAATAGCGCTAAAGCACGAACAAAAGTGTCAAAGCGCGACCTGTGTGTCAAGCTAAATAGTCAAAAAGTTAGTTTTGTAAAAAAATAATGTTGTTGGGTGTTGGATTCACGTCGGGTTCACCAAATGATGCTCTGCAAAAAGGAAGGATTAGCGAAAACTTGGTTTGATAGGTAAACACACACAAGGAAACATAAGAGACAAGAGTTAGTCATTAGTGTTAGAAAATCAAAGATTAAATACTATCCTAAGCAAGCATATCAAGAAAGACACTACTAAACCAATAGAAAGCTTGAGGAATCTACAAAAAGTAACTAAACTTCTCCATATGCTCTCTACCATGCTGGTAGCTTCTTCTTCCTTTTTCCTCTCCTCTCCAAGTTCCAAATTAGTGTAGCTCTCAGCAACGTTTTGCATTATGGATGCCTTATGGAGGTTCAAGATTGTAGATGATTATGAAAAGTATGCAAATGCAAGCTTAATAACCAAATAAGGATGAGTTATCTAAATGTTATTTGTTAATTTTAACCAAAAGAGTGAATATGACTAAAATATGCTAAATGCTCTCTAAAATTCTCTATAACTTAGATGCATACAAGTTTTTCAGGATCTGGATTATGAAGGAATGGGCTCTATTTATAGGGAAAATGGTGCAATGGATGGCTGAGATTGAGTAATCTCAACAAGGGTCAAGATTGAATGATATTCAGTCCATGTGAGGACTTTCAACCCAATCCCAAGATGACAAGTGTGAGTATGAGATATGTTGAGAGGAGAGGGAATAAGCATTAAATGCTTGACATGACCCGAGAGTTAACTTGGGAGTTAAGGTCAAGGTTGGGTTGAGTGAATAAATTCTTTATTCAAAGAATAAAGCTTTTATCCAATGGATAAACTCTTGTGCAAAGGTTAAAGGGATAACCATGGTCAAAGCAATAAATGCTTGAGGAGACACATGATTCACATGAAGGTTGAGTTAGGGGTTAACCATAAATGGTCATGTAAGAGCCATAAGTGGTTTAGAAGACTTTAGAGGTTAAATTGTTGAACATACAAAGCATTAAATACTTTTCAAAGACTTTTGAAGTCTTTGAGAAGTGACTCCAAGTTGCTTACGAATGTGACAATAATTAGAGGATGGATTAGGTTAATTAGGAAGGGTTTAGAAGAATCTAGAATGGGGTTTAGGAGTGCAAGTGGATTTGGTGGGTGAGGGAAAATAGGATTTTAATTTAAATAAAATTAATTTATTTCAACTTGTGGTTGCAACTTGTATTTGTAGGAAAATGCAAGTGAGGGGGAAATAAATGATTTAAATAAATGTTTTATTTAATTTATTTAAAAGAGGAAAGAGAATTAAATTGAATAAATATAATTTATTCATTTAATTGATTGTGAATTTGGTTTAATGAATTAATTAAAATAAATTGAATAATTTATTTAATTAATAGGAGAATGTTTGAAGACAAATTAATTAAATATTAATTTAATTAACTGATGGCTAGTAGATTTTTAATCAAATAAATAGCAAATATTCATTTACTTAAAATGGACAGATTTATGTGACTACACATACATATATATATATGTATGTACACACATAGAAAGAGAGATATATATAGGGAATTCTAGTTAGACCAACCACCTGAAACTATACATACATACATACATACATAAATACACATATGTATGTATGTATGTATGTATGTATGTGTATATGTATATGTATATGTGTATATATGTGTATATGTATATGTACACACACACACACATGTACGTGTGTGTGTACATGTATGTATATGTCTATGTAGAGTCAATTTATTTCATCCAAAAAATGTGTGTGTGTACATACATACATACATACATACGTATATATGTATCTATATACATACATATGCATGTATGTATGTATGTATGCATATACACATGTATATATATGTATGTATGTATGTATGCATATACAAATACATATACACACACATATATACACACATGTATATACACATACATACACACATACATACACACATACACACACACATATATGTATATACATATATATACATACATACACACATATGTATATATGTATCTATATACATATGTATGTATGTATGTATGCATATATACATGTATATATATGTATGTGTATATGGTGAAAATGGATAACAATAATAACGATATTGAAAGGCTAAATGAATTCAACTACAAAACCCTAGCCTAACAACAACAAGGATCCACCATAACATATGAAGATTACCTAAGACAATGCAAATCAAATGAAATCACAAAGATTATACCATCACATGTCCAATAGGGTTTGGATCTCTATTCTTCCTATCTCCATTGATCTTGCTTGATATATTTGCTCTCAAATTTTATGTGCACAAGAGCTCAACAAAGAACGAAATGTGGTTGCAAGTAGGATCGTAATGTAGTCAAGTGCATAAAAGATGATTAGTTAGAATGATTGATTAGGGTTGATAATGAAGGAAGCATCTCCTTATATAGAAGACATAATATAAAATGGAGGGATAAGATTGAGAGGTGTAAAAGGAGGTCGGTTATGATTAGAGGGTAGGTAAAAGAAATAATAAAACAATGAAAGGGGTCGGTAGTGTATGAATTAAGAGATGAATGACATGTGTCATAGGTAGAAAAGGTTAATGAATTAAGTAAATAAATAAAGATTTATTTAATTAATAGAAGAAATGGGATAATTAAATAAATAAAATATTTATTTAATTTAGGAAAAGGACAATTTAAATAAATAAATGTATTTATTTAAATGAGAAATAAGGCTAAAAGAGGATAAATGAATTAATTAAATAAATAAAGATTTATTTAATTAATAAAAGAATTAAGCTTAGATAATTAAATAAATAAAATATTTATTTAATTAGACTGGATAATTTTGGGTGTCTACATTTTGCCCCTCTTTGAGACAATGCGGCTTGTCACGTTGTTTCAAAGAAGATAAGATGAACTGATACAAAGTTGCCCCAGGATGGGAATGATATGCCCTCTCGAGAGATTGGATGAAAATGTCTGAAAAGATTGCAGACAATCTCTCGATAAGAAAGAAAGGTTAGAATGGACTGACCAGATAAAGTGACAAAGTCATGGGATAACGAAGACTGACTCAGGAGGCGAGGGCTAGGGCTAGGGTAGTCTATAAGATAGACCGCGGGGGAAAATACATCCTCATTGTCATCTACACATCCACGAGAGCAGAGTGCAAAGCGAAAATAGAGCAGCAGCAATCAGCAGCGATGGTCTTCATTCACAGATTCGACCGCGTTCGCCGATTCCAGAGGCCAGTAGAGGCAGGAGAGCCGGTAAGTACCACCAAACCTCCTCGTACTTCGATGCATTTATTGTTGTCATTAATGCATGGTAGATAGGGCAATAAATGCGCTTAGAATAGGGTCCAAAAAATATCCAAAAACGTCCAGCGCATCTGCGTTGGTGCCAGGCGCGTCTGTGTTTGTGCCAGGCGCGTCTGTGATGGAAACCGCGTCTGTGCCAAATGAGGCCGCGTTTGTGATATGTAGGTGCGTCTATGCCAAGAAGGCATGTCTGTGTTGCCCAGGCGCGTCTGTGAAGAGCATAGGCATGTCTGTGTCTTTCAGGCGCATCTGTGTTTTTCAGGCACGTCTATGCAGTCTTCAAGCACGTTTATGTCAGGTAAGCGTGTTTGTGTCCAAAAAATGTGAATTTGTGTCTTCTAGGTCAAATCGGTAGTTCTGTGATGAACATACGCTGTCGATTGGATAAGTTGCTGAGAGGATACACTCAAGCAGGTCCTCTAGGGGAGACTAGAATAGATCAAGGCACTTTGTGATGAACAGTGAGTACCAAGATAGAGTACTTTGTGATGAACAGAGAGTACTAAAATATGAGCAACACTTTGTGATGAACAGGGAGTGCAAATGTGAGCAACACTTTGTGATGAATAGTGAGTGCAAATGTGAGTAGCACTTTGTGATGAACAGGGAGTGCAACACACGTAGTACTTTGTGATGAACAGGGAGTACTACTAGGATAAATAGCAACACTTTGTGATGAACAGTGAGTGTAAATGTGAGCAGCACTTTGTGATGAACAGGGAGTGCACCACACGTAGTACTTTGTGATGAACAGGGAGTACTACCAGGATAAATAGCAACACTTTGTGATGAACAGTGAGTGTCACTAGGATAGAGTACCATATGCACTTAGATAAAAAGTAGCATTTTGTGATGAACAGTGAATGCCACTATAATTGACATGATTGATTTGCTTGACTGCAGGAGTATTTGCCTATGTTGGAGTCACGGGAGAGATTCCCATCGACTCAGAGATTGCGACCTGAGCTGACAGCTGAGGAGCAAGCTGCTATCAAGGCTATGGGATTGAGACATGTGCTGGCGGAGAGATGGCATTCTGAGACATGTACATTTCATTTGTCGATGGGGGAGATGACAGTCACCCTCGAGGATGTATATAGGATCTTGAGGATACCGATCGATGGGGAGCTGATCCCATATGATCGAAATGGAGACAGGGAGGCCCTGAGACGAGTGTTCCAGGACCCAGGATTGGAGATGAGGGCTAGACATGTGGCTTGGGATACTATGATAGCTACAGGGCTAGCGCTGCCAACAGTGATAGGAGGAGCGATCAGTGGGTTTTTGTGTGCGGATAGGGCAACACGGGGGTTGGCTGTAGGCTGGGGAAGAGCATTGCAGACATTGGTGACACAGCACACCAGATATGCCTGGGGACCATGTGTACTGGCACACCTCTACTATGACCTGCATCAGTTTGTATACCACGAATCAGTGGGATTGGGCTGCGGGGTGACATTGTTGCAGGTGTGGGCCTATGAGCATCTGCCAGTGACGAGACCAATACACTTTAGAGGCAGAGGTCACGGACGCAGTTTTGTTCACTTATACGACATGATCACGTCGCAGCCATGGATTGGCAGGTTGGAGCATTGGCGGCGGGTGATTGATGACATTGATGTGGTCATATGGAGGCCATACCTGGGATGCGAGCAGTGGGAGGACGATGTGGTAGAGCTTTCCTACACCTTCCGGAGCAGGTACCTGATTGGACGGATGCCCTATGTGCTGGAGAGGCAGCTAGTAGACAGGGTTGGCAGGCAGTTCGACAGGATTTAGGGGATGCCACGGGGCTCAGGCATGTATGCACAGACTGTGAGAGTGTAAAGCGGAAAATCGTGATCGAACCCTAGTTGTTCTCCCCTCTTCCAACTCCGAGGAGAGAGAAGGGAGGTTCGCTAGGATTCGATGGTTTTCACTTAGGGGAGAGACTTTACATTCAAAAGAGGGGTTGAAACCCACAAGATCCAATCCCACGCAATGCAAGATTGGATGCTAAATGTGTTTCAAGGGTTAAGACAGCAAGGCTACCCTCTTTTGTAAAGAATGTTGATAGAAGAATTAAGCTAAGCATGCATAGAAAGTGATAAAGATTCGCTTATAAACTGAGATAGGAATACAGTATGAAGCTGCGGACCTGGAATTAGCAGTAAAATGTTGATACGGCGCTGTCCTGCAAATTTGAGCAAAAGTTGTCAGGACGATGGCGCCCGGCGCCACGGTCCTCCGAAAAATCCGCGAAACAAAGGGGGATCTGTTCGTCTCTGCACAAGGATTCCAGATCTTCAATTTCAGCCGTGTACCTACAACCTACACACAGAAAAGCGAAGACGATTGGGGGGTTAGGAATTAGGGGTTTGCCTTTAGGTCAAACCCTGGTTTTGGAATTAACCAAGAAATGAGCAAGTGCTGTAAATGTAAATGACTGTAATGTAAAACAAGTACTAATACCTTGTTCTAAGGATGTTTGTATCCTTATGTGCGAAGGTTTAGATGTTGTATGTTGTATGTAGCATGTATGTGATCTCCTCTTCAATGGTTGAATCCTTGACTTGAATGCAACACTTAGCCTTGAATGGAGACTTGAAATGATCAATTGCTTGAATGCTTGAATGCTTGAATGATTGAGTATAGTTTCCACGCTTTTTCCATCATCCTCTTCCTCCCAAATGAGAGAGAAAAATGTAGTTTATATACTTGTCATTTAGGGCTGATAGACTGATTTTCCCGACCTTAGGCCGACCAGAAAAGTTAATTTCCAAATAGCAAACAAAAAGACCCGAGACCCCTTAGGAGACCGGGCCCAAAATAGGACCCAGGGACCAGGGCGCTGGGCGCCATGGTCCTGGGGACCAGGGTGCTAGGCGCCTTGGTCCTGAAGGACCAGGCCGCTGGGCGCTCTGGTCCCACCTCCCGGGACAGCAGGGTGCAAGGAGGTTCAGGCCAGGGTGCTTGAAAAATGCAGTTTTCAGTGTCGTGAGCAAGTTTCGGGGTCTCCATTCAGGTTGCGTGTTGCGTCGCCATCGTGAAGACCGAAATGCAGTCGAAATTCCAAGTGTCACAATTTTAAGACGCTACAGAGAGATCAGGCACAGTTTGGACCCTTGTTATCATATGATCAGGCTGTTACGCAGCTGGTAGAGATGATGCCCCTACCCTGGGACATGTGGCCAGAGATTGAGGATGCCGACATGGATGCCGAGTACACAGCATACTGGGCGGAGCATCCATTCCCGTGCCTGACAGATCTAGGAGAGCCATTAGATGGAGATGGTGGTGGGGATGATGATGATCGTGGAGCTGATGGGGGTAGAGGCCGATGGAGGAGGAGGGGGGCACTTGGAGAGAGGAGGGTTGCACCGCGGAGGGAGGGTGGAGAGGATAGGCAGGCTCGAGTGGTGAGGGGTCGCGGTGGATTATCGCTACAGGTGCCAGCAGTATAAGGTCCCAGACAGGTGCAGGTACAGGGACAGGTACCAGTACAGGCACAGGCACAAGGGCAGGCACCCGTACAGGGGGAGCCATAGGCAGAGCCACAGGGGGCTGATGCAGAGGAGGATGAGTTGATGGAGCTGAGGGAGATCTGTCAGGGATAGGCAGATGAGATCCAGGAGTTGGAGAGGGAGAGGGATAGGCTTAGGAGGCAGCTCTGAGATACTGAGCGGAAATGAGACTAGGCCATTCAGCGCTACACAGAGGCTAAGACAGCACTGAGGGCTGGGAGACAGACAGCAGAGGACACAGGGGCCGGATATGCCTATGTCCTGCGAGCAGGGGAGGAGATTGCCTACTAGCGGGATCTCTATTATGGTGCAATGCTAGCGGATTAGCGGGCAAGGAGCTTCCATAGACCATCGCTGACAGCGACAGCTACGGGAGGGAGCCGGAGGAGACAGGCATTGACTGGTGGGGTTATGGGTCCTCCACCACCACCGGATAGAGGTGACAGGAGGGATGATCCTGGGGCGGGTCCTTCAAGGGCTCAGATTCCATTGAGGTCAGGTGGCTCCGAGGGAGGGAGTTCATCATAGCCACAAAGGGCTCCCTATGTATCAGTATTGTACCATTTTTGTATGATGATGTAGACACCTTCGGGTGATTGTAGCCATATGATTTTTTGACATCTGTAGCATCGTAAATTGTACGCACTTGCTAGGGTGGTACAATTTCACACCTAGTTTAGCACCCGCCTTGGCGCATTTTGCATTTTGCATTGCATCTCCCCTTTAGCACTTAATTAATTAAATTAATTTGGTCTAAGGTTCTATTTCATCATCTCCTATATCATAAAGTTGGGCCCTTTCATTAAAGTGTGTCTTTTTCATTTTATTCCTCCAATACATCATTTAATCAAAACCCTAATTAGGTCCTATTTTGAACTTGGGGGCTTGATTTCGGGGGTCAAAACATCTCAAAATCACCTGTAACTTCGAGATTCTCTCTAAAATCATCATATCCGACGGCCCTGAAAATTTGGTGAAAAGTTGTCGGGACCATGGCACCCGGAGTGCACATGGTCCTGGACATTTTTCCCGAAATTTTAGGAGCGCGATCCAATCATAAAATAAAGCTTAACCTCAAGAAATTGGTGGGAGATTCAATCTCTAGGTCGGCCAAAAGTTGAAATTAAGACCTAGGGTTTCATACATAAGAGCTCTCTTTCTTCATTTGAAAGGATCCGGATTTTGGTTTTCAAGGGCCTTCTATGCAGTGAAAGAGCAGATCTTTGAAGACTCCGACAACATTCAACTTCCATCCATCAAGCATTCATCAATTTCATTCATCCATTTAGGGCTTGGAAGACATTGAAGAACAATAGGAGATTACCGACTGAAGATTGGCTTGTACCCCTCCCTTGGGGTTGGGTATGATTTCATGTTGTTTTCATGTCTTTGCATAAGCTTCAATATATCCTTTATTCATGCTTTAGATCACTTTGCATCTTGAATTAGAGCATTTACATTATCATTTACAAGCAATTAGGGTTTACTTTCTAGGTTGCTCTAGTTTGTTTTCTTGCATTTTAGGATCTTGCACACACACAAGGTCTGCACACACATTACTTTTACAATACAACTTGGCTATTCGTGGAGGTGGAAATCACCAAAGCGGGGGTTTGACTAAGGCAAAACCCTATATAGCTGCCCAAAACACCTTTTCAGATATAAGTGCAGGTTTCGGGATTCGGACGACGCCGCAAGTTGCAGATCCGGGAGAAGCAGGCCGAGACAGCACTCCACACCAAGTTTCAGAGAAAAAGACCAGGACAGGGGCATGGGGCGCCCTGGTCCTGCCAGGACAGGGGCACTGGGCACCCTAGTCCTCTTGATAGACAGCAGTTTTTAGCATTTTTGATAGCTTTCCAGGTTGCAAAACAACAGTTTCCAGAGAAGTTTCAGGGGCAGAATCAGGACAGTGGCGCCCGCGCCCCCGTCCCGAACATTTTCATTCATATTTTAACACCGGGTACGCATTTACATTCTTGTCTTGTCCTTGTGTTTACAACTTTCCATTGTTTAAGTTCAATTCTGCAATCTTGTTATTAGTTCATACTTGCACTTTGGGGTTAGGGATTGAACTTGCATCATTTCATCTTTCTATTACAACAAAGGAATAGAAATCCTAATAAGGTAGCCCGTGGCTCTCTCTCTTCCACAAAAAGAAGTAGCCAATTGTGTGATACCTCTAGGCTCTTTCGTATTCCACAAATGTGTGATTGAAAGTGAGATTAGGGCATGTTTGCTTAGTGTCACTTTTTCCCCCGCACATTTTGGTGAACCCGACGTGAATTCCAATCTTCTCTAATTCTGATTTATGTTTTCAAATTTGAGTGTTTATGCTATTTCAAATTCAAATTTGTATTTACAAGTTTTAATTTCTTGCAAAATTCAAAAATTTAGAGGAAATTTTTGCTAAAATTCAAAGTTGAACTTGTGGATAGCTTAACTAATTTCAAATCTGATTTAGGAACTCATTTGAATCATAAATTTCATTTTCTAAATCTACATTCTAAATGCTTGCATTGGTTAAAATTAAACATTTCCTTCTATTTTGCATGTGTTATCATTTGAAAGAGGAAAATTGTTGTCATGATGCATTCATTTCATAGATGTGATAATGGGTTAGCTTCCCTTGTTTCAATTTTTCCTTCTCCTAAAGAACCTCCCCCCATCTATAACAACATTTTAGTGCCTAAAAGAGTTGCTACCAATCCCTTTGAGACTCTCCCATGCTCTAAGGACGAAGACTTTAAGAGTGATCTTGACAATTCTCCTAATGTGCCCTTCCTATTTAGCTATCCTAGAGGAAGAGAATGATATCATAAACACCTTTCTTAATGTTACTTCACCTTCCCTACATGATTCCTCTCTAAGTGAAAAGGTATTGATGGACATTGACTTATTTTCTCCTAAAGTTGGTCCTTCCAATGGGGGCATGTTAGTGCAACAAGAGGTTATGAACACTTCTTTCAAAGATCTCCTTCCTAAGCATGAATCTTTGGAGAAATATGTTCATGTTCCTCCTAAAAAACACTCCCTTCATGAGGATCCTTTTGTGCAAGAAGATGACATTATCCCTATATTTCCTAGTGATGGAATTTCCTTTTCCAACAAAATTCCCACTAGAGATGATGAATTAATGATAAATGCTTACCCTTCTCCTAAAGTTTGTCTTACCCATAAGCATCCCTTAGAGAAAGAAGATGAAATAATAAGCAATTTCCTTAATTCTCTCTCCCCTAAAGATCATATTGAACATATTTTGAGGAAAGAGGATGAGTTTAACACATCTATTGATCCTCTCCCTCCTAAGGATGAGGAATTAATAAACAATGTTATCTCCTCTCCCGAAAGTGACAATACTTCAAACATTCCTTTCAACCACTTCCCTATTTGGGATGAACCATTAGAAGAAGGTGTAGATTATTCTCTATCCCATGAGAGAACCCTAGCCAAAGGGGATGAAATCAAGATTGAAAACTCCCTTGATAGTTTCTCACCTTCCTTGAATCTCAATTATTCTCCCTCTAAAAATAAAGTATCTCCCTCTCCTCAACTTGGTTCTACTCATAAGGATACCCTAGTTCAAAGCAAGATGGTTAACATCTCTTTCAAAGATCTCCCTCTCAAAAGTGAGACTTTAGAGAGTAATGTTGATCCTTCTCCTAGAGAGTTTATTCCCCATGAAGATCCTTTGATGATAAAGGATGATATGACCTTTCCTAGTATTACTCTTCCTACTAGAACATCAATGCCTACCCCTTGTCTCTCTCCTAAAATTGATTTAATCCGTGATAAGATTTTAGTGCAAGAGAAGACTATCAATAATTCTTCCAACACTTTTGTTCATTCCTCTAAACCATCCTCAATCAATTTGATACATGTAAATGAAACACCTAACAAACCTCTCTTCACTATCCAAGGTGCTTGTCCTTCTCAAAATTCTCAACCTTTAAATAAGCCTATCTTAGTGGTTCAAGGTGGTTATGCTAATGATTCTTTTTGCACTCCTAAGAAACCTATTATTACTATGCAAGGAGGTTATTCTACTAAGAGCCCTTATGATTATGCTAAGCAACTGACTAGAGAGAGTTATCATGCGGTTGCCCATACTTATAATACTAGAAATAATAGGCAGCCTAATCCTCCTCCAGTTATCCCAACTTCACTTCCTCCTTCCCAACCTATTCTTCCGCAAGCTCCTCGTATTTCACAAGTTCTTGGTAAGGAATATGATCTCATTGAACAACTTAAAACTACTCCTGCTAAGATATCCCTTTGGGATTTGATCCAAACTTCTTCTGCTCATCATGGAATGTTACAAGATGCCTTGAAAGATTTGAATGTTCCTCCACCTAGTAATATAGTGTCTTTGGTTAACTCTGTGATGAATCCTAAAGCTCAAATTGTGTTTACTCAAGATGAGTTGCCTACTAGTGAAATTCAACATCAATATGATCCCTTGATGATTGTGGTTATCATAAATGACACTGCTCTAAGATGAACACTGGTAGATAATGGTTTTGGCCTTAATGTGTGTAGCATTAATCTATTGCATAAGATGAATGTGGATACATCCCTTATTGAGCCTGACTCTCGTCCCATTCGAGGCTTTGATAATGTGGCTAAGTCTTCATTAGGTATTATCACCTTACCCATCACAGTGGGACCTGTTACTTTGCCTACTCCTATCCATGTTATGTCGGAAAATCTAACATACAACTTGTTATTAGGGAGACCTTGGATTCACAGTATGCAAGCTGTCCCCTCTACATTGCATAGACAAGTTAAATTTATTTATAATAATAAGACATATACCTTGATAGGTGATACTAATTTTCAAGCTTGTTTGCAAACATCTACTTCCAAAGGGAGTTCTTCTAAGCTTCCTCTTCTAGTGATGACTCGTTAAACAAGATACCTATGGATGAATCATTACCCTCTGATAATCAAAATTCTTTGGATGAGTCTGAAGTTCCTGAAGAAGATTCCTCTCAACTTGAATTTACACATGAAAAGGTTTTTGATCCTGAGAAGGTTCTCGCAGAAGACGATTGGGGATCTCTTGATTTTAATCCCACCTTTGTAGGTGAGTATAGGGTTCCTCCTAGAGAGCTTAAAGTTAAAGAGAAGGAAGAAAATAGAGATCAATCAGTTTTACCTGAACCTATGAGCAATAATTTTGTGGTCGCTTCTCAAACTTCTTCTCCTCACACCTCTAATTCTGAAGAATTTGATTCTTTGTCTTATGAAAAACCACCTTTTCTTTCTGAAATGGCTAATCGTTATGGTCGTGGTTTTCATATTTTGGCTAAGAGTGGCTATAGTGGAAATGGTTGTGGTGCAAATGAACAAGGAATTAAAGTTCCTTTAGAACATAACATGCATGAATATTCATTTGGACTTGGATATAATCTTTCTAAGCCCACCAAAGCATCTAAAAGACCATCTCTCAATGTGAATGCTATATTTAGTAGTGATGATGATCTCACTTCAACTAAATCATCTTCTACTTCTATCAACTCTCATTCCCCTCATAAGGAAATCTTGGCGATGAACAAATCTCTTTATGAATCCCCTCAAGTTTCTAAATCCACTTATGAATCTTTATCTCCTATTCATCATAAAGTCCTTTCCTCCAAGGATAAGGCTCTAATAAATTACACTCATCCCTCTTCTAAGATTTCTTGTAACTTTCCTTCTTCAATTTTTATCATTTTATACATGTTTTTGATCTCACTTATAGTTGAGCATTTAGCATGTCATATTCAAATACCTCATTCAATCTATCATGTCTTTAAATAACATTAATGGCTATTATGTTGCTCATCATTATGTGACATTGGTAGCTCATTTACTGGGGGCTCATTGTCATTCATGATGGTACAATTTCAAGTGCAATCATATTTTTGAAGCAACATAATAGCCTAATTTTTCTATGTTACCTCTTGTTCCTATGAGGTAATAGTATGGAAATATTGATCATCTTTTCTTTAGAATCCTCTTTTTCTAGATATGGGAGAAGATGTGTATTCTCTTTCTTATCCTACCCACTTCTTGTGAGAAGCATTTTACATACACTAATGTCTTGCTTGCATGAACTCATGTGAGTATGTAGTACATTTTTCTTATGTCTAAATCTCTCCCTAGAAGATTGTGTAAGTCCTTCTCATTGACCTTATCCTTGGGAGGCAATGATTTTTTCTTATTTTTATCTAAGGATCCACTTTTTCCTATTTTGTGGATGGTGTGAACTTTATTACTTGATGTTATTCCTTGTATGCATTTGTTGTTGTTTGTTCAAGGATTCTCTCTTACAAGAGGTGTAAGTCCTTGACTACAACCTCTTTTACACTTGGTAAAATACATCCATAATGAATTCACTCTCCCAATTGGGTTAAAAAGAGCGTCATCCTTCATTAAGAATCACTTTCACCTCGCAAAAGAAGGAAGTATTGCATTCTTATTCTCTTCTTTGTCTTATTCTAGAAGATGTTATATTTGTCTAAGACAATTCCTCTTGGGGATAGGTGTCTTTTGTACAAAGATCTCTTCTCCTCTAAGGATCTCCTTTACACATACTACAAGATATCCCTTTTCAACTATCTTATCCTTGCTTAAAGAGTGCAAAAACTCCCTTGCTTGGATCTATGACATTGTTGCATTTTTGGGGTATCTTCTTTTGTGATGAAGGTAGGTATCCTTGTTCTACTTTGCTTATGACATAAACATTACACTTTTTGAGCAATGGGTCATTCTCGAAACCAGAGCACAGACTCTTAGAGCGAGATGTTTCCATTTTTCTTTATGCAAGGTGATTATTCTCGGAACCAGAGCACAGACTCTTAGAGCGAGATGTCACGCTTTTGTACTATACATATACAGGTTGTAGCATACTCAGGCATAGACTCCTATGAGGTGCTTCTAACCTCACTTACACACACATGCACGAGGTTGAGTGGAACTAGCGGCATGAGGCTAGACTTTCTCACTCTCCTCCCTTACATGGATCACCTAGACAGACTCTAGGGGCTAGTTTTCCATGTCCTTTTTCCCATGGATCACCTAGACAAGATCTAGGGGCGAGAAGTCCATGTTTTCTCTCTCATTATTCTCCTCATGGATCACCAATGTGTGTATTCATGCTTTTTTCCTTTCTTTTCTTCTCTTTGCATTTTGTTTCCATTCACATCCTTCATCCTGTGTTAGAGAACTCTCAAATCCTCACACTCTTTGTTGTGTTGGAATTGAGATTTAGTCCTCTTTCTTACCAAATGATTCTCCATTAGTTTTGATCTCATATCGATTTCTCTTGTGAGCATTTGTCATCAATATTCTTTAACAATTCAAAGTGGTAAACATGATACCCTGTTTCAACTCACTAAAATTAGCAAGCCGAAACAGGGGGGGCATATAGCTACCCTCGAATTTTCATCACCTTCCTTAGTAAGCATTAGGTGATTTTGTGATCTAACATGTGGTTTTGTAGGTTGTGGTTCCTAACTGAGTACTGCAGATACCGCTGGGGGCTTCGTCTGACGACTTATGGATATATCCTTTTTCAAATAATGTTTACTTTTCTGTACTTTAGCTTGCATATGCACGTAGTGTTCATATGACCGCTAAAGTGGGGGCTAAATGTAGCATCGTAAATTGTACGCACTTGCTAGGGTGGTACAATTTCACACCTAGTTTAGCACCCGCCTTGGCGCATTTTGCATTTTGCATTGCATCTCCCCTTTAGCACTTAATTAATTAAATTAATTAGGTCTAAGGTTCTATTGCATCATCTCCTATATCATAAAGTTGGGCCCTTTCATTAAAGTGTGCCTTTTTCATTTTATTCCTCCAATACATCATTTAATCAAAACCCTAATTAGGTCCTATTTTGAACTTGGGGGCTTGATTTCGGGGGTCAAAACATCTCGAAATCACCTGTAACTTCGAGATTCTCTCTAAAATCATCATATCCGACGGCCCTGAAAATTTGGTGAAAAGTTGTCGGGACCATGGCGCCCGGAGTGCACATGGTCCCGGACATTTTTCCCGAAATTTTAGGAGCGCGATCCAATCATAAAATAAAGCTTAACCTCAAGAAATTGGCGGGAGATTCAATCTCTAGGTCGGCCAAAAGTTGAAATTAAGACCTAGGGTTTCATACATAAGAGCTCTCTTTCTTCATTTGAAAGGATCCGAATTTTGGTTTTCAAGGGCCTTCTATGCAGTGAAAGAGCAGATCTTTGAAGACTTCGACAACATTCAACTTCCATCCATCAAGCATTCATCAATTTCATTCATCCATTTAGGGCTTGGAAGACATTGAAGAACAATAGGAGATTACCGACTGAAGATTGGCTTGTACCCCTCCCTTGGGGTTGGGTATGATTTCATGTTGTTTTCATGTCTTTGCATAAGCTTCAATATATCCTTTATTCATGCTTTAGATCACTTTGCATCTTGATTTAGAGCATTTACATTATCATTTACAAGCAATTAGGGTTTACTTTCTAGGTTGCTCTAGTTTGTTTTCTTGCATTTTAGGATCTTGCACACACACAAGGTCTGCACACACATTACTTTTACAATACAACTTGGCTATTCGTGGAGGTGGAAATCACCGAAGCGGGGGTTTGACTAAGGCAAAACCCTATATAGCCGCCCAAAACACCTTTTCAGATATAAGTGCAGGTTTCGGGATTCGGACGACGCCGCAAGTTGTAGATCCGGGAGAAGCAGGCCGAGACAGCACTCCACACCAAGTTTCAAAGAAAAAGACCAGGACAGATGCGTGGGGTGCCCTGGTCCTGCCAGGACAGGGGCGCTGGGCACCCTGGTCCCTGGGACAGGGGCGCTGGGCGCCCTGGTCCTCCTGACAGACAACAGTTTTCAGCATTTTTGATAGCTTTCCAGGTTGCAAAATAGCAGTTTCCGGAGCAGTTTCAGGGGCAGAATCAGGACAGTGGCGCCTGCGCCCCCATCCCGAACATTTTCATTCATATTTTAACACCGGGTACGCATTTACATTCTTGTCTTGTCCTTGTGTTTACATCTTTCCATTGTTTAAGTTCAATTCTGCAATCTTGTTATTAGTTCATACTTGCACTTTGGGGTTAGGGATTGAACTTGCATCATTTCATCTTTCTATTACAACAAAGGAATAGAAATCCTAATAAGGTAGCCCGTGGCTCTCTCTCTTCCACAAAAAGAAGTAGCCAATTGTGTGATACCTCTAGGCTCTTTCGTATTCCACAAATGTGTGATTGAAAGTGAGATTAGGGCATGTTTGCTTAGTGTCACTTTTTCCCCCACACAACATCATTGTATCATGACACTTTATATATATATATATGAGATGATTCTTCTTTGCGGCAACTATATGCATGCGTACCTATGTTATGTATGTTTCTATGTGATGCTTATGATATGGATGCAAATATGTACATAATGAAATGCAATATTTTTGTTCTTTATGTTTTTAATATGTTATGCCAATGTGAATGTATGATATGCAGATGAATATGATAATGCAAATAACTATTTACATGATGAGAATATAAAATGTTCTAACATGTGTTGTGTGCAGGATGTGATGCAGTTGTGATATCTATATGTATGTATGAAATGCTTATATGTGGTAATGCAGGTGCAACTACATGAAATGCATATGTTTTTGGTGTGTCATTATGCTCAGTCATGTGATAGCAGGCTACGCGGACTTGAGAAGGACGATGGAAGTCAATCAAGAAAGGGGGATGAAAGATAGAAGATATGAAAGTGAAAGAGCTTCTTGTGCATTATCATCATTGAGCTTTATTATGGCAAGTAGGTTATGACAATCGAGGCATATGTTCGACCCAGAAAGTCATTGTACCTGTTTGCATGGAGATAAGAGACAGTCATAAACAAAGAATTCCCCAGTTCATACTAAACTCACGGTGTCCTCATATCCTTGGACAAGTCATAGCATTACTAAGAGACAATCCATAGACAGCAAATACAAATAGGTAACGATACCCCATCCTCGCCTTTCGAGTCAAAGACATCCTGGAGATAGAATCTCTAGTCAAAGACATCCCAGAAAAGCTAAAAGACATGTCACCAAAAGATAAAATCAAAAGAAAACCAAGACTCGACACCAACATCCACTGTAGCCCTCAAGTTTAGTGTCTCTTGTCACTTGTATAAGTCTTATTTGATTGTGGTCACAATGTTTACTTTCACAGAAAGGATAGATAGCGCTAAACCATATGTTGTCTGAGTCTGTTGAAAGATTTGATTTGTTGAAGCCCATTGTTGCTGCTATGTCTCATCTAAAACTGACTGAATCCATGAAACTGATACTTTATTGTGGAGAAGATGAAACTTTATTGCGGATCTGTGATGCAAATATTGCTTTATTGCGGATTGTGCGCGGATAGACTGAAGGAAGCTGGAAGAAACTGTACTCCTTGAAACATGTGATGTTCTCAGTTCCACACCCATCACTAGACATAGGATTTGCCTTAGCCATTGATAGGATTTGATTTATTATGGATGGAAAGGGAGGTTTATTATGAATGGCTAACCAATCTTGGGTAGATCAATAACAAGCCATGATGTAAATGGGTAAGTTTTATTATGAACGAATAGGTTGTGAGTGTGTGCAAAGTGAAAGGATGAAAATGAATCCTAAAGGAGGGAGGAGCAATGTCCCTACGCATGGCGCTGGTGACCCATTTTTCACCATGGTACTTGCCCAGGGCGCCACCGAAGTGGTTTTCACCGTTGGACAAAATTATTTCTCTTTACTTTTTTCGATTTTTCAATGCTTTTTGTGTCACAAGGTGCCTGTTTGCCAGGTTTTCACCAAGTAACGTTTTTTTGTTTTATGATTTTTTTTTTGTATTTTTGAATTTTTTGTTTTTTTTTGTATTTTTGAAATTTTTGAATTAGGATATTTTGAAGAGCTATGTGTAAAACCTGCGAAGGTGCATGCTATTGATAGGATCCTCCAAAGGTTCACCTTCTGTAGTTGAGAGCTGATATGCCCCAGATGCATATGTTGTTGTGATGATGTAAGGACCAAGCCAGTTTGGTTCGAACTTGCCCTTCTTCTCTCTGTCTTGCTGATTTTTGGGGTTTTCTCTGAGAACCAAATCACCTACCTCAAATGTGCGAGGCTTGACTTTGTGATTGTAGCTGCATTGTTCCTTGACTGAATGATATGTAGCTCGAGCGACTGTCTTCCTTGATAAGGGAACTGAGATAGAATTACTAATGTGTGGACTACACAGGCCCATATGCGTGTCACCTAAAGAAGTTTGGGCATCCCTGATAACAAAGTCCCTTGAGGAAGCTCCATTAAAGGTCCATGATGTATCATCAGAAGGGAAAGGATGTGTGGAACAAGTAGATGAGTGATGAAGGCTTATGATTGCGAAAAGAAGTGAAAGTAGGATAGCATGATGGAGACTTAGGATCAACAAGTAATCTTTTTGACCTGCAATTGTAGAATTTTTGCCCCCAGTTATTTTGATATTAGGGGAGATCAACTCTTGCTCTTTTGGCTTCATAGGAATTTTATCCTTGACTTTGATTTTTGCAGAGTCCAATAGCTTTTTATTTTGATTTGGACTAAAGGACTTTCCTTTATTTTTTACTTTTAATTTTTTCTTTTCAAAGCTTGATTCTTGATCCCCAATTAGTAAGGGATTTTCTGATTCTTGTTGATCCAAGTCTGGAAGTGGAGTGGAAATGGAATGAGTGGATGATATGGTAAAGCTATGTGAGTTCTCAAGAGGACTGGTGATGCACTCAATAGATTCTTTGCTGGAACCACTCTTAGGACTATTGATATCAAGAGATGCTTGCACCACTAGAGGAGATTTGCATTCAGACTTAGTAGCCACAACACTAGGTGGTTCACACCCAATTCCTTTCAAATTGTTTATAGATTTTTCATGCCGACTGAATACCTTAGGAGATAGTGGGAGTTGATCAACATGAAAGATATACTCACCACATCCCAGGTCTTTAAACTTGAATTTTTCTTTGAGCTCTGTTTGTTTTGATGTAGAAGATTTCAATGATTATGGATCCACATATGCTATAGATGGGACAACTTCTTGATTGACTGGTATTGTTATTTCTGATCCAGGTCGCAGATTGTTGCAATATATGAATGGATTTGGGTCAGCTTTCATAGTCACTTCAACTCCATTGTGTGGAAACTTGATACATCGATGATATGTAGATGGTACTGCGTTCATCTCATGAATCCATGGACGTCCTAGCAATATGTTGTATGTGAGCTCTAGATCAAGGACTTGACAAACCACATCCTTTGTAACTGGCCCAACTCTGAGAGGCAAGGTGACTATGCCCTTGGATGAACGCTCTTCATCGTCATATGCCTTGATGGTGATTTTGTTTGTAGAATTTACAGCTTTATCAGAATATCCCAATTGTTTAATTGTGCTCAATGTACAAATGTTTAGACCTGCTCCTCCATCTATCAGGACTCGCTTGATTCTATGTTTGTGTATGAAGGCTTCAATGTGTAATGGTGCATTATGTGGCTGACTTATGGAGGCATCATCGACTTCTATGAATGTAAGGGAGTGTGGAATGGAAAGGTATCCCACCATGGCTTGAAACTGGTCCACGTTCAGTTCAGTAGGAATGGCAGTGTCTCTCAAGATTTTGTCAAGAATGGCTTTATGTGTGGGGGATATGCGTAGGAGTTCAAGAATGGAGATGAGCGCAGGTGTCTTCCCTAATTGTTCTACAAGGTCATACTCAGGTTTGGTTGATGAGGAAGCGGTGTTCTTGGCTGGAGCACCTTGCAAAGTGATTTTACCTCAATGGGTTGTAACATGACATTCAGAGGTAGGTTCGGAAGAAGATCCAACGCCTTTTAAGACAATCTTGGGTCTCTGGGTAGAATTCTTAGGGTTTTTGTCCTTGATGATAATGGTAGAGACATAATTGTCCATCGAGATGTGATTTCTAGTTGAATCATAGTTATAAGATGCTCTGGTATAGTTGGTTTGGTCATCTGTGACTTTAGCTTTTCCTTTGTCATGCTTTGGGAATGGCTCCTTAAACATTTCATGTTCTTGATTGGATGAGTGTCCCTCAATCTCAATGTCACCTCTATCAATGAGATCTTGTATGGTGTTCTTCAGTCAATGACAATTTCCTGTCTTATGACCCTTGCTCTTATGAAATTCACAATACTCATCATCATTCCACCAATTTGGTTTAACCTTTGGTTCATATGGAGGAAAATCTGGAACTTTGATTACCTTGTTTGCCACTAGCTTTTTGAAGACTGATTCAAGTGGTTCTCCCAAGGGAGTGTACTTCCTTCATGATCTGGAAGTTGTTTGAGTATTCACTTGATTGTTTGTAGAACTTGATCCCAAAAAAATGAATTTGGGTCGCACTGTGTTGGCGTCAACAACACCATCATTGACAATGTTCTTGTTTTTGTTCCAAAATCTCGGCTTGTCTTTTCCCTTAAAGTCATCTTTGTTTTCCTTGAATATCTTAATGACTCCTTGTTCAATTAGGACCTTTTCTGTCGCTAAGCCTTTTTCAATGATGTCCTTGAAAGTGGACAAACAAGCTTTCCTTAAGTCATAGCCAATGTCTTTGTTAATGTTTTGGGTGAACATTTCTACCATTTGTTTTTATGGAATTTCACAAGAGCATCTGCTAGCTAGATTCCTCCATCTTTGTAAAAATGATGCAAAAGACTCTCCCTCTTTTTGCTTAGTGTTGCACAAAGTAGTGACTGATATGTCTGTCTCTATATTGTAGGAGAAATGTTGAATAAATGCCTCTGCTAAGTCACCCCATGACTTAATTCTAGGTGGAAGTTGAGAGAACCATTCCATAGCTTGATCACCTAAGCTTTTTGGGAATAATCTCATCAAATATGTCTCTTCTGAAGCTACCTCAATGCAAGCTGTGAAAAATTGTCTTATGTGTGCCTTAGGATCCCCTTTTCCTCTATATTTATCAAACTTAAGCGTCACAAAGTGTGTAGGAAATGGAGGCATTGGAATGATTTTGTCAAATGGATAGGGACATATGTCTCTCATTGTGTATGTTGGCTTTGGTGTATTTATGTCCTCCATTTTCTTTTGTAAGTCCCTGATTTGTTGCTCCAAATTGCTCTTAGGTGGAGATCGACTTCTTGGACCATACCCCGTGCTTGAGGCAACAATTGGAGGAGGAGCATGTTGCATATATGGATGATATTGATCATACACATGCTCATATGGAGGAGGTCTATAGTGATGCTGCATATATGGACCACTTGGTATAGATTCATGTTGAGGAACGCCATATCTATTTTGTCCATGTATACCATACTCTACAGGCATGTCATGTTCCAATGTGGTGCCCCCAAATTTGACGTGGGGTTTCCTTGTGTCCAAATTTTGAGCATGCCTTTGAATATCCAATTGCTTTGGTGGTTGATCCTTAGCATTGGTATGTGATTGAGCATATCTGTTTGCATAAGACTTCCATAATGGTCTGCGAAGGTGAGTATCATATGCTTGACCATGTGTATGTGGGACCTCTGGTTTTTGAAACAAAGATGATGGTGATTCAGGTACCATATGTGGTCCTCTATTGCCTCCACTATTAGGTCTCCTTTGATCCATGTTGGAGCGAGGTTGTTGCAAAGGTCGATTTTCCATTATTTGAGACATGTCAAAATCATGAGGTATCTTGGCTCCACTTTGTGCCATCATTTGTAATAAGTATTGTCTATCCCTCCTCATTATTTCCTCAACCAATCGATTGAAATGGGGATTCATAATGGATTCTTCCACATCTGTTGAATGTACGGAAAAGTTGTCCATATTGTCATTATGTGTAACATTGTTGTTTGTAGTGTCCATGTTCTCAACATTTGGAATGTTTCTATAGGCATCCATGTCAGGTAATGTAGTATGATCATAATTGAAAAAGATATCATTGTCATACTCATAAGAACTCATGTTTGCGGACTCTTGAGCCTCTTTAGTTTCTCTCCTAGATTTTTGAAGATGGGTTTCAACCATGAACTAGGTATTGACCGAGATGTGTGAGACTAGATGAAAATGAAAAAAAGTACGGAAGACGAAGAGTTGGATGGAATGTAAATGAATCTGAGGTGTACTTGCAATGTCCAAAGTGTAAGACCAAGTATGTATGTAGTAGAGTAGGTGTGACTTCCAAAGAGAGGATAGTTTCTCTTGATGAGGTAAGTTGACCTTGACTCTAAGTAAGACCAAATGAGACCCAAAGGTGATAGACCTTGATGAGGGACCACTTAGCAAAGTGTTGTTGTATGTAGTGTGTTGACAAAGTATGATGAGGACAAGCAAGTGACCTTTTGACTCAAGTTTAGACAAATGTGAATGTAATGTAAGGTGTAAAGCAATGATGGACTTTGTGAGACCCAAGGACAGGTTGACTGCTAAATAAAACCCTAGAGAAATGACCTAGGAAGCTCAAGAATTTCGAAACTGACTGTGTTTGTTTGCTGGACTGTAACAGTTTTTCAATTCTGAACACAGACGCGCATGTATACTTCACAGACGCGGTTTCCTGACACAGACGTGGCTTTGTTCAACACAGACGCACTTCTAAGATTTTTTTGCAAATTGCAATGTTGATTCTGTAAACACAGACATGTTTCTGCCCTTCACAGACGCGGTTATAAAACACAGACGCTATTATGTCCAACACAGACGCGTTTCTGCAAAATTTGTGCAATTTTTTCCAATCTGTGAAGTCGTTTTTGTTGTGACCAAATCTGACTGTTTGACTATTTTTTCATGACAAGAGGACATAGTGTTGATGAGGACTCAATGTTTGCAAGTGTTTAGACTCAAAATGACTCCAATAAAAAGTGTGTTGTTTGATGTAAAAAAAGTTTTGCATACACTTGAAGACACAAAAGACACAATGTTTTGATGTTTGGTTTTTGAATGTTTGAATGTTTAAAATAAGTCAAGCACAATTCTTATGGTTGGCCAAAACAATAGTTGTTGATCCCATATGGGTTTTTACCCCCGAGGCTACGCTATTCAGAGTGGATACTTAGATACTTGACCTCACTGGCTCCACCCTTGGCACTCACTTCTCGGGTCAGCCAAGCATCAGTCCCCACGAAAACTCCCCGTGGCGAACTTTGTATCTCTACTAAGAACCGTATGTGTGGGGGCCGCTACTAGAGGTCCGACCTCCTGCCCCAACAACTAGAAGGATTTGAGCTTCTAAAACAAAAAGGTGCTAGTAAGGGCATCTGCTCGTGTGGCCATACATGCAGCACTTTCAGCTCTATAAATATAGAAGGCTCCCAGCCGGTAGGGGTTACGCCCTACAACTGATCAAATAAATTTGATCAAATGGGTTTATGGGGAGACATAGTGTCGGTATGAACTAATCAGCACACGTTATCCATAGTTTTCACCATGAATATAGTTGTTTATAGTGGTTCGGAAGAGGTGGGTTTTCCTTGCTACCACTTGGGTCGTTCTCTTCTCACTAGTAGTCCTAATGACCACACGAGAAGACAGACCCTCTAAAGATTAAACAAAAAGAGCCTATTGCTCAAGACACAAAAGATAATGATTCAATTTTAGTGCACCAATTGAAGTGTTTGCTAGTCTATGAAAACAAGGCACATAATAAAAATCAAAAAAAAAAAAACCCTTGCCAAGGACCTGCAACAAAGAGTTGTTAGTAGTTTGGATTGTTTCAAATAATCACCCCTTCCTGCAAGCACACAAGTTAAGTAAATTTTAAATCCAAAATTGTATCAATAAACCCAAAATTTGAAACCGGTGAACACAGACGTGATTACCCTCGACACAGATGCGACTTCGTGACGCAGACGTGGTTCTGTGAGACACAGACGCGGCTCCAGAACGCAGATGCGACTTCTGGACACAGACGCGGCTAAAAACACCGCAGACGCGACTTAATAACACAAACGTGCTTTCCTGGAACCCGCAAAATAAAATACTGCCAATAACATAGACACGATTCTAGATGTCGCAGACGCGCCAGAAAATAAAAAATGCGATCCAAAAGTGCGCAGACGCGGGAATATCAAAATGCTGCCGAAAATGCCAGATCTGCAACTTCAAAACACAAAATCTGCAACAAGGATGTTAAATGCAAAAGGGACAAGTGTCCCACCGGGCATGCCAAAATGTATATGGTGAAAATGGATAACAATTATAACGATATTGAAAGGCTAAATGAATTCAACCACAAAACCCTAGCCTAACAACAACAAAGATCCACCATCACATATGAAGATTACCTAAGACAATGCAAATCAAATGAAATCACAAAGATTATACCATCACATGTCCAATAGGGTTTGGATCTCCATTCTTCCTATCTCCATTGATCTTGCTTGATATATTTGCTCTCAGATTTTATGTGCACAAGAGCTCAACAAAGAACGGAATGTGGTTGCAAGTAGGATCGTAATGTAGTCAAGTGCATAAAAGATGATTAGTTAGAATGATTGATTAGGGTTGATAATGAAGGAAGCATCTCCTTATATAGAAGACACAATATGAAATGGAGGGATAAGATTGAGAGGTGTAAAAGGAGGTCGGCTATGATTAGAGGGTAGGTAAAAGAAATAATAAAATAATGAAAGGGGAAGGTAGTGTATGAATTAAGAGATGAATGACATGTGTCATGGGTAGAAAAGGTTAATGAATTAAGTAAATAAATAAAGATTTATTTAATTAATAGAAGAAATGGGATAATTAAATAAATAAAATATTTATTTAATTTAGGAAAAGGATAACTTAAATAAATAAATGTATTTATTTAAATGAGAAATAAGGCTAGAAGAGGATAAATGAATTAATTAAATAAATAAAGATTTATTTAATTAATAAAAGAATTAAGCTTAGATAATTAAATAAATAAAATATTTATTTAATTAGATTGGACAATTTTGGGTGTCTACAGTATGTATATATGTATAAATATGTACACACACACACACACACACACACACACACACACACACACACACACACACACACAAATAAATATATATTTGTGTGTGTGTGTGAGGTAAAATGTGCATGCTAGACTAAACAATTGAAATAACGAAGAAAACAACCAAACAAGACATAAAACTCAAACGCTTCAAGATAGGGATGCTAAGAAGGAAATGAAGCACAAAAAGCATAAACTAAATAAATGCAAACCTCATTTACCAATTTTGATTTGATTATCCCATGTTTGGATGTGTGCTCATGACGTCAATAGATGTTCGATTATGGTCCATGATGGTAGATGCAAATGGTAATGGGTGATTTGGTGAAATATGCGATGTGAGTAGTAATTCCAGCCGAGTAACAGTATTTTAGCTTATAAGTGGATAATTTGGTCTAAAATGAGGGGGATTATATAGGAGGTGAGAGGAAAGAGAGGGAGTGTGAGGATGAGACACTTGTCTTCAAGGAGAACAAGTGTCAAGCCTTGTGAAAGAGATTGAGGACAAGTGGCTTAAGAAGGAATGACATGTGTCCTTGGGGGACACATGTCTATTTTGTGGAGCAACCACCCCAAAATAAAGGGATATTTCCTAATAATTAGGAAAATTAGTTGGAATGTGCACACATGAGGGGAGTTTAGAGAGGATAGGATAGGGTTGGTTAGGAGGGTTGGAGGATGACTAGGATATGGTTAGGTTAGATAGGGGGGGGGTTAAAGTTAGGAGCCATGTGCTCAAATAGAATACTTGAATTAAATTAATTAATTCATGGACTTAGAAAAGGGGGTGGAAAAGGGATATTAATTAATTTGGAAAAAATAGTAAAGGGGGATTAATTAATTAGATTGGAAGAATAAGATTGGGGGATTAATCAATTATATTAATTAGTCAAATTTAGGTGTCTACATTTTGCCCCTCTTCGTGGTGGCGCTAAAATAACATTGGTGCGAAAAAAATAAAACACCTACGACTAGAAGAAAAGAGGGATGAAGTGAAAATGCCCTAAAATCGACTGAGAATGACAAGAGAATGGAGAACGAGGGAAGGGGTGCCCCTCGAGAGGATGCACAAGAAAAAGGGGATCTAGGCGACGTCTTGAAAGAAAAATTGCCAGCAGTCAGAAGGAAGTGAAAGGCAAAAATGATGTCCAAAAAGGAGAGTCAAGGAAGAAGATATGCTAAAAAACAATCTACAAGGGCTCGGGATGATCAAAATGAGCTATACGGGTACCTTATATGGCCAAAAATGGCTATATGAAGGCTCATTTGTGCGATTATATTGTGAAAAAGTGGAGCTCTGAGAGAGATTTGGAGTGATTTAGTGCATTGTTTAGCTCATAATGTGCATGGATGAGATGGCTGATATGATTTATGGATGCATATGATGTGATTTGATGTATGGATTATGTGTTAACCCATGCGCTATGGAGGATTCTATGGACATTGCAATGCATGTGATATGATATATGATAGATATGGATTATGTGCTAACCTATATGTGATGTAGGATGTGATAGAAAAACGCTCTAGGAAAACTAGGCTAGGATGACGAGGTAGGAAAGAGGCGAGGGAACATGTACACAATCCAAGTAAAAAGGATGAAGTGAAAAAGAGATGAATGCAATGCAATGTAGATGGAGATCATGGAGTGCGAGCATCCATGTGAAACTGGATGCCATATAGTGAGTACTTATTTTGATTTAGCATTGTCCGTGAGTCAACCAATGTATAAAGAAACAAGGTGGAATTTCATAGCCAATGCATGGACTGACACTTATAAATAGACATGCAGTCCAATCTCGTATCACACAGAGTTATAGAGACCCTGCAAGAAATGATGCTAGAACGACCACAAGCTAGAAGATATACCCCAACGCAACATGAGATAATAGAGACCTCATGAGGAACAAAAAAGGGACACATCCGAAAGACACACCGGGAAAAAATGGAAAGCAACAAGATCACATCCTAAGCCCTATTATTCCCAGTGCACCATGATATAAAAGATCGTGGCGACCAAGAGGAAACATGACCCAAGGAGCTTTGTAAGATAAACAAAGATTGAAAAGAATCCAAAACCAACACAAGGTGTCACATGTGTCTTTTGTCAATGGGACGATGAATAGAGGATGATTAATAGTGATGTCTGACTAAAGGAAGGATACATCCTACACAGACAAATGAACAATTTTTGTGGATGTGAGAACGATATATCTCAACGCAACAACTGGATGATGGATGGGTAAACCTAGGACCAACAAAAGGACCTCAGAACCAAGCGAGGATCAGGATACCAAAAGATCTTTTGAAGAACCAACTAAGAGGACATGATCTCTACGAGTGGGACAAGGACACGAGCTATGCACAGGAGGAACCATATATACACAACAACCTATATACATCCGACACTTTGCACAAAGGATTGAGCACGGAAAAGGGATTAAGTACAAGGCGAAATATACAAGCGAAGCGAATGATGACGGGAAGTGCGAGTACCATGGGATACCGGGCGAAGCGAAAAGGTGAATGCAATGAAGATGAAGATAAAATGGTGGGTATCATAGGATACCATGCAAAAAGGAAATGTATGGTGAGGAGACGATGAGCGATGGTGGGTATCATAAGATACTGCACCAAGGAGGGAAAATGTTATGGCCAAAAGATAATGGAACTGCCCCCTCTTACATATGGCACTTGTCTCTAGGTTTTCCCCACATGTACATATCCAAGGCACATGTTTGCCAAGTTTTCGCCATTGGACAACTATATATATATATATTTTTATTTTTTTATTTTTGAAACATGAGGCACATTGCCACAGATTATGCATAAAAAAAATTTAGGTGCAGGATGTTGAGGGGGTCATTGAGAGGTTCCCCTTCTGGAATGGACAATTGGTATGCACCTAAGCCATATTTTGCTATGACCACACATGAACCAAGCCAATTATCTTCAAACTTTCCTTTCTTTTCTCAGGCTTGTTGATTTCTTGGATTTTCTCTCAGGACTAGATCACTCACTTCAAACTCGTGAAGGTAGACTCTCTTTTGATATTTCCTCTTGAGGTGGATCTGATATATTTGCAAATGATCATAGGCTTTCTAATGTTGTTCGTCAAGAAGATATAGCTAGGATAGTCTTGCTACTCTATAGTATTCATCAGAAACAAAATCTTTCAGGGAGATGCACAGTGATGGCAATTCGACCTCAATTGGTAAGACTACTTCTGCACTATATACAAGGTAATAGGGGGTGAATCCTGTGGGAGTTCGAATGCCGGTGTAGACACTCAAAATTGGTCATCACTCCTACATCTCTAACCTAATTTTTAACATCTTCTATGTCGCATTTGATCTTCATCATATGTTGACATTACGTCATTCCTCTAGTTTTAGTTCATTTCAAATCCAACCCCAATCAGTCTTCTTCATTCGCATTTGGTCCTAAATCATTATGATTGACATTTTATCATTTTCAAATCATTCGAATTGGTCTCATTTAGATAATTAGACTTAATTCCCTCTTTGTTGATAATTAATCAGACATTAATTATCAACCTCTTTATCAATCAATTTCAATCAGTCCTCTATGACACTCTATCAACCTTTCATGGCACTTTATATAATCGATCTTATTAATCCTTTATCAACTCATTATCAATTGATCGTATCAATCTTATCAGTCTCTTATTAAAACCATTATCAATCTTGGGTCTTTTTCGATCCTTTGTCATATTTTGTTGTCAATCTCAGTGAATTGTCATTAATTTTTATCAATTATTAGCTAATCAATCATCATTATTGGGACCTGGTTCGTCATTAGGGTTGGTATCTTAAATTATTCAAATCATTTCCCTAGGTTGATTAATTAAATAATTAATCAACTCCTTTGTTAACATGTTCCTTTTTGAATAAATAAATTTATATTTAATTATTCACCCTCTTTGTCCATGCCATAGTCAATATTTTTATATATTAATTGGCTAATTTGAGTTATGAGTGAAATTATTTTTTTTTAATTATTAATTCCACCTCATTTCTCTCTCTCCCAATTCTCCTCCTCTTTTTTAGCTTTTCTCCTCTTTTCTAGCTTCCCCTCCTCTTTTCTAGCCTTCCACTTTCCTCATTTTTGAATGACAAATTTTCCTCCACAATTCACTCATTTTGTCATAAAATGACATAGCAATTCGTCATAAATCCTTGCATAGCAACTTGTCATAATTCTTTGCATAGAAATATGTCATAACTTTTGACATAGAAATGTGTCATATTTTGTCATAATCAGTCCCTTTTTGAATGAATTTGCCTCTTTCAAATTTTTCATTTCAATTTCATATTCTCATGAACTTGCCTATAAATTGAGCTTATTTCTTCATCATTGACATCCACATTTTGAATAACTATATGTTGTCAAATTAACTTCAAATCTTTGAATCTTCTCGCCCTTGCTTTCAACACATTTGCAATTTGGAGTTTGAGAGCCACATACCATTTGATTAGAGAAGCAAGAAGGACAATGGAGGGTATTATTTCAAGCATATAAAGGATGGTTTGCATTTGCTTATCTTATTTCCTTGTTTATGCTTTATTTTTGTACCTACATTGATGTGGGATTTATGGATTTTTATTAAATGCCTAACTTTTCCTCTCACAACTGGTGCAATAAGCCCAAAGGGTGAGATTAAGATTGAGATGCCAGTCACGACCAGTGTTATTGACAACTTTCTTTAAGATACAAAGCAATATTTTGTTAGTTGCCTTGGCTTGGTCGTTCCCTTGTGAGTAATATGGTGTAGACCAAAGATGTTGGATATAGAATGTGGAGCAAAGATCACACATGTGTTAGTTTTTGAAGGGGGTTCCATTATCAGTAATAATGGTGGAGGGAATTCCATAGCAGCAAATGATATGATATAGGATAAACTTGGATACCTGTAGTAAGGGTGAGGGGAATGACTTCCACCCACTTGGTGAAATATTATGTGGCGGCAATGATAAAATTGTGTTCATCTAAGGAGGGAGGATGGATCTTACCAACAAGGTCAAGGCCCCATGTAGAAAAAGGCCATGGTGTTGCAATAGGTCTCAAATCCTGCGCTGAAACATGAATCAAGTCTCTGTGCTACTGACAAGGCACACATTTCTTGACGAACTCACAACAATCATGTTCCATGGTGGACCAGTAGTAACCCATCCTTAATAGTTGTTTGGCAAGAATGTATCCGCTCGTATGAGCAACACAAGTTCCGACATGCACTTTTTTCATCACGAGATTAGCTTCATTCAAATCTAAACACTAAGAAAGTATGTCATGATAGCTGCAATGATATAGATTGTCTCCTAGAAGGGTAAATCAGGTACAATGGTGGATAAGGTTTCAAGGATCATTATAAGATATGTTTTGAGGGAGGGTACCATCTTTAAGATAGGCATGGATGTCATGGTACCAGGGCATTTGGGGTCCAATAATGTTGCACAACACTTCTGTGTACGATGTCTCAAAGGCTAGTTGCAGAAGTTGTTCAACTAAGAATTCATACTTGGGACTATCTAGGCTAATATCCAGGATGAATCCAATGGTGGCCATTGCATCAACTGCTTTGTTCTGAGCTCATGAACCTGATCAAATACGATATTTTGAAAATTTCTCTTACGATCATCGACCATCCATTTGTAGGGTAGAAGCTTATCATCCTTAGTCTGATATTCATCATTAGTTTGGCGGATAAGTAGTTGTGAATCTCCATAGACCAAGAGGTCTAAAATGTTCCACTGAATGATTGTATTTAAACCAGTGATTAAACCTTCATACTCAACAATATTGTTGGTGCACAAGAATGACAGTTTGAATTGACTTTGGGATGAGATCCCATTGGGGAGTTACAAATAAGAACCCTACCCCAGCTCCCTTTTGTGTATGAGAACCATCTAAGTACAATTTATAGGGAGGTTGGTGCTGACTGTGCAGACATATTCATTGGGGAATTTTGTGATGAGTGGATATGCGTTGACCAATAGTGTTTCTACTAACTGATCAACAATGACCTATCCCTTGATAGCTTTTTGATCTACATATTGTATATCAAATTCACTAAATAATATAACCCACTTGGATATGCATCTTGCTAGGGTAGTCTTGGAGAGTAGATACTTAAGAGGGTCAATTTTACAAATGAGCTTCACTATATGAATTAACATGTACTGTCACAACTTTTGAGAATAAAAAATGACAGCTAAGCATGCTTTTTCCATTGGGGAGTAATTATGCTTGTAGCTAACTAGAGTGCGACTGATATAATAGACCGTTCCGCTTTAGCTTGATCATCTTGTTGGGAAAGCAATGGCCCCACAACTATTGCTATTACTGATATGTACAGATCAAGGGACGACCTAGAATGGGTGGCATTAGAACTTGTGGATGAGCCAAATATTCTTTGATCTTGTCAAAAGATTGTTGACACTAGGTATCCCATTTAAAATCGACACCTTTTCTGAGTAAGTGTGTAAAAGGTTGGCATTTATCTGCTAATTGTGTGATGAATCTCCTAACAAATTGCAATTTTCCCTGTAGGCTGCACAGATTTCTTAGTCTCCTGGGGGGGACATCTCCATTATTGCTCTGACCTTCTTGGGGTTGACCTCGATGTCGCGTTTGGAGACTATGAATCCCAAGAGTTTACCTAAAGTAACTCCAAACACACACTTCTTAGGATTTAGGCGCAACTTGTATTTAGCTAGACACTCAAATATTTTCTCTAGGATAGTTAGATGTTCTGCTCTTGTCTTTGACTTACCAAGTATATCATCCCCATAATCTTCTAATATCTTATGCATTAGATCATGTAAGATTACTGTCAGAGTGTAGTACCCTTCCTCGTGTGAACTCATTAGACTCATATTTTATTATTGTTTGTTTTCAGTGGATACATTATCATGATGTGTTATTCAAACTTTATGACATTATTTCATGCTTTATCTGGATATGAGATGCATAATTTATTTGCAATATTTCAGTACTTGTGATTTATGGCATTTTATGGATTATTGCTATGTACTAACACTTTACTTTATCTATGCAATGTGTAATTATATGTTGTGTGTCTGCAAGTGTATTGGATGCAAGGGGACGATGTTCCTTCACTCATTTCGGTGAGACAGGGAATGTCGCGATTCTCCTTCATTGGTGTGTTTGCCATGTTTTCTATATTATATATATGCATGTGTGGTTCGATGATGCAGGATATTGCAGGTACAAGTACTGGGTAGGTACAGGGTATCATCTCCACCTGGCTTCATAGGTTTGAGCATGCCTTATATTTTCTGATGGAAGTGGAGGAGATAGTAGTTGACCCTATTTTATTCAGTTACACTCGTGTGAGTGTCGTCAGTTGGTCATCCTATCAGTTTGTTCGACCTTCGTATTTTGTCGTTTGATCTTTTATGAGTATTTGCTTGAGGTTTGTTCAATTGTGTGTTTAGTGGTTTTAATTAATTAATTAAATTTATGGATTTATCTCATAGTTGGTATTCTTGGGAATTATGTATTTTATGCATTGAGATTATAAATTTAGTTAATTAAAAAGAAGTTATTAAATTAAGTTGCAAGTTGCATGATATTAGAAATATATTTTATTTAAATTTTAGTGGAAAAATAAATTAGATTAGTTGCATTTATTGTTTCCTAGAATTTTAAATAAATAAAAGAATAAATAAATGAAAAAAAAAATTAATTAGAATTAAAGTATTGCTATAATTTCTTTATTTAGAAAATTAATTAATTTGCATGAGAAAAGAAAAGAAAGAAAATTGATTTTTAATTATTGCATGTTAACTTATCCCTTTGTTAGAAAATTAGAAAAGAAAATAAAATTGCTTTTATTACTAAATTTAGGTTTTTGGAGAAAAATATATTCAACCTAGAATTTTAGTTTAAAAGGGGAATAGGTCTTTATTTTAGGGATGCATAGGAAGCAGGTTAGGGGTTTAGGTGAAGAATTTTATTTGGAAGCTTGTTGAAGGATTGGTTCTCTTCTACAAATTTTCTTCCAGGAAAGCTATACCAGGTTGGGTGGCTTATTTTGATTGTTTGTTTTAAAGAAAATATTTCTATTTCTTCTATCGTTCTGAATGATGTGTGTATTAAGATGTTTGTCAAATCTAAAATCTTGTCTGATTATTTCTTGTTCTTGGCTAAAGTCCATTCCTGAAGTTAATTTTTTGTTTATGGAAAGAAGTTATTTTTTGGGTGTTTTTAGATTGGGAAGTTATTATATTATAGGTCTCCTTCTTCTCTTTCCATTTCTGAAGAGAAGATTCATCTTATTGCTTCAGATATTTTATTTTCAGTTTCTTCTGATCTATTTGATGAGATTGTTGCAAAGGAATTTCCTGAATTTTCTTTTTCTTCTGCTTCTGCCTCTTCGAGGCTTGTCCATGATGGTTGTCATGTTTCCTCTTCTCAGCCAAATTCAGTTGAAGGTGTGGATGCAAATCTTATTGATAGTCCTTCTTCAACTATTTCTAATGTGTATGGATTTGATTTCTCTCAGAAGCTAGCCTTGGAGCAATCTCCTTTTGTTTGCCCCCTATTGTTAAAACTCATAAGAAGAGGGGTTGAAAACCAAAATTGGCTAAAATCAAGGAGGAGATTGCGGCTAGTATTCAATCCACTATTGTAGAGAAATTTTCTTCCCATGTCAAAACAAGGAGGGCATGTTGCTCTCCTTGTGATAAATGAGGATTTTATCTTGGAATGTCAGGGGCTTAAATGCCCGTGATAAAAGAGGAAGGATCAAGAAATTTCTTGATTCTTCAAAAGTGGACATCATCTTATTGCAAGAGTCTAAACTTTCTCAAGATTCTTTTGATGACATAATTTCCAAATGGTCCCTTTGGAAAGTTGTTCATGTTCCTTATTTGGGTGCTTTTGGTGATCTTATAACTTTATGGAATCCTAAATCAGTCAAAGTTGAGATGCTATCTTTTGCTTCTCATTGGCGGTTGTTAAAGGTTGACTAGTTTGAAGTCTCTTTTGTTCTGTTTAATATTTATGGTCCGACTTCTCCTTTAGATAAAAACAACTTATGGGATTCCTTAACTGAATTATTTTTACGAGATGATGATTTTTTTATTGTGCTTGGGGGTGATTTTAATGCTCTCCTTTCCTCGAATGAAAAAATAGGGGGTAATCCTACAACTCAGAAAGTTATTAATGACTTTTCTTCCTTTGTACAAAACAATGCCTTATTCGATATTTTCCCTTCTAATGGTTCTTTCACTTGGACTAATAGGAGATCTAAATGCTAGATTGCCTCTCGCCTTGACAGATTTCTTATTTCCCTAAACCTACGTTTGAGCAACTTTTCCTTTTCTTCTGAGATTCTTACCTCCTCAGATTCTTACCATTTCCCAATTTTGCTCAATTTTGATAAATTGGATCATGCTCCCTCTTTTAGACCTTCTTTTAAGTTTGAGAAAATGTGGTTCACTCATCCTCATTTTCTTTCTTTATTAAAGCAATGGTGGATAAGTGCTCTGTTTTGCAAAGGTACTAAGATGTTCCAGTTTTATTCCAAACTAAAATTCATGAAACCTCAAATTATGGCTTGGAATAAATTGGTCTTTAAGAATATTTTTCATGAAAAAGAGGCAGTTGCCAATGATTTGAAGGTTGTTAATGAGGAGATTATTAGACATGGCACTAATTCCTCCACTAACGATGCTCAAAAGAAATTGCAAGCTTACTAGGAGATCCTTTGCTCCCGGGTTGAAATCTATTGGCAAGAAAAGGCTCGTGAGGTTTGGCTTAAAGAAGGTGATAGGAATACTACCTTCTTTCAAGCTGAAGCCAAGCTTAAAAGAGTTGCTTGTACAATTTTTAGTATTAAGGATTCTAAGTCTGGTTATGTCCTTAATTTAGATCAGCAAATTAAAGAGGAGGGGTGTCTTTTTTTAAGGAATTGTTATCTCCTTCTTTTTCTTCTTCCTCCATGGATCATCATGTGGATTTGCTTTTAGATTCTATCCCATCCCTTGTTTCCCATGAGGATAATGACTTTCTTATGAGGCCTTTTTCTTTAGATGAGCTTCATTCTGTTGTTTTTTCCATGGCCCCTAACAAAGCTCCAGGTACTGATGGGTTTACTATCTTGTTCTTTCAGAAATGTTTGGATTTTATTGGTTTTGACTTATTAATGGCTTTGGAAGAGTCTAGGAGGGGTGGGTATATCCTTAAAAAATTTAACATCACTTATATTGCTCTTATCCTGAAATCTAAGAATCCCCAAACTTTTGTTGAATTTAGACCCATTTCTTTGTGCAACTCTATTTACAAAATCTTCACCAAGGCTATTTATTTAAGACTTAAAATTCTCCTTCCTCATATCATCTCTCCTCAACAAGGAGGTTTTGTTCTAGGCCAGGAAACTCATGAGGGAGCAACTGTTGTTCATGAAACTTTGCATTCCATAAATTCATCCAATATCCCAGCTTTTGTGGTCAAACTTGATATGATGAAGGCTTATGATAAAGTTTTTTTGGCTTTTTTGCTCAAAGTTTTGAGAAAATTTGGTTTCTCTGAAAGCTGGTGTAAATGGATCAAGAGTTGTATTTCTACTGCTTCATTTTTTGTCATTATTAATGGATCTCCCTCTGGATACTTTTCTTCAACCCAAGGTGTTAGACAAGGAGATCCTTTATCTCCTTTCGTATTTATCATTATGACATAAGCTTTTAGTCGATTGGTTATTAAGCAAAGGGATCTGGGCTTTTGGCAAGGGGTATTAATTCCTAACTCTGATATGTCAATCACTCATAACCTTTTTGTCAATGATACACTTTTATTTGGGTCTTCTTCTATTCAAGAGGCTACTCATATTAAATTTATTCTGGATACTTATACTACTGGATCTGGCCAACAGATTAGCCCCCATAAATACAAGATCTTCATCTTTAATACTCCTTAGTTGGTGGTTGATAGACTTGTGAATATCTTAGGTTTCCCAATAGACTCTCTTCCTTCTACCTATTTGGGGATTCCTTTCTTTATGGGATCTGCTAAGTCTTCTATTTGGAGTTCGGTTATTGAGAGACTTAAATCTCATATTTATTCTTGGAAGGCTAGGTGGTTGTCTCTTTCAGGTAGGATGCTTCTCATTAAAATGGTCCTATCTGCCATTCCCAATTACTATATCTAAGTTCTTCAAGCTCCCAGATCAGTCATCTCCCAAATTGAAAAGATTATTCGATCTTTTCTTTGGAAAAACAACATGACAGAAGATAAAAAGATTCCACTGATTTCTTTGACCAAGATGTCTCTTTCCAAGCAAGTTGGTGGTGCTGGGATTCAAGACTTATCTAAAAGAAATAGGGCTTTTGGGGGAAAACTAGTTTGGTCTATGTATACTAAGCCCCAATCTTTGTGGTGCCAAATTATGCAGGCTAAGTATTTGGATTCCCAGAATCCTGCTAGGATCTTCACAATTTCTAATCCTCCACAGGGGTCTGCTATTTGGAACTTTATGATCTCATGTAGGGAAGTGGTCTCTAATTTTCTCTCCTAGCAGGTCCATTCGGGGGAGGATATTCTTTTTTGGAAAGACTCCTAGAATGGCTTTCCCCCTCTTTCACAGTATGACTCTCTTGCTTTTGTTTCAGTTGTTCTTTCTCAATCATGGGGAGTTAGATTGGTTGATTATGTAGATAGTGTTGATCTATTTTCTCACAAGGTCTCATGGAAGGATCCCTCTACTCTACCATTGTCCTTGCAGGAAATTCAAAATTTTAAATATGTTTTGCAAGACCAAGTGACTTTCCTTTCTAACATCAAAGATCAACTTATTTGGTGCCCTTCTAAATCGGGAAACTACTCTGTTAAAGAAGGATATTTTGTTGTTCAACAAATGGCCAATCAAAATGCTCCTCATCGTGCCTTTTTGTTTTGTTGGAATAATTCAGTATTACCTAAAGCTGGTGTTTTTTCCTAGCTCGCGCTGCAAAATAGAATTTTGACTAGTGATTGTTTAATCAAATTTAATATTGCAGCCTCCTTTTCTTGTGTCTTATGTGGTAAAGCTCTTGAAGATGTCAATCATCTTTTTCTTCATTGTGAGTTTGCGAGTAGTTGTTGGCATTTTGTCCTCCAAAAGTTATCTCTCTCATTCCCTTTACCTTTATCTTTATGGGACATGTTTTAGTCTTGACCAATTTTGTATTCATCTTCTCTATTTGCTTGTTTGTGGTTTATAATTCCCTCTTCGGTCATATGGGCCATTTGGTGGGAAAGAAACAAGCGCATTTTAGATGTGACTCGTCAGATTTATTGGTTGTTCTTGGGATTTTGGAAAGAAGTATTATTGAGCAAGTTAATGCTCATGTCCATAAATATTTTAACATGAATTCAGAGTTCTCTTCTTGGGACAATTTTATGATCTCTTCTTGGAAAAGTATCATTATTCCTGTATCACCCACCTTTCCAAGGATTCGGAAAACACCTTTAGATAGAAATTCCATAAAATGGCATCCTCCTAATGCCCCTTTTTGTAAATTTAATTTTGATGGATCCTCCTGTGGAAATCCTGGTGATTCAGGAATAGGGATAGTTTTTCGTGATCATTTGGGTTCTTTATTAGCATTAAAAGCTATGCCAATTTCTCCTGGCACAAATAATATGGCCAAGGCTTGTGCTCTTTTAGAAGGTCTTGTTATGGCTAAGGATTTGAATTTCAAATACCTTCATATTGAAGGTGATTCAACTATTATCATTAATGCTTGCAAGGCAAGAAAAGCTGATAATTGGCATTTTTGGTATATTCTTGAACAAATATGGACTCTTCTTGATACATTTGAGCACCTCATCATCTCACATGTTTATCGTGAAGGTAATGCATTGGCTGATTGCCTCGCTAATATGGGTTGTGACAAAACTGTTATTGATTCCTCTCGATTGGGGGGTGATTTGACGAGCTTCCCAAACTTATTAATTATAGCCTGCAGAGAGTTGATGATTTAATCTTTATTATTATATGATTGATTGTTTATACGAGTCGATATTCTCTTCTCTTGGTGAGGTATTTATTTTCATAATTCCATTTGATTTTGATTTGAGGTACTTTTCTTTACTTGATCATCACTTGGCATTCATTAATGATGAGTTGGTTGTTATTGATGTTGTTCGTGTGTTTGGTACTCACTTCTAGTGCGAAATCTGGAGATATTTATTTTCACATTGGGAATTCGTCCTTCATATGTCATTTAAAGTTTGACGTAGCATTGTTTTCATGATTATCTCTGTATGTCGCTTCTTTTGGTTTGTTAGTTTTTTTATGATATATCTCCTCTTTCTTTTCATTTACGGCATAAAAATTTTGGGCTTCATTTCTCTCTAGCATTTCCACATTCACCTCTTCTCCTTTGGCATTTTTCTATAATGGCGGACTACAGATCTCATGTCGTTGGTGTCAGTCATGTTTTGGAACCGTGCGTTTCTTGTAAATTCTCTGTGTTTTGTAGTATATATATTTTGGTTGCAGTTGTTTTTTGGTGCAGGGACATGTCAATTTTGATTGCAGGAGTTCTTTGTTGTAGGACCTTCAAGATATCCCAGGAACTTATTTTGTAAATAAGCTTGCATGCTCCTATTATGTAAAACGAGCTTGTATGCTCCTATGTGTAAATGAGCCTGCATGCTCCTTTGTTGATCTCTATTGTGTAACTAGCTCCGGCTAGAGGATTGTTCACTACTTCTCTTCTATAATCATGTTGATGAGCAATGACCAGAGTTTTTCTTGCTGGTTCTTTTCGCTGGGAGCTCAGTTTAAACCAATTTTTAAATATATTGTAAAAATTATTTATTATTAATAAAATATATCTAGTGGCATTGCCACCTTGCGAAAAAAAATAAAAATTCATTTCCCTTTTAATAAATTTGATTGGAAATAAATTTTGGTTGAAAATAGAATTTACTGGTTTTTAGGTTATTGTATGTAAAAAAAAATTAAAAAATTAAAAAAATTAAATTAAAAAAAAATTAAATTAGAAAAAAGAAAAAAGAAATAAAAATATTAAATTAAATATATATATATATATATATTAAATTAAAAAAAATTTATTATTTTTTAATTAAATTAAAAAAAATTAAAATAATAATAATAATTAACCCATTAATGGGTCCTGGAGGGTTAGTCCCCTGTCCGAACCAGCAAAAGACAAGGTTAAATGGGAACCGCCAACAAAGGAGTGGATTAAAATCAACTTTGACGGGGCGTCTAGGGGAAACTCGGGAATCTCCGGAGTGGGCGTAGTTGCAAGAGATGATAAGGGGATTATCGTATTCAAGGGGGCCCGACGACTCCAAAATGGGACAAACAATGAAGCGGAAGCACAGGCGGCACTAATGGTTGCGGAATTGGCTATTAACATGAAAGTGCCAAAACTACATTTGGAAGGGGATTCCCAAGTTGTTATCAATGCAATAGCGAAAGGTAGCACCCCCTCCTGGAAACTATCTCATTGGGTGGAGATAATACGCGAAAAACTTACCTCATTTGAAGCTTTTCGAGTCTCCCATGTCAGGAGAGGTGCTAACGTAGTGGCGGATCTCCTCTCAAACGCTGGATGTGATATGTCAGACCAAGTGGCCAAATGGTGGAAGGGTAATGGTAGCATTTGGAAGTGGTATTAATGCAGTTCATGAAGTGCCAAACTAGCAAGCATGCTAGACAGCTCGCAAGGACGAGTACTTGATATCCCTGGCTTTGTAATTAATGTGGCATTTCAAAAGCATAAAATATTGGTTCGAGACAATGGCGGAGGGCAGGAAATCTGCGGCGGAATATCTTTCCATTTTTTTCACAGATTATGCATTTATATCCCGTTGCAAACGACAACGGATTTATAATCAATTTGAATATTGTGCATTGTATTTGCCAAAAACTGGAGTAATGAAGCTTGTTTTTATCTTTGTAGTTTAGTTCTCTAGTTTTAACAAGTTTCGAGCAGTTTTCAATGGAGGCAAATTTCACGCTCCAAACAGAGAAGAAATTGGTTCCGATCCTGGGAGCGGTTTCGGACAAACGTCTGCAGGGTCTCTTCAAATACAAGGAAGACAAGCTGTGGAGCGCGGCTAGATTAATGCTGGGGGAGGATTTGGTGCATATCCATTTCTGATACAGAACAAATATGGAAGTCTACTCCTTGATAATGGCGTGGGCGTGCGAATTCGAACCTGAAGTGGAGAAAGTTAAACTAACGATGAAAAAACTTATTGATGGGGATTACTTAATTAATATGGACTCCATTCTGGAATGGGTGATCCCCCAGACCGAAATCCGTATCCAGGAAGGAGAAGCGAGGGAGGAGATTTTACCGTTTGTCAGGGGACCTGAGAGTCGTTTAAAGGAGCAATGCAGGGAACGTGCTCGACTTGGCTGGGAAGCCATGAAGCTATGTGTGAAGTTGATAAGAACATATGAGGTTTTAAAGGCACTGAAGGTGGTGGCATGCATGGAGGTGGGAAGAGAGCTCCGAGACCGTTTCGAGGAGGGGAGAGCGGTTCAGTTCCTAGCCAGCCTGGAAGGTGACCCAAACTTTGAGAACCTAGACTGCATCCCGAAGATGAAGTCGGAAGCGGCCAAAGGGAAAGCTTTGGCGGACATCGATGATGTGGAGATGAAGAAGCCGAACCAGAGTGACTCGGATTGAGTGGTCATGGTGCAAATCTATGGGGTTTTTTTGCTTTCTGCTTCGTTTGGTTTTTTTTAAAAAAAACCTTTTATGGATTACTGTAATATGTCGTGCATAAATGCACAGTACTGTGATACCTTCTACTTTCTCTTTTAGCTGGAACTCTGCATAGTAGGTTTGAACTATTTTTTGGGTTGATGTTGATATGAAATTTTTTGAAAATTAATATATCAAAATTACCGATCAAAAAATAATAATAATAATATATATATATATATATATGTATATATACATACATATATATATATATACATGTATATATATATATATACATACATACATACATATATATATATATATGTTGAAATGTGGTGACTGATCAGCAAATAACTGTAGCCTTCGAGAAAAAAAAAATTGCCATTTTTTGTTGATGAAAACCGACATTGTAATAAAACCCTAAAAAGGTCGACTTTGTTTGTTGCCCTAAAAACTCATGTTATAAGCGGTTGAGATGCTTAAGGCATTGTAAGATTGATGTACCTTTTTCGCTGGATAATAAGAAAGATTGGACGGCTGTGTATGGTGGATGTAACCCATTCTGGGTGAACCACATTAAATCTCTGTGTTATCTGTGTCCTGTTTTATTTCTTTATCTTTTGTATTTAAATCTGCATATAATTGTTAGTTCATATTTGCTTCGGATCTGCTTGAAACCCTAACAATTGGTATCAGAGCGAGGTTTTCTGTAAATTGGCAAGACTTTCAGATTTGAGTGGGAGCAATGGAGGATTCCAAATTCAAGGTCGAAAAGTTTAACGGCCAAAATTATCAGTTATGGAAAATGCAGATGGAGGATTACCTGTATCAAAAGGATTTGTGGCGGCCATTGGAAGGAAAAGCAAAGAAACTGACCACAATATCAGATGAAGAGTGGGACATTTTAGATAGAAAGGCACTGGGATCCATTCGATTATGCCTTGCGTCGTCTGTAGCATTCAATATAACAGAAGCAAAAACGACTGTAGATTTGATGGCAACATTGGTTAAGTTGTATGAGAAACCCTTGGCTTCGAATAAGGTATTTCTTATGAAGCGTTTGTTTAATTTGAAAATGAGTGAGGGAGGATCTGTAGCAGAGCACTTAAATGAATTTAATACAATTACCAGTCAATTGTCTTCGGTAAAAATTACCTTTGTAGAAGAGGTTAGGGCTCTCTTGATTTTATGTTCTTTGCCAGAAAGTTGGAATAGCTTGGTTATGGCTGTAAGTAACGCTGTCTCTGGTAAAAATACTTTGGTATTTGATGATATTGTTAGTGTTATCCTAAGCGAGGAAATGCGAAGGAAAAGCATAGGTGAGACTCCAACATCATCGGATAGTGTTTTGAATGTGGAGAATAGAGGAAGATCAAAGGAAAGAGGAAAAGGCCCTGGGAATGAGAAGTCACGAGGGAAGTCAAAGAAAGGACGCTCTCAATCTAGAGGAAAGAAAGATTGCTGGTACTGCGGAAAGCCTGGTCATCTAAAGAAAGACTGTTGGTCTCGAAAAAATAAAGAAGGAGACAAAAATGAAAATTACAGTAAGGAAGCTAATATTGCAAATAATACTTTACAAGATGTTTTAATCTTATGTTTGGATAATGTTAATGATTCCTGGATAATAGATTTTGGGGCTTCATTTCATGCTACACCCCATAGAAAATATTTTCTAGATTATGTTTAAGGTGATTTTGGACAGGTATATTTGGGTGATGATGAGCCCTGTCAAATTGTTGGAAAAGGAAAGATAAAGATAAAGTTGCAGAATGGTAATGACTAGTTTCTGCAGGAGGTAAGACATGTTCCTAATTTAAGAAGAAATTTAATTTCTGCAGGGCAACTAGGTAGTGAAGGCTGCATAGTTACCTTCTCAGATAGTATGTGGAAGGTCACTAAAGGATCATTAGTAGTAGCTAAAGGTGTGAAGGTAGGCACATTATTCTGTGTACTGGTAACACTTACTCTACCTTAGCTACTACAGATAAAGTTACTACAGTGACAACAACAATAAATGTTGCAAGAACAGATTCGATAATGTGGCACCATAGGCTCGGGCACATGAGTGAGAAAGGGATGAAAATCCTTCACTCCAAAAATCTATTGCCAGGACTAAAGAAGATTGATTTAGAGTTCTGTGAAAACTGTGTTTATGGCAAACAAAAAAGAGTCAGATTTCTCAAGGTTGGGAAAGAGAAGAAGAGTGAGAAGTTAGAGCTTCTACATTCAGATGTATGGGGACCGGCTCAAGTATCATCTCTTGGTGGCTCTTGTTATTATGTTATTTTTATTGATGACTCAACCAGAAAAACATGGGTATATTTCCTAAAACAAAAATCAGATGTTTTTGAAACTTTTAAGAAATGGAAAGCTTTGGTTGAGAATGAGACAGGAAAAAAGTTGAAGTGTCTTAGATTGGATAACAGAGGTGAGTATTGCAGCAAAGCATTTGAAGATTACTATTCCTTAAATGGGATTCGAAAGTAGAAGACAGTTCCAGGAACTCCACAGGAAAATGGTGTGTTAGAGAGAATGAATAGGACCATCATGTAACGTGTGAGGAGCATGAGATTGCATGCTGGATTGCCCTTACATTTTTGGGCAGATGTTGTACATACTGCTGTCTATTTGATAAATAGAGGACCTTCAACCCCTTTGGATGGTGGTATTCCAGAGGAGGCATGGACTGGTAAAAAGGTAAATTATTCTTTTCTAAAAACTTTTGGTTGTGAAGCTTTTGTCCATGTTGATAAAGAAAACAGAACCAAGCTCGATGCTAAATCTCAGAAATGTACCTTCATTGGATATGGGATAGATGAATATGGCTATCGGTTATGGGATTTAAAAAATAAGAAAATAATTAGAAGTAGAGATGTTATATTCAATGAGAAGGTTATGTATAAAGAACAAATGTAGGAAAAGAAGCATGAACAGGACAAACAAGAATATGTGGTGTTGGATGAGATTCCTGAAAATGAAATGCCACAGGTACCTGATGCTCAGCAACAACAAATTGTCCCACAAACTCCTACAAGTGTTAAATGTTCTATGAGGACAAGTAGACCCCCTAAAAGATTTTCTCCTTCTTTGTATTCTATTTTATTAACGGATTCTGGTGAACCAGAAGAATATGAAGAAGCAATGTAGGTGGATGCCAAACAACAATGGGAGCTAGGCATGAAAGAGGAGATGGACTCCTTGATGAAAAATAAGACTTGGGACTTAGTCCCTTTACTTGCAGAAAAAAGAGTCTTGCCTAACAAATGGGTTTATCGGCTGAAGGAGGAGGAAGGAGGTCAAAAAAGATATTAGGCCAGACTTGTGGTAAAAGGTTTTGCACAGAAAAAGGGTATAGATTATGATGAAATATTTTCTCCAGTTGTAAAAATGACTTCAATTAGAACTGTACTTAGTCTTGTGGCTGCAGATGATTTACATCTTGAATAATTAGATGTCAAAACAACTTTCCTCCATGGAGATTTGGAGGAGGAAATTTACATGTTGCAACCACAGGGATATGAGGTCAAAGGTAAGGAGAACTTGGTGTGCAGGTTGAAGAAAAGTTTGTATGGCCTAAAGCAAGCACCCCGACAATGGTATTTAAAATTTAATAGTTTCATGGCTGAACACGGTTATCATAGATGTCATTCTGATCATTGTGTATATTTTAAGAGATTTGATAATGGCAGTTATATTATCCTGTTGCTTTATGTTGATGACATGCTTGTTGCTGGGTCTAACATGCAATATATAAATGATCTTAAACAGAAATTAGCCAGGTCATTTGCTATGAAGGATTTGGGTGCAGCTAAGCAAATTCTCGGTATGAGGATTACACGGGACAGGAAAAATAGAACCTTGAATTTGTCCCAAAGTGAGTATATAAAGAAGGTGTTGAAAAGATTTAACATGCAGGATGCAAAAGCAGTTAGTACACCTTTGGCTAGTCATTTCAAATTGACTAAGGAGATGTGCCCAAAGGCACAGGAAGAGGTTAATAAAATGTCTAACATCTCATATTCATCAGTTGTTGGTAGTTTGATGTATGCAATGGTATGCATAAGGCCAGATATTGCACATGCAGTGGGAGTTGTGAGCAGGTTTATGAGTAATCCGGGTATGGAACATTGGAATGTTGTGAAATGGATTCTTCGGTATTTGAAAGGAACTACTACGAAGGCATTATGTTTCAAAGGATCTAATGCTTCTCTAAGTGGATTTGTTGACTCTGATCTGGCGGGTGATATTGATTCACGAAGGAGTACTACAGGGTATGTTTTTACTATAGGGGGAACTGCAGTCAGTTGGATTTCTAGGCTGCAAAAGGTTGTTGCACTTTCAACCACTGAAGCTGAGTATGTTGCTGCTACAGAAGCCAGCAAAGAGATGATTTGGTTGCAATGTTTTATGAAGGAATTGGGTCAGACACAAGAGGATAGCCCATTGTATACTGATAGCCAAAGTGCCATTCATCTTGTGAAGAACTCTGCTTTTCATTCAAGGACAAAGCACATTCAGCTCAGGTACCACTACATCCGAACTGTTTTGGAGGAGGGTCAGTTACGGCTTGAGAAGATTCACACAAGTGAGAATCATGTCGATATGTTCACAAAGGCAGTTCCACAAGAGAAGTTGATTTCTTCATCAGTTTCTATTGGTCTTCTTGATTGATAATTGTGGAATTTATACCAGTCGAGTTCTAGTATTTTATCCAACAAATGTTGCATGTACAGTGGTGTCGTGTAGTATCAGTCTCCAAGTGGGAGATTGTTGAAATGTGGTGATTGATCAGCAAAGTACTGTACACTCAGCACGTATCCTCGTCAGGGTCCGGGGCCGGGCTAGGTCCCAGGCAGGGGTTCGGGGGCGGCAGCCCCCGAGAAATTTTTTTTTTTTGCCATTTTTTGTTGATGAAAACTGACATTGTAATAAAACCCTAAAAAGGCCGACTTTGTTTGTTGCCCTAAAAACTCATGTTATAAGCGGCTGGGATGCTTAAGGCATTGTAAGATTGATGTACCCTTTTTGCTGGATAATAAGAAAGATTGGACGGCTATGTATGGTGGATGTAACCCATTCTGGGTGAACCACGTTAAATCTCTGCATTATCTGTGTCCTGTTTTATTTCTTTATCTTTTGTATTTAAATCTGCATATAATTGTTAGTTCATATTTGATTCGGATCTGCTTGAAACCCTAACAATATATGTATATATACATGTATATATATAGATATATATAGATGTATATATATATATGTACATATATGTATATACATATAAATATATATATATATATACATATATATATATATGTGTGTGTGTATGTATATGTATATATACATATATACATATATATGTGTGTATATACATATACATATATATATATGTATATGTATATACACACACACATATATATATATATATGTATATATGTATATGTATATACACGTATATATATACATATATACATACACATTATGTATATCTATGTATATGTATATACATATACATGTATATGTATATACATATATGTATGTATATATGTATATATATATATGTATATATGTGTGTGTGTGTGTATGTATGTATGTATATAGTATTTTATGTGGTTTTAATTATGTTATTTTGGAAATGAAAGATATTTCACAATTAAATCTTCTTTTTATTATATAATTTAATGTGATATAATTATATAATTTTACATTCATAGAATATATATTTATGTAATTATATTATATTATTATATATAATTTAAAATTTGAAATTTAATTTAGATTATTGATATAATCTAATCGGGTTTATTTGTAAATTAATCATGAACATATAATTAAAGAGTTAATTTTTATGTGATTTTATTTAACTTTATTGGACAAATGACAGATTGATTTCTTTGTATTAAAATAGTTGTATTTTCTTATTGTCTGGAAAATTTTTAATTGCAAGTTATTTATGCTTTTGGTTGTTTTAAGAAAAGATTACCTATATTAGGATCTTGTGTAAATGGTGTTTGCAGTCAAGCTTAATTTCGTTGCAATTCTGATTGAGTTGTCATTGTGTCATATGTTATTTTATCTCCTTAGTCAAGTGTTGTTGTATAACCTTGTTGATGTGAGTCATTGTGTGTTTTGTTCCAAATGGTCAATCTTGGGTTAGTGATTGTGTATCCTTCACCTGTGGTTTGTCGGGATTAGTTATGGTCGTTTGTTTTGGCATAGAGTTCTCGTAGAGAGACCTTTCCTATTAGTGTCCTATGAGAGAGAGTGGCTTTCGAGCAGGGGTGGTGCTCAAAGTGGATGACAGGATAACCCGTCGAAAGTTAGTTAAAAAGTGATAACCTAATAATATATTGGGGGGGAGTGAGATAAATATTAATTAAGATAATGTACCTCGTGCATAGGTGTAGTGCTAGTACAGGGCTCATAATGCTACGAGAAGGCCTGGAATGGCAAACTTACCACCTTACCTTCATAAAAGGATTGGTAGGGTCTACATGAGACTTAGTTGGAGCCGAAAGTCGGGAGAGGTTACCAGGACAAAGAGTCGGGACCTAGGAGGCCTACCATGGTAACCATCAAGCTATGCGATGACACTCTCTCCTTAGAGTCACTAGTGTTTTGTGAGTTGAGTCACATGGTTGTTTGCGAAGTCTTGTAGTTCTTTCATACTTGTCTTACTTTGTTTGCTTGAGGGTTTTCTACTATCTCCTAGCATGGTGGGGTGGTTCCATTTCGAGATCACATGGTCGGGTGGTAGTGCCACTTCCCATCGAATGTTCTGGATTGTATCTTCAGGCGAGGAAAGACTTCGCTGGTGTTTCTTTGTTCATGGTTCATGTACCGGCTCATGTTCGTGATTATTGTTCAATTGAGACCTTGTGGTCATTATATCAGACTTTTATGTAACCTTGATATTGTAAATTTGTAATCTGTGGTATTATTGGAAGCCATGTAATTATGGATATTGTAATATTATGTCAGTGGAATGTATGTTAATTCAGTTGCTTTGATCTTGTCTATAAATGATTTATGGAAAATTGAATGTATTGGAATACTTGATTCTTTTATTATGGAATTTAGATGTATGTGTAGTCTTAAACTTAAGCATTTACTTTATCTAGTTAAATGGACAATTGGATTAACCATGGCGTTAATATAATCTATGATTAATCTTCATTGGTAACCCTTAGGAAATCATGTGTTAGTCTTCCGCTGTGTTATTAGATGTGCAATGATTATAATTAATGCACTTAATAAAAAATAAAATTATTTCACCCTTTAGTTGCTTAGTTGTGTTGTTTTCCTTTAGGATTCCTAGCGGGGCATTACATAGAGCCCCTTGGTATGTGGCCCTAGCATTGTTAAGACCAAAAGGCATGATCTGATAACAAAAAGTCCCCCATGGGGTTGTAAAACAGTTTTATGTTGGTCCTCTTTTGCTATCTTTATCTGATTATATCCTGAGAATCCATCCATGAGGGCTAGCATTTCATGTCTTGCTACTAGATCGAAAAGGATGTCGATGTTAGGAAGTGGAAAAATATCTTTGGGACATTCCTTATATAGGTCCTTCAATTCTATACATACTCTAATATCTTCATTAGGATTAAAAATAGGTACCATGTTAGAAATCCATTCTGAATAATCTATTGGTCAGATAAACTTCACCTCTAGGAATTTTTCCAACTCTTCTTTGACCAATAGTCCTAATCTAGGATGCATCTTGCGCAGTATCTATTTGACTGGTTTGACATTTGGATCAACTGCTAGATGATGAACTACCAGCTTAGGATCGAGGCCAAGCATATCTGCATAAGACCATGTGAAGTTGATGGGCCACTTATGAATAATGTTAGAGAATACCTGAAACTGATCTTCAAATAGGGAAGCAACGGTATGCGCGATGTGTGGGTTTTCCGTTGTGCCCAAATTTATTTTTGTGGTCTAATCTATGAGGATTGACAATCTTTCAAAAGTATGGTCATCAATGAGGAGAAGAAGAGAATCCTCATCTTCTAGCGCCCGAGAGAGGTTTTCACGAGAAGATACTCCCTTTATTTTTACTATTTTATGGTCCATAGGCGCCTTAGAAAGGTTTTCACCACAAGAATCTTGATCTTTTGATTTTTTTTCACTTTTTCATTTAAGGATTCCTTCTTCCACAAAATAACCTTGAGGATCTAGCTTGTAGACTATGTTCTACTTAGGATGATAATACGATGCATACTCAGTTGCCCCGAGAAACTGTAGGAGAATTTTGTCATTTTGGAACCTATCTAAGTGTGAAACAGTTCGGGCCCAATCGATGAGCTTAGGATGGCGAAGGTGAAGGTCAATAAGGATGGATATATCAAAAAGATATGATGTGCCAAAGGTCGAGGAGCGATCTATATCATCGTACGCATGTATGACAACCTCCTCAGGCATGTCTTCGATATCAAGTGAGGTGTTTTTGTTGTTTCCAGAAGTGCCTTTCGAATTTGAGGCTTCATGGGAGGGGCATCCAAAATCAATCCCTTGATGATTCATATTGGGAATCAAATCAATGGGTCTTTTGATTCCTTGTTCTTCCTGGCCTAATCCACCACCTTGATAATTCCATTTTTCAGTAGCCCACTTATGAGCAGTCGGGTATTTCTCTTTGAATTCCTTGAGATGAGTCTTGTTATCTGTAAGGACATCCTTGTATAGCCATTGATTTATGTCTCCTTCTATGACCTCATGATTAAGTTGTCCTTGAGCTTGGAATGTAGTGGAGCCACATTGTCAGCCCATTGGTTCCTTCTTCTTTTGTTGTTTAGTGGGTTTCCCATAAGCATGTGGATCTAAAGGTAGAGCACCCACCACAAAGGTACCTTGCAAGGAGTATTCAACACACCCAATGTTGTTGACCTTGAGTTGGGAGAAGGAGGAAGAGACAAAAGTCTTCTCTTTAGAAACAACTAGTATGGTATTAGGGTTAACATATGAGGATGATGTGGTGGTAGGTGCAACTCCACTGTTGATGCCAAGGAAATGATAAGAATATAGAGATGAAGCCTCGAGTGCGCGACAGTACTCAAAGGGTTGAGTGTCACCACGAATAGTGATTTCGCATTCTTGAAATGGAAATTTGAGGCATTGGTGATAGGTAGAAAGGGATGGCCTGCATAGCATGGATCCATGGGCGATCGAGAAGTATGTTGAATGGGAGATCAAAATTAATGACGTGGCACAATATGATTTGTGTTATTGGGCCCACCTGAATAGGGAGATTGGTCGTCTCTAGTGAGCTTCTCTCAGCATTGTCATAGGCCTTGATAGTAATGCATTGATTGTGCATGTTTGAGATAGTGCACCCCACTTGAGTAATAAAACTTAATGTACAAAGATTGAGGGCAGATCCATAATCAATTAGGACTCATTTCACTTTGTGTAGCTTAACTATGGCTTCAATGTTCAATGGGCGAATGTGATCAGGATATGGGATCGTGGCATCGGATTCTGTGAAATCGAGGTGGTAGGTGGAAGATAAATGGGATACAATAGCTTGAAACTAGGTGGTATCAATATCACTCGGAACACGAGCTTCTTGTAAGGTTCCTGTATGAATCTCCCTATGAGTAGTAAAGGCTTTGATGAGGTCAAGAATGGAGATCTGTGCAGGAGTTTTTCCTAAGTGCTCGAGGATATTATATTGTGTGGACATTGATGTTGTAGGAGGAACATTAGATGCAGGAGCTCCTTGGATTGACATGTGATCTCTTCTAGTGGTGACCGCACAGTGAGTATCACCTCCTTTAATATAGACCATGTTAACATGATCATCTACTTGAGAAATCTACCATATGGTAGGTCCATATTCAAATTTTACATTGTTTTAATTAATGTTATTGGTAGTGCGATCTTGATTTGTAGCGGATGTGTTTGCTTCCCCTTGATGCTTGGGAAGAGAATTTTTATACATTCTTACATTGGCGTTAGGTGGTTTTCCTATGGCAGGGTCAACAACAATTTTGCCCTAATCAATGAGGTCCTGAACCAGGTGTTTTAACTTCATGCACTTGTTTGTTTTATGACACTTGATGCGATGATAGGCACAATATTCATTTTCCTTATACCAATCAGGTTTAGGCTTAGATTCATCAAAAGGATGCGTTTGAGGGTATAAAACCATGTTGTGTTGTTCCATACATTTAAAGATGACATCTAATGGTTCAACCATAGGCATGAAATGGCATCGAGGATCATTATTACTTGATTGACGCGGGGGAGCCTAAGATACTGTGATTGTGTTAGTTCTACTGCCCTGTGCATTTAATGTTTGCACTTGTGGGGGAGGGACATGCATCGGTGGTGGAGTATTAACATATGCCTGTGGTGAGGTATTATTATATGTTTGTGTGGGTGGTAGCTTGGTAGCCACAATAATTTCCACTGTCTTGGAATCAATGACCCCATCACCAACAACATTCTTGTTTTTGTTTCAATAACATGGCCTATCATTGTTAGTCTTATTTGAATACTCTTTGTAGAGCTTGATGACTCCTTTGTCGATTACACCTTGTTCTACCAATGGTCCTTTAGACATTATATCTTTAAATGTGCTAGCACAATTTAATTGAATGTGATACCCCAGTTTAGGATGGAGATTATTGATGAAAATAGGCACTAATTGGGTATTTGGCATTATGCATGGGAGGCGACCAGCTAGGGCTCTCCATCGTTGGGTATAATCAAGAAGACTTTCACCACCTTTTTGTTTAGCTTGACATAAGTCAAGCATGGGGATGTCATTTTCTATGTTATAGTGATATTAAGCAACAAAACCCTCTGATAAGTCCGCAAAGGTGGTGATGACTATTGGCATTATGTGAACCGGTATGTGGACATAATGATATTGTATGTTGTCATCGATGTCAATATGCTGAAGAAGTGAGAACTGGCATATGAGAGAACCGATAGAACACTATGAATCGGCATTTGTGCCAAAGTGAAGCGGTGTGCTTGTTCAAGGTGAATCGGCATATGGTTATGGGAACCAGCACATGGAAGCATTGTATGACTGCTAGTTGGTAGTCTCAACTTCAAGGTTTCCGATTTAAGTGCTTCAAGCCTGTGTGGCTCAACTGGTGACATTGTGTGATGAGTTAGCATTGTAATGAAGAACAGATCATGTTGCCACGTCAGCCTTGTGCGCATGAAGGATCTTACATGAAGGAGATTATTCCTATCTACCTCGGGAATGTGTGAAGTCTGTAAAACGATGATAACGTGTGATGGGTTATCAGCCGCCATGAAATCGGTAAAAATGGATGATGGAGAATGTCTTCAGATTGGATCAAGACTGTTGCAATTAATGGAGTGTTCTCAACAGTCGTGATTGAACCGTTTGAATTCCTTAACCTAACAGGTTTTAGGATTTAGGGTTTATGCTACCAACCTATCTATTTTCCTATAAGGTCGATGTTGTGTCTCTTTATGAGGTTGTTGGCAAAAGTTGTGTGTGTGTATCCAAGAGAAGGGATACATGATTCTTGTCAGACCAAAAAGGAGAGAAGTGATACCTGCAGAGTGTAAGTGCAGAAGGTGAAGAGGAGTTTAAGCGGATCTGCATTGGCATTGAGTGTTGTTACCAAATCATTGTAATACCTGTTGATCTCTAACCACCTCAACAGTTGGAAAATCCCCTAACAGGGTAGCCTTAACCGGCTTGCTGTAAATCCTTTAACAGGGTAATTCAAAGCTATTGAGTTCAAAATCCTTTAGCTATTGAGTTCTTGAAATCCTCTAACAAGGTAACCTTTAACAGGGTTTAACCCTTAACCAAGTATTGTAGCCATCCCTTAACCGGGTGATCCCTAACAGGATCGGTTCCTAGCAGAACCTATTGTAATGTCTCTAACCGGACAAGGCTCCTAACAGAGCGGACTTCTAAAGAGTTCAAAAATAGCTTGTGGGTACTCATCCCCACCGTGATTTTTCCCAGTTGGGTTTCCACATGAAAAATATGTGTGTCATGTGTGATGCTTTTATCTTGTAGATGCTTTCCTATTGTCTGTCAAGCATATGATGGTTTGGTGTTTTATGCCTGTCAATAAAACATGTTGAACTAGTTGTTATTATGATCTGATGATAGATTACCTGTTTATGCATAAGGGTGAAATGGTAGTGTAGTCTTGAGTTGAGTGAAAAGCTAAGTGAGTAACCGGTTAATGCTTGTCTTAGTCATTCTTAGCTTTACCAGTTGCACTCTGTTTTAAACCGGTGTCACTGTTTGCCAGTCATTTGAAGTGTCTGCTGTCAAACCGGTTTAGGACTATATTTTTGTCTATACTGATTCACCCCCCCCCTCTCAGTACCGGGTTAGTACTATTCGTTCATCATTGAGTTATCAATAACACCAAATGGCAATTTGGAGAACCATTCTAATGAAGGACCGCTAAGGCTCTTAGGGAACAACCGCAAAATATAGTCATCACACCATGATACTTCTTGACAAGCCATGAAGAATTCCTTGACATGATATCATGAAGAATTCCTTGATATGATGTCGTGGATCTCCTTTTCCTTTGTATTTATCAAATATTGGTGTTTCAAAGTGTTTAGGAAAAGACATAGTTGTGATAGATTTTTTGAATGGATATGGAAAAAGTTCTTCAAATTTGAAGACCCGTCCCAAGCTATTCTCTTGTAATGACTTGAGGGTGGCTTTCATTTCGGCCCATTCAGTAATGACTGGAGAAGCATCGGGGGATGAAGTAGTCGATTGGTATCGTGGTACTTGATGTGACATTTGTTGAGATTGATGAGAGCCTTGTTGGTGTGGTGGATTATGATAACTTGCCATATTTTGATAACTCAAAATTTGTTTTTGACCTATCGATTGTTGTTGGTATTGAGGTACCTATGAATAGATCATTGTGTTCTGTTGCAGGGCCAAGTGGTTGTTGATATTGCAGATTCTGGAATCAAGTTGAATATGTGTCACACTACCTTGTGGATAACTACCCCTTGTGTAATTAGGATATATTTTAGATCGAGAATTTTGTGTTGGGTGATTTTGGTTTGCACCACTTTGCACGTGATGAACATTCGTGACTACATAGGATGTAGGTGTGCGCTTGCAAATAACTAAATCACGATTGTGAAACATTTGGTTGGAAAGTTACTCGAGGTTGGTATTGGGTCAAACCAACAACTTGTAGCATCGATTGAATAGGTGGGGTATGTATGATGATGGTATCGTGTAATGCATGCCCCCAGTCAAGACCTATGTGACAAACGTGAGGGGATAGCCTGACATCCCTATGGTGTTACCTACAACTTGTAACGTTGATTGAACGAGTGGGGGTATAGATGATGATGATCATGGCATTGTATAATTCATGCCCTCAGTCATAGTTTGTGTGGTGGATGAGGAAGGATAGCCTGGCATCCATGTGGTCCAAACTAATGCTTGTGTAGAAGACACATTTATGGGTTGAGAGATCGGATTGGTAAAAGGTGTGACTTGCATCACATTGGATGTCATAGGTTTCTATGCTTCCAATGGTAGCAAGATGGGGAGTTATGTGGACAACACATTAACCAATGTATTATAAACACCACCTCTTGCAGATGCAAGCCCTTGCAACTTAGCATAAAATGGTTGATAGTGTTGAGTGATGTAATCCATAGGCACTAGCATACATGATGTGGATATGTCGTTTTACGACAGTGTTGGTGAGGATAATGTGGTTTGCTGAGGTAATTCTTGCTGGCTAGTGCTTATAGGGACATCGGGTCATGTGATAGTCATGCCACTAGTGACCGTGTTAGCAAAAATGAGGTCCTTATGAGCTTCAATGATATTGTCAATCATTTGGGCGTTATTAGTGTTAGCTAAGAATTGGTCGACTGGATTGGTTTGGGAGTCTGTTTCATCAGGTCGATTTACCATGGCATCATCTGAGATGGTTGGGTTAAGTGTCTCATACATGAGGCGAACATTTCCTTCCATTGCGAGATTGACAGCAAACTCAGAGTTTTGTTGTGGGTCTGAAAACCCTAATCCCAATTGGGACGATTTCTCCATAGTTTGCCTAGACTTGGACCGAGTAGTGACAGGCATGGACCATACGAGATGAAAGAAAGATGTTGTGAATAAAAGAAAAAAGAGACTACATTATCCAAATGATTTGATTGAGTGGAAGAGATAATGAAGACCTAGATGAGGACAAGATGTTGTCTGATAAGGAACAATGCGACACTGGGATAACTTAGGAGGATACACCAAAACAAAACCCAGTAAGGTAGCACACTATAGATCAAGGTGATACACAATGAGAAACCTTGGGACATAATATAGTCCAAGGATAAATGCTAATTGTCATGAGGAGAGATATAGACTAACCTGATCGTAATCAAGACCGATAAAACCTAGATCGATGAATGAAAGATGGACAAGACCTAAGAGAAAAGCGATGAGAAATCAACTCACAAATGATGAACGATGGCATAAGGATTCACATAAGAAAGATGGTATAAGATCAATTGTGGAATAAGACAACTACTTTGACAACTAGATCAGACAGATATGAGGAGATGCCTAATCACCACAAGAAAAGCGATGCTAGGGATGACGACCTTGATGCTGAGATATATGAAATAGATGTGATCTAATTGAAAATCAACAGCATCTGGACACAAATGGAGATACTACGACTCAACTTGATATGCAAAGCGAAGGATCAAAGATATCAATCAAGAGCAAACTAATGAACCATGGACAACACTCTACTAGCACAACAATGCTTAAGACTGAAAAACACGTAAGGATAGACACCAACTACTAAAATATTGAGAAATTTCTAACGTAATGTGGACATCATTTTGGTAGTGTAACAACGTCTAAAGCTGAGATCATAAAAGTTAGACTCTAACAGCTGAGAAAATCAAGAAACTTCTAACACAATGCAAGCAACATTTCAATAGCGTAATGACGTATAAGACCAAGATCGCAAAGGTAAACCCTAATAGCTGAGAAACTCTAAAAAAAGTGAAATGGTAAAACAAAAATTTAGCAGCTTGAGGAGACAAAAATAACAAATCCACTATAGGACAGTGCAAACCCATTAGAAAAAGATTCAAACCCATTAGAATAGGTAGCAAACTCTCTATAATAGGACTAGTCAGCTTATGTTTCAACTAATTGGAAATAATTGGGCAACACAACACTACTAAAGGTGCGAACTCGCTAGAACGAATGTCAGACCCGCTATAACAAACAACAAACCCTGGACTCGACTGCAAACCCGCGACAGGATGAAACTAACGATTGAACAATGCGAAGGATGCAAACCCGCTCCAAGAAGACTCCAAAATATAACAAAGATAGACTGAGCAAACCCGCTGAAACAACAAGCAATGCAAACCCGTGGAAGTATAGAATGACAGTGATTGCGCTAAGTATGTCAAATATGGCTCAAATATGACAGCATACCCACTAAGGAAAGACATCAAACCCACTAAAAAAGACCATGAACCTGCTATAATAGACTGCTAACCCGCTGGACTGATGTTTCGATAAAAGACTTCGACACCAAACACAATAAGCATGAAGATATGACCATAAACAACTGAAATCAGTCAAGTACTTCCCTAGGATAGCCAAAGATAGTATGTATTGAATCTCCTAGCCCAGAATACCACATTCAACTGAATATATAGAAGCCTAACAACATTGGCTCCACCCTTGGCACATACTTCTCAAGCATGCCAAGCTTTGAATTCTTGGGTAATCACTTCCCAGTGAATTTTCTATCTCGAATTGAGGGGTACATGAGGAGTATCTTTAGTATGCGTGTATCACAACACCTGAGTCAACACATAGAAGGATTGGGGCTACTAAAAATATTTTGGGTCGTAGTGGAGGAACTTCTGGGGTAAATCAGGTAGTTATACATGCAGTGGCTAGGTCATTTAAGAGATATCCCAACCTGTAGAACATAGGTTTTTACGCATCAGTCACACAAGCACCAAGGGATTTTGACTTTCATTAAGACCACAAAGGTATTTGCATGGCAATACTAAGGGAAACCATCTATATAACACAGCGAAACCAATTGATTTATTAACTTTCACTAAAATCACAAATATTTATATAGAGGACTGAAAGAAAGTACTGCTTGGGTCGTTCTCCCCTCACCCGGCATTATGGATTACTTGGGGGGACGTGCCCTCTTACTTCAAAAATAAAATCAAGCGTCGCTAACACTTTTCTCTGGCACCTATGACCATGAGATCCAGAGGTAGAGGATAATGTATGTTAACAGTAGGACCACTCTACATATACATAAATGTGCCAGACATGAAGAACATGGGGTTCATTTTCTTTACTTGAATTGAAGTGTTCCTAATTACCAAAAGACACGAGATGCAATAAAGGAAGTGGAAAATTGTTTCAACGAAATCCCCTTTGTCCTTAGCGTCCCTACAACAAATTATTAGTATTTAGAAACCGTAGGGGTCTTCTTATCACTCGATTTGTTGCACCAAAGTTAGCAAAATGACATCCAAAAACACACAAGTTAGCAGATTAGTCTGAAAATAAGATTGTGGAAAAAGATTCTAAATGCTAAGTAAGTGAACCCGCTAATCCACAATTCAAACCCGCTATTTTATGATGATCATATGCAAACCCGCTACTTCGGGATGCGAACCCACTATTTTAAGACACAGGCCTGCTACTTAACACAACAAACCCACCATTTCCTATAAAATCAGAATCAAAATTTTGAGAAAATAGCGTATAAAAACTTCACAAAAAAAAGCCTAAAGCGATCCCACCACTCTAGATTTTGTTCCCGCTAGTTTAAATTGTGAACCTGCTAACTCTGAAGGAAATGCAAAAAGAATTTACAATTTTCCCCAAAAATGACAAATGTTATCTTCCGTTCGAATGTGATAGCTCGTTCTGGCTGGTTTAAGTTGCCAACCCGTTGCTTCTCAAAATCATGGGAATGACAAAATGACCTCCGTCGTCGCGGAATTCTGCTTGTAGGTTTCGCTTTTTTGCCTACAAGTGCTTAAAATTTGTTGAAAAAATGCACTTAAACAAAAAGAACGTTAAAATAATCTATGAAGTGGGTCCCATCAGGAGTGCTTGAAAATGTGTGAGGTAAAATGTGTGTGCTAGACTAAACAATTGAAATAACGAAGAAAACAACCAAGCAAGACATAAAACTCAAACACCTCAAGATAGGGATGCTAAGAAGAAGGAAATGAAGCACAAAAAACATAAACCAAATAAATTCAAACCTCATTTACCAACTTCGATTTGATTATCCCATATTTGGATGTGTGCTCATGACATCAACGGATGCTCGATTATGCTCCATGATGGTAGATGCCAATGGTAATGGGTGATTTGGTGAAATATGTGATGTGAGTAGCAATTCCAGCAGAGTGACGATATTTTTACCTTGAAAGTGGATAATTTGGTCTAAAATGAGGGGGATCATATAGGAGGTGAGAGGAAGGAAAGGGGGTGTGAGGATGAGACACTTGTCTTCAGGGAGGACAAGTTCCGAGCCTTGTGGAAGAGATTCCACACTCAAGAAGGAATAACATGTGTCCTTGGGGGACACACGTCTATTTTGGGGGGAAACCACCCCGAAATAAAGGGATATTTCCTAATAATTAGGAAAATTAGTTAGAATGTGCACACATGAGGTGAGTTTAGAGAGGATAGGACAGGGTTGGTTAGGAGGGTTGGAGGATGACTAGGATAGGGTTAGGTTAGATGGGGGGAGGATTAAAGTTAAGAGACATGTGCTCAAATAGAATACTTGAATTAAACTAATTAATGAAATGGACTCAAAAAAGGGGAATGGACTAATTAAATTAATTAATCTCGAAAGGGGGTGGAAAAGGGATATTAATTAATTAGATTAATTAATTTTGAGGAAATGGGAAAGGAGGATTAATCAATTAGATTAATTAATTGGAAGAATAGTATTGGGGGATTAATGAGTTAGATTAATTAATCAAATTTAGGTGTCTACGATATGTATGTATACACACACACACATATCTCTATGTGTGTGTACGTATACTATACATATATACATATACATATACATATTTGAATTGGCCAACATTTTGTGAGTTCCACGTATACCATGTCTCAGTCAACACCCCATTGGCATGCCACGATATGAAAGAGGGAGATATGGGGAAGGGGCACCCACCATGGAAGGTGGTACACCATACTCCAAAGGAGGGTGAAGCGGTGGTAAAATCCACCACCTTTTCCTTTCTCTATTACTATGGTAAGCGCTTTAAGAGGTAAGCGCTATGTGTCATCGACCCCCCCACTTTAAAGGGAAAGATGCATTATGGAGATCGACACATTTGACCAAGCATTGATCCATTTAATAATGCAAATGCATATGTGTAAGCACAACCATACTCATAGAAAATAAATGAGTAAATAACTATGTGATAATTATAGTTAGAAGATTAATTGTTTGGGTAAATGATTAATTTTAACTAATCAAATTTGACTAAGTATAATATTAGGGATGATTCAAAGCACTATTTTGTCGGATTGTTATGTTTCAACCTTATAGCTAGAGAGTATCCACATAGTCTTAGTGGTGGCAATGGGAGAGAGAGTTGTGGCAATTCAGAGAACTTAATTATAGCATTAATTCTCTCAAACTTTGTATAAATAGAGGAGCTCTCTTGGAGCATATCTCATCTCATCACTTCTCATCTTTTCATCTCCACAATCTCTTTTCATTTTGCTTATTATTCATTGTTTTCATTGATCTTCACTGGTTAGAGAAAAATAATAGTTCTCTTATAGTGAGAGAATAGGATAGTTATTATCATTGAGAGTTTGGTAGTTCTTACATTAGTGGATAAGTTGTGATGCTAGCGTGTTTGTGGGAAGGAATCATTATTTGCATGGAAACTATTATCTAGGCACGAGGATTCTATCTGGGCCAAAGTACAATGTTGTGTCACAGTTGGGGCTAACTAGAGTAGTTTGGTCAAACCTTTTTATTGCCACGTGGCACCCTTTGGTGCAACCATAGTGCCTAGATGGCACCAAAAGTTTATCTAAACTATTTTTAATATAAACCTAGTTCAACAGAACTTAGTTCGACTGAACTATCTATGTAGGGGAAAAAGTGAGACTAAGTATGGAAACCCTAATCCCACTCTCATACACACTCATGGAATACGAAAGACACTAGGGAGGTAACTCACTTCGACTACTTCTTATGAGAAAGAGAGAGTCATGAATTACCTCTTAGGTTTTCTATTCCTTTGCTGTAAATGAGAGAGAGGAGTGATGCAAAAATGCAATCTAAACTAGAATGCAAGTAAGCAAGCAAACCCTAATCTAAGGATGTAGATCAAAGAACAACTGATATACTACTAAAAATTACATATCATAAGGCAAAATCAGAGGTGTGATTGTGTTTGAAATATGAGTAGAAATGTCTGGGACCAGGGTGCCACGCCACTATCCTGATTCTGCAATTTTGGAGCTACAACTGACAAGATGGATTATGGAGCTTGCAAAGTACTATTCTGCTAGATCCTGCTAACTGAGGGTAGGACCATGGTGCCATGCTACTATTTTGGGAAGTATCAAGGCACCACACCCCTATCCTTGGGATTTTTACTGAGATCTGCAACCCAGAACTGTCCCTGTGTGCTCTTCTAGTCCCGAAACTTCTAGCGACACTCAAATTCGAACTTGTACCTGAAGCTAAAAAATGGGGTTTGGGGTGGCTATATAGGGTTTTTACTTAGTAAAACCCCCATGTTGGTGATTCTCACCTCCACAAATAGATGATAATATACCAAAAAATGTGTGTGCGAGATCCTAAAATGAAAGCAAACAATCTAGAGCAACCCTAAAGAGTAAACCCTAATTGCTTATAATTGACAAAGTAAATGCTCTAAATCCACAATGCAAAGTGATATAAAGCATGAATATGAATAAAAATGAAACTTATGAAAAGACATGAAAACAACATGAAACCATACCCAACCCCAAAGGGAGAGGTACAAGCCAATCGTCGATCGATGATCTCCTATTGTTCTTCTACATCTTCAAAATCCCCCAAATGATAAAATGATGCTTGATGAATGTTTGATGAATGAATGTTGAATATTGTTGAAGACTTCAAAGATCTACTCTTTCACTGCAAAGAAGGCTCTAATGCCCCAAAAAACCACCCTTAGATTCTTTGAAGAAGACCCCTTCAAATGAAGAAAGAGAGATCTTAAGTATGAAGCCCTAGATCTTAATTTCATGTTTAGGCTTACCTAGGATTTGAATTTCCCGTTGATATTTTAGGGTTAAGCATTATTATATCATAGGATTGTGCTCCCAAAATTTCAGGGAAAAATACGAGGACCATGTGCATTCCCGCCACGGTCCGACCAAATTTTCACCAAAATTTTGGGGCCATTAGATATGATGATATTAGAGTGCATCCCAAAGTTACAGCTTATTTCAAGATGTTTTGATATGCAAAATCGGGCCTAAATGGTAAAAATAAGACATAATTAGGGTTTATGATTAAATTATTCATTGGAGGAATAAGATGAAAAGGGGCACACTTAGGGTAAAAGGGCCCAACTTTATAATATGTAAAGTGATGAAACATGACCTTAGATTTAATTAAATTAATTAATTAAATGCTTAAAGGGGAATTAGAAATGCAAGATGCAAGACACACTAAGGCGGGTGCTAACCTAAGTGTGAAATTGTACCACCCTAGCAAGGGTGTACAATTTACGACACTACACTATCCTATGTGTGAGTGATGTGGCAGCAAAATCAACATTTTGTCTGCATTTCAGAAACTTTTCACTTCTGTTGTATTTTTCTTCAAGCAGTATATTTTTTTACAAAAACAAAAAAATAGCCTTTTTGCAGAGCTTGAAGTCATGAATCTAGACATATAAATTTTTTTATATTTTGATTAATTTTAATATTTTTTATTTTTTTAAAAATGCAAGTGGGTTTTTTAAGTTAAAAAAGAGGCTGATTTGAAATTAAAAAAAATTAAACGATATTAAAAAAAAATTACAAAAAATATTTTTCACTAGATGAGAGAATCTTCTCCAAAAGGATATATATATATATATATATATATATATATATATATATATATATATATATTTGAGAATGCTAAATTTAGTAGACAAAAGGTGATGTCAAATGAAAACTGCCAAATTTAGCTACGTTGGACTTCAAAATATTATTACGAGAAAAATATACGTCAATTTTTATTTTTATTATTTTTAGCATTGCATATATATGTCCTCTATTTGGAAAATAAAAATCAAGAAAAAATAAGTTCGTTTTCATTTTTTTGGTGACGCCGACTAAAACCCCTGATTTTTTAGCAATAAAAAATTGTCTTTGAATATATAAAAAATATAAAATTTTAATTATTATTTTTAAATAATAGACATAAATTTCATTAATATTTTTACATTTGATCAGTTTACATCATTTTGAAATTTAATTTAGAAATGTCACTTTTATGCGTCAAAGTTAAATAGTTTTAGTTGTGTTGGTCACTTAATTTATAAAAGTGTGACAAAACATTGTGCTTTTACTCATCTTTTATTTTATTTTGAGATATGTGTCTGTAGACACCTAAAAATGTCTCATCGATCACATACTAATTATTCGTCTAATTGATTAAATAATTATTTAATTATTTAATTAAGTTAATTAATCTTATTCTTCTAAATTCATATTTAATCTTATTCTTCTAAATTCATATTTCTTCATCATCTTACTAATTATTCAATTTGTATTCTATCCTAATCAATTAATCATTTAACCCTTTTTCTAATATTAATTAAATATTTATTATTTAATCAATTATGATTTTATTACCTTTAATTGAATAATCTTTATTATTTAATTAATTTTAATTTCTAAATAGTTAAATAATTTCTTTAAATTATTTAATTAATTTATTTATTCTTCAAATTCAAATTCCAAATCCCCACATTCTCATTTCGTCTAATTTCAATTTGTAGTCACATAAATCTGTCCACTTAATTAAATGAATACTTAGTATTTATTTGATTATTTTACCATCAATTAATGAATTAATTAAATTAATATTTAATTAATTCATCTTAACCCTCTTCTCCTATTAATTAAATAAATTATTCAATTTATTTGATTTAATTCACTTAACCAAATTCAGACCATTAATTAAATAAATAAATCATATTTGTTTAATTAAATCTTCTCTCACATTTAAATAAATTAATATTTATTTAAATCCCCCAAAATCCCACCTCTCACATTTAAATAAATTAACATTTATTTAAATCACCTTTATCCTCCACCCACTTGTATTTTCCTACAAAAGCAAGTTGCACAATTATTTTAAATAAATAATTTATTTAAAATCCTATTTATCCTCACCCACTTGAAACCTTTAATGGTTTCCCTTAAAGTATTCAAACTTGATGGCTTTAAAGTCTTCAAACTTGATGGCTTCCTTCTATAGTCTTCTTAAGACTTTAATGGTTTCCCTTAAAGTCTTCAAGCCTTTAATGGTTTCCCTCAAAGTCTTCAAGCATTTTAATGCTTTATCTTCATTTTTCTCATTTAAATAAATTAATATTTATTTGAATATTTATCCAAATGCAAATTACACCATTTAATTGAAATAAATGATTTTATTTTAATTGAAAATACCAAAATTTCTCCCACTTGCATTTTCCTACAAAATCCACTTGCATGCCTAAACCCCTTCTAGAATTTTCTAATCACTTCTAAATAACCTAACCCTCCTCTAAATTTTGTCACATTCATAAGCAAAAGGGAAGTCACTTCTCAAACCCTCAAAGTCTTTGATAACCATTAAAGGCTTTCAACCTTCAACCACTAAATGGCTCAAAGTCTTTGATAACCATTGAAGGCTTTCAACCTTCAACCACTTAATCCCCAAAGTCTCCAATAACCATTAATGGTTACCTCAAACCCTCCCACATGGTTAAAACATTTGTTTTGACTCAACCTCTACCCAACCCAAAGGTCTCATCAGGCCATTAATGCTTTGACCATGATTATCTCTTAAACATTTGCACAAAGGTTTATCCTTGGATTAACTCTTAATCCAGTGGGTAATCTTAATTTGGACTTGACCCTTAGCCTCTAGATAACCATGAGGTCTTCTCAGGCCTTTAATGCCTCCAACCTCTTCTCTCAACCCAATCCTATGTTGACACTTGTCACCATTTTATTGGTGCCAATTGTGCACATGGATCCCCAACTTCAAACTTGGCCCTTGATTAAACCATTCAATCTTAACCCTTCATTTCCCCATTTCTTCTATAAATAGAACCCTTCTCCTCAAGCAAAAGAGAAGCATTAGAGTATTGTTGTTATACTGGTATTAGCATAGAGCTTTTTCATAGCATCACTATCTACACTTGCATAGCATTTGCTTATCATATTCAACCATCTTGAATCTCCATATGGCATCCATGGCTAGTGCTAAAAGCTGAGAGCTACACTCATTTGGGACTTGGAGAGGAGAGGAACAAGGGAGGAGCAACTATGAACATCTTGATTAGCTATTTTATTCTATGTTTATATGCTTTCTATTTCATGCTTAATATCTCTCTTGATATGCCTGTTTAGGATAATCTTTTGTTGCTAACACTAACGTTTGTTTCTTGTGCTCTTGTGTGTGTTGCCATCAAACAGATTTTCTAATCCTTTTTGCAGAGCATCACAATTATTCTTCAAATTCAAATTTGAATTTCCCCAAATTGCAATTTCAGTTAATTTCATATACATGTGCATTTCAATTTCACTCTTTGAAAATCAAAATTCAAATAAATGCAAAAAACAAATTGAATTTCTAAATCAAGTTTAAATTGCATGCAAATGGAATTGAACTTCAAATAAAATATCCTACAACACATGCTAAATTTATAAATAATTGATCAATTCAATTAATTGATGAATTAAATCATTTTCTCAGTTATCCTCCAATCATTCTTTTTCTATCTTCCAATTAGCTTTTTTTTTTAAGCATTCAATCAACCAACTCAATCATTCCTTTTTCTATCTTTCAATCAACTTTTTCTCAATCAGTCATCAATTAGTTAACTCTTTTTTCTATTCAATCAATTCAATCATCAATTCAATTAATTGAGTTCAACTATCAGCCATCATGTGAGCTCTCTTCAATTCCACCTCTCAATCAATCTTCTCCAAAAATCTATAAATTGAGCATCAATTCTTCATTTTCAAAAATCAAGAACTTCAAATCTTTGTGCCATATTTATGTAGGTTAGTAGTGCAATATCTGAGAGCCAACAACATCACTCAAGGAAGACAAGGACAATGGAAGCAATTTGCATCTGTGCAACGGGGGGTTTTACTTGATTATTTTACATCCTTTTTGTTATGTATGCATACTCTCATTGATTTATTTAGAATTCATTAACTAGAATGAGATTTGTGGTTTCCTTATTATTTCTAGTTAAGCCATGATGAATTTTACTAATAAACATTTGGTGAACCTAACGTTCGTGTATCCATTGTCATCAATCATTTTTATTGGTGTAAATTATGTCTCATAATTACAGTTTACTTAAGTTGACTTAGGGTAATGCATTTCATAGTAGTTTGGATATGAGACACTTAGGGAAGTGTGGACATAGGAATGATGTACGAGGAGACATTCCACCTTTTGTGGTCTTATCTTCTTGCTACATTCCACCTTCGATGGGTGATCCACCTCTTGTAGAATATTTTATTATTTCTCCTACCTACCCTCACCTACCCTTGTATCTCATTGAGCCACGTCTCATGATTGTTTGCTCACATATCCATATGGCCTTGCCTTTATAAGCAAGCTTGTCTACATTGTATGTAATTTTTAATGATCCAGTTGATCAATATTTTGCTTCTTGATTAGAATACAGTCTATTCTTATCAAATATATCATATATCTTTTGTGCTATTCAATGTGCTCTTGATCTTGACTATCTTCAACAAATCATTACATGGTATTAGAGCCATTAGGGCTTCATTGATTAGTCTTTTTGGAGATATTTTGGAGCTTTGCATTTTCAGATCTGGGAAGCTGTGAATTGTGGGGGCATGGATGGGAATTTTGATTTTAAATTTGGCCATTTTTGGTGAAAATTGTTTTCGAGAAAGAAAAAAATAGCAAGCAGGTCGTATGACCTACTTGCCCAATGGTATGAATTATTCATTAAAAAAAATTAATTATTATTTTCTGCAAATTTTTAAAATTCCTTTATTTTATTACAGTTTTTTTTTTAAATATTGTAAAAAGCTTTTGTAAAAGTTTTATTTTATTAAAGTAAAACCAATTTTTTTAGGGGGGAGGGGACCCCTATCACCACCCCCTTCTTATACCTTTCACTACAATATTTTGCAAGGCGTGTGATTTTCTAGCGGCCCCAACCACCCATTTTTCTTTCAAGTGTCGAGTCTGCAACTTTCCCGACACCGCCTGTTGGGTTTTTGGCACCAGCCACCTTGCATCCTTTGCTCTGCCTCCCCGTCAATCACTACCACCTCACCCCGCCCCGCTCCACGCCACCAGCTTTTGTAGTCGCCGCTCTGACACCAACATTCACCGCCACTCTGACACTGGCCCCACACCGTCCGACCTACACTTCGTGCCCCGTGGCACAAACTGAATGATCCACGCAGCAAGATCATACAACCATGCTCACACCACCACTAACCACGTGGCGACATTTTATTGATCCATGCATACAACACAATCATTGTACAATTGTATGGTTTGCACACATCACCTCCTCATCAGCTGTTGACTCACCAGCCATGCAGGTTGACACATCATCAGTCGTACTACAAAGTAATCATACAAATAGACACATCACATCACCACACCACCTGCCACACCAAATTTTCGTATAGATAGGTCATCGTACAAACCAATCAAAATGGACCATGTGGCAATTTCGTACAGACGGATAGGACTGTGAATTTTTCTTGATGGCCATACAACCGTCAAATTTAACATCATGAATTATGATGTCAACATTTTTTTGAAAATTTTCAGCCCCTCTCCAATGAGCTTTTTGGTTTTGGAGGCCCATAACTTGCTCATTTTAGCTCCTTTTTTAGTGCAATGTTTTTTTATTTGGGCTAATTTTTTGTGCTCTTTGTAGTGGTGGTGGATTTTTCTAATTTTGATGGATATATTTTTCATAATTTTTAGTTTTCTCTGACTGTACTTGTCTAATCCTCAATTTTGCAACTTTAGAGGCTTCGTTCAGGCTCATACGACCTCCTTTTCAGGTGTCATTTTTTTTTAAGTGCACGATTTTTCATCTACTTTCACATGGTGCTATTTGTTTTTCACCATTTTGAGTAGAAATTTTACTTTTTGTATTTGGTCATTTTTGACCTATTTGGTACTTGTATTTTGCTTGGATCTCAGTTTAGATCACTTGCAATATTTGTTGGAGTCTCTTATAGCCTTTTGTAGGTAGATGTAAAGTTAAAATCAGAAGTCCACTTTTCCCTACTTTGCAAGTGGCCAATTGTAATCGCACTAAGTATAAAGTGTCAAATTATCATTTATTTACTTTTAGGGGGGGGGGGGGGTCCTTTGATTAAGTGAAATTAGGGGGTGTCTTGTGTGATTGTGCCTCTCTTTATCTTGTGCTCTTGTATATTTTTGCTATGGGTTCTCCTAAATTTCCACTTTTGACTCCACATAACTATGCGTCATGGAAAATTGATGTGTGGAGTAAGCTAATGGAAAAAGGATTAACTCATTATATTGATGGAACTATCATTGCACCAGCTGATCCTAATGCTCACATGGAATGGCTCACTAAAAATATTATGGCTATTGGCACATTAAGGAAATATATATCAAAGAATCTCATCTTTCACATTGACAAATGTAAAAAAATTAAGGATGCATGGAATGTCTTGGGAAAATTGCATGGTCAAATTGATAAGATTGGAGGCCATCAAATTGATAATGATCTCACCATGTTAAATCCCATGAACTTTGATACAATCCAAGATTATGTCACCAAGGTAAATGAGCTAAGAGCGCAACTGAAGGATTGTGACATTGATAAGAAGGATGTACACTTGGTCTACAACCTTTTGGGAAAGCTTGTTGGAATAACGGAATAAATGAACATTGAGAGGAGGGGGGCGAATAAGTATTTTATAATTTACAAATTTATGATGATTTTTAAACCACCAAATGCATAAGAATGAAAGTAAAGTACAAAAACATAAAGCAATCAACCACACAACCATAACACCAATATTTTTACGTGGAAACCTAGAAAGGGAAAAACCACGGTCAGATTTAAACCCACAATATTATTATACTATGACTAGAAGTATGATAATATTACATAAGGGGAATGCACTTGCATTCAGGCACACTACCTAGAGCTCACTACTCAAATACAAAAGGGGCTACAACCCGGAGGAAAGCTCACTTCCTTGCAGGCTATTACAATTGATTACAATAATGCATGAATTGAAGTATAGCATCTACATATACCAAAAATCAGTTCTAGTTAGGCTCAAATTATCTTCTACAACTGATCTGACTTTCTGCTTTGTTTTCCTACTTCGTCAAACACTGGATCACCAAAAGCTTCAATCACATTCACCAAACTTCGCACATTTGCACATACAAACTTCTCTCACTCATAACATCCATCAAAATGTTCAACCAAATTGATCTTATATATCACCACCAACAAAAAGAATCATTTACCATGTTGGCTTCACAAAAACTGCATAACACGCAACATGAAACGTGTATCACCAAGTTAGCTCAATCTGTCGACAAATCCATATGTGGATCCAAATAGAATGATAACAAGCTTCATTTGAGTCGGCTCAAAATCCTCAAACATGACACCAATCACCAAAATCAACCCAACGATTTCGCAACACACGTTACACCAAATTAGCTCTACTCTAACTAAATTACCAGATACCAGACCTTTAATCTTGCTCATTAATCAACACCGGATATCAAGATCACAAGATAAGATGCCTCAAACTTTGAATCACCTACCGCAACCAAAATTACATCACCAATATCAAGATGTGCACCATGATCTTATGCTCTACCAGTTACTGTGTTCCACCTTCTAGACTTATGCCTTATGAACAATATGACTTCCTGTAAAGCGGAAAAATCGAACCCTAAGGGTTCCCCCCCTCCACTCCAAGGAGAGAGAAAGGAGGGTCACTAGGGTTGACGGTTTTCACTTAGGAGGGACTTTACATTCAAAAGAGGGGTTGAAACCCACAAGATCCAATCCCACACAATGCAAGACTGGATTCTAAATGAGTTTCAAGGGTTAAGACATCAAGGATACCCTCTTTTGTAAAGAATGTAGATAGAATGATTGAACTAGGAATGCATGTAAAGTAGGAAAGATTCGCTTATAAACAGAGATAGGGATACGGGATGAAGTTGCGGACATGAAATTAGCAGTAAAATGTCAAGACGATGCTATCCTACAAATTTGAGCGAGAGTTGACGGGACGATGGCACCTGGAGTGCACACGGTCCTCCGAAAAATCTACGAAACAAAGGGGGATCTGTTCGTCTCTACACAAGGATTCTAGATCTTCAATTACAGCCGCGTACCTGCAACCTACACACAGAAAAGAGAGGACAATTGGGGGGTTAGGGATTAGGGGTTTTCCTTTAGGTCAAACCCCGGTTTTGGAATTAACCTAGAAATGAGAATGTTGTAACTGTAAATGTTTGTAATGTAAATGAGTACTGATACCTTGTTGTAAGAATGTTTGTATTCTTACATGCGAAGGTGTAATGATGTTGTATGTTGTATGTTGTAAGTGATCTCCTCTTCAATGGTTGAATCCTTGTCTTGAATGCAACACCTAGCCTTGAATGGAGACTTAGAATACTCAATTGCTTGAAGGAATACTTGAATGCTTGAATGTTTGAATGTTTGAATGTCGCTTCCGCGTCTTGCCCTTGCTTACTTTCCTTCCTCCCTTTCTAGGAGAGGAAAAGTAGTTTATATACTTGTCAATTAGGGTTAGGAGACTGATTTTTCCGACCTCAGGTCGACCTAGAAACATTATTTTCCAATTTGCAAACTTAAAGACCCGATGCCCAACAAGAGACCGGGCCCAAAATAGGGCCAGGGACCAGGGCGCTGGGCGCCATGGTCCTGGGGGACCAGGGTGCTGGGCGCCATGGTCCTGGGGGACTAGGGCGCTGGGCACCATGGTCCTGGGGGACCAAGGCGCTGGGCGCCATGGTCCTGAAGGACTAGGGCGCTGGGCACCATGGTCCCACCTCCGGGACAACAAGGTGCAAGGAGGATCAGGCCAAGGTGCAGAAAGATGTAGTTTTTGATGTCGCAAGCAGGTTTCGGGGTCTCCATTCAGGTTCAACATTGCACCGCCATCGTGAAGACCCAAATGCAGTTGAAATTGCAAGTGTCACAATTTTAGGACGCTACATTTAGCCCCCACTTTAGCGGGAGTATAAGCGTACGCCCATACTTCTGGTAAAGTACAAGGAAACAACATTGAAAAACTTTCACCACGTCAAGGAGGCAAGATACACCAAGCCCCCAGTGGACTAAGGATCTTACGACTTCGATTGACAAAGTAAAAGGGAAGATTACGAGGGAGAACCATGACTGTCAGTAGTAAGGTTCCCTCACTATGAGTCATGCAAGAAAAATACCAAAAATTTTCAAGGCAAAGCTAAATTTGCCAAGAAATTTTCAAGTATCTTGAAGAGATATGAACGGGGTGTATGCCCTCCTACGTTAAAGCGATCGCACACGCCTCATCGGGGGTGATTTCTTTAAGGTAGTGATACATATAGGAAATGAGAAGGGAAAGGAGCACGTTATCACAAGGATTTAGCCCCCAAGTGTGAGATAAGCCCAAGGATAATAGACACCAAAACACAAAGCACAAGGTGACTTTGCTTTCCTCGGGGTCAGTATGATGTATGATAATTCATGTATATCATATGTATGTATGCATAATTGTTCTTCATTCCCCAATCAAGGAAGGTCACCTAGAAGAAGGGAACACATGTGTCTTTTGAGTCAACGTGAGAGAGACCAAAAGAGATCTCAATGCTTTGCATCGTCCTCAAGTAGACAACACTAGGGACAACAAATAGAAGAATGAGAATAACACATAGAAGAAGTAACAAAAGAGTTCAAGAGAAGAGGAGAGAGTCTGCTATGCTAATGAAACTAGTCTAGCACGTCATCCACCCCCCGATCTTGCTGATCAATATTTCGGGAAGGCAGGAAACACGCTAGAGGAGGAACATCCAACACAGCAGATGGAGCTATCACAAGATCCAAACAAGGGTTATGTTCATGTTCCACGCCACATTGTTCTTGTCTGGGAGCTAGGATAAGTGCTTTAGAAAATTCGTTAGATAAATGGTTATCAACGTCAACATATTCATATTCACTATCAGAAGAAAGAGGAGTAACATTTTCATCATGAATAACATTTTCATCTATATCATCCTCAAGATTTATAAAAATAGGATCTTTAACTCGCACAGGATCAAGACCATCATGCATCTTATGTTTAGGAGATTTTGGCTCAATTTTCGGCTGAGGAGAAAATGGAATAATACTAGCTGAAGGTGTTTTTGGGGATTGCAAAGTTTGAGAAGTAGCTACACAAGCTCTAAGACGACGCTTTCGTCGGCGTTCACATGCAGAACGATTTCGTCTAGTCTTAGCAGGAAGTTGAGAAGATTGAGGAGGAGGAATGTTCCCATCCTTATCACTTGGGTGTTTAGGTTGTGGTCTCTTAGGTTGAACAATAGGAGAAGAGGAAGGTCTCTTCTCTTTATAAGAGGAAGGAGGAGGAACTGCTCTATATAAAGGAGGAATATTTGGTTTAGGAAGGAGACCAAGTCCATCATGACAAGGAGGTATAGGTCTACTTTTAGGAAGTTTATTAGATATAGACATAGTCACATTCATGGGGATGGGTTGGGGATCTTCTTGAGGAAAGACATTAGTTTTATCTTTCAAAGGAAGAACTTCCTTCTCAAGAACGATAGGAATATCAAGTTTGGGTGTTCTAGGTTCACTTAGAGATAGGATCATATCTTTTTTCCACTTTTGATAAGATTTGAAAAGATGATCACTCTGCGGTGGAAGAGATTGGAATTGTTTAGGCCAAAAATAATCAATAGGAACGCTAGAAGTTCTTTCAGCTGGTTTAAAGAGACTATGATTGACGGTAACAACTTCACCATTATGGGGAAATTTCAAACATTTGTGAATAGGAGAAGCAGTAGCTTTCATGGAAGATAGCCAAGGATAGCCTAGCTTCACACGAAATTGTTCAGATGATGGAATAATAGCAAAGTCTACATCAAGGGGTTTGTTATGGACCTCAATAGGTAATGTAATAGAACCAATTGCAGGAGAAGAGAATGCATCAAACAACTTCACAACCACATTTGTTTCGTCATAGATCACTTGATTCAATTGCAAAGTAAAAAGAAATTCTTCAGTAATGACATTAACCATACAAGAAGGATCAATAAGCACTCCACGGCAAGGTGTATTCTTGACTTTTGCAACTATATATAAAGGACCATCAGGTGCCCTGATAGTTTCACTGGAATCAAATGTGATGGAAGGTTCTTTAGGGATTTTCTGTTGCTCTACAAAGTTAATCACATTCGGAGTCATAAACACAAGACTATCAGGTGAGAAAGAGGAATCATTAGTCTCAATCACATTAGAGGTATGAGAAGGTAATGGATCAGTAAAAATCTTAAGATTTTGGTTAGGAGGAGCTATAGATGTGTTGCCTTTATCATTCACACCAGAAATAGAGATAGTATTATTATCAATCAAATCTTGAATTTTACCCTTTAAAGCAAAACATTTTTCGGTATCATGCCCAGGTTGACGATGAAATTGACAAAAAGATTTGTTATCAAAATAGGGTGAATTAATCTTTGTAGGATCTATTTGCCTTATAGGAGGAAGAGTAAGCACATTTTGTTCCAATAACTTATTCATAATACTATGCAATGATTCATTCAAAGGAGTAAACTTTCTTTCTTTCTTGAAAAATTTAGAAATAGGAGGCACACCTGAGCTGCATTCACATTGTTGTTGATGATGTTTTCATTGAACTTAATGGACTCTCTATTCGGTTTAAACTTCCCAAATGGTTGTTGACTACTATCACCCTTATCACTCAGAGCCATAGGATTTGCTTGTTCCATTTGACTCACAGTCAGTTGATAATTGTGAAGAGTTGCGCACAACTGTTGGAAAGAAGTAAACTCAGAAAACAGAAGTTTTTCTCTAATATCTTTTTGTAAGTTAGAAAAAAAGATTCTTTGAATATCATTGTCAGGTACTGGAAAAGAAATTTGAGCATACAAATGCTTATATCTACCAATGAAATCAGTCACTTTTTCTTTAACACCTTGTTTACAATGCATTAAATCAATCAAAGTAACTTTAGGACTTATATTGTTTTGAAATTGTTGAATAAAAGCATTTGCAAGTTGTTCGAAAGAAGTAATAGAATAGGAAGGCAACGAGCAATACCATTGTAGGGCTTTATCTCTTAATGTTCTAGTAAACAGTTTTGCAAGCAACCTTTGGTCATAAGCAAAATCGGTACATATTGTTTGAAAGGTCTTAACATGTGTTAGAGGATCACCCTTACCATTATAAAGCTCCAACTGTGGGATTTCAACATTTTTAGGGGGAATAGCTCGAACAATGTCAAGAGAAAGTGGGCTTGCAACATCAAATGTGGGCACACTAGACTTAGATTGATTCATAGAGGCAATTTGTTGTTGTAAAGAAGAGACGGTTTGTGTAAGATTGTTAATGGTCGCTTTAGTCGAAGAGTTCATATTAGACGTGTTAGATTGTGATGGAGGTATTATGTTATTGAAAGAAGGCATTGATTGAGAGTAAGGTGGTGGGACCCTATGATAGTTAGTCATAGGAGATGATTGGAAAGAAGGAACACTACAAGGAGGAATGGAATGGTTAAATGAATTGCCCCCATGACTGGTGATCATAGGCAGAATGTCTTGTATTGAAGTAGTCATTATGTTTGATGTAAAAGTAGGTATACTAGCAATAGAAGTTGTCAAAGGAATAGAATGATTGACTTGAGTAGGAGGTTGTGTATAACCTAAAGTTTTGACACAACTCTTCATAGGCATCACATTCGAATCCACAATGTGTGCAATACTACGCAAAATATCAATTCCATTCTTATCACTTTGAACCATACGTTTTAGACCCTCAATTAATGAAAGAGCTTGACTATCAGGGTATTCTTGAGACATCCATTGTCGAAAATCATCAAATTGGTTATCCAATTTTGAAAGTTGTTCTACAGAAACCTCATGGAGAGATTCTTCATCATTAAGAGGATTAGAGGAATTACCCATGTCCTCGTTAAAAAGGCCATTCAAATTAGGTTCCATCTCCTCAGTAATTAAACCTTGGAAAGACTTAATTCTAAGGCTTCGTCTAACGGGAATAGTGTAAGTAGGGCTTATTGTTGTAAAACTCATGCACTAAAGAGAGAGAGAAGATTTTGAATTTTAGAGGTAGCAAATTTCAATAAAATCAGCCAATCTCCTAGATTTAAGCTGTTAAATACAATCAGGACAATCTCCTGAAATTTCGAAAAAAATGTTGGGGACCATGGCGAACGGAGTGCACACGGTCCTCGCAACTTTTTTCAAAATTTTCAAGGATGAAAGTTATGATGATTTTAAAGCTAATCTGAAAAAATTGAGTGATTTTAAGATCTGTAGGTAGGCCAAATTAAAGTTGCAATCTCAAAATTGAACCCTACCAAGATTGTTGAAAAATACAAAATTTGAATTTTGAAAAAGAGAGGGAAACTAAAATTTTGAATTTTATGATTTTAGAGGGAATACTAAAAGCAATGCAGGCTTTGAAATTTAAAAGTTGACTCGATTTCATGCCGAATTCAAATTTGAAAGCAGAAATCAAAGTTGTTGCAATTAAACACTTAATTTCAAAAGTCACAAACTGCAAGAATTTGAATAAAACACTGAAATTTCGAATGAATGCTAACACACTTTTCAGATTTAGGACAGTAAGAAACACAATTTTAACACAAATTTCAATTTCAACAATTTTTGAATGATTATAAGCCTTAATCCAAGCAATCACTAGACCAACTTTGACTTTAATTTTGAAAGTGTTAGAATTGATGAAATCAGCCAAGATTCTGGATTTTAGCAGAAAAATACAGTAAGATCTAGCTCCCAAAATTTCAGAAAAAATGTCAGGGACGATGGCGCTCGGGGTGCACACGGTCCTCGCAACTTTTTTCAAAGTTTTCAGGGATGAGAGATATTGTGATTTTGTTGCGGAATCCAAAGTTACAGCCGATTTGGAGGTGTTTTAATCAGTGAAATCATTGGTTAAAGGTTGAATCAAGAAGGTTTTAAAAATTAGGGTTTTGACACTTAACCACTTAATTTTCAAAATTAAAGCACAAATATGAATTGACAATTTGCAATAGAAGGGTAGATCTAAAACAAGCATTAACAATTAAACATTTCACAAGCTCAAAAGGAAAATTTAGGGTTTTTATGTAATTAACCTCTAAAATTTGCAAAAGATCAAACATGGAAATGTAATTAAGGAAGCAAAAAAAATTTCAGATCTAACCATGAATAATCAGAATTAGGATGTTCACATCAAGTTCACCAAAATGTAAAGTGGAAAAATCGAACCCTAAGGGTTCCCCCCCTCCACTCCAAGGAGAGAGAAAGGAGGGTCACTAGGGTTGACGGTTTTCACTTAGGAGGGACTTTACATTCAAAAGAGGGGTTGAAACCCACAAGATCCAATCCCACACAATGCAAGACTGGATTCTAAATGAGTTTCAAGGGTTAAGACATCAAGGATACCCTCTTTTGTAAAGAATGTAGATAGAATGATTGAACTAGGAATGCATGTAAAGTAGGAAAGATTCGCTTATAAACAGAGATAGGGATATGGGATGAAGCTGCGGACCTGAAATTAGCAGTAAAATGTCGAGATGATGCTGTCCTGCAAATTTGAGAGAGAGTTGATGGGACGATGGCGCCCGGAGTGCACACGGTCCTCCAAAAAATCCGCGAAACGAAGGGGGATCTGTTCGTCTCTGCACAAGGATTCTAGATCTTCAATTACAGCCGCGTACCTGCAACCTACACACAGAAAAGAGAGGACGATTGGGGGGTTAGGGATTAGGGGTTTGCCTTTAGGTCAAACCCCGGTTTTGGAATTAACCAAGAAATGAGAATGTTGTAAATGTAAATGTTTGTAATGTAAATGAGTACTGATACCTTGTTGTAAGAATGTTTGTATTCTTACATGCGAAGGTGTAATGATGTTGTATGTTGTATGTTGTAAGTGATCTCCTCTTCAATGGTTGAATCCTTGTCTTGAATGCAACACCTAGCCTTGAATGGAGACTTAGAATACTCAATTGCTTGAAGGAATACTTGAATGCTTGAATGTTTGAATGTTTTAATGTCGCTTCTGCATCTTGCCCTTGCTTACTTTCCTTCCTCCCTTTCTAGGAGAGGAAAAGTAGTTTATATACTTGTCAATTAGGGTTAGGAGACTGATTTTTCTGACCTTAGGCCGACCTAGAAACATTATTTTCCAATTTGCAAACTTAAAGACCCGATGCCCAACAAGAGACCGGGCCCAAAATAGGGCCAGGGACTAGGGCGCCATGGTCCCACCTTCGGGACAGCAAGGTGCAAGGAGGATCAGGCCAAGGTGCAGAAAGATGCAGTTTTTGATGTCGCAAGCAGGTTTCGGGGTCTCCATTCAAGTTCAACATTGTGTCGCCATCATGAAGACCCAAATGCAGTCGAAATTGCAAGTGTCGCAATTTTAGGACGCTACACTTCTGATAAACCAAATCTATGTACATCGGATGTGATTTCTGAATTGAGTTACCATCAATAACAACCCCTAAGCATCTTCCATGCATCAATCTTCACCTAAATAGTGTCTCTTGCCAACAATCTCACCCTTTGGCATTGATGGCAACACTGTGAAAAATGAATTGTACACTCAAAGCTGCAAAACTCCAAAATTTTAAACTCCCCAAGAATCTACAAGCTCCCCCTAAGAATTAGCACCATTTTTCACTCTACTCTCTCCCCCTTTGACAACAATGCCAAAGAGAGGAATCCGCCAAAACTGATGTACAGGGATATGTACAATTGCTCACAAAAATTTAAATGCGTGCAAAAATTATCCTAAGGAACAACAAGTATTTATCCCATGCCTTCTTCAAACTCTCTAAAATGTTGGTCATCCCACTGAAAAGATAAGAAAGCATCTTTGCTCCTCTTCTGTCTGCTGGAACATTTGAATCCAGATAATCCTTAGCATCTTGCATGCTACTCATCAGAGAATCTATCCAAGGAGTGGTAAGACTCCACTTCTACCACTCTGCCCAAAACTCTTTCCTTTTCCTGATTTAAACTCTTAATCTTATCTAATATACTCAAAACCTGTCGTTCAAAACTGCTAGTTGGGACTGATTGGGGTGCATATGATTGTGATATGTTAGCAAGCTGCCCTTCACATTCTCTAATTTTTCATGTCAATATCCTTAGTGAACTTTGGTGAAACCAGACGTGACTTGTATATCCAACCACCTTCATCCAAGGCATCTTAAATACTCTTCATAGCAGTTACTAAGGTCACCTTATCATCTTCAATTATCTTCAAAAATGTTTTCAATCTCATAGCATTAAACTGATTCAAAACTTTAGTATTTGTCGCCTTCTCCAAAGACTCAATATGAGAACCTACAACATTCAGCATACTCTTAAGCTTACCTAAGGGATTAGATGTGTCCGGTTTGAAGGATGGCAAAATTTTCTCTAGGACATCTCCTACCAATGTTATCAATTATTTGTTTACAGAATAGGACTTAAGCAAGTCCTCACTAGATTTTTCTTGGGCGAGAGTTGCTAACTTCAGTGCTTGAATCGAAGACAAAGAGCTCAAATCAATAGGCCCTTGACCAAAGTCATCAGAATCTGTAGCAATCTGTTTACCTTTATCAGTTACAGTGTCTCTTGCCACTGTCACCAGAGCTTGATCTTCCTTCTTCTATCCTTTCTCCTTTTCTGCAACCTCTACACTCTTATCCTTTTCACCTTTCTCACCATCATCTTCACCCTTTTTCACATCATTTGTCTCCTCAGCTTCTTTTTCTGACATAATTTCAATCACCGAAGGATACTGTATAGCTTCACCGAAGTCATCAACGTTAGCATCAATAGGATTATCAACTGAGATCTATACCCTAAGCTGCTCTTCTAGAATAGCTTTCTCAAATGATTGATCTTTTTGCTTGTCAGGAACAACTTCATGCACTTCCATAACAGATTTGTCATGAGATTGCTCTATCGAATTCACATCAATTCTGTGATCCATCAAAATTTGTCTAGAAATTGTTTGTCTCCTTAGTGACTTCATCTATTTTGTCGAGCATAATCTTATTGACTCTCTTCTTACTTCATAATCTTTCTTGTGGAAGCTTTAATAGTCTAACCACTTTAGTTTTAGAAATAAAAAATGATAGATTTACTAATACATACTCCTTTATCCTTTCATCCTCAAGACTTGTTGTATGCCTCCTTGCATCCAAAATGTCATACAGGCTTTTGGGAATCATGGATGATAATTCTATTAATGCCTTGCTATAAACATCCATGTACTGAACAACTGCTTCTTTTATATCCCTTTGGTCCTTATAATCAAAATTTTCATAATATATAGCCACATTCTTAAAATTTCCATCTTTAAGAACTTCATTAATTAATTCTTTCAAAGTCATTGGGAGCACAATTGATAGTTCTAATACTTAATGTTAAGTACGGATGCCAAGCTAATAAGATGAGAGGGGTGGGGGGTGAATCATACAAACTTAATCTTCCATAAAAACATCAGATTCAACCTTGGTAACATATATTTCAGTAATATAACCAAAATTGTTAAACATGCAAACTCAAAAGCATATAAACATCATTAACCTCATAACACCAGATTTAACGTGGAAACCCAAATAGTGAAAAACCACTATGGGATTTTGGACCCACTAAGAAATATACTCTTCTAGAGTATGCTCGGTTAAAAGCAAATCTTGTTAAAGATTACAAACACATTGCTAGATGTGATCCGGTTAAGGGATTTCACTCAAATCTGTTAGGATCTTCACCTTGTTAGAAGTGACCTTGTTAAAGGATTTCAAACATTCAATCAGAATGTCACCTTGCTAAAGGGTTTTACAAATAAGACTGTTAAGTCCACTCGGTTAAGAGATTTTCTGTCACTTCACAAAATAATAGTAATAAAATCTATCTGCAACTTCACATCTAAAATGCTAAAGTAGATTCTTATTTGCTCAATATAGTTTAGACATAGAACTAATCTTGTCCATCTATTGGGCTCTATACTCTGTTATTCAAAACAAGTTTTCAAGCTTTTGTGCTCGGTAATCACTATGTAGCATCCCTATGCATACACTTGTCCGCATACATTGTATATCAACAGTTCCCTATTTATAAATAATTTTCCAACCGCTTAATCTCCTTGATCACATTTCCCATGATCAATCATAGCCATCAGATCTTCAAACTTTGACCAGGTTCAATGTATCCTTCGATCTGAAAATGTTTTACCCTGCCTTGGAACTTGTGCTAGGGTATTGCGGTTCAATCTGCGCTATAGATCTTCATGTTGATTTTCCTTTGCCATAGATTCTTTAACAAACTTCATTCACGACATACCAATCATTTAATCATAGCCAGCTCATCAGCTTCCTTCATAAAATAATGCATGTAATCATTTAATGCATGTTGTTACAGCTCAGTTACAACTCGGTAAATACTAAACTTCACTCGGTAGACATTTCGCCTTCATTAACCGATAGCGATAACCTTAGGGTTTACCGACTAGGTTCTTTGCTCGGTAACATAGTATAGTATTAACCTTTCAATCAATAACATATGTATGATATCAAAACAATCTAAACATTATGATCTCATCATTGTCTAGCTTGGTAATAATTGCCCATTGAATAACTTATTCATCCCCTTATTCATCATATTCTTTCTATGTCTTTTACCGACATCTTTATACTCATCAAATCATACTTGTCAAGATATGGCAACATCATACTGATTTAGAAAATCAATATCTTGACATCAATGACAAAATAATAATATTAAGACATTAAATCATCCTTAATCAGTTATATCCATAATCATCAACAACCTTCTCAATATCCTTATTGAAATGCCAACAATCTCCCATTGTCTGTTATAATGCCAACAATCATCAAAATTTTCATAATATATAGGCACATTCTTAAAATTTCCATCTTTAAGAACTTCATCAATTAATTCTTTCAAAGTCATTGGGGGCACAGCTTCATAAGTACTTTCAATTTTATTGGACTTCAAAGATTTGTCTATTTTAGATTTTTGTTTCTTGCTCACTCTGGATCTACCAGATGGCTCAACTTCTGCCCTTAGCTTCTTGGTTGGTTGGGTACCACCGAATTGAGGCTTCTTCACCACTCAGGCACAAGTGGTTTTCTTCTTCACCTCTTTCACTACTTCATCAGATTCAGTCTCTATGTCCTTAGCAATGGAAACAACATATTTTCTTTGAGGCTTCTCCTTTTTCCTCTTCTCTGTTCCATCGGTTGATGTTGTTTGTGACTTGGGTGGAGGAATAGGCTTCTGCACACCAGAGGTAGGTGCAGATTTAGACTATCTAGGATTTGATTTCTTGGCAGGAGTGGAGACAAGTTTTGACTTTTTGGGCTTTGTCATGTCCTCCTCCTTCAATATGTTCTACTCTCTTTCCCTTTGCACAACTTCCTTAGATATACCCATTTGCTCTGCTAGCTCCTCAACCTCCTTCTTACTTTTCTTTTCCTTGTTGATTCAGTAAATTTCTTGTGCAAATTAAGATCCTTTTCTTTGCATGTACCGAACCATTCCTCCTTATCATCTACCAGTTGACTCAACAAGTGTTGAGCATATGCATCAAGTGTATCTGCATCCACCTCATACCCCATGGGCATGATCCAAATAGTCCTAAGGTCAACTGACTCCATATGACATTGATCCTTTTCAACCATGAAGCAGATTGTTTTCTCATATTTCTCAACAATATCCTTAGGGATCCTCTCTCTACTTTGCATCATTGCTTGAAATGATTTAAAATATCCCCACAAAGAAGATTTATGTGCTACAGTGTCACCCAAACCCTGCAAACCTTCCTTTATTTGAACTGCCACTAGTTTATCATTAGCCCATTGAACCTTTCCAATATTAGGGATTTCATTCAAGAAGTACATTGCCAAATAAATAATCAGGTAACCAAATTTGAATACATGTTTCTTATCTTGCTTTATCTTCTTCAGGTTGCTTAGTAGCTCACTGATAAGTACTCCACAAAGATCATACCTCTTCTCTTCCTTAAGCATTTGATAGGCTGCAAATATAGTAGTATCGAATACTGAGTTCTGCTTGTTGGATTGATACACCTTGTATCCCATCACCATCGAAGGAAATTTCACATCATTCTCTATGATATCATTGATTGTCATCGATCGACTGTCATGCTGGGATCTAGTAACCTTTGTTACCATTGTGTTCTGAACTTTCCTCAAACTGGGGATCTCACCGATTGCATTCAAACAAGTAACCGCTTGAATGGTCTGCTTTGTGATCTTATGAAGTCGGTCCAACCATACAAACTCATCATGGATTCGACTCAGGATGTATCTCACCCATTCGGATTCATTGAACACCAAAAAATGAATGAATTGGATAAAACCCTTGTCCTGTAATGATTTGAATTCTGACTTTAGATTTCCCATTCCATCCATCATATGCTTGGTATACAGTGATAGAATGTCCGCATTTCCAAGCTCTTCGATGTTACAGTGGATGTAGACACCTAGAAATGTCTCATTAATTCTACACTAATTATTCATCTATTTGATTAAGTAATTCTTTAATTATTTGATTAAACTAATTATTTCTTCTAACCATCACCCTTCAACACTTTTGATTATTCTATTTCTATTCTCAAATCATTTTAATCAGTTAACCATATCTCAATTATTTAATTAATTACTGTTTATTCCTTAGTTAAATAATCTTTATTATTTAATTAATTCTATTTCCTAAGTTTAAATAATTTTAATTAATTAATTCAAATCCTCAAATTATAATTCCAATTAATTCCATCTAATTTCATTTCATATTTCCCCAAATTCGAATTTTATATCATTTCATCTAATTTCATTTCTTCCAATTTCACATTTCACCAAATCTGAATTTCAGTTAATCTCATGTGCATTTCAGCATTCAAATGACCAAATTCAAATCCAAATTGAAAATGAAAATCAAATTCAATTTCAAATTCCTACAACACATGCTAAATCATAATTGACTGATCAAATCAGTTGTCTAGTCAATTAACTCGATTAACTCATCAATCATCCTTTTTAACTCAAATTAGTTTTTTATGACTAATCCATCAATTTAGTCATCTCCCTAGTCTATTCAGTTTAGTAATCAATCAAATGAGTTTACTAGCCAATCTATCGAGTTCACTCTCCAATTAATCATGTTAACAGATCAATCTATTGAGTTAACAAATCGATCATGACTAGTTAACTGATCAATCAATTTTAGTTATCTATCAATCAACACTTGAGTTTTATTTCTCACCTCCTTTGTGTCAAAAATCTATAAATTCAACATCATTTTTATTAATTCAATCTAGCTTTTTAGAATCACAAAATCAGAGCCTTAAAATTATTTGTATGCAGGAAATTGGTGCAATACCTAATAGCCACCAACCACTCAAATTGGAGAAGCACAATGGAAGCAAAGATGCAGAATGAGGGAGTTTCATTTATTTGAATTCATTCCTTGTTCTATATTGATTTTCATTGATTATGTCTGTTTGTTTGTTAATTAGTTGAAAATTGGTGATTCATTCTTACTTGCTAATTAGCTTAATACACATGACATTCAGGTGTAGAAACAATGGATATATGCCCTAATATCTTCATTGTGCAATACGCCATATGGGACAGAGGAAAAGGCACCTTATGGATCATCTTCAATATATTTGAATGGATGTTGCTTAAATACGGGCATTTCTCTCTCAGTAATATCAACCACCAACGGGGTCGCAACACTAGATGCATATGCCATTTTGAAATTAGGGTATGAACAAATAGCTTGTAATCAAATAAATACCTTTTCAATCTTAACTGAATGCTAGGAATCGCTGAGTGATCACTTCAAGCTTGGTTTTCACTTCTCAATCTCATTCTCTTTGCTCTTCTGCTCTTTTTCTTCATTCGCAATGTGAATAATGAATGATTGAAATGCCTTTTTATCCACCGACTAACTTTAAGTTATAATAAATGCACAACCCTAAAGGCTTTTCGGATACCTTGCATCCTTGAATTCACTCATGAATCTCAAACCGCCATGAAATCTTTCAGATATCAACTGCATAACTGATCTCCATCATATGCAACCATCCTCGTTCAGTTACAGATCTCCGAAAGAGGGGGTTTTAAAGACCTGCATGATAAGCTTTCCCCCTAAGGCCAAAATGCCTTAGTTACCAAATGAGGTTCCAACACCGGATTCAGTTGTGGAGCCATTCTACATATTTAAATCTTCCTTCTTAAACCACATCTTCTTGTGTTGATCTCTAATCTCTTCCAATTTAGCCTTTCCCCTTTCATCTGATTTATTCTTGCTTATCAGACCATTGTTGCTCATGTTCTTGCTTCTACAATATTTTGCAATGTGACTAGATCTGTTGCATGCATAGAAAACAAAATTTCTCTATATAGGCTTGAAATTCATCTAATTTGATCTCATCCTGCATTGATTAGCAATGTGTCCAAACATTCCATAGGTATAACATTTCTTATTCTAAAAATTGTTCACCATTCTACACATATTTGACTTATGACCAAAGTTATTGCATATGAAACATTGACCGGTAAAGGTAGGGCCATTTTTCATCACATTATTCATCTTATTTTTGGATTGACTTGCCATATGACCGAATTTTCCACAAACAAAACATTTACCATTGAATTTATAGGCTTTAGGTTGTCTTACTGGAGATTTTTTGATCTTCTAACGATAGCTTTGTCAAGAACCAGAGGATTCTCCTTTCTCATATCCAAGTCCTCGCATGTCTTTCCCATGTCTTTGACTTTCCAACATCTCATCTAACTGGGTCGAGCTATCTTTGAATTTTTCTTTGTACTCATTAGCAGTAGAAAGCTCATCTCTCAGAATTATGATCTACCTTTCAAGTTCTTATCCATCATTCTTTGTTTGCACCAATTCAAGCTTCGACTGATCATTCTCATAGTTCAGTTTGCAACAATCATCAGATCTATCCTTCAATGACTGAGTCAAATTTTCTTCATTCTTCTTCCAGTCTTTAATCTCCTTTGTCAATGTCATTACAATGGATTGCATCTCATTTTTCAATACTACATTATCTCTAGCCACCTTCTCACATTCATCTGTCCTGTCTTGTAGGGCTTGATTGTCAATGCTTTTCTCTTCTTTCTCCTTGAGTTTGTCCATCAGCTCCCTTCTCTTTTCTCTAGAAGTGCTCACTTGATCTTTCAATGTCTCAATGAAGTCTTCAGTTGCATTCAAGTTTCTTTTTAGGGAACTTACTTCTTTTCTTACTGCATCAAGATCTTCAAGTGCCACACTAAGTTGTCTCTACAAACCAGAGTCTATTGTTTCAATCTTCTAGATCTTCCTCAAGTTGTTAGGCTTCTTAAAAGAATTAAGCTCGGATACCAATTGTTGGAATCAATGAACACTAAAAGGAGGGTGAATCAGTGTTTTACAGTTTACAAACTTATTAAGCTGATTTTTAAACCACATGATGCATAAGAATGAAAGTAAAGTGCAGAAACATAAAGCAATCAACCACACAACCATAACGCCAAGATTTTTACGTGGAAGCCTGGAAAGGGAAAAATCATGATGGGATTTGAACCCACAATATTATTATACTATGGCTAGAAGTATGATAATATTACATAAGGGGAATGCACTTGCATTCAGGTACACTACCTAAAGCTCACTGCTCAAATACAAAAGGGGATACAACCCAGAGGAAGGCTCATTGCCTTACAGGCTATTACAATTGATTAAAATAATCAATGAACTAAAGTATAGCATCTACATATGCCAAAAATCAGTTCCGGTTAGGCTCATATTATCTTCTACAACTGATCTGACTTTTTGCTCTATCAAACACCGGATCACCAAAAACTTCAATCACATTCAAAAAACTTCACACATACATAATTCTCTCACTCAAAATCCATCAAAATATTCAACCAAATTGATCTTATATATCCACACCAACAAAAATAATCACTTACCATGTCAACTTCACAAAAACTGCATAGCATGCAACATGAAATGTGTATCACCAAGTCGGTTGAATCCATCCACAAATCCATATGTGGATCCAACCATAATAATAACAAGCTTCATTTGAGTCAGATCAAACTCCTTGAACACGAAACCAATCACCAAAATCAACCCAATGATTCCACAACACATTTTACACCAAAATAGCTCTTCTCTAACTAAATTATCGAATACTGAACCTTTAATCTTGCTCATTAATCAACACTGGATATCAAGATCACAAGATAAGTTGTCTTGAACTTTAAATTAGTTTCCACAACCAAAATTACATCACCAATATCAAGATGTGCACCATGATCTCATGCTCTACCAGTTACTATGTTCCACCTTCCAGACTTATGCCTTATGAACAATATGACTTCCGGTAAACCAAATCTATTTACACTGGATGTGATTTCTGAATTGAGTTTTCATCAATGAAAACCCCTAAGCATCTTCCATGCATCAATCTTGACCAGAACAGTGTCTCTTGCCAACAAAGCTTCCATCAGAGTATGCAACATTTGTTTCTAGCTTTCAAACCCATCGCTTGTGGTGTAGGAGCACTGAGGACTTAGACTATCTAGTTTTTCAATTTTGGCTTGTACTGACCCTAGAAAAGTCAATAGTGAATAAGGAATCTAGAGGGTCCAAGAGTTAGAGTTTTGAGTGAATGTAGGCCTAAGTTGTGTTCATACTTCTTAGGTTTGCATTTTTGTGTAAATAGTGAGTTTGAGTAGGTAATTGATCCTTTTGATGGTCAAAAGTGTCAAAACTTGGTATAGGAATTAGGGAGGGTTAAATTAGTATTAGTAAAGTTTTAAAATTTATTTCTGATGACTTGGAATAGGTCTTATAGGTTGGAAAGACCAAAAGTGCAAAAATTGCAAAGTTGCAAAAAGTTGTCATGACAACTTTTGTCCTGAAATGGTTAGCGATGGAGTTAGGGATTTTTCAATACCCTGGGATGAATCCAAACATGGGAAATATATAATAACCCTCTCTTGCATGGTTACCAAGGTTGGTGAATGTGTTTTGCAAGCTTAACAATCTGAAACTACTCATTTTCAGACTAGTTGGCAGCGTTTTAGCATGATTTTACTCATTTTGTAATTGAAAATTGATTGAATCCATTGATCCAAAAATGGATTGAGTTTCTCTTGTGTGTTATTGTGTTTTTGGTTCAATTTAGAGCTTTGTAGATACTATTCATTAGTGTTTTCTTGCTTTAGTTTGCAAACAGCTAGTTTTGGCTTGTATATAGCAGTTTTCTTGTAAATATGGTTACCCCATGAGTTCCACATGTGCTGCCATCACGGCTTGTTGGGAAATGGAGGGAAACCATATTCATAGTGTATATATGCAAGTGTAAGTACTGGAGAAGAGTTTAAGTATGACTGTCACCTTGTTCTAGGCGAGTCCAGGAGCAACCCGGCTAGAGGAAATAAGGTGAAAACGAAGTGCCAAGTGTAGAGGTGGATTTCATATCACTTTCTAAGATTTTTAAGGGGTCCAAGGAGTTGGGAAAGAGTTTCCAATGCAAGGATGATCCTTGAAAAGTTCATTTGTTGCACGAACCCCAACTAGACCTATCACTACCACCTAGAAGGCCTACAAAGCCTCCAAAAGCCTCATTTTGGGGTTAGCATGTTGAATGGTAGGTTAAGAAGCCAAAACCACAACAATAAATTGAGGTTAGAGGAACCATTGAAGGAAATCCAAAAATTTGAGGGGGTCTTTTGGACCGTTTTCGCCGAAGTCCTAAAAAACCAGTTTTAGGAGGCCTAATTGGGCTAATTCCTTGTAGCCCTTTTCTAGGCAATATTTTGGAATTGATAAGAAACCTATTGATTGAAAACCTCAAATGGAACCTAAATGCATACAAAACATGAATTAAGACACCTCCACACCTATGCATCATCTCACAATGGTAGGAGGTCATTTTGACAACTTGAAGCCAAGAAGCCATAATTGAGTACATGGGAAGCATTGTGAATTGGTAGGGTTCCTAGACAAAACACTTGAATAAAAACACCTTACAGAGATCAATAATCAAGCCCTATAAGAGATTGAGAAGGAATTGGAGGTCTAGAGAGAAACTAGACCTGGTGAGTTGGTGCAATTGAGCAACACCAGCTAGGTGAAGTGTTGAGCAAACTAGGGTAACCCCATCAAATGGGTATCGGAGCCTATAAGATTTGGGCTAAGTGAGTAGATGTCCTCAGTGGAATCTATAGGAGAAAATAACATGGTGACCAATGCAGAGTTGGAAAAGAAAGTGGATGATCAGGAGGAAGAGAATAGACTCCTGAAGGAGAAGTTGCAAGAATTGGAGAGTGAGCTTGGAGAGGTAGAAACCAAGGCAGATGAAGTGTTGGTAAAGGTGGAAGGAGCAGAAGGGAAGGGTAAAGAAGTGTCAAAGATAGACAAGATACTTGAACCTGATCCTATCCTAGAGCAAGAACCTTTCCTGAAGGCATTGAAGGCCTTGAGTGGCAAATCACCGGAAGGATTGCCATCGCTCACTGGTAAGATGGAGGCAGAAGTAGTCCTAGAATGGATAGAAGGCATTGAGAACCATTTTGAATGCGAAGGCATAACTGAAGCCCAGAGAGTCAAGGTAGCCAAGTCAAGGATGAGAAGAGCTTCTCTCACATGGTGGAAATTTGTGCAAGATGAAAGGAAGAAAATGGGCAAAGCACCCATCTCTTCTTGGAAAGGGGTGTTGGTCAAAATCAAAGAAGTCTATCTCCTTGGTGACTATGAAGCGCAAATTCATAGGAAGAGGCAAAATGTAAGACAAAAAAAGATTGATGTCAGTAGCTATACGGAGGAGTTTCACAAACTTAGCCTTAGATCTCATGTGGTGGAAGAAGAGAGTCTCAAGGTTGCTGGGTACCTAAATGGTCTACGGTGGAACATCCAAGAAGAAATCAGTCTAATGAGCCCAAAAATAGTCCATCAAACCTATCAACTTGCCCTTAAGGTGGAGGAAAAATTGAAAAGAAGACATGAATCAAGCAACAATAGGGGCAGGGGTAGAGGAAAAGACAATAGAGGCCATAGAGGAGGCTTTGGAGGAAGAAGTTCTGAACAAAGAACACAAGGAGAGTCTAAACTCACTGAGAAACAAGATAGTGGTAGTAGTAAAGGAGGATTCAATAGAGGAAGAGGATCCAATAGTGGTTTTAGAGGAAGATCTAGTGGCCAAGGTAGAGGTTCCTCATACTTTGCAACAATGAAGTGTTACCATTGTAACCAACTTGGCCATCCAGCATATAGGTTTCCAGAGAAGGGATCATCATCACATGGTGGTGAAAGAAGAGTGAGCTATCTTCAAGAAGAGTGTTCAAGTAGCAAGACTTCAAAGGTTGCCTTAGAGTCAGAGGTAGGTGACAACTTGATGATAAGAAGAACTTTGATCAAAGAACTGGTTAGAGGAGAGTCAAGCCAAAGAAGGTCCCTATTTAGGATCAAATGCAAGATTATGGACAAAGTGTGCAAAGTGATCATTGATTTAGGGTCTACAAACAACATTGTGTTAGAAGAGGTAGTGAGAAAGCTCAAATCGCAAAGGATACCTCACAACAATCCCTATAGAGTCACTTGGTTGAACAAAGGCCAACATGTCCTAGTCAATGAGCAAGCATGGGTGGATTTTACCATTGGAAGGTATAAGGACAAGGTGTTGTGTGATGTCCTACCCATGGATGCATGCCATATTCTATTAGGAAGACCATGGCAATTTGATAGACAAGCTATCCATGATGGAGCCAAGAATGCATACTCATTCAAGAAAGATGGAGTCACATTCAAGATTTAGTCTATCCTTGAAGAAGGTGAAAAGAGGGCAGCAGGTCCTAATGTTCTTTTGGTGAGTGAAAAACAGTTCTCAAAGACACTTGAGGAAGGTGAAGGTATAGGGTTTGCACTAGTGATGAAGCCCAAAGAGGAAGACAAGAAAGAGCAACCAGATTTGCCATTAGAGGTGCAAGATTTGTTGAAGAAATTCAAAGGCATAGTAAGTGAAGGACAACCAGCCACCTTAACTCCTAAAATAATCACAAGCCACCAAATAGAATTCATTCCCGGAGCATCCTTGCCTAATAAGGTAGCTTATAAGATGATCCCTCAATAAAATGTTGAGATTGCTAAGCAAATCCAAGAGCTCTTAGACCAAGGCCTAATTAGGAAAAGTATTAGCCCTTGTGGTGTCCCTACCGTGTTAGCACCAAAGAAAGGTGGTACTTGGAGATTGTGTAATGATTCTAGAGCCATAAATAGGATCGCCATCAAATATAGGTTCCCTATTCCTAGAATAGAAGACCTAATGGATTGTTTAGGGGAAGCCAAGTACTTTACCAAGATTGACCTTAAGAGTGGCTATCATCAAATTAGGATTAAGGAGGGCGATGAATGGAAAACTGCATTTAAGACTGCTGAGGGTTTTTATGAGTTGCTTGTAATGCCATTTGGCTTATCCAATGCTCCAAGCACCTTCACGAGACTCATGAATGAGGTGATGAAGGACTTCATAGGTAAATTTGTGGTAGTATATCTTGATGATATTCTCATTTTTAGTAAAGATAGGGCAGATCACATTAATCATTTGCAAGATGTATTACAAAGATTGTATGATGAAAAGCTAACCATGAACTTGGAAAATTGTGAGCTTGTTAGGTAGGAGTTGGTTTACCTTGGGTTTGTGTTGTCTCAAGGAAACCTCAAGATGGAACCCAGCAAGGTTGAAGCCATTGTAAATTGACCCACTCCTAAGTCAGCAATAGAGGTGAGAAGCTTCCATGGACTAGCTCAGTACTACAGGAAGTTCATTAGGCTATTCAGTGTTATATGTGCACCAATGCTAGACACCATTAGAGGTGGAATAAAGGCAAAGTTTCAGTGGGGTGAAGAAGCAAAAAATGGTTTTGAAACCTTGAAGGAGAAGATAGCTACCCAACCAGTGCTAGTGTTGCCTAGTTTTGAGAAACTTTTCATTGCAGAATGTGATGCAAGCAATGTTGCAGTAGGTGTTGTCCTAAGCCAAGAAGAAAGACTAGTAGCTTTACATAGTGAGAAGCTAAGTGATGCCAAGAGGAAATACTCCTCTTATGATCTTGAGTTGTATGCTTTGGTGCAGGCATTGAGAAGTGGAGACACTATCTCCTCCCTAAAGAATTTGTGGTCTATACGGACAACCAAGCATTGAGTTTCCTAAACTCACAAGACAAACTCAATCATAAACACATGAAATAGGTGGAGTATATGCAGGCCTATACATTCACCATTAAGCACGAGAAAGGGCAGTTAAATCGGGTAGCTGATGCATTGAGTAGAAGACTTTTGACAGTCCAAGAAATCCAATTGAGAAGCATAGGTGTGGACAGTTTTAGAGACTTGTACCCGAAGGATGAAGACTTCTCAAATGCCTACAAGGTGTGTAAGGAGTATCAAAATCACTTCCATAGTGAATATTCTGATTTTACTTTGCAAAATGGACTATTGTTCAAAGGTGGGCAGCTTTGTGTGCCTAGAGGCTCAATGAGAGAAAACCTTATACAAGAGAAGCATAATGGCAGCCTTAGTGGACATTTTGGATTCAATAAGACTCAAGAGTTGGTTCAAAGATACTATTATTGGCCAAGGATGAATCAAGATGTGAAGAAATATGTGGAGACTTGCATAGTTTGCCAAAAGGCCAAGGGTACTTCTACAAATGTTGGTGTATACCAACCTCTTCCCATACCAAATAGACCTTGGGAATGCATTAGCATGGATTTTGTAGTAGGTTTACCAAGGAAAAAGCAGGGATATGACAACATTTGTGTCATTGTGGACAGATTTAGCAAAATGGCTCACTTTGTGCCTTGCAAGACTACTCATGATGCATGCCAAATTGCTCAATTGTTCTTCAAAGAGGTGGTGAGGATACATGGTTTACCCATGAGAATTGTTTTAGATAGGGACTCGAAGTTCATGAGTCATTTTTGGAAGACACTATGGCAAAATCTTGGCACCAACCTTTCTTTTGGATCAGCCTACCCTCCTCAAACAGATGGGTGGACCGAAGTGGTGAATAGAAGCTTGGGAAACTTGTTAAGGTGCCTTACTAAGGAATATGGTCAAACATGGGATCAAGTACTCTCACAAGGTGAATATGCATATAATGACACCATAAATAGGACTACCGACAAGAGCCCTTTTGAAGTGGTCTATGGTGTGCACCCAAGAGGCATTTTGGAGTTGAGAGACTTAGGAAGTGCAGTAGCAAGAAGTGGATATGCAGAGGACTTTTCTCAATCAATGAAGGAGGTCCATGAATCAGTTAAACAAGCATTGATGGAGAACACAAGCAAACTCAAACAAAAAGTTGATGAAAAGAGGAAGAACCTATAATTTCAAGTGGGGGAACTTGTCATGGTGCACTTAAAAAAAACCAAGGCTACAAAAAGGAGTGCAAAACAAGTTGCAAATGAGAAGGATGGGTCCATGTGCCATTCTAGCCAAGTATGGAGAAAATGCATACAAGGTGGATCTACCTAGTGACATAGGATTGTCACCGGTTTTAAACATAGCAGACTTAGTTGCATACAAGGGACCAGTTCAAGGTTCAGATTGTAGTCACTCAGAGGTTTCAGATGATGCGAGCAACCTTCAGTTACCAGCCAAACCAAATGCAAAGGCCGAGAAGGTGTTGCGTTCAAGGATTGCCAAGAAGACAAGGCATCAAGTCTATTGGGAGCACCTAATCAAATGACAAGGTATGGAAGATGCCGAAGCTACATGTGTGCTTGAGATAGAGTTTAAGAAGCTTGGAGTTGATCAAAATCTAATTTCCAAGGAGGTGACATGATCTTCTTTTGTTTGGGAGAATGGTGCAAGAGCACCTAGGACTTAGACTATCTAGTTTTTCAATTTTGGCTTGTACTGACCCTATCCAAGTCAGTAGTGAATAAGGACTCCAGGAGGGTCCAAGAGTTATATTTTTGAGTCAATGTAGGCCTAGGTTGTGTTCATACTTCTTAGGTTTGCATTTTTGTGTAAATAGTGAGTTTGAGTAGGTAATTGACTTTTTGATGGTCAAAAGTGTCAAAACTTGGTACAGGAATTAGGGAGAGTTAAATTAGTATTAGGAAAGTTTTAAAAGCCATTTGTGATGACTTGGAATAGGTCTTATAGGTTGGAAAGACCAAAAGTGCAAAAATTGCAAAGTTGCAAATAGTTGTCATGACAACTTTTGTCCTGAAATGGTTAGCGATGGAGTTAGGGATTTTTCAATGCCATAGGATGACTCCACATGTGGGAAATATATAATAACCCTCTCTTTCATGATTACCAAGGTTGGTGAATGTATTTTGCAAGCTTAACAATCTGAAACTACTCATTTTCAGACTAGTTGGCAACGTTTTAGATTGATTTTACTCATTTTTGAAAATGGATTGAATCCATTGATCTAGAAATGGATTGAGTTTATATTGTTTGTTATTGTGTTTTTGGTTCAATTTAGAGCTTTGTAGATACTGTTCATCAGTGTTTTCTTGCTTTAGTTTGCAAACAGCCAGTTTTGGCTTGTATATAGCAGTTTTATTGTAAATATGGTTGCCCCATGAGTTCCACACGTTCTACCATCACAAATTGTTAAGATATGGAGGGAAACCATATGTATAGTGTAAATATTAAATTTCAAGTACTGGAGATGAGTTTAAGTATGACTGTCACCTTGTTCTAGGCAAGTCCAAGAGCAACCTGACTAAAGGAGATAAGGTGAAAATGAAGTGCCAAGTGTAGAGGTGGATGTCAGATCACCTTCTAAGATTTTAAAGGGGTCCAAGGAGTTGGGATAGAGTTTACAATGCAAGGAGGAGCCTTGAAAAGTTCATTTGTTGCACAAACCCCAACTAGACCTATCACTGCCACCTAGAAGGCCTAGAAACCCTCCAAAACCCTCATTTTGGGGTTAGCACATTGAATGGTGGGTTAAGAAGACAAAACCACAAAAATAAATTGAGGTTAGAGGAACAATTTAAGGAAATCCAAAAATTTTAGGGGGTCTTTTGGACTGTTTTCACCCAAGCCCTAAAAAACTGGTTTTAGGAGGCCTAATTGGGCTAATTCCTTGTAGCCCTTTTCTAGGCAAGATTTTGGAATCGGTAAGAAACCTATTGATTGCAGACCTAAAATGGAACCCAAATGCATCCAAAAAATGAATGAAGACACCTCCACACCTATGCATCATCTCACAATGGTAGGAGGTCATTTTGACAACTTGAAGCCAAGAAGCCATAATTGAGTACATGGGAAGCACTGTGAATTGGTAGGGTTCCTAGCCAAAACACTTGAAGAAAAAAACCTTAGAGAGATCAAGAATAAATCCCTAGAAGATATTGAGAAGGAATTGGAGGTCTTGAGAGAAACTAGACTTGGTGAGTTGGTGCAATTGAGCAACACCAACTAGGTGAAGTGTTGAGCAAACTAGGGTAACCCCATCAACTTGATAGTGGGAAGTTCTTTCACTATGCCCTCATTAGATTCATTCACAAAGATGTTGATGTTGGATCAGTCAAATTTGTTGAGCATGAGCATTCTCGAGTCTTCAATGTCCATGGCTTTGGTGGTTAATCAATAAAATCAAGGAAAGGATTCCAACAAGAAGCATAATCAATTGAAGCCTAAGACACAACAAGATAAAGCACAATCTTCCTCTCCACAACACAAGGATTCAAATTCCTCCTAAGGGAAAATCATATAAGCAGAGGTTGTCTTGTTCACATTGCAAGAAAAGTGGTCATGATGAGCACCATTGCCACACCAAGGAAATTGATGAATTGATCAACATCCTCAAGAAGAACAACATTGATTTACCATCCACTTAAAAAAGAAGGATTCATATCCTTCCTCTTCCTTGCAGTCAAAGGAAAGGGGCAAGCTCTTTGTGCTACTACAATTCATGATTCAAGGAGATGGCTTCTAGATTCAAGAGCTTCTAATCATATGACATCTTCATAGTCTATATTTTCTTCATTTGTGTCTTGCTACATGCCACCAATTTTGATGGAGAATCATATATATATGAATGTGATTGGGAAAGGATCTATTGCTATTGGGGATAACTCCTTCAATGATGTGTTGTGTGTGCCTCATTTGATGAACAATATTCTTTCCATCTATCAAATCACTCATGGGGCAACAAGGAAAACTGTGGAGTTCACACCTGATTCAGTTATCATTAGAGACTTGGAGACTAGAGTTTTTATTTCTGTAGGGGTGGTGGATCATGCCTCTCGATTGTACTCCTTTGCAGATTTTGTTTGTATTGATGAGGATGATTCTTCACATGATGATCACACTTATTGTGATGATTCAAATATCGAGAAGAACTTTGGGTACTTGAACTTGAGGATTCTCACATGTGACCCCATTCTTGAGCCTTGAATTTCATCTCCTCCTATTGATATCACATCTCCTCTTGCACCTGATGATGTGGGTATTGCAATAGTTTTGCCTTCTTGTAATTCAGTGTAGCAAGGTATTTCTTGTCTTCCAACTTTAGTTCCTTCGGATGAATACTTGACAGACATTGCAGGTTTATTTGTGGAGTCCCACATTGCAAATTTGGGAGACATCATTGATTATATTCATCTTCTCTTTGATGAAGATGATCCTTCTTCTATTTTTGTGAGGGAACACTTTGACCCTCTTGTTCATTCTCTACATGATCATTCTTTCGAGGTTGATATGATTGTGGATTCTTATGTACAACACTTGGAAGAGGTCTCTTTATCCTTAGAGGAGACATGAGAGTTTTTGGATCTTGTTCTACATTCATCTCCGCTAGATCTTGGAGTGCCTTTTTCAGTAGAGTGGATCAGTACACCTGATTTGGAGGGGGTAACTTTTAGCATCAACATGGGGAAACTTTAGTAGTTTTCAGAGACTTCATACATCTTGAGTTTCTTTCCTACATCTTCCCTTCATGATTTGGGAGATTTCATGGATACACATTTGGTTTTGTTTCTTCCCAAGGGGAGGAACGTTGTTCGACAATGGTGGAGCAGTTTTTTCATTCATTTTTTAGCTTCTACCATTGGTGCAAATTCTACATTTAGGGGGGGCTTCTTGGTCTCTCTTCTTCTATCTTATGGGGGGAATTTTTCCTCACATGGGGTTTTGTCCTTCTCGTATTTCTTTGAGAGTTATTTTGTATAGTTTCCATCTCTCTTTTGGGTTAAGTTTTTTCCCATTGGGGTTTTCTCTCTTTCTCCGTTTGTGAGAGATTGCATTGGTTTGTGTGCATTTGTACATGGGTACCTAACATGGCCTAGTAGCTAGGACCCATCTTGCATTGTTGACTTAAGTCTACATTCCCCTAAGTTGCACTTAAGGGGGGGTGTTGGTGTAAATTATGTCTCATAATTACACTTTACTTAAGTTGACTTAGGGTAATGCATTCCATAGTAGTTTGGATATGAGACATTTAGGGAAGTGTGCACATAGGAATGATGTATGTAGGAGAAATTCCACCCTTGTGGTCTTATCTTGTTGCTACATTCCACCTTTAGTGGGTGATCCACCTCTTGTGGAATATTTTATTATTTATCCTACCTACCCTCAACTACCCTTGTATCTCATTGAGCCACATGCCATGATTGTGTCCTCACATATCCATATGGTCTTGCCTTTATAAGCAGGCTCATCTACATTTTATATAATTTTTAATGATCAAGCTGATCGGTATTTTGCATCTTGATTAGAATACAGTCTATTCTTCTCAAATCTATTGTCTCTCTTTTGTGTTATTCAATGTGCTCTTGATCTTGGCTATTTTCAACAAATTCTTACAATTTTCATTTCATTTTCTCATCTTAGTTTTGTTGATTCTTTCTCCTCATTATTCTCTCATCAATCAAATATCTTTTTTTCGAATCAATTCTATCATTTCATCTAACATGTTTTTTCATCAATTCTCTCTTTCAGTATTCCAATAATTCTTCTATTACTCACTAGCATGATATCGTTAAATTGGTCTCAGTTCCACAATTTTTTGACCAATTTTTTAGGGGGCATAATTATGCCCTAAATGTCACTGGGGCATATTGGGGCAGATTTTTTTTTTGTTTTCTTTAAAAAAACGTTGTTTCAACATTATCTCAAAGAGGGGCAAATGTAGACACCTAAAAATGTCTCATTGATAACAAGTTAATTATTCGTCTTATTAGTTTAATAATTATTTAATTATTTAATTAATCCAATTATTATTCCTCCTAATTTAATCATCGCTCGTCATCATATTACTAATTATTCAATTTCCCATTCTATCATCAATTAATCATTTAACCTCTTCCTAATATTAATTAAATATTTATTACTTAATTAATCATGATTTAATTCCTTTAATTGAATAATCTTTATTATTTAATTATATTAAATTTATAAATAGTTAAATAATTTCTTTAAATTATTTAATTTACTAATTTATTCTTCTAATTCAAATTTCAATCCCCCAAATTATAATTCTGTCTAATTCCAATATTCTTCTAATTCTAAATTGAATTTCCTCAAATTCCAATTTCAGTTAATTTCAAATACATGTGCATTTCAATTTCGCGATTTCGAAAATCTAAATTAAAATCAAATTGAATTTCTAAATCAAATCAATATCATGCAAAATTCAAATTGAATTCCCAAATCTAGTTCAATTCACATGCAAATGGAATAGAATTTCAAATTAAATATCCTACAACACATGCTAAATTTATAATTAATTGATTAATTAAATCATTTTCTCAATTCTCCTCCAATCATTATTTTTCTATCTTCCAATTAACTTTTTTCTAACATGTCATTAATTAGTTCTCTTTTATCTATTCAATCATCAATTCAATCAATTGAGTTCCACCTCTCAATCAACAATTCAACTATCAAACAACTTTTTAGCTCACTTAAGTTCCACCTCTCAATTAATCTTCTCCAAAAATCTATAAATTCAACATCAATTCTCTATTTTCAACAATCACGAACTTTGAATCTTTGTACCATCTTTATGCAGGTTAGCAACGCAATGTCTGAGAGCCAGCATCACTCAAGGAAAATAAGGACAATGGAAGCAATTTGCATTTGTGTAGCAGGGGATTTTACTTGATTATTTTACATCCTTGTTGTTATGCATGCACGTTTTCATTAATTTATTACAATTTGCTAACTAGAATAGGATTTGTGATTTCATATTTTATTTTAGTGAAGCCATGATGAATTTTACTGATAAACAATATGTATATAGAATGAGTTATTATAGAAGCTTAGTTAAAGAAATAATTGAAATTGAGTTACTTGTAGGATATGCATGCTTGAGTTGTTAGAAACTTGATAATCTTTATGGTTAGATTTACGTATATGTATGTGATAGTTAGGATAGTGCTATGCTATGATATGTATCTTTAGTATGCAGGAATAACTGATTTGGTTAATCTCAGGGTTAGGATTATTCGTGGATGGGAATAACCTAGTGAGTCATTCTATTATCAACCTTATGGGAATGTTATGGAAATAGAATAAATGGTCAGCTTACCAAATAGAGAAATGAAGTGGGTGGACATACAACTAACACTTGAAGTACTGGGTGATTAATTTTTTGGCCAAAGTAGTGTAGGTTGCCCTTGTCTACATTGTTGGTTCATTGTGATCTAGGTTTACATAGTAGATAGGGAACATCATACATGTAGGTTGTAGCCAGTATATGGTAGCTCTAGTTGTGTGGGACACAACATTGTGCTCATAAGGCTATTATTTTGATGTCACTATTGGTCAAAAGATTTGTCACTTTAGTTTTATACTTTCTTGCCCATATCAATGACAATCTGACCAACAGTTGAGTAACATGCAATAGTATTTGTAAGTGCTCTCTGCTTATACAAAGCGCAACTACCTTCGAAAGATATGCAATGAATGAAAACAAGGTATACTTTTCACCAGAAAGCGGAAAAGGTAAACTGACACCTACTCCTAACCATGAAAGTAGATGCAAAAGATTGGACTTAAAATGAAGTGAATATAGATAAATTACACAAAGGTTATTTATTCCACACCCATAGATGTTACCCAGTAAAAGAAAGAATAACAGACTCTTTTCAAAAGATAAAAGATGATTTAATCTGAATTCAAAGCTCCAGAATTAAATACATATACAATTCATTATAGCAGAGTAACATTAAAGAGTAACTACAAAGAAACACGATTCATTGCAATTTATAGAAAACATTATAAAAAAATTAAAGATTTAAAAACATCTTCTTTATTTATTCACTGTCAAAACATGAGTTCACAGACTCAGCTCTCTATACAACAAGATTGTATCAAAATATAAGCTCCTTCCCCCCTTTGCCCACTCTTTACTATTATCTAAAAACCCCTTTTTATAACTAACATCCATTTGCAGTTTCAAAGTAACGGTTTCTGGGAAGGTACCAGTCTTGAAAAAGACTATTTCAAAAATTACCCTAAGCAAAGCAAAACTCGTCAAAAACATTTTAAATACCAAACCCATACCATAAATAATCCTAATTTTCTACTTCTTCATCGGGTATTGGATTCCTACCCACAATTTGATTTTTAATCATCTTTGCCTTTGCCTCTTCTTCAATCAACACCTAGAGAACTGCCACAAATTCCTCTTCATTATGTATGTATTCTCAAGCAAAATTGGTCAAATCGAAGAGGATGTCCTCTTGCGTAGACTCAACATCAAGTTGTATCACTAGAGATTTCCCTTTGAGCACTATCTTCCTTGTCATCTGAAAAGCTAATTACTAGGGTTTCTTCTCATAATTGTTCTTCTTGCAACCGTTGTTTGTGATTTTTAGCCTGTTTCGCAATTTTACCTAATAAGGAGATTGTCTTTCTAAATTTTGCAAAACCAGTTTGTTGTTTCCATGCAAGGGCATGCATCCCTTGGATAATATTCTCTTGTTCACTATATGGCCAATTTAGGTCAAGACCAACAACCGACAATTGGTTATCGCAAGACAAAACCATTCTGACAAAGGAATTTCACTATCAATGATAGTGCGCGTTACTTTGGTTAGCTCAAAGGGTGGTGCATTAAATTTCATCTGCAAAGGCGACAATATCAAATGCTATGACTCATGCCACAACCTTTATGTGCCTTTAGCTGTTTAATCAACCATTAAAGAGGGTACTTGCAAATCTTCATTTGATTCATTTCTTGGAAATTGTGTAATGTACGACTTCCAGTTGACCTGGGAGCTGATAGAGCATGCAATTTTTTTTTGAACTCTCTGATACCCTGACATCGGCCTCTAGTACCAATCATTGGGAAGGATCGAACATTTTGAGTAGTGTAGATTTTCTGTTGTCACCTGATCACCCGATAGATAATGGATCCTCCTTTGGAATCGCGACATCGGGTCAAACTAGAACTCAAGGACGTTTAAGGTTTTACCGATAAAGAAGACTACCAATAAAATGAAAGCAAGGATTTTAAATTCAAAAATGGAGGGGATGCTAACAGTCACCAAACCAATCTCTTCGTCGAAGGTTCAGGTAGCTTCTATTAGAAGAGGCACAGGGGACTGTAATGTCTTGGTTGGGTGGAAAAGTGCTTGAGTGATGCTCTTCCTCATGCAGTTGTCAGTTGATATTTGAGGATGTATGCCAACAAGGACATTTGGATCATTTGTATTACTTATGTTTCATTAAGCTCATAGAAGCTTTGTATGTATTCAAATATTCCTAAAGTAAATGGGACCCCTTTTGATGATTCACCGCTATTGGGTGAAAAGGTGCATTTGTGTGGTATAAAAGAAGGTGTGTGGGGAAAGAATGAGGCACTCATTTTAAAGAAATATCTTCCTAGTTTAAAGCAGATTTGAAGTATAATTATGAGTAGATTTAAATGAGATTTATGTGCTGATTTAAAGGAGAATTATGAGAAGATTCGAAGGAAATTTATGAACAAATTTAAAGAATATTTATGATTAGGTTTAAAGGAGATTCATGATTAGATGTGTTATCCTTGAATTTAGTTCACTCAAATAGTGGGATGACCCACACGTAATTTATCCATTTCATTTCCCACATCCTCTAAGCCAAACCCCCTCATGCGTAGTCAGGTTCCTTGAGAAATTTTCTCATTTGGATTCCTTAATTTGTCTTACGAAAATTTGTTGAAAGTTTGTTTTTGAGAGTAGGTATTTTTCCTCTTCATGCATTTCGGGTTTTAAAACCTGAAATGCACTTTTTATTGTTTGCATGTGTATTTCAGGTTTTGAAACCCAAAATACATTTCACCTTTGTCATAAATTTAGGCATTTTGTTTTTTAAAGCCCAAAATACATATCCTTCTAGCATTATGTATTTCGAGTTTTAAAACTTGAAATATATTCTGCCATTCAACCTTCATGCATTTCGATTCTTAAAACCTAAAATGCACATCTCTCATTGTACATGTACTTTGGGTTTTAAAACCCAAAATACACATTCATCACCAATGAACATGCACTTTGAGTTTTAAAATTCGAAGTACATGTCTTGAGTCCATTATTTGCCACATGTGAATTGAGTTTTAAAACCCAATGTGCACCTTACCTCTACATCACACATGCACGTCAAGTTTTGAAACCTACTCTGCAACCTTCTGAATCATTGCAACTTGTTTGTGTAGGCTGGGTTTTGAAACCCAACCAACACATGATCTATCTACAATGCATATTGGGTTTCAAACCTCGACCTACACTGTAAATATTACACTCGGATTTTGAAACCCCTTGAACATGTTTTGCACCATAAGTCCATCCTATGTGCAAATCGGGTTTCAAAACCTGACTTGCATAGATAGTCTAGTTTTAAGTGCAAATCAAATTTTGAAACTCAATTTGCATGTTTTGCGCTATGCTTTTTGTAAATCGGGTTTAGTATTACAATTCCATTCCAAATGTCTGCTACTAAACACTATGACCAGATGACTCTGAAACACATGCTACCTTGTAATGATATGAAGATTTTCTAAAGAAGGATGATGACAATGAAGACGTGTCTTCAAACACTTGGTTTATTTTCATGTTGTTAGTTATGCATTATGTAATTTATTTATGACATTTTACATGTAATTTGTAAAATTATAATTACATGTAACAATGACACAATTCCAAAGTCAAATAGGACTCTGTTATTGAATAAGTAAAAATTACTTGCAACTTTCCCTCTCTTTTCTCAATGCTTTCCTTTATATAAAGAGGAGGCCTCGTTGCAAATAATCATCTTTAATTTATGCATCGAAACTCTGTTGGTCTAAGGAGCAATTTGAGACTTTGAGCTTAAAAATTTCAATCAATGTATAAAGCAGATTGGCATCAAATCTTTGTTTTGGATGAAGTGAGATTGTTCTTATGTCATTCTTGTTTCGTTGTCTTATATTTTTTAACATGTACTTTGTGGTGAAGGTAATAATTTAAATATAACCAAATCAAATATTGTAGACTTTGAGCTACTCTATTATGATTGAAGATATTGTTGCGCAATTGATAATATTGGAAGATTTTGAGCTATTTTCTATTATCAAATTGGAATAATAAAACTGGGTCATGTGTGTAAGTCTTTGTTCAGCTCATATATTGCAATATTGTTAAATTTAATCAAGTGGTAGAAAAAGTGAAAGACTTTGAGCTTGCGTTAGTTTCTTGTTTCTAGTTATTTAGGATTTGCTGGTACACTTTTCAGTTATTCTTACGTCTAGTTGTTTCGAATATTGATTATTGTGGCCCAAATTAGTATCAAATTGTAACAAGGAGGAAATCTATTCTGAAATAGGAGAATAGAAAGAATACCTATCTTGAAGAAAGAGGGTAAGGTGAGTGTATTGCCCATTGAATAGGTTAGATAATATAGTGTAGTTTTAGATACTAGTTATTGAAACACCACAAGAAGGCAGTCTCCCCTTTGTGAGCAGAGATATAAACTCACCATAGTTGTGGCTAAATCTACCATTTTGTAATCAATTACTTGATTACAAAATATTCACCCAACAAGATGTAAACAATAGTTACGAGCAAATTTAAAGGAGATATATGAGCAAGTTTAAAGGAGATTTATGAGTAGATCCACAAGTATATTTTATGAAGGAGGTCAACATGATTATCATGCTTTGAAGAAACAATATTGAAGAAGAAGATTTGGAGGTTGGCGCCTTGTAATAGAAGAGATCGACATCTCTTGCTAAGTTGGTGCTTAGTGGTGGGGATTGGTGTCTCTAGTGGGTTGGTGACTATGAAGATTTGTAAAGAGAAATTTAATGTTTTCTGGGTTCGGACAATATATCCAAGTAGTCATTTCTTCGTGGTTTTCTTCCAAAAGGGTTTCCATGTAAATCTTGTGTCTCTTAGTTGGTAGATCTAGCATGATTGTTTTTTCATGGTTATTGACTTTTAAAATAAGTAATTTTTTATCTTATATTGATTCACCCTCTCTTAGTGTAATTGTATGTGCTCATCAGAAGAGGGTCAATAATGAAGTGATAGTGGAAGATTAATGTTCTAGTAAACAATATTGTAGACCCCATAGTTTTAAGACACAAAACCATCTCAAAGATCATAAGAAACTAGGCCTATGATAATTCAATAACAAAAATACAAAGACAAAACAATGTATGATGACCTCACCTTCTATTTACAAACATACAGATGACTAAGATGATAAAATGCATGAAGCATTACACTAAGCATTTTACAAACATATATGGTACCATGTAAGATTATATTAATCACAAAAAATAAAGAACTCGACAAAAAAAACACAAAGCAATGCTTGGCAACCTCACTTTCCATTTATAGCTACATGGAGGAATGAAACAAAGAAATACATGAAGCATTGAATTGGACATTCTAGGAACAAATAGAGTGCCTTTGAAGATTATAATAATCCTTAAAAAAAAAGGAATAAAAAAAAGAAAGACACAAAGCAATGTATGGTGACCTCACATTCCATTTACAACCATATAAAGGACTAAAGCCTATTAATAAATATATATAACCCCAAAAAATGAAGATCAAGCAATGATTGACAACCTCACCTTCCATTTAAATAGTGAAGTGAATAAATGTCTCTTATAAAAACAACATATTAAAGCTAAAAAAAGTTGGTTCATTGCCTCAGTGTGGTTTAATAACCTCACCTCCAATCACATACCCATTCGCCTTGTGCAGGCATTGAGAAAACACTTACCAACCATGAGCGAAGGCAAGTGGAAGTGAACAAGTTCTAGTGCCAAACCAAACAACATATTGTGAAGAAGAGAGTTAGTAATATAGTGGTGGTGTAAGATTAATGTTGTAGTGTACAACATTGAAGGTTCCAACATTTTAAGATTTGGTGCCATCTCAAACATCAAAATTTAAAGGAGTGCAAAGTAAATATGATGGGTTGGCAATAGAGACTGAAATGATGTACGATAAATGTTACCATATATGGATGAAAAATTTCCGCCTATTGTTTGATCTAGTTGTATGGTGTACAAGTATGGGGCATATTGGTCTTTGTCATCAAGGACCACATGGTCCACCTTCAATCAACATTGAATTTGGTATAAAATTATGAGACCTCCTCTTCTTATTGTCCTTGGAAGAATTTGTCAAATATAGCAAAGATCTAGAGCACAATGAATAGTACAAGAGAGAGACAAAATATTTGATAAGAATAAACTATATTATAATCAAGATGCAAATACTATCAACTAGATCATTAATGGATCATTAGAATTACATACAATATAGATGAGCCTTCTTATAAAGGTAATACCATATGGATATGTGAGCACATAATCATGACATGTGGCTCAATGAAAAACAAGGGTAGGTGAGGATAGGTAGGAGAAATAGTAAAATATTCCACAAGAGGTGGATCACGCATCAAAGGTGGAGTGTAAAAACAAGATAATACCACAAAGGTGGAATTTCTCCTACATACATCATCCCTATGTGCACACTTCCCTGAGTGTCTCATATCCAAACTACTATGAAATGCATTTCCCTAAGTCAACTTAAGTGAAATATAATTATGAGACATAATTTACACCAACACCCCCCCTTAAGTGCAACTTAGGGGAATGTACACTTAAGCTAACAATGCAAGATGGGTCCCGACTACTAGGCCATGTTAGGTACCCATGTACAAATGCAAATGCATGTAAATCAATTGATGCAATCTCTCACAGATGGAGAAAGAGAGAAAAACCCAATGGGAAATAACTCCCCCCCAAAAGAAAGATGAAAACTATACAAAAGAACTCTCATAGAAGTATGAGAAGGACAAAACCCCATGTGAGGAAAAAGTTCCCCCCATAAGAGAGAAGAAGAGAGACCAAGTATCCCCCCCTCAATGTAGAATCTGCACCAATGGTAGAAGCTTGAAATTGAACAAAGACATTGCTCCATGATCATCGAACAACGTTCCTCCCCTTGGGAAGAAAAAAAACCAAAGGTGTATCCATGATGTCTCCCCAATCATGAAGGGGAAATGTAGGGAAACAACTTGAGATGAATGGATTCTTTGAAAACTACTCAAGTATCCCCATGTCAATGCTAAAAGTTACCCCCTCCAAATTATGTGTACCTATCCACATTGCTGAAAAAGGCAATCCAAGATCTAGTGGAGATGAATGTAGAACAAGATCCAAAGACTCACATGTCTCCTCTGAGGATAAAGAGACCTCTTCCAAGTGTTGTACATAAGAATCCACAATCATGTCAACCTCAAAGTAATGATCATGTAGAGAATGAACAAGAGGGTTAGAGTGTTCCCTCGCAACAACTGAAGAAGGATTCGTCTCCTTCCCCTTCCTCGTAGTCAAAAGGAAAGGGACAATCTCGTTGATCTACTACAAGTATCCAATATCTAGAGCACAATAAATAGTACAAGAGAGAGACAAAGTATTTGATAAGAATAAACTATATTTCAATCAGGATGAAAATATTATCAACTGGATCATTAGAATTGCATACAATGTAGATGAGCTTGCTTATAAAGGCAAGGCCATATGGATATGTGAGCACACAATCATGACATGTGGCTCTTTAAGGAATAAGGGTAGGTGAGGGTAGGTAGGAGAAATAGTAAAATATTCCATAAGAGGTGGATCACCCACTGAAGGTGGAATGTAACAACAAGATAAAACCACAAAAGTGGAATTTCTCCTATATACATCATCCCTATGTGCACACTTCCCTAAGTGTCTCATACCTAAACTACTATCAAATGCATTTCCCTAAGTCAACTTAAGTAAAGTGTAATTATGTGACATAATTTACACCAACAGTCCTCCATGTGACAGCTGACTTGGACACCTCTTTATTTTTTTTGAATTTATACTTGATCACATCCCTAATGTAAAAGAAATTAATTATGTTGATAGGTTTTAAACAATCACAATAAAAACCTTGGTAACAAAAAAACTCTTCAACATAAAATTGACATCCTCTTGCCATCATTGAAATAGAAGGAAATAGAATGTAATGCATGCATTAGAAGCGTATTGGCAATAAATAAAATCCTTGGCAGGTGTCAAAATGTAATTCATAGAGGCAGTGAAAGAATCGCATAGGGTAGTGGAAGAGTGGCGTTTGCAGTATATGATGTGATGACTTGTTTCATTGATATCCCAATAGAGGCAGTGTAAGAGTAAATCTTGAGTTGGATTCATGGAGCCCAAAAGCTCTACATTAGAAGAATCCTCCAAGTTATCAGTTGTGTGCGGAGACACCATCAAAGAGAGGCTGCCCCTACTCGTGTTTGGAAAATTTGTAGAGAGGTTTAGGGAGATCAAGGAGGAAGTCACATATGCCATTTGTTTGAACTCATTCAAGAAAGATGACGAAATAAGAGATATTTATAAGAAAGAAACAAATTTTAATGTCCATGAGGCCAAGGATAGCCTATCCAATCAAAATCAGCTTTTGCAGGTCGGTTCTTTGCTTATGCAAGTTGATGATGAGTGCTCCCAGCTTCTCGATATACTCTTCACTAAATAAATTAAACCACGTGCTATCGGTCAATATATTGACAAACTTATCCCTATTGTCTTTAAATGCATCACACTCTAAGATAAAATTCTTTTTAGTTTCCACACTCTCAAAGTTACAAAATGTGCAAATTCTCTTCCCAAATTTCTTTTGGCCTTTTCCATTGCCTGGTCTCACATTGAAGTTGATGAGAGTTGGTTCTAAGTTGAGCAATAAGAATTTTATCTCTCCATGATATATTATCCCATATGTAAACTTTTTGAAGATGATCGTAAGTGGGGTTGAGCTCATTGATATAGTATTGTTTCTTTCTTTCTAGCCCAAAACCCCAAATTCTCTTGTAGAAATTATCCATAACAAAGGCCTTTATCTCCTTGTTATTTGTGGGGCATGAATTCAAATAAATGTTCCATTTATTCAACTATTTGATGTTTTGTTGCATCCATGTCTTCTTCCTTTTGCATAATATGTCATTAACAACAACCTTAGGCCATCTACCTTCTCCCATTTGCTCGGATCTTTTTAGATAACTAATGAGATGTGCCATAACAATTGCTTCAATTGGGGTAACTCTCATTTTGCTTAACATGACATCATGTAGAACTCTACTTTTAATTTTGAACTTGCTTGTGATTAAACGTTTTTGAATTCTCTCAATTTGCTTCCATTGTGAGATTGAGGTACTATTGGCCCAAATTTCACACCCATAGAGGACAACTGACAACACTAAAAGCCCGAAAAAGAGTTTGGAGCGTTTTCTAGTCTCATAACTTTGCCTCCCTGCATCTAGTTTGAAGAGCATAAAATGCCTTCCAACGTCCAAAGGTTCTTTTCTTCCTGCAGCCTTCCCAATTAAGATTTTTATTGAAATCAATTCCAAGGTATTTGTAATTTGTAACTTCTTCAAGAATGTTGCCTTCAAAGTAAAACTTATGTTGATTTGGTTTCCAACTATTTGAGAAAACCATGACTTTCATCTTGTTGATGTTGACTTGCATTCCCACCATGTTGCAAAAATGCTCAAGAGAAAATAAATGCTCTCGCAAACCAAGGGCAAATTTAGCAATCAAAATGAGGTCATCCACATAAAGGAGTAGCCTTATCACAAATTCACTTAGCTGAATACCCTCACCATTCTACATGTTTAACCATTCCTCAAGCTTGTCAATATATAAGCCAAACAAGGTGGGGGATAGAGGGTGACCTTGTTTGACCCCAATATCACTCCTAAAGCTATTAGAAATTCCATCTGAAGTTCTGATTTTCACTTTAACCTCCTCATAAAGTCTATCTCTAAGATGCACAAGAATACCAAGTTCTTCCATTCTGTTCCAAAGCTTATATATAGGGACCATGTTAAAATATTTTTTAAAATCAACAAAGCAACAAAATCCTTCTTCCTTTTTCTCCCAGACTTTTTCAATGATGTGTCTTGAAGTAATACCTAGTCAATTTGTCAAGTGTTTAGGTCTGAAACCAGCTTGACCTTTTGCAAATTTATGATTTTCTTCTGCCCATTTACTGATTCTACTTTCAATCATGCTACCAAATAATTTTTCAAACAAAGGATTGATCATAATTGTCCTATAATTGGAGGGATTATTAACATCGTTGCTTTTGAAAAGAGGTATAGCTAGACTAGTTGTCCAATCTTTAGGGGAACCTTGAAGGATGATGTTGTTGAATATTTTTGTAATATGAGGAGCAAGGAATTTCACGCTCCAGTTGAGATACTCTACTTGAAGCTCTAGTAAGTCTTTCACTTTACCAACACCCAACTTCTTAATACCCAACTTGACCTCTTGCACGGTGAAAAGATTTGTGGCAATGTTGACCAAGGGTGAGGGGACCACCTCCAAATCATGTTCATAAAGTTGCCTTGCATAATCAAACTATTGTGTAGTTGTGATATTATTTGCAATCTACTTCTTTCTTGGTTGAAGCTCTTTCCAAAAAAGCTTGGGATTTTTTTGCTAAGAAAATTTAACTCTTCTCTCCTTGTGATCATAAAATCAACTTTCTTTTTCTTTAATATCTATTTGTAAGCTTTGATGTCTATCTCTTTTTTATTTGACTCCCTTAAAATTCTACTAGCCATTTTGCACTCCTTATCAAACCAAGCATTCACCTGGAAACAATTTGTCTTAGATTTTTTTGTTTTTTGTTCTTTTACACTATGTGAGAGCCACATGGATCGGATTTGTTAACATAAGATTATCGAGACCATGAAATGAAGATTTCTCCACCTTAAAAAGCCTCTCCAATGTAGCCTTGAAGATACTAGCATTTTATTGAGTCAAAAGAATTCTGCCCTTTGAATGAGGTTGCTGAGATGGTTGAGTTTTCACCTCATATTGCTTATTTTATGCCCACACAAGACTCAAATAAATCAGTTTGTGGTATGATTTTAGATCCCATAAGTTCTCACCAATCACAACTTCCTCTATTTTTTCGCATAAGTTATATGAGCAAATTGCATAGTCAACCACACTTGTCTCGTTGTAAGTGTTGTAAGTGAAACTACCTTATTTTTCTCATCTAATCAGACCATTGTAAATAATTACATAAAAAGTGCCACAAAGTGTAAGCAACTCTTCCCCAAACTAGTTGCATCCTTTGGTGTCTTCTGACACTCTTTCCCACTGATGTTTTTCCTCTTCTATGAGTCAAATAGGATTACAATCACCTTTACAACTGAGAATGCTAGCTTGTTCACTTGTAGTTCTAGCATTAAACCCCCCCACAAGGAGGACATCACCATGCCGAGAAAACACATCAATGTCCCTGTTTAAGGCTGCAAAGAGGTCTTTGTTATCTAGATCATAATTTTTATAAGTTTTAGGTCTTTGTAATTGCTATCTTGTATTTTATATATGTCACTTGTCATAGTCGAAGAGACATGAAAAGGTACACAAACAAGTAGGTGGGGACACCTCATGACCAACCATCATAATTTTTCACCGTTATTTTGGCCCTAGTACTTCTAAATATTAAGGCGTGAACAGTTTGACAGAATGCCCCTAAGAGTAGTGGTCTTATAAAATTTTAGAATGCACGAAATGGATTTGTAGAATAAGCTTAGAAACTTACAAGAAAATGTGAATGACATGTGTAAAGCTTGTGCCACGATTTATGTCCACATCCTCACCCTCTTTGCACACCCTTGCAAATGGCAAGTCTCCCCACACCAATTTCTTTGCAGCCCTACAACATGCAAGCCAAATGTGTAAAACTTAGACCAAGCGCATGGACAGTTTTTGTAGTCCAAATGCATGCAAAATCTAGAAGCATAGACAAGGCATGTGAAGTGTCTTGCAAATTTCATGTACTTGACTATAAGCCCGTATAGGGATTATTATGGCTGGAGAGAGGCCACGATAACTGAAATTGCTATAGTTGTTATGAAGCGGGCATTCTAGGTTATTGAAAATCTCTCAATTTCATTTTAAGAATGTTGTAAGAGAAATGGGTTATGGACCATGCTAGATCCTTAAACAAGGTCTATAATAGAAACTAGAAAGTGGTTCTCTTTCCTTTGCCTTGAATGGAATGTTGGCCATCAAAATTGTTTGGTAATGAAAGGAGGGTTGACTTAATCTCGTGACATTGATGCTCAATGCATTGATTTAGTTTTAGTCAATGGACACCTCTGCAAATGCTATTAGGGGAAGGGCATGTTACAAGATTTGTTGCTTTTCCAACTTCCTAACATAGTTTGCATTCTCTCTCGTGTGTATTGTCCTTTCGTTGTTGGTGGATATATATTTGCTATGTTTTAATATTGGGAACAAGGGTTAGGATTTTTTGTTTGCATAATTATGTCTCTCTATCTAGATAGGCTAAAATTAAATGTTAATTAGCTTTTCTATGTTTCTTTAATTCATCGGTCCAAAATTTTATTTTGGGGGTGTAGAGATTATATGCAAAAGATGGTAAAAAAATCAGTAATTTTTGTTTTAATTGGTGAGAAGGGAGTTGACTGTCATTAGGCTATTATGAAATGTGCATAGATCCATATTGTCCTCTTGGAATGTAAAAGAAGGCCTCTCTTTTACAAAAGTTTTCTTTCTTCGACATTGTGACATTTGTTCACTTTGTTGTTGAAAATTTTATTGGCTTGTGACTATCAACAAAGTTGCGAGGTTTTGGTATGTTGTGGTTGTGAGTTTTGTATCAGGGATTTGCTTTTATATCATTTATTTTATTAAATTATAGATTATGTTCTTTTTTGCCTTTTACTTTTTGATTTTCACATTTTTTGTTTAACACAAGTCATAATAGCAACATTGAGAAAATGAAGTGATATTGATAGACTATTATTTTTTGGGTGTAGAGATAGTCATAAAAAAATTCATTACTGAAATGACAATACTAAAAGTAAAGGTTTATGATTTTTTAATTTTCCATCTATGAGATGTATGTCTCATGAAGATATGTCTCATGATTATGAAATTGAAATGTCTTATAATAATACATTTTTATTCTCTTCTCGAGCGTAAGAACTCTACATTAAGTCTACAAGCTTCCCCTCAATTGCTTTTGGCTTTATTATGAGAGTAGATATAAAACTTTGTCTATAAAACATTGCACAAAATATTGGAATATTGTCATCTAATGGTTTTCATTGCGTGCATTCAATTTGTTTGATATTTCTCTTAAAATTTTATATGTAGCTAAGGCTTTCAAGAACACACGCACATGCATTTTAATATTCAAAAAAATTAAAATTCATGCTTAGATCAGTATGCTACTTGTTTTTTTTTCCAATTCTATATTTTACCTTTATGAGATGTATTGTTTTTGATAAAATATTATTATAAAATGTCATGATGATTTCAATTCATGAAAAAAGGGTGTTTTTTTTCTCTATCAATTGAGATTTTGTAATTCAAAAATCTATGTGAATAACCTTGTCTTATTTTGAACTTTCTTTTGTCATGCCAAAGTCTAGATAGAATAGTCCAAGGGAAATTAACCGAGTAAAAGTTATGCTAGGTAGGCTATAACTTGAAATTTTTTAATTTATTTTTTTAAATAATAATTAAAATTCACTCTAATATGACCAAGGAATCATGTATAGGCTGTGATCTAAAAATATTATGTGTATAGAGCATCCTCACTAATCCGCGATCTTAAAAATTATCTTTTCTAATAAACTATTGCAATGTGTAATGATTAATAATTTATGCACATTGCAAAATTAATAGAATTGCATGAATTTTTAAATAAAATAACTGTTGTAGTCACATAAATCTGTCCACTTAATTAAATGAATACTTAGTATTTATTTAATTATTTAACCATCAATTAATAATTAATTAAATTAATATTTAATTAATTCATCTTAACCCTCTTCTCCTATTAATTAAATAAATTATTCAATTTATTTGATTTAATTCACTTAACCAAATTCATACCATTAATTAAATAAATAAATCATATTTGTTTAATTAAATCTTCTCTCACATTTAAATAAATTAATATTTATTTAAATCCCCCAAAATCCCACCTCTCACATTTAAATAAATTAATATTTATTTAAATCCCCCAAAATCCCACCTCTCACATTTATTTTAAATAAATCATTTATTTAAATCACCTTTATCCTCCACCCACTTGCATTTTCCTACAAATGCAAGTTGCACAATTATTTTAAATAAATAATTTATTTAAATCACCTTTATCCTCCACCCACTTGTATTTTCCTACAAAAGCAAGTTGCACAACTATTTTAAATAAATTATTTATTTAAAATCCTATTTATCCTCACCCACTTGAAACCTTTAATGGTTTCCCTTAAAGTAGTCAAACTTGATGGCTTTAAAGTCTTCAAACTTGATGGCTTCCTTCTATAGTCTTCTTAAGACTTTAATGGTTTTCCTTAAAGTCTTCAAGCCTTTAATGGTTTCCCTCAAAGTCTTCAAGCATTTTAATGCTTTATCTTCATTTTTCTCATTTAAATAAATTAATATTTATTTGAATATTTATCCAAATGCAAATTACACCATTTAATTGAAATAAATGATTTTATTTTAATTGAAAATACCAAAATTTCTCCCACTTGCATTTTCCTACAAAATCCACTTGTATGCCTAAACCCCTTCTAGATTCTTCTAAACCCTTCCTAATTAGCCTAATCCATCCCCTAAATATTGTCACATTCCTAAGCAAATTGGAGTCACTTCTCAAAGACTCCAAAGTCTTTGAAAAGCAATTAATGCTTTGTGTGTTCAACAAATTAACCCTCAAAGTCTTGGATAACCTTTGAAAGCTTCCAACCTTCAACCACTTAATCCCCAAAGTCTCCAATAACCATTAATGGTTAATTCAACCCTCCCACATGGTTAAAACATTTGTTTTGACTCAACCTCTACCCAACCCAAAGGTCTCATCAGGCCATTAATGCTTTGACCATGATTATCTCTTAAACATTTGCACCTTGGATTAACTCTTAATCTAATGGGTAATCTTAATTTAGACTTGACCCTTACCTTCTAGATAACCATGAGGTCTTCTCAGGCCTTTAATGCCTCCAACCTCTTCTCTCAACCCAATCCTATGTTGAAACTTGTCACCATTTTATTGGTGCCAATTGTGCACATGGATCCCCAACTTTCAATCCTAACCCTTGTTAAGATTGCTCAATCTTAACCCTTCATTTCCCTATTTCTTCTATAAATAGAACCCTTCTCCTCAAGCAAAAAAAAAGCATTTTAGAGTATTGTTGTTATACTGGCATTAGCATAGAGCTTTTTCATAGCATCACTATCTACTCTTGCATAGTATTTTCTTATCATATTCAACCATCTTGAATCTCCATATGGCATCCATGGCTAGTGCTAAAAGCTGAGAGCTACACTCATTTGGGACTTGGAGAGGAGAGAAACAAGGGAGAAGCATCAAAAGGCATCATGGAAGCATCTTAGGGAGGCTCTTCTCCTTTCTTTTATTTTGTTAAACTTCTTTCATGCTTTTTGAAATCTCTCTTGATATGTTTGGAATGGTTTTTAGTTCTTTGTTTTGTTTTTATGGTTGAAACTAACTTATTAACATTGAACTTTGTTATTTCCTTGTCCCCATTTCCATGACATCATTTGGTGAACCCGACGTGAATCGAACACACAACCTTCTGATTCTTTTGTTTCTAACACTAACGTTTGTTTCTTGTGCTCTTGTGTGTGTTGCCATCAAACAGATTTTCTAATCCTTTTTGCAGAGCATCATTTGGTGAACCCGACGTGAATCCAAACACCAAAAAGATCATTTTTTTTTTTTTTTTTTTTTAACCAATAACATGTTTGAATGTTGAAAATGTCACACAGGTTGCGATTTTGACACTGTTTTGGTGCGTTTGGCATTATTTTGGCACTATTCCCCCTGTTTCAGTGCTTTTCCCTTCTCTGTCTTTCCCTTTCTTTTAATACGTTTGTGTTAAATAGTGTCTCTGTTCAAACGCAGACTAGCGCTATTGTAACAAAATGTTGTACAAATCACCTTGTAACCAAAAAAAAAAAAAAAATTAGGTTTGTAGAAGCCCACCAAATAGGCAGATTTTACTAACTATTTTTCTCTTTTGTGCAGATTTAAATTAGATTAAAGAGTAGATTTATATTTTTTACTAACTTGTTTTTGAAGTTGGTTTTAAAAATGAATTCACTTTTTATTTTGGTTTAAAATTAACTTCACATTTCAAATTTGGGCTTTTGAAAAAGAATCACACATTTGTTTGGGGCTCTTAAAAAGAATTTCATTGTTCAAAGGTAAAAAGAACCACAAACTTATACAAAAACAACTTTATTTTTTTTTTGCAAGTTAGGAAACAAACTTTGTTTTGGTGCTTAAAATCAACAAGGCAAATTTTATTTCTTGCATCAAGATAAAACTCACAATCCACACTTCCATTTTTGGTGCAAATAAAATTCACAATCAACTTGTCTCATTTTCAAAGCAATTTTACTTCATGCAAACGTTTTTTTCATTAAGTTGACCAGGATTTTCAAATTCTAGTTTACTCAAACAATTGCCTTTGAAAATTAAAAAGAACACCATGATTGTTGGAGCAACATCTCCAAATAGTTAGATCACATTGCAATGATAGATTAAAAAGAACAGGTGTTTTTCGTGCTTGGCACACTTGTGCAAAGAGTTGGTCGAGTGGTCCTACCTCTAACACACACTATCCTCTCCCTTGGCTCTCGTGGTCCTAGGTGCAAGAGAAAAGTGTTAGTAACACTCAAATTTTATCTTTTTAAGAGAGGCCTGCCAAGGGATCGATACTCTTGGGAACGACCTCGAGCGGTAAATCCTTCGAGCCGCTATAGAAATCAGGTGAGAGCGAAAGCTGTAGCCTTGGGTATAGCTGTTCCTACAGTGTAACTGGCCGAAAGGACAAATGGGCCCCACCACCAGTTACAAGGCTCTTAAGTGAGTCACTGCAGAATGAACTTATGTCCAAAGCCATCGAACATGACTAAACACCTTTAAGTAGTAGCCCACCTGTTCTATTGATTGAGGATATTTGAGGTATAATTTAGTGCAAGAGCATAGAAGGTTTTGCTCCCAAGATACTCACCATACATATTTCCTTGAGTAGAAACATAGCTTTTTGAAAAGTCACTTGTGGCTTGATAAAAGTGGTGACTCCCCCATCATAGGGATCATCTATTTGTTATGCTCGTGCAAGACTTAGTATATCACATCCTTACCTGCCACGGCGGGATTCATAAGGTATGTAGTACCAAAGTCGAAGAAATATCAAGATGTGGGCTAAATTTATCACAACTGGCCATTTGACCATAGGGATAAAGAGTGTTTGAAGTGTGTTCGTTTTACAGACCTAGAGCAAATTGAGCCGACTTCAGGGTTTGGAAATACACCTTAAAATACATCTAAAGGAAGGGTCAAAAACAAGTCCAAGAATTGGGTTGATCTAGACCCATACTCATTTGTGCCTTTGAGGCTACAATCTTGTGTTTGTGTGCTTGCTTTGTTTTCTTGTCAAAGAAAAATCAGAAAATCAATCCCAAAAACAAAGTATTCATCCAACATCTGTCAACACAACCAAAAGTACCAAAAACAAAGTACAAACAACAAAGAGACAAAATTTATGACCATTCTTCACATCTTGCGAAAGAAGAAGTGTCATCAGAATATTACCTTGAAAAGAAGACCATTAAGCTCAAAGGCTTTGATCAAAAGGAGGAAATTCTTCTATCTCAATAGACAAATCTTTGTCTCACATAGAGTCTTTCTACATCGCATGCGTCTCTATCTTCAAGGTAAAACAAACGAGTTTAATTCAGAATCATTAAACCGCAGAGCTTTTATGCAATATAGAGCTCTGAGTTATCACAAAAATCAAGGAGGAAAGATTAATCCCAATTTCTTCCCAAACATTTGTATCACCTACAACATAGCTCGAGAAGTGCCACCAACACCTGAAAGGGAAGAAGAAGAGTTTGTTCCATTTGTGACACAAAGTTTTTATTGAAAGTTGAAAAACAAAACATCCATCATCTCACTCATACATCATCACTTCATCATCAATTCATCCCAAAACTCTCAAAACATTAAGAGGTTCTTGTCCCAAGATTCCTTTTTTAGATATTGCTTGAAATCAAACACATCACATCACTTTTTAGATTGTTTCTACATCTAGGATAAGCTCATCCTAAGAGACACATCTACGCAGGTTAAAACTAGTTCATGAGTGAATCCTCTCATTGCTAGGTAGTCAAAATCTGTAACACATCTCAGATTTCTCTACACCTTATCACATCAAATCTTATCACACAAACAAGCAATTCAAAGAAGGAATTTCGGTTGCATTTACCTTAAAGTGCTAGAGATCTACATACAACACAAATCACCAACCAATCAATCTTTCATTTCATCACCACTCATCATCATCTTCAATCAACTTCAAACACAAACTTGCAAACAAAATGGCTCAAACCCGATCACGATCAAGGCAACGAGAAATAGAAATTGAGGAAGAAGAGGACAATCTCAATGAATTTCAAGAAGCACTTGGAGGAAATGTAAATGATGAAAACCCAAGTACTCCTACTCCGTCAACAATCGAAAGGGTTCAGCATAACCCTCATTTTAACAGATTATTTGATGAAATACTAAGGAGCAATGCGGATGCTCACTTTTTAAGACTCGCTCAAGAAGGAGCCAAACTCCCCTCTGACTTTGATCTTGCCCAATTAAGACAAGCATCAGAAAGACAAAGTCGCCATGAGGAGGAAAGGCGTAGAGATCCCATCAGATATAACATCCCTCGAGGTAACCCACCACCTCCTCCTCCAAATGAAATGGAGATGTTGCGGCAACAAGTCGAGAATCTCGCCCAACAACTTCATAGTGGTGTTAAGACCAATCAATTCTCACTCAACGACATCTGTCCCTATCCGTTTGATAGGAATCTTTATATGCCACCCTTTCCACGCGGGTTCGAAACACCAAAATTCGAAAAATATAGAGGAAAGGGAGATCCCCGCGATCATGTCCGAGAATTTCATTCCGCTTGTCTTGAAGTGGCTTATGAGGACACATACCTAATGCGCCTTTTTCCCCAAAGCTTGGGAGGAACAACCACATCATGGTTTTCCCGACTTCCAGGTGGCATTAGAACATTTGAGGAACTCATCCAGAAGTTCCTATCTCATTACTTTTATAATATTGAACGCGACATCACCATGGCTGATCTATGCAACACCAAACAAAAACCAGGTGAATTATTCACAGTATTCCTGCAACGATGGCGCCAAATGTCTAGCAGACGTTCTCTTCAGTTACCTGAACGAGAACTAGTGGAAATTTTCATTTCCAACTTAAACGAAGAAATGGAATTTCACCTGGATGTCAAAGACACAGACTCTTTTAACGATATGATCACCAAGGGTATAAAATGTGAAAGGGCACTCATCAAAAAAGGACTCATCAAAATTTTTAATGAACCAAAGGATGGTCCTCGCCCGCGCTTCAATAGTGATAAACCAAACTTCTGGAACAAGAATAAGAATATCGTCAATGATGGGGTTGTGGATGCTCCAACTATCCAAAATGCACAACCTGTGGTTCGGTTTGCAGGACAAAATCCTCCACCTCAAAATAACACAAATGTTCCTCCTAATCAAGGTCGCATCACATCTCAGGATGAACCAAGACCTCGTCCACAAAAACAAAAACGCACATACACTCCCTTAGGGGAACCCATTGAAACAGTGTTGCGACAACTCCTTTCTCAGAATTTGGTCACTCTACCTAAACTATCCAACTATGAGCCTCGGGTCAAACCAGCATGGTGGAGAGATACTGAACACTGTGAGTTCCATCAAGGACAAGGACACAAGACAAGTAATTGTCACCGATTGAAAGATCTCATTCAAGATCTTATTGATCGAGGAGAAATTGAGATTGAAGGACATGATCCAAAAATGACAAATAATGATCATTTAATGTTTAAGAATCCACTTCCATCACAAGATCAAAGGGGTCCTTCCACTTCCCGGCGAGGCACTGATACCACTGATTATACACAGGCTGCGTATAACTACACTGTAAATCACCTGTATGATGCCAGTGAACAAATTGCAACTATAACCTTCAAAAATCCCACCTCAAATTGCAATGTTGTTACGCGTCGCGGCAAAGTCACCATCAAGGCAGCTCCACAAGGCACCACCTCTGTCCCAAAGCAATATAACCTTGTGGAACAATTAGACAAAACCCCTGCGCTCATATCCATTTTAGAACTATTACGCTTATCACCATCTCATAAAACAATCTTGGATCAAGCACTCCAAGAGGCGTCAGTCCCTGCAAACCTGAATACGGACCAGTTTCAAGCCATGGTTGGAAATCTAAAGTCATCACCTTGTCTCACTTTTTCCGAAAGTGACAACTCCTCCTTCCAACAACCGCATAACGCCTCACTCCACATTGAAGGCTTTATCAACCAACACAGGATCAAGCGAGTCTTGATAGATAATGGAGCAGGCCTAAACATTTGTACACTACAGTTGGTCATAGCATTGGGATATGCAATAGAATCAGTGGATCCTCGCAAGAAGATCACCATCAAGGCCTATGATGATGCAGAGCGTTCATCCAAAGGAGCTGTGGTACTACCAATCCGGGTTGGCCCTGTGGTAAAGCACATAATTTGTCAGGTTCTGGACCTTCCTCTGCCATATAATCTATTATTAGGGAGACCTTGGATACATGCCATGCAAGCTGTTCCATCTACCTACCATCAATGTATCAAGTTCCCACATAACGGTGTAGAGATCACAATCCGGGGCGATGCAAATCCCTTTGCATTTTGCCATAATATCAGCCATCAACCAGAAATTACTGTTCCTAATAATAGGGAAGCCATTTCCTCCACATCATATGTAAATCCCGCCTCTCTTGCCAGTTCAAACACCCCTATACCCAAGCAAGAGAAGCTTAAGATGAAAGTCGCAGAGGAAGGTCCTGGGGAATATAACTTGAGTCAGCTCTTTTGTGTAGGACAAATGCCTACTTCTCCTAGAACGCATGGTAAACCCCACCAGTTGCTCCAACAATCCATAGTCACGCCTGCATGTGCCTTAACGCCTTTCATCCTTGGAAAGAGTCAAGAGGAAGAAACACAAGATGAGGACCTAGCGGACTGGATCTATAAAGATCCCATCACCACTGACATACCGCGAGTTACACTTCCTACAGAACAGTATGGCAAAGGCCTCCTCATTATGCAAAGAATGGGGTATGATGGTCAAAGTGCTTTGGGATCCTGCAAACAAGGACGACATGAACCTCTGCTACCAGAATTCAAACCCAAAGGTAATACAGGCCTAGGCTTTGAAAAAGAGATCCTTCCTAAACTCAAATTCAAAGGAAAACCCAGCAAACCATTTTGCCCACCTACTGCAAAGAGGACATCTTTCATAATCAAAGCGCCATCAAGCAATATTGCCACTGCCCCATCGAGGCTCATGACTCCACCGCAACCATCACCAGTGCCAAACATCCCACCAATCGAACTAGTAATCCCATCCATAGCAGTAATCCCATCAATAACACCAATATCAGCAGCAACTATATTGGAACCCGCAGCAGCATCTATGGCACCAGTAGTTCTAGCAGAAGCCACTGAGTCACCATTACCGATACTTCCAGTGACCAATCCATTAAACCCCATCACAATTCCTGCAACACCGATCACTACAAGGATACATAAACCAATCACACATGTCGTGTTTAACTCCAAAGACATCCCAGTATGGTATAGCAATCGGATGTTGGAGAGTGATTCAGAGACCGACTCACATGAGTGGGAATTCGATTCAGTGCAACTTAACACTTCAGATGAGGAAGACACATCACCACCTCCACCCCGCAAAGACATCCCTGTTTACGGAGAAGCACAGATAAAGACCACTTGGGTACCTGAGCTGGAAACATCTTCCACAGACCCTACGTCTCATCCTACGCCTGATTCTGACAGGGAGAGTACCATCAACGACCTTCACCACACTGTCTTAACCCTCACTGATACATCTCCCGCACTTAACTTAATCGATGACGTAATGCCCATTGTCCACCCTGAACTCATCGAATGGAACCAACCAAATCCCCCATGTCTTGACCTCTTCCAAAACGATGAGGCTATCATTGACTTTTTGGAATTAAGGGATAATCTACCAAGCGGGGATCACAAAGCTGGATTCGCCATTGAACTTAATAGCGCAGCATACTTCGGGGCAGATGCCAAACCCTTCAGCTGCAAAAATATAACATTAAAACATGGATCTTCCAGTGAAAACCACACTGTGGCACTGTTTGATCCAACAAAAGTAAAAAGAAAGAGCGTATCCAACGGTGAAAACCTCTCTGAGGCACTTGAGGATGAAGGGTTTGACATTCTCCCTGCTAGTACACAACAGGAACCATCGACGATTCTCATTGAGGAGACTAAAGAATACAATGTGGGGACTCCTGAAAACCCTCATATCATACATCTGGCATCTCTTCTCACTCCAGAGGAACAACCTCAATTTATAGAGTTCTTCCAACAACGTCAGATCAACTTTGCATGGTCATATGCAGACATGCCTGGGCTTGATCCTGATTTAGTCATGCATCACCTCACCGTAGCAAAAGGAGCCAAACCTGTCAAGCAGAAGCTTCGTAAGATGCATCCTCAGATTGCCGTGCTAGTCAAAACAGAACTCAAGAAACTCCTGGATGTTGGTTTCATTAGACCAATTGATTATGCAGAATGGATCTCCAATATTGTGCCTGTCGGCAAACCAAAAGGGGGCATCCGCATTTGTACTGACTTCAGAGATCTGAATAAGGCTTGTCCTAAGGATGACTTCCCTCTACCAAATATCGACATCATAGTAGATTTGACAGCAGGACATGCCATGCTTTCACTCATGGATGGCTTTTCGGGATACAATCAAATAAAGATCGCACCAGAGGACCAACATAAGACAGCCTTCACATGTCCATGGGGCACATACTGCTGGAATGTAATGCCTTTTGGTCTAAAGAATGCAGGAGCGACCTATCAAAGAGCAATGACCACCATCTTCCATGACATGATGCATACTATGATGGAAGATTATGTGGATGATTTACTAGCAAAATCACTTACTAGAGAAGGACATCTTCACATCTTAGATAAAATCTTTGATAGACTGGAACAATATCATGTTCGACTCAACCCAAAGAAATGTGTCTTCGGAGTGACCTTTGGGAAGCTTCTAGGATACATTGTCTCAAACAAAGGTATTGAGGTCGATCCAGCAAAGGTTAAGGCAATAATGGACATGCCACCTCCAAAGAATATCAGTCAGCTAAGAACACTACAAGGACGGCTTCAATCTATCCGCAGATTCATTGCACAATTGGCTGATAAGTGTCACCCATTCACACACCTGCTACACAAGAACATCCGCTTTCAATGGGATGACAGATGCCAGCAAGCATTTCAGGCGCTTAAAGGCTATCTCATGAATCCACCATTGCTGATGCCACCAGATCCAAGTAGACCATTATTGCTCTATATCTCAGCAACAAGTACAGCATTGGGTGTACTACTGGCACAACATAATGCAGAAGGAAAAGAGTGTGCTATTTACTACATCTCTCGCACACTTGTGGGCTATGAACTCAATTACACACCTATTGAGCGAGCTTGCCTAGCAGTAATCTTGGCAGCCACTAAACTGAGGCACTATCTATTAACACACAAGGTGCAACTCATTGCAAAGATTGATCCACTCAAGTATTTACTTAGCAAAGCAGCATTGACAGGTCGCTTGGCCAAATGGGTGATGATTCTAAGTGAATTTGACATTGAGTATGTGGACCGTAAAGCTATCAAAGGTCAAGTTATTGCAGATCAGTTGGCTGATGCACCTCTCATAAGCGATCATCCTCTCATTTCCAATTTTCCAGATGAAGAGATATTCATGATTACAGAAGCACAGTCATGGAAATTATACTTTGATGGTTCATACACTAGGCACGGCTCGGGGGCAGGCATTCTGTTTATCACACCTCAAGGTGATAGCATCCCGAAGTCTTACAGGCTCACATTTCCATGCACAAACAACATAGCAGAGTATGAGGCCTTGATCACAGGACTCAGATTAGCCATACAATGGAAACTAAAAGAACTACAAGTATATGGCGACTCACAACTGGTCATTCGACAAGCAACAGATGAGTATCAGACCAAAGATGATAAACTCATGCCATATAAGCAAATGGTGGACAATCTAAAGACATCATTTACTACTATCACTTTTGAGCAGATACCAAGAGAGCAGAATCGAGCTGCTGACGCCATGGCTACCATCGCATCTTTACTAGATCTTCCACAGAATTCAACACGCTACGAGTTCTTGGTAGAACAGCTTTGGATTCCCGCTTATGATATCCTGGAATCTGAAATGATATGTCACCTTGTCGGTTCTGAATCCCCATGGTATGGTGAGTTCTACACCTATCTCCGCGATCACACCCTTCCTCCCGACCAATCAAATAACCAACGAAAAACCTTCATTCGCCAAACTGCTCGATATACCATTATTGCTGAAACCCTATACCGACGTAGTCTTGATGGTACTCTCCTTCGATGTCTGGAACAAGATGAGATAACAAAGGCTTTGGAAGAGGTACATGAAGGAATTTGCGGGACTCACTCAAGTGGTCCATCACTAGCCAAGAAGATCATGCGAGCTGGATACTATTGGCCCTCTATGGAAAAGGATTCCTACTACTTTGTCAGGAAGTGCAAGAAATGTCAAGTTCACGGTGACCTGATACATGCACCAGCACAAGAACTGCAACCAATCACAACACCATGGCCTTTTTGTCAATGGGGTCTTGATCTTGTGGGTAAAATCCATCCATCTTCATCCAATGGCCATAAATTCATTATTACCGCCACCGAATATTTCACCAAGTGGATCGAAGCTGTTCCACTTACCCAAGTCACCGGCAAGCAGATCGCCTCATTCATCCTCAATTACATCATCTGCCGGTATGGTGTGCCCATGTCCATTGTCACAGATAACGGTCTTTCTTTCAAAAATCAGGATGTCCGTGAGCTTTGTGATAAATTTCATATCCAACACCGCTTTTCCACTCCCTATTACCCACAAGGCAATGGTCAGGCCGAAGCATCCAATAAAAACATATTGAGAATCCTAAAGAAGACAGTCAATGATGTCGGTCGTGATTGGCATGTTCAATTGAATCCAGCGCTATGGGCATATCGAACTAGCATTCAGACCCCTACAGGTGCAACTCCTTATTCATTGGTCTATGGTGCAGAAGCTATCTTACCTATTGAGGTTGAGGTACCATCATTACGAGTTTCCTTGCATAATCTCATCGATGATGAAGCCTACAGAGTATCTCGTCTTCAGGACTTAGAGTTACTTGATGAGAAACGACAAGCTGCATACAACCATCTCAAAGCCTATCAGCAGCGCATGAGTAGAAGCTACAATCACCGAGTTAGACCTCGTACATTTGAGGTAGGTGATCTTGTTCTTCGAGAGAATCCTCGCAACCAACCAAATAGAGAACATCAAGGCAAGTTTGAATCAAACTGGCTGGGCCCATATGTTGTCACTGCTGTATTCGGGTCCGAGGCATATCAGTTGGCTACTTCAGAAGGAGAACCGCTTGCAGATCCAATCAATAGCATGCACCTCAAAAGATTTTATACCTAAGGTGTACAGAGCATCAGGCTCCCCTACATATCAGAAAAATACCAAAAACATTTAGAAAATGTCCTGCAGAAAATATAAAAACATTCAAAAAAAGTAAAGAAAAATCATGCATCCAAATGGTGAACAACCACTCCGGTGGCACCTTGGGTAAGTACGATGGCGAAAACCTGGCAAACAGGCGCCACTCGTAAAGGCTATGGCTCCATTGTCTTTCAGGCTTGTTGCGATCACATTCATACATACACACATCCATCCATCTAACCATGGCTTGTTATTTTATCTGTAATCCAAGAAAGTACTTCATGCGTCTAGCATCCCGCTTTTTCATAAATCATGTCCAACTTGGGGGCAATGCCCTTACAACCTATTGATGGAAGTGGATTCTACATTGTCTTATATATCATTATGCTCTTCATTTAGGCAATCTTCAGAAAATATCAAAAACATTCAAAAATGACTCTCAAAATACCAAAAACATTCAAAATTGTTTCACAAAATCAAAAAAAAAAAAAAACGTCAGAAAACCCATCAAAAATCACACAAAAACATGGCAACACATTGTACATATTCATCCGATCAGATACAAAACAAACATTGACAAAATACTCACACAATGACCATTTACCAATCAAACCACACAATCGACATTAACAAATCCAAACCTGTCTTTAAACAAGGATGCATCCTTCCTTACCAAAACAAAGACAAGATGACGTTTTCTTTGACAAGAAAATTATGTTAAGCTATCAAATACTTGGTTGATTTGTGAGTACAATCGTTCATTTATCTGTATCGGGATCTTTCAGCATTGTTTTGTATCATTTGCGTATTATTTCCGATGAAGTTCTGGGGCATGTACTAATGGTGTCTACGTGGGAAGTTCACTAGGCTATGTGATATTATGCCAAATGCAATCATAGATCACTACGGCTTGCTGACTACAGCGTATACCTCGACCATATGAGCATGAACCATTACCAAGGATCCATATTCTTTTATTCTTTATGTATATACTGTTTGTTTGCAGGTACAATGCTCATTCTTTGGTTCCTCCTCATCCAATTTGGATAAAGGTTTTTATTTCTTAGTACGGTATGCACTTGTCTCAGGATATGATCAGCCTAAGATCAAGGAGGACGATCCAAGTCATGCATGAACGGAGATAATCCTTGTCTGTTCCGCAAGCAATACTCAGGTCAACTTGATCCATTATATCAAGTTGCTTGTATTAACTTGCTATATCAAAATCCATGTAAGAAAGACTCTGGTCATCTTGAATCTTTATGTCAAGTTGCTTGTATTTTCTTACAACATTTTAAAGCTCAATGATGAAAAATAAAGCACCATGGATCGTCATTCCATCTCATTTGTATATATTGCATTTCGTTGCATTCCACCCATCCATACATTCATAATAGCTGCATATCATGCATACATAGTCATAATAATGCATACTCTATTTTACTCATCTTCTTCCATAGGACTCGGTCCTAGTCCTCCATATCTTCTATTTAACATCAAATCCCCCCTCACCCTCCCTATCTTGATCATCAACATCATCCTAATCCCTTCATCACTTCCCATCCTCACTCATCCACAAAATTAAGCCAGTTACTCTGTCTACACAGATACATCGACTCCCACACACCTAGACTATCAACAGATACTCTGATCAAGTATCTTCGGGTCTCAACAGGTAATCGGTCATGGTAATCCTAGACTACATCAGGCATTTATCATAATGACCTAGTCTCAACGGGGTTGCCATGATTCTCCACAACCATCCATCACACACACATACTATCAATTGATCAACCAATCAAACACAATCCAACGGACAATTACATCAATTGTCTACGTCTCAACGAGTATTTTTCTTCATATACCTTGACTTCATCGGACAATTACATCAATTGTCTAAGTCACCATCAGGTCACTTTGATTCACTTACTCAGACTTTATCATGTCCAAGCGACCAACTGACATCAACTGTCACGCTTTGACTTGACCGGGGCAATTCAACCGATTGCACCAGATTGTCCAACCAATTTTGATCAATTGTATAGCATCAATCAAAACCCCACACTACATCTGTTATGTATCTCTTGCATGACCTCAGGGTATTCGTTGGCTTGTTGTTTCTTCATATTCACTCCATTTTCTCCCATTCTTTCATCATTAGTTCTAATTTCTTCTATTCTACCTCCCCTCCACTTTTCATTCTTTTTCGAGAGATCGCCCGATTTTTCAAAAAAAATTCGGCCCATCTCTCGAGGGGGCATACCACCCATTAAATTTATATTTTATGGGGCATTTCTTCACACCTATTTTTCTTTCTTTGAAACGACGCGATAAACTGCACCGTCTCAAAGAGGGGCAAATGTAGTCACATAAATCTGTCCACTTAATTAAATGAATACTTAGTATTTATTTAATTATTTAACCATCAATTAATAATTAATTAAATTAATATTTAATTAATTCATCTTAACCCTCTTCTCCTATTAATTAAATAAATTATTCAATTTATTTGATTTAATTCACTTAACCAAATTCATACCATTAATTAAATAAATAAATCATATTTGTTTAATTAAATCTTCTCTCACATTTAAATAAATTAATATTTATTTAAATCCCCCAAAATCCCACCTCTCACATTTAAATAAATTAATATTTATTTAAATCCCCCAAAATCCCACCTCTCACATTTATTTTAAATAAATCATTTATTTAAATCACCTTTATCCTCCACCCACTTGCATTTTCCTACAAATGCAAGTTGCACAATTATTTTAAATAAATAATTTATTTAAATCACCTTTATCCTCCACCCACTTGTATTTTCCTACAAAAGCAAGTTGCACAACTATTTTAAATAAATTATTTATTTAAAATCCTATTTATCCTCACCCACTTGAAACCTTTAATGGTTTCCCTTAAAGTAGTCAAACTTGATGGCTTTAAAGTCTTCAAACTTGATGGCTTCCTTCTATAGTCTTCTTAAGACTTTAATGGTTTTCCTTAAAGTCTTCAAGCCTTTAATGGTTTCCCTCAAAGTCTTCAAGCATTTTAATGCTTTATCTTCATTTTTCTCATTTAAATAAATTAATATTTATTTGAATATTTATCCAAATGCAAATTACACCATTTAATTGAAATAAATGATTTTATTTTAATTGAAAATACCAAAATTTCTCCCACTTGCATTTTCCTACAAAATCCACTTGTATGCCTAAACCCCTTCTAGATTCTTCTAAACCCTTCCTAATTAGCCTAATCCATCCCCTAAATATTGTCACATTCCTAAGCAAATTGGAGTCACTTCTCAAAGACTCCAAAGTCTTTGAAAAGCAATTAATGCTTTGTGTGTTCAACAAATTAACCCTCAAAGTCTTGGATAACCTTTGAAAGCTTCCAACCTTCAACCACTTAATCCCCAAAGTCTCCAATAACCATTAATGGTTAATTCAACCCTCCCACATGGTTAAAACATTTGTTTTGACTCAACCTCTACCCAACCCAAAGGTCTCATCAGGCCATTAATGCTTTGACCATGATTATCTCTTAAACATTTGCACCTTGGATTAACTCTTAATCTAATGGGTAATCTTAATTTAGACTTGACCCTTACCTTCTAGATAACCATGAGGTCTTCTCAGGCCTTTAATGCCTCCAACCTCTTCTCTCAACCCAATCCTATGTTGAAACTTGTCACCATTTTATTGGTGCCAATTGTGCACATGGATCCCCAACTTTCAATCCTAACCCTTGTTAAGATTGTTCAATCTTAACCCTTCATTTCCCTATTTCTTCTATAAATAGAACCCTTCTCCTCAAGCAAAAAAAAAGCATTTTAGAGTATTGTTGTTATACTGGCATTAGCATAGAGCTTTTTCATAGCATCACTATCTACTCTTGCATAGTATTTTCTTATCATATTCAACCATCTTGAATCTCCATATGGCATCCATGGCTAGTGCTAAAAGCTGAGAGCTACACTCATTTGGGACTTGGAGAGGAGAGAAACAAGGGAGAAGCATCAAAAGGCATCATGGAAGCATCTTAGGGAGGCTCTTCTCCTTTCTTTTATTTTGTTAAACTTCTTTCATGCTTTTTGAAATCTCTCTTGATATGTTTGGAATGGTTTTTAGTTCTTTGTTTTGTTTTTATGGTTGAAACTAACTTATTAACATTGAACTTTGTTATTTCCTTGTCCCCATTTCCATGACATCAACTGTCTTTACAATGATATCTCTCGACATCTTCTACATATAATTGTTTAAATATAGATATGCTAGTCTTTATCTGACATGAAGCTTCACAGAAGGGAAGAACACCATTAGCTCTTGTAGTTCCAACAACTGTTCACTCTTTGTGCACCCAATCCCCTAATTATTAACTTGAAAAAAAAAAAAAAGATAACTAAAAACCCATTTTTGGACCATAATTGGCCCATTTGTGCACGATTCCTCGATATTCATGTGGGTCATTTGTGCATAAGTATTGACAATTTTAAGTGCATGATTATTGTGTTGAGAGAGATTGTTGGGAGGTTTGTTGAGATGTGTTGTTGTCATTGATGTTAACATATCTCTTTGTCTAAGACCAGTGATGCAGTGAAGTTCAATGAGTTAGTTTGTTCAGCGTATCAAGTGTGATGTTGATTAGATGTTGCAGCTTTCAGGGTGTGTTGAGGATTGTTTATAGATGTTTCAGTTCAAGTTTCAAAGGTCCATATAAAGATTTAATTGAGTTATGGGTATCTGTGTTATGTCGGTTTTTTTGTTGTTTAGTGGTGTTAGTGTTGCAATATTTTACTCCACATTGCTTCGCATTATAATATTTTGTTCTGCAGATTTGGAGGTATGTTTGGGACATTGGTGTGTATCCTTAATTCAAGTGGTTCGTGGTTTGGAGGTCTGCAAGTGATTTTTTAAGGTTGTCAGTCATTACAATTAGTGTTCCTAAGGTTCGGTATGAAGATATTGGTGATTCTAGTTATTTGTGTTGGTACAGATGTTGCTATGGTAATTCATGATGCTTGTGGATGCTTCTAGATCATGTGTCTTCTGTGTTGGTGGTTTGCATTGATCAGGGAGCTCATAATTGATGATTTTCTTTGGTATATTGGTATTCTTCATGATCTTGGCTGACTGGATGCTTGTAGCGTGTTGTGGATGTTCAAGGCATAATTCTTGGAGGTGTTTCGTGTTTGAGGTAATGATTTGGGTCCATGCTATGTCTTAGCCGACATTGCTTTGGTCCGCATGTGATAATATGTATATGATCAACAACTATATCATTGTAATTGTTTTATGTGTGTTGAGCCGACTTTGTTGATCTTTCCAAGGTTGATGCCATGTATAAATAAATATAATACTCTTGTGTGAGGCATGAAGAGTGGATGAGTGTGAGTACGTGAGAAAATAATGTATTGATCTTTGGAAGCAGAGAAGAAGTGTGAAGAAGAAAATGAAAGTTGTTATGTGCTTAACCAAAATTGTAACCAGACATCAAGGATGTTATTTCTCAGTTCATGATTTCTGGAAGCAATTTGTGATTGTTTGTAAGGCAGTGAGTCTTCCTTGGGTTGTAGTCCTTATTATTTTGATCAATGAGCTCTAGGCAGTGTGCCTGAATGCAAGTGCATTCCCCATTGTAATAATTCTAACAAAATATATAGTTTGTGGGTTCACTCCCACCGTGGTTTTTCCCCTAACAGGGTTTCCATGTCAAAAATCTTGATGTTATGTGTGTTTATGACGTGTTGTTGATTATGCTTTCATGTTTAATTATCAAATTTGGGAACGAGTTCAAGTTGTGTAGGTTTTTGGTGACAACTGATTCACACCCCCTCCCCCCCTTAGTTGTCTGTCCTACTTCTATCATTCAGTATCAGAGCATAGAGGAAGTTGAATATAATATAATATTAGGACTAAGGAAGCATTATTGAGTGCTCTGACTGATTCTAAGATGACAAATGTTATGGAACTGAAGACTGCTCATGAGATCTGGAAGAAGTTGGAAACTTTGTATGAAGGTGACAGTTATGTGAAGATTGCCAAGTTGTAGATCCTTAAGGGTAAATATGAGATGTTGAAGATGAGAATATTACTTCCTTCGTACAAAAAGTGAATGAACTGTGTGTAATATCAAATGTGCTGGTGGAATGTTGGAAGAATCAGAGATTGTTGCTAAAGTGCTTAGATCATTGCTTGCGTCATACACGCACAAGTTGCTACTATTGAGGAGATCTAGACTGTGACTAATGTGACTAGGGACATGTTGATTGGTAATCTTTCAACCTTTAAATTGAGTAAGTTTAGTGACTCTCTCCCCAAGACAAAATCTGCATTCAAGGCCAGTGTTTTTGAAAAGGGTAAGCAAAGATATGATCTGGGAGTAAGGAGGATATCCAGATATGAAGGAAATTGAAGAAGAAGAGCGAGAGTTTGAGGAGATTGAAGTCCTTATTACCAAGAGATTACCCAAAGGAGTCGGTAAGTATGAAGGAAAATTGCCTCTTAAATATTTTTCTACCAATAAGATAGGTCATTATGCCTCAAGGTGTCCGAAAAGAGTTCCTAAGACAAGACCTAACAAACCTATATTTCAAAAGAGATGTAATTATGCTGCTGATGAAGGTGTGATAGATGATGAATCTGATAAGGGAGGTTCAAGTGATAATGAATGGGTTTTTATTGCTATCAAGGAAGATGATCCAAATCCTACTGACTTTGCTAGCTGCATGAATGTGGAAAGTGCCTTGGCTGCACAAGTTGAAAAGAAAGATGAATGGGTGATTGACAGTGGACGATCTCACCATATGACAGGTGATAAGAATAAGTTTGTGAGTTTGGAAAAATAGGCGGTGTTGTAAGGTTTGGTGATGATAGAGCCGATATAATCCATGGTAGAGGTTCCATTTCTTTTGATGGTAAGCACGATATTGATGATGTCTTGTACGTAGAAGGTCTAAAGCATAATATTTTGAGTGTTGAATAGATGGTTGAAAAGGGATATTATTTCAATTCAAGAATGGCAAGTGTAGAATCTTGGGTAGTAATGGAATTGAGATTGCATCAAAGACAAAGACAAAAGGTAATATCTTTCACTTAAATGTTGCTGGTAAAAGTTGTTTGATTGCTCAGATTGACAAGAGTTGGTTGAAGGATGTGTCATGTGAATTTTTATAACATTATCAAGATAAGTTCTACTCAGGCAGTGAGAGATCTTTCTAAGTTGATGAAACCTACTAACCCTATATGCAAGGAATGCCAGCTAGGAAAATAGACCAGAGTTACCTTCCAGAGCAAACAACACTATTCAAATGGATTGTTGGATCTTGTGCATACTGATTTATGTGGTCCTTCTAGAGTCAGAAGTTTGTAGGGAGATAGATATTTCATGCTGCTAATTGATGATTATTCTAGGATGATGTGGGTTACTTTCTTGAGGGAGAAGTATGAAGCTCTAGATAACTTCAATATTTTTAAAGCTATGATTGAGACTGAAATGAGTTTGAAGCTGAAGTGTCTGAGATTTGACAGAGGTGGTGAATTCACTTTTAGTGAGTTCAATACATTTTGTGAAGAGCATGGAGTGAAGCTCCTAGAACTCCCCAACAAAATGGAGTTGTGGAGAGGAAGAACAAAGCCATTCAAGAAGTTGCTAGAACCATGATGTTGGAAGGAAATGTTCTGCATGCCTACTGGAGAGAAGTTGTGAGTATTATTGTTTACACTCTTAATCGAGTGCATATTAGAGGTGATACCGTTAAGATTCCTTATGAACTATGGTTTGGTCATGTTCCTACTATTAAATATTTCATAATTTTTGGAAGTAAATGTTATATCAAGAGGGATGAAGATCTAGGGAAGTTTGATGCTAGACGCGATGAAGGAATATTTCTTGGTTATTCTACCAAAAGCAAGGCCTACCAATGCTATAATAAGAGATTGCAAAAGATAGTCGAGAGTGCAAATATCATGATGAAAGCAATGAAAGACAACCCAGATCCTTCGGATATGATTTAGATGATCAGAATGACAACCCAGATAAAGGGAAGCAAACTCAAAGTCGGAACCAAGTGCAGATCATTCCAGAAGAAGGAACAATTGCAGTTGATGAAGAAAGAACACAAGAAGCTGAAGTTCGAGGAAATCCTAAAATTCCTCGATATGTAAGGTTGAATCATTTTGAAAAATCAGATCATAGGAGATAGAAATAAAGGTGTTCAAACAAGAAGAAGAGTTGTTGAAGATCAAGTTGAGTATTGTTTGATTTCAAAGATTGAACCTAAGGATGTGAATGAAGCATGTAAAGGTGAACATTGGGTAAAAGCAATGGAAGAAAAGTTGATGTAGATTGAAAGGAATAATATATGGGATCTTGTTCCCAAACCTAAGGACAAAAATGTAATTGGAACAAATTGAATGAGAAAGATGACGTTGTTAAAAATAAAGCCAGACTCATTTGTAAAGGATATTCACAAATGAAAGGAATTGATTTTGAAGAGACTTTTGCCCATGTGGCGAGAATTGAAGTTGTAAGATTGTTTCTTGCTTATGTTGCTTACAAGAATTTCAAAGTCTATCAAATGGATGTCAAGTCAACATTCCTAAATGGTGAATTGGAAGAAGAGGTGTACATTGAGAAAACAAATGGATTTCAGTTGTCTAATCAAGGTGATACGGTTTGATGGTTGAAGATAACATTGTATGGACTCAAGCAAGTCCCAAGAGCATGGTATGCCAGATTGTATAAGCTTTTGTTGAAGCTAGGATTCAACAAAGGTACTGTTGATAGTAATCTATACTTTAAGATTGATAATGATAACATTCTGATAATTGAAGTTTTTGTTGATGATATTATTTTTGGTGGAAATGAGAGCCTATGTAAAATGTTTGCTGATGAGATGCAAAATGAGTTTGAGATGTCTATGATTGGAAAGATGAAATTATTTTTGGGTTTGCAAATTACTCAGTTAGACAAAGACATTTTTGTATCTCGGTCCAAGTATGTGAAGGAGTTGTTGAAAAAGTTTGGTTTGGAAGATTCAAAGCTAGTTGGTACTCCTATGGTGATCAGATGTAAGTTGATTAAAGATGATAATTCTCCTAAGGCAAATTAGACTAGATACAGATCTATGATTGGTGGATTGCTCTATTTGACTCAGACTAGACCTGATATCATGAATGCAACTTGTCTTGTTGCTAGATTTCAAGCTGATCCTAATGAATCTCATGTTGTAACTGTCAAAAGAATTTTCAGATATTTGAAAGGGACAATTGATTTTGGTCTGTGGTATCCTAAAGATGATGAGTTCACTTTGAGTGCCTTTAATAATACTAACTGGGTAGGAGATGTGGATGATCGAAAGAGTACTAGTGGTGGTGCATTTTTATTGGGAAACATATTGGTTTCATGGTTGAGCAAAAAACATAATTCTACATCTCTATCTACTGTGGAGGAAGAATATATTGTTGCTACAAACAATTGTACTCAAGAAATGTGGATGAAACAAATGTTGAAGGATATTAGAGGTGTGTATGATGAGCCTATTGCTATCTACCATGACAATTCAAGTGCAATTAACATTTCTAAGAATTCGGTGTTGCATTCAAAGGCTAAACATATATCCATCAAGTTTCACTTTTTGAGAGAGAAGGTAAATGGGAATGAGGTCAGATTGGAGTATGTGTCTACTAAGGAATATATTGCAAATATTTTCACAATGCTTTTGCCTAAGGATACTTTTGAGTATCTCAAAAGCAAGTTAGGGGTGATTGCCCCTCTTGGTTAGAATTAAGATGCATTGATTTGCATCAGTCTGGTGCATTTCACAATCATATCTTGTGATCCAGATTGATGATTGGTGGCTGCTACTCAGGGGGAGTAGTCAGTTTTTTGAGTTAGATGTTTAGATTCGAGGAGAAGAGTAATTTTTGTGGTTTGATTGCAAATATGTGCCTTTAGCATTGATGTCAAAGGGGGAGAGAGAGAGTCATGTGAAAAATTGTGGAAGAGTAGTGTGCAAGGTCTCAGGGGGAGCTGTTGTTTCCTTCTTTGTCATTGATTGTTTTTCACATCATATGTTGCCATCAATGCCAAAGGGGGATTTTGTTGAGAGAGATTGTAGAGAGGTTTACTGAGATGTGTTGTTGTCATTGATGTCAGCATATCTCTCTGTTCGAGACCAGTGATGCAGTGAAGTTCAGTGAGTTAGTTTGTTAACATATCAAGTGTGATGTTGATCAAATGTTGCAGCTTTCAGGGTGTGTTGAGGATTGTTTATAGATGATTCGGTTCAAGTTTCAGAGGCCTACATGAAGATTTGATTGAGTTATGGGTAAATTTATGTTATGCCAGTTTTTTCTATTGTTCAGTGGTGTTAGTGTTGCAGTATTTTTCTTCGCATTGTAATATTTTGTTATGTGCGATTTGGAGGCATGTTTGGGACGTTGGTGTGTATTCTCAATTTAAGTGGTTCATGGTTGGGAGGTTCGCAAGTGATTTTTAAAGGTTGACAGTCATTACAGTTAGTGTTCTTGAGGTTCGATATGAAGATGCTGGTGATTCTAGTAATTTGTGTTGGTGTGGATGTTGCTATGGTAATTCATGATGCTTGTGGATGTTTCTAGATTGTGTGCCTTCTATGTTGGTGGTCCGCATTGATCGTTGAGCTTGTAATTGATGATTTTCTTTGGTATATTGGTGTTCTTCATGTTCTTGGTCGTCTGGATGCTTGTAGTGTGTTGCGGATGTTCGAGGCATAATTCTTGGAGGTGTTTCGTGTTCGAGGTGATGATTTGGGTCCATGCTATGTCTTAGCCGACATTGCTTTGGTTTGCATGTGATAATTTGTATCTGATCAACTACTATATCATTGTAATTATTTTATGTGTGTTTAGTTGACTTTGTTGATCTTTCCAAGGCTGAGGTCATGTAAATGTAATAATCTTGTGTGAGGCATGAAGAGTGGATGAGTGTGAGTACGTGAGCGAATAATGTCTTGATCTTTTGGAAGTAGAGAAAAAGTGTGAAAAAGAAAATGAAAGTTGTTATGTGCTTAACCGGAACTGTAATCAGGCATCAAGGATGCTGTTTCTCAATTCATGATTTCCAGAAGTAATTCGTGATTGTTTGTAAGGTAGTGAGCCTTCCCTGTGTTGTAGCCCTTTTTATTTTGAGCAGTGAGCTCTAGGCAGTGTGCCTGAATGCAAGTGCATTCCCCATTGTAATACTTCTAATAGAGTATATCTTTTGTGGGTTCACTCCCACTGTGGTTTTTCCCCTAATAGGATTTCCACGTAAAAAATCTTGATGTTATGTGCATTTATGATGTGTTGTTGATTTATGCTTTCATGTTTAATTATCAGATCTAAGAATAAGTTCAAGTTGTGTAGGTTTTTGGTGACAACTGATTCACCCCCCCTCTCAGTTGTCTATCCTACTTCCACCATATTGGAACATCTTTAAGTACTGATTAGATGACATTTTGAAATGTGTAATTTTTAACCTTTGCTTGCATATCGAATCCCATAGTGTGTATCGTTACTACCCAAAAATGAGAACAATAGCTACAAACAATTAAATCACATATAAAACATCAGAAAAAATTGTCAAAATATAATATATCATTTAAAATATGTAGATATGCAAAATTAACTATAATGACTACTGAGATGCTTTTGCTAAACTCTACTTATTCTTTAATCAGGTAGCCTGAATAAACTGGGTTAGCCGAGGAAAGGAATTGCCAACATCAGACTCGTCAGAACAAAAGCACACTGACTCTATTTTTAGAAATACTCCCCCACACAACAGATGCAAATGCAGTAGATGGATTAGTAGACGGATCATTGGCAGACGCACCCACAAGCTCGGAGAAACAAGATTAGCAATATTCAGAATATTCATATTATATATTTGCCATTTGAACTGATATGATATAGATATAAGGCCTTTCACCTAGAAGGAAAAAGAATCCTAAGTGCGCTCAATAGAGTTCAAACCCTCAAAGGGGGCAGACACTAAACCAATTCTAATCGCCCTAAAATTATATTGGATCAGCCATATTGATAGGGGCCCTCGCCCATATAATTTTAGGGGCATCTCTCCAAACCAAAGGAAAATCTATCCAAGGTTAGATAATCTACCCCACTATGAGGCCCTCTCCCCCACCTCTCTAGTTATGTTTGGCGCGATTCGTTAACATAGAGGAGACTTGAGTCGCATAGAAGTCCGGCAATTTCCCTCCTAGTCAAGATAAAAGAAGTAAACATGCGAGGCTACAAATTAGAACGCATGATACAATTAAATATAAAATGCTAGAGCAAGACTAAAACTGGGAACACAGCGAGAAGCGTTTAATGTACGAACCGACGGATTCTCCCCTTAGGATTGCAAGGTCGCTCGTTTCCGCTGCTCAGATCTGTTCAACCCATTTCCCTATTCTTCGTAATTTGTCAGCGCATCGAAAAATCTGCTAAAAAAAGTGTTCAAACTCGTCGGGAAAGGCCGAGTTTTGGCCAGATCTTAGTTAGCTTCTGCTATTGTTGTTTTTGTGATTGTGTAGATTAATGGCCGCCACGGAGTGCGTGACAGAGAAACGGCCGAGGAAACGCGCGAGATTGACTTGGGATGTCGCCCCACTTGCTGAAGAGGTTTGTGTGTGGTTTTACAAACCCTAGATCAGATGTAGTCACGGGTTCGAGCCCCTCGCGAGACAGAGAGAGGGGTGTTGATGTTGATGTTGATGTTGATGTTGATGTGTTTGGATGATTGGTAAGTGGTCTAGGTCATATTTGACTGTGAGAAATGGGTGCGCTGGATACTGTGTGTAGGCTCAGCCAGCACCGTGTAATGGTGCCGCCCAGCCACGAGTGCGGTTTGATATAGAGCGTGCTCCTCCCCCACTCACTCCTTCAGTCAAGGCTTCTCACCGTGCCGCCTCTCCTCCTTGGCGTCCAGATGACAAAGATGGCCACTATATCTTCCAGCTCGGAGAAAATCTCACTCCAAGATGTAATTCTTTTTTCTTTTTCATTGTTTATTTCTCTGCTGCATATACTAAGTAATTCTGTAGGCTAGATCTGTGTGTTGTCCAGCACAGGTTAAGAAGCATATTTCATATAAGTAATCTGCTTCCTTGCTTGGTATTTTTTCCCCTCTTTTTAAAATTTTTTTTCTGGCCACGGAACTTCACCTTACCCTAGATGAAGATACCCTAGTCCCGGGCTTTGCATTACATGATCGTGTCACCCGAGTTATGGTTCACCTTGTTGGCTCGTGTGGATTTTAATTTCATTCATTCATTCAATCAGTTTTTGAGAGGATTTAGTCTCTATGTATACTTTACTTGTGGGTCGTCTTCTTGGCATACTGGGTTTCTTTTTTTTTTTTGAATTGATAATAATGTACCATGAATACATTACCAGTTCAAGCTGAAAGACAAATGGGTTTTGAATTCGAGTCATTTATTTTAAGAGGCCTTGATACTACATGCCTCTTTACACTTGAGTTGTGGGTGGCCTTCTTATCATACGAGGATTTCAATTTCAGTCATTTTATTTTAAGAGGACTTGGTATTAAATAACTATTTCGACCTATATTGAGTTGTAGGTGACATTTTTATATCATATGGGCATTTGATTTCAGTTATTACAGCACTGCCCCGGTAACTTTCTTTCTCTCAGTAAGAGGTCTTAGTGTTGCTTCTTCACGTCCACATCAGTTGTGGGTTGCCTTCTTCGCATAAGGGGATATTTAAAATTCAGTCATTTTATTTTGTGGCAACTTGGTATTGCCCATTTTAACTTGATTCGAGTTGTGGGCGGCCTTCTTATCATATGGGTATTTGAATTTCAGTTATTCGACTTATGAACCCATCACTTCCCAATTACATAATAACTTCTTGGCCTTTCTCTCTAATTTAATTTTTTTATTGCCTAAAATTTTCTTACTAGTTGGCATTTTTTAACTGTTAGATCTCGGATATCATTGGGCCCAGGTCAATAAGGGAACACAATGGCCTCATTTTTCACCGATTTTAAAATTTTAACTTTGACTGTTGGGAAGTGTTCTGTTATGAACTACGATTTCATTCTTATCAGACCCATGGGTGAATTACCCCATCTAGCTTCGAATTATACCTTACATAGGGATCCTGATCCAATGAATTTATTTCATGTTCTTCAAAGGATAAGTGCCATTAGTGATTTCTTTTAAATTGTTTCCTTATTTAAGTTTTATGTAATTGGGGAACTCTGCAAGAGCCTTCTAGAGTGCCAACTCTTTCTTTTGACATGGTTTCCGATTCAGGCCACATTCCTGAAGGCCATCTATGACCCAATCTTTGTATTAACTTCCAATTCAATAGTTTCTATGCAGTCATACACTCCTTTAACTTATCTTATGTCTCCAGCAAAATATCAAAATTTTCAGGGTAATATTTCGTCTATTGATTATTTTTCTCTCTTTGAGCTTACTAGCGAAAAATTACCGGCTGACATAGTTGGTACGATAGAATTGTTTTCCTATGTTATTTTACTTTGGGAATGAGAAACCAATTTTCTAATGCCACCTTATGAACGTGAATGTGATCCTAAATCTTCTCCACAACTAGTTATAGTTAACTAAATGACAAGCTGCCAGGAAAAAATATTGCGATTAGAGAAATAAACACACAAGATTTAATCCTAGGAAACCCCTCGAAAGTGTTGAACCAGTTTTGGTAGTGGTAAACACACTACTTCTGAATTATTTTTAAGGCTAGACAGATACAATGAGATGCCAAATATTGTGGAATACAATCTAATCCTCAGTACGTTTGGATCCATTCAAAATGTTTAGCCAATGTCATGAATTACAATGGAGTTCTACTTCTTTATAATCTACAGCACTCAAATTTATCTTCCATGATACAATCCAACTCCTTGTCCATATATAGATGCTGGGATATTATTGTGCAATAGAAGGTCCCATCAGCGGAACTGGAAAGATAATATTTGACTATTCGTTTCAAATTCTATATTTCTGATAAATGTTTTGAAATTGCTTCCTGCATGGACCGGTGTTGTTATTGTACGGTACTGAAAAAACCAGGTAATTACTGAGAGCTACAACTTCCGGAAGTGATTCCTCTGATTAAGTGAGACCCCTATCAGAACTACTCACCTAAAGCCTTAGATAACATGCTTGAATCTCTGGAGATCCCAGGCAACAAAATAAGTCGTATTCCACAGGATTGGCTTTGTTGCTTGGAAGGTAGCCATTTGTTATCCTGTCATGCACATCTGCTAAAAGTAGGCAAAGGTTTGTGTCAGTATACAATCTATAGCTTCACATGCTATGTTTATAGCTATTGAGATTTTCTGTCTTATGGGGATTATTAGTTGAAATTGGCCATTGTTTTCATCTTCACAATTGTATTTAATCTAAATTAATCATTGAGCATCAACTCTTCCAGTACTTCTGTGCATGCTGGAGTGATTGGGAATGTGGTCAAACTTCTAAGTTTACTCATATTTTTAGGAGATTGTGGAGAGTCTACAGTGAGCTGATCCATTTTGATGTTTGATATGTGTTTATATTTCTACTTGTCTGATCTCTTTACAGCTTGTAGGTGTTGGAATTTTTTGACTTCTTGTTGATTTTTTTCATTAGTTAATTGTTGAGTGTGATTGTGGAATTTGTTCTTCAAATTGTCCTATGGTGTATATTATGTCATTGATGCTTTCATCAAAGCCATAGTTTCTCTCCGAGTTAATATGGAGTTGGTATTTACATTTATACTTTTGCTCTTTGTAGTTGTCCAACTTACTTTTAGAATGCAGCAGTTTCCGGTAATGTTGCCCATTTACTTTTAACCTTCAACATCCATTTAATATTCTTCTTTTAAGCTGGGTTTAATTTGGTTTTCTTTTCTCTCTTGCAGACAAAATACTCAGCAAAATGGGGGAAGGTATGTCCCTAATTCAGGCCCATTGGAGATTTTCTTAATGTCATAATCTCCTGGACAGTAATACTTTTGCAACTTGTTTGATGGTTGTCAATTTTTTTAGCTTATTTATTAATTTGTTATACCTTTTGAGCTTGTCAGGGACCTTTGGACGTGTGTTAGAATGTTGGGATCGGGAAGCTAGAGAGTATGTGGCTGTTAAGATTGTTCGCAGCATACAGAAATATCGTGATGCGGCAATGATTGAAATCGATGTTCTTAATGTTCTTTCAAAGCATGATAAAAGTAGTTCACGGTATGTGCATATTTTTCTCCTCTAATGTGTATGCGTGCTTTAAAGTTTTTATATATGCCTTAATTTCTGTATGGTATGTGTTTAATCTTTTATGAAGATATGATTTTCTCTCTATTATTCCCTAGCTCTTGAGAATAGGATCTAGGAATATGGTTGGTTGACTTTTAAGTTTTTGCAGATGTGTGGATATACGGAATTGGTTTGACTTTCGGAATCACATTTGTATTGTGAGTATTAAACAATACTTCAGTTAAAGCTTTCTAAGAATATCTGATATGGTTTGTGGGCCCTATGAGCTTCACTGAGTAATAGTGTGATGAGTGTTGAAGCCTTTTTTGGATGAACTTAAATGATGTCAACAGGTTTGTGAGAGGCTTGGACCAAGCTTATTCGATTTTCTACGCAAAAACAAATATCGCCCATTTCCTGTTGATCTAGTCCGGGAGTTTGGTCGACAACTTTTGGAATCTGTTGCATGTGTGTAGATAAGATTTGTCCTTGTTGTTTTCCTTCTGCATCCTGGGGAGAACATTTTTTCTGTTGATGGTTTTGGTCTTATGTATCGTGAGTTCATGTTTGCACTAGTTTTTGCTTTGCTTTTGCAGTGGTGGCAGTAAGATTGACATTTAGTCACTCAATGCACAAAACAATTGATAATGAATCATGATGATGTTTGAGAATTTCTGTGATGGTTTAAGCAATACATTTTTGGGTTGGACTTGATACGTTTGTCTGGAAGGGTTTGGACAAAGTTCATTTTCCTAAAAGTCATTCTTCTCTATGGCAGATATGCATGAGTTGCACCTTATTCACACTGACTTGAAGCCAGAAAATATACTTCTTGTTTCTTCAGATTATGTAAAGATTCCAGATTATAAGGTAAGTGTATGTGGTGGATTGTGATTTTTCTTTGTGCTATAAGAAAGTTATGGAACGGGGATATTATTCTTGTCTCATTTCCCAGTTATTAAGCTTAGCACATTAAGTTTTGGCACATCTGTTACTTTTGGAAGCACATGTGCTAGCTTTGTTTAAGCCGTGTACTATTTTCTATGCTCCATTGTATGTTTTTATATCAATGCTAACTTCACTTCCATGGTTAAAATGCATTTACAGAGAACTTCAGAAAATGAAGTTTTTTTCAAGCGATTACCAAAGTCAAGTGCAATTAAGCTCATCGATTTTGGAAGTACGACATATGAAAGTAAGGACCATAGTTCCATTGTCTCCACAAGACATTACCGGGCACCTGAAGTAATTTTAGGTAGGATATCTGAGAGGATTTTTAAATTCTAGTAAATATTGGCAGCTGAGTAATGATTGTTTTATGACATGGATGTAATCTCACACATGTTTAATGACTTAAATGCTTAGCACACTTAATATTTAAGCGTTGTCCAGGTCTTGGATGGACATACCCTTGTGATATTTGGAGTGTTGGATGCATACTTGTGGAGCTTTGTTCTGTAAGATTCATTAGTACCATCTTATAGAATTTTTATGAATTGTTTGTGTGACTACCTGTTGATAATGTGTTAAATGGGATTAGAATCTTGGACCTGTTTATCTTAATCTTCAGGGAGAAGCTTTATTCCAGACACATGAGAATTTGGAACATTTGGCCATGATGGAAAGGGTCTTGGGGCCATTTCCTGAACAAATGATTAAGAAGGCAGAGTAAGTCACTCGTTTGTCTGTGTGGTGACCACTCTTTATATTTGGAAATCTATTTCAGTATTTTTTGCATGCTTTCTTCTTCTTTGCATTTTTTATAATTAATGCATGTAAACTAGGAGCCCTCTTCTCTTGTGCCATTGTGCAATTTGTATTTTATTTTGGTTTGTTTGGTTATTTTCTTCTTTGTTACTTTAGATTTTGCCTTGTGAAGATTTAATAAAAACATTGAAAGTTAGGCATGAATTAACAGAGAAATTAAAGACAAATTTGCAAAGATTGAATTGGTCTCTTCCTACAGTTTCAAACAAATCTGTATCATTCCTTTTGTCACAATTCGTCCATTGTGATTTAGTGCCCATTGGAGGGTTAATAGGAATTTCTAGTATAAATGTTTAATTTCTTTTGCATATCTGAACTTGTTGAAAATATTATAATACGAGTTCATGTGAAATGTCTGCAATCAATAAGCATTGAAACATTTATCTTTGTCATTATCCCTGAAAATTTTACTTTCCAAAACATACATTGAAAACTACTTGACAGTTTTTTAGACTTATCTCAACTATATTTACATAACTAACATTAACATATTGATATTCTATCATTACAGTCGTAGAGCTGAGAAGTACTTTAGACGGGGTACACGATTAAACTGGCCTGAAGGAGCAGCTTCACGGGAGAGTATAAGGGCAGTTCGGAAGTTGTTGGATCTACCAGTAGGGATATGTTTTCAGTTCTCCTTTTTTATGCACTTGGAATTGTTACATGCTTCTATTGGGATAATTTTCTATGTGGTTCGCTAAAATACATGGTTTGTGCTCTTAATTTGTTTTGGAACACTTTTTTGCAGAATCTGGTAATGCAGCATGTAGATCATTCTGCTGGTGCTCTAATAGACTTGCTTCAAGGTCTTTTAAAGTTTGAGCCTTCAGAACGGTTGACTGCTCGGGAAGCACTGAGTCATCCATTCTTTACTGATGATTATTACAGAAGGTATGAAAATGCTTCATACTGTTGAATGAAATTAGGAATTATTTTACAATTAACTCTTACATATTTCTGATGAAAAATTATTTAACATTTTGTTGTGGGTCAAGAATACCCAGGACAAGGTGACAGATTTGATTGCTCTTTCAATGGAATTTGTTCCTCTCAATTTTACAGCATTTTACAAGCAAGTATACTTCCCCTCACGAGGTAAATTATGGCCAAAGGTTATACCTTGCTGGCTAATGCTTTAGCCAAAGCCTGCTGTAGAAGTCCCATGTATAATAGTATATTAGTATACCAGTTATTCCAGTGGTTTCATATACAATTTCATTCTTGAGCTGAATGAAAAATTTGAATGAAAGCTGGTTGTTTTATGTGCAATAGATAATAATTCTCTTTTATGTAGCCCAAGGACATATATTTCTGGTTTTGAGCCTTTTTTGGGTGCAGCATCTTGCGTTTGTCAGTAGATTGCTTTTGGTTTGATTAAGTATTTTACCTTCATAAACGGCTGCCTTGATTTGATTGACCACTTTGGGAGAGGTCTATAATTTTTTTATAATAAAATCCATTAATGTTGAATGTTTTTTCTAGTTCACAAAATAAAGGAAAAAATGATTGCCATGATCATGATTCGCAGTCAGATATTTTTTGGTGACTGGCAAGTAACATGACTACTCTCATCTTGATGCAAAAGACTAAGCTGTTCTCATGTCAATGGTTAAGATGTGACTGGGACTGTTTTACTTTTCATCTCTCGGAACTTTTTTCTTCTGAATAAAACTGATATGTACGTGACTTAATTTTTGTCCTTGTCAACTTGTTGCCTTGTCTGTGTAACGGAATGGTTCAACCTCAAATTTTTTTCACAATTATGTTTATTAATTGCATTTTTTAAGGAAGAGGAAAATGTACTTGTTATTGGCTTTCTGATTTTCGTGTGTTTCCAACAATGAGAATGAGGCATGCACTTATGTGTAGAATGATGATTCTCTTTGGACGAATGGTTAATGACGGCCTACTTTTAAAGGCCAATTTGTTTTCTGTATTTTTATTTGGCACCAAGTGAAATATGTTATCTATACTACAAAACTGCACGGTTCTGGGGCTTTGAAATATGTGGTGGTTTTTAAAGTGATATTTCAAGGATTAATGTTGTCAGCTGGAAGCGGAGCTGCAGGTGTGCAAATACTACAAGGACCATCTCAAGCAGGGGATAAGCTTATGACTATATTATATAGAAATACAACCAATAGAAGGGGGGTATCAGGATAAGATGAGGACCACATATGGGTTCTTAAGAGTGAACAATCCTAATGACTGAGTATTAACCAGTAATTGGCTTTCAAGGTAATGGTTGTTGAGCACATGAAACTAATGATATTTTTTATAAAATTTATTTCTTTGTAAGTTTGGCATTTGTTATCAATTACCAAGAGTTGGAGATTACATTGGAAGTGCTATATGATGTTACCAAGAAACTTATTTTTAGCAGAGTTTCAAACCCAATGCACTTTATTGTTTATTTTGAGCGTCTGTGCGCAATTTTTATTTAGATGTCTTTATTTTTGGGAAATTTTGCATATTATGTAGTAGTTATTGTCTTACAGTTACTTTGTCACTTGCGTTGCCTATTATCAGAGTTTAACGAGGTAAACCAAAAAGTACACAAGCATCTTTCTTGTTAAGGTAAGATATGGCGAAATCAACCAGTGGACTTAGGTCTCTCTCCCATGGAGATTTAAGATAGTAGGTGAGTCCAAATAATTTATCAACCATAGTATCACTCTTGTGCAAAACTCTCCTATAATCTAGTTGCAGTACGGTTAAATTTTGTAACGTAAGACTTCTGGCCATTCTCCTATAATCTAGTTGCAGTACGGTTAAATTTTGTAACGTAAGACTTCTGGCCATTCTCCTATAATCAGTTGCAGTACGCTTTAATTTTTAAACATGGGACTTCTGGCCTATATCTATCCGTAATTTTCTGTTTGTGTATTAGTCCACAGAGTTATTATATTATCATTGATATATTTTTATATGTGAATTTGAACAGGGCATATTATGTGCCCCCTTTTAAAGACCAAACTCTCATGAGCAGTTTTTTTTTTATCGACCACCTTATGCTTATTTGATAACGATCGAGGTCTGAGATGACCCACAGAGCACAGAATGAGCTAGATTGATATTGTGAGAAAGATAATATTGAAAATTCTAAAATTGATAGAGATCAATAACAGCAATTCAAAAGAATCTTATTAGTTAAGCACCAAAAGGTGATCTGTAAGTGTTTGCCTTTGGAGAGTTTTACTAGATGATTTTCATCACAAGGTTTGAGGATAGCTTAGCTTGAATTACTTTGTACTATCCATTGTTAGCTAATGGAGTGTGTGTTTCTTCTGGTGTCAATTTTTATATGCATGTTTACCCTTCAGAATTAAGTTGGATTATAAAACAGACAAATTTCCAGTCCATGGCAATAGCTTGAAATGTTTTTTCAATTTGAATTTGAATCTTTTTTTTCCATGGCTGTCTATTTTCTTAATCCTGATGATGATGGATCACGGATTGTTATTGGAAATGTTGATGGGAAGAAGTGCATACAGTCAAATCTGAAACATTTTAAGGTACAACCTAATTTATCTTTATTTAATGTAGGTGATGGTATGAAAGGATTCAGGTTTTGGAGGCCAAACATAATAGTACATAAAAGTACAATCAAGAATAGAGTACTAAAAATATGTAGTTCGAAATGTAAGACGTAAAGGAGGATGTGTAATTGATTACGAATTAGTAGAAGGAACAAAAAAGAATAGCATTAAACCTTAATTATGAGGACATCGGTTCAAGTAAAAAGGAAAACCAAGAGTTCTTATTTTTGTTTTTCTTTTGTTTAATTTGCTATTGATCGTTGTAGAATTGTTGGGGCAGATGCTTCGATTCAAAGGACAGTACATCTTGAAAAAACGTTATGGACTGAAATGAAGGGGCAGAGCTTCGATTCAAAGGACAGTACATCTTGAAAAAACGTTATGGACTGAAATGAAGGGGCAGAGCTTCGATTCAATGGACAGTACAGATCTAAGAAATGAAGGGTATTAGATTGAAACACGATAGGGGACGTGGTTATTATTTTTTACATTGAACAAAACAAATTAGAATAAACCAGCATAATCAGAAATACATTGCAGTCACAAGAAGTTTGGAAAAAAATAGTCACTTCATCAAAAGAAGTTTGGAAAAAAATAGTCACTTCATCAATTGAAGCACTGTTTGACCATGGCCAAAGTTGTTTACATTCATGAAACTGTATTCCTTGTTCGGTGATTTGTTGGAGCTGAACCATGACTTTATTATGTCGAGAGGCATCTACAATGGCATCAAAATGTCCGTAAACAAAAATCCATTTTTGAAACAATTTGACATGCAAATGACAGGTAAATGCATGAAATATGCCATGTTTCAGTTTTATGGAGGTGTTATTTCATTACTTCAAATAAATTAGAACCCTCACCACTTTTCTCCAACTAGATTCACAGCTTTTTGCATGCAGCAGTTTAATGGATTTGTACTCTTGGTGTTTAGTATTTTAGAAGAATATTTATTTTAGAGATTACTCTTTTCTATTATAAGATATCTCTCGACATATTTTACATATATTTTTAAAATATAGGTATACTAGTTATGCTGAGAGGCATCTACAATGACGTTAAAATGTCTGTAAACAAAAATTCAATTTTGAAATAATTTGACATGCAAATGACGGGTAAATGCATGAAATATGCCATCTTTTGGTTTTGTGAATGTGTTATTTTATGATTCCAAATAAAATAGAACCCTGCCACTTGTTTACAACTATATTGAACTGTTACATTCAAATGATAGTGGAAGAGTGACATAATATTTAAAAAAGAACAATCAATAAAATCAAGTATCGTTGAGATTGTGTGGAGGAGTGAGCTTGCAATGTCAGATTCCCTTCTATTATAAGATATCTCTCGGCATAATTTACTTATATTTTTTAAAATATTTATATACTAGTCATTCTTGTTTGATAAGTTCTAGAGCTGTTAAAAATAAAGCAATATGAAGAAAGATGTAAGAATAAAACTTCAAGTTGTCACTTCTGATAAAAAAAATGTTACTGTTGTCCAATTGAATCAGCAATAATCTTGTTATGCATACTAGATTTAAAATAGTTTCTTTTCAATTAACCTCACATTGAAAATCGGAAGGCATTTTTTAAGCATAGCTATCTATTCTTTTTAACAAGTACGCGACCTGATGGATATGTTTCATATTAGGGGCAATAAGGGTTATTTGTTAGGAAAAAAATAATAATTGGAAAACGTGATTTAACAAGTTTAACGAGGAAGGTAGACAATGACTTTGATTAGATATTTTTTCACCATCAAAATGAACTCGTCATTTTTTGGGGCTGTTTTTTTGGTTTCTTTTAATTTTAAAGCGGAGTCTAGGAGTTGACCACACGATAACCATTAATTCATAAGGGGCATATATGATTACAATGGTTTTAGTTCAAACACTTTTGTGGATAATTGTTTTGATTTATTAAAAGTTTCATGATATGTGATTGAGTTTTTGGTGTAGAAAATTAACGAGTATAATTGTTCTTTGTTTTACATATTCCATTTTTAATCATCACTTTTTCTTTGGTTTTTAATAAAAAATATTATATTGATGTGTTCATTATAAAAAATATTATATAGATCAAGCATCAGTGAGGCTTTGCTTAGTTTTAATACAACTCTTGATATTAATCATATTTAGAAAAACAAATTGTCTTGTAACAATAATTAAGAGTACGCAAGGGTTTAAGGGAAAATTCACACTGAATTTCAATAATATTTAATAAGATAGGTAAATTTAATTGTTGCTATTGAAAAACTTATGATCAATAATGTTTTCACTATACATGGTCAATAAGTAGAACTTATGATCAATAATGTTTTCACTATATATGGTCAATAAGAAGCATTATGGGTAACATCAGCTGTGGTCCTTAAAAGTACATTATTATTAAATAAATTGACTACATGATAAGCATTAATGCAAGGGAGTTATATGTTCAGAATTGTTGTGATCAAACATTGCTTTCTTTCTTAAAGGTAGAAAGGATAGATGACAATAGTTAAAGAATGATTTGTTTGGCAAAGAAAGTTATCATACTTAGATAAGACATATTGATGTATTATATTATTTTGTGAGAGATTTGGGTGAAGACAAAAGGTGATTTTAAGAATGTTGTTAACATGTTAGTGCATAGGATTGTTTGGTGTAGAAAATCAATGGTCGCAACTATTCTTAGTAGTTGATTTATGTATACATGGTCTTAAGAGATTGACTAGACTTGTATATTTTGCATGTTTTACACCTTACATGTGCATTTAATGACTACACTTTTGGGGGTTTAAAAGGTAGCTTTTGGCTTGTATTGTAATACTACTTAGTGATTTATTGTATTGATATGTTCTTAAATATTCAAATATAAATAAAGATCAAACTTATATTCCATTTTTTCTTATTAATCCTCATACATTCTGGTGTAAATAATTATTCATTTTGGATATTATTACACCCTACTTAAGTTTACTTAGGTACATGCATTTCATAGTAGTTTGGGTATGAGACACTTGGGTGTTTGTGCCACATTGGGATAGTGTGTAGAAGAATTTTCACCTTTTATGGTGTGATTTTGTTGTTACATTCCACATTTAGTGGGTGATCCACTTAATGTGGAATATTATATTGTTTCTCCTACCTACCCACACCTATTTCCTACCTACCCTTGTTTCTTATTGAGCCACATGTTATGTTTGTGTGCTCACATATCCATATAGCCTTGCCTATATAAGGAGGCTCATATTCATTGTATGTAACGAACAATTAATGATCCAGTAACGAACAATTAATGATCCAGTTGATCAGTATTTTCATCTTGATAGAATACAATTTATTTTTATCATATATTTTCTCTCTTATTTGTGTTTTCCATTGCCTCTTGATCTTGGCAAAATCTCACATGGTATCAGAGCCATTAGAGTGTCATTGGTTTGCTAATTGAGAGAAATTTGATGTTATTTGGGGTTGTGTATTTTGGAGTTTTCTATTGCAGGTTATTATTGAAGCTTGATGGGTCAAATTTGAGGTTACCATTGCATTGAGTAGGACCAAGAAAGTCAGTTTTGCTTTTTGTTTCATCCAAATCGGACTTCAGAGGCCAAATCTAGAGGCATTTGAAGTTTGACGCTGCGGCGAAATTTTTTTAGAAATTATAATTTTGCAGGCATTTTTCAAATAGCGATATCTCATTCATCCGGACTTGTTTTTTCAAGCAATTTTTTTTTGTTTTGGGGTAGAATTTTGTGATCTGTACAGTGGTGTAGGAGTTTTCTAATTTTTGGATACAAGTTTTTCGGAAATTGTGAAATCCCGATTTTTACAACTTTAGAGGCTTCGTTTGGGCTCATATGGACTCCTTTTCAGGTGCTGTTTTTTTTCTTTAAAGTGCATATTTTTTCATCTACTTTCATAATCTGTCATTTGTTTGCAGTGATTTTAAGTAGAAATTGTACTTTCTATATTTGACCATTTTTGACATATTTGGTATTTGCATTTTGCTTGGATTTCAGTTTAGATCACTAGTAGTATTTGTTGAAGTCTCTTAGATCTCATTTTGAGAAGTTGTAAATTGAAATTAGAAGTCCACTTTGCCTTGTTTTGCAAGTGGCCCATTCTATACACACTAAGTATAAAGTGCCAAAATCACCACTTTGGGCTTGATTGAGTATTTTGGGGGGGTGTCTTGTGTGATTGTGCCTCTCTATCTTATGTTTTTTCATTTTGGTGCTATGGGTTCTCCTAAATTTCCACTTTTAACTCCTCATAATTATGCATCATGAAAAATTAAGGCATGGAGTAAACTAATGGGAAAAAGACTCATTCATTATGTAAATGAAACTATCACAACACTACCTAATCCTAAGGTTGATCATAATGCTCAAATTGAATGGCTTACTAAGAATGCTATGGCACTTGGAACTCTTAGAAAATATGTATCAGATGACCTCATTTTTCACATTGATAAGTGTACAACAATTAAAGAGGCTTGAGATATTTTTAAGAAATTGTATGGTCATGTCACAAAAGCAACTGAGCTAAGAGCAAAGCTAAAGGATTGTGGAATTGACTAAAAAAATGCTCAATTGGTTTCTAACTTGTTGGACAAACTTCCTTCAGAGTATGTAGCCTTTGTATCTAGCTTTTCACACCCATAGGTTAGCTCAAGGTTCCTCATACACTTCTCCCTCATTTGATTCATTCACAGAGATGTTGATACTTAAGCAATCTAAGTTGACTACGATGGGGATTCTCAAATCTTCAAAGTCACAAGCTTTGGTGGCTAACAAAGGGAATCAAAGTAATCAAGGAAAAGACAAGAATCAAAAGCAACCTAAGTCTAAACCACAACAAGATGGAGCACAATTTTCCTCTCCACAACAAGGTGATTCACCATTCTCACTTAAGAAGAAATCATATAAGGACAATATTTTTTGTGGATATTGCAAGAAGTCAGGACATGATGAACATCATTGCTCTAAGAAGGATATTGATGAGTTGAAGAATCTTCTTGAGAAGAATAGAATCAACCTACCTTCTAGAATGTTTACATCAACTTCTTCTTCCAAGGATAAAGGAAAGGATCACTCTTTTGGGATAGATAAAGGAAAGGGACAAGCTCTTTGTGCTACTACACGTCATGATTCAGGGAGATGGCTTCCAAATTCAGGGGCTTCTCATCATATGGCATCTTCGCAGTCTATGTTTTCTACATTTGAGCCTTGCCACATACCGCAGATTTTGATGGGCAATCATACATACATGGATGTGATTGTGAAAGGATGTATTGCCATTGGGGATAACTCCTTCAATGATGTGTTGTGTGTACCCCACTTGACAAATAATCTTCTTTCCATCTATCAAATCACACATGGGGCAACTAGGAAAATTGTGGAGTTCACACCTGATTCAATTATCATTAGAGACTTGGAGAGGAGCTATCATTGCGACTGGGATGGTTGATCATGCATCTCGGTTGTACTCTTTTTCAGATTTTGGTCCTATTGATAAGGTTGGTTCTTCCTATGTTGATGATTCAGATTTTGAGGAGAACTTTGGGCATTTGAACTTGGGGATTCTCACATGTGACCCCATTCTTGAGCCTTGCATTTCATCTCCTTCTATTGATATCACACCACCTATTGCACTTGATGATCCAGCTAGTGCGACAGTTTTGCCTTCTTATGATTCAGTGCAACAAGATATTTCATGTCTTCTAGCTTCAGTTGATTGGGATGCCTACTTGACAGACATTGTAGGTTTGTTTGTGGACTCCTACATTGCAAATTTCGGAGACACCATTCATGACATTCATCTTCTCTTTGATGAAGATGATCCTTCTTTGATTGTTGTGAGGGATAACTCTGACCCTCTTGTGCATTCTCTACATGATCAATCTTTAGAGGTTGACATGATTGTGGATACTTTTGTACAACACTTGGAGGAGGGCTCTTCATCTTTTGAGGAGACATATGAGTCTTTGGATATTGTTCTACATTCATCTCCACTAGATCTTGGAGAGCCTTTTTCAATAGTGTGGCACAATTTACCACCTTTGGAGGGGGTACCTTTCAGCATCGACATGGGGACACTTGAGCAGTTTTCAGAGATTCTTTTCATCATGAGTATTTTTGCTTCATCTTCCCTTCATGGTTGGGGAGACTTCATGGATACACCTTTGGTTTTGTTTCTTCCTAAGGGGAAGAATGTTGTTCGATGTTCATGGAGTAGTTTCTTCATTCATCTTCGAGCTTCTATCATTGGTGTAGATTCCAGATTAGGGGGGGCTTCCTAGTCTCTCTTCTTCTTCTCTCATATGGGGGGGACTTTTTCCTCACATGGGGTTTTGTCCTTCACATACTTCTATGAGAGTTATTTGTATCTAGTTTTCATCTCTCTTTTAGGGGAGGGTTTTTTCCCATTGAGTTATTCTCTCTTTCCCCACTTTGTGAGAGATTTCCTTGCATTGGTTTTCATGCATTTGCATTTGTACATGGGTACCTAACATGGCCTTGTAGCCGGGACCCATCTTGCATTGCTTAGTTGCATTGTAGACTTAAAGTGCATTCCCCTAAGTTGCACTTAAGGGGGGGTGTTGGTGTAAATAATTATTCATCTTGGATATTATTACACTTTACTTAAGTTTACTTATGTACATGCATTTCATAGTAGTTTGGGTATGAGACACTTGAGTGTTTGTGCCACATTGGGATAGTGTGTGTAGGAGAATTTCCACCTTTTATGGTGTGATCTTGTTGTTACACTCCACATTCAGTGGGTGATCCACCTCATGTGGAATATTATATTGTTTCTCCTACCTACCCACACCTATTTCCTACCTACCCTTGTTTCTTATTGAGCCACATGTCATGTTTGTGTGCTCACATATCCATATAGCCTTGCTTATATAAGGAGGCTCATATTTATTGTATGTAACAACGATTGATGATCCAGTTGATCAGTATTTTCATCTTGATAGAATACAGTTTATTTCTATCATATATTTTGTTTCTCTTATTTGTGCTTTCCATTGCCTCTTGATCTTGGCAAAATCTCACACATTCGTTTTAATATTTTCTTTCTAGTAACTTTGGATTCTTCACTACTATAATATAATCTTAGTTAGCATATACAACTCATTCTTTTTAGTGAGCTCATCAAGCACTACAATAAAAAGAAACATTTCTTTTCAAAACTACGATAAATGAGCATGTCAAGCATGACAAAGTTGTGTTTTGCAAACTCGAGGGATGACCACATGGGTTTTACCTCGATAGAGGAAGTGAATAATGGAGATTAAGATGCAAAAGAAGATGTTAGAGATGTGTGCGATGCTTGGACAAATGTTTGGGTGGAGGAAAACAAATTCTTAGTCTACCTATGGTTACTCACCTTTTGATGTGAATGGGCTAAGGATATATATATTTTATATTAAACGATCTAGTTGATGAGGAGAATGAACTTCCCTTTGATATCCTCTTTGATGCCTATTTGAAGGTGAAAAGGTTTGTTGGGGAGTTTATGGTGGAGGTAATATATAGACTTTTAGGTTTGCAAAAAGTGTATCTTCTCCCTTATATGGGCGTTTCCTTTGTATATGCCCATAATAATGTAGATTTTTCATTGCCCATGTCTTCTACTCAAGAAGTCATGGGACTTCAGTTTGAGTATGTTGAGGATGGTGCTATTCCTTCACCTCATATTGTTCTTGTTTTGCCCCCTAGGATTTCAAAGGAACTTTGTCAGTTGAATGTTTATGATACTTTGATCTTGCAAATTGGTGTGGATTGTGATGCAATGGATGAGAGTTTTGATGCTCTTGTGGTTGCTATTTCTACTTCAGACTATGATGTGTTGTTTGAGCTTCTTGTGGTTGCTATCTCTTCACATTTTGCTACTGTCCTTGCTTTGTCCCCTAGGGTTTTGGAGGATCTCTGTGTGAAAGAGGTGTTTGGTGTGTCTATGGATGAGGAGTAGTTTCAAATTGATATTCTCGATTCCCTTCTTCTTGAGTCATCAACTTGGTTTAGTGCTCACTTGTTGGAAGATTTCATGGATTCCCAACTTTCAAACTTGGCCCTTGATTGTCTCTTTCAATCCTGACCATCCATTGCCTTGTTTTTGCTATAAATAGAGCTCTCATTCCTCCATTTTTCATATATCCAAGTCTTTAGCATCATACTTATACTAAAATCCATCCAAACTTTAATATGTCATTTGTGCTCATCATTTAACTTCTCTTTAAAACATGAATTAATCTAAATATGCTAATTTAGAGTATGTGCCTTATCATCTAGCTTAAATCATGAACTAATATAGTATGCTAGGATAGTATTGTTTACTAATCTTTTCATCTTATAACTAGTTTATTGCCTTTGTAGCATCATGCATAGCTTAGGATGCATCTCATATTAAAATCAACAAAAACATCCCTCATTCTTGCATTTGCCATTCCTAAACCATTTTGCTCAGTGATCTGAGAGCAAAAACATTGGTTTGAGGGACCGTGTAAGATAGAGAACCATGGAACCATCCTTGGGAAGCCGAGCCATGCTTCATGACTCCATAGCTTGCACCAAGAAGTCCTGTGGGTGTGTGAGCAAGGCTCCATAGAGCTCAGTTTTTCACATTGAGTTCTATCGGCCCGCTTTTCCCGCATACAACACTTATATAGGAGTTTAATCTCCTATATTATAGGAATCACTAGCTAATAATATGAGTTGTTCTAACAACTTACATACCTATAATCTCTTGTACAACTAATAATATATATTATCCTATAATATTCTAACGAACCACACTAACAATATTATATTCTAACAATAATATTATGTTGTTTATCAAAAACTTTATAGCTAATTAAACACCCACGTGAACTCAAATTCTCAATAGATAAAGCAAAAATATTTACAACATTTTTTTAAACAACCTCGACTTTGTGTTGGATGGTTGTGTAATGTTTTCTCTTTTGTAGTCTCTTAGCTGCTCCTCTTGGTTGTTCTTTGGTGTTTGGTGGTCATTCATGTTATATTCTTCTCTTTTTATAAGGTTCTAGGCCCTTTTAAGACCCTGCTTACCTAATGAAAAAATTGTACTTTTTAGTTAGTTTTGATGCTTTACATTAATTTGAGTATATTACTCTTTAGATTAATGATTTTTGTAAAAAAAATATTGTATCATAACAATGATCAAGAATGCATCATATTTAATGGAAAATGAACACATAGCATATCTCAATGATAGATAAGAAAAAATACAAATCTCATTGTTACCTTTGAAAAATGTATGATAATGGTACGAGTTTTTCTTATCTATCAATTTTTCATTTGAAAAAGATATTTGAACACAAGAATAGGACAACTATGATCCTTTAACAAACATAAATGATCCTTAAAAAACATAATTCATGAGTTAAGGAATAAAACAATCTCAACGTATGGTATTCAAATTGGGTAAGTGTGAAGGAATAAAACAATCTCAACGTATGGTATTCAAATTGGGCAAGTGTTAAGGAATAAAACAATCTCAACGTATGATCTTTTAAGGCCTTAAGTTTTGAAAAATTATTATGCATGTCAAGCAACTATTCACGTTATTGTTGCTACTATTTCGTTCACAAGGAATTAATTAGGGAGCAATTCTTGTTGAGTGCAAAATTTTGACATCATAAGGGATGACACAAAGTTCTCAATTGACTAATGAAATAAGAATCTTTCAATCTATAACCCTAAGCTTTAGAAAGTTGATAATTACAAGAGTTATGGGTAACAACTATGATTCTTTAAAAACATCATTACAAATTCAATAAATTTAAGTCTCATTTTAGAAAAAACATAATGAAAGATTTAATTAATTAAAAAGTTTTAATATAAGATTTAAATTTGGGAAATGTCAAATAACTATTAGTTTATTTATACATTTGTTCATAAAGAATTTATTAAGAATCAATTCTTAATAAATACAAAATTCTAATATCATAAAGAATGAAATAAAATTCTTGAATCCTTTCACTGAAAGGACAATCTCTCAATATCAGCACTGAAACGAAGAGAGTTGATGATTTATATCCAATATCATTATTACAAAACAGAGTTTAAATATTTATCTTCCAAACTAAAAACTGCAATATACCAAATAAAAAAATTACTATCCATAAATTGATAAAAAAAGTGAGACATACATTCATATAAAGATATTAGTAGCTTTACAGAGCCTCCAAAGGATACCATTGTCTCAATTTATGTGGCTCTGGATTATTGTTGATAAAAAACTGTTGGGAGTTGTCATCTTATAACAAGACTAATTAGTTTATTACAATTTTTATGCCTTCAGAATTAGATATCAAACTGACAGTTTTCTGATTGATAAGTTCAAGCTTTTGTGATATACATTTATTGGGGTTCTGACAGTCACATATATGTACCTCCTGACTGTTGATGATGACAAATTTATCTTGTCATTTGGTTCTGTTGTGTAAAATGTTTTTGTCCGCTGACAATTACCTATGATAAACTGCCTAGTGTCCTCCTGTGACAGGATCAATCAACATACTGGCCATTGATCCTCTACATTTCTAGATGGCACAATTCTACTTTTCTCAAATCTCCACCGTATATCCTCAATGTATACTGGTTTTAAGAAATCTTAAAATGTTTATCCTTTCAACAGAAACAAATTCTACCAGATGCCATACTACTATATTAAACCTCCACTTAAAAGGTGTAAAGAGGAATCTTCACAACAGAAACTCATTACTTCCTCTGAAAGTTGAAGCCATAATTCAAAGGCATCTAAACAGAACTACTGTTAAAGTAAAAGAGAACTCCAGCTAGCATCAATACAAGCACTACAAGCCTTGTAAGAGAAGTGCAGAGTATCAAAAAATTGAAACTGTATTCTACTTTGCATTTAGCATAATCAAAGCCTGCAAATATACTAGCCTAGGGTTTACTGAAAGTTCCCTTTGTTCTGATAACAGGGTCTCACAGTAACAGTGCCTGTGATTTTCTTCTAGTATATGTGTGAGATAATTAGAAATTTACAAGATAGGTAAGAATTAGACAGACCCTGGGACTGAGCCTAGCTCTGGACTTGCATTTCAGAAAGCAGATTGCCCTACTTATGTAACTATGAATCCACACAAAAAGCTGAAGTGGGGTTTTATGGGAGAAACTTACTTTTACTTAAGACTTCACCATATTACTAATACTTCTCTGCAACAATCTGCCATATTCGCATCAGATTGTCCTCTGCCATGAAAAACCTATGAAAAAAGCCTTCAGCTTGCAACAGAAGACTTCTGAATTGGGCTACTGGGCTAAAAGGTCTCGATGACTGTAAATCTAAATCCACATGCTTCAATCTCTTGACCAGAGGGGAAACCACTGGTCATGGAACACAGATTGGTAAGATATCATGAACAGCAACAGCAGCACCACCATAGCCACACCCCAGGGAGAGCTCCCTGCCCTGTGAATTGCATCAGGCTCCACCCGGGGCAATATTCCAGCAACTGGTCTTCCCACAGACAGCCAACGAACAGCCAGCAGTAAAATCAGGGGCACAATCATAAACACTATCTTTAACTGATCCATGCTTTCCTCCAGGGTGGATTCAAAAGTCAAGTACCATGACATAAACAGCAACATCAGAACTATGAATAGAAAGAACAATAGCTGAAAAGGGGGAGCGGAATTAATCCCATATCCAGATGTGGTTGCCATTTCAACTCACAGAAGACACCTGTGAAACTGAGCCTAGGAACTCTGTCCTGTGCTGCAGTTGAAGGCTTAGTTATATACAAACAAATGAAAAGATTAAGGTATTGAAGTGGGTTTGCTGGAGGGCATATATATCTCAATCATTATAGGCAGACCCACAACTCTACTAGCAGATTCCATGGTTTCTTACCACCAAAGGAAGGGGGACAGATGGTCTAAAAGTTTTATACTCCACCCAAAAATTGGCGCTTGGACGGTGGCTTTATTTGTGGGGTTTTAACCTCCTTGCAAAAGTAAAATATTTCAAATCAATGATGATGAAAGTAGCATCCAATTCCTCTGTAAAATGGGATTTTTTTTGGAAAATTATAGCCGAAAGAGGGTTTTGTAGCCTCAATCAAATCCTTAATTTTTATTATTTTAAGATTATGCTTCTTTTGACAAATAAATTTGCGATTACAATAGCAGACAGGTGGAAAGTCAAGCAAAGCAGCATGATTTAAGGTCAAGATATTAGTAGGTTTTTCAAGTTTGTCACCAAGCGCGTACCGACCAATTTGGCCTATGAAACCCTTCCTTGTGGAAATTCATAATAGATTTTTTTTCACACTCTACGCGTAAAATGGATCTTTTGTATACAAAAATCTTGTTGGGTTGTAAATTAAATAAATTACAAGGAATAAATAATTTTATTTAAGCAAAGAGATTGACTAATGTATTTTTTTTATAGGTGTCCAATTCTATTACCGTTCAAATCCGCCAGCCTCCCAATCTAGTTGCACAAAGACTGCGCATTACACGGGTCACCCCGTAAAGAAAATTGATTAATTATTTACTAATAAAAATATATAATTTAAATAAAATAATGATAATTAATTTTAGGTTTAATTTCATTTTGATTGTGTACGTTGGTTATTGATTTTTTAAGAGAATTAAGGTTATTATATGATTTTATTCTTTATTTAATTGAATATTCATTTAATTATTCAAAATTCTGATATATATTGAGTTTTAAATTTTGATTAATTAATTGTTTTAAGATAAATAGTCATCTAGTATGGTAGATGTTATCTTAGATTGAAAAAAATGTTATTTACTAATATAGTTTATTTCTACATCTATAGAACAACATGTGTTTGAAGAGGGATGGTATCAATAAACACCATTTTAGAGTTTGCTAGGTTAGGATTGTTATTGTTTGGTTAAATAAATTTTTTGGTGGAAATGACTAAAAACAAGACGTAAATATGCAATGATGCCTAAGATGTTGATGTAAGATGAAGATGCAATACTAATGCTCTATACTAATCTTTGAAGGATAGTGCAAGTTGGAATGAGAGCTCGTAGATGAAATTTCGATTCATAAAAATGATTTAAAAATATTCTTAAATATAATGTTGCACCCACTTAGAGGGAATGCAATGTCATATTTTGAACAATTTGCTTGAGTGGGATTCTTCATGTCACTCTTTCACTTTTAGCTAGATTTGTTACATTTTCTTCATGAACTTGCTTGTCTTGGTCACCTTTAAATCTTTCCCATTTTGTTCCTTTTGCTATTCTAGTACATCATCTAGTAAAGTTGAAGGAAGATAAACTAAGTAAGCCTCAAATTACAAACTGATTTGTAAAAAATGGATTGCTCTATTATGAGAATGTTGAATGTAGGGTAAAGACTTATCCCAAGTCTTAGAAACATATCATTATAACTTTGAATATGCTATACCAAAATCTTATAGATTACTTCTATATGTGAATAAAATGATGTACTTTTCTTAAGTCTACTATCCATCAAACAAGACCAAAATTTATTAATAAATCTTGTATCTCTATCCAAAATAATGAACTTAAGAAGCTCAATAATACATCCACATAACTTTTAGTTGCTTATTGTTATGTAATTATCTTGTATAATTTTTTTTTAATGAAAGATTATCTACAAATTCATTTTTTTATGAGATACAAGAACACGACAACCTCTTCGATTGTAACCACTTTGCCTCAACCAAATAACCCATGACTTTAGAGTTATACCCATCTATTGTGAACATAAGATTTTTTCTTAGCCATATAAATGTCAACAATAGACCATTGAAGGTTGAATAAGAAATGTTTACACAGTGTCGTGATACAAGAACACGACAACCTCTTCGATTGTAACCACTTTGCCTCAACCAAATAACCCATGACTTTAGAGTTATACCCATCTATTGTGAACATAAGATTTTTTCTTAGCCATATAAATGTCAACAATAGACCATTGAAGGTTGAATAAGAAATGTTTACACAGTGTCGTGATAAGGTTGAATAAGAAATGTTTACATTCTTTTCCACCCTAACTTCCAAAAAGTAACATCAAAGGGTGGGTGAGGCAGTCGCTGTCCCCTTCTACAATCGTGTAGAACCCTTCCGAAGCAAGGTACAGTGATTTCCAGATTTTTTGTGAATAAGTGGTACGATTATTCCTAAACAACACGCTTTTATTCGACATATGGAAAAAGAGTATTGATTGGATTTTTGAAAATTATAAAATACGTACGTTTCTGATTTTTCTTCTTCTGTTCACACAGGAAAACGTCCGTATAGACATGATTTAGTGTGGTTTAGGCTTTCAATGATTCTTGTGATGTTCTATGGATCTAGGGATCTAGAATAGGTAGTCAGCAAAGAAAAGTATGTGAAGTTCAAAATATTTTGTTTACCAAATCAATTTTTTTTTCTGCATCTTGGATTTTCTATTGTGTATCTTGGTTAGGAAATCTACAAATCTTGTTATCTGTTCTTCTTCATACAGATGAGATTACTCAAGGTGTTTACATTTAACGTCTCAATATAGTTGATCTGAATATCCTTGTAGGTTGGACACTCCATGATGTAATGCCATTATGTCTCTATCACTCCTTGAGTACAATATCTACATTTTCTATCTAACCACTCCACTTTAGATATCATCCATCTTCTAGTTTCACATCTAAGTTGATGTGAGCTAGTTCTTATTTGAGCAATTAACATTTTTGCTTTCCATTTTATTTCCATTCCTATGTAGTTCTTGAGGACAAAATTTCCCATCTCCCTTTCTTTCTATGGTGCCATGTGTATAGCCTACCTAGTGTTTCTTGTGAATGAAGATTTTAGTGGCATTTTACGACCTTGTGTGTATGGCTTATGAAGAAGTGCTCAAAATATGACGATGTATTGAGTGATAGGGATTGAATGAATGAAGGTTTTTAATAACGTTCATGAGATCAGGTAGTCTATGGGATCCAAAAGGAGAACATCATAAAGATCGCTAAATAACCAACTGACTAAATTCAATGGCAAACCAAGAGCGACCACTGATCCTAGCCGATCAAGTTTATTCTACTTGAATTTTGACCAAGTAATCTGCCATCCTTACAATTCGTGCCTCCTAGAACAAAGTAAATAGATGAAAAACCTTCACATTTTATTCAAATTATTTGTTGCATGTAAAGGAGGGGTACATAGAAATGAAAATCATGTCATGGATTAGGATTTAATAATTAAAATAAGACTACGATTATTAGGGCTTTTTGATTGAAATAAAATTGAGCAAATTAATTCTAATGAAATATATTAATTGATTCTCTATCTAATCAAGTATATCAATGATGGTAGTTAATGTTCCAACACTCCCATTTTAACCAACATTAATTGGTTGTTTGTTTGTTATAATTCTAATCTTCTCACTAAATAACTTATGTTTGAGCTTTGGGATGCTTTTGGCGAACATGCTTTTAATGTCACAAAATTTTAGCTCCACTTCAATTTTCTAATGAATAAATTGGTGTAAGATTTCTATATGTCTTATTCTTGCATGGAATTTGGGATCTCTTGTAAAGTCTACACAACTTTGATTATCACAATATATGATAGTAGGTTGTTGCTACTCATATATCAAATTTATTTCAAGCAACCAGCTGAGTGAAACTATCTCCTTTGTTGTCTGCATTCCTAAGATATAGCTAGCCTCTATGTTGGATAGCAACTGATGGTTGCCTCTTGCTCCAACTCAATGAGCCATTTCCAATCTAAAAAGAATAACTAGTTGTTGATCTTCTATTATCAACATCACCAACCTAGTTAGTGTCATACTAACTTGTTGAGCTTGTACCTACTTTGTACAACAACTTTATTTCTTTGAAAATAAATTTTATGAACGATTGTCTCAAGCATTCCCTCTCAAATAGCTGAAGATTCTCTTGACAATAGTCCAATGCTGTGGTCTTGGATTTGAAGAGTAGTGACTTAAAAATCCCACTAAATATGCGATGAAAGGTATTGTACAAACCATTGTGTAAATAAGGTTTCCCACTACACTTTGATATGGAATGCTCATCATCTCGCTTTCTTCTTCAATACTCTATGGAGACATATCAACTATTAGTTTCACACTAGTCTCAATAGATACGCTTAACAATTTTCTCATATTCATCTAACAATTTTTTAAAGAATATTCTCAATATGAGTATGTTGACTAAGATGAGTCAAATAAGCACCTTTTTTTGTTGCACTTGAATATCCAAGTATTGTTATTTCTCTCCATGATTTGTTATTTATAACTTAGGAGTTAATAATTTTGTTGCATAATTCAACAAATTAAGATCTTTACTAGCAACGATTGCATCACCCATATATAATGTAATTATGAGCATCAATCAATCTATTGTTAACACATACACATTTGAATCAACATTACTTATCACAAAATCAATGAAATTTAGATACTTGTCAATTCATTGGTACCATGCTCTTGGCGTTCACCTTAGTTTCTACAAGGTTTTTTATAGCTTGCCCACTAACACTCATTTCTTAGAAACACAATTCCTTATAGTTGGTCCATATAGATATCTTCTTCGATTTCTTTATTAAGGAATGCTATTTTGACATTCATTTAATGAATTTCTATGTTAGACTCAATTATACTATTAGTAAGAAAAATTGAATATATGCGAGTTTAAACATATGTGGAAATGTGCCGTGATAATCAATAGGTTTATTAATCATGTATAGCCCTGGCTACTAATTAAGTCTTGTATCAATCAATGGCTACATTTTCTTTGAGTTTTCACTTGAACAACCATTTTCACCCAATGGTTTTCTTGTTGGAGGAAGTGTGGTAAAATCCAAATCTTGTAGGTCACCAATGACTTGTATTTTGAATTTAATGTCTCTTTCTACTTAGCTACTCAAATACTCTTTAGTATTTTAGATAAGCTATTAGATTTAGTTGTAAATTATGCTAAAGTAAAGATGAACTAATTAGATTCCCTTAATAGTTTTTAAGTCCTTACTAACCTTCAATGTTGTGTTGCAATGAAGATTATGCATTTTTTCTGTGCATTCATCATTAACTCTTTGTTCTTCTTCACCAAGTTGTATGCCTTCTTTTTCATCACTACATTGATCAATGATTCAATACAATGGTTGCACTAAATAATAAATTAGATCACTCTATAAAACTCACCATCTCCCACTTTATTTGGTACACCCATGCTTTCATACAATATTAAATATTTGATAATTACTAATAAATTGATCATTTAGTAGGACCATACACCTCTTAGTTTTTAACTCCCAAATGCGTATCCAATGAAGATGCACTCCATATTTTCATGTCTGTCTTCTTCCTTTTTCATGAGGTGTGTGTGTAAATAAGCAAAAGTGGGTTAGTGTTGGTTCAATCTTTGACAAAACTTTTTAAAGAGTTTTTTCAATTCCACCTTGGTTGGAACTCTATTTCCAAGGTGCATTATAATAACAATTGTATCAACCCCCCCAAAATTGATTGTCTAGAATGGTTTAATATGCTCCTTATTTTTTGACTAGAGTGTGAGTTTGCATTCAACAAATCCATTATGTCATGGTTTCTATAGGGACATCCTTTGTATTTGGATTATCACATCCATAAAGAATTTTTTAACTCTTTTTGAGTTAACTATCATCCATTATCACTCATAACCTTCTTTAATATATTTTATCAATTGTTTGTTTCTCCACAAGATTTTTGAAGTATTTGAACTAATCAAAGACTTCAAACTTTTATTTAATAAAGAAAACATAATTATACTTTGATTAATTTCATCGATGAAGGGAATACTTTGTTCCTTAAAATTTACATGGTTTGCATCATCTTGCATATGTCAAAATATAAGAGTTCCAATAGCTCCTTTACTTGAGCACCTTCTTCCTTTGTAAACTTTATCCTTCAACACTTGCTTAAAATACACAGTTTACACAAGTTTAACCATGATCCCTTGTCTATTTATACTAATCCAATGCAAGTTTAAGGTTATCCATGAGTTTTACATTTCACATACATTGATTTATTGAATCTTTGATTAAGTAAATCCTTGTTGCATAATATTCTAACTATTTGCAACATAATCTTCCTTTGTTACAATCTTCTCATTGTTATTCTTTAGCATGCATAAGCTTTAATCAAACTCCACTTTCTTTCTCTCATCTACAATTTTAGTAATAGAGATTTTTTTTTAGTTTACCCAAGAACATGTAAAACATTATGGATCTATTTGTATACATTTACTTAGAGCTAACATTTAAAACATTATGGATTTGTATACACCATCTTAGAGCTCTACCAAAATCACCCCTTCACCATAAATTCTTGTGACTTGCGTCTTCACCAAAATAAATCTTCTTCTAATTACAGTAGTATACGACACAAATAAATCTCTACACTATGTCACAAGTTTTAAGGCACCTAAATCAATCAAAAATCAATATACTAAAGGTTTTGACGGCTTAGTGGTGGCAAGTGTTGTTACTGTTAGATTAGACTCTTTGGATTCTTCTTTTACTATATTTTCTTGTGGGTTTGTGATGTTTTCATATGTGAGATTTGTTGCTTTCTTATGACAATTCTTTGCATAGTGAACAACCTTATCACAATACTAACATTTTAATTTATTCTTCTTTGAAAAAAATTCATCATTAGTGGTATCCATTTTTTGTTTCCTTAGGTTGATTTCTTTCTAGCTTACAAGACAATTTATGAGTTTCTACATTCATACCCATGTCTTTGAGAATAGCTTGTGAGCCTAGAGAGATCACCAATGTTTAAAATGATTATGAAATATTTTGCATAAGATTCATTATATTATTCTTTTATGATATTAGAGAACTAACTATGACTAATTGATTCAATAGAGATTTTAATTTATTGTTATGTGATGACATTATTTCATTATCCATTTGTATATGAAAGAATTTTCTCTATCGGTACAACCTTATTTTCATGTGCTTCATCTTTGACATTTGACACAATGTATCCTAAGGCTCCTTTGAGGTTTTTATATTGCTTACATGTAGTAGTTGTGAATACTTCGGATTGAGAAAAATTATTGCGAATGCCTTGCCATCTCTAGTCCCCCTTGATTAACTAACAAAACTAATATGTTCATCTTCACCTTCCATAGAAATTTTCTCCATAGATTAAAAAGTTTTCTTTGCACATGTAAGTTTTGTCCATTGAATATCTACGTTATTCTAATTTGTTTAGTGTTCACCTACTTGGTCAACCCTTTCTAAAGCATCTAAATTAACTCACTCAACAATAAACCTCTTTTTTAAAGTTAGGCCTCTTTCCAATTTATATCATGGGCCTTATGCTCTCTTCAATGTGATCTTAGCTTTAATACTATGTTAATTTTTTGAAAAGGCAACTCGTACTTGAACCCAAGACCTTACATTGTTGTTGGGTTTCTATACTTCTAATCTATTATTGCACTTTGTGATTAATGTTTTAATAGTTTGGGTGTGTCTCAATTCTCTAACACCTCCCCATGAGCCATATTCTTGGTTCTTAGGGATCCTATATAGACTCTATTTCCGTATGCAAAATATGACCCTACATATTAGTGACAATAAATAAAAACAAAGAGGAGAACATTGCAAATAGATGAAAAAATTCCTATTTTTTGTTAAAATGCTTTGCTACATATATGAAAAAGGACTTCACTAAGCATGCCATGGATCAAATATTTATTAATTGAAATAAATACTACGTGTAGTGTCTTAAATTGTATCCTTATACAATTTCATACTCACTTGGGCCCCCCTTTGGTGTTTCTGCCCTCTATGCCTTAATTATGCTTGATTTTGCTAATACTAGTGCCAAATTTGTGATCCTAATTCTCTGCTTTGACTTTTGGACATTGATTCAACCTGGATGGATTGGATTAGGGTGATAGGCACTAGAGTCTAGACCAAAAGGGTCCATTTTTTAACCAGGCTCTAACGGTCGAAATTTTTTGAGTGCGAAATGATTTTTAATGTTGGTCTTTGTAGTAAATTTCAACATGTTTTATAAGGATAGATATAAAAGAAAGTCTTATCCCCTCATTTGAAACATCTCTCTACAAGTTTCCAATTCAAATTCAAGTGAGAAAGAAATCAAGCATCATTAAGGGAGTGAAGAAGAGGTTAAATATTCATATTTCAAGTATTCAAGATTGCATCCATGATCAAATTCTTATGAAGACATCCATGAATTCCTACATCAACCTTTTTATGAAGACTTCAAGGAAAAGGAGATTCATAAACAAGGTATAACATTTAAATTTAACATTCTTTTTTTAGATCTAGCCTTAATTCTATTTTATTCACCATAGGGTTAATTCCAAACCCAGGGTTTGACCTAGGTGAACCGCTATCAACCCAACAACATTTTTCCTCTCTTGTGTATGCAGGTGATAGGTTCAAAAGAGAAGGAATACAAATATAGAAATTATAGACCGAGACAAATTGAAATAGATTTTGAAGAACTAGAAAACCTTGGACAATGACAATTGACGAATAGTGTTTAACACTTTTCCAACAAAATTTTAGGAGTAGATTCTAAGCGACATCCTAATCCCAAAACTATTTCCAATGTTCGAATATAACTCCTTTAGAACTAGGCTACATAGCCACATAGTCCATCATTTTTGAGCTCAAATTCCCATTTCCATATCTATGCTCAATGTTTGCATTTATGTTCTAAAAATATTTTTTTATGTTGATTAATCTCAATTTTGCATCATTAGTCCTAGTTTATATCATTTTCAAATCAACTTAATTTGACTAAAAGGTGAATAAATTCTATTTGTGTCTAGTTCTTTCCAATAGGTTTGAAGCCGAGCCTATTGGATTTATTCACCTTAATGTTATGTGTTGTGAATGAGTTTGATTCCTAGTTTGCATGTTTAGACTTCTAATCTATTAGTTTCATGTTTGATAGTGCATTTGCATAATTTCTAATTTGTATGCTTAGATTTAATTTTTATTGCATATAATTTTCAGATCTAGAAGCATTCATTGTTCAAATCTATCATTTCTATAGTGTATTTTTCTTAATTAAGTGGTTAATTGATCATTCTATTGGGAAATTGCATTGTTTGATCATTCTTCTTTTTGAATTATTAAAATTATAAGAGGTATTGTGAGTAAAAATATATTTTCATTAGCTTTTCCCTCTCTTTGTATGAGTCTCATTACCCTTTGTCTCAAATCTAGTATCTCGATGAGAGGAAGTTATAGATTTATAGTTTCCTAAAGGTTAAATACTAAGGGTGTTGAGCTTGAGTTGACTAACCTATTCCATAGGAACTTGGGTGAATCCTCCATTCCTACACACGACATGCCTAACATTGTGGAGAACCATTCCCCTCATGATTCTCATGATGAGGATGACTCTTTAACTCAAGTGACTATTGAACAATTGGGGAAGATTTGCAGTCGAAAATATTGTCAAAAAATGCCACAAAAAAACCACGAGCACAAGAGTAAATTGATTAGTTTTTAAAATGGGATGCCAATTATCAATAATCTATTTGTGACGATCAAACAGGCATGGGCCAAAAACTCTTAAATTTGTGAATCAAACCCTTCTTAGCAAAACACATTTGATTTTTGGCCACTTCCATATTGACATTATCACCTATATCTTTAATAGGGGATGATATGGTGCAATGAAGAGGCTTAGTAGTATCAACACCCTTAAGTCTGACTTGAGACATAATCACCACCTCCTTAAACAAATTTTGTCTACAAGTCTAATTCCCTTCCACAAGCCCTATATCCCCAATCTTATGACATGTCTTTCAATCTCCATTTGAAGGAACCTTAGACACCAACTGCATAGAGGAAAATATACAAATCAGGTACCTTTTGTGGAACTCAACAATAGTGACATGGCCAACGTTGTTAAATATATACACTAAATGCTTTTTTATTAGTACAAAGGTTACTTTTGCTATTCATGGCTCATTGAAAGTTCTTTTACTATTATTAGAAAATCCTTTGCATTTCAAACATGAGAGTTTTTGCATTTTACCATTGTTTTAAGAAACCATTTGTGGTATTCCTCTCTAAATAATTTTTTTAGATGGATTTAGTTGTTTATATTTTTTTTAATAAAAAAATTGACTTAATGAAATGGGAATTAAGAATATAAATCAATTATGATAAATGATTAAAAAATGAGAAGGAAGAGCTAGCCAAGGAATTGTTGAAAAAAATTGAATCCAAGGGCCAAGAACATAGGTAGGACCCTGCATGGTGAGTGCTACATTTGTGGCTACTAGTGTCGTAATAGCAAAGGGAGTTCTTTAAAATGTTTGAAAGTCAAAGATAGGTCTTATAGAATTTGGTTTTGAAGGGATTAATTCTTTTAGATGAAACATTCTCTTCAAGGTTTCCTAGACACTAATAATAGTCTTTTGAATGGTTATGATAGATTTTACTGAAATATAGTAAATATTGACAGGAAAGAGTTGAATGGTTGTGAACGATTTTACTCAAAGATAGAAAGTATTGATAGGAACGAGTTTGGAAGTAGATTTGTATTCTTGAAAGCTAAAATGTGAAGTTTTTATAGAAAGGATGGTGATTTGTGTTTTGATTAAAGTTGTAGGTATTATATGCATATGAAATGGACCATTGTTTATCCAGCACCCAAACTTTACTATTGATCATGTTTTTAAAATAATTAAAAATTAAAATATAACAAATTATTATTTTTAATTAATTATTAAATATGATCAAAGCTAAAATTTAGATGCTGAATAGACATTGCCATGAAATGGAAGGTGTCACCTCCGTCATTTGAGGATCATTCAAGTAAAAAAGGTCATTCAAAGAGAAGAGGACGGGGAGTCCACACATTTAATGAGGGAATGGGTATCAGTGGTTCCATTAATGAGGCATGGCCCCGCCCCATTTCGATCCAATTTTCACGTGAAAGGAGGGACAAAAACATGCTTCGCGGGAGGACGTCCATTAACGCGTAAGCTCATACCTACCTTTGGACAAAATAGGATTCCCAAGGAAGATTAGTTCGATGGAGAATTCTGTCTCTACATGAAGTTGCTATGACCTCCATCGAAAGAAAAAATGCTTTGATTTGATTTTATAATTTACCAGAACGCGAAAAATTAATGTTGAAATTAATTAGTCATAAGATATCTCTCCTTGTAATTGTGCCTAAAGCTTACAGGCACGACCGTTGTGTCGTTTTATTAAGACCCTTGGATACTACTGATCATTACTTACAGAGATGAAGAGTTTTGGACAACAATTTCTTCACGGTAATAATTGGGATATTGCTATTGATCAATTGAAGAATAAGTATTTCTTTTATGGTTGTGTGTAATTACATGGAAGGAATGTACCAGTTGCATATAAAACGTCCTTAATTCGTGCTCACAAAATCCACTTTATTCACAAAGATAAGCGATTGTGGTTCAAATATAACCGTCCAAATTGACACATTCCGTTTTTATTATAATTTATGAAGAATAGTTCGTAAAGCATAATATTTGTTGAATGTTTTGTAAATGAGATTGCAAGTTAAATTGGTTTAATCTTGAAGGAAATTCTGTGGTTAAGCGCACTTGAGAGTAGTATTGGGATAGGTGACCTCCTCGAAAGACCCACTGCTTCACCTTTGTGAGCATCGCCTAGATGCAATGAATGCTAAATGAATGCTAAATGAATCATTCATAAGATGGGTTCTTGTGAACCACTACTCATAAAACACGAGTCAATGAGTTTGACTCAAAAACTACATAATTGAATCTTGATAACAATATCATAATGTTTTAATCCTTTAAAACTCTCATAATCTACATTCTTCTTTTAAATATACATGCACATTTATATGTAAACATGATGATCGTGTTTTCGAATCTTCGTATATAGAAGGATTACCCATCTCAGTAGATGTAGGCATTTTTCGTTATGTAGTTTATTTTCACATTACAAAGTGATTTATGAGTTTCTTTAAAGTGATATGATCTTGATCTGTATATGTGACGTATGTGAGGAAGGATTTTTCTATTAGTTTTTCTATGCTTTCTGATCCATATGTTTGTATCATGCGATCTATTTTTGATTAAACTCTGCACATCTAACAATATTTTGCTTTTTCTAACTATTATTATATGAAATAAAATCAATTTATATAGGTGTGTTTAATTTTTATTCAAGAGGAGACTATACTGTTTGAGAAAGGTAATGTCTCAGTTAATATTTGACTCCCAAGTTACATAATATAAATGTTTATATGTCATGAGTCATATACTCACAGATTTTAGTTTCAAATAGGGGGATGCAAGTGCCCATCTTATGTTGAAGAAGGCTCATGGAAGGAACAAGTTTGGTGAGGTTGTCAGAAGTGCCATTGTTGAATGCACAATAGTTATTATGTTTCCCATGTGCTATGTTGAGCTTGGTTATGCTTGCTTAGGTGAAGTTACTTGTGAGTCTCTCCGAAAAGGCTTGGAGAAAGAGTGGAAAGAAGATGAAATCAATGCAAGGGAAAGAAAATCCTTTTGAAGATCTCTTGATGTCTTTTCAACATGAATTGTTGACTGTCGAACACAATGTAAATGTTTTGGTTACAGATCATACTTGTGTTAATACTAAGATAATTTGGGAGAATGTTGTTGGAAGGAGCTATTTCATTTTTTTAAAATATAAATATTATTATAGGCTTGAAAATGAAGATGAAATTTAGATAATAGGATAATAAAATATTAAAATAAGATTTTATTTAAGATAAAGATATTGAATATTTTTAATTAATTAAAATAAATTAGATAATAAGATAAGATTTTAATTAGAATTAGGGTCTAAATAGGGTTAGAATTGTAGTTCAATTAGGGCTATAATTTAACTTCAATAAAAGTTAAGCTTAGGGTTGTAGTTAACATTAGTGCTCATAAAGGGTTATGACTCAATTAGGGTTTTATATAGGAGGGTATGTGCAAGCTAATGAGTCACAAATTCGCGGAAGTCTGCGCGTTGGAAAATGTGCTCCGCAAAATGGGCCCCCGTTTTTAAAAAACGGGGGCCCGTTAATGGTTCGGGCTCCCGAGCCGAAAGGTCACGGGGTGCCGAAGCCAGATAAAACGGGCCCCCGTTTTTTAATAAACGGGCCCCCGTTTGTAAACAAAACGGGCCCCCGTTTTTAAACAAAACGGGGGCCCGTTTTTAAAAAACGGGGGCCCGTTTTGAAAAGCTATTTTTACCCTTTTTTTTGGATAATTTTTCATTTTACTGTTGCACAAGAAGATATCGAAAACGGGCCCCCGTGCTGTGGTTTCCACTTCAAACCTCCACCACTATCCCAGGTGCACATTCTGTCACCTATTTTCACAGTTCATAATTTTCTTGTATATTTTTCTCTTTTTTTGGTGTATTATTTAGTTTTTTTTTTATTATTTTAGTTTTTTTTAATAGTAGCATATAAATAAATTATTTTTTATATTTGTAAATTCTTGATTTTGATGTAAAATATTTTTGAACAGTTAACCCTAAACCGTAATCAACAAATTTAGAAACCAAAACCAAACCTAGATAATTAACAAAATGAAATCGACACAAACAAAAAACCAAAAATGAAATGGGAACAAAAACAAAAACGTTCGAAAATGAAATCAACACAAACAAAAAACCGAAAATGAAATGGAAACAAAAACAAAAACGTTCGAAAATGAAATCGACACAAACAAAAAACCAAAAATGAAATGGAAACAAAAACAAAAATGTTCGAAAATGAAATTGACATAAAACCGAACATATGTACCTAAATTGTTCTTAATCCTCATTAGGCAATACAAAAGTTACCACTAAATTAGTATAACCTTAAAAGTAATTAACATTAAGTTTTTCAAATTTTAGATATGAAAGTTTAGGCTTAGGTTTATGCCATGTCATGGCATAAAGGTCCTATTATGTCATGTGATGGTATAAAAGGATCAATTATGGACACAATTTTAGAGCAAAACTAGATAAGTTACTAAAATTGGAGTTTGGTTTACATAGGTTCATAAAGGAAGCTAATATGCCAAATATATAATTCATTAATACAAAATAAAAAATATTCTTGATTTATAATGTTGATTGATAATGAGTTTTCTAAATGGGGTGCTAATTATATATACATCTGAAAGATTTGAAAAATATAATTCCCAAGAAGTATTTTGAATATACAATTGAGGATATATATAATCTCATGGTTAAAGATGCTTAATTTCGATGAAAGTTATTTTTTGTATTACTATGTAAGAAATCCATAAATGGAATGAAAGTAAGACATGGCCATCTAGCATAGATCATCTTATATGTTGAAGGAGTATTTTGAGTTATATTAGAATTATTTGATGTGATTAAGTCCTAATTTTAGGATATGTAGAGTTCTTTTACTTTTAAGGTTGAAATAAAACATGGTGATTATGTTTTATTATCACTTTTATGCTTAACCTAGGTAAAAGTTTTAATGGAATTATTTTCATATTTAGATATATAGATCACAACTTATTATTATTTGTATGTTTCTTGTTTCTTTGAAAGAAATGCATATTGATTTATTTATAAGTAATAATTTATCTAATTATGCATTTATGAAATATATAGAAATTGAGATTTTTTTATTGAGGCTAATTAATTTTAAAACTCAATGGTTATATCCACTATCTAATGATGTAATATATCCAATGTTCTCCCCTTCTTACATATATTTGAACAAGAGATGGAATATTTCAAGACTTGAATGCAACCCTTATGTAAACTTTAATGATGTACATCTACTGATCCTCCTCACTAACCAAGAAACACTAGACTAACTCCATTAATGAATATTTCGAATTTAAAACCTATCAAATGTCTATAAAACATGAGAGAACCTAAAGGGTCTATATCCTCCTTGCCTAATGAGAGAGCAACATTTCTTTGAAAGTCCCAATGAGCCTCAAATGATCCTAATGAATGTAGGGCAGTCTTAATGAACCTAAGAAAGTCCTAATGAGCCTAAGAAAGCAATAATGAACTTGGGACAATCCTAATGAACCTAGGATAGTCCTAATGAACCTACGATAGTGTAAACAAGCCTAGTATAGTGTAAGAAAAAAACACTACAAAAAAGACCTCAAATGCGTTAAATGAATTTCCCAATAACGCACTCGTGTTTATCTTTTTTTGGTCATTTGGCTACCTTTTTTTACAACATCTTGGTGTATACGCCCCTAAGAAGACCTTTTCCTCAAAACTTTCTTGGATCATGAACTCCTCATGTGCACCAAACATTTAAGTTGCCACTTGGAAGCTTCTAATGCACACAATCCTTTCAATCAATCTACTCCATTGATCTCTCAAAACAATCTTAGTATTTAATCCTCTATCCTTCATTTCTTATTGAACTTTGTAAGAGAATTTGTGTATGGATTGATATCTTAAATTTTATAGAAAGATTATATATGAAAACAAATGATTGCGGAGTTTTATAATAAATGATTTATAGGAAATAATATTTTTTGAAGACCTTTTGTAAATTATAATCTTGTGTAGATTTGATTATGGGAGAAATTTAATGGTGAAATATGCTTAACTCTTCAAAAGTTTTGATGTTTTGTCTTTACATGACAACCACTTAGAATATAATATGTTTTAAGTATGTCATTTATAGTCATGGGAGATTAGTTTTTTTTTAAGATTGTTTGAAGACTAATCAATGTAATATGAATTGATGACAATTATCTCAAAACTACGTAATTGAATTCTAATAGATTTATGATGTTTCATTGAAAGTTTTTATTAAGTTTTATGCGCAAATTTTATATTTCAAGATTCAATAGTATGTACATGTATATTTTTTTAAGTTCAATATTATATTATATATTTCATGTGTATCTCATTCAACAACATAGAAATGTTACTATTTATAAATGTTTTTTTTTAATTTAGTAAAATAGATTCTTCTTTGACATAGAGTTGTATATAATTCATGCATATCTTTATATATGCAGGAGTTCTTTGCCATCATGGATGTTTTTGACATAGATGAACTATTAGGTGAAAATCCCCCACCACAACCCCCTCCTCCTCCTCCTCCTCCTCCTCCTCCTCCACCACCACCACCACCACCACCACCACCACCACAACCCCCTAGATTGGATGAAATTCGTTTAAGAGAACGAATTAATGAAAACCTACAAGTGATTGAACAAAACATTGCTGCTATCCAAAATGAGCAAGTCACGCCACCCCATCTTGTAGAGTTTGCAAAATCAATGCAAACTGTTGTCGAGTCAGTTAGATCTGTTGATTCTCAATTAGATCAATTTCATAGACGACGACAAGAGTTGCGTGATTTTTATGCCGATGGTTTAACTTATAGACAAATCACAGATTTGAAAATAACCAAAGCTCATTTATGTCCATATTTTACCAACCCAAAAACAAGAGAACCAATGCAACCTAACCAGAAAAGAATTTCAATTAGGTGGTGTGTGCATCCAGAAATGGCTAGATACTTTTGGGATAGATGGTGGATGGTTTTTGATTATCCACCACATCGTAATTATGAGGTCCCTTTTTATTTTTTGAAGAAATTATACTGTGAGTTTGTAATGAACCAAAAACCAAATTATTTTGATATTAAGTCATTCCAGGGTGTTGGTCGTGGAATGCCACAGCATAGATTAGGGGCACGGAGTAATAATCCCCTACCGGATCCACCCATAGTTCCACTTGTTGCTCCATCGATTCCTGCAGATGTCCAAAATACATCATTCATTTCGACATTAGATGCTTTGACTTCCCTCACAGGGAACCTGAGTGAGCAAGCTGCTCACATGGCATCTGCTCCTCGATGGATGCCACATATGTGTTCGAGTTGTCATGAGACGTGTTTAGGTCCTACTACTGCTGCAGGATCTACTTCAGTTCCAGATGAGCATGATGCAGCAGATGATAGTATGATGACATCTTATATGGATTTTCTTTGCTCGGATGTTCATCTTGACCAGGTATAGATATATATAATATACATGTACATGTCAATGTTTTTATGTACTTTATTAAATATAGGTATAAACTAAGTGCATCTCTTTTTTTATACAATCTAATACTTCATTAAATAAATTTTGTTTATGTAGATAAGGACTACGCCTAATATTAGAGTTAATATTGCATCTACTGGAAGACAACTCGGCACACCTTATGGGGTATAGTATAAATTTATATCTAGACATTGTACTAGATCTTTTTAAGTTAATATGCTATCGTCGTATATTATATAAATTTTCATGTTGATACATTGAATGCTTCTTTCTCCAGGATTCAGGTCATGAGGGACCCTCTACATCACATCAAGAAGAGGGTCTGACTATTGTGACACCATCTATGGTATGTATCTTATAATTCTTAACTTAAATATGAACTCTTACAATATTGTAACTTTACTTGAAATTATTTAGTACACATATATATGTTCACTAAATATGATTTCATTAAATGCATGTATGCAGGTGGACACTACCATTAGGATAGGTTATCCTCATAATTTTGATCAGAGCCAATTTGAACGCACATCGACATCCTTTGAGGTATTAATATGTAATACTTAATTTGATCTTATTTTGACTCTTAATTTAAGATTTAATTGGACACTTTGAATTTGACCTTGTACAGGAGTTAGCTAGCACTGCATTTGGTGTTGATACTGCACAAGATACTGCTAGAGGAGATACTGCTACAGGATCTGATGAGCATATGGTAAGTTTGTAACTTAATTTATGAATTCTACTATATTTGATAAATGATTCTTTTAATAGTTAATTTCAAGTAATATTTTAATATTATTTTTTTATTGTACAGCATGAGACAGGTGGATCTGGACCACGTCCCGAGGACAAGAGAGATACTGCTATAGGATCTGATGAGCATATGGTAAGTTTGTAACTTAATTTACGAATTCTACTATATTTGATAAATGATTCTTTTAATAGTTAATTTCAAGTAATATTTTAATATTATTTTTTTATTGTACAGCATGAGACAGGTGGATCTGGACCACGTCCTGGGGACAAGAGAGATACTGCTACAGGATCTGATGAGCATATGGTAAGTTTGTAACTTAATTTACGAATTCTACTATATTTGATAAATGATTCTTTTAATAGTTAATTTCAAGTAATATTTTAATATTATTTTTTTATTGTACAGCATGAGACAGGTGGATCTGGACCACGTCCTGGGGACAAGAGACCACGAGATGTTATTGATGATAGCACTTAGATTTTACTATTTATTTGGCTTTGATATGTACTTTTTTATGGACTTTACACATTTGTTTACACGTGCACATACTTTATATATATGGATAGTTGCATAATAGGATTAGATCATATATATTTTGTGCATACTTTATATATTTTGTGCACATTAGATATTATGTGGAGTGAACATCATGTTACCATCTAGACATATATATGGATTAGATATTATATGGATTATGTGGACTTGAAATTTTACTATTTATTTGGCTCTGATATGTACTATTTTACGGGCTTTACATATTTGTTTACACGTGCACACCCATACTTTATATATATGGATAGTTTCATAATAGGATTAGATCATATATATTATGTGCATACTTTATGTGTATTGTGCGCATTAGATATTATGTGGACTTGAAATTATGTGCACATTAGATCATATATATTGACTTGAAATTATGTGGACTTGAAATTTTGCGCATACTTTATATATTATGTGGACTTGAAATTTTATTTATGGAAGTTGTGCTTAAACAACTTTATAGGCATTATGTGGACTTGTAATTTTATTTAAATAGTTCTTGTGATTAGATAAACTACATGTGCATACATCTTGAACTAAGTATCGAAACATATCTTATAATTATAACATATTCTAAATCAAAAAGTATCATTTAACAAATATAATGAATAGAACTTGATTAAAACATAATTATCTCATTCATAAATTTGACCAGTAGTCTCTCATTTATGTATATTGTACACAAAATGTAATCAAGAAGACATATCTAAAATAAAATAAATAGTCTATTTAAATTATAATAATAAGGATTTATATCTCTCAAAATACAACATAAAGTATGCACAAACAATAGTAGTCATTGAGGGCAAGTCTACTCTGAGAGACCTAGAAAAAAAAATACATATGATTAGTTTTTATAATCAGGATGCATTGAATTTAAAATACAACATAAAGTATGCACAAACAATATAGTAGTCATTGAGGCCAAGTCTACTCTGAGAGACCTAGAAAAAGTAAATACATATGATTAGTTTTTATAATCAGAATACATTGAATTTAAAATACAAATGGATTTGCCTTAAGGGTACAAAAATTTAACTTACTTGTAATTATTCAAAATGAAACATAAAGTATGCACAAATAACTTTGTTTTCATTGATGCCTTCTACTTGTGGTAGACCTGAAACAAAATTTTAGTAGATTAGATTTTGTAATTATGATTCATGATTTAAAATACTATATATAATATGCATCGCGACTTTTAAAAGGGAGGTGGATTAAGGGTTCAAATTATAACTTACTTGATATTCATTCTATTATACCATCTGCATCCTCTCTCTTTTGCAAAGCATCTATAATTGTCTCGTGCTCTTCCATAGAGAGAGTCCATAATTGTTTATTAGCAGGCCTGCCACGATATCTATCCAATTTTATATTAGTTGCCACTACCAAATGTGAGTAATGTATAATCTTTTTCTCTAATTCATAATCTTCAAATGCGGGCAATCCATTCTTTCTTGTTAGATATTTGCGTAGCCAAGTGCCAACAACAACCACAGATCCTGTTGGATAGTCATAACCATCATCATCTACTCGAGGAGTAGTTAGCTTATGTTTTGGCTCTACACATCGAGCCAACCAATACTCTGTCCCCTCTTCATTGTCCTCTGGTGCAACAACAGCATAGACATGTCCTGTGCACAAAACAATTTTATTTTAATATTTAATGAGAAATAAAAACAAAAATATACACTGTAAGATTTCATAAATTTATGTACTATTTAATAAATCAAAACAAATTTCAAAAATAATTTTACCTTGTTGTATAAGATCTGAAATGCGATCATAGTCATTTGATGCAAACATTTGATCCATATCTTCATTAGTTCTTTCATGCGGATCATTTGCATCTATGGGTGTCAATGATCTTTGTTGCCATTCTTCAACCCATTCTTTATTCTCACAAAATTCCCAATCTCCGGAAACACAAAACTGACAAAAGCAAGCAAGTTGCCTTGTGAATATAGTCCATGTGTTTGAATTAGAACTCTTAAACGAATGCCATTTAGTTGATCCAATGATGGTATTACAATCATGCCGAATAGGAATACTATCTTCCTCTATCAACCAGAAGAAACGTCGAATTGCAGAGTTTTCAGTTGATCCTTTTGACAACTTTGAATTGCACCAATCTACAACTGCACGAGCATCTCTGAATTTCACTGCATCCTCGAATTTCAATTGTTCTCTAGCAAGAGCTCTTTTTATACAGGCACCGGCTCCATCGTGTTCCCCCTTACCATGTCCCGCTTCAAAAAAACTCCATAAATGTTGGACATTGGTTATCTTGTGAACTTTGCATAGCCAATAAAACATTCTTGCATTTTTGAATTGTCCAGTGCAGTTATCTGACCATATCATATGTTGTTTCATGTCAATTTCTCTTTCCTTAAGATTATCATAAAATACCTCGAAACAATGTTGGACAAACTCTGAAGAGTGTAATCGATTATCACTAACATAGAAATGATACTCCCTCAAAATTTTTCTGTTATCTTCTGTACTGTCATGGTCATGTCTATATATAATGTGCACAAATATGGCCACTTGCACTGAGTTGTAGTATTGTGATTGAGTTTCCTCTTGTGGTTTTAGAGTATAATTTTCTGCAAAATCCACAACTGATACTATTGTTCCAATTGGAAATGTGTTCTTGCATATGCGAAACTGTCCATCAAGCCATCGGGCATGTTGGGAATGTTTCACATATTTTGGAACAATATGAGTTTTAAACTCACTAATAAATGCATTCACACTATTCTGTTCTGTAATCAATTCTAAACGTTTCCCCATCTTTCCATCCTTTAGAGGGTATTCTATATTTTTAAATCTCCTAACATCAACCATTTTTTGTCCAAACTCAGATGAAACATGTTCATGCAAACATTCACCTATCGAAGAATAGTTCCCACATAAATTGCAAAGACCATAAATGCATGAACTGGAAAGAAATAACTGTTCATTAGGTGGTTTACAAAATAAACTTCCAATAAAATCTTTTATAGTTTCAGGTGGAACATAAACACCACAATCCTGCACAAGATCATTACCATGCAACATACAACGAATATATCGAAAAACATCATAATAGTAACGAAACTGGACATGAGTTTTACAACAACAAGATATTCTTTGTTTATTGATTTTAACATACCAGGGTTTGCATTTTTCAAATGATCTTTGACTAATTCGTAAATTCATTAACACAGATTCATCACTAAATTTTTTAAAGAATTCAGTTTGAGTCATGTCAAGAAGATGTTTTGGATGAGGATCACGAATTTTTGATCCCACCCTTAACTTTAAAACATCTCTAACATTTGATGAAACTCTAGTGTTATCATGCCAAAATTTTATAATTAATTGTTTAGTTTCATCATTTAATTTCATGTCTGACCTTTGAAGTCTACCACTAAAACTCCAACAATGGTTTAGTGGATCAATTTCAATTGTGTCTCTTCTTTTGGCCGCTCTTGACAAGGTTCTACGATGTAAGTTCAAATAGCCACTTATATCACTTAACATTCTTTTATTAACAATCATTTTGTCAACTATAGCAGTCGTTATAACTCTACGTGCTGCATTCTTATCTTTAGATCGACTTGTTTTTCCTATAGAATCGATGGCACTGGCAACAGTAGATACAACTTGCTTATATGATTCATCTTTTCTTTTTGGTTTTGCATAAATACCTATTTTTTTCATGACTTTACGCATTTTTAACATTTTTATTAATTGTAGCATTAATTGACATTGGAATCCTAACTTTTTATTATAGAAAAATTGTTTATATAATCTGTTTGCATGTGTTCTGATTTGTCTCCAAGAAACTAACCCATTAAGATTATCTAGCACATTGCTATCAATAGTAAACAAATTACATTCATTTTCTTTTAGAGATGGTGGTGTAATATTTTCAATTTTTATTTCTTTTCGTATTGGTGTATGAAATTTATATCCAGCTTCATTTAAATCAGCAATTTGATTGGCATCATAGTCATCAGGATTTAAAAACATACCAGGATTCGCATCCACATCAACATTTGCATCAACAGTCATACCCGTGTGTGGTTCTATATTTTTTGCATCCATCATGATGTCTTCAATGGTCTCATCTACAACGGGCACTGAACTAGATGCTTCAAAAGTGTTATTCAATTGCCGTTGTTGTGATCTTCGATCTCTTTGGCGTTTTGCCTCCTTCTCTCTTTGTGCTTGAATTTCGTCCACTGTCATTGTCTTCTTTTTTTCTTTTGACGTTGCTTAGAACCCATTTTTACAAACTTGTCTTCAAAAAATCGCGTAAAAAATATTAAAAAGTACTGCCAAATGATGTAAAAAATCTTTGTCAGTACGGATTTCAATGATATTGTAGTAAATCGATGCAATCTTTTTTTTTTTTACAGCAACGATTATTTTAATAACGGGCCCCCGTTATTTTAACAACGGGCCCCCGTTTATAAAACGGGGGCCCGTTATTTAAATAACGGGGGCCCGTTATTAAAACGGGGGCCCGTTGTTAAATCCAACGGGCAGAAAATGAAACGGGCCCCCGTTTTATAAACGGGCCCCCGTTTATAAAACGGGGGCCCGTTATGTAAAATTTGAATTCACAACCCGCCACTTGCCTCGGGATTAGGCCCGGGATAGGCCTGGGATGGCCACACCTGAGACATGAACCTGCAAATTCAAAGCTCCATGAATGAAAGCACAAATATGATGAAATGAAATAGTTTACGTGCCTTTAATCAAAGAATTTTTATACGAAATTGAAACCCATTTCAGATTATACTGTCTAGATTCTAAATATGTAAATTAATTTAAAAATTGATTATTTTAAATATTTTTCATTTAATTTATACTAAATCAGGGTCATAAATTTGAAATATTAACTAATTTTCTTAATTTAATAACTTATTTATTTTAATGAATTTTGAAAAAAAAATTATATGTCATCAATCTACACAAAATTCTTTTCAATTTAAAAAAAAAAAATTTCAAAAAATACTAAGTTTACGTCAAATTATGTGGGTCGTACATGTCAAATTTTTAAAAAGATAATTACGGTCATTAAAAAATTAATTAAAAAAAAAATATTTGAAAAAAAAATACAGAAAAATATGCTCATCAATCTTCAGTGTGTTACAAACCATTTCCCAAAACGGTTTGAGAAAATAATTTTAATTGTGTCAAAAAGTGTGGGTCGTACACATGCATGGTATGGTCCTGAAACAGGCATTTTTAAAACATAGTTTTTAGAACTTCATTCAAAAAGTTATTTTTTATTATGTGGGTATTAAAATAAATTACATATTTGAAAAGTACACTCAGAGAGCTATCTTTTATATTACTGACTTTTTTCAAGATTCAATCTCTAAGTGTTTCAAAATTTAAGCTCAAGTGAGACAAAATCTGAAAAACAGGGAAAACACTTCCACTTTTTGGCCAAAAAGTGGACTCATCTTCTTGCACTGACCCAGGATTCATATGGAACAAGTATAGATAAATGAGATCATAAAGTACAAATATAGTAAAATCAATTTTTGAGTCCCATAACATTTTTATGGTCTATAAATTTAATTTACAATTTTTTAAGATAACTTTGAGAGAAAAATAAAGTCAAAAAAGAAAGAACAATGCAAATAAATAAAAATTGGTGTCTCCATATGATATTCTTTTGTATCTTTTACATATTTAAAAAAAAAATATAGATATGCTAAATGTAGAATATTATCATTGATCTAATTTTATTATAAAACTTAGTGGTACTCTTGTATTATAATATCAATTTCTATCTACATATCAAGGAATCCTTCACACTTACTAGTTGAGGGAATTTTCATATATAAACAAAGGTATATAAAAACATAAAGTATTTCAAGTGTATATTAAACTATTTAGTGAACATAAAGCTTTTAGTAATATCTTCATTTGAAATATACATGATACAATTGCATACATCTCAAAACAAGTAGCAAATTCTTACTGGCACATTACTTAGGGTTTAAGAGATAGTGAAATACAATCAACCTCATATACTCACCAGGACGATTATAATATAGTCTAGAATATGCTTGGAGATATAAACCTTCAACATATTTTTCATATGAGGACCATTTGATGTTTAAGTGGAATATACATTGGTTTATAAATGTAGTTTGAATTCTCTTGCTTAATAGGGCTATCACGAAACTATATTGTCAAACTTGTTATAGTAGACTATTTATAGTGACATCTTATTTTTTATGAATATTTCTATATTACCTTATATTATTTAAAAATAGTACAATGTTCACAAAAAAGTAGGGTGGTAGAAAGGCGCACGAGGTACAAAGTCCAACGAGACATATTTTGAAATAAAGATGAAAACAACATTAAGCAACCATAGCTACACCAATATCATGTAGATGTTTATCATTAGGTTTAAAATCCCATACATCAACGAGGGTCTAGTACCATCAAAAGGCTCTCAACTATTGACAACGCTTTCCTCCTCAAGAGAATCTTTGACAAGCCATTTTAGGTGAACATTAGAGATGACAAGTTGTAGGTATGAGAATTCGTCGAAGCTCAACTAGATAACTTCCTCACATCTTGAAAGAGAAGGAGGAGGCTATCATGGAGGTAGTTTGTAAGGCTATAATATTTACAAGAAGTAGAGCCTTGAGAATTATCTTAGGATTGAGACTTGCAACCTCTCTCAACAAATTGGTTGTGACTATGTTTGTGATTCCCTTGTGGAGGGGAGGAGTTTGAAGATATCCTAAAAATATTATGGGAGACATTTCTCCATTGATCTAGAAATTCCCATAGAGGTGCTCCACCTTGAGTACAATTTTGCTAGCTAGAACCTAAATCTACATGAGAAAATTGGAGCACATCATAGCCTTGGCGTGTAAAGATAAATTAATATTAGTACCACATTTGAAAAAAAGAAGAAAACTTTATATCTTTCCAAATACAAAAGAGGTTTTCCACCCTAAGAGAATATCAAAACAAAGTAGAGATTTTACACCCTAAAAAGTTTTCAAAACTAAGCGTATTTAATGAAAAGACAAAGATAATCTCCTAACAAGACCATATGCTAGTAAAAGGAGATGGAAGAAAGGGTGCAAAGAGATAATGGATTTAATTCTATGTTTCATGAGTGTGTTATATCTTGGTAGTGATCAATCATAGAATCGATCACTACCAAGCTATAATTTGAGTAAATTTTAATGTACTTATGTTATTTATTGTGTGAGATTGGTTCCTTGTGTTTCTACACTTACTCTAAAGAAAAAAAGATCCAAGATATCAAAATCAAGAGGATAAACCAATTGTTATAAGTCCCAAATAGAAACTATTCATGCACCCTAATCATCCATCCTCTCATCCCAATGCAACATACCAATGCAAAAAAGACTGTAGAAGATACCAACTACATTGAAAAGACACATGGATATAGATAGCCAACATCCAAGTCACCCCACTACAAAAAAATTACTATTACACTAATAACCAATAGATTGAGATAAAAAAGATATGTTGCAGACCTCTCATGACTCAAACACCATATCAAATTTATATTTGATTTTCCAAATAATTTCACAAATTAATAACCATAGTCAAGGAACTGAACAAGCATGTAGGAGATATGAAAATTCTCTTAAAGCTAAAGCAAAGGTGACGCAGGAGCATCCCCGGTTCTTGGAAATTTTGCATCAACAAAAAACATTTCTTTTCTAGTTTGTTTTCTATTTTGCACTTTCAACATTTCTTTTTGCATTTTCTTGCATTGGATCACCAGATCTTGCGGAGTTGGATTTTGCTTAAGGACATGATCATCTTCCTTATTCCTAAACCACAGAGCATTTGGATCGTTTACCGATAAGTTATCGATTCTAGATTTCAAGACAATTTTGTGGCCCTAGAACCGCTTGGACCTATTTGCATTAGCAAATCTTGCGGATCCTTTCCATAGCTTGCAAAGCCTCAATTCGTTGATCTCGATGTTCCTTGGCATATGGCCGACCTTCCCTTTGATTCTCACTTCATCCTTTGGATTTTCTAGAGGAATCTCTTTGGCGGAGGCCGACCTGTTGATTTTACACGTTTGATCTTGTTATTCGACATTTGATTCCTTTTAGGCCGACCAAATCTCCCTGGATCATATAAATAATTATAATTGAGCATTAAAATTCATCTAGAGAAGTTAAAAAAGAATATAGAAGATAGATCTTAATAATTAGAGGTCTGGAGTTGACCAATTTTGTAATTGAGCATGTATGTGGCAGGCCAGTGAGCTGAATCTTGTATCTGGGATGTTACCGATTATCTGTAATCAATTTTCATGATCTAATTCATTCAGTTCTGTATTGCCTCCATCATATCCTCTTATTTCTATTGTGTTTACTTTTGTTGCCCAGTCTGGATTGATCTCTTTGAGGTCCCTCCTAACCGGTGACTACACCATGTGGTATTAGAGTGAGATTTCATTCCGGAGATTGCGTTGTCCTGAGATTTTGCTGTGGGGTGGTGGATTGTAGATCCGACTTGCAACTGTAGAGGACTGGCATGAAGATGGAACGAAGAGGAAATAGGAATGGTTGAGTGCGTGGGAATGCAGACCCCGCCGTGATGGAAATGTTGAGAGGAATTTCAACCCGGTTGGAAGCCGTTGAGACAACATAGAGAAGAGTCTGACCTATCGAAGATGTGAGAGAATATGAAGAAGAAGAAGAAGCACCGATATAACAAGTAGCAAATCCACCGACGATCGGTCTAGATGAAGAGAGGTTCTTGAGGGTTTTGAGTAGGGCAAACACTAAACCACATTTTACCCCACCAGAGTATGATGGTAAGTTGGATTAAGTTGAATCAATGGATTGGATCTCGAAGATGGAGAAGTATTTTGATTTTGAGAACACCACAGAGGAAAGGAAGGTGAAATATGCCTGTACCTGGTTGAAAGGTCATGCATCTCTTTAGTGGGAGCATTTTCAGGTTGATAGACAGATAAGAGGTAAAGAGAAGAACAAATAATGGGAGTGGATGATTTCTAAGTTAAAATTAAAGTTTATGCGAGCTGATTATCAAGTAAGTCTATTCTTGAAGTTACAAGACTTGAAGCAGAAAGAATCTACTGTGAAGGAGTATACCGAAGCATTCTAGAAGTTGAATATCAGATCTAGACATGTCGATGATGAAGTTGAAAAAGTTGCGAGATATTTGAATGGATTGCGGATGTCTATACAGGATGAACTCAGTTTGATCAAGCTACAAAGTGTTGAAGAAGCTTATTAATATGCCTTGAAAGCAGAAGAAAAGTTGAACAAAAGACACGACACTAGTACATTCGGGGCTAATTTCCGACAATCGATCATCGGAATTGCGACTAATTTTCGTCGGATTGCCAACAAATGAAGCCGTAAAAAACTTGTCGTCGAACTTTCTGACGATGCCTTTGAACATCGGAATTCCGACGATACCGTGAACTCTACCGACGACGACCATGATCTCTCTTCCAGTCAAAAATATCGTCAGACATACAACATCCTTGTCGGATGTTTGTTTAGTTTGGGTCAGAGTTTCGACAGCCTGAAACTTTGCACCGACGAGAATGTTGTTGGTCTGACAGTTTGGTCGTTGGTCCAGTAATATGCATCGACGACCGTCCGATAGGGAAGTTCCGTCGGACATACAACATCCTTGTCGGATGTTTGTTTAGTTGGTGTCAGAATTGCGATGACAACCATAAAATTTGCACCGACGAGAATGCTGTTGGTTCGACGATTTCATCGTTGATGGAAAGTTTAGTTTCCGTCGTAATTCCGATGGCTATTTATTTAAAAAAATAAAAAATAAATTTGATTATTATCTAGACGTAAAGCACACCTCATTGATATGTACAACGAATGATATTCTATCCCCATCAACTACCAATAGGGGGCATATGTTTCAAGCTAATATGAGGCACATTGGTTTCAAGCTAATATGAGGTGCACTAGTTTCAAGCTAATATGATCAGGTACACCATGGTTGAGATGATCCAACTCCTAAGAGGAATATATGAACCACTGAGTACTGGTAAACCTATTAAAAATGGCACTGATAGGGAATTAGCTAACCCAAATACAAGACCCTTTAAAGCCAATTTTCTGGAAAAGAAAGGGACAACACCAATGGAAGAAGAGCAACCCAATCATGGAGATGAAATGACTTTATCTACTTTATCTAAGTTAGTTGTTCTTGGGAGCTACCAAAACTTATCTACTATATATATACATGAAATAAATTTATCTACTATATATATACATGAAATAAATTTATCTACTATATATACACATATTTCTTATAAGTATATCCCAAATTGATAATCTCATATATTTCAACTTCATCAAATTGTATTATTATGTAATCTATTTTCTTTAGTTCTTTAGTATAGATATTTGTCATGTAACTTCAACACTAAAGTTAAAAGTGTCATCCTATGTCAATACATGACATAAACCTATTGAATGACATGTATATATCTCATACTAAGTAGTCACTTGTTATTATATATTCAACATATATTCAAAGACGATAATCATGCATTCTGGACTACATGAATATTCTCTTTAATAAAATAAATCACATGTACAAGGTTATTGGGTTGGTCAAGTCCAATAGCAAAGTACAATAGGTAAAGATAGTACTAAAAATAATGTTACTAGCATCTTAAAAGAAAACAAAAATGCATTATGACCACCCACAAAACACTTGATATAAAATAGTTCCAACCTTTCTTTTGTTTAAGTAACTAGGGTATTTGAATTTAAATTTTGGTATAATTTTTTTTTTTAAAGGTCATCTCTCCCCCTGTATAGTTCAACATGTCCACATGTATACTCCTAAAATTTTTCAACTCATTTAGATATCTTATTTTCTAGTTATGAAATTGATCTTGGGACCTATGGGTTATGGGCCCATAATATACTTAAAATTGATACATATAAGAAATCATGATCCCAAATTGAAAGACATACCAAACATAGTAAAGCCATTTTCTCAAAATAGACACAAAACCAATATTAATTAATTGACATGATACTAAGAGAAATTTGTAGTATAATAGGGTGCTAGCTAACACTACTAAAGTTATGCTCAAGTTTGTTTGAGATCTCATCATAGTAGAAACAAAGGGAATCAAAAAAATATTTTTTGTTGTAATTTCTTATGTATTTTATATTATGTGTGATCAATAATATTAAAATGTTTAATAGTAGTATCTATAGTAAGCTTATCTTATCTTTTACCTTGGCATCCTTTTCCTTTATAAAAGGGAGTAAACTTATTTTATTCATTTTGATATGATGAGGATAGGATACTCTTTTGTTAAGAAATTGTACAAATCTTTTTTTTTGTTTGTTTAGTAAGATTAAAAAAAAAGTTATCCAAATATAAATCTAAAAATATTAAAATGGCAAAGAGCTTCAAGGAAGATTAATTGATGACTTGGTAACAATGTTTTAATGGTTCATAAGATAATAGAATTGACACATTCTTAAAGTGGTTCCCATATGTGAAACCATATATATTCATGAATGATAGAATTTCATCAAGCTAGGTGATAAAAATACTTTTAAAAATCTTTTATCCAATTATATAATCTCTTATATGTACCAAGTTGAAAATCTAAATTGACATTTCATTACATCTTTACCACATTCTAGTGGTTTTGGATATAATATAATAGATAAAATGAAATATTGTAAAGGCTCAATAGTCATCCCGAATTGATTTTAAGGAAACAATTTTGAAGAACACCATCCTTTCAAATATGGTGTGAATACTCTTCAAAAAATAAACAATAAAAATAATCTAGATATTTCTCTTTCATTTCTATAGTCTTCTAACTTTATATTTCTTTCTTTTCATTCGGTGACATTACTTCATGCAAAGGGTGGAAACAATGTCTTTTCAAGCGAAAGCAACATGAATGCTTCGACAATTTAGTAATTTAAAGAGAAAATACTGGATACAAACCCCATCATCTGGTCAAATATCTATTAAGAAAAGGGTAATCTAGAAGGACAAAACTTCTCTGCTCAAAATGGAAGCATTTCAGGCAAGGTAATTTCTTCATTCATGAAATAGGAACAGTTATGAGACCTCAATCCATGGTAAAAGCCCTTGCTAGAACCGTCAAGGATGTTGATGAAAGAGAGATCAAGATTTCTAAGGATTGAATTCCAAAGAAATTATAAGGCTACAAAGAGAAAAATGTTTTGGACAATATTTACAATTATAACAGTTGCTGAAATAGAAGACATGAAGGCCTACATATTCTTTTGGTTGCCACAATCACAAGGGAGGTGTTTTTCGGCGAGTGCCTCTTCACTGGAGACAGGATGATTAACTTTTCAGCCTATGACCCATCTAATGGCATACTTAGGATGAGTTTCAACAGCATAAACCAATGTTATAAATCAATGTTAGCTAAGAAGATCAAGTGTTATCATCAACACTTATATACGTTGCTACTCCATGACTATCCTCATTCACATAGAGTGAATATAATTTTAATTTTAAGGTTCTACAACACTTATATAAGGTGCAAATCAGTCATAAATCGAATCCTATTGAAATAATTTGTCGATTGCAAAATCACCCGCAATCTGAATGTGGTTGCCCAAAATTTTATCTAGCAAGTGCAATAATGCCTTAAATGTTTAGCACAAGGAAGACAAATGAATTTATAATATATTATGTGATAGATCACTAATCAAATATGCATCAACGACCTCAAATTGTCCTACCATTTATTGGACTTTAATGGGGAGATGCAACGTTTGGAATTTTTTATCCTTTCTCCCTTGGATACCATCAAATATTTGTTACACCAATATTATTTGCGGCATAAAAAAATTATATGAGAACCTTGTATATATTCTTAGAGTTAACTTCTAAGCCAGCATATGTCTTCACCCATGGAGATGTCAACTTTGCTGAATAATACGACCCACTTCTTTAGGAGCTGATTGCATTTAAAAGCGAAAAGAATCAGAGATGAGCTCACCATGTTGAGGATGAAAAAATATCCAGAGCGTCCAACTAATCATTATAAATGTATTGACAAGGACCAATAAAATTTGATAGAGCTTTTAACTGAAACCAGTTCTTTTTGTTTCATGTTGAAATAGCTTTGGAAATGTTGCATTACTATGAAATACAGGATTGCATCCTTGTTTTCTCTGGTTTGTAACTTTCTAATCAACATGAAACACATGATCGAGCGTTACCCAAAAAGGACATGATCTGATGGAAACGTTCTCAACCCTTAGAGATGAGACATGAGTTTCTTAAGTGAAGTTACCCATAAACTATGTACATTTGTTTTAATTCTTTTAGCATAAACCACAATGAATCTACACCTATAGTCCAAAGTAATCTAGCGAGGCATGCTATCTAAAATCCAAAATCATGAGTATTGGATCCAAGAGTATAGCACAAAAATTTGGTTATAACAGCCTGTTATACATAATATATCAAAGCAATTTGCAACCATATATATTTAAGAACGGTTCAACATATAAACTCTTATCTTTCTTTCTTTTGGTAAGCATTATTAGCTATAATGAATATATAATAATGTAAAGAAGTCTTTATTGTTCATTATATAAATGGGGATATGTATAATATGGTATCGTTAAATATATTTAATTGTAATAGATAAGATTTGAAAAATATGTTTTATGTTTATATGTATTTATTCAAATAACCGATCTTTTGTCATTGAAATATAAGGATATATACCACTTTATTACTATTGAAAATTACTCACTGAGAATTAAAACAAAATAAATCTAGGATATGGAACAAAATTTTCTTAAGGTTTGACAATGGATTTATCTCTCAAATCAATCAAAAAATTAACTATATAGATCAATATCTTACTTGAAATCACATAGAGAAAGCTTATTGATTGACTATGAACATGTTACCTTAGGATGAACTTAGATATGAATTTGGAGTTATCAAAGTAATGTTAACTTTTGGGTGGAGAATCTTAAACATAGATATGAAAACACATATAATATTTTCAAAAATATTAATGCCACTTAGCAAAGAGAGTAAAATTAGCATATGAAAAAAACTTATAAGTTAGGTCTTATAGAATAATTCTAATGAATCAAAGGTTATGAAAAATATATATTCTAGATATACATATTTTTAGGATTGGTTAATAAAAAAAATTCAAACATAAAGAAAATTTCAAAGGTAGGAAGGCTTGATCGTTAGGCTCTGACTTTATCTACTTTATCTAAGTTAGTTGTTCTTGTTCTTATTTGTTCTTTTCATAAGAATACTTCTCTCTAAATTCCTCTAGCACTTTATTACTGCTACAACCTACACAACAACTTGTCTAACCTCCTAGACCAAGCTCCAATTCACAAAATAAATAAAGGTGAAAACATGGGATGGTTTTGCAAAATATTTTACAACCCCAATTTCACATCTCACCAATTCAAAAGGTATACATTTTGATTTCGCAGTATAGAATGGTTTCTCAACTTGTCTATTATGTTTGTCACTTGAGAATAGGCCAATGGGGAGATTGTTAAATTTATTTGTTGAAGGGTTTGGGGGAACTCTATGAATCACTGAACACTTTCTTATCAATAATGAGATTTGTGGTTTTTTTTTTCTTTATTGAGAGGTAGAAATATTTATAGCTTCTCTCATTAAAAATTCAAAAACACATTTGTTTTTGCTAATTCACATGGTTTGATGGTGCAGGAGCACCCTAGGGACCTAGGTTTGGCCAAAACGGTCAAAATTTGAGATTTTAGGTTTTATTGTGTTATTCCATGTAAATAAGGCCATTTGAATCCATTATGATGTATTTGGACCTAATTGGGAAAGTTTGAGGTCCATTGGGCAAAAATTATAAAAATTATAAAAAGTTGTCATTATTGTCATGACAACTTTTTAAAATTTGGTTGGAAGGTTGGTTTTTAGCGGTTTGAGATTGTAATCCACTTGGATGGGCATAAATAGGCCTTTTTCACACCACCCAAGTTTGTCTTGTTGAATTTTGAAAGTTTTACTAAATGAAGTTGGAGATTTTTGTTCATACAAAAATATTTTAGTCTGATTGTCATTATTTTTAGTTGTGAAATTCATCATATTTTCATTATAAGTCGATTGGATATGGTAGAGAAGTGAATTACCTTCATTTAATCTTTTTTAGCATTGATATTCATTGAAATTTGTAGAAGATATTAGTATTTTTCTAAAAACTATCAAAACACTCACTAGGGTTTCCAATGAGTGGGAAAAAATGTATTTTTGGCCTTTTCATCGTTAAAAACTCACACCACTGGTTGGAAAGGCTCTTTTAAATATGTATTATAAATTTATCTTTCTTGCAGGTTTCCAAAACCTCTCAGACACACGCTAGATTTGATTGATTGGTTTGATATTCTTCATGTATCGGACCTCTGGGATATCAGCAAAGAGAAAGTGGAATATAAGATAGGTGAGAGCGAAGTGCCTTAGATAGAATGTTGGAAGAGATGTGTGTGACCCCTGCACACCCCATAGAAGCATTTAGAAGCCATAAAAAAGTGCCATAGACCAAATATTAATGACTCTCCTAAGGGTACCAATTGTGACAATCACAATTTTACCAGTGATACTGCCTACTCAAACAAGTTGTGTTTGGAAACCCCACTAGGTGTGGATATGTAATGGTAAATAAATGTCATAAGAGTAGCCCTTACACCAGTATGCACAAACCTTCGTGTGACAATAGTGTTGGTGTGACCTTGGGCCAATGGTGGTTGACTGTTACAATTAGGACAATGATCTCAAACACAATCCACGGTGTTTATAACTCTAATGTCCCAATCTACTTGTATATATTTTCACAAAATAATGAACAACCCAACCATAGCTATTAATAAGATTTCCCCATAAAATGCATGCAAAACGTATCATCATTGATAGGATAATTGCCTTACATTTAGTAAGAGACCTCAATGAGTGGAGTTTCATGCTGAAAAGAGTACTTGCAATAAAGATATTGAAATCAATGAGACATTATGCATTCAAAAATCCACAAGGAAGATCTAATATTTATGAATGAAATTGCAAATCAATCTAAGTTACATGTTTGATATCTTACTTATATCATGGCAACATAAAATGTATATATGCACTCAACATACCTCTTTGCTTGTTTATTTGAGAATGTTGCTAGGAATTAATAGGTGAATGATACATTGATCTACACATGAATCACTTGTACTTTCCTGATACTTTCATCCCTTGGTCAAGGCCGTGTACCCCCTAACACTTGAAGATTGTTTCCACCCTCTTGATTACTTGAAGTCCGTGCTCAAATCACACTAAATGATAATAGTTAGTATAAAATAGTGACCATAGCCAAGGAAGCCCAAATTACTCATACTCAACATAATAAGAAATAACTAAATCATCTGGACCATTATTCATAACATTACCTCTTTTTCACATCATGGAAGGCCAAAATTACAAGGAAGACCAAAATTACAAGTATCACACTTCTTCGAAGGAGCCATTGTTTAGAGCCACCAAACTATCAACAAGAGTAGAAGCTATTAGGCTCATACAATTTTAGGACATATAAAGAGTTGAATCGGAAGCGAGAAAAAAAAATGAAAAATTGTTGAAATATAATCTTCACAATTCTGTCATCATGAGTGCAAACAATCCAGTGAGGAGGACAAAGCTGAATAGTGTGATGTGGATCAGATCCATCCAATCTAGGGGTAAGTGCACAAAGATAGTGGTCAAAAAGAGGGGGGTATAAGTGGACCATTTTTTTCTGAAATCAGGTGAACCTGAATTTAGAGGCAAAATTTGAAAGTCATCCACTCAAGATATGAAGATAATCAAAGAACAAATATTGTAGTACTCTGAATCTAGTTTCCAAACTACTAAATTTTTTCAAAATTGGATAAGATTAAAGGGGTCAAATCCTTCGCGCACGAAAAACTGACCCTGTTTTTTTTCTGAAAAACATAACATAGTGTCTGACGTGCTCATCAAAAAAGTCATAGTTAGATTTAGTATTTTGACAAATCCTTTGGCAGAAATATAGTTAAGAGAGTGAGCACTAGAAGATGTGTATTTTTTTGTAATTTTTTGTTGAGTATTTTTTTGTTTAATGATTTTTCCAATCGAGCACATCTTGAAAATTCGGCACCTGTTCGTGCGCGAAGCATAAGTTGCACTAAACAAATCGAAAATACAATTTTTTTTTTTAAAAATTGTAAAGAATCAAGTGCACTACAATAATATATAAAGTTTTTAAATTTGGATATGTATATCAAAAGTTATTCAAAAAATGGTGCACCTATGTCTGTGAGAACTATGGAGACACTAGTAAAAGAAATTCAATAATAATATGTTATTGTTGTTCAAAGTGAAAAAAATTTATATGGTTAGAAAGCTCAGAAGATGGGTGAAAATATGGTGGCAATTTTAGAAATACCCACTTTATGAAGTGTAAACCTGATGATGACAAAATCGATAAACCAAGTTGATAAAATAAAACATGTCAAAACTGAGAGAAATGAGGGAAATCAAACTCCAATCCGTAGCTTTGTCGTCCAGGCCTATTTCCAAGCCTAAAAAGTCAAAAGCGCGTACGGTGGTACATATGGTTTAAAAAGCTCGTACGGGGTATTTTATAGTGTAAGAAGCGCGTACGCGCGTTGTTTCCCATTAAACAGCGCGTACGCGCTATCTTTACTATAAATAGCGTGTACGCGCTATTGTATAATATGATATTCTATGTATAATATGTGTATATTCATATAATATATGTAATATATAATATGTGTATAATATGACATTGTATATATAATATGTTTATATACATATAATATATTAAACATATATATACACATGTAAGTGTATCGTCTCTCCCTCTCAAACGCATACAAGGTCTCTCTCTCTCTCTCTCTCTCTCCCCTTCTCCCTTCCTCCATACCCCCATCCCTCTTTCTCTTCTTCTCTCCTCCATACCCCACTGCAATTGTGTCTGCACTTGTATAGAAGTAAGTGAATTTATTTCTTATTTGCAACTTCCTCTTTTGATTTTTATCATGTATTCTCTCCCTCCCTCTACCTCTCCCTTCCCCCCATGTTCTCTCCCTCTCTCCCCTCTCTCCCTCTCCCCTCTCTTCCTCTCCCTCTCTCTCTCTCTCTCTCCCCTCTTCCTCTCCCTCTCTCCCCTTCTCCCCTCTCCCCCCTCTCTCTCTCTCTCTCCTCTCTCTCTCTCTCTCTCTCTCTCTCTCTCTCTCCCTCCCTCTCTCTCCCTCTCCCCCCCCCTCTCTCTCTCTCTCTCTCTCTCTCTCCCTCTCTCTACCTCTCTCTCTCTTCTCTCTCTCTCTCTTCTCTCTCTCTCTCTCTCTCTCTCTCTCTCTCTCTCTCCTCTCCCTCTCTCTCTCTCTCCCTCTCCCCTCTCCTCTCTCTCTCTCTCCTCTCCCTCCCTCTCCTGCCCTCTCCCCCTCTCTCTCTCTCTCTCTCTCTCTCTCTCTCTCTCTCTCTCTCTCTCTCCCTCTCTCTCTCTCCCTCTCTCCCTCCCTCTACCTCTCCCTTCCCCCCATGTTCTCTCCCTCTCTCTCTCCCCTCTCCCTCTCTCCTCCCCCCTCTCTCTCTCTCTCTCTCTCTCTCTCTCCTCTCTCTCTCTCTCTCTCTCTCTCTCTCTCTCTCTCTCTCTCTCTCCCTTCCCTCCCCCCTCTTCTCTCCCTCCCTCTACCTCTCCCTTCCCCCCATGCTCCTCTCTCTCTCTCTCTCTCATCTCTCTCGTCTCTCTCTCTCTCTCTCTCTCTCTCTCTCTCTCTCCCTCTCTCCCTCCCTCTACCTCTCCCTTCCCCCCATGTTCTCTCCCTCTCTCCCTCTTCTTCCCTCTCCTCTCCCTCTCTCTCCCTCATCCCCTCTCCTCTCCCTCTCTCCCTCTCTCTCCCTCTCCCCTCTCCTCTCCTTCTCTCTCCCTTCCCCCCTCTTCTCTCCCTCTCTCCCTCTCCCTTCCTCCATACCCCTTCCATAACTTTTTTAAGGCTTATTAGCGCGTACGTGGTACTTTTTACTCATAAGCGCGTACGCGATACTTATTACTCATTAAGCCAAGAATACTGTTGGGCTTGCCAATATTTTATGTTCTAGCAGCGCGTACGCAGTTATCAATGTAGCATGTATGCGGTTTATAGACATAGTTTTAGTTGCCCAAGAGCCTCAACGACCTCAAAAGAAGTTTTTGAGGTCGTTGAAGGCCCCACTGGAACTGTGTTTGCACTTCTATCACTGTTGTATACATAAAAGTAAGTGAATTTTTTTATTTTTTGCATGATTTCAAATGATTGAATTGTTGTTTTTATTAGTTTTTTGTTTTTGCATGGTTTCAAATGATTAAATTGTGATTGTTTAATAGTTTGATTCCAAAAAATAGTGATAAGATGCATACTTATGGTTATTTATTTATTTTTGAACTTTTCTTTACGTATATATGTAATATGATTCTATTTAGGTCAACCGATCTCAACCATGGGAAAGAACAAGCGAGGAACGATGGAACAATGAGAGGCTCAAAAGGAAAGACAAAGGCAACATATGAAGAAATTGTGTGACATAAGAACAATGGGAGAAGAAGGTATGTCAACCTCAACATCTCAATTTGATTTACCAAACGAATATAATGCACCTAATGCAATTGAAGAAGAAACATTTGATAATTTACCATTTGAACCTAATGCAATTGAAGAAGAAACATTTGATAATTTACCGTTTGAACCTAATGCAATTGAAGAAGATACCACATTGAATAATCAATTAAATGATGAACATATTACACCTTCTCTACTTGATGAATTGAATGTACATAATGCACCAATGTTAACACCTCCTAGAATCATTCGTAGGAAACCAAAGTATCTAATTGACATTGATGAGAATATATTGAAGTCAATGCCCAATAAAATGAATGAACAAACTTGTAGGAGAATGGTTAAAAGAATATGGCAAAACTATTTTAAAAACTTAAATCAAACCGCAAGATGTCAATTAATTGTTCAAATGATTAAAAATTTGAATTTTAGAGAGACAATGAAAATTCTAGGCCTAAGATCATCTGAAAGTAACAGTGAAAGAACTATTGTCAGAAATCTATTTGATGCATATCAATCTATTGGTTCAAAATTATGTAGTAAAGATTCTAATGCTACTCGACGTGTCATTACATCAACTATAATGAGCAAGAAAATAAAAAAAGATCGTTTGATAAGCAAAACAAGTAAGTCATTGAATGTTAGTAGAACAACATTAAGTAAAGCATTAAAGAGGTGAGAACAAATAGAGGAACCTAACAATAATTCTCTTTGGGCATTCTCGGGTAGACTACCACGCAAAGACAAGGTTGTTGTAGATGCACTAAAAACATTAATTGAAAATTTTTGGCATGACAACACAAGAGTATCACCCAAACAAAGAGATGTTGTTAGAAGGCGAAATAGGTCTAAAAATCATGAGCCACATGCGAAACACTATTTGGATATGACTCAAACTAAATTTTATGAAAGATTCCTTCAAAAGTTTCCTCAAATAAAAATTTCTCAAAGATTTTTTGAAATGGCAAAACCTTTTTATATTAAGATTAATCATGTACGCACCACGTGTTGTTGTAGGATGCATATTGAATTTTCCATGCATTATGATATTTTTCGTCATATTTGTTCTACTTTGCACACTAACGATGTTTTGCAGGAATGTAATATACAAGCACCTCCTAAGTCGGCAAGAGAATTTATTTCAAGTGTGTTATGTAATAGACATGATGGTTGCATTTATTATAAGATGCCTTGTTTGGAAGGTTCTTGTGCTATATGTGGTGGTTTGCAACGTTTACCAAGATGCATACATTTGGAGAGCACACATGAAATTGGTACGAAACAAGTTTCTTTTGGAAAATACAAGATAGTCACATATGGAGTTAAAGATGGAAAAGATTTGAAGAGATGTGAGCTAGTGAAAAATGATATATGTGTAGCTCAATTTATGAAAATGTTTAGATGAGCAATTCAAGTTGTGATAGTACATAATGCATACACATAGAGCTCGATGGTTAGATGAGCAATTCAAGTTGTGTAAGGACACATTTCCTCTTGGCACCATTGTCTCTATTGTTGATTTCGCTGAAAATTATACTCTACAACCTCAAAATTAAGTGCAATCCATGTATTATCACTCTACACAAGTTTCTATTTTTGTACACATAGCATTCATGCATGCAGATGATAACACAGAGGAGGATAGAAAGGTTGTAAGAGAGTATCACTTCTACATAAGTGATGATCGTACTCATTCATCAGAGTTTGTACAAGGATGCTTTAAAGTTTTCTATGATAGTTTAAGGGAAAGGAACATACGATACAACTGACACTTAATATGGTCAGATAATTGCACCACACAATTCAAGAATGCAAGGATGTTTTATTGGCTGACAAGGATGCATGTAACAAGCGGTGTACAATATTTTTGGAATTTCACTGAGGCTGGACATGGTAAGGGAGAGCACGATGGTGCAGGAGCATGTGTGAAAAGAGCCCTAGCTAGGGAAGAATTGAAGTATGAAGGTGGTGCTGAGTTGGTAGATGCAGAAACAATTGTGCGATGGTGTAAGTCTACGATGGGTCCAGGTAATCCAGGTACGTCATTGGTTCGTAGATATTTTTGGTTGATTACCGAATCTAACATTGAAAACTATCTAGATTGTTGTACAGTTGCAGGATCGAGTGACATGCACTCATTTATGAGTTCAAATTCAAGTTCACTGGTAATTTATACGAGACAGATGGTATGTTTTTTCTCTTCATGCATGTATTATTTGTGGGAAGAATGTGAATCAGAAGAGTGGGTTGACAAATGGTCTTGTAGACCGTTGGTTCCCATTGATTCATATCAAATTCCCAAAGCACTACAATTGAGCCAGATGGAGACATCAGTGGATTTTGACCATGTATCCGACCTAGTGGATTCAGGTGATTTTTTGAGTTAATTTTTTTGCAAGTATTCTTTTTGGTTCATTTTGTTGTACATCATACTTTATTTTTGGTATTAATTAACACTTTATAAAATGCAAGTCATGTGTATGCAGTTGTTGCAGAAGAGAACAATGAAGAAGGAACAAATTACTATTTGTGTCGTTGTGTTGAGCCTAAAAGAAAATTGACAACCACAATCATTGACGGAGAGGGTATTGAGTACCCAATAGGGTCTGTTGTCGTGACAGGAACATGGCTTTGGAGATACCCTATCAAGAATTCTGATGTTTGGTTGTTCGAGTGTAATAATCCACCATGATTCATCCAACAAAAATTGAGTATATTTTTTTTTTTCTTTATTATGTTTTATTCAATTGCATACTCTGGGCATCCATCCAAATAGGATTGGGCATTCATCCATTCGGGATGAGCTTCTAACCATACGGGTTAGGCAATTGTCCATACGGGACATAAATTCCATCTATCCAATACGGGATAGGCATCTACCCATACAGGGTAGGCATCCATCCAAACGGGATAGGAGATGCTCTGGCCAAAGACTTAGACTCATCGGGACCATTCGGGTCCTGAGCCACTCACTAAGTACTACATTCTTCTAACAAGAATGCACCGAGGTCGCCGTCCTTAGGAGTAATAAGGAAATAATACAAGCTTGAATTCCGCCTCGGAATTTGGCTTAAAGCCTCGGGAAGTCAAGCGAATCCATACGGGATTCCTTCCGAGTATGCATTGAATTAAGTTTGATTATCTTATCTTTCAATTAGGATTCTTACTCAACCAAGCCTAGACCCCACCCACGAACGCCTGAGTACGAGGGACAACTCCGTCCCAAGACTGCCTACATACCCGCTTCGACACGAGATCAAGGCGTAAAGTATGTAGTTCTATTTTCTAATCTATGGTTTGATGTAAACTGATTTGTGGGTACGCAACCCTTTCTAGGGTCAGTGTCCCAGACAGTTTCTCTGCGGTTGCTACCCACGAAGGTAGCACTTAAGCGAAGGCTCAAGATGGCCTATTGCTTGTGGCCTAAACAAAATAACTAGAACCTAATACTTATCATGAGCGTCACCCAATTGCAAATCACCAATATCCCTTCGAGGTAAATAAATAATTAAATAAATAAAGTAAATTTCACGAGAGCTCTTAACTTGACCATCCCTAAGAGGGGTTTACTATGGTTTATCTCAACGGATGTGAAATTCATTAAAAGTTATCTTATTAAATTATCGATCCAAGAGGGATTACCCGCCCCTTGGATTTTAACTTCCAAATGTCCCTTATTACTCCCCGACGATTTATAGGGACGATGCCACAGACGTCGTTAATGCAGCTTTATTAGGTGTTAAGTGCAGTAGTTCAACACGACGGCATTACCCGTAAGCGTGACCCAGAGGCACCATATATACCGAACGCTGCTAGTTTTGGTTTTCCAACTTCCTTTATTTAGTTTTCTAACTACGAATAACAAAATGAAAGCGTAATTAATTGAAGTAACTACTTGAAGTGTAATTTGCATAACAAATGGAACTTGCATAATAGTAATTGCATGAAAGATATAATAATTCGCATGCTATGAACGAAAGCAATTAATCCATGATGTAAGATGACTTAGCGAGTCCAAAATGACGATTAAATCTAAATATTTGTAATAAGGTAAGTTAATCTCCAAGGACCAATCAAGTGTCCCAATGTTTTCTTAATTTTAGAAGAATATAGTCTATTAAGGATAGTTTAATTACAATCATTAATCCCATTTTTAATTGAAAGTCAATATCCTTAAATTTACACTAAGGAAAATAAAATCATCATTAAATGTCATTATTATCAACCTTAAAAAAAAATTAACTAAATGGTAATTAACTTAGATTATTATTTTCAAAAAAAACAATTTAAAACTTCAACTTCGAATTACAAAAAAAATCAATTTTAAAAGGTTTTGTTATGATAATAAAGGGGCTGCGGGGTGGGGACCACGGGTCCCATCACCCCTGCGGCCCTGCAGTCGCAGGTCCGCAGGGATGAGGAGATGCCGTGGGCCCCCCGTACCCTGCGACGGTTTATTGAAACCGTCCATGCAAACTGCGACCCGAGCACGTGGAAAGCCGTGCGTTACGGAGCTTAAGGAGATTTTTCTACGTTCGATGGGGTTTTCTTGCTTTTGGGTTTTTTATTTATATATATATATATATATATATATATATATATATATATAAGTACCTAAATGTTATAATGCATAAATTTTTATATATATATATATGAGTACATAAATGTTATATTATTATTATTATCATTTTTTTATCTCATACAGGAGTATTAAATTTATTTTTAATGAGTTATTGAAGATTACTCAGAGCAGGGTAATGTTTGTAGATTAGATTTCAGAGATAAAATGAAGCAGTAACCAGAGGGATTTTTTTTTTTTCATTTCTTTGTTTTTCTACAGGGAAATACATTTACAGATAAAGAGAGTTTATTTCTTTTCTTCATTTCTTCTGTTTCCTACACAGGGAAAACTCATTCACAGAGAAAGGAATTCATTTCTTTACACAGGAAAAATTTCATTCACAGAGAGAGAGTTGTTCATTTCTTTACACAGGGAAAATTCATTCACAGAGAGAGTTATCCATTTCTTTACACAGGGAAAATTCATTCACAGAAAGAGAGAGTTATTCATTTCTTTACACAGGAAAAATTCATTCACAGAGAGAGGAGATTTATTTATACACACAGGGAGATCTAATTTTTATCAAAATAAACTGAAGATAATGAATCTAATTTCCATTTACTCTGAAACTAATTTCTTTTCAGAAGTAAAACAATGAATCTTATTTTCTACAAAATCAGAAACTAAGAATTTAAAACAATGAATTTCATTCTACAAAATCTGAAACAAAATTTCTTATCAAAACTTTAAACACTGAATTTTATTTTCTAAAGATCTGAAACTAATATCAAAAATCTAAAGAATGAATCCTATTTAACAATAAATCTCATTCTCTACTAATTCCTTATCAAAATTTCAAACAATGAATCTCATTTAAGCCATAAATCTCATTCTTTACAAAATCTAAGACTAATTTCATATCAAGAATTTTAACAATGAATCTTATTTAAACCATGACTCTCATTTTCTACAAAATCTAAACTAATTCTTTAACAAAACACAAATGAATTTCATGCTCATAATTAATCTAATCAAATCTAATCTACCATAAAAATAAGATGCATAAACTAAGTTGAAGGAACCTGGATGCTTGAAGATGGTGTAGAATCTTCCTTGATCCTCCAATTTGAAGAGAAATCCTCCCAACAAAAATCTTAGCTGCCAATGAGAGTGGACTACAAAAGAGAATTCAACTTGCAGAAATTTCTTATGGAATAGCTAACTTTTCTTTTGAAACTTGTACCTATTTTATAAAAGAATTTTCAAATTCCCACTACCTAATTATTAATTGGAAAAAAAAAAGGAGATTCTCTCCCAATTTGGCCTCCATGCAAATTAATTGGGCTTAGTGGGAGGAGTTACATGCAAGGAGGTGGAGAAGCCTCTAGAAGCTTCTTATTCCTCCTACAACATGTGCCTTAATTTGGGTGAGGGAAATTAAATAACTAATTTAAAATATATATGCATTTTCCATGTGTGTGGGGTTTATTATTATTTTTTATTCCCTTACAATATTCATTCAATAATTCATCCAAAGAATATAAGTAGAGTTTTGTATTTAAATCAAAAAAAGTGATAAAGGAGGGTTGTGACATCCTCCCCCCCTTAATCTGTGCATCGTCCCGATGCACTTATTAAATGCATTCAAAAGAGTTTATAGTTCATGTTCAAAGCAAAAAGGGAAATAGCTGCTGCATCTCCTTAGTATTCTCCCATGTGGCATTCTTCTCGTCGTACTGGTCCCATTGCACTTTGCACTGATCAACCTCTCTGTTGTGCAACTGGCACTGGCGCCTCTCCAAGATTCTGAATGGCTCTATCATTATTCCCCCCATTTCTTGGACCTGCAAGGCATCCCAATTCAAAATGTGTTTCTCATCAGGTACATACTTCTTAAGAAGAGATACATGGAAGACATCATGGATTTGGCTCAATTGGGGAGGCAAGGCCAACCGATAAGCAACTGGATTAATTCTTCCCAATATTTTAAAGGGTCCGACATAACGAGGTGCAAGCTTAGTCTTTTTCCCAAATCTTATGGAACTCTTGTGTGGCCTAACCCTTAGGAAGACTTTCTCTCCTACTTCAAACTCCCTTGGTGTTCTGTTTTTATCTGCATAACTTTTCTGCCTATCCGAGGCTTCCTTCAACCTTTGCCTAATTTCCTTAGTTTTCCTTTCCATTTCTCTCAACATATCTGGCCCAATAATCACTCTATCTTCAAGACTATCCCAACTCAAAGGTGTTCGACATGGTCTACCATACAAAGCTTCAAAAGGTGCCATTCCCAAAGATGTTTGATATGTATTATTGTAGGCAAACTCTACCAAAGGTAGGTACTCTTCCCATTTTCTCTGTTGGTCCATGCAGTACATACGAAGCAGGTCTTCCATAATCTAATTTGTCCTTTCTGTCTGACCGTCGGTTTCCGGGTGGTATGCGGTGCTAAAATTTAGTTGAGTTCCTAGAGCTGATTGAAGAGTGGTCCAAAACCTGGAAGTGAATCTTGCATCTCTGTCTGATATGATTTTCTCTGGTATTCCATGCAACCTAACTATCTCCTTAACAAAGCGTCTAGCCAAGGTGGGTGCATCATCTGTCAGATTCCCTGGTATAAAGTGTGCCACCTTAGTGAGTTTGTCAATTACCACCATTATTGCATCATGCCTAGAAGGTGACATGGGTAACCCTTGTACAAAATCCATACTAATAACTTGCCACTTATGTTGAGGTACATCGTGCAATTGTAACAATCCAGCGGGGTGCCTATGTTCTGCCTTTACTCTTTGACACTCCAAACATTTAGCTACGTACTTGACAATATCGCTTTTCAACCCTTGCCAAAAGTATAATTTCTTTAGATCTGCATAAAGTTTGTTAACTCCTAGGTGGCCTGAATAAGGGGCATTGTGAGCCTCCGATAAAACTACTACCCTTAAATTCCCTGAATTAGGAACATAGATTCTGTTATTGTATCTGAGTAGCCCATCTTCATCAAATGCATACCCTTCGACCTTAGGGTCGGTCGGGTTGTGTCTTATAGTTAATTTGACTTGCTCATACCATGGGTCATGTCCTTGTTCATCCATTACTTGCCTTTTGAAAGAGGTTTTGAAGGTTGCTATAGTCATCAAGTGTCTTCTCCTACTTAAGGCATCTGCCACCCTATTTTCTTTCCCCTTAATATATTCAATCTCAAAGTCATATTCACTTAGAAACTCTAACCACCTTCTTTGTCTGGCGTTTAAGTGAGGTTGGGTAAAGATGTATTTCAGTCCTTGGTTGTCCGACTTAAGCTCAAAGGGCTTCCCTAGTAAGAAGTGTCTCCACTTTTGCAGGGCATGCACAATTGCTGCCAATTCTAAGTCGTGGGGTGCATAATTGACTTCATGAGTCTTTAGCTTCCTAGATTCATAAGCCACTACCCCTTCATCTTGGACAAGTACTCCTCCTAACCCTTCAATAGAAGCATCTGTTACAACTGTGAAGTGTCCATTTGGGTCTGGTACCTTTAGAATGGGTGCTGAAGTTAGTTTTCCCTTCAAGATTTGAAATGCCTTATCACTTTGCTCGGTCCATACAAACCTTTTGCCCTTTCTTTGCAACGAGGTGATGGGATTTGCTATCTTGGAGAATCCTTCCACAAACCTCCTATAGTAACCTGCTAGCCCCATAAAGCTTCTTACCTCTGAAACATTCTTAGGGATTGGCCATTCTACTATCGCCTTTATTTTATCTGGGTCGACTGCTATTCCTTCCTTTGATATTATATGCCCAAGATAGTGAATCTTTTCCTCAAAGAAGGCGCATTTGGACAATTTTCCATATAACTTATGTTCTCTCAATCTTTGCAAAACAATTTGTAGGTGCGCTAAATGTTCCTCTTCATTTCTAGAATAAATCAAAATGTCATCCAAGAATACCAAAACAAACTTATCCAAGTAGTCATGGAATACACTATTCATTAGGTTCATGAATGTAGTTGGGGCATTAGTTACTCCAAAAGGAACTACTGTGAATTCATAATGTCCATATCTCGTCCTGAAAGCTGTCTTCGGGATGTCTTCTTCCTTAATTCTGAGTTGATGATACCCTGACCGAAGATCTATCTTGGAGAAAACTGCCGCTCCTTTCATTTGGTCAAAAAGGTCCTCTATGCGAGGTAAGGGATACCTATTCTTTATGGTAACTTTGTTCAACATCCTATAGTCGATGCATAGCCTTAAGGTTCCATCCTTCTTCTTAACAAATAAAACTGGCGCTCCCCATGGTGATACACTTGGCCTTATTAATCCCTTAGCTAAGAGTTCCTCTAATTGCATTTTGAGCTCTTGTAATTCGGTTGTGTTCATCCGGTAAGGTGCCTTTGATACTGGTTCAGCTCCTGGGAGTACTTCGATAGAAAAGTCAAACTTTCTCTTAGGGGGTAAACCGGGTAGTTCTTCTGGAAAAACATCCTTAAACTCCTTTAAGAAAGGGGTATTTTCAAATGTTGGTGTATTTTCCTCCTTTCCTTCATCAATTTCGACCATAAAGATTTGTCCTCCTCTTCTCCTTTCCTTCTTTAATTGCATTGCTGAGATAGTTTCTATATTAATGGGTTTAAACTTTCCTTGGATTTTGACCCTTTTCCCCCCGTCATCCAAACATTCAACAATTTTGCTATAACAATCTACATTAGCTTGATGGTCTGCTAACCAACTCATTCCCATAATTACATCATATAATCCTAAGGGTGCCACATAGAGATCTACCCTTGTTTCGAACTCAGGGAATTGTACCTTTGCCCTTGGTAAACACTTAGTTACTTCTCTAGTTGCCTTGTCCCCATATTGAACCGTCCATGATGACTCCATTTGATTAACTTTTAATGCATATTTGTTCACTAATTCAGGTGAGATGAAACATTCAGATGATCCAGTGTCAATTAGAATTGATATTGGTTGTTCAAATAGTGTACCTGTAGTTTCCACGGGAACATTCTGGTATCTTCTTCTTTGGTTCCTAACTACTGCATGAATCCTCTGTTGGGGCCCTTGTTGGGGTTGATTGGCTCTAATTTGTCCTTGCATCCTGGGGCAATCTCTAGCAAAATGGTTTTCCCCGCACATAAAGCATCCGCCTGGAGGACCTCTCCTACCTTGATTTCTAGGGGGATCATTCCTTGGTTCATTTCCCCTGGGTGGATAAGTTATCCTGTTCTGCTGGTCATTCCTGTTATAGTTGCCCCTGTTATCATTGCCCCTGTTATTATTGCCCCTGTTATCATTGCCCCTGTTATTATTGCCCCTGTTATTATCATTTCCATTCCTCTGATATTGATTAGGCGGTGGTCTCCTTTCGGAAGAGTTATTCCTTTGACCCTTGTTGAAATTAGTGTTTCCATTGAATTCTTGCTTCCTTTTGAATGAGTGATTCCCATTATAGTTCCGTCCTGCTAGTGTCTGAATCTTCCTCTCTTGCCTTAGGGACTTTTCAAGTACTTCATTCATATTTCTGGGTCCATGCATATCAACCTCTGCCCCTATGTTGGTATTCAGCCCCAAAATGAATTTCCTTGCTTGGCCTTCTTCATCCCTTTGGTACATAGGCACATACTTAAGCAACTTGGCGAATTTATCCCAATATTGTTGAACGGATAGGGACCCTTGACGTAGGTTATGGAATTCTGTCACTTTCTCATCAAAGAACAATTGAGGAAGCCACCTATCTCGAAAATGGTGAACAAATTGATCCCATGTGATTGTATCCTTGTTATACCCATTTTGTTCCTTGGTGTTGGTCCACCAACTAGCCGCCTCCCCTGTGAGTTGATAGGAGCCCCATAAAGCCTTAGTTGTTTCGCTGAAATCTCTTAGCTCAAAATATTTCTCCATTTCATTTAGCCAATTCTCAGCCCCTTCACCAATCTGCCTCCCATCGAACTTAGGAGGGGTGATTTTCTTCAAATCCTTGGAGAGTTCTAATATGTTATTTTCCTTTCCATTACCCATCACATTTCCTTGATTGCTACCAGGGTTTCCATTCTCGGTACCACTTCTATTCTCATAGTCATTCTGCCTTTCCCTAAGATCCTCTAGTGATTGTTCCAGGAAGTTGATTTTATCTCTTTGTTCGGTTAGAAGGTCGATTATAGCTTGGACCCCATCTCCGTTATTCCCTAGGTTGTGTCGAGCCTCTTCATGATCTTCCTCATGGTTCCCTTCATGGTTTCCCTCATGGTTTTCCTCATGGTTTTCCTCCCTTTGACTCCTGGTACGTCTCCCATTACCCCTTCCTCTTCCTCTTCCTCTTCCTCTTGCCATTCTAGGTTCTACCTGAAAGTTAAATTATGTAGTTAGTTTTCTTTTTGTAGAATAAAATTTAATTTCTATTATTGTAAAACATTCCCTTAGTTGAGTAAATTGAAGTGAGCACAAGGCCTAGTTTTGAACCTTTGCTCTGATACCACATGTAATAACCCACCATGATTCATCCAACAAAAATTGAGTATATTTTTTTTTTCTTTATTATGTTTTATTCAATTGCATAATCTGGGCATCCATCCAAATAGGATTGGGCATTCATCCATTCGGGATGAGCTTCTAACCATACGGGTTAGGCAATTGTCCATACGAGACGTAAATTCCATCTATCCAATACGGGATAGGCATCTACCCATACGGGGTAGGCATCCATCCAAACGGGATAGGAGATGCTCTGGCCAGAGACTTAGACTCATCGGGACCATTCGGGTCCTGAGCCACTCACTAAGTACTACATTATTCTAACAAGAATGCACCGAGGTCGCCATCCTTAGGAGTAATAAGGAAATAATACAAGCTTGAATTCCGCCTCGGAATTTGGCTTAAAGCCTTGGGAAGTCAAGCGAATCCATACGAGATTCCTTCCGAGTATGCATTGAATTAAGTTTGATTATCTTATCTTTCAATTAGGATTCTTACCCACCCAAGAACGCCTGAGTACGAGGGACAACTCCGTCCCAAGACTGCCTACATACCCGCTTCGGCACGGGATCAAGGCGTAAAGTATGTAGTTCTATTTTCTAATCTATGGTTTGATGTAAACTGATTTGTGGGTACGCAACCCTTTCTAGGGTCAGTGTCCTAGACAGTTTCTCTGCGGTTGCTACCCACGAAGGTAGCACTTAAGCGAAGGCTCAAGATGGCCTATTGCTTGTGGCCTAAACAAAATAACTAGAACCTAATACTTATCATGAGCGTCACCCAATTGCAAATCACCAATATCCCTTCGAGGTAAATAAATAATTAAATAAATAAAGTAAATTTCACGAGAGCTCTTAACTTGACCATCCCTAAGAGGGGTTTACTATGGTTTATCTCAACGGATGTGAAATTCATTAAAAGTTATCTTATTAAATTATCGATCCAAGAGGGATTACCCGCCCCTTGGATTTTAACTTCCAAATGTCCCTTATTACTCCCCGACGATTTATAGGGACGATGCCACAGACGTCGTTAATGCAGCTTTATTAGGCGTTAAGTGCAGTAGTTCAACACGACGGCATTACCCGTAAGCGTGACCCAGAGGCACCATATATACCGAACGCTGCTAGTTTTGGTTTTCCAACTTCCTTTATTTAGTTTTCTAACTACGAATAACAAAATGAAAGCGTAATTAATTGAAGTAACTACTTGAAGTGTAATTTGCATAACAAATGGAACTTGCATAATAGTAATTGCATGAAAGATATAATAATTCGCATGCTATGAACGAAAGCAATTAATCCATGATGTAAGATGACTTAGCGAGTCCAAAATGACGATTAAATCTAAATATTTGTAATAAGGTAAGTTAATCTCCAAGGACCAATCAAGTGTCCCAATGTTTTCTTAATTTTAGAAGAATATAGTCTATTAAGGATAGTTTAATTACAATCATTAATCCCATTTTTAATTGAAAGTCAATATCCTTAAATTTACACTAAGGAAAATAAAATCATCATTAAATGTCATTATTATCAACCTTAAAAAAAATTTAACTAAATGGTAATTAACTTAGATTATTATTTTCAAAAAAAACAATTTAAAACTTCAACTTCGAATTACAAAAAAAATCAATTTTAAAAGGTTTTGTTATGATAATAAAGGGGCTGCGGGGTGGGGACCACGGGTCCCATCACCCCTGTGGCCCTGCAGTCGCAGGTCCGCAGGGATGAGGGGATGCCGTGGGCCCCCCGTACCCTGCGACGGTTTATTGAAACCGTCCATGCAAACTGCGACCCGAGCACGTGGAAAGCCGTGCGTTACGGAGCTTAAGGAGATTTTTCTACGTTCGATGGGGTTTTCTTGCTTTTGGGTTTTTTTTAATTAATATATATATATATATATATATATATATATATATATATATATATATATATATATATATATATATATATATATATATATATATATATATATATATATATATATATATATATATATATATATATATATGAGTACATAAATGTTATATTATTATTATTATCATTTTTTTATCTCATACAGGAGTATTAAATTTATTTTTAATGAGTTATTGAAGATTACTCAGAGCAGGGTAATGTTTGTAGATTAGATTTCAGAAATAAAATGAAGCAGTAACCAGAGGGATTTTTTTTTTTCATTTCTTTGTTTTTCTACAGGGAAATACATTTACAGATAAAGAGAGTTTATTTCTTTTCTTCATTTCTTCTGTTTCCTACACAGGGAAAACTCATTCACAGAGAAAGGAATTCATTTCTTTACACAGGAAAAATTTCATTCACAGAGAGAGAGTTGTTCATTTCTTTACACAGGGAAAATTCATTCATAGAGAGAGTTATCCATTTCTTTACACAGGGAAAATTCATTCACAGAAAGAGAGAGTTATTCATTTCTTTACACAGGAAAAATTCATTCACAGAGAGAGGAGATTTATTTATACACACAGGGAGATCTAATTTTTATCAAAATAAACTGAAGATAATGAATCTAATTTCCATTTACTCTGAAACTAATTTCTTTTCAGAAGTAAAACAATGAATCTTATTTTCTACAAAATCAGAAACTAAGAATTTAAAACAATGAATTTCATTCTACAAAATCTGAAACAAATTTTCTTATCAAAACTTTAAACAATGAATTTTATTTTCTAAAGATCTGAAACTAATATCAAAAATTTAAACAATGAATCCTATTTAACAATAAATCTCATTCTCTACTAATTCCTTATCAAAATTTCAAACAATGAATCTCATTTAAGCCATAAATCTCATTCTTTACAAAATCTAAGACTAATTTCATATCAAGAATTTTAACAATGAATCTTATTTAAACCATGACTCTCATTTTCTACAAAATCTAAACTAATTCTTTAACAAAACACAAATGAATTTCATGCTCATAATTAATCTAATCAAATCTAATCTACCATAAAAATAAGATGCATAAACTAAGTTGAAGGAACCTGGATGCTTGAAGATGGTGTAGAATCTTCCTTGATCCTCCAATTTGAAGAGAAATCCTCCCAACAAAAATCTTAGCTGCCAATGAGAGTGGACTACAAAAGAGAATTCAACTTGCAGAAATTTCTTATGGAATAGCTAACTTTTCTTTTGAAACTTGTACCTATTTTATAAAAGAATTTTCAAATTCCCACTACCTAATTATTAATTGGAAAAAAAAAGGAGATTCTCTCCCAATTTGGCCTCCATGCAAATTAATTGGGCTTAGTGGGAGGAGTTACATGCAAGGAGGTGGAGAAGCCTCTAGAAGCTTCTTATTCCTCCTACAACATGTGCCTTAATTTGGGTGAGGGAAATTAAATAACTAATTTAAAATATATATGCATTTTCCATGTGTGTGGGGTTTATTATTATTTTTTATTCGCTTACAATATTCATTCAATAATTCATCCAAAGAATATAAGTAGAGTTTTGTATTTAAATCAAAAAAAGTGATAAAGGAGGGTTGTGACATCGAGGACTTTGAAACACACAGACATATTCTTCATTTCTCTAACCTTGTTGTTGCAACAAATATTCATTTGATGAAGTATCGTGGTAGACCTCATAACAAGATTTTATGGAAAGTTCATGAATCTGACCACGAGGCAATACTTGACACAATACGGGTTAGAGCTGATCCTGAAGGCTCACTTGATTGATTCTATGGTTCAGAGTAGAATGATTTTGAGAATTTTGTATAAATCATCGACAAATTGTTCTATATTCGTTTTTTGTATATATAAATGCCCATGAGCTGATTTTTACATGTTTAGGGGCATAATTTTGTATATTTAAGTGGCAATGAGCTGATTTGTACATATGTACATGCCAAATTTTGTATATTAAAATGGCGATGAGCTGAATCGCACATATTGTAATGCCAAATTTTGTATAAAAGCCCATGAGATGATTTGTATATTAAAATGGCGATGAGCTGAATCACATATATTGTAATGCCAAATTTTGTATAAAAGCCCATGAGATTATTTGTAAGACAATTTTTTGTATAATCAAATAGCCAAGAGCTGATTTGAATAATATGTGACAATGTTTTATGACTATTTTGTGTGTCAATGTTTTGTGACTATGTTTTGAGTATATGTGACGTGTCCCTAGTCAATCATGAGCATTCTTGATTCTTGTATAATCATGGATAATTATTTGAGTCATTATCGGGTCATAGGGGTGATAGATTAAGACTAGATACAATTTGAGCAAAAATTGTCATTGTTGTCAAAAAAATTGTCAAAAAAGTTGTCAAGCAACTTCTACATTGCGTCGGTAGGGTATGACTCTAGACGTTCTGGTGCTTTGGGATGCATGACAGGGGCATGCCCAGCGTAAACATGCCCACCCGGACGCGCTCACGATGTCGGTTTGTGCACACGAGGAACATAATCAATTCTAGCCAATCTTGCAACTTTTCCTTGCAAGCAACTGATGGTTTTTTGAGCAGGCGAAAAAATGCTACTAATTGAAAATGGCTTTGAGTCATCAAAAACCGAGATAGGAAATTGTAGAGGAGCCTCACGTGACCCCATGGGATCAAATAGATCAACCATATGTATCATGGATTGGAAGAAACAATCCGTCAAATTTTGACAATTTTTTGGACTCAGGGCACTTAAGAGATCTCACTGGTAAGATATGACTCTCGACGTTCTGGTGCTTTGGGATGCATGAAAGGGGCATGCCTAGCATAAAAATTCCCACTCGGATGTGCTCGCGATGTCAGTTTGTGCACACGAGGAATAGAATCAATTCTAGCCAATCTTGCAACTTTTCCTTGCAAGTAACTGACGATTTTTTGAGCAGGTGAAAAATGCTACTAATTGAAAATGGCTTCGATTCGTCGAAAACCGAGATAGGTGATTGTAGAGGAGCCTCATGTGACCCCACGAGATCAAATAGATTGACCATATGAGTCGTGGATTGGAAGAAACAGTCCGTCAAATTTTGACAATTTTTTGGACTCAGGGCACTTGAGAGATCTCACCGGTAGGGAATGACTCTCAAAGTTCTGGTTCTTTGGGATGTACGACAGGGGTATGCCTAGCGTAAACATGCCCACCCAGATGCACTCACGATGTCAGTTTGTGCACACGAGGAACATAATCAATTCTAGCCAATCTTGCAACTTTTCCTTGCAAGCAACTGACGGTTTTTTGAGCAGGCGAAAAAATGCTACTAATTGAAAATGGCATCGAGTCGTCAAAAACCAAGATAGGCCATTGTAGAAGAGCCTCACACGACCCCACAGGATCAAACAGATTGACCGTATGTGTCGTGGATTGGAAGAAACAGTCTGTCAAATTTTGACAATTTTTTGGACTCAGGGCACTTGAGAGATCTCACCGGTAGGGTATGACTCGCGATGTTATGGTACTTTGGGATGCACAAAAGGGGAATGCCTAGCATAAACATGCCCACCCAGATGCGGTCGCGATGTCGGTTTGTGCACACGAGGAATAGAATCAATTCTAGCCAATCTTGCAACTTTTCCTTGCAAGCAACTGACGGTTTTTTGAGAAAAAATGCTACTAATTGAAAATGGCTCCGAGTCATTGAAAACTGAGATAGGCCATTGTAGATGAGCCTCACGTGACCCCACAGGATCAAATAGATTGACCGTATGTGTCATGGATTGGAAGAAATAGTCCGTCAAATTTTGACAATTTTTTGGACTCAGGGCACTTGAGAGATCTCACCGGTAGGGTATGACTCTCGACGTTCTAGTGCTTTGGGATGCATGACAAGGGCATGCCTAGCGTAAACATGCCCACCCAGACGTGCTTGCGATGTCGGTTTGTGCACACGAGGAATAAAATTTGACCATTGCGAGCGTGAGGGTGCTCTCACACCAAACACATTGTTGTTTAAATTCATATTGTTGATTTTTGTTGTTTATATTCATATTGTTAATTACATATGCAAATATTCATTTAAATTTATAAAAGGGCAGCCACCAAATACAATGACTACATAATAATGAACTGAATACAAGGAGTTTTGTAGGGTTAATTCAACATTTTAGAAATTTTATCAAATCATATTCCACGATTGCAATGCTTTATATCATATATTTTTGTTGTTTATATTCATATTGTTGATTACATATGCAAATATTCATTTAAATTTATAAAAGGACAACCAAAAAATACAACGAATACAAAATAATGAACTCATTACACATTTATTGGATCAAATATCGATATTTATATATATAAAAAAAGGCATGTCTGCCAAGTCAATACAAGTATTACAAAAATGTGGCATATGCCATGTCCAAATCGATATACAATAAAAATTAGAATATATCTACATGTATTGGTCATTCTATGACCAAAAATAACACTATATGATCCTAAACTTGTGGTGGATCATCAAAATCAAGCCTTTTCGGTGCAATACGCGGCTCTGTAGATGGCTGCAAAACCACAATTCAAAAGCCAAGTTAGAATTCTTTTGTAGAAAATAGTTCACAATTGACATCATAACTATGCATTTAAATTTAATTCCTTTTCAATTGAAATGTAGATTACCTCATCGGCTGATCCAGGAGCTAATGTCTTTGCTCTCCTCTCCTTGTCACTCTTAGGAGTTTTCTTGAAGACATACTTAAATTGATCCATGTTATGGCCGTACCGCGAAGGAGTCTATTGTAGATTAAATGTACAATTAATACAATGTACTAACATAAATATATCAAAAACACTTAAAAGCTATAATATAGAGAACAATGACATACCTATGCCTGAGGTGCTTCTCCAATGGACTGAGGATGGCTCACCATCGATGTAGAAACTGACGCTATTACCTATACAAAAAATGGACAAAGATTAAATACAATTAATATAATGATAAGTATTGAAGGTTGAAAATAATTAATTTTACATATCAAACAAAAGTGTACCGGATCATGAGATGCTTCTCCAGTGCAAGGAGGAGGGTTCGCCATTGACGAAATAGGTATGGATATTTCCCGTATGAAAAAATTATAAGATTATAATATATCACAAGTTCACATGTACGCGTGCATATAATCATGAAATCAAGAAAATAAAGTAGAGATACATACCTCCACCCTCTCTTGATCCGCGGGCGAATCAGGTGCATTCAACATATCCACAAAGCTCAATGGCCGTTGTACATGTAAAATAGATAAAAAACACTAATCAATCTACAAACCCCAACTAATACTTGATTTAAACATTTTCAAATAATTGTACAACTAAAAATGTGTTCAATTACCTTCTTCACATGTTTTGGTGTCTTCGAGATATTCTTTTTCTTCGGACGAGCCTAGATTTGGAGGGGGTGCCCTAAAAATAGAAAATTAACATGAGATATTAGTACAGATAATAAATTAAACATAATTTTAAAAATCTAAAATGAAATGACTTGCATATTCCATCAAAACAATACATAAAAAGAGTTGTACAAAATATGATACTGTATAGCCTTGTAGGCCAAAATCGATCGCCGACAGTGTGATGTCATCAATCTGGGACATTTCGTCCCTTGTCAACACCTACAAACTAGAAATTGGACCAAGCATTAAAGATAGTTAGTATATCTTGTCTTTTTTTGAATTCAAAGTGTACTATTCTATTTTAACATGTTACAAAATTTATACCTCAGGCGTCGAAGTTGCAGCTGTGGTAACTGGGGGAGGTGTATGGGATATCGCTGCTGCATCCTGAAATGCATATTATTTGTCTCAATTTAAATCGATGTATAAATGCAAATTCATTTATGTAATTACAAAATTAAAGTGACTGATAAATAAAATGTTATGAATTCAAATCAACACACCTGTGTCTGTGGCAAATGGGCAAACACCATGTCCATCAACTCATCTGTCAATGCAACATCCTCAACTGTTTGAGCCTGACATCTACAACCGTAAATCGTGCATAGATGATATGAGTATCCATCTGCACCGGCTGCATCATCTATCCCTGAGCATATCCCCGAGCAATCGACACACATATGCTTGATGGGCTCTCTGTCGCCCTCTAATGACTCATCATCCAATACGATAGGGTGTGCTAATGATGTCCCATGCTGGATGATGGCACCAGTCAATGCTGTGGCTATCTGAAGAGTCTGTAGCTCCATCGACTCTTTCAGCTCTAATGGGACAACCTGATGCACCTTGGGTTTGGGTGCTAGGGGGCGGCGACTCTCCGCGGCTAATCGCTTATGGGCTCCAGGTCTATCTTGGGCAGAGCCACCACCTCTACCATGAAACTCTCTCATGTCAAAATAATTTGGGCGCACATTAAGCACAAACTCACAATATATTTTTCTCAAAAAATATAATGGCACCTCATAATTATTACAAGGTGGATCATCAAAGACCATCCACCACCTTTGCCAAAAAAGATTCTTCATCTGCACATTGGTACACCAATGTATGGGAAACCTCTTTGCATTAGGAGGTAATGACTGACCAGTTTTGGGGTCAACAAAAAGGGCACATATTTGTTGTTTAGAAATATTTTTGTTTTTAACTCCATCGTATGATAGCCCATTGGCATAGAATTGACGACACCTATCCCTAAAGCTTCCCCATTTGGTAATTTCAGTGGAAACAACTATGGTACCACTAGCTAATGTTTCTAGGATAGTGGCGAGGGATTGATGATGGTCAAGTTCAGAAGTTTTCAATTTTACAATCAGTCTATTGATTTTGGATGTATTTTGCCCTAACTGATTAATTAATTCTTCCTGTGTTTCGGCTGTGCGGTCAAAAGGAGGAATTGGGGGTTGTTCTTGTGTGTTTTTAGGAGGTGCATTTGGTTGTTCTTGTGGGTTTTCAGGAGGTGCATTTGGTTGTTCTTGTTCTGGATTAGAAGAATCTGGTTTTTGAAATAAAAAATGAAAAAACCTAATCAAAATTAATGAAATTAAATTCAAAATGTAAAACAAATTGCATAAACCAGAAAGAAAGACAAAAAAAAACAAAAACTAACCTTGATCCATAGCCCGAGGACAAATATCGCACCCCATTCGGGGTTTAGCTTAAAAAATGGGAAAAAAAGAAAGTAAAAAATGCGCTTTTTCGGGTAAATGAGGACCCAGTTTTTTTAAAAAACTTTTTTCATTAGGCACCGCGTACGCGGTTTTACTAGGATTATTAGTGCGTATGCGCTCATTTTCCTATAAGCAATGCGTACGCGCTAATTTTCCTAGGCGTAGCACGTACACGCTACCTTTTCTAGGCTCAGGAAGAACAAACCTAAGTGCGTACGTGGGAATTTGAAATTTTAAAACCGCGTACGCGTTGCCTGTTTTTCCAAGTTTTTTTTGGGTGGTGTCCACTTTTCTGACCACCATCTTTGTGCACACGCCCCTAGGAGGAATAATATGAGACTCTTTCTGAACCAATGCTAAGGGCTATTATGTTTTGAAGCTTCTCTTAAATCCTCACATTTTGTTGTCACATAATGAGGTAGAAGAGTCAGATTCAAAGTCTTAGAATGAGGTCGATATGTATATGGATGGTAATATATTAAAGGATATATGAAAGATATATGAAGGCCATGGTAGAAGAGAATAATTACTTCTGTAAAGCGGAAAAATCAAACCCTAGTTGTTCTCCCCTCCCCAACTCCAAGGAGAGAGAAGGGAGGTCACTAGGGTTGATGGTTTTCACTTAGGGGAGACTTTACATTCAAAAGAGGGGTTGAAACCCACAAGATCCAATCCCATGCAATGCAAGATTGGATTCTAGATGAGTTTCAAGGGTTAAGACATCAAGGATACCCTCTTTTGTAAAGAATATAGATAGAATGATTGAACTAGGAATGTATGTAAAGCAAGAAAGATTCGCTTGTAAACAGAGATAGGGATATGGGATGAAGCTAGGAACCTAGAATTAGCAGTAAAATGTCGAGACAGTGCTGTTCTGCAAATTTGAGCGAAAGTTGACGGGACGATGGCGCCCGGCATGCACACGGTCCTCCGAAAAATCCGCGAAACGAAGGTGGATCTGTTCGTCTCTGCACAAGGATTCCAGATCTTCAATTACAACCGCGTACCTGCAACCTACACACAGAAAAGAGAGGACGATTGGGGGGTTAGGGATTAGGGGTTTGCCTTTAGGTCAAACCTCAGTTTTGGAATTAACCAAGAAATGAGAATGCTGTAAATGTAAATGTTTGTAATGTAAACAAGTACTAATACCTTGTTGTAAGAATGTTTGTATGCGAAGGTGTAATGTATGTAGTGATCTCCTCTTCAATGGTTGAATCCTTGTCTTGAATGCAACACCTAGCCTTGAATGGAGACTTAGAATGCTCAATTGCTTGAAGGAATGCTTGAATGTTTGAATGTTTGAATGTTTGAATATCGCTTTCGCCTCTTGCTCTTGCTTATTTCCTTCCTCCCTTTCTAGGAGAGGAAAAGTAGTTTATATACTTGTCAATTAGGGTTGATAGACTAATTTTTCTGACCTTAGGCCGACTAGGAAACATTATTTCCCAAATTGCAAACTTAAAGACCCGATGCCCAAAAGAGACCGGGCCTAAAATAGGGCCAGGGACCAGGGCGCTGGGCGCCCTCATCCTAAAGGACCAGGGTGCTGGGCGCCATGGTCCCACCTCCTGGGACAGCAGGGTGCAAGGAGGGATCAGGCCAGTGTGCAGAAAAATGTAGTTTTTGGTGTTGTAAACAGGTTTTGGGGTCTCCATTCAGGTTCAACGTTGCGCCGCCATCATGAAGACCCAAATGCAGTCGAAATTGCAAGTGTCACAATTTTAGGATGCTACAACTTCACACTAAGTGAAGTTATGGAGTTAGTTGCCATGGATGTAAAGTGGGGAGTGTAAAGTAGTCTTTGGATTCATGAAGAACATTAAGGAGAAAATGTTAGTTATATCAAGGAAAAATAAAGACAAAGGGAAGTGATAAAGAAGGGAGGAAGAAAATAGGGAAGAAAGTGAGGAAATAAAAAGGGAGATCTAATTTATTTTGGTATGTAGCCTCTACTACTCTTTTTCTTGTTGAATGATTTTGCAATATTTTGAGAAGACTGCTAGGCATGAAGTAATGCTCATAAGGCATGAAGGAGATATTTAAAGCACAAATAATACATATGAATACATGCAAGGCATGAATCATACATGTAAACCATGAAGTAATACATAAATACACATAAGGTACAAGTATATATGAGAAAGGTTCTCATGGAGTGGACATGCTGAAGACACATCAATCATGAAGCATACAAGAGAGAGGTATTCATGGAATAGACATCTGAAAATATCTCATTCATGAAGTAACAAAATGCTAAAGAAAATGACAAGTAATACAAAAACTTACAAGGATGAGGCATATTCATAACTTTTGTAGTCTCGCCATGGATATCAACACTAGAAGCAACTCATACTGTTAGTGTACATACAAGACAATATGAGATTTCATTATACCTAGCAACTTGTGGTGTTGTTGTTCATGTTGGCTCAGTTGGACCTTGCAATTAAGATTCAATATACATTATTCAATAAGATTAACTGTGCAACATAATAAAATATTGAAAAGTGTGTTATCTTATTGAGCTTCGCTTGGTTTCGAGAATAGTTTAATATTCTCTACTTAACATGGCCAACCATGTGAAGGTGGAAGCTCATTTGGCCCCCCCCCCCCAACATCACTCTAAATTCCCTGTTAATATCTTATAACATTCATTCATTCATTCTTTCTACCATTAATAAAATATAACATTAATTCATTAATATCACATAACATTCATTAACACATAACATTGGTTAACATTAATTAACATGCAACATTCATCAATATTAATTAACACATATCATTCATAACCATTCATTAGCACATTATTACATTCATTAACACATAAAAATCAGTCATTATCAAATAAGGTAGATTACAATCATTTCTTTTTTTCTTTTTTCTTTGAAGCTATGAAAAGACTAAGTGGAACATCAGTTTCTTCATCATTTCCCCCCTCTGTAGTTGTTCCGCCCTTTGCTCATGATCTCGATGTATGCCTAGTCCTATACTAAGGACGAGGACACTGAAGTGAAGGGGGGTCATCTGCAATAACAAAGAAATGGGTTAAATTCAAAACATTTTTTATTATTGTTACAAGTATTTCATTAATTTAGAGAACATAACTGTTGCGCTCTTTACTTGATGGGTCCACATCATTTTCTCTAGCCTCAACGTCAACATACTGAACACTGTCTAGATCATCTGGAGTTGAAATACTAAAGGTTATATTAATGCTGAACACCAATTGCAATTATATTTGTTTAAAGGAATAACATGGTCCTCTTTACTTGATTGGGGAACATCACATTCCTGATGTTGTGTACCCAGATCATGCTCCAATTGGTCACCACCGACTACATGCTCTAAAATATTAACAAAAAGGTTACATTAATTACTACTCTAATTACAAATTAAGATGTTTAATTTTATTAATAACTACATAAATAAATTTGAATAGCAAATGAATACCTCCACTATTGGGATGCACATCTGGACCTTCATGTGCAGGTGGTGTTTCACGATTAGCAGGCTGCATTCTAATGCCATGCACATTGTTATTATTGCTTGCTTATTTAAAACAAATATAGTCACTTTATGTTGGAACTCAAAATCAATTAGATTATTGGTAAAGTATTCAATTTAAAACAATTTCCATTTAGCATATTTACCTGTGTGACGGATGCACCAGAATATTGTGTATGCCCACTCAATTCTCATAGCCGATCAACCATGACTGTATAGCCTTGCTAGTAGGCAATTCTCTTGTCATCTTCTGTGGGCGCTCTATTGAATTCAAAGCCCTGCATTTTTGATTGGTATCGTGAATTTTGCTTGCATTGTTTAATAAAAAAAAAATCATTTGCAATTTATAAATATTTTGATGCAATATTTAATTTACATGAGATACTTACAATTCGTGCATCAAGTTTCATATAACCACCACAGCCGAGTTTGTGTTGCTCGTGCTTTTCTTGTCTTGCGTTGGTTGCCTTTGACGTGCCACTCAGTCTATGAAAAGTTTGAAATATGTTAGATTATATAAATATAAAAAATAATTAATTAGTACATAATTACATTCTTAATAGTATCCCGTACCTTCTTTTGGCGTCTGGTGGTGTATTTCCTTTTTTCCTTTCAATTCTCTCCTTGGCATCCAAAATTAGGCCCTTCCACTCCCTCTCTGGAATCATGGGGGGACGCTCATACTTTAAGTTCTTCTCTAAATGGGTCCTGTATTGGTCCCTCACATACTTTAGATATGTGCCAATTTTTTCAAGGAGCTTGGTTTTGTCAAAGGTGTCATTTCCAAACCACTCAACCACATGGTTTGTCAATTCATATTTTAACCTTTTTTCTTGGTCATTCCACCTTTTAAAGCAAAAACAAACCTGTTAGATTCAGAAATGAACTGAAGCTACATTTATTATAGTTCAAGAAATGGATCAAAGGAAATCTATTCTAGCAATGATATGAAATCAAAATAGTGGATTAGGGTTAGTTCACATATGATGTACCACCTTTTATGTATGGTGGGCCCAAATATCTGTAATGCAATGTCACTAAGATGTTTATAAAAAATATCATTTCTTGAAAAAAATTCATGGGATCATTAGTCCAAAATGAGTGATTAGAAATTAAATTACAATTAGACGATATATAATAATAATTTTAAAGTGCATGGAACCTTCTGTATCTTTAAGGGAATAGTTTCTTTGTCGCTCACCACCAATGTGACCTGCAACGTTCCCGTACTAGCAATACGATAAGATCCGGGAAATGATGGTATGTTATCAACAGTAGTTGCCTCTGGCGCATCCTCATGTGCATCTCCTGTTGCAGAAAATGAATCCACTATGAAATGCCCCCAAGAAAGAACGCTTGAAGGGAAATAAACACATAACAGAAGATAGAGAAAAAGAGGGATCTACCAACAGTGGGTGGACCAATATGACGTGCAGTAGAGGATGTCTGCATGCTACATGTTGCCAACATTGCAGTCGGCAATACAGGTGGGGCTAACCTCTGATGAGGCACCAACGACATTTGCACAGGAACATTGACAACACCTAAAGAATAATACATTAAATATATCAAACATTAAATTTATGAAAAGTGCAAGAATTGTAAATAAGGATGAACCTTTATTATGAACATTGATAGTATCAAGTATGATGTATTTTGGGTACTCAAAGTGATAAGCCAAGCAAGTGATAAGCCAAGAAAATCGTCATCACTCTAAGTACCTGCAACACCCTGATCACAACCACCAGTTTCATGAGGGTGCATAAATTGCTGTAAAAACAACACGTACATATTTTAGTTCATGAAATAAAAGGGAATAAAATATAAACCATTATTGAACTTTTTTTATAATTAAAGCTTTCATTACTGCTTACTTGCAAGTTTTCTATTGTCCGAATCAATACTTGCACCCTCTCTCGTATCTCATCAGTCCGAGGATACACAGATGCCAAAGCAACAATCTCTCTACTAATTTTTCTAAGTGTTTTTTTTATCAATTCCATAGGGTGTGTGGAATTTCCAGGGTCATCATCGCTTAATCCTGTTGAGTCCACATCCCTAGAGAGGTGATCAGGTACTACAAATCCCTTTCCCTTTCCCCGAACATCCGTCTGTGTCAAGAATATCATTAACAATTACAAAATTAGTCTAAAACACTCAAAAAAAGAACATAATAATGTAACAGTTTGCTTCTATCTAATTTGTACAATTACAATGAGGTTTATCTGTTCGGTAGAAGTGTTGCGACCTACATCCCTGTTTGCGCTATGTGATGGATCCATGTCGCCCTGTGACAAATAAAAAATATAAAAACGTTAGCGAAATTAAACCAATAGACTTAGCAAAAAAATGTCATAATAAAATAGTATATTGGAGTCATTAATTGGAGGTTGGTTAATTTAAATGGTATATAGTATGTACCACCCCCATGATATTAACTTTGTTTGTATCTATACGATTCAAACTGTAATCGATTAGAAGCTCTTCGCTTGCACTTATTAATTTTATCGCACATACGAATACATGATTTCCCTCGTGCGCCTCAAATATGCAATTGGGTTGTTTATTAGTTGACCCAGGTCGCCTACTATTTATAAAACCTACAATATTCCCTGTTGCTTTTGGCCTTCCATCAATGTATACAACCACTCGTTTACTTTGTTCATTATCTTTCTGTTGTATATAATTTGTTGACAATGCATACCTATGCATACTTTTTTATATCGAACAATCTGCATCCAATTATTGTAATTTTAACAAGGTCCGACAAACTCCATCAATTCAACAACTTTGTTGTAATAGACCTTTATGCCATCCATGGAAAATAGGCCGAAACCATGTAACGACGAAGGTGCTATGTGATATATCATATCGTTAACACAAAAATTTATGTTTATTGGAGGAAGTTCCTTGGGTACCCATTGTTTCTATAGATGTTTGTACCTCAATGGCACCTCAATGTCACCTTTGGTCTCATCATCATAAGAACATGACCCCCCTTGAGCAAGGAAAAATTTCATGCATTTATTGAATTTTCTTCTAATCTTTTGACCTCTAGTTGATCTCCCTATTGTAGACCTACTACATGTCTCACTTTCATTTTCTATTCCTGCATTTCCCTCACTCGAGGAAGACACATCTGACAATACCTATTTGGTGGTACCTGCACTCCATGAAATGAGAGAGTTAGTTGGTAATGAGAGAGAAATTTTGCAAATGAGGGTAATGTTGATGAAGAAGTCGGCCCTAAAGTTGATGTTGGGATTAAAATTTGAATAAGTCCAACTGGGGCGTCAAGTGTTGATAACTGTATTAGATTTTCTGCTAATGTCGAGGTTTGAAAAACTGAGGAAGTTTGTTTTCCAAGTAATTTTTAAAAAGTAAACCGTTTCTATAGGGTGTATTTACTAGTTATACCTGTCGATCCATGAGATTGTGCAGGATCCTCGTCAAAGGGGTTCAGGTTCCTGCACATGTAATTCAATTATCTTATGTTAGCTAAAAATTACATAGTACACAACATGAACAACATGAACTTTGTAGACAAAAAGAGTATTAAATAGAAAAAAAGATGTTGTCATCATAATTATTGTTTTTTTTTTAATTCCTTAGCTTTACTTTATGTAGACTATGCAGGATCCTCAACTAAATGGTTGACAATGTCTGTAGTCAATGACCTGTTCCCACCAAGGGTGACAACATCACACAGGGACTATACATGAAATCAACACCATCAATTGAGCATCACAAGCATTACATTTGTAAGTTGATAAACAATAAACACATATGTATCATAAGCATCACATGATGTATCATCATATATGTAATTGATCATCATACTTAGCATCACATATGTGTCATCATAAACATGTAATCCATCACATATGTATCATAAATTACCATCCATAACATAGGTAATAAACAATACACATTCTATAAATAAACACAAAGTTCAAAAAATGTCACATGTATCATCATAAACATGTAATCCATCACATATGTATTTTAAATCAACATCCATCACATAGATAATAAACAATCCAAATTCCATAAATAAACACAAAGTTTAAAAAATATCACATAAATAGTCACTTTCCCTATCTTCATCTCCTCGGGGTGGCATAGTTCTATTATAAGGACCTACTAGAGGTCATGGAACATGAATTAAAAATATTAAAAGGTGCATCATGAATTAATTATGTAATGGCATTATAATTCAAAACATAATGAATTAATTATGTAACCATATAAGTCAAAAACAATTCTATCAAGAAATCAATATTAAATAGGCAATATACTAATCGCATACCTCATACATTTCATTCATCATCATCATCATCACCATCATCATCATCATCATCATCATCATCATCATCATCACCACCACCACCACCACCACCACCACCACCACCACCACCACCACCATCATCTTCTTCATCGTCATCACCATCACCATCATCACCATCACCATCACCATCACCAACACCAGCACCGGCACCACCAGCACCACCAGCACCACCATCATCATCACATCCTCATCATCATCATCATCATCATCATCATCATCATCATCATCATCATCATCATCATCATCATCATCATCATCATCATCATCATCATCATCAACTTCTTCTTCTTCATCATCATTGAGAAACTGTCGATCGTGATCATCATCTACTTCATCTTCTACTTCTTCGGTATCTTGTTCTTCCATCACATTATACTTTATCGACCTTCCTCTTGGATCATGTCTAACAACAAATGACCAACCTGGTTTATGTGGAACCTCTGAGTAAAATACCTGCTCACATTGGCTTGGAAGAACATAGGGCTCATCTGTAACTGGTTCAAATGACCTTGTATCAACCATTGTAAAACCAATATCATGTTCAATAACAGTTCTATCAGGATCATTTTTATTCAATCGTAGCTTGTACCATTTGACAATGAACAAAACTAATTTGAAGGAATTAAAGTCGCACTCAAGTATATCATCCAAAATGCCATAGTATCGATTTTGAGACTCTTGAGGATGTATGTCATTTCTTGATGAAATATTTGTCACCTCAAAGACTGCAGTGATGCCAGAATCACAAGTTTTCTTCGTGTCATCCAACTTTTTGATGCGAAATTTATGACCATTGCAGCACATAGCGTTGTGGTGTTTGACCCGTGATATGTCAAACATGTAAAAATTATTGCATAGTGAGTTGATAAACATATGGGTGATTAATAAATTTATACGTACTTGTTTATCTCTTAAACCATTTGCTAAATCAATTTCCCTTTGCGTAACATTGGAATCTCCATTACGATGAGCTTCTTTAACCAATGAAGCCACACCTTCCCATGTTAATGTGTGCTCGGAATGTTGACAACGTTCAATCCATACCGTCATCCAATGAAGATTGTTTGCAATATACAAATGTAGTGCATCCCACTCTTGACCAACTGTACAAAAAATAAATAGATGTCTTACAACCGATTTATTTTGAATATTAAGAATTAATTAACTGCAATAACATCTCATAATTACCTCTCACTTTCCTCAATCTACCTTTCCCCGTCAAGTACTCCCCTTTGAATTTCTTAATTGGGTTGGGATCCCAAATGCGATCCACGTGGATCTTTGCTGCAAACTTAGGAAGCTATTCAGAAATGTACACCATAGTCTGGTATACCATATATCCCTCCACCACAGAACCCTCAGGATGTGCTCTTTGTCGAACCAAAGCCTTCAAAATTTTTAAGTGCCTCTCAGCCATCCACATTGAACTAGTGTGTACAGGTCCACACAATTCAATCTCCTCAACTTGGTGTATGTGGTAGTGTTCTTGTGCATTGAAAAAAGCTGAAGGTAGACACTTTTGCATTTCACACATTAGATGAGGAATTTTTCTCTTCCAATATTTTATATCTTCTTTATGGATTTCTTTCCATGACAGCTACCTACAAGATATTCAAGACGCAAAAAAATATATTACATAACAAGTAAAACAAATCACAAATATAATATCTATACAATGAACTGAACAAATATCACTACTTACCTCATGTATTTTCCGAGATCATATATGACTTGCTTGACATTATTGTCGAAGTCGTTTGGGAGAGATAGAGGTAGAACGTACTTCAACAATTATAAAATTATCTTTTCATTTTTTTTCTAACATAATACAATGAAAAGTACATGCACAATACTTAAATATATAGTAAAAACACAAGAACATGAATTACCTTAATAAAGGTATGGCAATCATACATTTTCATCCCTGGCCCAAATTCACTTTTCTTTGATATGAGATTGTTTATGTTCGCAGGAAATCTTGTGGGAAATTAAATTTTTCGTATGACTTCTTTTATAGCATTGCTTTGTTGGTCCGTTAATAACCAAGGAAGCTTACTTATATTAATCTGGTCTCCATGGCTATTTGATTTAAATGACATTTTTCATTGCATGATTGAAATCTTGAATGTCACTACAAATTTTGACAATTTTTTCTTTGTCACGCCTTCCATCATATATGTTCCATAATGTCTCTGTTATATTCTTTCCAATATGCATAGTATCAAACAAATGCACAATTTTTAACTGCTCGTAGTAGGGCAACCTACTAAATTGTTGGGGATAAATTTTTATTTCCTTAGGAAGGTGGTCATTTATGCCTTCATGACCTTCACGATCATCAATCACATCATCAATAAACAAAACACAATAGAAAAGATGTTTTATGGCATAAACCATTAGATGGAATAACATTACCTTGACGATTAATTCTATTATATTCCAACATCCATAGGTGAGGTGTCATTCTTCGTGGCTTTGTTGTATACTCTTCTTTCCCATTGAAAAAATGTTTTTCAGTATTCGATACTTGTGATTTTTGTGGAGAAAGTTCCTATACTCATCAAACACCCGCTTTCCTAAACTTTTTGAATGACGAGATTTCATCTTTGGACCACAAAATGGACATGCAAATTTTCCCTTTGTTTGAAGACCTACAAGATAATGTATAATTGGATTAAATATATTAATTTTTTGAATTATAATTATCATGCACAACTTGAAAACTATAACATACCACAAAAATGTGTTAGCCTTGGGGCATCATGTATTGTCCATAGAAACATCGCATGGAATTGAAATTGTCTTTGTCCTATTGGTCTAGAGACTTCATACATAGTGACACCATTCCATAACTCCAACAACTCGTTGATGAGAGGATCGATATATACATTCATATCTTTAACTTGGTACTTACCTAATTGAATGAACAAAAACATTACATAATTATTATGACCATTTTTACTGCAATATTTATATTTAAATGTAGACAACTATATTTAAATGATAAAATACCTGAAACAATCATTGCCAACATTATGTGCTCCCTCTTTATTGACATCCATGGAGGAATGTTATTGTTGATAACAAAAACAGGCCACACTGAGTAAATAGATCTCATCTCTCCAAATGGATTGACACCGTTCACTATCAATGAAAGCCTGAGATTATGAGGTTCTTCTTTAAAGTGTGGCCACTTTTCCTCTATGTCCATAAATGCTGAACCATTCACAGGCATTAGAATAATGTCATCTCGACTTCTATTGTGTGCATGGTAATCCATAAATTGTGCCAAGCTAGTGCACTTGAATAATTGTTGCATACGTGAAATAATGGGAATATAGTGAAGAACCTTGCGAGGAACCCTTTTTGTTATTTGATCTGTTCGATATCTATTGATATGACATTTAGGGAATTCAGTTCGAAATTCATGTTGTTTGTGATATATAATATGATCATTGGGACAAGCATCTATTGCTTGATACTCCACTCCAATATCTTTCATAATGGCAGATAATTCTCAGGATGAGTGAGGTAGAATATTTGATGGTGGTAACAAAAACTCACCTATCAATCTACAACAAAAAAATATAATTTGTTAATATAAAGAATATTAATGGTACAACACGATTCACCATTTATTATGACATATATGACATACCTTAACATATGTGAGATTGTTATGTTGGATAAACCATTCATAACCTTCAAGTTCACCAACAACAATACAACAAAGAGAAGAGTTGCCTGGGAGCCTTCGTAAAGGGCCTCAGATGCCTTCTCAAGTAGAGGGACATCATGAACAACATCAAGGTCATCTTCATCATCATGATCAGTTGTGATAGTACTAAATGTGTCATGGATCAATGTATTTGTACCATCATCTTCAATTGTGTTTTGTGGCTCATGATCGTCATCTTCCATGGGATCATTATCTTCAACTTCGATATTCACACCTCCATGTTCGTCCACTTCAAAAATAATATTCTCTAGGTTGTGTTGATCCATATCATGTGCTCTGGGGTGCTTGACCTATATAAAATTGATAAACATAAATAAGCCATGATCACGATCTCATCATCAAGTGATTTCTTATGTATATAAATTGTTAAAACGATATAATGAAAAAAAAACCAATGGATGATAATCATGTCCACCTTCAATGCGACCATGCAATCTACAATGTTTCTTAGCTGTTTTGATTAGAAGTCTTCTAGTATTTAACCACTTTCAAATTTTGCAGGGACAATAACATTTTCCATCACCTTTTGTTTTCAAGTTAGACCATAATCTAGCAATTTTCTCCTTATTTTGTTGTTCGCTGGTATTGTTTGACATGGTCTTTCTTCATAGGCAAGAAAATCAGGCTATAGAACTAGTTATATAGAAGTTGAAATGTTAGTTATGAAATCACGTTTCAGTATAATATACCAAATTAAATTACTTGAACATAGAAATTATGCAAATTGAACCAAAACCATTTAACTCTAGTTCTTTTTCATCTCAAAACATATCTAATGGCTTTGTGGTATGCAATCCTTGTATCATATCTTAAGTTGAATAATGTCGAATTAGGGTAATCCATGAGTGTCTAATGTGAATTCATTATCAATGTTGTGAAGTCATCGAGAGTATGGTGATAGTCATCCTTATAGGATCCTCTCAATACTGTCCAAATTAGTCTAAAAGGAAAGTAACTATCCATTCCCATGCTCATGCATACTTACATGACTAATGCTGCCCTTGTGTATCCTAAACATTGGAGAGACCTTATTTGACTTGCCTAATCAATGCGGTTTCTATCCTAATATGAAATACTGAGTTCTACCCTTGCCTCTACATCAAACTTCTCACATCATGTTTCTTCAACAAAACACACTAATATGAATTGAGCCAACACCATGAGGATAGGGTCAAGTAACATGGCAACTAATCATAATACGTGAAGACGGGGTTCACACATAAGTGTTGGCTCTCAACAATGCCACACTTCCAAAATTGTCAGTCTCAAGACTTCTCGTATTGGGTCAACACTCATTGATGGCCACAAGGCCAAATCAATGTATCTAGGCTTCAAACTCCTTAATCTAGGCTTGGAGGACCCTACACAAGGTCTATGAACACTTACTTGGTATTACAATAGAAAGTGCCTTCCTCTAGAACTTTGTTTGCAACACACACATCATTGGCAATCATTGTTATGATGGATGGTCTATTAGTACAACAAATAAAATGCTTATTCTTTTTCCACCCTTTGAAACTACAACAAGGTATTTGACTTGGTAGGGTCCCCACACATCATTTCAACACCAAACATTAGGAAATTCAACCTTTTGCCTTCTCAATGCATTTTTTTTTGTCTTTCACTAGTTTTCTTAGTCTGATACATAGGGATATTAGACCTATCATGACATCATCACACGCGCAAACTTCCCCATATGTTCCTTGAAGTCTAATATATTAAATACATTTCACCTAGCACTATCTGGTACAGATTCTTATGTCCTATCCATATAGGATGTTTGAACACCACACTATCATCCTTGAATCATGTGTATGATGCAGAGGTAGGGGCATGTATAATGGTTTCAACATACAAAGTCAATGATCATACAGTCCATTCTTATAAACACCCTTGGATATATTAATTGGCTTCTAGGCTTGGGAAAACTAATATGAATTGAGCCAAAACCATGAGTATAGGGTCAAGTATCATGGCAACTGATCATAATTTATGAAGACAGGGTTCACACTCATTGATGGTCATTTTGCAACTCACCTCGAGTCTACATGAGCTGCAGAAGCTTGTGATAAGTATGGATGATTGTCTCCGTCCAATATGTAGTCCTTTCATATTTTAGGTGCCTACACACTATGTTGTTGTTAAGTATTGATGTAGTCTTAATAAATCTCATGACTCCATTACATGTCCACACTTGGGTTAACAAACACAACTCTGTCAAAACAAAAACAATATCACTAGTAAAACTATGACTGTGACAATTAATACCTTTAGGACAATCATAGAAATTTAATCTATTTTATTTGGTTTTGATCCAAAAACCCTTCCAAATTTTGCATAGGGTCCCCTCACCCCTCTCTCTTTCATCAACCACTTCAAAATACCAATCTCTTGGTCTTCCCACCAAATTCTTCACTCTTATTGCCTTTTATTGTCTGATACATAGAGATATCAGACTGTCCTTATGCCCAAACACGTACCAAATTTAATTTGGAGCCCTGCACACAAAATAATATGATACATATCATGAACATAGGTCTTCCCACACATTTGGGTGAATTTATATGCATGGGAGACCAAACTATACATTATTTACTCCTCTCGGTAAACACTAGGCAGGGTTTTGACATTTTTTGGAAAAACTACGATATCTTCTTTAAAACACAATACAAAAAGACAAAATAAATTTAACTCACTGCTCTACCACATCCAATTGACTTCCCATCAAATTATGATGATTTTCACAATGAAAAATGAAGAGAATCAGACCGAAATGTCAAAAAATGCACATAAAACCCCAATTTCATTAAGCAAAACTCTTGGATGGCATGTCAAAGGCCTATTTATTCCCATACAAGTGGGTTAAAACCTCAAACCACCATAAACTAACTTTCCAACCATATTTTTAAGAAGTTGCTACAAGAAATGCAAAAGTTGTCATGGCAATATGCCAACTTTTTTCCCAATGGACCTCAAACTTTCACAATTAGGTCCCAATACATGAATATTTGAATGGTATGGTAGCTTCCAAAGAGGGTAAATCTTGCAGAAAAATTGAACTGACATAAAGATTGCAATAAAATATTTATTCAAATATGCAATTAACAATCTCCATGCACATCAATCCTCTTCACATTTAATGTCTCTCCCTAGCGTTTCAATTTTTTAGATAGTTATTGATTTGATCAAACACATGACAATTATATTTATGGTAGAGTTTCAATTATATTTATGGTGTTTTCTATTCTTGTTTCTGGTATAGCCTATCTCTATATTGTGCCACGCACCATCTTTGCAGCCTTCCAAAGTAGTGTTATGTTTGTTCATTGCCCCTTTTACTAAACTCTATAAATTGCAATCTTGTATTTATTTTTAATCGATGCTTTCCTAAATTGTTTGATCTACCATCTTGTTAGAAATCTCATCTCTATTATGCTTTGATGGATGTCGCATCCTGTTACAAACCTCACATTTTGGCACTGATAGAAAGGATATTAGCAAAGGTTGTGGATTATGGCTTTTACATCTACCAATTGTCATTCCATCTTGTGCATATGGATTTTACATGTAGAAGAAATAAATTTGATAAATAGTCCATATGGTGGATGATAAGTGAAGGATGTAAGTACTAAAGGTGTGGCACTAGTGGCTTTGGTAAATCAAGGTGACTAGAGGTTGTGGAAGGAGAAATGGTGGAAGTTGGATCTATGGTAGAGGTGGGAGTAGATGTTATTTACGCATGAAAATATTAAGCTAATACTCATAAAATAGCTAGGAATCTAACCTAAGGCATTCTATTTGTTAATAAATTTCTCTACCATTGAGCTACTACCCCCTTTCTTACCATTCCATTGTTGGCTTGAGTGTAGATTATTTTCAAAACCCATTATAAAAGACATTATAGGTTCTTGGGGCTCCTAACCTAACCTAGCTTTGATAACATTTTGAGCTACTACTCATGGACTAGTTAGGTTACCAAGATATGACCTCCTATTTGTTGTTAGAATGCGATCTATGACTAAGTATTAGAGGATCTTACTAACTTGGGTAGAATGCTTTTATGTGTCTATGACATGACTCCTAGTAACTATATAAGGATCCTACTAGTCCTAGATCTATGCCTTGTCTTTTTGATATGGTTCCTAGTGAGAATATATGAGTATTACTAGTTCTAAATGTCATAACTTTGTGTTTTGCATGCTCCATGTGTGTTACCAATGTTACTCATATTACTCACTTTATACTTCCCTTTTATCTCAATATTGTAGATTGACAATATCATAAGTCTTGGGAGCTACCACCTTTCCAAACTTGTAGTCATCTTGACTCTTCAATATCTTGGTGAAAGAATATTTGGTTTCTCCATATTTTCCCAAGAGTACATGAGCATAATTTTATACTCTTGCTAAGAGGGGGATAAATATTGCATCATAAGTTGTATCTCTTTATAATTATACACTAGGTTTGGACTCACTTTAGTGGTTGTGCCTTATTTATGCCTAATTGTACTTAGGTTTGAGAATGTTTCCATAAATTTGGTTCATTACCTTATTCATGATGTTCCTCATGGCTCAATTTTCTAGGACCAGGGTATTGGGAACCCTTATTCATGGAAATTGGACCTAATATTTAAAAGATGAATGTTGGATTCACAAATAGTAGGAATTTCCTCTCCAAATTTGGACTTTTCCAAAAGTTCAATTTGAAAAGGTGCAAGCTGCATATAGATACAAGTCTATTTCTCATTTTAAACCCCTATCAACTCCAACCTAGATCTACCAATTTCTCAATCAAGCAATTCAAATCAATTGAGCATAGATCTATAATCAAGGAATAAGGCATTCAAAGATACAAATTTGTTACATCAGTTATGATCAACTACATTATGTTTTTCCATGATGAAAGTATACACTAACATGTTCTATAAACATTAAAGCATTTCAAAATTGAGGTATACTTGTTAATTTTTTATTTACATTTATGTTTGGAACATATTAACACAAACTGTAATGTTATGAGGCTTCCTCTGCTAGATACCTCCCTAGAAGTGGTTCAAGATGACTCTGACGCACATTTGTAAATGTGCAAGGAAATACAATAGACAAAAACAATAGTAGAAAAGGAAGATGGTTTTCCAACTAAAGACCTTAACATAAAACAAGAAAAATTTAAGTAACTATCTGGAACTACCTCACTGCTAGAGGGGGTGTGGTTGATAACTACAAAAATAGTTTGACAATGGCCTCTCCTACTCTATCTTCTAATGAGAACTGGAAACTCATCAATGCTACTCGTGAAATGTTGATCCTTTAACCGGTTAGCTCATTCTTCGCTGTGTATACATCCTAGTGCCATGGTAGGGGCAGGGTGGGAGAGAGAGAAAAGAGAAAGAGAGGTTGATTGCCCTTTGGGCCGTATAGAATTCATGGTGGTGAAAGGGGAAGATTGAACATCGAAAACCGAGGCATGGGGGCAACATTAAAAGACTTCCGATGATGTTGACCTAGGAACGACAAAGCACGGGTAGTTGTGAAATGCAGTGGATAACTCAAGCAATGGGTGAGACGCAAGCAATTCATCATATATGCAAATCAATGAATGAATGTGAAGATTCAGCTACCTCAAATGGTGAAGATTCTACCCAAGCAATTCCTCATATTATGCAAATCCAAAATTCCTCATGCAAATATTATGCAAATCCGAAGATTCAATGAATGAAGGTGAAGATTCAGAAATTCCTCATATTTTGCAAATCCGAAATGAAGGTGAAGATTCTACCTCGAATGGTGAGTGTGTGAAAGTACCTCGAATGGTGAGTGTGCCGTTTGATCTTTCCAGGGGTTGAGGTTGACGTGGAAGCCTGCATGGGATTGCAAATGCACAAATGACTTGCCCTCTTTTTTTTTTTTAAGTATAATGCCCATTGTCGTCAAAATTTTGATGAACGCGAGCACTTTTTTGAAAAAAAAATAAATTTCATTGCTAATGCCTTCTCTGTTGAAACCAAATGTGAAATTACCGTCAGAATTCCGACGATTTCGAGAATTTATTTAAAAAAAATCAAATTTGGTCACAATATACCTTCTCCATTGGAAACCTCTGTTGGAATTATAGACCAAATGTATTAGTGTGAGAAGAGACAAAGAGGTAGAGGTGGAAGGTTTTCTGGAGGAAGATCTCAAGGAGGAAGAGGATATTCGAGAGGAAGAGGAACCTGTACATATTAGAACAAGGACAAGGAAGTAAGAAAAGAGGGTAGTTCATATCGAAAGGATGACATAAATTTCTACCAAAGAAGAGAACCCGATGGTTACCAGAATGAGGGTTTTGGAAAACATTGCAGAAGATAAGATAAGTGAGTGTTTACAAGAACTTGCTATAAGTGTGGAGGATAAGGACATCGTGCTTTTGAATGTAAGAAGATAGAGGACACCGAGAGAAAAACATTGGTAGAAGAAAGCCCCACCAGATCAACTAACAAAATGGAAGATGGAGAACTTTTGATGATGAGGAGAGATATGTGTCATATCAGAGAGGATGAAGAGCCCTTGCAGAGGTGGAATTGTTCAAGACTAGATGTAAGGTATCAGGTAAGTGCTGTAAAGTAGTTATTGATAGTGGTAGTTTGGATAATCTTGTTTTAGAAGAAATGGTGAATAAATTGAATTTGGAAAGATTGAAACACCCTATGCCTTATCAGATAACATGGATTCAGGATGATCATAAGTTGTTAGTAAGTGAGCAATGTTTGGTGAAATTGAAAAATTGGGAATTATCATAATGAAGTTTTCTGTGATATTATGCCTATGGATATTTGTCACCTTTTGTTGGATAGACCTTGGCAGTTTGATAGACAGGCAATACATGATGGGAGAAAGAACATATACACTACTGTAGCAAATGGGATGAAACAAACCTTGTTACCCTTGGAGGATCCTTTGAAGAGGGAAGTTTGCACGAATGCTAGAATATGTTTGGTGGATGGAAGGAAATTCTTGGATGGAATGAGACATGAGAATGTATGTTTTTCTTTAGTTCCTAAGAAGATTGAGAACCTATAACCTGAAGGAGAACAACCAGAGGAGATAAAATTATTGTTGACAGAATATGAAGACATCATTTTAGATAATGTGCCTGATAGATTACCACCTGTGAGGAGTATCAGTCATTGCATGGACCTGATTCCTAGAGCTAGTTTGCCTAACAAAGCTGCACACTAGATGACATCGATAGAGAATGAGGAATTGAATAGACAAGTCTAGGAGCTATTGAAGAGAGGTTTGATCTGAGAAAGTTTGAGTCCTTGTGCAGTACCAATAGTGTTAGCACCTAAGAAGAATGGAGAATGGAGGATTTGTAACAATTCCAGAGCAATAAACAAGATTACAGTGAAGTACTGGTTTCCTTTACCTAGGATGGATGACATAATGGATTGTTTGAGTGGAGCCAAATACTACACAAAGATAGACCCGAAGAGTGGATATCATTATATTAGAATCAAAGAATGAGATGAATGGAATACAACATTCAAGACAAATGAAGGATTGTATGAATAGTTGGTGATGCCTTTTGGATTGACTAATGCACCGAGTACTTTCTTGAGATTGATGAATGAGGTATTGAAGAAATTATTGGGTAAGTTTTTAATTATATATTTGGATTAAATTTTGATTTTCAATAAGACAAAAGAGGAGCATTTGGTGCATTTAAGATAAGTTTTGCAGAGGTTGAGAGAAGAAAAGTTGCTGATTTAAACCTTAAGAAGTGTAGTTTCATGAAGGAAGAGTTAGTCTATTTAGGATTTGTAATATCTGCAGATGGATTGAAGATGGATCCTAAGAAGTTAAGAGCAATTGTTGAATGGCCTACACCAGAAAGCATTGGAGAGGTAAGATCATTTCATGGACTGGCTATTTTCTACCTTAAGTTTATCAAAAATTTCAGTTTAGTTTGTAGTCCTTTGACTGTGACAATGAGAGGAGATAGGAACGAATTTAAGTGGACCACCAGAGAAAATAAAAGTTTTGATTTGCTGAAGCAGAAGGTCACTGAACAACTTGTGTTAGCTTTACCAAATTTCAACAAAGTATTTCAAGTGGACTGTAATGCAAGCGGGATTGTAATTGGAGCAGTAATGAGTCAAGAAGGGAGAGCAGTAGCTTATTTCAGTGCCAGGAGGAGATATTCAGTGTATGATCAAGAATTTTTTGCCATAGTTCAAGCCTTGAAAAAATGGAGACATTACCTGTTACCTAAGGAGTTTGTGTTGTATACTGATCATCAAGTCTTGTAGTATTTGAACAGTCAGAGTAAGTTGAATCAGAGACATATGAGATGGGTATAATTTTTGCAGAGTTACACCTTTGTGTTGAAGCATAGGAGTGGGAAGTCAAACAAAGTTGCCGATGCATTAAGTAGAAGGAGAAATTTACTGACAGAGATGAGAGTGACAGTATTAGGATTTGAGGAGTTGAAGACCTTGTATGATGATGACCCTGATTTTGTAGAAACTTGGAAAGCATGTAGAGAACCAATTATGGTAGATAGAACTAAATGGTTGGATTATTTCATTTAGGATGGGATTTTATTCAGGGGAGTTCAATTGTGTGTACCCAAGAGTTCTATGAGGGGGAATCTAATAAAGGAGAAGCATAGTGGAGGATTAGCCGAACACTTTGGTGTTGACAAAATAGTAACATTGGTGAGTGAACATTACTTTTGGCCTCAAATTCATAAGGATGTCAGTAAATTTGTGCAGAGCTATAGAATTTGTCAAGTTATAAAAGCTAGTAGTCAGAATGTGGGATTGAATAAACCTTTGATAGTACCAAAGAGACCTTGGGAAGACATAAGCATGGATTTCATACTTGGATTGCCTAAGACAAAGAGAGGAAATGATTCTATATTTGTGGTGGTGGATAGATTCTCAAAGATGGATCATTTCATACCTTGTAAGAAGACATCAGATGTAGTGTATGTAGCTGACTTATTTTTCGAGGTAGTGAGATTGCAAAGATTACCTAAGAGCATAGTTTCAGACAGAGACACTAAGTTTGTTGGCTATTTTTGGAGAACACAAGTTGGAAGAAGATGAAGACAAACTTGAAGTTTAGTTCTACTTTTCACCCACAGATTGATGGATAGACAAAGGTAGTAAACAAGAGCTTGGGAAATTTGTTGAGATGCTTAGTTGGAGAGAAAACTAGAAGTTGGGATTTGATTCTTGCACAAGCGGAGTTTTCCTACAATAATTCAATGAACATGAGTACTAGAAGAACACCTTTTGAGATTGTTACCAGATCACACCCTAGAGGTATATTAGAATTGAGAGATATCAATAATGAAGACAAGCAGAGTATAGAAGCAGAAGAATTTGTAGATCACATGAAGGCCTTGCATATTCAGGTATATCAACATTTGGAGGATATGAACAGTAAGTATAAGGAGAAAGAAGATGAGAAGAGGAGACATAAGGAATTTGAAGTTGGCGATGAAGTGATGGTGTATCTGAGAAAAGAGAGATTTCTAGTTGGAACCTATAACATGTTGAAGATGAGGAAGTTTGGAACTTTTAAGATCTTGAGGAAGTTCAATTTAGGAAACACATATGAAGTGGAGTTACCAAATAGTTTGAGTATTTCACCTATATTTAATATTGCAGATCTACATTAGTATCATGAACCAAAATTTAGTGAAGACAGTATTGCAGAATTGGAGAAATAGTTGCCCCGAAAGGAACCAGAGTAGATTAAAGACATTTTGGATAGTAGGATTGGGCATAGTATCTGGAGCAGTTAGTATAAGCAATCAGTATAAGGAGTACCTTGTGAAGTGGAGGGACATACTAGTTGAAGATTCATCTTGGATTTATCAGGAAGAGGTAGACCACCTTGGTTTTCCTCTGACCCCAACAAAGTGAGAGACTCACTTTTTCAACAAACCCAGATGTCCGATGCAAGAGAATCCCCAGTTCTTGGCAATCTTGCATGAACCAAAAACATTTCTTTTCTAGTTTGTTTTCTGTTTTACAGTTTCAACATTTCTTTATGTGTTTTCTTGCATTGGCTCACCGGATCTTGCAGAGCTGGATTTTCCTTGAGGACATGATCGTCTTTCTTATTCCTAAACCATAGAGCATTTGGATCATTTAACGGCAAGTTATCGATTCCGGATTCCGAGACAGTTTTCTGGCCCCAAAACCACTTGGACCTATTTGTATTGGCGAATCTTGCGGACCCTTTCTGTAGCTTGCAGAGCTTTAGTTCATTGATCCTGATGTTCCTTGGTGTGTGGCTGACCTTCCCTTTGATCAACACTTCATCTTTTGTATTTTCTAGAGGAATCTCTTTGGCGGAGGCCGACCTGTTGGTTTTACACGTTTAATCTTGTTCTTCAACATTTGATTCCCTTTGGGCCGACCGAATCTCCTTGGATCATATAAATCATTGTAATTGAGTATTATAATTCATCTAGAGAAGTTAGAGAATAATATAGAAGATAGATCTTAAGAATTAGAGGTCCGAAGTTGACCAATTCTGTAATTGAACATGTATGTGGTAGACCAATGAACCAAATCTTGTATACTAGATGTTATCGGTTATCTGTGATCAGTTTTCATGATCTAATTCATTCAGTTTTGTATTGCCTCCATCATATCCTCTTGTTTCCGTTGTGTTTACTCTTGCTGCTCGGTTTGGATTGATCTCTTTGAGGTCCCTCCTAACCGGTGACTGTACCAAAAGGTCAGGACCTATAATCATGAATCAACCAATACCACAACCCATTGATTACATACATGATCACGTTATGTCAATGCTCAAAAGTACATGAATAACAGTGACACCATAATCATCACAATAGCTATACCTACACTTAACCCTCACTGTATTAAGACTCCTAGTCTCACATGCATAAAAATCATGTATTCAAAGTAAAATACAACCAATATACCTATCTCCATCAAATTTAAAACTCTAAAACTATCTATAAATATAGATTATAAAGAAGAAAGTATAATAATTTATTGTGCTAACATATTTGTATATACAAACATGAAGTTTTATATTTTTTTTGGATGCTCACACCATCACACCTTAAATATTAGACATCTACAAGCACTACAAAATGTGCAAACCTGTGCTTAATCATCCAAGTTAAAAACCACTCGATCCATTATGTAGTATGTTTCAAATTCTCTCTATTGTCTATTCAAAATCGCACATTTGATTATGTATTTGAAACATATAATGTGTTAATAATAATGGAGAAATGTTGGCTTCATAAACCAAATTCTAGAAAATAAATAGAAAAATATAATGATCAAACATATACCATTATGTAGTGCTTAGGGAGATCTTTGTAATGCTTATAAAAGGTAACAAAATTGATAACATATATAAAAATTATGTGTGATGACCCATTTTAAAAAATTTATTAAAACCTTATAATGTTCGAATTAATGAAGAGAACATGATTAGGCACTCACAACGAAACCAAATCATAGTAAGAATTAATTTTTTAATGGGGATCCTTAGGTTTACTAAAACAATTTAAAGATGTTGGAGTTTAATGGGTGTCAATGTTCATTGCTATTAGACTTGATATATTTGCAATATATTTTGACATAGTACACATTATTTTTCCATTAACCTTGATACATTACCTAGTAAATCTTTTGCTAGATGTCCACAAAATAGTCAACTACCTACTTTAACGATATACGACTTCCACTAATTGTATTTAAATGATTCTTGATAAATATAGCGGTTCCAATGAGGGTGTGAATTGTTTTATAGTTGGTAGTTATAAAGTTTTGGTTTTGATATTTTTTTTGTTATGCACATGATAAAATTTGGATGGGTTCATTTACTATTTTGGTAAAACTTAACTTTAAAGGTGATGAACAATTTTTTTAATGGGGATCCATAATTTTACTAGCAACAATTAAAGAGGTTGAATTTTAATGGGTGTTAACATTCATTGATATTACACTTGATACATTTCTAATATGGTTTAGAACATGTCATGTGTAATAATATTGTTGTCATCAAATTTAATACTTTGCATTATCTAGTTAATTGTTAGCTAGATTTTCACAAAATAGTCAGCTGCCTACTTTAGCCATAGGCCACTTTTACTAATTGTATCTAATGGGTTCTTGATAAATGTAGGGTTCCAATGAGGTTACATGAATAGTTTTACAATTGATGGTTTCTCTTTAATATCTAATGATAGAGCAAGGAATGTAACTATTATTATTAATTCATATCCTAGAAAGTTTGTTGGATCTCAAGTTATTTCTTTTGATGTGCTCAAAACTTAAGGTAGTGGTGGAATCTCATGTGTAAAGACATCTATGATCTTACATTTTATGTTCTCAAGTAATTTTTATGACTGATGAATTTTTAATTATCATCCTCCACACCACTTCTTAAACTAGAGCTCTATAATAGGGTATGAACATCGATGTACAACCCCATTGATTAAAATACTCTAATGCTTTTTCAATTTTATGCTAGAGTCAGAATGAAATTGCCATCTTGTATCTTGTGTACATTTTGCTCCAAAATTTTAGCCATTAGTAGAGAGTGTATTTGCATTGCAAAACTTATTTAAAATAGTCACTTATTTATATGAAGAAAAATATTATAGAAATTTTTATCTAAATATGAAAAACTAATATTCTTTTAAATTTGTAAGTAGAATTACAAAAATTGTTAAATGTTGACAAGCATGCTACAAGCAATATGTTGAGAGTGTTAACAAACACTCTTACCTTTTTATCTTAAATTTGTGAACTATTTACATGTCAAAAGTATCAATACTTTATAACAAGTATAATATTTTTAAAATAACTACATAAAATTTATGTCTCAAAGTATTTAGTAAATAATTATAATTTAAAATAAACTAATTCCAAATCATCATTTTTGAACATTTTTTAAATAAATATATTTAAGATATCTAAATAATTTAATTACAAATCAAATAGTTTAATTGAAGATTAAAAAATAATTTAATAATTATCAAACTAGATAATAGGTGTTTAAGAGGAGGTATCTCTCCAAACATACATAACATACTTTTGTTTCAATTTAATTATGTTGAAGATGCTACCTTATTTGAGATGAACTAGGGGAAAGGACCCAGTAGTTGTGCACCCTAACTTCGCGCTTCTCAAAATCCTACTTGGAAAATTCAAATCACTCCGATTTTTTTACAGCAGCTTACTTGGCAAGTCCCCTTCTTATAACTAAGGTTTCAGGGCCACATCATCAAATATGATGCCACATCAGCATGCTTTTTGCCAAGGTGTCCAAAATAGTCCCCCCAAAAAGTGAGACCAATAGGCGTGCAAAAGAGACCCCAATAGTTGTGCAGCTGACACGGCATCACCCGATTGGTTACTTTTTACAATATTAGTACATTTCTTAACAACTATTGGTACATTTCCTAACAACTGTTGGTACATTTCCTAACAAAAATTGATATTTTTTGTTTCAAACTATAAGTTTTATTTGTTCAATTTTTGGAACAAAAGGTATCAACAACCCTCACAACAATTGGTACATGCTCAACTATTGGGTCCTTTCCCCTACTTGAGTTTGAAAATCAACATTCAAAACTCTATTATTCCTAATGCAAGATGATAGGAGCAATCCTCTTCGTCCGTCTTGCCCCTTACCCTTTAAGTTTTCTTTATTGCATGCCACTTATTATGATGTTTCAGAAATGTACTTAATACACACAATTTCTTGCAAAATGCACAAGTGGCTGTGACATTTACAACAGTTAAACTTGTCCTTTGACTAGAAAGAATTCAATTTGCCAACATAGTGCAACTTCATAAATTTTGTGTATTCTTTTTTTTTTTTTTTAATGTTGCAATGGAAAGTGATACGTGGTAAATGTTCATTTAATTATGAGCACTTTTGACTACCAAACATTTCTAAACCCATGAAAAAAATTCTACGTGCTCATGGTTGATTTTATCAAAAAGAAAAAGAGTAGTTTTATTGTAGAAAATAAAACCCTTTTTCCTAGAATGTGCTTCCCACTTCGACCAATCATTCATTTACGTGTCATGATAGAAAATACTTAATTAGTATCTGTATGTGGTGAAAATGGACAACAATGATAACAATATTGAAAGACTAAAATGGATTCAACCACCAAACCCTAGCCTAACAATGAACAAAGATCCACCATAACATATGAAGATAACCTAAGACAATGCAAATAACTCAAAAATCACAAAGATTATACCATCACATGTCCACTAGGGTTTTGATCTCCATTCTTCCTATCTCCATTGATCTTGCTTGATATACTTGCTCTCAGATTTTTTTATGCACAAGAGCTCAACAAAGAACGGAATGTGGTTGCAAGTAGAATTGTAGTGCAGTCAATTGATCAAGTAGTTAGGGTAGACAATGAAGAAAGCATCTCCTTAAATAGAAGACACAATAAGAAATGGAGGGTTAAGATTGAGAGGTGTAAAAAAGGAGGTCGGCTAGGATTAAAGGGTAGGTATAAGAAATACCAAAATAATGAAAAAGGTAGGTAGTGTAGGAAATAAGAGATGAATGACATGTGTCATGTGTAGAAAAAGATAATGAATTAATTAAATAAATAAAGATTTATTTAATTAATAGAAGAAGTAGGACAATTAAATAAATAAAATATTTATTTAATTTAGGAAAGGGATAATTTAAATAAATAAATGTATTTATTTAAATGAGAAATAAGGCTAGAAGAGGATAAATGAATTAATTAAATAAATAAAAATTTATTTAATTAATAGAAGAATTAGGCTTAGATAATTAAATAAATAAAATATTTATTTAATTAGACATGACAATTTTAGGTGTCTACATTTTGCCCCTCTTTGAGACAATGCGGCTTGTCGCGTTGTTTCAAAGAAAAATAAGATGAACTGATACAAAGTTGCCCCAGAATAAGGAATGATATGCCCCCTTGAGAGATTGGATGAAAAAGTCTGGAAAGAGTGCAGACAATCTCTCGATAAGAAAGACGGGATAGAATGGACTGATCGGATAAAGTGACAAAGTCACAGGATGAGAAAGACTGACTCGGGAAATGAAGGCCAGGGATAGGGTAGGCTATAAGATAGACCATGGGCAAAAGACATCCTCATTGTCATCCACACCCTTAGAAGATCACAGTGCAGAGCGAGAAAAGAGCAGCAACAGTCAGCAGTGATGGCATTCATTCATAGATTCGACCGTGTCCGCCGATTCCAGAGGCCAGCAGATGCAGGAGAGCCGGTAAGTACCCGAAAACCTCCTCGTACTTTCACGCATTTCGAGTTTTGTCATAAATGCATGTTTAGGAGCAATAAATGCGCTAGGAATAGGATATTTAAAAAGTGCAAAAACGCGCAACCGCGTCTGTGTCAGCGCCAGGCGCGTCTGTGTCGGGTCCAGGCGCGTCTGTGCCTGGAACCGCGTTTGTGTTGAATGCGGACGCGTTTGTGAAATGTAGCAGCGTCTGTGCTTTATAGGAGCGTTTATGTCATGTAGGGACGTCTATGTTCCCTGATCGCGTTTGTGTCTGGCATAGGCACGTTTGTGTTCATAAAACGCGTCTGTGTTTCAGAAGCGCGTTTGTGCAGTCTATAAGCGCGTTTATGAGTTAAAAGCGCGTGTGTGTTGCAAAAGTGCGTTTGTGTGTTTAAATGCATGGTTTAGGTCAAATCGGCAGTTCTGTGATGAACATACGCTATCGATTGGATAAGCTGTTGAGAGGATACACTCAAGCAGGTCCTCTAGAAAGATTAGGATAGATCCAGGCACTTTGTGATGAACAGGGAGCACCAAGATAGGCAGCACTTTGTGATGAACAGGGAGTGCGAATGTGAGTGACACTTTGTGATGAACAGGGAATGTCACACACGTAGTACTTTGTGATGAACAGGGAGCACTACTAGGATGGATAGCAACACTTTGTGATGAACAGTGAGTGTCACTAGGATAGATAACCAGATGCATTTAGGTAGCAAGTAGCATTTTGTGATAAACAGTGAATGCTACGATAACTGACATGATTGAGTTGCTTGACTGCAGGAGTATTTGCCGATGCTGGAGTCACGGGAGAGATTCCCATCGACTCAGAGACAACGACCAGAGTTGTCGATCCAGGACATGATTTCCATTGAGGAGATGGGTCTCACACATATGCTCTATGTGCCCGAGTTTCGGGAAAACATGGGGTTGCTGACTGCGTTGGCCGAGAGATGGCACTCAGAGACATGCACGTTTCACCTGCCGATGGGTGAGATGACAGTGACATTGGAGGATGTATATAGGATTCTGCATGTTCCTATTTATGGAGAGTTGATTCCCTACGACCGTGACGGTGACAGGGAGGAATTGAGATGGGTTTTTCAGGATCCTGAGTTGGAGATGCGAGCAGGTCATGTAGCCTGGGACACCATGACTGCCACAGGATTAGCATTGCTGACAGTTGTTGGGGGAGTCATCAGTGGATATTTGTGTCCAGACAGGGCCACACGAGGATTGGCAGTGGGCTGGGGAGGGGCCTTGGAGACGCTGATGGCAGAGCACACTAGGTATGCATGGGGGCCATGTGTCCTAGCACATTTGTATTATGAGCTGCATCAGTTTGTATACCACGGATCAGTGGGTTTGGGCTGCGGTGTGACTCTCTTGCAGGTGTGGGCCTATGAGCACCTTCCCATCACACGGCCCATTCATTTCAGAGGCAGAGGACAGGGACAGAGTTTTGTGCACCTGTATGACATGATCACATCCCAGCCTCGGATTGAGAGATTAGAGCATTGGAGGCGAGTCATTGATGATATTGACATGGTGATCTGGAGGCCGTACCTGGGGTGCGAGGAGTGGGAGGACGATGCCTTGGAGCTACCATATGTGTTTAGGAGCAGGTATCTGATGGGGCGGACGCCCTATATTCTAGAGAGGCAGCTGGTAGACAGGGTGTGCAGGCAGTTCGGGCGGATTCAGCGGATGCCACGAGGCTCGGGCATGTATGCCCGGACGGTCAGAGATCAGGTGCAGTTTGGCCCACTGTTATCATATGATCAGGCAGTGACACAGTTAGCTGAGATGATGCCGATGCCATGGGACATGTGGCCAGAGGTAGATGATGCAGGGATGGACGCAGAGTACTCTGCGTATTGGGCAGAGCATCCATTTCCCAGATTGACAGATCCGGCAGAGCCAGTGGATGGAGAGGGTGGAGGAGATGATGATGATGGAGGAGGGGATGGAGGTAGGGGCTGGCGGAGGCGAAGGGGAGTGGTGGGAGAGAGGCGGGTGGCACCTCGGAGGGAGGGAGGACAGGAGAGAGCAGCTCCAGTGGTGAGAGGACGGGGTGGACTGCCCCTACAGGTGCCAGCAGCACAGGGTCCCAGAGAGGGACAGAGACAGGTGCAGCCAGAGGGACAGAGACAGGTACAGCCACAGGTACCTATACAGGCACAGGGACAGGTGCAGGCAGAGGTTGAGGGACAGGCACCTGTAGAGGAGGAGCCACAGGCAGAGGCGGACAGCGGAGACTCTGAGGAGGATGAGGTGGTGAGGCTGCGGGAGATCTGCCAGGGCCAGGCAGATGAGATTGAGGATTTGGTTCGAGAGAGGAACCACCTCAGGATCAGGGTCCGAGACACAGAGCGGGAGAGGGATCAGGCCATCCAGAGATACACAGAGGCCGAGACAGCTCTGAGGGCAGGTAGGCGGGCAGCAGAGGATGCAGGGGCAGGCTACGCATATGTTCTGCGAGCCGGAGAGGAGATCGCCTACTGGAGGGATCTATACTATGCAGCCGTGCCAGCAGATCAGCGGGCTAGGAGCTTCCATAGATCGTCGCGCACAGCGATGGCTACGGGAGGGAGCCGCAGGAGACAGGCATCCAGCGGTGGGGTCATGGGGCCTCCACCACCACCAGAGAGACAGGGGGATCCAGGGGCGGGTCTATCTATAGCTCAGACTCCGTCGAGGCGAGGCGGCTCCGAGGGAGGGAGTTCCTCATAGCTATAGTGGGCTCCCATTGTATCGGTATATGTATCATTGTTGTATTATAGACACCTGCGGGTGATTCTTTTGTAGCCATATGATTCTTTTGACATCATTGTATCATGACACATTTTGAGTATATATGAGAGATGATCCATTTTTGCGGCAGCTATATGCATGCGTACCTTATGTGATGAAATGCTTCTTATGTGATACATGTTTTATGATATGGATGCTTATATGATGCAATGCAATATATTTTTGTTCTTTTATGTTTTATATGAGATGCATGATGCAAATGTGAATGTATGTAATGCAAATGAATATGATAATGCAAATGATTATTTACATAATGAAAATGTGAGATGTGCTAACATGTGTTGTATGCAGGATGTGATGCAATTGTGATATCTATATGTATGTATGAAATGCTTATATGTGGTGATGCAGGTGTAACTATATGAAATGCAAATGTTTTTGGTGTGTCATTGTACTCAGTCATGTGATAGCGGGCTACGCGGACTTGAGAAGAACGATGGAAGTCAATCAAGAAAGGGGGATGGAAGACAAAAGATATGAATGTGAAAGAGCTTCTTGTGCGTTATCATCATTGAGCTTTATTATGGCAAAATAGGTTATGACAATCGAGGCATATGTTCGACCCAGAAAGTCATTGTACCTGTTTGCATGGAGATAAGACAGTCACAAACAAGGAATGCCCCAGTTCATACTAGACTCACAGTGTCCTCATATCCTTGGACAAGTCATAGCATTACTAAAAGACAATCCACAGATAGCAAATGCAAATAGGTGACGATACCCCATCCTCGCCTTTCTAGTCAAAGACATCCTGGAGATAGAATCTCTAGTCAAAGACATCCTGGAAAAGCTAAAAGACATGTCACCAAAAAGATAAAATCAAAAGAAAACCAAGACCCGACACCAACATCCACTGTAGTCCTCAAGTTTAGTGTCTCTTGTCACTTGTATAAGTCATGTTTGATTGTGGTCACAATGTTCACTTTCACAAAAAGGATAGATTAACACTGAACCATATGTTGTCTGAGTCTGTTGAAAGATTTGATTTGTTGAAGCCCATTGTTGCTGCTGTGTTTTATCTGAAACTGATTGAATCCATGAAACTGATACTTTATTGCGGAGAAGATGAAACTTTATTGCGGATCTGTGATGCAAATGTTGCTTTATTGCGGATTGTGCGCGAATAGACTGAAGGAAGCTGGAAGAAACTGTACTCCTCGAAACATGTGATGTTCTCAGTTCCACACCCATCACTAGACGTAGGATTTTGCCTTAGCCACAGATAGGATCTGATTTATTATGGATGGAAAGGGAGTGAAAAGGGAGGGTTATGGATGGCTAACCAATCTTAGGTAGATCAATAACAAGCCATGATGGGAATGGGTAAGTTTATTGTGAACGAATAGGTTATGAGTGTGTGCAAAGTGAAAGATGAAAGAGAATCCTGAAAGAGGGAGGAGCAATGTCTCTACGCATGGTGCTGGTGACCCAGTTTTCACCATGGTACTTGCCCAGGGCGCCACCGAAGTGGTTTTCACCGTTGGACGAAATTATTTCTCTTTACTTTTTTGGATTTTTCAATTTTTTGTTGTCACAAGGCGCCTGTTGGCCAGGTTTTCACCAAGTAATGATTTTTTTGTTTTATAAATTTTTTTTGTATTTTTGAACTTTTTTGATTTTTTTTTGTATTTTTGCATTAGGATATTCAAAAAGAGCTATGTGTAGAACCTGCGAAGGTGCATGCTGTTGATAGGATCCTCCAAAGATTCCCCTTCTGTAGTTGAGAGCTGATATGCCCCAGATCCATATGCTGCTGTGATGATGTAAGGACCAAGCCAATTTGGTTCGAACTTGCCCTTCTTATCTCTGTCTTGCTGATTTTTGGGGTTCTCTCTGAGGACTAAGTCACCTACCTCAAATGTGCGAGGCTTGACCTTGTGATTGTAACTGCGACTCATTCTTTGTTGGTAAGCCTTGAGATGATTAAAAGCAGTGTGTCGTCGTTCCTCCAACAGTTCTAGTTCTTGTAAGCGGGAGACCCTGTAGTCTTCATCGTTGATTATGTTTCTCAAGGAGACCCGTAAAGAAGGTAACTCGACCTCAATAGGCAAGATGGCTTCAGCGCCGTAGACAAGTGAGTAGGGTGTAGCTCCTGTAGGTGTGCGGACACTGGTACGATAGGCCCAAAGTGCGGGATTGAGTTGGACATGCCAGTTACGGCCAGCGTCGTCGACTGTCTTTTTAAGTATTTTGAGAATTGTTTTGTTAGACGCCTCAGCTTGGCCATTACCTTGGGGGTAGTATGGTGTGGAGAAACGGTGAGAGATATGGAAGCGCTCACAGAGTTCACGAACATCCTGGTTCTTGAAAGGACGCCCGTTATCGGTGATAATGGAAGTAGGAATCCCGTATCGGCAAATGATGTAGTTCAGGATGAAAGTAGCGATTTGTTTCCCAGTAACTTGTGTGAGAGGCACAGCTTCAATCCACTTTGTGAAATACTCTATGGCTGTGATAATGAATTTATGTCCATTGGAAGAAGGAGGGTGAATCTTGCCTATGAGATCGAGTCCCCACTGACAAAAGGGCCAAGGAGATGCAAGTGGCTGTAGTTCTTGTGCTGGTGCATGTATAAGGTCTCCATGAATTTGACACTGCTTACACTTCTTGACAAACTGATATGCATCTTTTTCCATAGTAGGCCAGTAGTATCCAGTCCTGATGAGTTTCTTGGCCAAGGTAGGACCACTAGTATGCGGACCACATATCCCTTCGTGCACTTCTCGTAACGCAATCTGAGCTTCGTCACTCTCTAAACATCTAAGAAGGGTGCCATCTAGACCTCGTCGGTATAGGATATCAGCTAGGATAACGTATCGGGAGGATTGGCGAATGAAAGTGCGGCGTTGGTTGTTCGATAGATCGGGAGGTAAGATATTGTCGCGAAGGTATGTGAATATGGAACCATATAACTGGGATTCAGGACCAACAACACATATCATTTCCATAGGAGTGATCTCATATGATGGAATCAGCAGGTTGTCAACCAGGAATTCATAGCAGGTCTCATTTTGCGGTAGATCAATGAGCGAAGCAATTGTAGCCATGGCATCAGCAGCACGATTCTGTTCTCTTGGTATCTGCTCAAACTCTATCTTTGCAAAGTGCTGTTTCAGATCATCTACCAGTTGTTTGTAAGGCATTAGCTTTTCATCTTTTGTTTGATAATCATCAGTTGCTTGACGGATGACAAGTTGAGAATCCCCAAAAACACGAAGTTCTTGGATCTTCCACTGAACTGCAATTCTTAACCCAGTTGTTAATGCCTCGTATTCCGCTATATTGTTGGTACAAGGAAATGATAAGCGGTATGACTTTGGTATAGAATCGCCTTGGGGAGTTATAAAGAGTATTCCCGCTCCTGCCCCATGCTGTGTGTATGAGCCATCAAAGTATAGTTGCCATGGCTTTGCAGGTGATATTGTTAGAATGGACTCATCTGGAAATTCTGACTGTAGAGGAACATCATCTATCATGGGAGCATCTGCCAGTTGATCTGCGATGGCTTTTCCTTTTATGGCTTTTCTGTCCACGTATTCAATGTCGAATTCACTCAAAATCATTACCCACTTGGCCAGTCGCCCAGTAAGTGTAGCTTTGTTGAGAAGATATTTTAGTGGATCAATTCTGGCAATCAACTTAGTCTTGTGAGTGAGCATATAATGTCGTAATTTTTGTGAAGCAAAGACCACAGCGAGACATGCACGCTCAATTGGTGTGTAGTTCAGCTCATATCCCACCAACGTGCGACTGATATAGTAAACTGCTTTTTCCTTGCCGTCAGGTATTTGCTGTGCTAGGAGTGCCCCCAGTGCTGTTGGAGTAGCTGATATGTAAAGTAGCAATGGTTGATCCGGAATTGGTGGCATCAAAACTGGCGGGTTCAAAAGATAGTCTTTGAGTGCCTGAAAAGCCTGTTGACAGTTCTCATCCCATTTGAACTTGATGTTTTTGTGTAGCAGGTGCTGGAAAGGATTGCACTTATCTGCAAGTTGTGCTATGAATCTTCGTATGGACTGGAGTCTCCCTTGTAAAGACCGAAGTTGACTGATATTCTTGGGTGGCAGCATGTCCAAGATAGCCTCGACTTTTGCTGGATCAGCTTCTATTCCTCTTTTAGACACAATGAATCCTAGGAGCTTCCCGGAGGTTACTCCAAAGACACATTTCTTTGGGTTTAATCTTACCTTGTATTTTTCCAGCCTATCAAAAGCAATTGAAAGTATGTCCAAGTGTGTATTTCTGTCTATTGATTTAACCAAAAGGTCGTCAACATAATCTTCCACCGTTACATGCATGAGATCATGGAAGATAGTAGTCATAGCTCGTTGATATGTGGCACCTGCATTTTTCAGCCCAAAGGGCATGACATTCCAGCAGAAGGTTCCCCATGGACAAGTAAATGATGTTTTATGTTGATCTTCAGGTGCAATCCTGATCTGATTATATCCCGAGAATCCGTCCATTAAAGATAACATCTCATGGCTTGCTGTGAGATCAACAATTAAATCAATGTTTGGTAATGGGAAATCGTCCTTTGGACAAGCCTTGTTGATATCCCTGAAGTCTGTACATATTCGGATGCTGCGATCTGGTTTGCTAATAGGTACTAAGTTGGAAATCCATTCAGGATAATCAATTGGGCGTATGAATCCGACATCCAGTAATTTCTCCAGCTCTGCCTTGACTAATAATGCCACTTGTGGATGCATTTTCCTCAATTTTTGTTTTACTGGTTTTGCCCCCGGTTTGACTGTTAAATGATGCATTACTAAATCGGGGTCTAGTCCAGGCATATCAGCATAAGACCATGCGAAGTTGACTTGTCGTTCCTTAAAGAAGCTTATGAACCTTGCTTTCTCGGCCTCTGTCAATGATTGAGCCAAAAATATGTTATGTGGAACCTCTGTTGTACCAATGTTTGTCTTTATAGTCTCCTCTACCAACATGGATGATTTTTCCTCGTATGATGCTGGGAGAATGTCAAGCCTTCCATCTTCGGGTGCCTCAGAGAGGTTTTCACCCTCAGATACGTCCTTTCTTTTTACTTTTTTAGAGTCAGATAGTGCCACAGTGTGGTTTTTGCCATAATACCCTTGTTTTGTTTTTATTTTCACATTTTTGCGACTAGAAGGCCCGACACCCTCACCAAAGTATGCCATGTTATTAAGCTCTATGGCGTATCCTGCTTTATGGTCTCCAAGAGGAAGATCATCGCGAATGCCAAGATAATCGACTATAGCTTCGTCATTTTGAAATGTATCAAGCTGTGCTGGTCCATCCTGATCCCAGTCAATGAGTTGGGGGTGAACGAGGGGAAGGTCTTTAGTGTGTTCAGAGTTCGCAAGGCTAATAGTGAAGATGTGGTTATATTCAGGTATGTCAAGATAGTTATCGAGGTCGTCAATGGCACTCTCCTCATCAGTTTCGATCGTGAGTGAGTCCAAATTATCATCACTAGTAGCACCCTCAGGGACAGGTGTCCTCATCCTATGTGATCTTGACCTAAGGCCTTGAAATGAAGCTTGTGCGGGATCCTTATGGGTCGGTTCTTGACCAACTCTGAATTTCTTGTAAAACTCCTCCTCCTCTGTAGGTTCCTCTGGCTCTCTAAACGTCTCGTGGAGCTCATAGTCGCTGGAGGATTTGTCTGAACCCCATTCCCATTCGTTGGAATCTGTAGAATAGTCATCTTCTTGTTGAACTTCAGCCACTTTGACTCGCCATATCTGTTTTGTTCTTTTATTGTGAATCTTGGGATTTAGAAAACCAAGCCCCTTGGAGCGTTCCCTTCTTGTAGTTAGCTCAGGTTGTAAAGGCTCCATGACACCTTCTTTGCGTAGTCCGAGAGGACTTTTGCCATCATACCCAAATCTTTGTAGAATTTTGAAACCTTTGCCATAGTTCTCACAGGGTATTATAATTTGATCATGTGTATCCTCTTCAGCGTCCTTATATAGCATTTTATATAAATTTTCTTCCTCTAGTTCGCCCCATTTTTGAAAGACGGTAGGATCCCATTTGAGTAGCATGATGGAGATTTGCTTATTAGGCTGTGGCCTCCCATATTCCTTGGGAGAGGTCATGACTTGTCGTAAGAACATTGTTTGATTCAGAGTGTATTCTCCCATGCCTTTGTCTTGAAACTTGGCTCTAAGTTCACCTTGTTTGGATGTCGAGGGCTTTAATGACTCAGGATCAATATACGCTGAAGAAGGAGTAGCCTCACGATTGCTGGGAATGATAGTCTCAGTATGTGATCTCAAGTTATTGCAATATATGAATGGATTTGGATCACCATTGACCGTTACCTCGACTCCATTATGAGGAAACTTAATGCACTGATGGTATGTTGATGGGACTGCCCTCATTTCATGAATCCACAGACGTCCTAGCAATATGTTATACGTGAGGTCTAGATCCAGGACTTGAAAAACCACATCCTTTGTGACTGGCCCTATTCTTAGTGGTAAAATGACTGTGCCCTTGGACGAACGCTCTTCATCATCATAAGCCTTAATAGTGATTTGGTTTGTAGAATTTACAGCTTTGTCAGAATATCCCAATTGTCTGATGGTGCTCAATGTACAAATATTAAGACCTGCTCCTCCATCTATCAGGACTCGCTTTATTCGGTGTTTATGTATGAAGGCTTCAATATGTAGAGGTGCATTATGAGGCTGACTTATGGAGGCGTCATCGGCTTCTGTGAATGTGAGGGAGTGTGGAACAAATAAATATCCCACCATGGCTTGAAACTGGTCCACGTTTAGATCAGTAGGGACAGCAGTATCTCTCAAGGTTTTGTCAAGGACAACTTTATGTGCAGGAGATATACGTAAGAGCTCAAGAATAGAGATGAGTGCGGGTGTTTTCCCTAATTGCTCTACAAGGTCGTACTCAGGCTTAGTTGACGGAAGATTGGTATTCTTAGTAGAGGTACCTGGCAATGTGATCTTACCTCGACGGGTTGTAACATGACATTCAGAGGTAGATGTGGACGAAGATCCCACACCTTTTAGGACAATTTTGGGTCTTGGAGAAGAATTCTCAGGATTTTTATTTTTGATAGTAATGGTAGAAATATGATTGTCCATTGAGATGTGATTAATAGTGGAATCATAATTGTAAGATGTTCTGGTGTAATTGGCTTGATCATCTGTGACTTTGCCTTTTCCCTTGTCATGTTTTGGGAATGGTTCCTTAAACACCTCATGCTCTTGGTTAGATGAATGTCCCTCAATCTCAATATCTCCTCTGTCAATGAGATCTTGTACAATGTTTTTCAATCGATGGCAATTACTTGTTTTGTGACCCTTGCTCTTATGAAACTCGCAATATTCATCATCATTCCACCAATTTGGTTTTACCTTTGGTTCATATGGAGGAAAATCTGGGACTGTGATCACTTTGTTTGCTACAAGCTTTTTGAATATTGATTCAAGTGGTTCTCCCAATGGAGTGTACTTCCTTCGTGGTTTAGCAGCCGTTTGATTGTTCACTTGATTGTCGGTAGAACTTGATCCAGAAAAGACGAACTTTGGTCTTACTGTGTTGGCATCAACAACACCATCATTAACCGTGTTCTTGTTCTTGTTCCAAAATTTTGGTTTGTCCTTTCCTTTGAAGTCCTCTTTGTTTTCTTTGAATAGCTTGATAACTCCTTGTTCAATTAAGACCTTTTCTGTTGCTAGGCCCTTTTCAATGACATCCTTGAATGTAGACAAACAAGCTTTTCTGAGATCATAGCCAATAGCTTTATTAACGTTTTGTGTGAACATCTCCACCATTTGTTTTTGCGGGATCTCACAAGAGCATCTGCTAGCTAGGTTTCTCCATCTTTGTAAAAATGACGCAAAAGATTCTCCTTCCTTTTGTTTCGTATTGCACAAGGTTGTAACTGAAACATCTGTTTCAATGTTGTAAGAAAAATGCTGAATGAATGCTTCTGCCAAGTCGCCCCATGACTTAATACCGTGAGGTAATTGAGAAAACCATTCCATAGCTTGGTCACCTAAGCTCTGTGGGAACAACCTCATCAAGTATGTTTCTTCTGCCGCTACCTCAATGCAAGCTATGAAGAATTGTCTTATGTGTGCCTTGGGGTCTCCTCTCCCTCTATATTTGTCGAATTTTGGTGTTACAAAGTGCGGAGGAAACGGAGGCATTGGAATGCTCTTATCAAATGGATAAGGGCATATATCTCTCATAGTATATGTGGGTTTTGATGTGCCCATGTCTTCCACTTTCTTTTGTAGATCTCTAATTTGTTGCTCCAAATTATTTTTGGGAGGAGATGGATTTCTTGTAGCATACCCCATGTTTGAAACACCCATTTGAGGAGGAGCTTGTTGCATGTATGGATGATACTGATCGTAGACATGTCCATATGGAGGTCTATATTGTTGCGACATGTATGGAGCACTTGGCATAATTTCTTGCTGAGGGACCCCATATCTGTTTTGTGCATATAAACCATATTCAATAGGCCTTTCATTTTCCATTGTGTTGCCCCCAATTTTGGCATGAGGTCTCCTTGTGTCAAAATTTTGAGGATGTCCTTGTGTATCCATTTGTCTTGGTTGACCCATATCTTGAGCGTGTGTTTGAGCATAGGGCCTCCATGATGGTCTTTGAGTGTAAGTATCATACATTTGAGCTTGTGTATGTGGGATTGCTGGTTTCTGAAGCAAAACTGATGGTGACTCCGGCATCATATTATTTGGTCCTCCACTATTAGGTTGAGTTTGTTGTGAAGGTCTACTTTCCATAAGTTGAGATAAGTCAAAATCATGTGGTATTTTGGTGCCACTTTGTGCCATCATGTTTAGGAAATATTGACGATCTCTCCTCATTATCTCTTCAACCAATCTATTGAATTGAGGATCCATTATAGATTCTTGTATGTCTGCTGATAGTATTGAAGAATTGTCAACATTGTCATTGTGTGTAGCATTGTTGTTTATAGTGTTTGCGCTTTCCACATTTGGATTGTGTCTATAAACATTCATGTCTGGTAATGTAGTGTGCTCAGGATTGTAGAAGACATCATTGTCATACTCATAAGAACTCATGTTTACGGATTCTTGAGCTTCTTTGACTATTCTCCTAGATTTTTGAAGACGGGTTTCAACCATGAACTAGGTGTTTGGCAATATGTGAGAGACTAGACGGACAATGACAAGAGTATGGAAGACCAAGAGTTGTATGGAGTGTAAATGAATCTTGAGGTGTACTTGCAATGTCCAAAGTGTAAGACCAAGTATGTAAGTAGTAGAGTAGGTGTGACTTCCAAAGAGAGGATAGTTTCTCTTGATGAGGTAAGCTGACCTTGACTCTAAGTAAGACCAAATGAGACCCAAAGGTAAGAAACCTTGATGAGGGACCACTTAGCAAAGTGTAGTTGTATGTTGACAAAGTATGATGAGGACAAGCAAGTGACCTTTTGACTCAAGTTTAGACAAGTATGAATGTAAAATGAGATGTGAAGCAATGATGGACTATGTGAGACCCAAAGACAGGTTGAATGCTAGATGAAATCTGAAGAGACAACCTAGGAAGCTCAAGTATGCCAAAACTGATTTCTTCTGTTTGTTTGACTGTTAAAATTTTCAAATCCTGACACAGACGCCTCTGTATACTTCACAGATGCGGTTTTAAGACACAGACGCTACTCTGTTTAACGCAGACGTGATTCTGAGATTTTCCTGTTGATGTTTGCTGGACTGTAATAGTTTTTGCAATTGTGGACACAGACGCGCTTGTATACTTCACAGACGCGATTCCCAGACACAGACATGTCTCTGTTCGACACAGACGCAGATAAAAACACAGACGCTATTCTGTACTTCACAGACGCGTTTATCTGACACAGACGCGGTTTTAACAGACACAGACGCGTTTCTGTAACCTTCGTGCAATCTTTCCTATCTGTGAAGTTGTTTTGTTGTGACCAAATCTGATTGTTCGACTGTTTTTTCGTGACAAGAGGACACAGTGTTGATGACTCAATGTTTGCTAGTGTTTAGACTCCAAAATGACTCCAAGAAAGTGTGTTGTTTGATGTAAAAAAGTTTTTGCATACACTTGAAGACACAAAAGACACAATGTTTTGCTGTTTTGTCTTTGAGTGTTTGAATGTTTATCATAAGTCAAGCACAATTCTTATGGCTGGCCAAGACAATAGTTGTTGATCCCACATGGGGTTTTACCCCCGAGGCTACGCTATTCAGAGCGGATACTTAGATGCTTGACCTCACTGGCTCCACCCTCGGCACTCACTTCTCGGGTCAGCCAAGCATCAGTCCCCATGAAAACTCCCCATGGCGAACTTTGTATCTCTACTAAGAACCGTATGTGTGTGGGCCGCTACCAGAGGTCCGACCTCCTGCCCCAACAACTAGAAGGATTTGGGCCTCTAAAACAAAATGGTGCTAGTAAGGGCATCCGCTCGTGTGGCCATACATGCGGCACTTTCAGCTCTGTAAATACAGAAGGCTCCCAGCCGGTAGGGGTTACGCCCTACAAATGATCAAATAAATTTGATCAAACGGGTTTATGGGGAGACATAGTGTCGGTATGAACTAATCAGCACACGTTATTCATAGTTTTCACCATGAATACATTTGATTATAGTGGTTCGGATGAGGTGGGTTTTCCTCGCTACCACTTGGGTCGTTCTCTTCTCACTAGTAGTCCTAATGACCACACGGGAAGACAGGCCCTCTAAAGAGTAAACAAAAAGAGCCTATTGCTCAAGACACAAAAGACAATGATTCAATTTTAGTGCACCAATTGAAGTGTTTGCTAAGCTATGAAACAAGGCACACACTAAAAATTACAAAACCCTAGCTAAGGCCCTGCAACAAAATTGTTAGTAGTTTGGGTTGTTTCAAATGATAACCCCTTCCTGCAAGCACACAAGTTAGGTAAATTTTAGAAAACCCAAAAAGACTTTGTGAAAAAGGGGCCTTCAACAAAAACGTATTTGTCTCCAAAGCAAGCTGCACAAATCAGGTTAGCTAGATCTGCAAAGGTTAGCCGAAAATAAACCAGATCTGAAACCCTAAATACAAAATCCAAAAACCCGAATTGAAAAATTTGAAAAATTTGCAAAGCAGAATGCACAGACGCCGTTATACCCGACACAGACGCGTCTGTCCGACACAGACGCGTCTGTCCGACACAGACGCGTCTGTCCGACACAGACGTGTCTGTCCGACACAGACGCGGTTCTGTAATTCACAGACGTGGCCACAGAACACAGACGCTTCTTTCTTCCACAGACGCGATAAGATGATGCACAGACGCGATTCGGAATCACAGACGCGACTTTCGGAAACCTGCAAAAATAGAAAATGACAGAAACACAGACGCGATCCAAGATATCGCAGACGCCTCTGAAATACAAAAACGCGATCCGAACACTCGCAGACGCGGAAAAAAACCTAAAATATCGTCGAAATCGTCCGATCTGCAACTTCAAAAATGCGAAATCTGCAACAAAAATGTTAAATGCAAAGGGACAAGAGTCCCACCAGGCGTGCCAAAATGTATGTGGTGAAAATGGACAACAATGATAACAATATTGAAAGACTAAAATGGATTCAACCACCAAACCCTAGCCTAACAATGAACAAAGATCCACCATAACATATGAAGATAACCTAAGACAATGCAAATAACTCAAAAATCACAAAGATTATACCATCACATGTCCACTAGGGTTTTGATCTCCATTCTTCCTATCTCCATTGATCTTGCTTGATATACTTGCTCTCAGATTTTTGTATGCACAAGAGCTCAACAAAGAACGGAATGTGGTTGCAAGTAGAATTGTAGTGTAGTCAATTGATCAAGTAGTTAGGGTAGACAATGAAGAAAGCATCTCCTTAAATAGAAGACACAATAAGAAATGGAGGGTTAAGATTGAGAGGTGTAAAAAAGGAGGTCGGCTAGGATTAAAGGGTAGGTATAAGAAATACCAAAATAATGAAAGAGGTAGGTAGTGTAGGAAATAAGAGATGAATGACATGTGTCATGTGTAGAAAAAGATAATGAATTAATTAAATAAATAAAGATTTATTTAATTAATAGAAGAAGTAGGACAATTAAATAAATAAAATATTTATTTAATTTAGGAAAGGGATAATTTAAATAAATAAATGTATTTATTTAAATGAGAAATAAGGCTAGAAGAGGATAAATGAATTAATTAAATAAATAAAAATTTATTTAATTAATAGAAGAATTAGGCTTAGATAATTAAATAAATAAAATATTTATTTAATTAGACATGACAATTTTAGGTGTCTACAATATTCTTAAACATCACCCACCTTTGAGTGTTTAAAATAATATTTTATATAAGGAATATCACACTAGAGAATATTACAGAGATTATGCCCATAATATTATTATGAACTTTAAGTTAATTATATTAATAAATAATAATATTTAATATTTTATATCATAAATTAATTATATCTATAAAACATTATATTATGAATTAATATTATAGTTATTATTAATACTAATTTAAAATTATAATAATAATAAAATATAATAGATTCAAGGCTCTTTCTCTCCTCATTAACTAGAGGGTTCTTGTTCTTCACCAAATTGAATCAAAAAATGGTCTCTCACTTTCATACCTTGACCAAGAATTCATCACTGCCATAGTCTTTTTTAATGTGCAAGCACTTAATCAAAATTACATTCAGGTTTGTGATGTGGTGTCTAGAAGGATTAGATTGGCAAATCAGGAGTAAGTTATTTGTATTTTGGATTATACTACTTTTTGCCTTGCTTATTTACATTGTCATGGCAGGTTCTGTAGAAATTTTGTGTCATGGGTTGAGTTCGTATGATTTCAAAATTATACTGCAAAACTTCTTGGTTAGTTTTCAAGGGTGTTTTGTCACTAAGATGAGTGGTGACCCCTACTCTTAGATTTTACTAGTTTCTCTATTTTACTCAACTATTTTCTATATATAATATATATTTTCTTTTTCTTTTGCTAAAATAAAATAATAATAAAATATAATATAATTAAAATGACAAAAATATTTAATCATATATGATTTTAAATTAAGTCTATAAATTAATACCACAGTTTTATATTATATAACTATAACTATAATAAAATATAATATAATTAAAAAAATAAAAATTTAATCATATATGATTTTAAATTAAGTCTATAAATTGGGTTTGGGGGCCTAGCTCGATTGGCGAGAGCTTCTTGTGGTGAAGGATGAGGTCATAAGGTCTAGTGTCTCCCCAACCCATTTGATTCTTGTAGTCTATAATTATATTATATATTTTTTAATTCATTTTTTTCTTCAATTTAAGGATAATTATAGTTAATGTTGAAACTAATGATAAATAAATATTATTTTATCAATGGATTTATGATCTTTTTAAAATTATAATATAGATCACATTTTATAATTTATCATCTAATTGTTTAGCTTTTTTTTAAATAGTCCTAAAGTAACTAGTTATGTACTCCATTGTCATCACTACTCCACCTTTCTAAAATAAAAAATAGGATATTAGAAACTTATTAGAATATTAAATGAACAAAATTTTAAAATTATATTTTTTATTTAAATTAAACATATTTATTTATTATTATATACAATATTTTAATTTAACATAATATTGAATTATATATATTTCAATAAAATTACAATAATAAAATAAAAGCTATTAGAAGTAGCTCAAATTATAATTAATTTTGTTCTATTAGATTCAAATTATTGTACAATCATGATATTTTAAACTTTTATCTCTTTATCTCTACCCCCTCTCTGTATTACTTGTCTCAATCACTCCCTTATCAACAGTATTGGCCCCTCGATCTCTATTTTCATGTCTCTCCCTCTTTATCTATATCTCATTATCTCTATTTGTCTCTCTTATTCAATCCATCTCTCCGACTCTCTCTATATATTACTTCCCATATCTTTATATTTTTGTCTCTCCATATCCCCCTTTCTCATTGTCTCTCTTTTTCACCTCTCTCTCTCTCTACTTCTCATCTCTCTATTTTTCTCCCTCTCTCTCTATTTCTATCCCAATTTCCTTCCCTCTCACTAATACACACAAACACTCCCTAGTTATCCTTCCCTATATATCTCTGTCTAGATATCCACACACACACACACACATACACACACACACACATCACTCTCTCTGCCCCTCTCTATTTATTTAACTCTCTCTAACCATAATTTTCTCTACCTTTCTCTCCCAATCTCACTAAATTGCTCTCCCTATCTCTCTCTTTCCTAATCCCTCTGTATCTCTATGGATCATTTTCCATCTATATATCTCCCCTTATTTCCCCTCTCCCTCCCCATATATTGATTTATCTCTCTCTATAAGTTGATATATATATATATATATATATATATATATATATATATATATATATATATATATATATACATATATATATATATATATATATATACATATATATATATATATATATATATCTCCAACCTCTACCTATTTCCATCCCTTTCTCTCACTCTCTCCCTATCCCCTATCTATCTCTATATCTCTATCTATCTCTCCCCTTTTCTACCCATATAACTCTATCTCACTCTATTCTTCTTCTCATATATCTACCTCTCCTCTTTCTCTCTCCCTTTCTCTATCCCTCCCTATCTCCATCTCTATTTATTTATCTATCTCTACTCTTAGTTTGTCTCTCTATCCCTCTCTCTGTATCTCCTTATATCTCTATCACTCTAATGCTTTATCTCACCATCTACATTTCTCTCTCTATCTCTCCCTCCCTCTTCTTCCATATATCTCCCTCTATCTCCCTATCTCTTTCTGTCTCTATTTATCTATTCATGTACCTTTCTCTATCTCTCTCTATATTTTTCTCCCATCTTCCTCTCTCTTTAAGCCTCTTCTTATACCTTTATATCTATATATCTTTACCTCTCTAGCTATATCTCTCAATTAATATTTCTTCTTCCATCTCCACTTGTATCTCTAAACATGTCTCCCTCTCCCTAGACCTCTATATTGATATAATTTGAACACCTTTCTAGCTCCATCTCTCACTATAACTTGTTCCATATTACCCTCTATCTTTATCTCATTATCTCCCCATTTCTCTCTCTCTAACACCTTTTATTTCTATCTTTATCTATCTCTCCCTCTATATATATTTATCTCTTCTATCTCTATATATCCTTCTCTCCTCTCTCTTTATCTCTCCCTCTCCTTTACATATCTCTCTCCTCCATCTCCATCTCCATCTTCCTCTCTATTTGTATCCCCTAAATCTATCTCCTTACCCCTCTCTCCATCTCTCTCTAACTATTCCCCCCTCTATCTCTTCCCATTTATATCTCTCTCCCTCTCTCCCTATTGCAAACATAACACGAGGTTACTCATGATGGAGCATGAATATCTTCTTGATTTAAATATCACTTCCTCATTGATACCTTTGTTTGTGCAAACAACATTATTTTCTAAATTGTCTTAATTGATCTCATATACTACGCAAATGTATGCAAATAACAGATCATAATTTTTCCTAATTGACCTTCCATATATGCATTGCACAAAGCTGCAATTGCTAATATTATTTTTCATTTTATGTAGCCATGGTTTAAAGACTTTATACCTATCTCATCAGAAAAGAAAACGTCCAAAATGGAAGGAAACCCCAAATATATATATATATATATAACAAATGAATTAATTTTCATATTTTCTATTGAAAGTTCCAACTGATTGACTGTAATTAAGGATTGCAATCTTCATCGATTCATATTACTCATGCTCTTCTTACTAAAGAAGACTAGTTTATAACAGTTTTTGGTATTCTGTAACAATTATAGGGTGGCTGGTTTGAGTTAGTAAGCAAAGCTGAAATCTGAACTGTTTACTTCAACCTGTTGTGTGTTTAGATCTTCTTCTTCCTTGTTGGGTAGATGCCATGAAGCTCCTTTCTTCACCTCTAAAGCACTCTTGTCCGGATGTCCTTCCAAATGTTCCTTGCAAGCAGTAGCTTTCTGGCCAGGCCGACAGGGAGGTGAAGGAGTATTCATGCCAATCTCTGAACTTAGTTCATATTGAGACAGATCTTCTGTACTTTTGTATCTGCGAAGTAGACGCGGCATTGGAGAAGATCCCTCCACTGGAGTAGTTCGTCCGTTTGATATATCAGCTGATATCATCTTGTTCCGTCTAACGTTTCTCTTAGCACCTTTGTGCCATCTCTTCAAACACTCCGCTACACGCTCATCAAATATGGTGGTTTTCATGTTTGAGCCCATCTGCAAAGCATATTCCAGGTTCCCTCTTTCAATATTTTTCGCTACAAGTTTATGTGGCATGTAGAAAAAATATTTATAGTTTGATAACAATTTGGATTCAATTTGGTGTGAAACATACCTGTGTGACAAGAGCGTAGAGGGGGAGAGTTACATAGCTGCATAAGATCTGTACAACAATCCTAATAAAAAACACAAAAATAAAACATGATAAGTATGTATACAAAGAAATTGAGTAGAGCTTATACAGCCGGTACTTTGTGATAAATATGTTGACTGTTTTTCAATTAGAATTGAGTTTAGAGTATGGATAGTAGGATAGGGTTGAATATTGTAAGTTTTGATTCGTTTAGTGAGTTTATTTTAAATCATATTAATAAATACAGATGAACCACTTAACAAATCAAAGTTTAAAATGTGTTATTTAAACCAAACTTATTTTAAATCATATTAATAAATACAGATGAACCACTTAACAAATCAAAATTTAAAGTTTAAAATGTGTTATTTAAATCGGACTTTAAAACGGATAGGAAAAGCAAAACTTACCCCACACTTATTCTACTTATGATGCCTCGTGTCTTGTGATGGAAGCAAGATTTTAAGCCAAACTCATACTGCATTTATTTTATACAAGTAATATATCAGAATCTCAGTGGAAAACTTAAAAACAAGAGAGACGAGAAAGAGTGCAAGCTAAAAGGCTTTACCCATGCCCAAAAGAAAAATGCAAACTGGAGAGCACTCTGCAAAACAAATGTCAAAGCAATTTTAGGGATTGTAGAGATTGTAATCTGTGAAGTTTTGTAGGATAAAAGGAAAGTGTTATATGGTGATGCCACCTGAAAGAGAGTGAAGTGAATGAGATAGAGAATCCAGCGTGGACGACTGAACCAAAATAGTTGGTCATTGGGTTCTACCACTGGAGGACCTTGTACAACAGCATTTCTGTCTTGAATTTGTAATGCCATTGTTGTTATTATGACTTGGAGCTTTGTTCCCGCAATTACAAGCAGCTGCAAAGTGAAAAATTTCAAAGAAATAGTGATCACATACCTGTGAAATTAATTTATTTGATAATATGGGAGGTGGGTTTAAGTGGATGGATCATTTGATTCTCATGGTAGAAAATAAGATTCGAACTCCAAGAAAATCTTTGTGCTGAATAATGTTGAACAAAATAATTTACAACTAAAAAGTGCTAGAAGTATGTGCTCAATGTGCAACAGATAGTGCCCAACATTTAACTATGTAAGGAGTATTTTGTGGCCTTACAATCAATGGGACGAATGCTAGCCATAAATATATCAACCATCCTGCATAAATTATCCTTGTGTTGATTAGTCTCAAAGAAACATAAACTCTTTTTATTTTCTAAGTTCTCTATAAGATATTTTCAGACGTATTCTATAGAATTAATAGATATTTTCTTATAAGAATAATAACACTTAAAAACACTTAGTAACTTGCAAATCTTAATTAAATTTAGATAGACTTACCATGCCCGTTGAGAAATATAAATAAGACAGCAAAAAACCATAGAGGAGGACTGGATGCAATGTCATATATACATCATTCATGTAATCAGTTGGTTGAAGATACACAAACCCATCATTCACGTAATTTATTTAAAAAAAAAAACTTCAGAATAACATGTCAACAGTACCTGATGGAGACGATAACATTGAAGTCATCTTCGAGTGATCTATTTATATATTTTTGGAAGTCAAATCTGCTGTGTGGAGCAAAGTGGGCCTGCCATAAATTGAAGTTGAAAGTTCCATTGTTAGTATAAAACCTTCTTTGACCGTCTGCCCATGCATACATAATATATTGAAATAGTGTTAAGCCTTACAAGTATACAAACGATGTAAGCCTTACGAGTATAAAGCCATGGCGAAGTGTGAGGTAATCAACCTTGGGCACAGACCTAACGAATTGTCTGAAAAAACATACCTGACCATTCATAATAGAATGCTCACGATATTTTTAATTTAATCTATATATATAGTGAGAAAACTATTCTTAATCATAAAACAATTTAATATCTTAGAATATTTAATTTTTTTCTTCAAAAGAAATTACAATCCAGAGGAAAATTGGAGTTCGGGACCAAAAGCTCAAATGCCTCCTTCCAAAAGTTGTGTCTCGAGTAACCCTGAACTTGGCAGGATCTGCATCATCACAAAATTTTGCTCTTGCATTCTAATTCCAAAAGAAAATATGTGCAAAATTTGAAGGCTCACTAGAAACTGTAAAAAAGAAACATGTCAACTAACCATTTGAAAATTCGTAATCCCAAGTTTTCGTCTCTTGCTCCCATGTTTTCCATTTATTCATCTGACCACATCAAAAACACGTAAATTTGAGCCTCTGTCATTGGGTGTCTTGGAGGTTCAGATGGCTAAGCTTATACATGAGAAATTGATATTATCTCATGAACTTCTACCTATTGGAACATCCCTCTATGTCATATTATAGATGTTTGAGGTTCTAACTTGACTCTGATATCACATATTGAATTATAATTTGTATAGATCTATTAAGAACCTAATACCTTCCATTTGATGATATGTTATTGACCCCTCTTTCGCCAAACTATTGACTTATTTCTAACACTATCACATACATCTAATAATCGAAAATATGAAAAATTGCTCGATGTGGGGTCTCTTAACTCCAATATTAATGTTCAATGCTTTTCTTGGTGGTTTTTGTTTGTTTGCATTGTCCTATCGAATTCATCTATGCTTCTTTAAGCTAAATATGGGCTGCAGAAGCAAAATTTCACTATGTATTTTCTTAGATTTTTAAGTTATAAGGATTTCAACTTATAATAGAACCTCATAACTTCATAAAAATATATACATACTACACAAAAATATCCAGAAAAAGAATTTTACATCTGACTGTAAATCTCTAAAATTTTAAAGAGGTTTAGATGCCCATACTTTTGTCTGTCCAAGGGCCATGGTCATAATGCAGGATAAAACGTGAAAGACCGCCAATGCAAAGATGAAGATATGTAGTTGGTGGAGACCATCTTGGGAGATAAGAGGCACTTTTCCCTACAAAACCAACAAAGGGCACAGAAAGAAAGTCTGAGTTAATCAGAGGGACAAATAATTGTGGCTTTGGGCCTTTTTAATGTTGCTGTTAACTGTAATTTTGATTATTTCTTACTTTTGTTGTGAAAAGAAGGTTGTGAGAGAATTACTAAATGTGCTTACTATTTTGGCACAGTGGCCAGATTGATCCACAGCAGCCTCTAGTATATGTCTCATTAACATTTTTGAATGCATGAGCTTTCTGTGGTTTCTTACTGATACAAACTTTACTTTTGTATGCTCTGCTGAGATCTCCTCTTTAGAACAAGGAAGTAATGTGTCTCCTAAGCTTTTGGATATACAGATCTCTGAAATTGGCCTCTGCCCAATTGCAAGCAGCAGAGAGATGAACCCCAAGATCATCAGTTCTGCATTCATATCATCACGAATATAATCCAGAGGATTTACTAGACATGGAGTTGAAATAGTTTAATAGATCCAACCAAAAAGTAACAAAATTAAATAATCACCTGCTTTAATCTTTTCCAGTGCTCTGCCTAAGGCTTTCTTGTGGTGTTTTTCAAGCCACTGCAATAAAACAGTCTCTGCAATTCAGCTGACCCAATCACAATCATTTCGATTTGAACCATTTAGAATCTTGTACTAGACTTTCTGAGGATGGGTGTTTTTAAACATCAAAATATTTATTCATTGTTTGATGTTTAACCTCATTACAGCCATGGATTTCGATGCTTTGTCAGTATCTCTCACTTCTAAACTATAGTTTACAATTTTAATATCTTATATAAAAAAAACCAAAATTGAAAACTAAAATTTAAAAATTTAGTTACCTTGGCAATCAAATTTATGGATTGTTCTAATGTTATAGAAATGAGGACAAAACCCAAGCAAACAATTGCAACAGCCCAAGTTGGTGTTTGTTCTAATGATCGAGGCTCTGCCTCGCCACCTCCTCCAGCCATTATTTCTCTTTATTTCTGCTTTTCCTTGAGCTATTTTCTCTCATTACATGTGGACTGAATCTTGTATCCCCTCGTTCTAATGAAAGAAGTTTTAACTTGAATTCTTCAACGCTGTACTTATCTGATGTATAGGTGTCAATTTTCAATATCAAAATTTGTTTTGAACGTGAATTTTTTAATTTCAAAGCATTCTATAATCAAAGAATTCGTCATTGACAATTACGATTTTTTGATTTTAGTAGTACCATTCTGTACAAAGTTGTTCTTTACACGCACTTGAGTTGCTAGTATTCAATGAAATTGACTTTAAGAGATCCATCTCCAGAACGTACTTTAAACCATTGCCTATAAACAGAATCAAATATAAATTGTTTCAATGGATTGAAAGTAGTGCAAAAAATAGAAACGACAAAGATAACGCAAAAACGCGTGGAAAATGCAGCAGAGTACACAAAATCACGGTTGAACATTATACAGTCGTTGGCAATCACTTTCTCTGTGTACAACTGGATGAATGCTACCATAATATCTATCAAAATAGTCTTCATGTTTCTTATCTGAGATGAACGAGGTATTGTTTAAAGTCAATAGTTGTTTAGATGTCTCTAGGGAATCACTATATTGTGTGCTGGATTAAATCACACGTAAATAATTACATAGCTGTGAAGTCATTGGAATATTCTCTGTGCAGCCCTGCTCTATTCAACATGCACTAATTTAACTACAAGAATTTAAATAACTGTGAATGTCATTCCCCTGCCATGACGCCAATATTCGCACCATTCCTAAGTGAATAAGACCAGAAAATTGTCTTATTAATAATTAAGGAGCAGCAAAGGTATCTCATTAAGCACCGATCTTATTTTTTATAAAGCTGCAATCTTAATAGTGATTAAACAACAACTTCATTAAGTTAACAAGGCAGCGATTAGGTTTGGTTATGCAGAGGTGTCATCATGAAGAAATGTTGTGACCATTCTAAGGTTGTCTCTCTCTATAGAGACCTACATATATAAAATGAAGAAGACCACACCAGGTAGAGGGCATAAAAGACAAGAACAAGTATCGATCTAATAAGAATTGCAGACCCAGAAATTAATATATTTATATATTTATCACACAGCAGTACATATTTACCAGATATTGTGGTATAAATATAATGCATTATCATATGATTGTGATAACTCATTATATGTTTCCATTTGATGGAAGTAGAAATATAAGTATTGGTTAAAAGTCAAGAATCACAGTCTCAACAATATCGAATTAGGACAAAAGTCTATATGTCGATTTGAGTATTTTGGCATGAATAATAATATATGACATTCTGATTAGGTTGAACTGTTTTTTTCCTTCAGTAAATTAATAACTGCTATGGAGCAGCACCCTTTGTATTGATATAAGTTAGATTTACAATTTCAGTGTCATGTTACCTATATGTTTTTGCTACCTGATGTCGAGTTCTACATTTTTATATTATCTAAAATTGGTGCCTATGGTGTATCTATACTCTTATCTACCCATACATAGCCAAAATGGGATCACCAACCCCCAAAATGGTGAGCCTAGAGAGCATAAAAAAAACATTCGTTTGCTTGATTATCATAGTCATAGACCAAAGTACTATTATCATTACCCTGTTACAACAAGCAGAGGCAGAAAAAAGGAGAGCAAATTGAGTTCTTTATGGCTTCTTCATCCTCCTCCTCTCCTCGACATGGGCTCTAATTAGGCATTTCGAGCCATAGTCATCATGGGTAGCAGTTCCGCAATGTGGGAGGGATCAACCTCACCGTGCCCACCATCGTCTCCTCTTTTATCTTTGTGCCAAATGTCACCTCCTCTTCCTTATCGCTCTCTAAGCCCTTGCTTCGCAGATAGTTCTTTATCCAATCATTGCCCTTGTTCAACATAATTCCCAGTAGTTTCTTTAGGAAAATCACATTTCTGCCAATGGTTGGCTTCCTCTCTTCAAACATTTTTGGCTCCATGGTGTTGACAAGGGGCAGATTTTTCACCTCCTTCCTCATCCTACGGATGACATAATAGTCTTGAGGGAGAGGGATCCTTATTTCCTCGTCCACATTCTCCAATACGTCATTAATAACCCCAAGATAAGAGTTCTTGAATATCTTTGGCATAAGATTTTTGCCCCCATTTTCGTAACCCCCCTCTCTCTCTCTCAACCTCTTTCTCTCTCTCTCACTCAACCTCTCTCTCCCTCTCTTTTTATCTCTCCCAATCCCCCACTCTCT